>NC_143093.1:7502500-10002500 GCF_061535455.1 Colias philodice
TGTTACACAAAAATGTACAGTACAAAATATCAATAAAAACATGATTCTTTAAGAAAAATACAAATTTAAAGATCTTTAATAACAGCTGAGAAACCTAACACTAGATATTTTATATTACACTTAAATCTTAATCCAATAAGTTATTAGTCCCCTTTTCTTTAAGGCTGTTTAAAAATCTAAACGGATTATGTAGTCATAAATATTGAATGCGAGGTGAACCTTGAGTGTTGGTTGGAGGAGGGTCAATCCGGCGGTGAATCGATGGCCAGTGTAAATAATAGGGAGGTTTAGCGTTTCAACTGGGTCATTGTTGTCTGTAATTTCTTGTTACTTGTTAAGTCTTGCAGTTAATTCTTATACGATTCAAGCTGCCACTACGGGATTTTTATTTTTTTACCAAGATGTGTCTATTACTTTTATATGGGAGGCATTATTTACAAACTATCGTCATTTTGTATACAATTAATTGAAAAAATTCCACCTAGAGAACATAATCGACAAGGTACCTTTTCTTGGTTGATAAATAAAATATGTGCTGCATACATTTTTTGTATTCAGGTTGACAAACACAAGTATTCTGGTATACTGTTGTATGATTGCAATATTATTGAATTTTAAACTGAATTATTTAACACAAACATGGTTTACTGGGACACCGCCAAGGTGAATCAGTTTTTGAATTTTATGTTTCCATCGTATCGTATGCATACTGGGTGGGTTTTAACTGCAAGAATTATTTAATTTTATGCCCAAATCTATAGTTCTAAAAAGTAAATGTATACTTCTGAAAAGAGATTACGGTTGTCGAAATTTCTAAAAAAATACGACTTGTAAATAAAACTGTTAGAATTCTTATCTTTATTTTCGTAATGTGCACATACTAGAGTAGATAATTTTTGAAACAAAAGAAAATCGCAGTCGGATGAAACCCATTAGAAAAGGAGGGGAATATGATAAAAATGTAAGGAAAAATAAATTACGGTCAATCCGAGTTCGGGAAGCGGGAGGGGGGAGCTTTTAAGAGAAAAAAATGGTTTCTCTCGATTTCCGACAAAACTACAAGTCCTATAGAAAAAAGTTCAATGGCAAAGTTGTAGGTAATTAAAAGTTCTACAACTTTTGTATTCACAATTTTTTCACATAACCTAAAAATTTAGGTGAAAAATTCAAAAAACCAAGTTTTTGGTCTTTTATTTCTATCTACTTCAAAATTTATTTTTTTTCTACGAAATTTGGTGGAAACTTACTTTATTATGTCCCAAATACACTGTAATTTATTTGATTGAAAATATTTATTTTTTCGCCTTATTTTGAATTAATACCAAAAAAACAACCTAATTTTCAATCGAAAAGTCACCCGTCAAAATATCAGCTTTTTTCAAAAACTTGGGGTGCCTTTTATTCATTGAAATCTCTACTTTCATATGGTGTAAAAAAAATAAACACCACCATAGTAAATGTTCCCAGGAAATGCATACAAACAGTCTGAAAATTAGCTTTTACTAAATCAGGCACACTTCTCGAACTACCTGAAATGTTTTTATCGACATCATTTTGCTTTTGAATATACTGTAAAATATTAAACTTAGAACAGATAATTATTTTTCTTTTGAAATATTACCGAAAAGCCGATACAAGAGAAGATATAGAGTTCAAGAAGTGTGCCTGATTTAGTAAAAGCTCATTATCACACTGTTTGTATGCATTTCCTGAGAACATTTACTATGGTGGTGTTTATTTTTTTTTACACCATATGAAAGTAGAGATTTCAATGAATAAAAGGCACCCCAAGTTTTTGAAAAAAGCTGATATTTTGACGGGTGACTTTTCGATTGAAAATTAGGTTGTTTTTTTGGTATTAATTCAAAATAAGGCGAAAAAATAAATATTTTCAATCAAATAAATTACAGTGTATTTGGGACATAATAAAGTAAGTTTCCACCAAATTTCGTAGAAAAAAAATAAATTTTGAAGTAGATAGAAATAAAAGACCAAAAACTTGGTTTTTTGAATTTTTCACCTAAATTTTTAGGTTATGTGAAAAAATTGTGAATACAAAAGTTGTAGAACTTTTAATTACCTACAACTTTGCCATTGAACTTTTTTCTATAGGACTTGTAGTTTTGTCGGAAATCGAGAGAAACCATTTTTAGGGTTCCGTAGCCAAAATGGCAAAAACGGAACCCTTATAGTTTCGTCATGTCCGTCTGTCCGTCTGTCCGTCTGTCCGTCTGTCACAGCCGATTTACTCGGAAACTATAAGTACTACAGTGATGAAATTTGATGGGAATATGTGTTGTATGAACCGCTACAAAAATATGACACTAAATAGTAAAAAAAAGAATTGGGGGTGGGGCCCCCCATACATGTAACTGAGGGATGAAATTTTTTTTTTCGATGTACATACCCGTGTGGGGTATCAATGGAAAGGTCTTTTAAAATGATATAAAGTTTTCTAAAAAACATTTTTCTTAAAGTGAACGGTTTTTGAGATATCAGCTCTCAAAGTCGTAAAAAGTATGTCCCCCCCCCTCTATTTTTATAACTACGGGGTATAAAATTCTAAAAAAAATAGAGGTGATGCATGCTAATTAACTCTTTCAACGATTTTTGGTTTGATCAAAGTATCTCTTATAGTTTTTGAGATAGGTTGATTTAACTGTAATTTATTATATTTGCTGCTACGGAACCCTTTGTGCGCGAGCCCGACTCGCACTTGGCCGGTTTTTTTTCTCTTAAAAGCTCCCCCCTCCCGCTTCCCGAACTCGGATTGACCGTAATTTATTTTTCCTTACATTTTTATCATATTCCCCTCCTTTTCTAATGGGTTTCATCCGACTGCGATTTTTTTTATCTTTTCATTATTTTCAAAGGCTTCTACCCCAGTCTATTAATAGTAAAACGACATTAATTATTTATTTCTTTCCAGGCCTAGCTCTGCTAATTGCTGGTGGCTTGCAGTACTCCAATTCACCAGTCCAAGAAACGGATAACGGTCTCGGTGCCCTCATTGCTGGTGGTGTCATTCTTTGCATCGGATGCTTGTTTGCAGGTAACAAAATAAATACTCAATATGACGCATTTTCGCCTTTGTGCGTCACTGTTCTTCGTCAGTAACCTCGCTGTGTTTCGACAGCTACGGAAGAACTTTACCCTTCTTTTATTTCACCCGTAACGTAAATGTTTGGTTTAGTAAATATAGACATTTTTACACGAGTTATGTTACTCGCTTAGAGCCTTGACCTTTATACGTGATGTATGTTTATATTCGATCATTTGTAATGCAAATCTTTAATTTTTATAATAATTCAGAAACCAAGTCATGCATTTGTACACGTGTAGCGTAGCTCTCAAATTATAATCGTTCAGTTATCAGTATTGTACGGTGTACCTACAACTATGCTTTACCTCATGGTATCTAGCGTCGTTAACCTATCACGCGTCTGGCGCACAGCCGGCACCGATCCCGATAGTGTCAAGGGAGTTCACGAAATCTAGCTTTTTTATGACTACCGAGTTTGAAAATTTTATTTACCCTATTGTTCTATAATTATATGCCATGTATTATATATTTTTGGAAAGAGGAAGAAACTAGTTATAGCATAAAAATGTAATCATGACGATATATTTTTTCTATAAAATTATAAAAAAATGATTTTCTTTTGTTTTAATTTTAATTGCTTACATACTAACACTTACATGATAATGCTGAGTCATCAAAATATCATATTCACGTTTTCATATCACTACACGATTGCCAAATACATTCACTTATATTTTCACACATTTAACACAACGTATTTCACTATGAATAATAACAAATCTCCATTATTCACAAACAAGAAAAAAAGCGCCATTTTGCGTCTTCCGCACTGAAAAGTTGAGACACTTTTTCACTGAGTATTCTTCAAATATCCCTAAAACCAATATCATAAACGTATTCTACGTAAAATTTCCAGTAATATACGTCTCAATTATCACTCATCTAATTATTCCTCTCGGCATAATTCACAATCCAAATATTCGTTGAACAAGACAAATGTCACAAACTATGGCCGATGACGCAACTCAATCAATGATTCACTTTTTTTTTTTATTTTGTGGTTTTGGTCTCTATTGCCTGTCTCGGAGTCGTGTCGATTCGAATTATAAATGTTTAAGGCATAGAGAAATATTTTTTATACTGGAAACATTCACTTGTAATTCACTACAGATGGCCTTCAATGTCACGGGCCGCGTTAGGCACAGAGTTTGTGCGCAGTACACTACAGTACAATTTGCGTTACGACACAAATATTGTGCGTAGAACGTGTCACGGGTTAACCCATTCTCAACATTCCCCTCTTATTAAAAGCAAATTAACCAGTTATCGCAGTAATCGTTCCGGTATTCTTTGAATTCTATTTTTAAATGATCCATTTGAACACGCCGTATTTATAAAGCAGTTCGCTACGCAGTATATTATTCATTGTTAAATCTGTAACGTACGCCGTACGTGTTTTGTGATCACGATATTGTCTCAAAGGAAGTGGAAAATGTATGGGCGGAAGGTCGATGCTAATCTAGCACTTCAATACGGGTTCGTGAGCCCGCCGATAAGTTAAAAATTTATCTGAGCTAACAGAATGGTCTGTTCGTGATTTAATTAATTTATATTTACTGAATATGATTTCATAATAGAGGTAGTACCTATGTATTCCAAAAATATTGTTTATCATAAACAAATCAAAATGGTCGTTTGTCGTTTCAAAAACTCAAAAAGTTCTGCATCGATGTTTGAATTTAGACACGGTATACAACCCGCTTTACTTCTCAACCATAATGAGAATAGGTTATTTGTGACAAGAAATAAAATAGATTAAGAAGATTGGGTATAACCTGAAGGAGAAAAAGTTTAAGCATCTTTATTAAAAGGGTTCCTTATCAAAATAACCCAAGAGTTCTATTCCCTACAGACATAACGATTTATAGAAATCGACTGTCCGCGCAAATCGCATAAGCTTTGCGTAGGTCGCCGTGAGTGGGTATGACACATTAGAAACTGGTTCTAATCGCGTAGGAGATTAGGGTTAAATTATGTGCGGCAGCGTCGAATGCATTAAACTGGTTATCTCGGTAGAAGCTTAGGGTTTAAGTGATTGATGGAACTGGTTGTGCAGGCGTAGGTGGTTGGGCCTGGTCGGCTCGCTGGGGCGGCGGCAAGGAGGCTCCTGCTAGCGGGGCGGCCGCTCTCACGGCTCTCAACCCGTCGACTGACCCGCTGGTCGCCGCGCAGTATGCCCCCGTGCGGGACGCACCGCCGGCTCCTGATGATGAGATGCGGAACCTCATGGACAATAAGGAGTGGTGGGTATTTTTATATTATTGTGGTGTCGGGCTGTAAATATAAGTACAAAAAATGCTGCATGTAGACGTGCTAAGAGAGCAGCTATTGGGTTTATTTCCTCGATGGTAACTATCTATGAAGTAAGTAAGTAGAGCTTTAATAATTATTTCATCTCATATCTATAATTTGCAAAAATGGTGGTCAGAAGTATGTACTTGAAAATATTTTCACAAATAAGACATAATGAATATTCCCTTGGCATTTTATGTTCGTCCTTTACTTAATGCTACAAATTTGAAGTAATTGCTAGATACTTTTACGAAATTACTCGATGTTGGAGATATAAACCATATGCTTTGTATGTTTTAGGACAGTATCTACTTGTAATATTGTCCTTTTCTGAAACATTGACCTTTATAGCTCTGAGATCAAAAACGTCCAGATTTGACGATATTTAAACTAATTTTACTATGGCATGCAATGCAACAATCAAAAAACTGCATTACTGGCGATGCTGTCACCGGCGTTTCCTTTAAAGGTCAAAACATCTGCGTCTATTTATAATGCCAATGTAGTTACTCCGTGACACATTTGTTAAATATCAATTGAATTGAGTTATCGCCATGATTCTAGGCCTTTACTCATACACGGGTGCACAATGCACATGTACTTACGTAGGCGTTGATTTATTAAACACTTTTGTTTTATTCTAATTTATAACTTTCGTTTATTTTTGCTTAACCTCTATACATTTAAGATTGAATCCCTTTTGAAATATACCTATCTACATACAATAGGCGTGGGCTCAAAATTTGGTGGTTTAAAATTAGTTGTTGCATTGCATCGCCCTCGACTTCTCGAGTGAAAGTCGTCGCCCATGTTTTTATAATACTCTCTCCTATTTTATAATACCTTTAGCATTGTAGAAATACTGTTATCAAAAACATGTTGCTTTCTTGAAACTTTCTTTACTTTTCACAATTCCAATTTTCTATAAGATAATTTTTTATTGACGAATTGAAGTAGCCTATGATATTATGTGTCTACATATTATTGTCATTGTATTAAATATCGTAGTATTAAAATAATATTGTGGGTTGTGACCAGAGGGAAATTGCAAAACGAATATACGGAAGGGATACCATGATGCTATCGAATAGCATACTGAATGAGCGATTTGCCAACGAAATTTAATACCTAGAGTGTTGAATAAAATTTACTATCATGTGTGCGACATTCGATACCCGCTACTACATTAGTAAGTGATTAGCATGGGTGCTCGAACACTTAGTTAGGTACCAATTGATCATATTTGTTTGTTTTGAACGTCTTATTTGTTTCAAAGGCGTAGTTACTACTATTACTCATCGTGAATAATATATTAACTATATACTACTGCTTTGACCTCGCTCTAATAAGTATTTGTTAAGAGGGAACTGTAATTTCTTGTCGCGCTTGAAATGATTTACGTAATTCGTATTATGTACATTTCCAATAAAAAATGTTTACTCGATTAATTTATATTACCTAAGTATATATGTTATGAACTTATGTTAATATGTGATAATATATCGAATCAGTACTTTTGATTTTCGAATCGAAAATCTGCTATAAATCCATACTAATATTATAAATGCGAAAGTAACTCTGTCTGTCTGTCTGTTACTCAATCACGCCTAAACTACTGAACCAATTTGCATGAAATTTGGTATGGAGACCTTTTATTGCGAAATATGTACCACGGGCGAAGCCGGGGCCGCGGGACCTCTAGTATAGATATAAATTATAATCTAAAAGTTAGTTGGATGTGACAAATTATTTATCAACTAGGTACCTAGTTACATTATGTAATGCGCATAGTGAACTAACATTACCTTCGTATAAATACTTAATACATTTTATATAACCTTGTCACTGTTACAATTATAAAACTCTTATAGAAGCAAAATGAATATTCTTTAAGTTGAGCAGCTAAAAAATTTAAACTTTGGTGTTATCTAATTCAAGTACCTAGGTAATATGATAAAAAAATAGCTGTTTTCTAAATCTATGAGTACTTACTGAGAAGCTGAATTTATTTTAAGATTTCTTATATCTTTTTATTATCAACTGCTCAGGAAATGGGTATTGTCGGAAGTAATCAGGCAAGTGAGGTTATAAACTCTGTTATACCCACAATTGTACCATTTGTTGAATGTAAATAATAATTAATTGTGTACATATTATCATAAATAATGAAGGTAAATGTTAATATAGCGAGTTGCTTATTAGCATAAACCACTGAACGTGATGGATCAATTTGCTACACTTATAAAAATAGGCGTAACATGACTATTTATTCGCCTAGAGTCAACTTAACAACAATGTTTTTGTTAAGCGACCAAAGAGATAGAGATAAAATACTTAAAATTGAATTATAATATGAACGTAATTTATATCTTTAAAATATATCAAAAATCATTTTTATATTGTGCAAAATAAAATAAGTAAATAATTTAACATTCCTTCTGGTTGCTATTGTATATTAATTAGGAATTTAATTAAATAAATTAAATTGATACAGTATCTCTGTTAAAAGGCTATAAAGCTAACGTGAGAACAAATTAAAATTAAAATCCTGTTAATGTTAATACCCTAACTGGATTTTTTATTGCAGAACAAGATTTTATAATGATCAATGTAATAATATGATTTATTTTCTTTTCAGTTTGAGCAGCGCCGAAGAGAGTGATAAAATGTTGGACGGAAGACCATCAGTGGCTTAAATCACTGAGCTTTCGTGTAGAAAAGCCCTGTTTAAGTTCTCCCCCTCTATTAAGACTTATTTTTATTATGACGCCTAAATGTTCCCTAACATTTTTTTCTAAAGGGACAATTGTCTTTGACATTTTTAATAATGCATACATCCTGCGATTATAGCATTATCGCAAAATCGATATTTCCAAATAAGACTTATATCTCTGAAATCCATATTTTAAGATAAATAATTTTATATTTATTGTATTTGTGTTTGATAAAGGATTTATGTTGGTAGGTTACGTCACAGGTGTTCAAAAAGCATAAAACCATTATTTATTTGTAACATTTATGGTTTGAATGCATTCTCTGGTACAAAGTGAACAAGATGTTGACATTTATAATATTATAATATGTTTTAGAGTTTTATTTTATATTTTCTTTTTTATATACACTCGTCCTGTATGATCATCCCATGTATAATTTCATAACACTTGATATACATGTTAAGATAGTATTCGTGATCGAAGACATGTGGCCAAATTATCGTCCAGATATTTAGATAAGATAAAATGTTTTTCCTTAATATTAATATTAAAGCATTTCTTGTCTAGATGTTAATAAATAATTGTAAAAAAACTTTGAAGGTCACTATTTAAAATGAACATTGTAACGAATATTCTTGGTAAAAAGTATTACATGATTATGTGTGAGAATTTAATAATTGTATTTACTGTAGTCAAAATCATCGGCGTACGTTATTTTCCTACACTTGTATCGTGTTTAAGTAGACAGTAAGATATTAGTAGAAGTAGAATTATTGACGTAATATGTATCTGACATTACTGGATCTTGTTTTGAATGTTTTAATAAAAAATATATACATAATAGATATTTTTATAATTTGAGTTGCTACAGATTATCAAGCGCAGGCGCTTTTTAAATCATTCTTTAATTTCCACACTGCATATTGTGTAGCTTATCAGCAGTCTTATCATAAAGATACCGCATCAAGTTTGATGCAATTTTATTTGCTACTTCATATTTTATTCTTGTCCATATAGTTATTTCGCTCTACAAGTAGAAGCAAATATACAATGTTCGGCAGCAATATATATTTTCGTATTAATGCCCGTCCTTTTAGATTTAGGTATTTTACTTTTGATATAAATTCATTTACATGTATTACGTAATACGTTTGGCATCATTCATACTAAAGCGTTTAATCGTAAAATTCGTAAAAAACTGCTTATTTGAACTATAGGTAGTGAATGGAGTGGTTGTGTAATGTATGTAAGCTGTAATCATAAGTGTGCGTCCACACTGAATGCGCGGTGGCGGCGGCCTAGGCGGGCGCGACGAGCGGGCGCTCGCGGTGGCCACACCGACGCGCGAGCTCAAGTAGCGGTTCGACGTTTTTCGGGTGTTGCAAACTTTGGACGATTTGCTATTTTTACTGGACAGTCCGATTTTGAGATGAGATCATTATAGAAGTTGTACACGAAATAAATAAAACAGAGGAATAACGGGTGAATCTTATATGAAGAATTGAGATTATACCCTACAAAATTACTGTGGTGTATATAAGTGTTTTAGATTGAATCGCACTTATAAATAAAGAAGTTTCACTTCAACAATTAAGTATTTACCGCTATTTTACGAAAAACAATAAAGGATATAAGAATAATAATAATATATAATATAATATAAGAAGTCGAGCGACAAGACCGAACATTGGGTCGCTTGCTGACTAGGCCCGTAGTGTGGCCAGAACGCGCGGATAGGAGAGTTTGAAAACTACGCGCGCTGGCTCGCTCATTACCGTCGCACTAGGCTTCCGCCATAGTCATTTCAATGTGGACGCAAAGGCGCGTTTCATACGTTTGATATTTCGCGCCCGCCGTCGCAACCGCGCTAGGCTCGCAGTGTGGACCTGCACTAAGCATTTATAATTTAATGTTCTATTGATATTATAATTAAGCTCTCTTTTAATTCGTTATCGCAATATAGAAATGTGCAATTTATTACATCACAAAGCTGAAAAAGAATTTACTACAAACATTGTAAAAGTTTATTTAAAATCGAATTCTGTATTAGAGAAACCACCTACGATTTACTAATTATATAATATGTACGGTGCAAAATAGTAGTGGTATTACAGTGTACTTATATTACTTTAGTACTTAAAGTACACATATTGTATGATTTTATTTTATACTGTATTATTTAGTTGTGTACTTAAATTTTCAATCTCAATCTTTTAAATAAAGTTTATTGAATTAATGCTGCTGTTTTCATTTTCTTCGCCTAAACCGTAAACTTCCGTAAGTATATAAAAATGTTAATAATCTTATATATAAAAATGAATCGCAAAATGTGTTGGTAAGCGCATAACTCGAGAACGGCTGAACCGATTTCGATAATTCTTTTTTTATTATATTCCTTGAAGTACGAGGATGGTTTTTATGTAGAGAAAACGTAAATATGTACCACGGGCGAAGCCGGGGCGGACCGCTAGTATTATAATAAAACTGTACAACAGAAGAATACCTCTAGGCATATAAGTAACACAAACCAAAGAAATCATTCTGAAAATTTGTTTTCTGTCCGTCTGCTATACGGTTCTCGTACAAAAACTACTTGACGGATTGACTATTACATTTTGTAGAATTTAGTTTGAATGTTTGAATATACGGACGTGCGAACGAGGCCCGGGGCACAGGCGCACAGCTCATAAATCATAATATTAGTGATATAAATTAATGGATAAGGATATTACTACTATCAGATTCTCAATTTATTTCTTTGCTATACAAAATACTCATGTAAGTAGGTACTATTATAAAATATTATATGAAAGTGGGTTGATGTTTGTTTTTTTTTTCGTTCACGTTGTAACACACCGATTTTATGATTTGATTTTTACATCTGAATATAGTAGTTAGGTGACTAGAGAGCGGTATAGGATAGGTAGAGATTGTCTAATCTAAAAATGAACGCCCCTCCACTAAACTTAATTGTTTCAATGTGTGAGGACAAATAATTATTGAACCACTTTATATGTGTGCGCGCGTCGATTCTACTGCAAACTTTGACACTCGCGCACTGATTTGTCAACTAATCGGGCGATCAGTTCAGGTGCCTAGCATTGTATGGCGGGGAGAGCGCGCTATGTACGGAATGACACGTCCGTTCTGTCGTGCATCGCGTCATTTATGCACTAGTTGGCCAACTGGTCCTGTCGTTCGGGCATGGACGGGACTGGAGGACTGAACGACCAATGAGGCAGACCAATTTGTGTGTATTGCGTCTATACACGTACTTTGAATGTGAGCGTAAACACAGTGGAGGGGCGTTCATTTTTAGATTAAGCGTCTTAAGCGTCTTATTCACGGTCAATCCCCGACGTACGTCGGCTCAAGGCCGCGGTGCTGGATGTATCCTACTGACGATCGTGCGCGCATCAAGCATGGCTAGGGTTGCCAACTTTTATTTGAAGAAATAGAGTATATCTGATTTTAAAGGAGGTAAATAAAGAGTAAATAAATATTTTTAAAAATGTATTTTTTTGTACTTTTTGCAGTAACTAAGAATTTTTCATTATTTTTAAATGAATTATATGAATCCAAACATTCCAAATCTAAATTTATATATTTCAAGAGCTCATTTTTAATTAATTTTTAATGAAGCTCGGTTTCTCTCTTCCCGCCACTTCACATTCATGACCGAAAAGACTCTTTCAGTAAATGCTAAAGTGGCGGGAACAGAGAGTATATAGCTAATCATTTTTTTTTAAACAAACAAATTCGTCAAGATATTTTTTTTAAATAAATTTCCATTTTTCTGCAGTGGACTTTTGCATAAAATCTGTGTTATTCAACAATTCGCCTTGGAGTTCTTTTAAAATAATAACTTCTGAATATAAACTGTCCATGTGTACAAGGTTGATCCAAAAGTAATGATAATTGGGATTTCCTGTGTACATAAAAATCAAAAATAACCGTTTCTTGCTTGCTCATGTACTCACTAAGTTATCACAAAAAAATCTTAACAATAGGCCACGTTTCCAAGTATTTACATTAATTTCTGTTGGCAACACTAATCTGCTGTACGTCCGCGCTATTCACTGTCCATCTGCACGACGTTCGCGGTGGTGGGGGTGCTTGCTGGATGAAAAGTTGGTCGTGCACATCCAGCAAGATAATAATAATAATTATTGACGTACGTCAACGCTATTCACTGTCGTTTTGCGTCGTGCATCGTGTATGACCTTGGCGGGACGTACGTCAAGATGGACCGTAAATAAGACGCTTTAGACAATCTCTAATGGTGGCAGTACACATTGGGCCAACGTGTTGGGCCAACGGGTTGGGCCAACGTGTAGAGAGCTACTTGGCGGTATGTTGGCTTCATTAGCCTAGTTGGCGCCAATATTGGCAGGCCAACCGAATGTTGTCGGTTTTTTGTGCACACTTCAAAGGATCTTGGCGCGCTCCGCAAACAGCGTTCACACGTTGGTGTCTTGTTCAGATTGTTGTTACTCGTCAGCGGAGACAGTATCGTTGCGCGTCAATGAAATTTACGTTTTACAATTCGTAGAATTGTATCGACATGAAGGAATTTAATTATTTGGAATCCACGGCATGAACTACACAAAAATAAAAACCTTATGACTCAATAAATTAGATGTTTTATTTTCTATTTATTATATTATATTATTCTAGATGTTTTTCATAACTCACTTTCATACATTTTTAAAAAAAAAAATGAATATATTTATAAAATGAGTAAAATAGTAGGTATAAAATAGTTACTTGTTCTTAAAAATTAAATAACAATATACAATGAGCATGATTTTGATCAAATTGTGCTAATTGATCAAATATCACCAATCAATACATCCGTCCGTAATATTTCAAGTTTCGTTTTATAGGTAATTAAAATTAAATTAAATGTAAAATGTACACTTTTTAAACATTTGAAAAAATCTAAACATATTTTTTAATAATGTTTTATTTATACAAAAATAAAAAAAAAGGAAAATAGAGATTGGAAAATGATATCATCGCAGACGGCAGAGTACACTCATTGTTATTGGTGCACATGTAGGTACGTAATAATTAAACGAACTGTTTATATAAATTGCCGCGGCTGCAAGAACTTCTACGGACTACGTCCATCTTTGAAGCGCCAATGCAGAATGATCAGTAAGCCAATGTGTGAACAGGAATCTTGGTAGCCTTCATTTTTGCCCAACACGTTGGCCCAACACGTTGGCCCCATGTGTACTGCCGCTATAACGTTTTACTGCGGTCAAGTTTATCACATTCGTGCGAATAGCGAGGCGAATAACGAACACGCATTAGCAACAGTGCACTAGCTATTCGCATTTCGCAGGTAGATTCGTAGGTTACATAGGCAGGTGTAGGTGATAGGTAAGTGCACTGTGTACCATTAGAATTTCCATCAATTATAATTACACGGGCGAAAAGCTAGTGGATAAATGCATGTAATTTTTTTTAAATAGATAGGTATTTACTTTTACTATATAGTGGTACCTTATATTATCACTTATCAGGTCGCTTTTTTGTAGGTATTTTAATGATTACAAGTTTTTATTCATTTACACCCTGTGTTTACACCACAAAAGTTGATCTCTCTGTACAAATCTATACTAATATTATAAAGCTGAAGAGTTTGTTTTAACACGCAAATATCAGGAAATACTGGTCCGATTTGAATAATTATTTCGGTGTTAGATAGCCCATTTATCGAGGAAGGCTTTAAGGCTAATAATAAGGCTTTAAGGCTATAATCACCCTAAGACCAACAGGAGCGGAGCAATGCGGGTGAAACCGCGGGGAACAGCTAGTCAGTAATTATATAACTTCAATGTTCACGTGTGTTTCTGTTGCTCTATCTAGTCTATAGTATCAGAACGTCAAAACCGATTTTCATAGTTTTGAAATAAATAGGATTATGAGATCATAGACATCTATGGAAAGGATTTTCACAAAAACACCAGAAATATGAATCATTATTTAATTAAACAAAAAATCGTTATTATCTTATAAAATAATATAATAATCATACAAAATTAGTATAACTTAAAATTAATCAGTCTCTGTTAGTACGGCGCCACCAGGGAACTCCGAGTATTTCGTCTTCTTGGGACAAGTTGGTTGTTGTGGGCCTAAAAGCATAAAAATTAAAAATTAATAACGAGTATTCAAGCCTTAATGAAACTTAACTGTCAATGCATTTAAGTTCCCTTGGGCTTGACTGTTTCTTTGTTACAGAGGTTACAAAAATCCTAGTCTATTCCCCTGAGGAAAACACAGGTAGAAAGCGGATAAATTCGTTACATAATTTAGAATTTTTTATTTTTATTTTGATTATTAGCTCTCCAGTCAAGAATAATAAATCCGTTTTATTTGTGAACGCACGATGCAAATTCGCTCGATTTGTATGATGGTGTCAATATGAATATGAACTAACTCCATTTCTTGGTCAATTTTTGTGCAAAATATACAATATACATACCTATATATTTGACTACGAGGTAATGAGGACGGTAATAATGTGTGGGCAGGCACAGGAACCTCCTGGAAATTTAGGAAAAAATGATATAATATTATATTTTTTCATTTCCATAAAAATTGTTTCACTGAGAGATTAGATAAGTATAATAAATATGATTTTGGTATGAAAATTCTCTAGGCGCGTTGAGAGTAAAAATTTCAAGGTCATGGCTATACCGTAACGTCATGGAGGCGACGATTTTGGTATCTTTGAATCTTGCGATAGAAGTTTCACTTCAGACACGTGTGCACGGCACACACGCCCTTTTTTTTTATTGGTAATATAATTATGCTATACCTGAATTGGCTGCATGGGAATGTGAGTATTGGCTCTCAACTTGCGCTGTCTAATTTCTCGGCGAACACAACATTGGACCCCCAACAAAACTCCACAAACGCAAGAGGAAAGACAACCTGTGAATTAAAAAATAACTTTCATGCACTAGTGAGCTAATAGAATTAACAAAAAAGCAACAAAATATTATATTACATAAACAATATTTTTAAAATATAGTAACTATGCATGTGATCAAGTTATTAGATTTAATTTCTAAAATTGTAGTGCTCCTTTCGCAGAATCAAATACGAGTTGATTAGTTTTATTTATTTTTTATTACATATTTTAGTTATAGAGATCACTAAGTTACAAAAAATTCTTACCAATATACACCAAAACTCCGAGGTCTCCATTTCTATTTGTTCTTCTTAATACAATTCCAGCTATGCATAATGAGATTCCAGTTAATATGCCAACCACAAAGATAACCTGAAATTGAAATGACAATTTTAGAATCCCTCTTTGTTATTGTTGTAAGGTTAAGAAGGTTAAAACTGAGAAGTTCTGAAACAATTTGATTTGTACATACACATATCAACAACTAGCTTTCCGTCCGCGACTTTGAATGCATCGCCTAAACCTAATAAATTATATAAACCTATTATTATTAAACCTTCCTCTTGAATCACTCTATTTATTAAAAAACTGCATTAAAATTTTTTTTTTTTTTTTTTTTATTGTGTGATAGGGAAGCGCTTGACCACGATCTCGCCTGATGGTAAGCTGAGATGTGGCCTATGATGGAGCGCGCTTCCCTAGAAGGTTCCCGTTCACTCTTCGCTTGAAGACCCCCATATTGTACTCGTCGGGGAACACATACTCAGGAAGCATGTTCCAGTCCCTCGCGGTTCGGATGAAGAATGTCGATCCGAACCGCTTTGTCCGGGTACATGGAACATCCACCATATGGCGATGCCTAGAGTCTGTGCGCCTCGACGATCGATGGAAAAATCCATTGATAATAATTTTTAATTTTAAAAGGGTTCTTGAAGTTGTATCTAGCTGATCTAGTTGATGAATAAAAAGTGGATGGTGATGATATTATATAATCTATAGCCTTTCTCTATGAATGGGCTATCAAACACTGAAAGAATTTTTCAAATTGGACCCGTAGTTCCTGAGATTAGCGCATTCAAACAAACAAACTCTTCAGCTTTATAATATAAGTATAGATATACAATATACACCAATTTAATGGATACATTTGAAAAAAATGCCTACAAACCTGTAATATATAATAGCAAACATATTCAAATCCAGGACAATGGCCACCACATGCTCCAATAATTGGGACCTCAGGGCTAACTGATTGTACTGATGGTACTTGTAAACGCTCCATTCGTTGACTGGGCTCTACATCACATAATGGCAAAGAAAATGCAGAAGCACATGACGGGAAAGTGTATGTGTTGGGCATCGCTTTTTCACCCCTGCTGTAATCCCTCCATGTACCAGTGCCATAAGGGGCATGGTATACAGGCGATGGTGGGCCAGTTTCCTTTGCGTAATATTGAGGAACCTAAAATATTTATCAAAATGTTAATTATGGATATATCAGCACCTCAATTTCGTAATGTTTTTATCGATAACTATTACGATCAGCTACCACTCACATGATATTGATGTTCAGGCGTAGATGCGTCAGTGCTGCAAGCTTGATAAACTGGCGTATTAACATCTTCTACCCACGGGTACTTGGCTCGAAGTCGTGAAGCAGTCGCAAATTGCTGTTCACTGCGTGGTATCACTGTCGTTTGATACGGATGCACACTCCGGGGTGCAACCGATTGTTTTATCATTTTTGGCTCAATATGATTGTATCACAAATTATATCCAGGCGGCATTCTTAATTTACATTATATGAAAATAACAAAATATATGAAGAAATAATATTGATTCCGTAGTACGCACCCCACAGAGCAAGTAATATAGTAAGAGACGGCACTCAGTACTTCGATTTCGAGCTCACGCACACATATGCATGTATTACTTAGGTCAAATCTTATATACCAACCTATGAAAAGTTTACGTCAAACATGACCCACATTGCTGCCAACATTTAAAAGTTGTCGTTGCTAGTGATGTCTCTTTATGAGTGCTAGTATCGATAAAACTTCATATCGATATCGATAAAATTATCGATGCTGGGTAACAGCACTACTAATAATTCTCATCCATATTCAAATTAAGGGAAATTAAAAATAAAACACCAACAATGTAGATCAATAAGTTTATTATAATATTAATTATTTAATAACATTTTTATATAATATTAAAACACACTATTATCAGCAAAAATCTTGCAAAAATTGATAATTCCATTTGAATTTTACTGAATATCTTTATTTAGGCATGTAGGACTTAATTCGGCTTAAATATTATGTGAATACAACTAGATTCACATTTTATACTTTTCCTTGAAATATTTTGCGGGATTTCTATTAAATCTCGTTCTAAATTTCGATACCAATATATCGTTGCCGTTCGGATCGCCATATTGGAATTGTATATGAAGAAGCCGTTGTTTTCTTTGGACATAATAATATCTCCTCTCCAATTGATTCTACAGCCAGAACATGACGTATTAGAGACGTTTTCTCATAAATTGTTTTGTAATTATTATGTTTTATCTTCCATATAGAACAGTCATTGGGTACATATTGCAAATATTTAGTCACAAATCACAATTATTATCTACACACAAAGATTTTAACATTGTTTACACAATATAACACTTTTTCTTCTTTTTACACTTTTGGCAGAAATATTACAAATTAAATAGTTCAATGTACTGTACATTAACTGAGTAAATAACAAAATCTACGATATACGAAGAACAAATTTTGTTTAACAACCATCAAAACAATAAAATAAAACGCCATTTTGAATTCAAATTTCAAACAACAAATCAACATCAAGACGTTGTCTATGCTTAAGTCTTAACCATTGACAAGAAATCGAAGAAAGAAAGAAATAATTTATTATTGTACTAGCTAAAAATTAAAATGTACAAAAATAAGGTTTAAAAAAAAAGAAGAAATAATAATAAATAAGTAAAACTAAAATATTAAATCTTTTATTATGTGATTACATCGGAGAGGCCAACATTAGAAATATTTTTATTTTTTCTAAATGTTGGCAGGCCAGACTTGACCTTAGGTCTTGGAAAAGTACAAAATAATTTGAACTCTATGTCAATTGAATGAAGTTTAAAATTGCTTGATAATGTAAGCCTAACCAAAACGATGTTCTAAGTGTCGACCCACTGACGCACCCTTTCAATTTGTTACAACTTGCAAGCGCCAAGCATTAGCAATAAAAAAAGAGTTACTTTCGACTGTCGACATGAGACATCTGAATGGCTACATTTTTTAAATTGATAAATATATGACAAGTATATGATGAGTTAATACGAAACACAATTAGATAACAGATCTCAGAAAAAGAACACGCGAAGAAAATATAATATTATTTTAATTTAACACAACTTTGGAGCTAGACACAACAGAAACAGAAAACCACAGGGCACAGAGCCATTATGAATTATGATAACCTTGCACAGAGCAAGATAGAAAACTGAAAGCTCAAAAGAAATACAATGTCCATAGACTATAAATTCAATAGAAGGAATAAAAAATGCACAGATACTTTGAAAAAGATTTCAGAAAGAGTGAAAAACTTACTCTGTGGTGAGAAAAAGTTAAATCGTATGGAAATATCAATATATAATATTTCCTACTCAGGAAAGGGTAGTATTTAAACGAGTGACTGTAAATTAAAGTTTTAGTTAACAAAAATAATAAATTGGGGCAACAGAATTACTAAGTGAGCGACTGACTGCGAGCGATGAAAAATTAATAGATCAGCAACTAACAAACATTCATTTGCGTTACATAAAATACAAAATGAGCAGCTTCATAATATTTGAGCGACCTAATATTAATTGTTTGAATGACAAAATTACGTCTTGTATTATATTCATTATTTGGCATATGATTTATTTATACTGAGTGGCATTTTATCTTAATCGAGGTATTTCGAATAGAAAAATCACTTTGAAAAATACTATAATGGACAGAGTAGTTACTATCAGTTCAATTTGATTTTGATTAAGTTTTATAAAATAACTATTTGAACAATTTATTTTAGTGTTTTAAGTCGCTCTAGATGAGCGTAATTTAGTCGCTTACATAATAATCTATTCGCTCAACTAGTAATTTAGTCGCTCATATAGTAATGTAATCACACAGTTAGAATTCTAATGTATCAAATGGATTAATCACAATCCTCCTTAAGTACGCTCAATCTGTATTTTATTATCAACTAATTTTCGTTGCTTGTTTAGTTTATTTGTCGATTACTCAAATTCATACCGCTCAAGTTATTAAATCAGTATCTCATAATCAGTCGCTCACTATATTTTCAGTCACTCGTTTTATTATTCCCCCTCAGGAAATATTTGATATTTTTTAATAAAAAATGTTTTACAATCTTCGGACCCTCTTTGCTATATTAAAAATCTTCTTTCTAAGTTTATTAAGCTATTGCATAGCTTCTATCGCGGGCCTTGAGCGCGGGGACCGAATCGAGAAATTCCGTAACGAAAAAACCTCACGCTCCCCACTCCGACGGGCTCGGAGGTGTGGCTTGAAGGCATGCTATGCAATAGCTTTACCGCGGCAGTCCCCGAGTGCCACACGTCTTTTCTTTCACGTGGATCACTTCATCATGGTTGTCCACTAAGATTATAAGTTGTCGATTTAATTCAGTCGTCACTACATTTTAGGAAAGTGATTTAATGCATTTAGTTACTAAAAAAACTTCACCCATTTAATTACTTATTTCTAGGGATAACCCATTATTTCTAGGGATATTTTTTGTCAGCACAAATTGGACAATGAAGAATTGAATTTATCAATCGCAATTACGCTTTTTCTGTAAGCACACATTATGCTCTCTCTTTCTATGAATACTTCCTCGTAGGATAAAAGGATATTTTTTGAATTAACGATATCACGAGCTATAGTAATATGTTAAATTATCTCGAATTCATTTATAGATAATTTCTGCACCGGCTGGTTTTAAAACACTCATAATCTTCCCTGAATTCTGATTCAAAGACGTTAATAAATAATACCAACGATCCAAATGAGAGCGTTCTTGTTTACAACTTGTCTCTATGTAGGTGACTATGGCTTAGCAAAATAAGGGACAAATTGCTTGAAAAGCGACCGAGTAAATGTTCGGTATTCCGGTACATACTATTATGTATATTGATGATACGCTACTTAGTTTAATATACTTATGCAAAAATAAATTAAAACTTAGTATACGGAGAAGTATAAACACCGTAGGTTATAATTTTCATACATAGCTGAATAATACAGTTTTAATCGTAACGTAGCCTTATATCTTACGTGCTAGGGTTTCGCTTTTAAGACTTAATTTAAAAAAAAATATCGATACATACATAATTCGTGAGATAGTGCAAAGTCAAACAAAATTCATTATCACCCTATCTACCATTTCTAAAAACATCAATGATTGGTTGAGTTGTCGAAACGTTAGACAAGGACCATTTACCATTGGGAAACCTCTCGCTCAGACCGATTTTGGTAACGGATAATTTCTAAATTTGTTTCTGAATTTAGTGACTAAATTAAGAAAATTGTGTACTGTGTGCCCTTGCAGGTACAGCTGTGAACCACACTGTGAACGTACCATTTTAGCTGTTAATGATCATATCTCGGTTTTAATATATACCATCAATACTAATTACTTTAAGTACAAAATACCTGTATAAATTAGAATGAAGATTAAAAGTTAAAACAGGCTACACAATAACAAGCCCAAAACAAGCCAATGTATGTGTATAGTCTTGTACTATTAACTACCTACGAAACGAGCAGAAATAATAAAATGAAAAGCCCTAAAAATTTCAATAATAAAAGAGATATTACTACAAAGTATAAAAATATGCTGCCTAAAAAACTGCATCTAATTCGGATAACCCGTTGGCGAGCTATGGTGCCACAGACAGACACACATAGCGGTCAATACATAGGTAACACGTTTTAGGTCGGGGCTTAATAAAAAATAAGGGTAAGGTTAAAGGTAGGTTTATTATTCTAAAAATGTGGATTCAAACACTGAATGAATTTCTTGTAACATATCTGAAGCTAACATACTACGGCCATATTTTTCAAATGCTTTAAAATTGCAGTCTCTAGTAAACTTTGCAGCTGCATAACTAGAGATGCTTTGACTAAGTTTAACCGAATTTTCATTCTCACAAACGTTAGATTGTAGTGCCCAATTAAAAAACGTCCCTAGTGCTCCAGACAATATGTCTCCTTGTCCCCCGGCGCGCCGACCCGATCCACCTTTTGTTATTGTCCAATCAAATGACGTAATTCCAGATTTATATTGATCTTTTTCTCCCTTCAGTAAAACTGTTACAAAGTCTCCCCAATAACTATACCATGGTGTTTGTTCGGATGGAATGGCGTCCTTTAGTCTTTGCGCTTCAATATAATTAGGTGTCAAAATAATTCCAGGGCTTGGGTAATCTTTTATTACTGTTACATTTTTGTACACTGCGTATAAGCCATCAGCATCTATAACTAACGGTTTTTTTAAGTTTCTGCACATGTCTATGATTGAATAGAATCGGTCCATCACATTAGGATCTCTTCCAAGACCTGGTCCAATGATAATTACATGCATTCGCTTCAGTATCTCAATAAGATCGGAATCCGAAGGAGATGGAATAACAATAAGATCAGGACTATACGACTTTATAGCAGGTGCAGCATCTTTTGTAGTAATTACGTGGACCAAATCAGCTCCGACCTTTAAAATTTATTTATTATTACATAGTAACTAGTTATTATGCTAAATATAATTTATGAAACTAAATATTAAATACCAGTAAATTTATAATAAGTATTACTTTCCTAAGCAATTATTCTATATCTTGTGAATATGGGCTTATGTTGAGGATTAATGTAAGCTATTAAGTAGATGTTATTTTTACCTTCAAAGCTGTAATTGCTGAAAAATAAGGTGCTCCAGTATATTCAGATGATCCACCTATAACTGCTATTTTTCCAGCTTCGCCTTTGTGCTTACCCTCCAATTCAGGAATAATAGATCTACTTATGATTTGTAACGTCTCTTCATTAAATGTATCGATATTCGAACATTGTTCTACTTTTAACAAACTTACCGAAATTAGTTTCATACAGATTAATATCACAAAAAGAACACTGTGTTTAAAAATCATTTTCTGAGATATTAAGTAATTCTTTATGTTTTACGCAATACGTCGCGGTCGGTACCAAAAATTATATTTTATATGTGAATCACTCTAAATTCGACTATCTCATGTAGCAAAATCAAAGCAAAATGAATGTAAATAAGATGTAAATTCAAAGAATACGTAATAATCTAAAGGTTAACATTGAGGTCATCTTTTTCTTTGTGTAGAGTGGTGATACCAAAGACAGATTAAGAACGAGTTAATCCGTAAATGCAAAACGCAGTTACCATTTATTTATACGCAGTTCTTATCCCAAACGATGGAGTATACATTTTTTTTATAATTACGGGCCGTTCCTGTATTCCGTGAAATATCACCATGATATTTTGCATGGGAAAAACTTGTTTCACAAACGTGTCACAAACAGTCATCCAAGTGCCAATAGATCCTCAGAGCAATAAACCTATCCTCTGAGTCTAATACATTGTACATTATTATTGCTCTGTGTTGTACACTGTGTACACTCTGAACAACGAATGTTGTTCTGAGTGTGTACATCATGGTGACAAGTGTGAAGTGTCAATAGATTTGACAATTGACAATTTCATTAGATTTTGTGAAGCAAAAGCTATGCAAAAATTAACAATTTTCTATAAAAAAAATTCAAGTTCATAACGTTTGATAGTGATATTTACAGTGAAAAGTTAAATGTTAACAGTAAAACAAATTGAAAAACTTAATTTTCTATGAGAAGCTTAATACATAACTGAAGGAGTAAACGCTTAAAAATGTGCAGCAAAGCGAAATATTCATGCTTTTACCCCTTATGACTATTATTATGAATTTCTCGATAACATTAATGCAATTTATTGAGAAAATAATAGTGTAATTAAAATAAATGAATTATTTAACACTAAACAATGGTTGGAAACGTATCCGTTACGGACGCTTCAATAAATGTCTTGGATGAATCGGGTAATTTAATCCCTGCTGCTAGCAATTTTTGTAAAGATTACATAAAAGGATGTTGTAATCGCGAAAACTGCAGATATATTCATGAAATACCATCTAAATTACATTTGAAGGAACTTTTTGTGTTTTGTCACGATTTTCAAAACAAAGGTTGCATGAGACCAAACTGTAAATTTCTTCATAGTACAGTTGAAGAACAAGAACATTTTTACAGTTCTGGCAAATTTCCTCGTATACTAAATACAACAATGCCTATTTGTCAGGCATACAGACATGGAAATTGTTCTAACAGAGAATGCAAATTTATGCATGTAGATCTGACTAATGAAAACCTTGCCATTCGAAATCCACCACCCCCAATATTTGACAGGCCTATATTGAGAGATGATGCATCACCTCCTGAGGCTAAATTAAGAAGATACACTTATGAAGAGTCTGGAATTAATGAACATGTGATAAAAGCAACAGCAAATACTTGCTCAAATTGTGAAGTATTAGATCATAGGGTAAAATTATTGCATGATAATATCAGTGTATTACTTAAGAAAGTGACAGAATTGACAGAGAAGAATATTCAATTGACCTCCATGAATGAATTTTTGTTAGAGCAAACAGCTTCAATAAGGCCTGATCAACCGTGTGTAATCACTTCAAGACATGGAACTTCAGCACCTGTGTCCCTTGCAACTGTTAGTGTAACTCCAGTTGTAAGTCTTGCTGGGGCACTCCCAACATTGATGCCAGGAGCGGCTACACCCAACCTGACATTAGCCCCTGCTGCCTCTCAAGCACAACTTTTAACCCCTGCTCCTCAAATACTTACCGTAAGCACCACTCAACAATTGATGGGAAATTCTGGAGCTCTAATAGTAACAAGTGCAGGAGCTCAACAACTAATGCAAGTCAGTGATTCTGGTACATTGATGGGTGGGGGACAAACTGTAGTAGCTGTTACACCAGCACAACTTACACTTGCTCCCCCTACGCAACAGTTAATGAGCAATGGTCCACAGACTGCTGTGCAACATCTGGTTCAATCTCAACTGCCACAACACCAAGCATCACAATTTGCACAACAATCTGCTCAACATTTGGCTGCAGCACAGCAGTCGGCTCAACAACTTGCAGCTGCTGCACAGCAATCGGCCCAACAGTTAGCAGCACAACAGTCAGCACAACAACAACTTGCACCAAGTCAACAGTTGGTACATCAAACATCTACTCAGCAAATTACAATCTCCAGCACTAGTCAACCCTTGGCCCTGACAAATTCTCAAGCACAGCCCATCACATTTCCAATTATTTCACAGAGCATATTGCCACACTGATTGTGTTTGGGTTGCATATAGGTATCTTAAGTGAGAGTCATTAGTGTGGCAAGTAATATGTGATGAATTGTCCATGATTTTTCATTTTGTGTTTAAAGAGTTTGTAAGTTTGAGGGAGGGACAAGAGACAATCTGGGGAACCATGTGATAGTGTATGTTGTGTTCATTGTAAATGTAAGTTGATTTTCAACAATGTGTAATCCTAAAATTACCAAATAATTTTATGACTATAGTCAGAAGTGAAGTGAGGCGGAAAAATAAAGATGGACAATTGATTTTAAGCAGTATTTTAATTATGAAGAATGTTAATTTTTATTGGATTGCATGTTGATACAATAAAATAAAACAAAAATAAAACTTAAGATTTGATTTAATTGCACTTTTCTTGATTGGTATTTGGTACTAAATTTTATTAGAATAATTGGTACTCACATGCATTTCAATTATACATTTGAAATTTCAATGGTTATGACAGAAGATTTTACTTTGGTTAGGTACAATAAGATCTATAGTATACTTTAAGCTATATTCATTGTTAACATGAAAGTCTTGATAGCAATATTACAATAATAATTATGCCATGCACTTTAATGTGTGTTACGATACACATTACTCTGTTAACTGTTAATAATAGCTTTGTAGGCTACATACACCTATCAGAATTATTATAAGCAAGTAAAAAGATGAGAGGTGTAGTGTTCTAACTATATTTAATGAGATAAGTTATTCACATAATTTATTTTGTAATCATAATAAAATAATCTGTTAGAATAATATTTTTTAATTTGATTTTTACATTTTTCTATGATTGCATTCATTATTTTTGTTTTCGTATTTCAAAATCTTCCCGCGAGTACCCAGTACGAAATTATTTGAATTATCAAAAGCTATAGCCGTTATGTTTCCCGGTATATTTTTAACCTTTTTTAATGAACCTGTATCATTTTCGTGGAGATATGTTAATGTTTCACTGGCAACATAAACAATATGTTTATGGAATGATATTTGGGCAAAGCCATCATATGTAACATTGCCTATGAAAACTGGATGAGACAGATTAGATTTAAGGACGAATAGCTTTTCTTCCCTTATGAAGTAAAAGTTATTGTTGTCATCTACTGCCACTTCATTCAGAGCTTCAAGAGATTTGAATGGAATTTTTCTTTCACCTGCTAGTAAATACAATTGTTCAACTCCATCGGGGCTGTCCGTAATATACTTGTTACCATCTTTGTCTAAAAATAGCATATTTGATTTCATTTTTGGCGACGTAACTAAACTCGTATCTTCTGAGTCGTAATTATATGCATAGATTCCCTTCCCTGTTCCAATATAAACTTTTGTACTTCTTTTATCAACGGCAATCGAATAGCTGAGTCCCTCGGGGAGACCTATGGATAAGCATAAATAATATTTAATTTGGATGGCAAAAGATGGTGAATTTTTCATTTTGTTATGTAAGATGTAAATCTTAATTCCCGTAAAGGAGTTGAACTTCCTAATGCGAAGTCGTATTTTAGAGTACCTACCTACATATAGAAAAATTACCGCAATAATATATTCTTAATTTTTTACAGCCGTTTAAATTTCAACATAGATTCAAGGGTTGTCGTCAAAAAAATTACTAATTAAGTAGACACGATATTTAACTTTTATATATTTACCACGCTATTTCAGAATAACAAGATTATAACTAGTTACCTACTTTTCAAATGTCTTCGCTTAAAACGTAGCAATGTTAATTAAATTCCATTAACGTAAGTGGTGAACTTAAGAACTATAATCAAAATTCGATTTTTGAATTTTGATTCGAACGAATTTCACCTGCATTATCTTCTTATATATAAAAAACCGGCCAAGTGCGAGTCGGGCTCGCGCACAAAGGGTTCCGTAGCAGCAAATATAATAAATTACAGTTAAATCAACCTATCTCAAAAACTATAAGAGATACTTTGATCAAACCAAAAATCGTTGAAAGAGTTAATTAGCATGCATCACCTCTATTTTTTTTAGAATTTTATACCCCGTAGTTATAAAAATAGAGGGGGGGGGACATACTTTTTACGACTTTGAGAGCTGATATCTCAAAAACCGTTCACTTTAAGAAAAATGTTTTTTAGAAAACTTTATATCATTTTAAAAGACCTTTCCATTGATACCCCACACGGGTATGTACATCGAAAAAAAAAATTTCATCCCTCAGTTACATGTATGGGGGGCCCCACCCCCAATTCTTTTTTTTACTATTTAGTGTCATATTTTTGTAGCGGTTCATACAACACATATTCCCATCAAATTTCATCACTGTAGTACTTATAGTTTCCGAGTAAATCGGCTGTGACAGACGGACAGACGGACAGACGGACAGACGGACATGACGAAACTATAAGGGTTCCGTTTTTGCCATTTTGGCTACGGAACCCTAAAAATGACTCGCAAAATGTGTTGGTAAGCGCATAACTCGAGAACGGCTGAACCGATTTCGATAATTCTTTTTTCTATTATATTCCTGGAAGTACGAGAATGGTTCTTATGTAGAGAAAACGTAAACATGTACCACGGGCGAAGCCGGGGCGGACCGCTAGTAATCTTATATATAAAATTCTCGTGTCACAATGTTAGTCTGCATACTCCTCCGAAACGGGTGGACCGATTCTCATGAAATTTTCTGTGCATATCGGGTAAGTCTGAGAATCGGCCAACATCTATTTTTCATATGTACCACGGGCGAAGCCGGGGCGGACCGCTAGTGGTCTAATAAAAATGGGAAAAAGAAAACTTTAACTTTGTCAGTCCGACTGTCTCTTCTCCACGAATAAACTGCTTATCCGATTTGGATGAAGTTTGATATATTTAGTTTAATACCTGAGAAAGGACATAGATTATATCACGGAAATTGCACGGAAATGGGAACTATGTGGGTTTTCTTTTGACTACACGGGCGAAATGCTACAAAATAGATAAAAGAACAACCTTAAATCTTAATTTTTAAATCTTACCGGCAATCTTTTCAGGAACAGTTGAATTTGTTTTAATCACCTTCGCATCAAAATAGTAACCTCTAATGTCTTGACCAGATTCGATGAAAAACAAGTTGCCATACTTATCAAATTGTGTCTCTGTTGGATATGCATCACCTATATTGTAGACATCTGATATATTGTAATGATCTTTGTCTATAGTTAAATCAGACCCACAGGATTGATTAGGCAGATCAAAACAAGATTCCCCGTCGAATAAAGATAATATGAATATTAATAATATTAACCACTTCATTTTTATAAATAGTAAAGTATAAAGAATAGATAGAAACTCCGTTTGCGGTGATGGTTAGAATAAGAATGTAAAAAATCTAATAAATAAGAAGAAAATAAGTAACATTTAAGTTTAATAAACCTATAAAATATATCGAACCAATTAAGATACTGAAATCATTAATGAGAAGAAATATTGGCCTGGTAAGGGAATCAATAAACTTATAATTATTAAACTATTAAGGAAAACAAAACATTTATTATCAAATATATAAACATAAAAATTACACATCACTCCCTACAGACAATTAAAGTACCTATATCGCATCTATAAATAAAACTTATTATAATAATATCATAATAATAAATTAAGCATGTTTGTTAAAGTTACATAACACAGATTTACCTGTGAACATTATTTTCCTAGCATAGTTGGGAATGGGGTAAATGCATTTCATACAAGTAGCTAAGAAGAGACGCATATGTTGCCAAACCGTGTTATTGACGTGTGCCTAATATTTATTATTAGAATAATCATAACGTGATTCTATGGTAATAATGGTCTAAGATCCGAATACAGGTCGACCTTCACCGGCGTGATAATAAAATGAGCCCAATTATATAATAAATTTAGTCTATTAAAAATGGGTTTGCTGGAAAGATCCTGGACAGGACATTTTAATTAATTGCAGTACTTATCAAGATAATAAAAAAAATTATAATAGACTTGAAGTATGAAACCTACAGAATGTGCAGTCATAGGGTTTTCTAATATTTACCTGGACAAACTGCTAGGTTGGCAGGTATAAACAGGCATGTCCATACCAGTTACTTTCACTTGATGGGATGACAGAAAAAAAATATATATAGGCATGAGCGCTGTTTTATAACAAAATTGTTTATTGTCTCAACACTGCATAATTAAAAAATAAAAAGATTTTTTTAATAATTAACTAAAAATGTCCTGTCCAGGATTTTTTCAGCAAACCCATCATTAATAGATTTTTAATAGACTACATTTATTATTAAATTGGTCTCATTTTATTATCACTCCGGTGAAGGTCGACCTATGTTCGGATCTTCTACTATAAGCAAGCTATACCAATAATACAATTAGAGTGTCTGTTTTTAATATTGAAATCACCGATTTTTACTAAATGCATATATACACTGTACATATGACACAATATTATTTTTTACAATTTTTGTCTGTCTGTTTGATTCAGTTAATCTTAGGAACGGCTGGACCGATATTGACACGACTTTAACTGACAAGTAGCTGTTGGTATAAGGTAAAATAAGGCTATTTTTAATGGATTGTGACAGGACTTTAACTGACAGATAGCTGTTGGTTTATGGAGTAACTTAGGCTATTTTTAAACCAATATTCTCAAGGGAACCGTTCATGCGCGCGGGTGAAACCGCAGGGTGCAGCTAGTCATCTATATGACTGTAAATTTCTCATTGTAGGGACAAACTTACTACAGTTTAAATTTAATGGGTGTCGTTTCTAACCCAGTTTGCTTTTTTTAACTTTAAACGCATCACGGTAAATTGACGATTATGTAGACCGTACATGCATAGAATAAAAAAAGTAAGCTACTTCCCTACTGGTTTTAGAGCTTCCATTCATAAGTATTTCGAGTATCAAATCAGAGTTCGCGTTTTGCAGAACAAAATTGAAAAAACCTACTTTCCGGCGCTGAAAATATTTCATGTTCAGAACGCATCTTGTATTTTAATATTCTCACTAGCTATAGGTTTATTTTCACTGTTGTCCCCTATTTGGCACTGTAAATAAGATGGCAGCCGGCCGTGTCTTTCGCCTTTGATTTTGTGGATTTTCCATCTGTGGCCTTGTAGTATTTTCCTAAAATCCAGAGTAAAGAATAGTATCTTTAATCATACAAGTTAAAAAAAAAATACATAAAGATTATTAAAATAAAAATTATATCAAATTATAAATTTTTAAAGAATAGAAAAAATTCGATCGATCTGGTGGGTCACGAGTGGCTGAGTTGGTCAGGCATCTGCCCCGGAATGGCGCGAAAGGATGCGGGTTCGAGTCCCGCCTCGTAATCGAATTATTTCTATTCTTTATAAATTTAATTTATAAAGTATTTGAATGCCATAAAACCAAAAATATCAATTATATCAAATTTAAAAAAAAATCAAATATGTATGTCATATAATACTCACTTAGTATTAAATTTCTTACAACAAATATCACATTCAACAGTCCCCTGTCGCAAATGTATATCTCGTATGTGTCGATTCATGTCATGTTGATATGAAAATGCCTTTTCACAATATGTACACTGAAAAACAAACAAATTAGTTATATTCATGTATTTAAAGTCGAGTTCGCTGCGTTTTCGTGTTTAAGGAGTCGTAGGTCGTAGTTAAAGGAAATTCCTATGGAAATGCTTCACCGAGATAAAAAGTACACGACAAAACCTACAGTAACGACAGGTAACGACAGGGTCTACTGAAAATTGGCGCAGCGGACCTGGCTTAAAAATAAGCACAAATTATAGTACTAAATATTTTATGATTTTCACCAAAAAGACTTAAAATTATGAATGCAGTTTTCAATATGTTAAGACTTTGGTAGATAGCATTTTTAGATACTGGGGATCATGAGGTTATCACTTATCGGTTAATTTGCAAATTGCGCTGTTTTATCCGTGTTGGATCGAAAAAGCATAATTTTTAAATGGGAAATCGAGATTTTTCGCATCTTAAACCTCCTCCTAAGTCCTATCCCACTTCCCGACCTGGCTACCTACTGATGTAGGTTGGCTACTTTCAATAGAGAGTACAATTTTGTTAGAAGGACTATATATATAAAAAGTATTTTAGGAACAGATTAAAGAAATCAGTCAGAGGTTGGCCTTTATCATGCATTGACATATGTATAAGTACATAAAAAAATGGAGAAAGAAACAATACCTTATATGGTCTTGTTTTGCTATGAACATGGCGCATATGTTTAGATAAATTGCTAGCAGTGGTGGTTGACTTTGGACAAAGAGCACATTTAAATGGTTTTTCAGTAAGATGTGTTCTTTTGTGCACTTTTAATAGATCCATTGTTCTTCCTTGATATGGACAAACATCACATTTGAAAGGAAACACATTTTCATGAATACCCCTGAAATAATAAAAGTTGTATTCATTCAATTAATTAATATAGTTTGTATTCTATTACTACAATGGCTATATCCAGCATTTTCTACCATAGACTATGTAGAATTAATGGTTATTTACGTAGGTTTCAGCATTTTAATTCAAAATATTAACTAATAAAATAGTGACAGAGAACTGACTTAAACAGTATAATACATAAAATGAAATATAACATATTTTAATTATGTATAAGAAAACTAATTTCATTTAAAACATTAATTGAATACACTTACATGTGAATTAAAAGATTTGCATTTGACTTTGCAATTTTACCACATATGTCACATAAAAATGTTTTCTTATTTTCCTCAACTTTGGGAATCTCAGCAGTTTGTTGGCTACACTCATTTAAATGTCCATTGTATGTTGTCTGGAAAGAGATAAAGGAATTAATTTAATTATTATTTTTTTTTACATATATTTAATAAAATCAAATTTATAGTACTAAAATATATAAAAAAAAAACTATGAATGTTGTTCATAACATAAAAATATGTATGCAAATAAAAAAGCATTTATTATAATTACCAAATCAACAAAAACTCTGGTACATGTTGAGCAATTCCACAATTCAGAACTTTCTGGTGATGGAATATTTTGTGAATCTTCTTGGTCCATTTCAGAACTGTCATTTTTATCTTCTGCATTAACGAATTCTATAAAAAAAATTATCTTCTGCATTAACAAATTCTATGAAAAATAATAAATATAAAAATGAATCGCCAAATGTTAGTGTAAAACTCGAGAACAGCTTTTTAGAACATTTTTGTTAAGGCAAAGGAAGAATAAAAAAAAACGCAAGGAAAAATGACAGAAGAGAAATTTAAAGAAACTTTAGATAGTAGAGCAGAAAGTAGTTCATTAATGGTCTCAGACATAATTTTACCTTTTTTAATAGAAAATTCAATTAACTTTTTGTCAGTTTTCTGACACATTTCTCGAAATAATATACACCCATTTAGAAGATCCAAACAGCTTTGACATATGTGATTTGGAAGATTATCTTCTTTATTTATCTGAGAATAAATAAAATTTAAAAAATACATATTAAAATAGAAAACCCTTGTTTGCTAAACTGACCAACGGTGGGCAATGAACAATTTTGAGGATAATAATCAAAGTCAGACAGATTGTGAACTTTGTCATTTCATTCACATTTGACGATTTGTAGACAAATTAGGTATAAACTGAGTAGTTTTACCAAAAATAATGTATAAGATTATAAATTGTTTGGTATAGTTCACAATTATTTTTCAACAGTTTATAATCTTACAAGTTTGGTAGTAAACTAAATGACATATTATTTAGAGAATAAATAAAACAGTTTACAGAGATTTTTATACTTACAACAACTCCTGATATTTTTTTTACTTCATCTGGTATGTTTATATGGTTAATATTTTCAAAAATCGGAATGTTCGCTGTCTCTTCGTTACATATACGACACATTTTAGATGTTTTAGTTTTGTGCAGGATGCTAGAAGCAAATAATCAATAAAACATACTTAATACTAGGTATCTAATGTTACTATAATTGATTCTTAGCTTTCATAAAAATAATACAATATACATGGCTTGCAGTAAAAAATGATAACTTACGATTTCATTCTTTTTCTTTTTCTCTGTATTTTCAATGCTTTGGCAAAAAGCATAGATTTAAAAAACAGAAGAGAAGTCATAAGAAATTGATATTTTTAAATATTTTATATAGTTATTGCAATTAATTGAGGAATAAATGTTTGTAAATACATCTAAATACAAACAAAAATAATAAGAATCAAATTTCAAAAGTGTAATGTCAACCACAATGTCAACTATTGTCAGAAATGTCAGTTCATTATTTACGCCAATATACGCACCTAGACTCTAGGCAAGGATCTTTTGGCATGTGGCGAACTTTCACAACTTAAGCGTCTTATTTACGGTCCATCTTGACGTACGTCCCGCCAAGGTCATACACGATGCACGACGCAAAACGACAGTGAATAGCGTTGACGTACGTCAATAATTATTATTATTATCTTGCTGGATGTGCACGACCAACTTTTCATCCAGCAAGCACCCCCACCACCGCGAACGTCGTGCAGATGGACAGTGAATAGCGCGGACGTACAGCAGATTAGTGTTGCCAACAGAAATTAATGTAAATACTTGGAAACGTGGCCTATTGATATGATTTTTTTGTGATAACTTAGTGAGTACATGAGCAAGCAAGAAACGGTTATTTTTGATTTTTATGTACACAGGAAATCCCAATTATCATTACTTTTGGATCAACCTTGTACACATGGACAGTTTATATTCAGAAGTTATTATTTTAAAAGAACTCCAAGGCGAATTGTTGAATAACACAGATTTTATGCAAAAGTCCACTGCAGAAAAATGGCAGTTTATTTAAAAAAAATATCTTGACGAATTTGTTTGTTTAAAAAAAAATGATTAGCTATATACTCTCTGTTCCCGCCACTTTAGCATTTACTGAAAGAGTCTTTTCGGTCATGAATGTGAAGTGGCGGGAAGAGAGAAACCGAGCTTCATTAAAAATTAATTAAAAATGAGCTCTTGAAATATATAAATTTAGATTTGGAATGTTTGGATTCATATAATTCATTTAAAAATAATGAAAAATTCTTAGTTACTGCAAAAAGTACAAAAAAATACATTTTTAAAAATGTTTATTTACTCTTTATTTACCTCCTTTAAAATCAGATATACTCTATATCTTCAAATAAAAGTTGGCAACCCTAGCCATGCTTGATGCGCGCACGATCGTCAGTAGGATACATCCAGCACCGCGGCCTTGAGCCGACGTACGTCGGGGATTGACCGTGAATAAGACGCTTTAGAGTATAGATATAGAGCGCGTGTATTGCACAAATTGCTTTGTGCACATCGTAGGCAGATGAGCTATAGATACTATATAGATGTGTGTGTGACAAATAGGGATGGATAGATATCAATTGCGTGATGAGCTATCGATTAGTTATGTAAATAAATATGTATCATATGTAAATTTTATGTTCAATATGTTATTAAAGGAGAAATGTATGAATAAAGTATAAATATGTAATTTTAAATTTGTTTACCAAGTGAATAGTGTGTTTATTCCATTTGAATATTTTTTTGTATTAATTATAAGTACTTTAAAAAAATATGTTTAATTGGAATATCAGAAAAACGTATGCACTTCTTAAATATTAAAATTAATAAAATAAAAGATCGGGTTTAGTGCTATTTTTTCAATAATAAATAGAACAATAATAATAATGTTTTAAAATGAGAAATAATTAATAATTTAAAATGAAATAACTAATAAATAATATTAATAATTTTTTATTTAATTTTATCCATTCTATACCTACCAAAATTTTCAAAATCAATTTAGCGCTCCATATATCGTAACATAACATACTTTTCATTTACACTATAATACATTCGCATTCATAATATTAGAAATTGTATCATACCAAACACACCACAAAATTATTTATAATACATTTCTAGAAGAGTTTTAGTTTTAAAGTAAAATAAATAATAAGTTAAAAATTAAACTATCGAGTACAGCGTTGGTCAAGTCACATCACTAAGATCACGTGAGTTGCGCGAGCGAGCCTGCGCGGGTCCCCTCCCACTTTCCCTTCACCCCCGCGATGCTAGATTTATTTTCATAAAAATAATTATAACAATCGACTTACCGATGAAATGTGATACTGGATTTCAATTTTGTGATTTTTCTAGTATCGTTTTTGCAAGATAGCACTGCACATTTCAGCATGTTTATTCGTAAATATGAATAAAATTCCAGAGCAACGCACTTCGTCAGCACTCAACCACGACTACGAGCGCGCGCGGCGGGAACGTCGTGTTGTTCCCACCTGTGCCTACTGTTCCCACTTGGTTGTTCGCGCTCTATAGATATCTATACTCTAAGTTTCACAAGTAATGCTCCATTGATGATAGATCGTCCAGTGTCTTGTTTTTCCCAGTTTACAATCATTTTACTTATCCTATTTCAATAACTCAAACTACTTACATATAAATTAATAATTCATAATAATATAAAACATAACATTACTGCTTTCCTGCAAATAGCGAGGCCTTTCACGAACACGCATGTGTAAATGCACCGTTAGGTCAAACCACAGAGTAAATAAATCTATAGATCGAATTAACAAACCATAGATCAATGTCAGTTGTCAAATCATATATTTATTGTTTACAAATGGTTTACAATTAATTACAAAATTAAATTTAAAATCTTAAAATAAAATACTAGCAACTTAAACTGTAATATGAATAAAGAAAAGTCTAAGCCAAGTACATAATTATTGAATTGAGAATTGCCATCAGTGCATTTTTTATTTAAAGTGATAGTTTCCAGATTTTGGACCTAGTGACAGAAATACATCGTTTTACTGACAATATTCCTATTAATTTATAAGATGAATGTATATTTAACTAAACGTATGCTTTCTAAGATGAATAATGTGACATTCCCTGTCCCAAACACGATTTCCGAAGATAGCTGTTATAATGATCATTGGCAAAAACTTTTCGCCGACAGGTACATTTCATTTATATTTAAACTAGAGGTCCGCCCCGGCTTCGCCCGTGATACATATTTCGCAATAAAAGGTAGCCTATGTCCTTTCTCGGGTATCAAAATATCTCCATACCAAATTTCATGCAAATTGGTGCAGTAGTTTAGGCGTGATAGAGTAACAGACAGACAGACAGAGTTACTTTCGCATTTATAATATTAGTATGGATTTTGCCGAAAGTATGATCTAAACTAAAGTAACAAATGTAATTTTGATTGTTTTAGTAATATTGCACCCCGGCTTTCTAAAGATATGATATGTAGAGTATGTGCAAGAAGTGGATGTACCCCTTTAACTGAGAGAATTATGGATTATGAAATCATGGAAGCTATTTGTAGTGTTACAAATGTTGCAGTCAGTATAAGTACATTATATATTATTTTTTGAGAAAATTAAAGGTAATTTAATATGTCTAAAAGTTTATTGCTTATATTTCAGATGAGCTCTGATGACTCATTACCGAAATTTATATGTACAGAATGTTTGGAGTCTCTAAAAGCTGCCCTAACGTTCAAGAAGAATTGTGAACTTGCAGATAAAAGATTTAAGAAAATGTTGAATCCTATGGGTAGGAATGTTATTGATTAAGTCTTCACAGTGTGATAAAAATTACAACTGAAAATCCCCTTTATGTAGTTCAAAGTTTGCATAGAGGTTTTATTAGTTTAAAATAGTAGATAGTAGTAGTTTTATTGGTTTAAATATAAAGTAATTTACTGTGTTTCCAGGCGACCCATTATTCCACTCATATCCATATTCAAAACATGATTTCCAATTACTTTTACACCATTTAAAGAAAAAACGACTTAAGCATGAAGAAGAAAAAGAGATTGAACGTAAGAAAAAAGAAAGAATGCAACAAAAGAAGCAGCCTAAAAGTAAAGAGATTAAGTGCTCTTCCTGTGATATGGCATTTACATCCAAGGTAGATTGATAATAATAATTATATACATACATATTTTCTTTTAAAAAAGTGATGTAACTGAGCAACATAGGCTATATTGCATTTTCAAAAAAATTAGAGATCCTTACCAAAAATGCAATAATGTAACCCAAGGTGTAAAAAATTCCTTAATAAAAATTCTGTCATCGTGTGCGCTTCGGACTCTATTGAAGATAGAACAAAAAAATGTTCTACGGTATTATAGAATGGATCAATATCTACAAGAAAGTCCACGATACCATATGTCCATCTTCAGTAGTTATGTTACTACAACAACTTTTTTACGTTTTCAAAGTAAATAGAAGTTTCGACATTAATCAAACCATGTTATCCATACACATATATCAATCCTTATCCTGTTAAATGATGTTTTATTATAGACTGTTTCAATACCAGCAAAATACTTTTAAATTAAAAAAAATTGGATATTCCATTTAAAAGATATAACGAATTTTTAAAAGTGTCAAACCGCAGGGCATTGCTAGTTATTGATAAATTGTCATTATTATTACAATTCGGCATATTTGTTCTACATGACATAATTATATTTGAAGATGTTATTCAGGTGGTTTATTTATAATTTTAACAGGATAGTTTAACAGCACACAGACAAGACAAGCAGTGTATGTTGCGAGCTTGTGATATTTGTGGCCAGCTGGTATATAGTATAGCAAAGCACATGCGACACATACATAAACAGCCTGTGACACACAAATGTCCTACTTGTGGAAAGGAATTTCCGATTATTGCCAGACTTAAAAATCATATGTAAGTTTAATTGTAATAAAATATTTACGGATGGATTCTTAAAAAAAAAAAAATATATTTTTATAAATTTTATTAAAAAAAAATATTTTTTTTGTGCTGATGTTTTTAGTTTAAGCAAATATTTTATGTAGCATAACTAGTTATATCTGAAATAAGAATATACTCACTATTCTGTTTTGAAAAAATTTTAACTCGTATAGCAATTTAATTTTTAGGGTCGTACACACAAATACATTTAACTTCTTTTGTGACCTATGTCCATACAAATGTAAACATAAATACTACTTGGTGATGCATATGCGTACGCACACTGGTGAGAAGCCCTACAAGTGTCCTGTGTGTCCCGCTACATTTGTTAATCCTTCCAATTTGAACAAGCATAAATTAACACATCAAGAGAAACAATTTAAGGTATGTATTTGGATTGTGGATGTAGAAACAATTCAACATTCATAATTTGTGTTTTTTATTTAATATATGTGAGAGATAGAATATAATTTAAACAAATAACATTAATGCATTTTCCATTTTTATATTATGTTATTTTTTTAAGAAACTTTGTAGATTTTTATTACACTTTTTTGTTTTGGTTATGTTTTTAAAAGTATTATTTTGCAGTGTGTAATGTGTGAAAAAGCATTCAGGACCAACGCTGCGTTGCGCGAACACCACGAAGCTACGCATATGAATATCAAACACACCTGTAATTTCTGTGGAAGAGATTTCTGTTACAAGTGAGTATGCCTTACAAAACTTATATGGAAACATTCTGGACTCGTATATTATATGGGAGTGGTTTAAGCTATAATGTAGCTGTTTTGCTTAGTGTTTTTCTTCTTACATTGTTATTACAAAATTAAAAAAATGTTTTATGTAGATAGCAAAGGAAATCGTATATTTTTCATGTATTGTAAGTCAGCGGTCAACTTACGTGTTTCATATAGACGCACGCAATTATTTACGCGTGTATGTTGCGTACAGAAACATTTGCGTGTGCGAAAGCTTTTTCGAACTACAAAATTTTCGCTTTCGTTCGTTTATAAAATATTTTAACGTATTATTTACCTTTAGCTATAAACTAGTACTCATTTTCCAGATCCGATTTACGCAAGCACGAGATCCGAACGCACAACCGTGTCAAACGCGACTATGTCGGCGGCGAGCCCACGTACAAGCAAGTCGAGAGGATGCAGAAGGTGAGTGGATGAGATTGCTTCCAAGCAATAAGGCCGCCTATTGTACACTTTCTATGTTTATGTGTTTATTTCGTTTCGATGACTGGTATGATGAGCTTTCCGCGAGCGGTTTCGCCCGCGTAATCAAATAAAAACTCGTATAGTTCCTGTTCCCGTGAGATTTCCGGGATAAAACATCCTTCCTCAGGTCTCAAGCTATCTCGGTACAAAATTTGAAGGAAATCCATGCAGTACTTTTTGAGTTTAGCCTGGACATACATACAGGCAAACTGACAAAAATTCTAAAAACTATATTTATGCTTCGATATCGATTGAAGATCACGTCCAAAGTATTCTTTAAAAAAAAATATTCAATGTACAGTTTTAACTTTCCTACGATTTTATTATATCTACTAAGGATAAATCCACACTAATATTATAAATGCGAAAGTAACTTTGTCTGTCTGTCTGTTACTCAATCACGCCTGAACTACTGAACCAATTTGCATGTAATTTGGTATGGAGATATTTTGATACCCAAGAAAGGACATAGGATAGGTTTTATCCCGGAAATCCTACGGGAACGGGTTTTTCTTTGAAAACGCGGGCGAAGCCGGGGCGGACCTCTAGTATACCATAAAGTATCATAAATAAATAAATAATAAAGGTGGAAGACCACGAGGCGATAGAGAAGTGGCGGCAGCAGCAGCAGCACCTGATCCAGCCGCAGGAGACGTTCATCGAGCAGAAGCAGGAGTTCATGCATAACCCGGTGTACTTCACGGATGTCTCCGGTATCATACACCAGTCTGCGATACGTGAGTGTTACATACATTATATGTTATAGTCAAATCCTGAAACACAATCTCTTCGCGGAAGGCCTGGTTCATCTTAGGTTTGGCAAAAGCCATCGGGCAATCCTCGAAACACATTAGAATTTCACTCTTTGACTGAAGTCAGCAGCAGTCTCGGGCGTAGGCGAACGAAGCATAGGCTTCGCACACGCTTCAGCTAAACAACGACTGACGAAAATTGTTTAGTAAAAGGCTGAAATATTACATTTATTTGGGATTTGACCCAGTCCAACCTTTTTTTTCTTTTTTTAAGTGGGGAAATCTTCCAAAGAAGAAAGAAATCGGGAAAGGAGCCGTGGGTTATGTCGGAAACCCCACTGTGTTCCGTCGAGCCGCTTTATAGTTCAGGATCCCTCGCCCATTTTTGCACTTGATTACTATCAAGCTAATTTTCCGTGAGAAGTTTTATTTTGATGAGACGCCCAATAATTTCTTGTACGAAACTCTCGATTGTGGTAGCTTACAGAGGTAACGAGGATAATATATATTTGTGATTTTTTTCTTTCTCACCATTCGAACCACAAATATTTGGAGTTGTAGCAAGGCAAAAGAACAGAAACTGTTTTTTTTATGTAGTACTATTATAATTTTTATCGTATTGTGTAGTATTGGGTATACCTACCCATACTGTTGTAAAAAAGTACGTAGGTAATTAAATCAGAAGTTTAGTTACAATTACCTACGTATTGTAGAACACATTGATTAAAGGATGTAGATCGCTGTTCTATCGAAGACGTAATTCGGCAGTATTACATAATAAATCAACATTTTGTTGTTTCAGCTCAGCAACAAACAGTTCAATTGGCTTTGTAAGTATATTTTTAAACTAAATATTGTTTTTTTTATATGAAAAACTACTTAATAAAAATACATACTTTAATATTTTAGTAAAACCATGCTGGATTAAAGAAGAACAAAATTATATGAAAACATTTAAATGGTCTATAGGTCAATACAAACATGTTTCTACTGTTTGACAATGATCAATAAAATATTTTTTAAATCATTATTTTTAGGCCAGATTTAGTTATGAAGAAGGATGAAGTGAAGATGTATGAAGCGCAACAGACCATGGGTTACTTCTGAATCAACGACTTAATCAAGACTTAATTTTTACTAGATATTCTTATTAATTCTGTAAAAATATAATTCACAATTTTATAAAAATAGTTTTAAAGGATTTTTGTAGCGGTTATTATTTATGTATGTAACATCACCACTGCTTGAACGGTGAAGGAAAACATTGGGAGGAAACCGACATGTCGAAGAATCAAAAGTTCGACGACATGTGACATCTGCCAACCCGTACTTGGCCAGCGTGGTGGATGATAATGATGATGAAGTCCAAGGTTCTCGGGATTGTTATTTGTCAATTTTCCCTCTAGAAAAAAATATAGTTAAATGGTGTTGATAATTTTACCAACACTACACATTCGATCGTCAAAACCGGCACACTTAATGAAACATAATGTAAATCGCGGAAAACATGTTATTAAAATAATTTGTGCAATCATGTTGTCTTATATTTCTGTAATTTTCTTGTTCTGTTTTTTTTATTCAGCTATTAACAATCATTTAAAATAGGCATATGTTTAAATGTAATAGGTACTTAATATGGTGAGTTATATGGAACTTGTAAGTTATCAGTTTAATAAGGACTTTTTCATATTCTATCATTCTTCATTCTTATTTGTCATCAGTGAAACTTGGTTAAGTGGGACCTGGATAAGTGAGAAACCTCCATAACTGGAACTCATGCTGAGGTCCCAACACTTTGGCACTGAATTACCTCAGTTAGTGGGACGAGGTAAACCTCTATATCTGGGATTTGTTCTTTTGATTTATCATCATAGTTACCTCTATAACTGAGACAGCGAGTAAATTTTATATGCATAAACCTCTGTAACTGAGATAACATTGTTTTTTTACTCATTCTTATTCTATACCCTACCATATCTTTTATTTAATGATCGCACCTGTATAACTGAAATAACCTGTATTCTCACCTCTATTTATGGAACCCTCTGTAAATGAGACAGATATTAATTTATACCTGTTTATCTGAGACACTGGGTAAGTGGAATACCTCTATAAGTGAAACAATATTGCAGGTCCCTTGATGTCTCACTTAACTAGGTTTCACTGTATTTGTTTAAAGCTACGAAGAGTTGTAGATATTTGTAAAAAAGCACTTATTTTTTATTTTGTGAATGTATAATGAACTTATTTTATATTGTATAATAAATATACTTTATATATAATTATAATCTCTAAAATATATACCTTCCTAAAAAAAATCTGTTTTATTTTTCTCGATCTTATATTTTACTAGTTAGCTGCGCCCTGCGTTTCACCCGCGTGTGTGAATGAGTTTTTCCTTTTAATCGGAATATCATATCGGTATAAAAATAACCCAAGTTACTCCTTATAACAACAGACAAACGGTGAAAGTCCCGTCGTTCCTGAGATTAGAGATAACCCGGAACAGACAGTGAGACAAAAATTGTAAAAATTACTACATATTATATAGTATGTTTACAGTGTATAATATGCATTTAGTAAAAATAGGTTATTTCAATATTAAAAACAGACTCCAATTTTATAATTGGTACTTAATAGATTTCCCGAAATAAGTACACTATCTTATCAGTCAAATTGATTACGTGAAGTACCTAATGGCTATGCTATATACCTATAGATATAAATACAATAGCTTAGACGACCCAATAGATTTGAATGAGAAACTGTCGGTAAATTTAGCAATTGTTACAGTAACTTGCCGTATATAATAGCAAGCTTTTGTTCGAAGCTTTCCTTGCGTAGTCAGTGAAGGGATTCTTTTAAGGAAATATTTTTCTACAAAAATCTTATGTTATGTTCACTTACGTACTTAATACTATCTAAATGTAAAAAAAAAAAAACTACCATGAAATGTATTTTTGGTAGCTTAACAGTTACCTAACAAATGTGTTATTTTTATTATTTTTTTCGTACAACCGCGGCGTTTTATACGAGCATAAAGTATATTAAAAATGCCATCGGCGTCGAATTCCAATTTTAGCAATATCCATTACCAATATTGATTATTGATCAAGTAAAATCTGTTTGCTATTATGTTTACAATAAGTTCAACAGTGGGGTGTTTTTCCGATAAACATACCACCGTAATTTCATCAAGGATAGGAATGAGCACGCTCCCATACTTTCATGATTGGGTTAAATTGAATCCGTGGAGATTCGATAGCGCGGCGAAAGGGATGAAATAGCTTCATGCGGATTTAGCGACTGGCAAGCTCTCACATATCTAGGTATATGAGCCTTATCTCTAGGATTTTCTCTAGAGACAATAATGCTGGAGATTTCATTAACCACGGCTTACGGCGTCCGTGAAATACCGCTACACAGTTTCGTGTTCGAATTGTATTATCACTTACATATAAATGTAGGTATTTAATATACCTGTAGGTAAGTATTTCTTTCTTACATTAAATTTATTTAATTTGAAAGTAGGTATGTATTGGTATGTAGGAGTTTAAAATACAAAAACTTCATTTTGTACAAAGAATGCAATGTAACCTTTTCACCTTTAGAGGAACAACCGGGTGACAAAAATAAAGGTGATAAATTTGCACCGATATTCTTGTCGCGCCCAGAGGGGCTGCACAGACTGAAATGGGATGAAATTACTTCGCTAAGAGCGAAACGAAAAAATCCCCGGGGCATTTTCGACATTTATTGGCGGCGAATTCACATATTCGGACCAGAAAGATGAATTGTACACCTATGAATTTCATTTGCTTATCAACGTTAAAATAAATGTTAAAAATTCATCGTTTTTAGTATGAGGGTACCTACATAGGTTTGTTTGACTGTGATTTGTTAATTCATAGATTCGTTTGAATGTTTTTTTAGGTTATTTTAGCCCATTGTGTTAACCACATTGATATGCTTCAATGTAAAGAAATATGAAAAGTCCTCTAATCGTATTCGCTGTCTATTTCTTTTCGAATCGCCAACATCCAGCCCTAGAGTCCTACTTTTGTACGAACTTTTATTTATAAAAGTACAGAAAGAAAACCTATCATAATATAATATATATAAGGTAGTTTATTAGTAGGCACACTGTTGACCTAAATAATATATTCCGAAACCACTTAAACATACTAGATATGAGAGATTCCAAGATTGAGATTAGTAATACAAGAGTAATACCACGTAATACACACTCTAAGGATAATACCACAGAATATACCTATATGTCACCGTAGTTGTACAAACCGTAAGATCACCGTTACGTACGTCCGTTAAATCTTTGCAATCCGATGTACTATTATCTCCAATAAGGAGTTAGAAAATTTATTGCCACACGGGATAACCTCCCTTGCGTTTGTCATTGTCTGTCCGATCGGCAAATTGGATTTCTGACGGCAAAGCTGTTTTAAATCCGGAATGAAAACAAAAAAAAATCGATTTTTTAAACGCGTTTCTGAAACTGAAATTTGGCCGAGATTTTCTAATAGATAATCATTTTATCTTATTTTTATTAAGCGTACCTTCGAACCATATACATATTCGTAACATCAGAACGATAGTCTGATCCTCAATAAAATTGAAGAGTCACCATTATTCATCTCAAATGGAAGTGGCTTGTAAAGAAGAAGCATCTATGAAAAGACTAATTAATTGCAATTTATTGCACATATCAACATGGTTGATTGCAGTGCATACTCGCTACTGCAGTGCTACTTGAGGAATAAATAATGAGATAGATAATGATTTATCGAGTAGGTAATTGGTGCCAACCTCAATGAAACACAGTTGCGATAGTTACTAGTTATGAAAATTAATTAGCACTGTAGGTACATAATATTGTTTCGAAAGATAAAAATATATCTTACACAAAGATCCACAATTGAAAATATTTTAATTTTTATACTTGATGCAGAGGTCATTATTTTGAAAAAGACCAAATTAAATATAAAACTTCGTTAATGTAAATTGAATATTATAGTAGTTACATTTTTATAGCTTAATTTGTTGTGAAATATTATGTATCTTTAGGGAATTGCACCAGTGTGCGAAATTTAATTAAAATACTACAGCACGGTAAACATTTAAACGACGTTTTTATTATCTTTTATCTTTATGAAATGTAAATGATTAGGAGTATCTTCATAATTTAAACTACATAATAATATATTCTCTGAATATAACTTTTTTTTAGGAACGATTCACTTTACTTCTTATATAGTCTTAAATATTAACTATATTACTACCGACTTCGACTAAACACTACTTTCACTATATAGTTAAAAGGAAAAAGCCGCGTCTGTTCTAATCTCGTCTGTATGTATGTATGTTTTACAGTTTTTTTTATTAGGTAGACAAAGTGATTCAAAATGAAGGTATATAATTTAGTAGGTTTTAGACAAACAGGGTGAATCCGCGGGCGGAAAACTGTAGTTCACACATAAAAATAAAACGAATTAAATAATTTTCTATTTAAATTTAGTTGACGAGACTTTCTTAATTCGTTTTTATATAGCTACTTCTTTAAAGGTGAGCATCGTGTTATTTTATTCATAATTAAGTTTTAAAACGACGAGCTAACTTACAAAGGTAGGTAACTAAGTAATTGACTTTTAGGAATGAACTTTAGAAAGACATTTGGCTTTGCGCCAACCCGGATTTAATCCTCTTGGCGCGTTTATAGGAAAATTAGTCAACTGTTTTGAAAAATGACCACAAAAATTGTAGGATTTATTGTGTACATATGTAAGTAATAAGGATATGGACAATGGTCATAGATTAGATTAGTGGAGTGCAATCTTTTACCAAGCAGCTACGGCATCAAATTTAGGGCGCACTTTACTAACTTCAGCTTCTTATATTATAAACGTATAAGTTTGTGAAGCTGGATGACGAAATTTGTTGCTCTATGACGAAAAACACTTATTAGATTTTTATGAAATTAGGTCAAGAGATATACACTTTATATACATATTACAGTTTTTATTATCACATATAGTTGTAGCTTTTTCACGAATTTCATGCGAGAAAAGCCGCGGTTTCCAGATAGTTCCTGAAAATGTATGCGAAGTATGAATGGGCAAATATCTCGATATTCTACTCAAAATTACGAGGTATCTATATCTTTTACTTAGAACAGAAATGGAGAAATAAATATAGTTAGCATCGTAAAGTTTAATTTAAATTCTCGAAAAAAATAATTCTTCTTGCCTAATATCTACATTTGCACAAGTTAACACCTAACTGAAACCAAATTAATTATAACATTTAAATATTAAGCAAAAACCCATTGCCGTATTCAATCCTGTTATCACGCATGTACGTATCTCTACCTCGTAAATTTAACAAAGATTTACGGATACGGTAATTTTATTAGGTTTCCACCCAACGTTTGCATAACATCCATTTATATGTCATTTAAAAGCCAGACAAGAATAATTTATGATTAGTCTGGCTACACGAATTGAATCTCTTGGTTATATTATATTTATTTAATAACTTATTTGCGCATGTATCAGATAGATAAATATTATTTTATACGATATCTCATGACATTGATAGTAGTCACGTTCCAACCGTTGCGCTATACGTAAAGAAAATGCAAATATATATTTAAATGAATGCCAGTTTTTGTAGAATTAAAGCTATTCAAAAAGATGTTTCACCAATTCGCTGGAACAAAATTCAAACAAACACTTGAGCTTTTTGTCGCTTTAATTAAATTGAAACTCGAGGAAAATGGAAACTACCTTCTTCGATGTAGATTTTTTTTTTAATTTACGAAACCATCGAAAGAAACTACACCGTTATTACACAAATAATATTTTATGCATACCTAAATGATTTAACCATGAATCGTAAACATCGGAGCAGAATCTAAAAATTGAATCTCAATTTATGCCAACAAATCTCGTTTTGTCACTAAATATAAACGAAAACATCTATTACGAGCTTTTACAAAGTACCAACTCTCAGGAGCATTCCATTAATCTCATTCTGTCAACGTCCTCAAGTTGGAAACTAATATTTTTTTACTCCACTTCGTGGATCCGTCTTAAGTAATTGTGTTTGCCAATATTTTGAACTATTGAAAGTTCGTCAAACTTTTATTAAAATTAAAATAGATATACAACTTTCTGATAAACACAATAAAACTTTTTTTTCAAACAGTTATGTACCGGCTAAAGTTGTATGATATCCGTTGCAGAAGTTTTGGATATGTTTTGCTTATCCTATAGTGATGAATATACTCTCACTGACTTTATTAGCAAGTGGTGAAATTTGCTTTTAAATTATTTCTGGATCTACCCAACTCGTGAAACTGACAAGATTTTTCCATCTTGAGTAGGTAGGTAGTTATATTACGACTATTTATTTGTCTAATCGTTATTACGCATTGCAATTTATTTAGTTTGGAAATTACTGTATTCTACAATTTAACTTTCGACTTCCAAAAATAATATTGTAGGTTATTGTCCAAACTATATAAAATTAATGTATCAATATAAAATATACTTATTATAAAAATACATTGTTAAAATAATACATCCTCCAAATTCGTATGATCTACTTACACGTATAGGATTGATTAGATAGTAAATATGTAATTTAAAAACTAAGTAAAGTTAAAAAAATAAACAACCGTAACAAATTCTACAAAGGTACCTGAACGAACCTAGTGAATAAAATTCGCGAATTGCGTACAATAACAAGTAGGCACGTCAGCGTTCATTTATATAGGTACCCATTTCGTAGAAATGTTTATATACTTATCTTGCTACGCCTTTTTGCGTTTGAGTGCTGACATTAATCACAATTACTTTTACATTTTCAGGAAATGTGCAGGTATTTTCGTAACGTTTGTGACAAGTATAGGTGTTCGTATATAACAGCGTTAAATTTTGAACGTATCTACTACATTTTCAGTTCTTTTTGCCTTTAATTTAAACTGTATTGTATGCAAAACGGGGTGGTAATGTTGTTAAATTTATTATATTTCCGATTGTGAAAGTATGCGGAAGAAAACTCATTAAAATCAAAAGTAGATACGGTAGGTATACCTACCTAATATTAATGTTTAAGAATATAAAAACCATTTAAAAATAAGACTCTAATATCTACTCTATATTAATAAATTATTTCTCGCAAAATTGAAAATTCTATACACTTCCAAATTTTAAAGGGGAATGAGTGGGCGTGGAATAATTAAGGTCAAGGCCGTATCTTATACTACTTCTAGTTGTATGTATAATGACTAGTCTGACCGATGACACTAATGAGTATTTTAATTACCTTTCATGTTATTCCTATTACTAATTACTATTGGTGGGGCACCGTAATAACCTTCACTAATTGCGTCAACCGTCACAGCGTGAATATAAAGCGCCTGGTTAATTGCCCTTATATTTTCTAAATTAAATCGCTAGCTGTTAAGTATTAATATTATATTCATGACTTTCTTATATTAACAGGGTATTATATGTTTGATTTACACACGCTTTATTTAAAGATACACTTTTCGTTTCTTTATCTACATAAAAAAAACGTAATTTGGAACGAATAAACTGTCTTGATGTAATTTTTGCATGCTTTATTAAATTTGATACGCGTTGAGGTTTTTATCATAACTGTACAAAATTAAGACATGAAATATTAAATAAAAGATTCAAAAATGATAAAAAAGCGGCTGACTTGTCTAAGTCCAGGAAAGTTATATTTCATTTCGTAAGAAATCCATCGTTGGATTTAAATTAAAACGCATTGAATCGTGAAAAAATTGTTCAGATCTTATAATTAACTAAAATAAAATCGATAAAATTGTAAGAGAGTGTTTTTAAAAGGTATACTTTGTACTTAAAATTGTATGTATACGTTGAATTGTAGGTACTATACGATATTATCTGTATTATAGATATTTATATAATATTTATCTATGAAAAGCTTATTTATGTACGAAATCAGTTTCCGTTAAAAAATATATCAACCGCGGCATTCAGACTAAGGGCATAATAAAATTAAGAATCGATGAATTACTTCACTTCCTAGAACAAATATTAAAAGACGATGAATAATTACAAACAGAAGTAAAAATTGCAGTAGGATTCCTGCCAATTTTTTACCCGACTGCCAAAGAAGGAGGGTAATGTTTTTCGAGTGTATGTAAGTATGTATGTATGTCTTTTCCTTTGTGACCACCTGTAGCCTAAACGGCTTGATGGGTTTTGATGTATGAGGTATCGTTAGATTTGTCTTGATTACGGGAGTGTCATAGGATACATTTTATCCTAAAAGTCCCACGGGATAAAGACATAATAATATTTTTTCTAAATTTCCCTTTAAAAAAATATGTATGCGTGTGCAGTCGGGTATTTTGTTTTTTTAATAATAATTGCTTGTTTTATATTTTGATAGACGTGTATCTTGCTACGATTGTCTTGATTCCAGATGCCTGCAATTGTAACCCTAATCTAATTTAGTGTGGTCTATAAAATCGTAGTTCTCGAAGTAAAGTGTCAAAAAAATCATTTGTCAGCGATAGTATTCCATTGCCACCGTAGGCCGGCGCAGATATGGCGAGGCGCAGCGCAGCGCATTTGTGTCTGTGCATCTGAAACAAGAGAGAGGTTTATGCATATTATATAGATTTTTCCTAATCATTCTTTTCTCCCGTTATAGACAACACAATCAAGTAAATAGGTCGAAATCATAAAACTATGATTAACTTTAACGTAAAACTCAACACGCGCAAAGTTAAATTACAATCCATGTGTAATCCATACTAATATTATAGATGCGAAAGTAACTCTGTCTGTCTGTCTGTTACTCAATCACGTCTAAACTACTGAACCAATTTTCATGAAATTTGGCATGGAGATATTTTGATACCCGAGAAAGGACATAGGCTACTTTTTAACCCGGAAAAATGACGCAATCACGGAAATCCCACGGGAACGGGAACAATGCGGGTTTTTCTTTGACTGCGCGGGCGAAGCCGCGGGCGGAAACCTAGTATAAGTATAAGTAGTAAAATAGGTATAGTAACAATGCTATATTTTATTCGAAATTAATGAACTTGAGGTCAAAACTTTCCTGAGATCCTAATAAAATCCGTTGAAGAGGGTTCACCGCTTAAATATCCTGGCAAAATGCCAAACTTAAAGCGAGAAGTAACCTCCGGGTAATAATATTAATTAAACATTCAATTATTTTTAGATTGTTACTGAGATCTTAATCGAAAACTTAAATTATTGCTTAAGAAAATGTTGGAACCATCAGAAAGTAAACTATGTTTAGAATATTTTACGATAAGATTTTATGTTACTAACTGTAAATATAGGTACATTTTATCAGGAAAGCGTATACCTACTAATATTCCATTGATAATATTAAGAAAACACGACGCGCCAGTAGGAAGTTTGGAGAAAAATACACATTGTATACAGGGTGTACCAAAAAGTAGTGATGAACGGAAGCTGAGAGGTAGAGGACCTAGAGGGCTATCCGAATCACCCCCATGTATGTTATGCGATTTTTCGTATTTTCGGAGTTATGACGATTTTTTCAATTTTTCACCGATCGCCGAGTACGATGATATTTTCACTCATGCTGACGTCAATGATTGCGGAAGATGCTTGATTTTTTTTGTGTGCTAAGCTGAAAGATAGGCCAATTCAGTATGGTAACATTTACTATCGTTAGATCTTTGAATGGAATAAAAAAAATAATTAAATGGCAAGAAAGATAAAATTACCCAGTATGTTCACCACTTCAAGGGCCCGTAAAAAAATAAAATCACATAAAAAAAATTTTCCGTTTGACTTTTAAAAACTTGCTCTATCTATCAGATAGCTACCCTGAAAATTTCATTTTATTATTCAGAAGGCTTCAATCGAATAATTTAAATCTAAATGTGGTAAGTGCAAAAATTGAATTAACATGATGATCATTAAAACCAATAAATAGGTGTTTAATTACCAGAAATTTTTAAAATAACCCCGCTGTTGCTCAATGCAAGTGCGACATCACCGTAAAAAGTTGTCTTTTAAATGTCTGAATGCCCTTTTATCATTTTTAATGGTTTCTTCTGTTACTATGAATTTCCGGGTTATTTCGTCTAAATTGTGGCATTCTCTCAAGTAGCCGAAGTCTTTTTAATATTCCCATTGAAACAAATCAATGGGGTTTAGGTCGAGGGACCGTGGAGGCCAGGCTTTAAGGCAGGCTTCACCGGCGCATGCGCAGGCTGCAACGACCAATCCATCTTTCAGGGTATCTTGGCCCTTTAGCCTGGCCTGCACGGTCCCCGGACATAAACCCTATTGATTATTTTCCGTGGGGATACTACAAAGACGAGAGACTGCCACAATTTGGACGAAATAACCCGGAAATTCATAGTAGCAGAAGAAACCATTAAAAATGATAAAAGGGCATTCAGACATTTAAAAGACTACTTTTTACGGTGATGTCGCACTTGCATTGAGCAACAGCGGGGTTATTTTAAAAATTTCTGGTAATTAAACACCTATTTATTGGTTTTAATGATCATCATGTTAATTCAATTTTTGCACTTACCACATTTAGATTCAAATTTTTCGATTGAAGCCTTCTGAATAATAAAATGAAATTTTCAGGGTAGCTATCTGATAGATAGAGCAAGTTTTTAAAAGTCAAACGAAAAACTTTTTTTATGTGATTTTATTTTTTTACGGGCCCTTGAAGTGGTGAACATACTGGGTAATTTTATCTTTCTTGCCATTTCATTCTTTTTTTTATTCCATTCAAAGATCTAACGATAGTAAATGTTACCATACTGAATTGGCCTATCTTTCAGCTTAGCACACAAAAAAATCAAGCATCTTCCGCAATCATTGACGTCAGCATGAGTGAAAATATCATCGTACTCGGCGATCGGTGAAAAATTGAAAAAATCGTCATAACTCCGAAAATACGAAAAATCGCATTACATACATGGGGGTGATTCGGATAGCCCTCTAGGTCCTCTACCTCTCAGCTTCCGTTCATCACTACTTTTTGGTACACCCTGTATAATATAGAAAGCGTTATACAAATAACATGCCAAGGTTAAACTCACTGAAGAGATAAATCTTGTTGAATATTTCAAACAGTATTTTGTAAGGGCTAACAATTTACCTGATGATACTTGTTTACTTTTTTGAAACTTTTGGATGTTATCAAATGTATTTTTGATTTTATAAAAACACATTGGAAAACATAGAATATTTTTGTAAGTCTTAAAGGACGCTAGCATGTTTATGTAAACTGGATGTTCCACTACAAAAATATCCAATTCATCATTTTATTAATTCAAATAATTTCTTTGTTTTATACATTTTGTGTTTGTCATTGTCCTTTATAATATCCATTTCATATTCTATACTTATTAGAGATGTGAAAATCAATACCTGGTTTTGGTATTTCTTACGTTATTACATTTCAGTCATTTTCCCCTTGTTCTCGGTCTTATGACTTAATAAAAACTTTATTAGAAGCTACTAGAGTGGCGATAAATGTCACACAACATGAGATTGAGCATTGCACCCAAAAATAAAAGCAGGCCTTTCTTTTTTTATTGCGGACTTGGCGTAATATATTTTCTTCGAGTACGATATGATATCTATACTAATATCATAAAGAGGAAAGGTTTGTATGTATGTATGTATGTATGGTTTTACGCATAAACTACTGGACCGATTTTGATGAAATTTGGCACAGATAATTTTTAGACCCTGAGAAAGAACATAGGCTACCTTTTTTTGCGAAATATGTACCACGGGCGAAGCCGGGGCGGACCGCTAGTAAGAAATATAAATCGGGATTCTTTGTCCTCATTATTGTCTGCTCTCTCATATTTGTTTACGCAATAATTTAGGTAGCTACATAATAAAGTTATAAATATGTATATTTGGAACGATAAATTTTATATTTTAAGGAAAAGAATAATTTTATAACCAGTTTTATGAGCTGGCGACAGCTGTAAAGTAAATTAATGGACCATCAAATGTACAGCGATTTGTCACTGTAAAAATTAATATTTCCGTTGTGTTGTTTTTTTGTTGTTGACTTATGATGAAAAAATATAATAATATAATAATATCACATTTAGATAACAAATATATGGCTTAGTCTTTTTTAACTTTCAGAAATGCGTATAGCCCCATTTCTATTGTACTGTACGAAATTAATTAAATGTCGTAGAAAGTATTACATGTCAACGTCCGCGTCGGCAAGTTTAGTGCTACACCCAACTTTTCTAATAAAACAAGTCGAAACCTTTTCTCATTTAAATGAAAATAAGCGATAACAGCAGTTCGTAGCATTCGTAGCGATTTCGTAGCACAGTGTAGCACTTACATGGATTTTAACTTTGCGAAATCTATATTCTGTATGCATCCAGTCATCCAACCAACCCTGCCATTACGGGGCGAAATACATAATTTAATTATCCATCACGTCGTCCCCAAGGATAAAATATAACTTTAAAAATATAGCAGCGCCTAAAATAACAAATGGGAATTAAAAACGTTCCGTGTAAAAATATACTTCATTTTCGGCTACAAAATTACGCTCGTTTTTATCACAGTTTAAACAACATACTTGTGTGGAAATTAAAGCCTTTTTAACGGAATTCAAATGCGATTTATTTACTGTTATATTATATCCCGACGACTTTTAAAATATATGTACGTAAAATGAAACGCAAATAAATTATTATGCTTTTTATTTTAGTAAGAAGGCAAACTAGTTCATGATTAATTCTTATTGTAAGACTTTCTTTGTAATAGTTTTAATGCATTTACAATGTAAATACAATAATGCTATAACTACAAGCCAAATTGTAGTTCGGGTTTTGCCAACTGAATTTAGAACAGATATAAGGGCGAACTAGGACAATATTTTTGTGCCAAATTTTATACGTTACAACGTGCAGAACGTGTGTAAAATAGTTATAAACGTTATCTGATGGTTAAACGTGTTTATAAACGATAATAGATGTAAAATAAATATTTTTAAAATATCTGAAAAAACATTTATAGTTTTAGGTAAGATTTTTTTTTTCTTGTCACGGATGAATTCTACACATACCCGTGGCCCTGTCGCTGATGCGGCTTGACGGAACACAGTGGGGTTTTGGTCGGTAGGAATCCGACATAACCCACGGCCTCTTCCCCGGAAGCCGTGGGTATCTATGCAAGATTTCCCCACTAAAAAAAAAAAAAAAAAAAGGTAAGATTTTCTTACCGTGACCTGTCGTTTGAATACTTAGAAGTTTTTAAAATGTTTTATAGTTAAGAATCAAGCAGCTATTAGTTATCTACAAGCATCGAGTACATGCTAACTACTGAAATATCTACGGTTCAAACACGATGTTTTAACTAGGCGGCGGCAATTAATTTCAACCCTGCACGTTTTCACATGCTTGGGATGATCATTTATTCGGTAAGCTTAAAATATGGGTTACGTATTCAAAGTAGCTTTACCTGAATTATTTTAAAATGAAAGTAATTAAATAAACATATGATGATCATAGTTAATTTGATTTTGAAACGTAAAGGCGGAACTCTGCCAGAGCACGATCAATAAGATGTTTCATCGTCACACGTTCTTGCGAAGGTACCTACACACAATCTATATGTATACAATTAGAAAGATTACTTTGGCTATATTTAATTAATATACATTTTCTGGATTTTTATAAGTTTCTTAAAATATTTCAAAGCGAATTTAAGTAAAAGCTTTAGACAAAAATATATTAAATTTACAAAATTTATAAATAACACAGATACATATTCATTTCTCCCTCTGTAGACAGCTAAGTATACATATTACAGAAAATTATATACTTTTCATGATGTAATTCTTTGCAAAAATGTTTTGATTTATATGTAGATATTGTGTCTCGCATATGCGAGACATAATGTTATAAATAAAATGATTGCAGCAGGGCGTCAGGTGTCAGCCTTCTGGGCCACCCAACACCTCACTTCAGAATGACTGATAAAATGTTTAGATTAAAAACGCTTTTTTGTTCAGTACCTATGAAGTAGAAGGAAGTTGAAGGTAGTGTGATCAATAAAGAATGGATAAAATCTTAAGACGATACACAAAAAAAAATCCACTGCTTGGCGGGCGGAGTCTAATAGCTCGCTATCGCGAACGCCGGTGTGCGCGAAGTCATTCTTGCAAACTCGCCGCGCTGCCGCTGGCCGACTCGGGACAAACATGTATGGAGTCGTCATACAGTTATAATATTGTTATACATTTATAATTTATTCAATTGTTGATTTATTGGTTTTATTTTCTTGCTTATAAACAAATAATCTTCTTTCCAACAACTACTTAGACATTATTAATAATTATTATTATTTCGTAATGTTTACTTTATTACAAAATAATACAGGTTATAAATAATCTTTAAAATAACAAAAAATATTGTTACTCTGAAAAAATGAAATGGTACTCAATAACGCGGACTACTGAATTGATTTAGATAGAATTTGATGCTGACGTAGATATTACATCATGCCCAGAAATGAAAGGTACTATTTCTGAAAGAAGTTATAAACCCTAATTCTTCACAATCAAAGTCAAGAGTGGAAGTATATTTTTTTGTTAGTTGTTACTTAATCACGTCAAGACTACATTACCAATTTTGATAAAACATAGCTAATTGCCTGGATTTACACATAGGATACTTTTTATCCGAACTGAACACTTCTGTGGGATAAAACAGGATTCACGATATAACCTAATTCCACGCGGGCAAAGCCGCGGTCGGAATGATATTTTTTTAAATAAAAAAATTGTTTTAAAAAAAACACAAAATATATTGACGCATGTATTTATTTTTTGCACTCTATTATAATTATAATTATTCATTACAAATAATCAAAATAAAATAGCCAGAACAAAGTTAGGCCCTGGTAGGGTAGGTAGGCAGGTACAGCAATGTGAGACGAACATTGGCTTATTTATACCAATAATAATGTATTATAAACATTAAATTAAGTTTACTTTCTAACAACAAAAATACATAATATTAGCTAATGTGAAAGCGAATCAACCAATCATCCCACAAAAATGAAATGTGCACACAAATATTCATCCAAACTGGTTCATGTCATTAGGAGGAGTGACTGCAGCGCCATCTTCCGGGCCCAATTGTGTTTCCAGATCACCCAGGAACTCAATTTAATATACTTACACAAAATTTTTCGAAATGAAAACTCACATTACTATGTAAATATGAATATAAACCTGTTTTATTACTAAGCAATTTCCCGCACAGGTGTAGTAAGTATAAATGAAATAAATATCAACATCACATTCTTTATACAACATACTTATCTACCACCTTCTAAGAAATGTAATTCTTGAAATTATTTCGTATTTTTTTTAAATATAATACTACTCCAATGAGCTCCTGTTCCATATTATGTCCGCCATACTTCCACTAAGTTCACCATGATTTTTTATTTCTTTGCACTTTGTTGCTTTTTGCTAAAAATGGAATCATGCGATAAAACCAGTAGAACGTTGATAACATACATTTTTGACTGAATAAAGGTACTTACGAAGGAGTGGGTTCACATTGTGAACAATCAGTGGGTTTATTTTCCTTCTGGATTCCGGATTTCTGAAAAGATTATCTATGCTATAAATGAAAAAATCTTACACATTCGTTATGTACTTAAAACAGGGGTACATATCAAACATCGTCTATAATACAATTATCATCAACTTTAAAATAAAACCAACTTACTTCATTAATTTGTTCCAATTGTAAGCATTCTTTTTCCTCCAACCTTTATGTTTCTTCTTCTTATTTTCTTTATTGTCCCCATTTGTCTCATTTTGTCTTATCGTGTTGTCACCCTTTTTTACGATTGCGCGAGCGACACAAGTTCCCCGTGTGACGGCCGTAGCGGGAATGACTCGTGCAGCGATCGGGGTAGGAAGGTACAGGGCGGCTCTCGCTATATTGGCTGGTCAGGCGCTAATTTCAAGTATTTCTTGTTTATTTCAAAACCATCGCATATTTCAAAATTCTAAATCGGTAGACGTATAGGTTGTATATTTTATAGTTAATATCCAAAAAGTCGTAACTTTACGTTTGTTATTTTGAAGATGCCAGAGATTATAAAAAAATAACAATGAGAACTTTGTATTTTTTTTCTATCGAGAAAATATCATGGAATCATGTTTCTAAAACGGTAGACGTATTGTGTTACTATTGAACTTTCTTGTCAAGAATTTTCATCACGACAACTTTAATAATATAAAAATTACGAAGGTTTAAAAAGGGCCGTAAATGTTAGAAAAATTAATTCATCACCTTAAGAAATAACACCGTAAAGTTTTAATTGCCCACAAACGAACCGCAAAAGTACTTAAAACAAATCAAGCTCAAAAGAACTGACCTCAATTACTCATTGAGGAGTTTATGTTAAGACTAAATGGATTGGAGATAATGGCTTTAGAAATAGAGTTTTGCGTTAATAGAAGCATTATCCTGGTATTACTATACAACAACTTAATATATTATTAGAAACCAATCCATTTTTAGCTCGACTGTATTTTTTGAAAATAGCCAATTAGGTAAATATTTCACAAACGGTGTCGGAGTTTTTAGAATACGTATTCTATTACTCTATTTTTGTCGACATCTACAGAAGTGAGAAAATAAATATTTTACGTCAAAAGCATTTAATTATTTTTATGTTAGCTTTTTAAAGATTGTAGTTACGTACTGAGGTTCGGAAAGAATCGTTAAATGACTTGAAAGATATGAAAATCAATTATAAAAAAAATATACGAGAAGAATGTTGAACGTTTAAGAATTTATCTTTAAACTTTAAAGTTTCAATAAAAGTGTTTTAGTAAGATATATGTTGATGGAAGATTCATATATAGGTATATATGATAAAAATATCAAAACATGTGTATTCATTATTAATTTAGTACTCTATATATAACAGAACATCAGAAAACTTAATTGGTGAAATATAACGAACTCAGTTTTGTAGGTAGTTCGTTTATGACTTACATGTAAGCTTCTCACGTAACTCTTTACGCTTACAAGAATTTATAGTCCCGGTACAGTATGAATATAAATCAGGAACTTGATATATTTGTTCGTAATTTTTCAGAAGTTTAAAAGTATGATCGATGAGTATGATTCAAGCTTAATTAAGTATTATGATCAAAATTATATTATTATGGCGACCACCTTGGAACTACAACGTTAAATCAAGACAAAAATAAAAATAATTTAACTTTGTGTCATCTTTCTTTTGATCGTATAATTTCTGCTTAGTATACTAGGGCTGATTTTTCAATCATTGGTTAAGACATATCCGTCCAATACCTAAAATCTAAATTATGAGAAATTGATATAAAAATGCCACCTGTAAATTATGAATAGATGGGCAATTAGAATACATTTTTGAAACGTTATTCGATTATACAAGTTTTATCGAAGAATTTAAAAATCAGCCCTAGGACATTTAGATTTGAGCGTAGAGAATAGATGTTCTGATCTTCCATGTGGTAGCCTTTTGTCTTTCTGAAATATCTCTCACGTCAGAGAGAGGAATTGCTCGTAAGTTATCGTTGTCTAAACGTAATTTTTCTTAGACAAAGTAGTTTAGCGGCGAAAACTAAGAAAATGTTCCAAAATATAAATTGTGTTAGATAAAAGGTAATAAATTAATGACTATCCTTATTTGAAAATAAAAAAAGTACAGGTAAATACTATAAATTGCCTTACTGCATTTCTGTTTAATTTCTTGGAAGAAGATTTAATGACCCCACAAGTAAACGTGAAGCAAGGTAATATAACAACAGATAAAATAAGAAGAATTTGCAACACCGTTTCATAAGCATCTAAGTAGGGAAAAAGGAAAGTTTGTATACTTTCTGTATAGCACTTATCATATTTCATTGTAATTGGAATTATACAATACAGTATAATATCTTGTTAGAAGTTTGCCCTAGTTTTATCGTCTCCTATCTTTACACGATTTATATATACATATAATTACTTATCGTAATGAATGATATCGAATAGGGTATATATGTTACTGAAAGTCAGTAATATCACTATATTAATGACTTTCAGTCATTACCAATGTAATAAAGATAATAAAAAAGTATGAAAATCTTCGTTTGGATTACAAGGTCAGAAGTTGATCGGATTTCCGAAAGAGCAGACCCTATTATACACTTCAATGGACTTTCTATTTTCACGAGAAGAGATCTTCTTGTGAAAAAGGTTTCTCGCTGCTCAAATCGTAGGAGTATTTTTCAAATGATTGAATTTTATTTCAAAAACATTATTAAGTATAGGATTACCGTCTCCTTGGTATAGTGGTTAACATTAGTGGTGTGGGCGTAGCACCGAGGGGTCCTGGGTTCGATTCCCTGTGAAGTCGAAGAAAAAAAATGTCTCAGTCTGGCAGGATACAGAACCAGTGATCACCTACTTATCCTTAAAGAAAATCGATCAGTGAAACAGATGTATGAATAATGCATAATAAGCCCCTTATCCCACTGTCACAGAACTTCACTTTTTAATTTTAAGGACATATGATTTCATACCAATTATCCAGTAACTATAATGAGGTGTTAGACGGGAATGGGGTTTTAATAAAGGCATAAAGGGTTCTTATTCTTTTGGGCATTCAATTAAAATGAATAAGCTATGAATTATCCTTTAATTTATGAAAATTTTTACTTGTTCGAGTTTATGTAGAGGCAAATAAGGTAAAGAGATAATTTAACTATTTTAACAACTCATTATAAACGCGTTCTGTGTATGTAATGAGAACGGAACACCTTTTATGATGTAAAAGCGAATAAAAATGAAATTTTCTGATTGCTTAAATTTGCATATAGATTAAAGCACCGACCATGAAAACAGTGGTCTGTTGGCTTTACTGAAATGGGATTAAAACAACGTTAGGATTTTTAGGTTTTTCTCGGTTTCACAGATCTCGTTTTCAATTGTTACGGTATTTATGTTCATTTTACAGTTACACGATTTTGTTGAATGTAAAAGAAAAAGTCATTGGTATAGCCACTTTACGGACAGTGTCATTAAGTAATTAATATGGTATTTTTACGCAAAATTTGATGTGTCAATGTGAAAAAATTTGATTTGATTCAAGTCATTTATTTAAATGGATCGATACTAAAAGCGTTAACTTAAATTTTTCCACATTTTTATATACAAAAGACTAATTGATAGCTAGTGCCGAATAAATAAAAGTTCAACACAAAATGCGAAAAATAAAGCACGTTATTGCGTTCCATCTCCTATCTGGAATATTTCAATAAATAACTCGGCAACATTGTTACGTAGAAAATTGAAAGAATTTTTGACGTATAACTTGTTAGAAATGTTCCGGTAAACTGGGTCGATGAAAATTTATAAATAAACTAGCAAATATATTGTATTGAATACTCTGTCTATCATGTTTTATTAATATGTAGTATCTATACATATATGCGCACAGGAACAAGGGCTACAAGAGAATCAGTAAACCATTATAATCCAATAACATGTTCAACTCAAAGGTAGATACATAGAACAGCTTGTTTATTAAATAACCATGTTCTTGTAGATTCAGCTTGTGTTCTGCGCTTTGAGATAACGAAGGTTGTGTATTCTGCACGGTTCAGCGTAGCAGATAATACCGTAACAACTGTTAAGCATGGAATACATATTGGGTTGGGAGTAACAATTTCTTCGAATACAATAAAATTTCGTTCAAAAATAAAAATGAAAACAAACAGGATGCCATGATGGCACGATAACAATATTAAATTATCTTTGATTTTGGAGCTTTTTCGAGTCATTCCGTTAAATAAATTGAACTTTATATAAAAAAAAGTATATGCCATACTTATTAAGTCCTTTGAAGTTCTAGTTGAAATTGTTTCTTCAACCATAAAACACTAGATAAAAAAAGTAAAAAAACTTTACCAAGCGCTATTTCTAAACATAATTACGTGACTATGAGGCAAGCTCCGGGAAGGTTCTATTTACAAAGCAGGCTTTATACTTGCTAATCCATGCATGATAAGAAACAAGGGGCTTCGTCATCAAACAATATGAGCATAATTTGAGTTTTATTCGTATTTCTATATTTAAAAGTAAAATATGATATAATTTTATGGATATTTTTTATTTAAAATAATAAAATGTCTACATAATTATTCTAAAAGTTGACATTTATTCTTATCATAAATAGGGGGGTATTGTTTGCGTACTTCATGAGTATCGTTATAAAAGTTAGTAACCTACTTTTTAAATGGATGATAATTTACATATTCAATAAATATTTTTTTCATTTATCCTTCAATAACATAATGATTAAATTTGAGATTATTATTATATAATGGATTACCAAGTATTCAATCTCGGTTTATAACAGCGATGAGACATTGTCTTAATTAGTAAGACAATAATATTCTATTATATAAGTAATCTAACGAGAGTATTATACAGTTAGTTAGTATAATTAAATTTTGTTAATTTTATTAATTCTATTTACTGGCAGAGTTCACAAGCTGGCTCGTTAGTGGATGTTTACACAGAATCTAGTTGCACACGCTAATACATCTAACAAATTAAAATGATGAATGTGTAAAATGAACGTAGCTTTTGTTAGGGCCAAAATATGAAAATTAATGTTAAATATTTGCTTAAATAAAAGTATAGTTTTACTATGGCTTTTAACTTTTATTTAATTCAAGTATTCAACATTATCTTCCTATTTATAATACTAACGATGTAGGTTAGTTCATACACAAATAAAACGGAGCCATCAAACGTTTGTCCAGATTTAGATGACGTTCACGTGAATACTTAAACAGGGTAGCTACCTCGTCTGCACTATTTATTATTCACATATTTAAACAAAGTAATTTCTTTACTTACAAGGGAGTTGGATTTTGATTTAGATAAGTATTACCATGGTATTACGCAGGAAATTCAAGCGATTGGAATTATTTGTTTATCGAGTTTTGTGATACGAATGCACTTCGTTCCAGTTGCCGGAGCAAATACAAATTCAGTGAAGGCTAACGAACACTTTACGTAATTTAATAACTTGCTGCACGCTTCCCATCCTTATGTACACATTTAAAAGCATATTTAAAATGTATAAATTTAAATGTGATCCATTTTTGTATGAACTGTATATTATATTCTAGTATTTTTATTGCATTTAACATGATTTTATATACTTCTTTAACAGCTTGATTAAGATTAGTTCTTATTACATTAATTAAAATAAAATAATGGTAGCAATTCTATGAAATATTGTTTAAATTCTTTATTTCGTAAAATATATACTATACCTACATTATTTAGGTAAATAAATATTCCTTACTTTTCAAAACGTGAAAACGAGTTGTTTGCATATAAACTGGGACAAAAATAAAGGAAAAGATGTTCTTAAGTTAGATACACGTATAATCTACATTATAAATTCTCTGTGTGGTTTCTGCACAAAGCAAAAATAAAAGTTTGCACATTGCGGCTCTGCGGATACCTACATCGTTAACTTTATAAAAGCTTTATGGTTACCTGATTATTAACATTAATTACCTACAGTAGGTACATTGTAGAGCCACTTACTTTTTTTAGAATGAATTCATTGCTCTGAATTCCAACTCCAACAAAATTCCAATAAACAACATTAAAGTATAAGTATGTATTTATAAGAGCTATTTACGTAATACCGAAAATATTATAAAAAGACAAGGCATGCCTGATTTTCCTTTACAAGAATAACGAGCAGTAAAGATACTTGTATTTACCTTAAAATATTGAAACAAGCGCTTAATTGAAGCTATTAACACCACAGCAAAGTAATTACGAAGGTAATGTTTTACGATAATTTTTCCTTCAGCAAGGGCTAGCCGAGCTTTCGTGCGGGTTATATGTAAAAGTAATTTTTGCTTATGTTTTCTCTTTGTTAGTTACAATATATTCGTGACATTGTTTACTGGTTTGGTTTTTTATTTATTACTAAAGCACAAAAAATATAACCTGGCACATTGAAAATATTAATAATAATCACTAGACACTATCTTGAATAATCTTTTCCTTTTTAATAAAATACCGTATCATCACTTTTAGCGATAAATATTTTATTTATTGGAATCTCTTTGGGGGACGAGGCAAATATGTATAAATAAAATTTTATAGCCTCGGTGTTTATCGAGAAATATCTTATATGTATAAAAATCTTTTTGAGGAGATGACCCAGTTTTGCTTTTAAAGGGTTTGTTTTGCTTTAGGATTATCTATCTATAGCGGTTTTCCCCAAACTTTTTCGTAAAAAGCTAGTTTAACTTGTAGGTGGTTATTTGTTTATTTAATTATATATATATAATTGCAGCTTGGCCTAACTTTCTATAGATTCTCAATAAGAAAAAAATATATGTCGCAATTAGAATGAAAATTAGCTACGTAATACCGATATTCGATAACCAGATATCATTTTCACTTTTCATGGTTGTATTAAAATCCAGAACTACGGTAGGTAATAACAGGCATTTTGACGGCGTCTTAAAATGAATGACGATCGAGTATTTCTTATTTATTCGTCCATTTATATTCACGACGTCATAGAAATATATTATAGCGAGGCTGTAAGTCGCTTTTGTGCAGTGTCCTTTCTCTTGTAATTTATTATTTCCTCGATTCAGATAAGCTTTTGTCAAGCATTATTTCGTAATCTCAAAGCTTTCATGTTTTAATAAATAAAAAAAATCTTAGAGAAAGTGTAAGAAATGTTACAGTATGCTATATATTCGTGATCTACTCAATAAGCTCTTTCATTTGATACCCCACGCGGCATGTTTTGGAAATGTTTATTTTTTTCTTTGTATGCCATATTATTTTAATTACCGGGGTGCGGGGAAGGGGACCACAAAACTGGTTGGCAACATCTGTCTATAGGATGTCTGGGATCTATACAATATATATCAGAAGTCAGATTTAGGTCCGCTATTTTTGCAAACGAAACTCCACTGAGAGTCCGGTCTAGTTAGTTAGTAGAGTGTTTTTATGAAGCATCGTAATATATTGCTAAATAATCGTAATAAACTTATGTTTTCGTATGAAGATTTAGTTCCAAATATATTAAAATTGAGGTTACTAATGGAGACAATATAGCACAATGTTTTTTTGTTACTTGTTGAGATAAAATTCTAATCGCAGAGGTTATGTAACGTGTGTTGTTTAATATAAATAATTTGCCCTATTTCTAAAGCTAAAACTAAAGGTGCTAAATGTTACTTCCTATATCACGGCAGGGCAGGACATTAATCACAATATTAACATTTTAGTTACAAAACTAGACGGCTTAAATTTGAAGTAATACGGATTATAACCATTTGGTGGTTAAAAAATAAAAATTGAAATATATAATCCTTCTCACTTTAACGACTTTTACATAGTTTTCACTGCACACGTGGCTGTGAAACACGTGTGTTGTGATTTATGTTTTATCGTTGAACGTGGATGAAACATGATGTTATTTTGATTGTTCAATACTTGGTCATGCGATTTATCCTAGACGATCATACATTATTACTACAATGGTCGAAATTAATTCTATAGGCACGTTGGTTTCAAATCATGGTATATGTATTAATTGTTTTTTTATTGGTTAAACGTATTGGTTAGGGAGCCAGGTGCAAATTTGGTTAACTATTTCCTCTCAAGAGATAATTCGTCAGACGCATGAGAGTATAGTATTATAAAGCCTCGTGAACGTCAGCTGGCGCTCGGTTGGGGGGGTGAGCGGTGGTAGCCTCCCACGCACATAGGAAAAAAAATACATTCATTCATTCATTTCCTCTCAGCTAAAAAATTGTCAAATTGTAGCTAACCCAATATCTCAACGAAAAAAAATAGTCAGCTGGTTACAACATGGTGTATTATACGTCAGCTGGTGTCTCGAACATGAAAGTTAAATTTAAAGAAAAATTTATTTTCCGTTATTTCCTCTCAAACAAAAATTTACCTGATGATAGCTTATATGTAACTGTGGATAAATATATATGTCAGCTGGCTGTATCTTGGTGGAAAAACCGTCAGCTGATACGGGAGGCTACAACCGCTCTTCCCCCCAACCGAGCTCCAGCTGACGTTCACGAGGCTTCATAATACTATACTTTGATGCATTTTACTAATTACCGCTTGAGAGGAACTTGGTCATAAAATCTGCTGCTGGCTCCCGGACCATATTTATTTATATAATAAAAATAAGATTATTTTCTTAAAAATGAGTACTAACAAAGTTTTTTCTTCATCTATTAATATGCAGGTTTATTCGATTGAATATTATAATTAATGTCAGTACTATAATAGTACATAATTTTTAAAATTTTTGAATCTTCTAAAACTGTTCAACGAATTGCACTATCTTGTATAAAATTTGTACATCCCGGCTCTATATTTTCACCGAAGAATGTTTCGAGTTGGAATTTTGTATTCAGCTCCAGATTTATATGGTAAATATTTTAATACGTTTTAATATTTGCTAAACACATTATTCGTTTCATATTGAATTGTGGGAAAATAGATTGCGATGTTACTAACATCTCATATGTTACATTTGAGAACTTTAACTAAATATCGTTAATCTAATAAACAAAAATATCTGTACTATCAACAAAAATTATTATCCCAGATTTCTATTATAACAAGTTCTACGTGGAAAATAGATTTTTCGTAATCGTTTCCATTCCAGAATCAATAGATAAAATTGAATTGTAAAACACTTGCCAATAATAATTAGGGTAAACTCACCTAATTATGTGACTCACTTAATTCGGAGATACAACGTTTGGACTCTTTTACAGCGTTATAGGAGTAAAATCCAATACATTAAAATTAACCCTATGGTATGGTAATAAAGCTTCTTTTCGTGTACAAATTTTTGTTAAAATCGTGCGGGTGAGATAGTAACAATCACGGAATTTGTCACTGCGCCCGCCATGTTTGACGTTTCACCGGTAGCGTGCAACTGTGCTGTCATTATTTAATTAATTTTAAATAGAAAAGGTGAGTGTAAGTTCATGATACTTTGACAATTAATTGTTAAAAACATATTCTTGTTGATACCGATAAAGGTTTTAGTAATTTTTCATTTGTTTTTGCATAATACCTTATTTCCTGGGTTCAAAAAGTTAACGATTTTCAAGATTGCAACTCAAAACAGTGTCACCGAATTAACCAAGCAAATTTTTATTATTTTCAATTCGTGTATAAATAATTGTTTTTAGTACGTATACGTTAGTCGTTTAAGTCAGAAAATATTTATTTTTACTCAGGTTTAAAAGTAGGATCGCTTTCAAGCATTTTTAAAAAGTCCGTTATTTTTTTTATCACATAATTAAGTGAGTTATTTTTTTTTTATTTTAGACAGCATGGAGGAAGACAAAAATAAAAATAGAAAATATAATGAAACAACGCTGACATCCGCAATTCAAAATATTCTGCAGTCAAAAATGAGTCTGTACACTGTTCACACAAACAATTATAAAGTCCAATATTAATTTTTTATGGTTCCCCTCTTTTGATAATTTCTCATTGATAAATAAATACATAATTATTACTTTCAATATGTTTATATTTTTTATTAATTGTATTTTTTTTTACTTTTGTGTTAAAAAATAATAAATACTCACTTAATTCGGTTATAACAGAATTAGAGAAGTACTATCACCGAATTATGGTGATTGTCACAGAATTAGACAAGTCATCGCGGTTTGATTAAGCTCATTTTACGCTGAGTTAATTCATATGTGTTAAGATTACACTTGCTCCATTTGATAAATAGAAGATTGATTAATGTTCCTATTAAAAATAAAAATAAAATTTATAAAGTTTAACCTGTTTTTTTTTTCATATTCTGTTTTGTCACAGAATTAGATGAGTTGACCCTACATTACATTGGTCGTTATTATAGTAAAGTATTTATTTACCTTATCCCAGGGTCTTTAAGATTATTAGAATAAAAAATACATATTTATTTATATCTAATATTCAAGCTTTAAAAGGGAATAGTTATAACTTATAATTAACCTGGAAACATCTGTTTTCTCATATCTTGAACCAAATGCTTTACTAACTTGAAAAATGAATTAAAAAGGGCCGCTACAATGACACAGCTCGTCGTATATAATGAGCTACTTATTCTCGGCATTGTCTCTACAGACAGAGAATTCAACCAACTAATTATTTTAAACAGCTTATAGTTCTCACGAGTCGTGAAAACGGTTTGTTTTAAATTTTATACGAATTAAGTTTAACGTTTAACCTTAAATTTCTTCTTTTTCTACAATTGTACATGTAAAACATAAATCTAAATATGTTTAACTAGCTGCGCTTCGCGGTTTCAACCGCGTGGCTCCGCTTCTGTTGGTCTTAGCGTGATGATATTATAGCCTTCCTCGATAAATTTGCTATCCATCCACTGAAATATTTTTTTCAAATCGGACGTATTGTTCTTGATATTAGCGCGTTCAAACAAACAAACTTTTCAGCTTAATAATATTAGTATAAATGAATATTTTGCTATTTCGAGAATAACATAAAACGTGCAAAAAGGAACACGATGATATAACAATAAAAATATCTGAATATTTAGCGCTCTAATATTATCAATTGAAGAAAGTTATAGCGATTACAATTCTCTGCATTCACGTTAATGGGCAATTTTTATCATGAAAAAAGAAAATACCTAACGTGTTATGTATGTTAATTTGCAGATTGCATGCTATCTAAAACTTTCCACTGAAAATATCGGAAAATTATGTTTTAAATCTAACATATTACATAAGTAATATGTTAGATTTAAAACATAATTTTATATTTTATATTACATAAGTAATATGTTAGATTTAAAACATAATTTTCCGATATTTTCAGTGGAAAGTTTTAGATAGCATGCAATCTGCAAATTAACATATTCGCAGTCAAGATGTCGTTCAAGTTTCAAGAGAGAATATCTTAAGACCTGCGGTCTGAAGTTCAGATAGTTAGATGTATATGCTAATACTTGATGTGATAGTGATATATTTAACTCAGATGTTTTACAACTAAATGTGTTTTATTCAGTTATGTTCAATAGAGTGTTTTCTATTTTTTCATTTAATTAGAACAGGAGAAATAACCGTCGCTAACTGATAACAATACTTTGTTTACAATAAGTTTCACTAATTGTAAGGCCCTTCGCTCATGGAGCTACTCAAAAATGACTGAACTAATCAGTAATTACGATTACAAACCTGTTACAAATTGTATCTCGCATACAACGCTACTCAAGTTATAAGGTTTCAGTCACTTCTGTTATTTGCTCGTTCATTTTTATCATAAAAAACAAAGAAACTCGGGAAACCAGTAGCGTGGAGACCGACACGACGCGTCGCGCGTGATTTGTTGCTAACGCGTTACTCACCAGTTAGTAACTAGTCGCATCGTGTGCGAATCTCCATAGAAAATGTATGGGCTGTGACGTAAGGCCCTTCGCTCATGGAGCTACTCAAAAAGAACTAGTCACAAACTCAAATTACTAACGAGTTGCCTGAGCGTCACAGCCCATACATGTTCTATGGAGATTCGCACACGACGCGACTAGTTACTAACTGGTTAGTATTGAGTAACGCGCTAACGTGTTACTCACCAGTTAGTAACTAGTCGCGTCGTGTGCGAATCTCCATAGAACATGTATGGGCTGTGACGCTCAGGCAACTCGTTAGTAATTTGAGTTTGTGACTAGTTCTTTTTGAGTAGCTCCATGAGCGAAGGGCCTTACGACTGTCTTAACAAATTGGAAATGTTGCTCTCGACTCTAACTAACTTGAATTTAAAATGAAATGTAATTTAATTATCAGAAAACAGACTTGAAATGTAAGCCATGCAAATTTTAAAGCTACTGAATATTTCATCAAGTTAATACAAGGAATTTATTAAAACGTAAAAGCGTTTGTAAAACGAGAATGCTATAGATCAATGAAAAAATACACATTGTTGTTCTAATTAGAGAGAAAAAAATTGTCGAGAATTGGAACTCGTCGACCTTTTGTTATTATTAATTTGTATGAAATGTCATTGAAATGTTCTTGGATATTAGAGATTATTTTCGTCATCTTTTCCTCGTATTTGTTCTGTAGTTTATTGATTACGTTATTGCAGTTCATTACGTTTATCCCTGGGCTGTTTTAAAATGTCAGGAACCCATTGTTTTACATTATCTCTGCAAATATTGATAAGCTGTAATGGTAAAAAAAATTTGTTCCAACTAACAAATCCAACAAGATTTGATTATAACGACGTGGCACGATCATTTAAAATATAAGTAGAACTAGTATTAGCCTGTTTCTAAGATATTAAACTTGCGAATAAGCTAGTCGTGCCTTATCTACTCAAACTTACTTGGTCGCTATCATTTTTATTCAGATTCAGTGACCATAAAATTAATATGATAACTACCCCAAAGAAAAAAACTTATCCGTCCAGATTTAGTATCGAGGTTGTTATATTTTCACTAACGCGATTTCATTTAACCGAAAAATTGTTTATATAATGAACTTTCCGATGCAGATGTGGAATCTCTTTGAAAATATTTTCAACTACAAGATCTAGTTGAGGAAAATTTCTATTCACATAAGAGCTGAACGCTTGCACAAAATTTTCAGGTATTTGCGTCAGCTGACATAATGCTTTTCTTCAATACAAATTTTTTTCCTGAGTAATATTTTAAACCTCATATTATATACTTTAAGTTGTTAGTACAAACATAGGGAATATCTATTCAAGCACGGGTCGTTTATTGTTTTTAACCCATACAATCTTTTCACTAAACAGGTATTTTGAAAAAAATCTAAATTTTTCATCCTTTTACAAAAGAAAACAAAAGGTTCTTAATTATAATAGAGAAATTATCATTTTATCATTATCATTTTACATCAGTCCCTATCTTAAAGACGCCAATATTTTAAATATGGATGGACGTAGGAAATTGCATTTTGCTACTTTGGTATTTGGTTTAATGCACAAAAAAATACCATTATATCTATATAAAAAATTAGCTTGGTTAGGTCAACGAAGCGACCTAAAATACAAAACTAGATTTGCCAGCATAAAGCTATCAATACCCATGCACTACACTGCATCATTTAGAGGCGGTTTCACATACAGCGCCACTAAGTGCTGGAACAACCTTCCACCACCCCTGTCTGAAGTAAAAAGTATTACAAACTTTCGATTTAAATATAAAAAACATTTATTAAATACGCTGTACCAGCCTTAGTGCCGTTGGTGTGTCCCGCTGTATGTGTATGGGTATCCCTATTCTCTTCGTATATAATATCATACTTCTTAATGTAGTTATTTATTATTCTTAATTTATTATTTTTTTCTATACATATATTTTTATTACACATATATTTCTTATATTATATAAGTAGTAAGTACAAATATTTAATAAATATAATATATCATACTTATCACTATTTCATCGTATATAGTTATATATTATCTATTAATATTATCTTTTAAAAAAAAAAAAAAAAAAAAAAAGCTGTAACTCCAACCGTCGCAACCGATAGGGGCTCCTGAAAATCAGTGCTGTTAGTGTTCCTATGGGGGCACTACAGCTTATAGCTGAGTAGTCCCTTTTGATGATGGACATTACCACACAGTTCTTTGTTGTTGTTTTTAGTTATATTTTTTTTAAGTTTAGTTATAAGGTTTTTTATATTATTTTATTTGTTATGTCTGTAAGTTTTATTAGTTGTAGTTTGTAGCTGTTTTAAGTCTGTAAGTTTTATTAGTTTTTAAGTTTTATTGGTTTTTTGCTTTCTTTTTTAAATATGTTTGTTTTTTGTATCTGTGTGGTGTGTTTTGTTGTCAATAAATGTTTTTATTATTATTATTATGTCTCTCTCCATAATACACGGGTACCACCAGAAGGAAGATACCCGGTCCTTTGGAAGGCTTACGTGGGGACACAGGTCCAACACGCAGAGGCCCTTAGAGAATTTAATGTGTTGTGGGACACCAGCCGCAGCCTGCCCATGACTGCACTATAGAGATACAGCCCTGGGCAGTCCGCGGCCAATGTAGGACTATTGCAGAAAAATGGAAATGAACAAAACTGGGTTATGGAAGGGGGTGTTAGATGGACTGGTATATTGGTTCTATGGGGACTATGGACGTCTGCCTTTTCAATATTAAAAATTGAAAATAATGGCAGACGGTGACTCGCCAGTTCGGTCGATGGGCTCCCAAAAAGGTTACCGAGAATGGCAACAAGGGGGCAACATCAGCTGAACGGCTAGGGGTGTAGAGAGGTGCGGCACCGGTTTCACCATCACGGGCCTTAGGGCCCGGAGCGGGTTTCCCCGCTATTACGCCATTAGACACTTCCACCCCCGAGCATATAGCTCTGGCGGCTCCACTCTGGACGGCCAACAAAGGCAAGCCAGAGGTGGGGGATCCTGAACCTCGTCATTGTTCACTCCGAACTGCCACTGGGACAGTCCAGAGGTGAGGACAGGGACCTCCCCCGGGAGCGCTCGGTTCCCGCGGGGTCGCTACTCCCCGACACCTCGCCACAAGGTGCCCTGCGGGGTGACTGACTGCACGGTTGGGATATCTATTGTAGATATGCCAACCGGGGGCGATGGGGTCGTCACATCCCTACGCCTTTATTATTATTATTATTAAATTTTTATTAAAAAAAATCCAATATCAAGCAATTACAAATAAATTGTTATTATATTGGATTAACGAAAATATTGTCTTTCACAATCAATGCTTTTATACAAAAAAGTTCGCCAATTTGACAACGGACCTAATTAAATTAAGCGCGTCACACACGGTGAAGATACTATAATATTTTATCTTAAGATACTGTTATATTTTATATTACAGTATCTTAACGCATCCGGTATCAGCGTTCGGACCATCATTTTTCTTTTTCTCATTGCGTACTAAGACTCCTGTAGAACCGCCATCCTGTTACAAATGACGCGAAATTTTGTGGGTCATTTGTAACAGGATGGCGGTTCTACAGGAGTCTTAGTACGCAATGAGAAAAAGAAAAATGATGGTCCGAACGCTGATACCGGATGCGTTAAGATACTGTAATATAAAATATAACAGTATCTTAAGATAAAATATTATAGTATCTTCACCGTGTGTGACGCGCTTTACTCTCTGTCAATAAACCGATGGAAAATATACAGAAAATGATAAATTTATTGCTATTCTGAAAGCCATTTGTTAACGTCGCAAAAGTTACAATACTTGAAAATATTATTTTCGAGGCAAAATTTGTATCCATGGATGGCTTGATAGTTGATATGGAAGCAATATTTTAGTTAATATTAAATATTAATGTGCCTACGTTCAAAATAATTAAAGGGTGGACGGTGTTACGACACTTTTATTGCATTTATATTATTTTTTATACACTTATGGTTGACATAAAAAGCAAGGTAGTGGAAAATACCTTCCTTTAATACATTATACCTAAAGATAGGGAGGGGAAGAGAAAATAGACAAACGACAATGAGAGGGAGTGAATGAAAAGGTTTCTTAATATTTCCTTGAATAATCGTACGTTTAAATGATTATGATTAAATTTTCATAACTGAGTATTGTATTAAAAGGATTCAAGTATTAACGGACAAAGAAGATTGAGATATTATGACTATTAATACATTTGTAAGTCTTTAAATCTGATTTATATTTGAGAAGCATCTGGCCTTCTTTGAAAGTTGAAACGTTCGATTAAGTAACCTGCGATGTTGTCTAAAAGAAGTTTTTTTCTCGTTCTCCAATATGCCTCGTGAATTCTTTGCATTTATTTTCTTTGTTATTGGTATCAGTAAATAGGTACTAGCTAGAATAAATCGAGTTTACTATTTGGGATTCGCCTTAATGTTAAGAAAAAAGGTTCAGTAAATGACACCATATTAGTTTTAATACTCTTTCTTCGTGCGTGCTAATTGTAGAGGTCTAAAGACCTTGCAATACTTGCTTGGGTCGAAACTTTTAATGGAACGGTACATGAAGTCGGAAGGTAAAGTAACCCCTTGTGAGAGTTTGCTAACTTTGTAACAAACGAAGCGATAGCAATTTCAACTTCAGCAAAAATATGCTTCCAATGTTTTAGTATAAATCTTTGAATCTTACTCGAAACTTAAAATGCAATATTCAGATGAAATACTTATAGGAATGGAGATATAGCTTTGATATGAATTAAACTCCATTTAATGAATACATTGATGCTATGCAATAGATACGCAGAACGTTTCTTCTATAATGAAAAGCGTTTATATTGAGATATAAGTTATTCAAGAGGGAACGTATTTATCGGAAGAAACGCCCAGTTGGCGGCGGAACGTAATCAAATAACCCTCTGTGAATGACGTCAACAGCCATCGCTCCCAGATCTCAAGACGAATAAATAAAAGAGGCAGACTGATTCGGATTGATCATATATTGAAGAAGTTAGACGCCAAATTTTCGCGATACAAATGTGATGGCGTGATTACAATACAAAACGAAACGGCTCTGCTAATAGTTGTGTCATTTGTGTTACATTTATTCATGTTTTCCCGTTCGACAGCCTTTATTTGTAATGATTTATACATCTGACAATGACCATCTCACTCCATCCACTCATAGTAAAATATATCCTTTCCAGAGATTAAGTAATATTGATCCTTCCTTGTCTTACTTTCTTGTGCTTGATTTTACGCGAATATCAGTTTATTTGTTCATTTCAGGATAAGCCAATGGGTTAAATTTAATTACATTTCAGCATACAGACTAACACCTGTTTGTAGTTTCTTATCATAAAGTAATGCGAGCTTTTTACTTTATTGAGTTGTAAAAAAATACTCGTGTAACAGAAATATTACTATTAAAATTAATAAATTTAAATGTCAACTGGCTCGTGAAAGTTTTATACTTGCTGCAAATCCGTTGTGACCGGTGCGCGCAGTCACATCGCTGGGAGGCGGGAGCAGTCGTGCGTTCATTAATTTTTCAAAATAATTGGACCAACACATTTTAAAATGTAAAACTTTTTTGACATAGCTTTACTGTAATTAAAAAAATTTTAATCCTATTTTGTAGAAACATTTACCATTCACCTATTAGTTCTTTCTGTAAATTATTTCTAGCATATATTAAGATTCCAAAGAAAAACTCAAAACCCAACAAAAATCATCTTCCTCTTCAGCAAGTTGAGCATTCTTATGTATTATTTTTTATTTAATTTGAAAAATAATAATATTCAAAATTCTTATTCAAGTGAATATATTATATGGAACACTAACAGATGAAGAATGAATATACCCATCAAAATTCTTTTAAAGGGTTATTTGAAATATTCATTGCGTGCAGCCGGAGGAGAGTCGATTCAAAGCTATACTAATCCAAAATGAACGCTTAAAAATTATATGGGCTCTTTAATTTATTATACTGAGTAGTCAAACTTAAAAGGGTACATATTTTTTTTAATAAAATAGAGAAGTATCATAATACTTATGTATGGAGAAAATCATAAAAAAATATTTTCTTCAAATTGGTATTTCCTCATAGTTAATCAATATTAAATTTCCAATATAACATGTTTTCTATTCCCACAGGGGTAAGCAACGGGAATGAGTATAAACCAGCGTTTATTTCGATTAGTTTTATCAGGCCAAATTGACAAGGGTCTGTGAAGTGTGACTTGATCCTGAATTTATGTAGGTTAAAATCCTTGGACTTCAGCTGGAACGTTGGAGGCAAAATACGCTTTCAATTTTAACTCGTTTGGTTATAGTTACGGTCTTGTTACTTTAACACATACAATAAGGGTAGGTATAAAAGTGGTATTTACGACTTATTCTCAGACTTATATTTCAAAATTCCTAAAAATTGATCAAGCCGTTTCGTAGAGTTTGGCCAGCACACATATTTTTACAAACATTATGACGCGAATTTTCTTATAGAGTAAGTATGTGTAACATATGTAATAGCACATGTTATGTGTGTTTATGATAAATGTCGATTTGATATAATTATCTAGAGATTGTAGGAAGATCCATCGGATGTGAAACGCAGCTAATTATCATGTCAGGATATTTATACCAACGCTATGTCCTTTTGTTCATAACCACAGATAATGTAATACATACTATCATAACTATATCATTATAAAAAGACACTGCGACATAGTTAAAGTTAAACAACGTTTTTATACTCGTTTTGGAATCTTTCCTTAACGTCTACATGGCGACTACCGCAATAAAAACAATATACAGTAAATAATAACATAAGAAAGGCAAATAACATATTCGGGGTTCACAAAGCTGTTTCTTATCAACCTCGCAGTTAAATCGTTCTGTGTACAGAGGGGAAACTATTTGCGAACTACGAGAAATTGTGTACTTTCATAAATTATTGTTAGTTTAGGTACACTTCCTATCCTCTATATGTTATATGCATGATCTCTAATAATAATAATAACAGTAGTTATACGAATTAAATGATGTACCTACTTGTTGTTTTGGAATTAACATGGAAAAGTCGAAGGATAACTTTGAGATAAAAAAATAATGATGTTACTTAAAAAAATACGAAATGTATTGTGAAATATCTAGTTCTATTGTTTCACTTTTATCGATTACAAAGAGCTTCTAAACTGTGTAGAGCTTTGTGGGTAATGAATAGAAATAATAAAGTATAATCGGTTTTAGTTTGAAACTTGTTATAAATTAAACATGTTTAAGACATATCGATTACCTTAACTTCATAACAGTATGCTCCTTGTTTCGACGAAGTTAGTTCATAGTTCCGTTATACAATACTCATCGTTATACTGGTCGATCTCGGACAGGTGCAGTTGAAGTTCATATTTTCATAAACACTGTAGAAATTAACGTAATAAATCATCAGGAGCAAGATATTATCATCATTAATAATACTTCGAGAAAGATAAAACTTCCACATCGATTCATCATTATTAAGAAACTTTTAACTTTTATTTCGTCTCCTTATTACGAAAATAACATGGCAATGGGTATGATTTCGCTCTTAAATATTTAATCTGTCAAAATTCATCGCTAGGTATAATAAAGTTTCGATTTCGTAAATGTGTTTAAGAAAGCCATTATCATTCCATTTCCATGATTGCTACGAGGAGCCGGAAGTGTTGTTTTTATTATCTTTGTTTCTAAGCGGAATTCAGTTTAATTGATACCAGCCGATTGTAAAAATAGAAAAACGGTAAAGTTTATTCCACAGTTTATTCACAGGTTTATTCTTTCGGAGTTTATTTCGATATTCCCACGATTTATTCGTATTTTGCAATTTCTTTTATTTAAGTTAAGACAAGAATTTTTTTTCGGTATTTGAAAAATAAGGCATCATTGTTAATATGTATTTTAGTATAGTTTAATAGTCTATGATCTAGTACCCTAGTAAGGTTTGCATAAGACTTACACGTTAAAACAAGAATTTTAGAAAAAACATTCGCCGCCAAAATATAAAACAGTATCTGTAGTTACTGGGTGGTCATCGCTGTATCCATTCGTTCCAGGTGAACGCTCAGAAAATAACGTTGTTCTGTTCGAAACGTTTGTCGCTAACATAGAGCGTTGCAAGTTTAGTTAAAAAAGAAAATACAATGTATCACAACGAGAACTTGCAATTTAGGAATTGCGAAAACTGGAAGTCCAGTGTGTTAGCTCTTAAAATAGTATTGCACAACATTTTCCCTGTGAGCAATATACACTTTTATTTACGAGTAATTTTTTTTTAAATATGCAAATGCGGGTCCCGTGAGGAAAAACAAACTCGTGTTTCTAGTATGTACATGTATCCAGAAACTCTCAACTTTTGTATTTGTTTTATTTATATTTTGTCGTATTTTATAATCTTATTCGATCGCTCTATAAAATATCATGTATGAAATTGACAAACACAAAAAACCTCTTTATTTCCAAATATTTTGCTTAACCTGCTGTAGGTAAGCCGAAACCACCTCCTAATTGATTTAGGTAGAGCAATATTTACCGGAAAATTGAGAGCGAAGTGGAGCCGATGCTTACATTACCAGAGGGTTGTGTTACCCTGTATCGTATAATAGCTTTTATATTGAGTTACTGTGTTCTAATTAACACACGTGGCGTTAATCAAGAAAAGGAAGCTTTTTATTATATATGAGGTTGTTCGATGGGTAAGCTACATAAAAAATACTGTATCGCGAAATGAATAACGATTCTTCCATTGATATCTATATTCTGTTCAAATAAATAAAAAATAACTGTCTATGAATAGACTTCCTTTGTTCCATGCTCTATCTTAATTACTTTATTTGCACAAGTTTGGCAAATTCACACCAAATAATATCAAGATTTGCTACGGTCACGCTGTTTGCCACGAGCAGTTGTCTGTATCTTGAATTATTGTGAAAGTTTAGGACAGTAATGAAAACACTATTCCATACTATTTTATTGCTATGCTAGTTTAATAGTAACCTTAGAAGTTAAATGACGAGTAATTCGAGAGGAAGGTATGTTATTTATGAATGAGGTTTTAGATAAAGCGGGTGAAGCCGCGGGTGGAAAGTTAGTAAACGTGTATAATATATTTTGGTAGGTATGCGGATATTACTTGCAGTATTATAATCTGAAATGTGCGGCTTGAATATGAAGGGAGGATAAGGAAGGTCGGTCTCCGTTCCCTCATACAAATGCGATTAGCTAGATTACGTATAGATAATATTATATTATCTGTGCTTGTACCAAGCTTTTGCCTAGAACTTTAAGGTCAAGTAGAACTATGTAGATTATGATTCATTCTTCTAAAATTTTACATAACATAATTAAAAAAATTACAGCAAGCTTTATATTCTCCAAAATCATTGCATCGTAGCCTGGTTACATACTTAAATAGATATTAGAAATACAATATAATATGAGGCCTATTTTTGATCTAAATATCGAAGAATCAATACCAACAACATCCTGAATATGACACTCAGTGGTGCTTAGTGTCTCTATTTGAGTCAGTCAGATTTTTATTGTAAATTTTTGCAAACTTACTCGCTTTATAAACCTCTCTTAGTTATATAATATATGTTCATAAGTTTACTTTAAATAATAACAACGAACGTCTCAAACTTTATGGATGTAATAGATTACCTATGTCAAGGTCGACAAATTACTTAGCATACTGGGCTAAAGTAATACTTAATTAATGTATCGTCACGGCTCGCACAACCCACTTCGATGTAATTTCTTGTACCTACTTGATAAACCAAATAACATATAAATTTCGAGCTTCAAAATCCGCAGGATATAATTTATGCTTATACATATCTAATAATGATTTTACATAATCAATATTTTATATATTGCAAAACTTTCAGTTTGTTTTATATTCGTTTGCTCAGAACAAACAAAAATATAAAATACCTCATTCACTTCACACTTATTGCTTACGTCTCGGCGGTGAAGGAAAAATAGAGTTAGACAAATAAATAGCATGTCGTAAGGACTGTAGTGCCTCCGTTGTAAATAGTTGACATTTATTGCAAGAGGCTGCAGAATTATTCTTTCGTTTCACTTTATATGAGGCTATCTATTTCCTTGAAAAAGTGATTTAAGATTTTAATTATGTGTTGTACATATTATATTACATTCTTGAAATAAGAGAGTATGAGGTAATAGAAGTATCTATATAACTATACCAAATGCTTCATTCGCTGCCTTTGTCTAAAGTCGATTTAAGATTGAAAACCATAATTACGAATAATATTCTATTTTACAGACAATGAATCTCAGAAACCATTTAGATTATCAGTTTAAATTAATCCAGTTTATATCATTTGGTTTGTCTCGTTTAAATTATCGAAATGATGAGCATTTGTTCGCTTATGATAATTACGTTAGTCAGAAGCGAAAATTCAATTTGTGTGATGCATTATTGTTTAGGGACCCAGTAGGAGTGATGAATTGTGCGCTCGTGTTTATTTGAAGAGTTCAATGATAAAATAATATGCGATAAGGTTATCTTGATGTTTATTGTTGTTATATGGTTGTTTAATTTTATCTAGTAGACACCTCGTTTGGCTTTTCGTCTTTATTAGAATCCATGAACTACATATATGTTAAAGCGTTGTTGTATTACGTAATTAAATACTGATATAATACTTTTTAGACATCTTGACTCGACCAAAGTCGGTACAAGAATGACTCGCAACTGCAGACGACCGTTATTTATAGGACGACTATTCGAGTGGCGTGACTGTGTGAGTCAGAGCAGGTGTTATTTGTGTTGTTTTGATCGTTATTTTGAATATGACATGTAATATTATTATTATTATTTGATAATTAAATGATTATTAATAGTTTTATCCATTTGATTATTCTTAAAATAATTAATTAAGTTCATCAATTGATTTACTTTTAAAATATAATTTTATCTTTAAATTAAACGCGCTAACACGGCCATTCTGAAAAAAGCTCGTGCTCTGAGCGGTAATTCAAAACTCAAAATATCAATGATATGATTCACTTCAGCTGGTGACATTCCGACTTGTTTTAAGTAGTACATTATATTCAAATTATTTGTTTCTTGGTCCAGTTGTCAGGCTAAACCACTGTCTGGATCCATACTGACAAGTGACAATCAGGTTATATTATTTTCCGCCCGACTAAGTCACAGAAAACCCGTACAGACAAGTGGCATTCAATTCTACTATTATCCGCCCAGTTGCCAGCCTAAGTCACAGAAGACCCGAACAGACAAGTGGCATCCGATTATATTATTTGCCCAGTTGTAAGACTAAGTCACAGAAGACCCGTACAGACAAGTGGCAATCGATTGTATTATTATATGCCCAGTTGTCAGACTAAGTCACAGAAAACCCGTACAGACAAGTGGCAGTCGATTATCATAATTAGTTTCCATTACCGCTAACACGGTCATCTAAATTTGGCTTTGGTAGGTACTATTCTTACACGTACATAGGACACAATAGTAGTCTAGCAATTGCTTGTACTTTTCGCTTCATAGCAATCATTGTCGAGTATTATTGTGATTTACATAGGATTCGATAGCTCAACGAGTTTTTCAGTTGTGAACAGCGGCTTCTGTATCTCATCTGTATCTCAACTCTCAAGTGATAAGTCCTGGAACATAATTAAAAGTTAAAACACAAATTATATCCGGCTTGGCCATAGTAAAACAATAACACAACAACATCCTCGTACGTTCATTTGAAATAAGTACGGTAATTTATCTCGTGACGTCAAAACACAAAGTATTATAACACAAACATAACCGCTCGGCCAAACTGACCTTATAGAACACCATCACATCCACATGATGAACTCAAACTCAAATATTGATTTATTCAACCGGAATTCGCTTAGAAGCGTTTTTCAATCGTCAAAATACAGAAAAATAATAATTTACCACCACAATAGCTTACACTGGGCGCCATCGAAGGCACCACATTGGATCCAAATTCCATGGGATCAAAAACTTATTATTTGTGACATGAGCACGTCGTTCGCTTACCACAATTAAAGGCTCAAACATCGACAACCGCCCGGATTGCACATCACATTATAATATTGATGAACTACCTACATTACCGTTACAAATTACAATATTCCACACCACAAACATTTACTTCACACAACGCACAAGAAAACACATTATGCGAGTTCCTTCATCCCTGTTTACTTGAAGTCAATTCAATCCAATTTTTCGTAGATTGAAGTCCACAGTGGTATACTGTCATGAATCATGATGGTGACAGTGACAGTTGCACACTGTCACGTAGTATGATGGAAGAATTCGTCCCAGCCTGCCAGGATTCCGAGTAAGGGCTGGTTCATCTTCTACTTCTGATGTTAAAGCGTTGTTGTATTAGGGAGTATTCAGAGAGAAAGCTTGAAACTTATAAGCGCTTATCGGCGCTTGTCATGTTCATATATTTTCCTGCGCGGGTTGACAGCACTGACAGGAAAATATATGAACATGACAAGCGCCGATAAGCGCTTATAAGTTTCAAGCTTTCTTTCTGAATACGCCCTTACGTAATTAAATACTGATATAATACTTTTTAGACATCTTGACTCGACCAAAGTCGGTACAAGAATGACTCGCAACTGCAGACGACCGTTATTTATAGGACGACTATTCGAGTGGCGTGACTGTGTGAGTCAGAGCAGGTGTTATTTGTGTTGTTTTGATCGTTATTTTGAATATGACATGTAATATTATTATTATTATTTGATAATTAAATGATTATTAATAGTTTTATCCATTTGATTATTCTTAAAATAATTAATTAAGTTCATCAATTGATTTACTTTTAAAATATAATTTTATCTTTAAATTAAACGCGCTAACATATATAATATTATACTTGTTGTACTTTAATATCGGAAGACAACTTAAGGCTTGTAAAAGTAAAGTTCTTATATATTTTAAATATTTGACGTTAAGTAACTTTAGTTTATTGAAAAGTTGTTTAAAACAACTGTTCAGGAGAGCTTGCAGTCTGGTTTAATGTTCACAAAAAGTAGTTTTCTTTTGATTTTTATTTTTGCGTAGCGTTCGTAACGTTCGTAGCGTTCGTAGCGTTTTTTTATTCGAAATATTCTGAAGTATAATTTACTCGTATAAAATATTTTGTAATTATGAGCAATTCTAAAATGTATACTCTTATAATTAACATCATCACTACTTTTTCTTTCATTTATTTACGAACAGTTTTTAGCTGCTTTTTTAATTAATGCTACACTCTGTTAGCTGTATCTAATACTTAACAACTCAAAAGCAAAAGCGATACGAAGCAATTTACCAAGGCTTTGACAATTCACAGAATCAATTATAATACATACAAGAACTTATACAGAATAATAATACGAAATACACGTAGGAGGTGTAAAAAGGATATCTCCGCCTCCAGGTTCTACGCACTTTATCCCAATTAGTTAGGACACCTGAGCAAAAACACCGACGTTAGTGTGATGATTGCGTAGAGTACTTGTAGAACTTCAAACCATAAATGACCACATTATTAAAATCAGAGAACAACAAACAACGTTCGATATAATTAGTGGAACGAAAAATTAATTAACATTTGGGTAAACTTATCTTATATAATTTACATCCCGATCATTTTTTTGCACTCGAAAGCTTTTTTTGTTTGAAATTTACTGACTATTTAATTCAATTTCGATAAGTACCCATTCTAAAAGATTATACTAATGCTCTTTATATTATTTATGAGTTTTACATTTTTCATTAATTGCTAAGTAGATAATAAATATTATTTACGCAAAGTTTGATGAATATGAATCGCTCTAGCCAGTTTAATGCAAATCACAATTCAATTTTGGGTAACATTGGAAACGTATGCAAACTGTAATAGCGAATAATCCAATGAATTCAATATCAATATTGCAACCATTTATACTTCCTTTTTGTTACCACATAATGTAATCAAAATTTCATCAATATTTTCACTTTAAGAGTAAAGTAGTAGTAGTAACAGTAATCTAATTATTAATTAAAATTAGCATACTAATTATTTATAGGCCCCAGACAAAGTCGGTAATAAGTAGATAGGCAAATATTCCACGGAGCGTTACTAATCAAATTAATTCATACATAATGAATTTTGCGTGACAAAAAAGTGTTTAACGCGATGTTACATTAACCGTCCACTGGGTACATAAGCCGTAATCAATATCCCATTGAGTGATTCAAGCGAAGCATGGTTGTTTCATTCAAGTGTCATGGAACATAACGGCATTCAAGTAATACGAGATTCGAATATAAATGCGAGAGTATAGTGTAGGAAAATTCAGCTGAAACGGGCGCGGCGGCCAACCGGGACACACCGAGCAGTCAGTGCTCTCCCGGATTTCGTCCCGGCTACTTGTGTATACCACACGCTTGCACAATTGCATATCGCGAACTAACTTCTACGAAGGAACAATGAGCTTCAAACGGCTCGCCACTCTTAATGCTTGCCGAACGGAAATGTGAAGTGCGAAGTGCGAAGTAGCCCTTTGTGTTGGACTGTTGCGGTGTTCGTTAGCAAACATTTATATTTGCTATTATTGCATCGGCGCTTGATGGACCAGGATTAAGCGAATATTAGGAAGCGTTTAATTGGATACGTAGACATGGGTAAATGCGCTTTATACTTTTAAAATAATGATGGTTATAAACCATCAATCATCAAAACCAATTAAATCTTATAGTTTGCAATTTTAAAAATACTTGAGATCCCATCATTCATATGGCAATTGAATATTTCCTATTTCTCTAATCATATAATATTAATTAATGTATCTTGTTTAGTGGCTTCCTCGGGAGCCGGAGCTCTCTAATCGAGGATTACAGAATGGATACGGGAAGGCTTTCCGCTGATTGTGGCCTCAATAATTATAGCTCTGAAGACGATTACCTATTATTGGCAAGGTTATTTTGTTTCATTAACATTTTCGCTTTAACGAAAGTGAAGACTACAAAAAAAATTATATTGTAACTTAGATGTTATGGCCAGTTCGTGCAATCTGCTTAAATAACTGATATGAAGTTATTATGCACTAAAATATCTCGGCAATTTTTTCTACATATATAATGTTAAGTTCTTTAACTAATAATTTCACATTAATAAATTTCCCGCTCCCAAAACGACGTTCGTTTATTCTTCTAATTAAAGCAATGGTGACAATCAGAAATAAGAAATCTAAAGCCTTTGTACGGCGATGTGCTTATCCCTTAGCTAGGAGTAGGGTCCTAGCCTCTATAGTTCTTACAAAATACTAAATTATTATATAAATGTTATAGGCAAACTCCGAAGCTCCGGCGCTCCTAGGTTGGACTGGTCAATCCTCAGGTCAGACTGAATGACTTAGTCAAAGCCCAAACAAATGTAAATTTTCGGCCTTTGACTAAACAATTTTCGTCAAACCTAGGAGAGACTAATTTGGTCAGGCAAACGTCAAAACACAATTTTATTAAATCGGGGTTTGACGAGTCAAACTCCGATATAGGTATGAAGTGTCTTATCTTCGTATATTTGGAAGCATATCATTTAAGCAGCTTTCAAGTCTTAAGAACCGCTTAACTTTGCCAGTTCTGACACCTGAGTGCTCAGCTTACGTGATTTTCACTTTTATATTTGAGATGCTTTGAGAGAATGCCGTGTGGCATTAGGCCCGCCTTTTGTACGATGTGCAATAAAGTATAAAATAAATAATTAAATGCTTTGGAATATACAGAGGTTAGTTTGTATAAGATTAAGTATAAAAAAATAACATTTTTAAAATTTTGATGTTTATTGTTTTAATAATTTCTTAAGTAATTAAAATGAAAAATTAATCATTTTTCTGACATGGTGAGGCATAAACTTTAATGTTAATTGTTTTAATAATTTCTTAGGTAATTAAAGTGACAAATTAATCATTTTTCTGACATGGTGAGGCATTAATGTTAATTGTTTTAATAATTTCTTAGGTAATTAAAATGAAAAATTAATCTTTATTCTGGCATGGTGAGGCATTATGACATTTAGAATTGCACAATACATTAGACCTTTTACATTTGCATAATTTTGAAGAGCATTTTTTATTGCAGTGGCATTTTATAAAGCCTTGACCACCAAATTTTGAATCCTTTGCACTGATTTCTCTAAGAGACAGCCGAACGTCAGGCACATCTTCGATCTTAAAAAATTTTTCAACGTTTGACCGAGAATTGCAGTCGCTTCTAGGATTGACTAGGCCAAAACCGAAACAGAATAATTTACTTTCGACGTTTGACTGAAAAGTTAGGAGCTCCTGGGTTTGACTAAAAATACTTCAGGCAAAGGGCGAAATTGAAATGTATTTCGGGGATTGCCTGATGGCTTTGGCCAAACCTAGGATAAACCAGTCCTTCCGCGAAGAGACTGTGTATCGGACTTTGACTATAACATAAATACCATACTATGTGAGAGATTTTGCAGTTTCTGTTAAAAATTACTATAACTGATAGTTACTACCAATATAATCCAAGTTATGTGAAATTAAAGAAATGTCATTATGATGATCTCCAAATTTTTTTCTCTATCTTTATCATGCATTCTATAGGAAAGAAGTTCACTCCCACAATAGTTATAATTCTTAATACGAAAACGTTAAATTTGTCCCTAAACAATAAAATTTCAAAGAATTTGCCAATCATTAAATTGAAAAAACGCTGAGTTGTTTTATTGCTTTCTTTTCGATTTCTTCCTATTATGATCTTATCTCAAAGTTTCATATTTCAAGAACAGCTCTCAAGTGTTCTTCTGAATGTAATTCAAGAACTTTTCAATATTGGTAACAGAATATTTTAAGAAAGCATTTTCAATGCAGTATTTTATTCTGTTTGATGGCAAAGACAAGGAGTATAGGTACGTAGTAAAGTAAAAGATATATTATATAAAGGTCTGAATAGATTGAAGAAATTGGAAATGAAAGAGAAAGGAGACGTAAGAACACGAAAATGTCTCATAATAAGCGATCAATTTCAATAACGCGTCTTTTGTGATATTCTTTCACGTTCATCTCATCAAATATGTAAATAAAATAAAAGGAGAAACGTGTCATACTCAATGAATAGATCTGTTTCTTAATATACATTTATTTTTGTATTTAAGTAAACAAGAATAAAAATATTTTATTAGTATATGCTACACCTACACCTTTGATTTGGTTTGGTTTTGTTTTTATTTAACTTCCGTGATTTTTTCGTATCTTTATCATGTGAAATAGTTATACCTATTACATTAATTTGAAGTCATAGTCTAGAAGTCATAATGTAATAATTTTAATAAAAGGTTTTTCTCCTTCCACATTCTCGTTGGATTACAATTTTTACAGCACATAAGATAAGCGTAGCTTATTTATGTGGCTACATAGCGATATGCTTTGCGGTATGAGTTGAATCCTAATGGGTGAGCGATTTAGCCTGCAGTTTACATTTTATGTGTTAGTAAAGCTATTTGATTCCAGTGTACTGTAATGTAAATAAATCTATTCTATGTGGATTTTCCTTTTTGTAACGTATCACAAGTACAATCCGTATTGAAATGTTGTTGAAATAACTCGTGTTGAAACACTTAAAAAATGTACCTATATTCTGCTTAAAGACAATATGAATCGTTTTCAGTGACTGTAAGTAGATAAGAATCTAATCTTAAATAGCTTATTCGTCTGGTTTAGACATGGTGCAATTTCCTTCAGAATCCGGGAATAAAAAGCGATTTTTCGCAATCAATCATTGTCTTCTTTTGCCCCAGAGGCAAATTTTCCAAATGTTCGTCCCTAAATCATCCGATAAACGAATATCTTTTAATATTAGATGTCTCCGATTGGTCCGAAAGTTCTACCCTGATAGTACACAATTTCTGCGATGATGTTATGGATTTTTTTACCTCTTGTCTAATATTTGACATTCCAGGATTTGACCTTCCGCGTCCATAACAATCGAATGGTCGTTGTTTGTTGTTTTTCAGAAGTATATAATTGTTGGTAATCGTACAATATTGTTTGCGTATCATCAATACGCAACATAAATACGAAAAAAAATAACTTTAAAATTTACTAACCTCATTCTTTTGAATCGTCACCGACTATTATTACTACTATCAGACAGGGTATATCTGAACAACTTTTGTTTGACTGACAATGCTACGGGGATGAAGGAACGTTTTGATATTGAGAACAAAGCTGTGTGGCTATTGATTCTCATCTCTCATTTTCTTTAGTGCCTACTATGAAAGAACTTATGTTCCAAACCAATTTTATAATCCCCGAATCTATAGCTCTCCTATTAAAATAACTTACATTAATTTTATTTCCAAATACATAAGTGAATTTTGTGTATTGATCTTGCACATAAAAGAGTACCGTAAACGTTCGAGACCATTCGGATTCATTATCATGGAAAATTTGTACATGTGTGGTACAACGCAAAAACTGACTATGTTTTATGAAGCAGAAATAAAAAATATACTCATTCCTACATAGAACTTCGTTCGGAACTACGCGGCAAGAAACATTTCCTGTTGGCATTCCACTTCACTTCCAGGATATTTATGGCTGCGAGTATGCACTCGTACAGAGTTACAAGCCTTTTATGTGTTCATGACAAAAAAAAACTATGCTTTATGTGCGTGCCAAATAGGTTATTGGTATCAAAATTCTCTCGAAAAATTTCAGGGAATGTACTGTTTGAAGAAACATCCGTATTATCATAAAACAAAATTGGGCTTACAAAAAGTATGTACTTACCAAAGTACCTATGGGGTTAGCTTTGAATGATTACTTACATTTGTATGGGTACGGAACATTAATTCCAAATGTAATGTCTACGTTATTGTTAGAATTAAGGGTTACATTCGAATTAAGGTTAGAAAACCTGATCCTGCCGCTTAGTTCGTGAACAATTTTCTACTTGAGAGCTAGTAGAACTAATCTCGGTGGGTAATCATACTGTTATAACCAATTTTACGCTTGTAGAACGTGACAGTTGTTAAAAAATATAGCGATTCTGCGGGAAAACAGACCATGAAAGATTCAATTATTTAAAAAAGAGAGAAATAAATGTTTTTTAGAGGTTAAAGAAATGAGAAACTCCCGTAATAAAACAATTGCGCTCGCAATCTTCTAATTAAGTATAACTTTAAGTTACAATGTCTTGGAGGGTTTACAGAGTTATCAAGAAAAACAACAAAATTAACCACGAGAATACCAGATGTTTTACGTTCCAGAGTTTATGTAATTATAAAAGTAGGCTCTACAAAACTGACTTAATTAGATTTGACGCTTCAGCGAAAACATCTTTTTTGTGCAGTTATCTAAACGCGTTCTTTTGAACAACCTGCAAAAAGTACCTATCTTATTCATCAAAATTGCTTGTCGAATTCCGGTCTAAATTTAGACTTTAGTGTATTCCGTGGTTCTATGCAGTTACGCCGTGTACTAATTGGCTTTTAATAATAATTTATATAATATATACATAAAAATTAATTAAATGAACATGGTAATAGAGATTTTTGAACAATACAACAAACATAATGGGCCAATAGAGAAATAATTTTAACAACTAGAGCGTTTTAAAAATCTCTACGTATTTTATTCAGCATTTATACTTTTTATCAACATTGAATTTAATAATTAACTCAATTTGTATACCCTGAAAGCTATTTTCTTATAATTTGATGGTATTATCTATAGAACCTAAAAATACTACTAAAAAGAACAATTACTAGCCATATCAATCACTTGGACCAGAATTTAAAACTTTCGAGAGGCTTGTTAATAGTGCTCGAACTCCACTTACTTGCGGTTAATTAGGGTAGACGTGCAACTTATACATTCTAAGTCATAATATAATCACAGTCTCGTCAATATTAAGGCAAATTTAACTTTTCAATTTGCATAAAAAGTGATCGAAAATAAACTTAGAAACATAGTAAGATGTAAATTATCAATATATGAAATTGTATTTTTGAAAGTTTTAATTATTGAATATTACCTTCTTCATTTTATCAGTTTTAATGTATACAATAGACTAGGCGAGCATAAGAGCATACGAGAGCTAGAATAGCAGTTTAAACAGACGGCACGAACGATCGTTTCGCTTTATTTTGAGTGATCCTCGTCGCCTACTTTACACTCACAACTTAGGGGTATGGTGAGTGCGTTATACCAGTCTTTGTGTGCTCTTTTTTGAAGGTCCTTGAAGGGTAACTGCTTGGACATATTGCATAACTTTGCTGATTCCAAATATTTAGCAATAGGAACTTCTTTTAATGTGCAATGTTCTAAGATCACAAGCTGTATTATAGGTGGAAGGGATAAGGTTTGATTTTACCTATATCTAAACAATTTAGACTCAATATACTTAAGCCAATATATAATAATCTTCTCTACAGAGAAACTAACTATAGAAAATGCATTTTTAAGTGATAATGTATTAATTCGATTTTAATAAATTCTCTAAGAATCCCACATGTAACATGTTCATAGTCAAGATGTGATTTGAGTTGAATAATTATTATCATCAAAAAATCATAACATGTATCGTTTTTCTACATTGCAATATAACTCAAAGAGAAAATATATGACTTCCAAAAGATATAAGGAAGTATTCAATTTATATACCGGTCCTTAAGGGCGCGTATAAAGTCAAATCACCAATCAACTTTTAGTTGATACGTGTAATATTCAAGACCAAATATAAAAAATAAAATATATGTAAAACTTGATGATATTTTCGATTATATTGTCAGATCAAAAACATAAAATATTGAAATTGACTCGATAGAAAAAATTCACGAAGTTACCTCTAAATTTCACACTTTTACGTTTTTTACTGGACATGGTAATACTTATTATGATTTTTTTTTCATAAACAATTATATTAAAACATTTGCAATATATTTGTCAGAGCATTTTGTGTAATTACTTTTAGTTTTGGTTTAATCACGATAAAACACTTTTGGCGCTTACTATATTTTTAATTACGCAAGAAATCATCTTCCATCGCACGTTCCGGGAGCTAAAAACATAATTCTATTTCATACATCAGACGCTATCGCTCCGTTGAGACGAGTAGACCACGCTAAAATTGCTGCGCCGTGTTTTATAATTACGCCGAATATTGATTTGTTGAAAATGGTAAACAACAAAATGAAAAGACTTAAGAAACGAGAACTAAAGAAGATTAAAATTGAAAAGATAACTAAATGTCGAAGGTAATAATGTATATAATGTATAATATAATAGTATTGTTATAATATTAATAAATAATAATTATAATATAAAAAGATAAGTCTTGATTTACCTATTTGAGAAAGTTTAGTTTCTGTAAAATAATTTCCGCGGGCTGAGTATTGACGCGATAGCAGCAGCAACTATAGATAGGTAAATAAAATTCATAGTGGTACCTAATTCTTACAGTCGCGGTGCAATCAATCAAGTCAAGAAAGATTTATATTATTATTATTACTATAGGCAGATCCTATGTTCGCTCCAGTAAATAATAATATCAATAATATGTAAACCGGTTGTGAATAGTACATATATATTATATTTACAATCTGTATTAGATAATCATACATAACATCTATACATAGGTATAACAAATTCGTACGAAAGTCAAAATTGTACTTACATTGAATAGGTATTTTTTTATAATATACATATGTATATGTATATATATAATATATTCATAATCTGTATTACATAGTAATATGTAGTACATATCTATACATAAACATAGTTTTTAGAATTTTTGTATGTGTGTCTGTATGTAGGTATGTCTGGGCTCTAATTTTGGTGCAGATATAGCTTGAGACCTGAGAAAGGTCATAGGATGAGTTTTATCCCGTAAATAAAAAAAACTGTCTGTGTTTGTCTGTTTGTTTGTACACGCTAATCTCCGGAACTACTGGACGGATTTGAATGAAAGTTATTTTGTTGTGTAGGTACTAACATATTATATTATCCGGGAAATATAAAATAATAATTTATTTTGAAAACTGAAACACCTGATGCAGAACCGCAACAGACCACCTAAACTATAGATTCATTTGAGAAAGTTTATCCAGGCGAGTTTGGATATTATTATTTGTGTAAATTCTGTAAATTCGTTTCCGCGAGTTGAGTATTCATGCGACGATATTTATAGATACCTACATTCATAGTGGGTACCTACAATTTACAAAGACACTTTTTATACTTAGTTATGTAGGTACCTAATTCCTACGGTCGCCTTGCAAATGCAATCAATCAAATTGACCCTGTTTGAAAGTAATTTACTAATTTCACAGAACAATTTTAAATTTGGAAAATTTAAAATTGAAAAAAATACTCCAGAAAGGTACCTGCTAAAGTTACCAGCTCTCGATAAAATAATACGTAAATTTCGAAGAACTTTGTAATATTTTATAAAGGATAATTTTTATTTTTATTTTTAGAATAATTACTGAGTCGAAAAATGTCGTACAATCTAATAGTCCATTGAATAAAAAGTTCTAGAGTGCGTGAGTTAGTAACGTAAGATGTTTCTTCGGAAACATGTCAAGAGTCCCTAGGTAATAAACATACTAAAACCCCGGGCCACTAGGAGGAGCCCCGGAGTGGGGGGAGGGGGAAAATGGGTCCATTTTTTCATTTTTCGCTTAAATCTCAAAAACGGTACATGTTAGAGAAAAACTTTCAAGGAAAAGTTGAAAGGCCATAAAATTATCTACAAGTTGTACCTGAATCATTTTTTCCTATATCCTACCGTTTCTGAGTTATACGCAGTAAAACATGATTTTGGCTCAAACAATTTCCACATCAATCGATCAAAAAATATTTCTTTCTTCCAAAAAACTCAAAAGTGCTACTTGTGACCGGTACTGATAGATTGCTCTTAATTAGGTCTATAATTGGTAAAATAAACACATTCCTCCATGGAAGCCTTTAGGAGGAATCGATTGTCAAAATATTATATTATGGTAGTTTGAGTTACTGAACTTGATCTTTTTATTTTTTTCTTCCAAAAAACTCATAAGTGCAACTTGTGACCGGTACAGATAGATTGCTCATAATTGGTCATTGATAAAAATACCAGATTCCACCATGGAGGCCTTTAGGAGGTATTGAATTTTATTAGGGTAGTTACGATACATGAACTTTTTAACTAACTACCCTAATAAAATTCAATTCCCCGTAAACGCCTCCATGGTGGAATCTGGTATTTTTATCAATGATAGACCTAATTATGAGCAATCTATCTGTACCGGTCACAAGTTGCACTTTTGAGCTTTTTGGAAGAAAAAAAATAAAAAGTTCATGTATCGTAACTACCCTGATAAAATTCAATTCCCCGTAAACGCCTCCGTGGTGGAATCTGGTATTTTTAGCAATGATAGACCTAATTATGAGCAATCTATCTGTACCGGTCACAAGTTGCACTTTTGAGTTTTTTGGAAGAAAAAAATAAAAAGATCAAGTTCAGTAACTCAAACTGCCCTAATATAATATTTTGACAATCGATTCCTCCTAAAGGCTTCCATGGAGGAATGTGTTTATTTTACCAATTATAGACCTAATTAAGAGCAATCTATCAGTACTGGTCACAAGTTGCACATTTGAGTTTTTTGGAAGAAAGAAATATTTTTTGATCGATTGATGTTGAAATTGTTTGAGCCAAAATCATGTTTTACTGCGTATAACTCAGAAACGGTAGGATATAGGAAAAAATGATTCAGGTACAACTTGTAGATAATTTTATGGCCTTTCAATTTTTCTTTGAAAGTTTTTCTCTAACATGTACCGTTTTTGAGATTTAAGCGAAAAATGAAAAAAATGGACCCATTTCCCCCCTCCCCCCACTCCGGGGCTCCTCCTAGTGGCCCGGGGTTTTAGTATGTTTATTACCTAGGGACTCTTGACATGTTTCCGAAGAAACATCTTACGTTACTAACTCACGCACTCTAGACCCCCCTTGGAGGGACTCATTCAATGGACTATAACCAAATTAATCAAAATAAAGTTCTGGAGGAATGTGTGTCGTCGACTGCGTATGTTTATTTAAAAATAGTATCTATACTCGCTATTTCGACAGACTTTTTTTACGGATTCGTGCTCTATACTGTTTCCCTAATATTGTTTTTTTTTTTATATATTACATACAGACAGTTTTTACTTTTTTTATTGTTTTATAATATGTATAGATTATCATTAATAATTATAAACAAATAATAATAAAAAGACATATTACATAATTTGTGATGATTTCAACTTCACTGTTTTATACAATTATTTTAGACAACATACCTACTAACTACCGAAAATACGCGTTGAACGAGCGAAGAATATTGTGTATAATTTAGCGTGCGATGAACTTTACGTACGTTGGATGAGCCGGGTGTATGAGGGTATTGTGAGGGCGCGCGGCATGGCGCGTAATGTGCGGGGCTTAATCGTAGAATTATCTGGCTTTATACGCCCTCTTAATAAATTTAGCGCTGGTTTTCCAAGAGTATGTCAGGCCATTTCGTCGGCCTTACGCTGCTAGTACGGGTTAATGGCTCCCAGGGCAGTAGATATAGGTGTTTGGGAATATTCGCATTTCGTTTCTCCTTGATATTATTCAGAATTTTGTTTCAAAAATTTGTAAATTAAGTATAGGAGTTAGCGCTATAAAATATACATTCAAATATTTTTTTGATTTTGAATTTCAAAAACGTATGTAGAGCAGTATAAAAATTTTTTTTAATTATATTAAATTGAACGTTTATCATATAAGCTTTTACCAAAGTTTGTTTATTTAGTTACGATGCAATAGAGAAAAACATAATTTATCGAAGTGCACAAAGAACAAGTTCTAAAACGGAGACATTATTTAAAATTTAAATATTTTACGAATGAGTTCCTTCGCATATTTCATTTCTCTCACAAAGGTTTCCCGCAGCATTACCTTGCTAAAGTTCATAACGTAAAACTTTTCACTAGTTCAATCGTAGTAATTTATGACCATATTTTAACATACGATATCATAGTATTAAGTTCCTATGCGTAATATTATATTAAAAGACGAGTAAAATCGCTTCTGTTTAGACAACTAGAAAACAGTTAACTGCTATTTGATGTAACAAATTCTACAAACTGCTGCTCTACTGAAAAAACTGAAAAGATTACGTTTACTTTTCAATGTAATTGAAGATTTTCTGCTTATAAGTTATTGCTTTGTATTAATATTAATACGTACTGCACTTTATTGTTCCTTAAAAGACGTGACATAAGGCTCTACAATTCCAGTGAATTCAAGTATTTCTACAGATAAGGAAACAAAACGGCGCGGGTCATTAGTTGCAATATGAGTATGTTTCAAATGTCGCAAGCGACGCCTCCCTGATTGCATTCAAGTTCCATTCCAGATCTTCAAAGCTGCACTTTCCGCCTTAACTGTACATTTGTATGCATTCAACACAAGCCACAAAGCCCGTAATAAACGACCTCCAGCCCCGAGCACGAAACTTTCTAGATTTATTCGATCATCCGTTCCATCGCTCAATGTTCTGAAGTTCCACTTATTTTATTGCGTTTACTAGAATATCTTGTTAAACAGGAACTTTATAAATATTGAATAACTTTCAGTAACAAAATATCTAATCAAAAGTTTTATTTATCGACTAATATAAACATGAAACTTTTGTTCTTTTATAAGAGTTTATAATATTATATAATTAATAATACAATAATATTCAGTAGGATTTGAATTCTTATTAAAAAATCTATTATAATGTAAATTTATTGTATCTAGGTAGGCACTCTTTTATATTTCTCTGAAGCAGATATGAAAACGACTATATATAATCTTTACATTTTCAAATAGAAAAACCCTTTTATGATAATTTAACTACGTTTAATCGGTGAATACAATATTTTAATATTCAATCTTAAATTCTATTGTGCACCTTAATTCAAAGCTATTCACTTTCGCTAATAAATTTCAAGTGTCATTAATCTTTCGACTTAATTGTATTCCAAGTTACGCCAAACAAAAGCCAATAGTCTTAATGTACCTACATTATATAAATAGGTTCTGTTTCCAGGCGTGAATTGTTTAAAAGGGTTTCATTCATGGGAACTTATTTCAACAAATATTAATTAATATAGAAATGTTTTAAAAAACAGCACTGTGCAACCTACAACTCAATTATGGACCTTTAAAAGTCACACTGTGTTATGGTCACAACATATTCGTGAACAACAAAAGCTGTATGAAGTACTATAAACCACAAAGGATTTTGCTACGTGACAACAAGTTTCAAATTTCAAGTGCTCGACTTAAGCACCTATTTATTCTGTGACTTAAGCCCAATGCCATACTCAATGAATTCTTGTAATAAACAAAATAAAAGGCCTTTTATAATCTATCTCAAATAATAACCACTTTTATATATGTACCCAAATATGAATTCTTAACAGACGGAGAACTTTTATTTCATTTATACGTAATTAGACTTGAACCATTTTCACTAGAAATCAGTTTTTTAAAAACACAACAACAACCGTTTTCAAACATATCAAAGCGAATTAACCACAAGTACTCCATTAGCATAGTGTTTGTACAATAGATCTAGGTAAATATTAGATATTACTTGTTAGAGATAACAGTCTGATCTGTTAAAATTAAACTCTTACACCACTGCACGGGACATATTTTATTAAATAGGCATATTCCAAGAAAGATTGGTAAATTAAGATTGGATATGATATGGTGATTGTTATTATTACTGTAGCAAAAAAAAACAAACAATCCGAACTGTAGCCATCATTGGAAACTAATGCGCAAGATATTACTTCTGAATTTAGTCCCATCACCCGTCATCAATCATTTTCCTATGAAAAAGAATTCATTTCATCGTGTCATATTCTCCGCGTTATAAAATACATAATGTAATATCTCTTATTCTACCTATATTTATAGGAGCCGCTTTTCAGTGTCAAGTTATTTATTTGCAGTTATTCTGCGCTTCCGACCTTTATGGAACCTATTTTGTATGCATAAAACGTTACTCTACACGTTCCACAAAGCCTGTTAAAAACCTCTCCTACCCTTGAACAAGAGACGCGATTTATTTCTTTATCCGTGACATCGTTGTTACTTTATACCATTTTATGTCCTATTTTACTGTTAACAATATTCCGAATATTTCAGCAAATCGACTTTCACTCAATAACAGTTAATGTATTGAAAACGAACACTCGTAATGTGATACAAAGTGTACAGTATTTACGGCCTATTTTACTTACATAAATTTTGATCTAAAAAAGCCTTATCCCGTATCTTACGGGGTCGACTGCCTAGAAAGGAGAATATTTTCTCTGTCATTTTTGATTAAAAAAAAATATTTTCGTTTTTGACAGTCAGGTAAGCCAACATAACGGCAGGGGAACTCTTTCGTGAAACGCACTCTAGTGACAAATATCATAATCAATTAGGATTATTTATTTTCAAATTTTCAAACGGATCAATTGTGAATAGCAAAGTGAATGAAAAATTCAACAGTTTTAAAAACATTATTTTAAATTGCAAAATTTTTTGAAAATTTCTAAATATACTTGTTTATTTATTACTTTTAAAATAAGTAAATTAAAAATAAAAATAAACATGTTGCGGATTATAATCAATCTATTTTAAATATTGCTGAAGACAAAATAGTATCCATAGCAACAGATATGTATATAGGTTGTCATTCAGTTGAACAAGAAGCATATGTACGCCAACAATTTCATAAAATGTCAGTTATTGATACAGGAGGATCGCCTTATGAAATCATATTAGTTCCTAACAAATTTTACATTATTACAACCAATATTGATGTATCTGATGGCTTAGCCAACGGTTGTGTTGGAAAGTTAGTGTATATTGAACGTGATGACAGTGATAACATCATACGCTTATGGCTTGAGTTTCCTGGTAAGATAGGAGAGAAAATTAGGAAAAATCATATGCCTGCCCATCATATTCAAACTCTAAACATTAGTAGAACAGCAGTCCCAATTTTACGAAGATCGTCATCTGTACCAATGAATAAGACAATATTTGAAAAGAGAAATCACTTTCCATTAGTATCTGCTTGTGCGCTTACAATACATAAGTCTCAAGGTGGTACTCTTGATCAAATCGTTTATGAATACAATAAAAGTCACAGTCAGCAGCTGTTATATGTAGCATTATCACGAGTAACTGATATAAATGGATTGTTCATTGTCTCAAACACCGATGACAACAAATTTTATCATGGAAGAAAGCGTCCAGGGGGAATAGTTGATTTACAGTGTGAATTTGAAAGACTTTCAAATTCTCGCCTAATAACACAACAGGAAGAATTATATAACCTTGTAAATGAAAGTAACATTACACTATTTTCCTTCAACTGCCAAAGTTTACGTGCTCATGTTTCTGATCTGAATGATAAAGTATTAAAAAGGTCCACATTGCTGTTATTTTCCGAAACTTGGATGAAAAATGACGAACAAATTCTTATTGAAAATTTTTATTGCGTTACCCAATACAAACGACCCAACTCAACTGCTGGTGGAGTAGCTGTATATCATTCATCTACAGATACACTGAACAATGTAACACCAATTCAAAATATTTCACCAACTATATTATCACAAATTTCCGATGAGGTTTCACAAATTGGTGACATCGCCTTGGTTCGATGTGTTAATACGAATGACCAACCTGTGATTATCGTTGTTATTTATATTTCTACAAATACTAGCCTGGCAAATATCATAAAATTTATTCATCAGCAATTACTTCACTTCACAATTGAAGGTTCTCGACTTTTAAATAGTAATTATCATGAATTACCGATGATTCTAACTGGAGATTTTAATGTTAATTTTCGCTCTCAGGAATCTCAGCCGTTAATTGATTTTTTAGAAGAAAAATTTGATTTATCTATGAATACTTCTCGACTTCATTCAACAACGCGTTTCGGTACAACGATAGATGCTGTATTTTCAAGAAAAGTAGCAAATTTAGAGAGTAAAATTTATGTTTCACATTATAGTTACCACAAACCTATAATTTCGTACGTAAGAAATTATGATGACATTCAATTACCTGTTTCGAATGAATAATATTAATATAACATTTAAATAATCTTTGTAAAGCACATGAATAATAAATATAATTAAATTATAATATAATATTTATTTATTTAAGTTAATATTTAATCATTTCAGTGATATATGTCGTCAACGCCAAAGAAGTTTTACTTCAATCGCGCGTAAAGGTTACACGCACACACTTTTTTTATTATATTCCTTGAAGTACGAGGATGGTTCTTATGTAGAGAAAACGTAAATATGTACCACGGGCGAAGCCGGGGCGGACCGCTAGTTTAATATAAATTGAGCACCTCGGGGTTTTGTTGTGCATAATATAATCATAAAATCTTGATCTCTCTATCTTACATACACAATTTTCATTAAATAGTCATTGAAATATGTGTAGTAACCATTGTACTTACACATTATTATCTTTTAATTTGTATTTGTAATATAAAAATATTTAAAACTTTCATAACTTTGAAATTTAGTTGAATGTATGAATATTAAATGTAATGAAGCATGTGCTTTATTTATAATATTTTATCTACAAGCAATCTTTTCTTTACAGGTTTCGAGACAAGACAGCAAACGCTGTAATCTGGGAAAATCTCCGCGGGATTTGTGTTTTCCTCTGAAAATAACGCCTTTGAATTTAAAAATGGCGGTTGTAGTCGGTAAGTACAAAAGGGGAAACTTCGAATAGTGAAAATAAAACGGCCTAAAATTCTGAAATGACTGCACATTTTTGAATATCTGTATTGAATACTTGAATAGTATTCTGTTTTCTTTTCAATATGAATAGTTAATATTTTCTTTGATGAATGATTATGTAGTTATGATTCGTTATTTTACCTACTTACTTTTCGCAATTACCTTAATGTTATAGTACGATATAGCTCTTCTATCGATTTGCTCTAGGTATTGCGGTTTACGGTTTTTAAAAAAGAAGCTTTTAAATCGAAGAGAATCCATTTGTATTTTATATTAAAAAAGATTTGTTTAAAGAAAATCGTAATCGTAAAGCCCTTGTTAAAGCTGCATGAAAAATTGGATGAGAATTTTAATATCTTGAAAGCTTAAGATTAACCAGATTATACCATTTCAATTACGAGTTAAGTCGGGGACTCTTGTTGCTCATTACAATCAAGCATGAATTTGTACGTTATACATACTGTATCGAATTCACTTTGACGACACCGTGTCAATAGTAGCGTCAAAAGCCGCGCCGCAAATTACTCCATTAATATTCTATGTTAGTTTCATCCAAAGGTAGTAGTGAAGTTATATGGTTCGTGTATGTACAAGCTATTCGTTTCGGAGTTCGAATTAAACGCACCAGTGAGCAAAAATGCTGTTGGAAATATTTGATCATTAAGTTCAACTCATTGTGGGTTAAAGGGTTTACATACGGCTTAAACGGTTCATCTATAGGTATATGTTATCTTACTAAAATACAAAATTGTTTGTGATGTGAAATTTGAATAAAATGAATGCTAAGATTTGTTGAACATTATAATACATATATACGTTTTTTTTGTAAGATTTTTTTTTTATATATGTACTTACGTATTATTGTAGGTAGAACATATAAAAATTAATAGAACACAAAATTTTTACCTTGTTGTGTATATTTTAATACAAAGCTTTTTCTGTGAGTACATACTTAAATCCAAACAAGTTTGAAAAACAACAGTATCTTACTCTGTATTTGTTAACTCTATGCGAAGTAGAAATTGTATTTTAGCATAAAGTTTACAATATTGTTCTTCACGAACGAACCTTCCATTTATTTTCAAATATAATTTCGTGATAACACTTAAACTGGTTTCATTGTTATGAAACTGAAGGCCCCGGCTCAATAATGCATGTTTTAATTGTTCAATAAAACAATCCAGTTCTGAAACACAATTAGGGCATGATTCGAATTTTAGGCAATGAACATTGAATGTTGTTCAATAAGTTACTTTGAACTCATATTAGTGAAATATCCAACGTAGTAGAATTGCTTATTTCGAAATGTGTATATAAAACTAGCTTTCCGCCTGCGGCTTCGCCCGCATTTTCAAAGAAAAACCCGCATAGTTCCCGTTCCCGTGGGATTTCCGGGATAAAACCTAGCCTATGTTACTCGTGGATAATGTAGCTTTCGAATGGTGAAAGAATTTTTAAAATCCAGTAGTTTATGAGCCTATTCATTACAATCAAACAAACAAACAAACAAACAAAGTTTTCCTCTTTATAATATTAGTGTAGATAAGGTAACTTCATAGGTCAACTTTTTTATTGTAATAAATAGTTACGACAATGAGTGCAATTTAAACGATCACCTTGAGTGTATCATGGTGCATGATTTTCAGCGGTCAATGGTAAAAATATAAGTAGTTATTTATAATGAAATCGTCACTTACAAAAATTACCATCGTATATAGTTATTTTTTTTTTAATTTCATACAATATTTATTGATTCAGGTCGAATATATCTGCGGACGGGCGCAGTGCTCGTTCTGGCGGGCAGCGCGTCTGGAAGGGTCGCGGGCAAGATGGGCGGCTACTCGAATAAAATGGGAGGTTTGTAAAAATATGATTTATAATCAATAACAGGTAAACATATTTTTTAAATTTAAAAATACACTCAAAATATTAATTATAGTCCACATTTTTTATACCTTTTACATACATGTTACACGATAGTATATAAGCCTAAATAACATATTACTTTTTAGGAAAGTCTACCAGTGGTATCAACGAGGAAATAATCTGGATTAGCATAAGCATGGCCATCGCGATCGCCGTTCTCATTGCCATCGCTCTGTGCTACATCCTCAAAGAGAAATGCACGAAACGCCAAGCCTACAAAGAACAATCATGACGATACAAAGAGGAGTTTGCTAGGCATGCTCTAACAGACTCCTATGACGATTTTGAATTCCCAGCATATACACTCTACCCTCAATATTCCCCAGACGGCACAGAATATTACTACAACTTCCACCGTTTCTCCTACTTAAAAAATTCATTCAAATTACCGCCCAAAGATTATCCTTCCAACGGCCGCGAAGATATTTATATCAATGCGTGATAAGGATAGTTATAATAATTTAAACAATTCAACTATTTACCGATATGTGTATCCTACCTAGATGTGTGTTTAGATTGTAAACAACGAGGTAGACAAAAGAATTTTAATGAAAAGAATTTATGTAAGGTATCTTAAACGTTCATTCATAATAAATAATATTTATATAATAATAAAAGGCAAATTTAAACAACTGTGATAAAAGATACGGAAAGCGGGGTCAACTCTTTCGATTCTTGAAAATTATTCTATGCCTGTCTCTTATTTCGATACTGTCTCTTAGTAAAATTATAATAAATTATATTGTAAATAGTTTAACCAATTAAGATTAAGTAGAGTAAGAAAAATACTGATAATAATAATGATAGGCAATTTTATCGCACAACTGCCTTCGTTGCCAAAATGCGAACAAATTGTTTTGGGCATTGCGCCTGACAGAGACATACTATTGTATAAATTACTATTTTTCTTTTAGAATAAGTGCATTTGTAAATAAATAGCAGAATAATTGAACTATTATATTGTCTGGCTAAAATAATTCAACGAAATAATGTTGGTTAAACTAAAATTCTTATTTGGTTTATTATGCATGAAATTTATTTTTAGAATGTGTGTTACTTTGAATGTGTACATATATTATATGAATACTTTAAAAAATCACATTTGTGTTTATCTCTTAAAACCCCTTTTATCATGTCACCTTTATATTATCACAATATATTTTCATAAATTATTGGTAAACTAATCTAAATATTTGAAATAACATCGAATGATCGAACTTGAAAAATAAACTTTTTTCTAATTAGACAAACTTCGAGCTGTGCGATCGATCTCAAAATATTAACATATATTTTGCCATAAATTTGACTAAACTTTACAGACCTACCAAGTTTAGTTTTAATTGTTAAGACTGTTGAAGTGCCAGTAAGTGAATGAAGAAACAAAAAAAGTATTTTATAGGTCGTGATCTCAATTTACAATTTCTACGCGCTTGTAGAGCAATCCAGAAAATACTTTAACAACTTATACTAAATGCGGATACTGTCTCTTGAGCTGACGGAGATTTGCAATAGATGTGATTTATTCCTTACGCTATTTACATTCTAGAATCTAGGGTATAACATCGTGGATCTCACCAGAACTTGGATATTTGTTGTAAACTCCACATTGTTTGGTTTTGTAAAACGATATCAATCGTTGTTCATATGTATTTGTAGTAAAATTGCTTTTGGGAGATTTAAGGTAGTATAGAAGATAATATTAGGTATAATGAATATTAGGTATTAGGTAGATTGAATTTAATTTAGAGTTGGTGTAGTACACTATGTAGACAGACAACTGAAAAATAATGATGTGCGAATGTTTTGGTGAATACCATGACTAAATATAATACAAGAAATAACAGTTTATAAATATTACAACAGGGTAACGATAATAAAGCGTCTTAAAACTTGTCTGTTCGTGATATGAATAATGAGGAAATTATTTTAGATCATATATTTCTAGTTTCTACACTACTAAGAGCCAAAATCACAGTATCGGCGTCCTGTAATATTTTATGTATTGCGGAAAACCGTATTTTAGTTTCAATAGTTCCTATTCTACATTTTTACCCTCCATTGTATAATATCATGGACAAATATATATCTAGATAATATAAAACCTTTTTTCAGACAAATTCACTAGAATACTTAAAGACCTTCACGACAGGTTACGACGATTGTTTGTTACAAAGACAACAAACAATTTTATGGTAATAGTACACATAAAGACCAACAGTGATTTAATTAAATTCTTACATTCCGGCACAGATAGCGGACTCCAATTAGGAATGTGCCCGCATTCTGGTGTCTCTGTACAACCACTTACCTAAATACTTACCGCTTTGCCGAGACATTATTAAGGCACTATATTCAAAATACATTAAAAATGTATGAGCTATATATACTACTGCTAATGTGAGAAGTAAATCTTTATGTGTTTGCTCGTTAACGATCCGAATACTTTGAAAGTCATAATATTATCGACTTTTTTGATTCAACGAGCCATAATGGAATAATAAATTTCTATTTCACCGACCAAGGATCGTAATCACCGACTAACTTAAATTGAGTTAGTACTGTTGTGACTTAAAGATACAATTGATATATTTTAACAATAAAAATTTAAAAGTAGCGATTGGCACGGTGGCGGGTGGCTACTAAAGGTAGGTAGGTATACCTAGTAGATTTTTCCCACCGCTACCTCTACGTTCATTCAGAACATCCCTAAAATGACTGAGTTGATTTTTTTTTAATTCGTTGCGTTGTTGTTGTTTTTTGTTTGTCACCGCCTTGCCTTTTCTCTCCATTCTTCACATACCGCCCGGCGCCCTCAGCATCCCCACGCTGTTCAACTGACCAAAATTCCTTTATATTACTTATATAATATTTTTTTTATCGTGACCTTCACCGGGGTAACAATAGGATGAGACCTATTTTTATAATAAATTTAGTCTTTTAAAAAATGTATTAAAAATGGGTTTTGCTGGAAAAATCCTGGACAGGATATTTTTATTATTTTGTTTTACCATGACGAAATATAAAAAATGATGCCTTCATAAAACTTCGTACTTGCAGGAAAACCGTTATGATGCCATCTGTCCCAAGATTATCAAGATATGCAAAGTTCTGCAATTTCTTTGGAAGCTTACCCGGAGGCCGGAACTTCATAAACTTCATAAAGATAAAAGCGCCTTAAGATAAATGTTAACAGGTCATTTAAAATTCAAAAGGGTGAATCTATGTAGGCAGATAAGGTCCCATCCCAATGCATCCCATGCATGTGATGCCAATGCATCACATCTGAAAAAAATAATGAAATTATTGTTTGTTTATAATCTTAAAATTCAATATAAATATGTTGAATTTAAGAAAATATTGATTAAAATTTTCATTACAATTTAGCTGGTTATTAAAACTACAACAATATCTTTCATAATTGATGTGATCAACAATACAACAAAGAAGGTAATTGGTAAAGAAAACTGTCACCATACGTTCGTTTACTTAACTTATTGATTTAATATACCCAGCTAAAAGTTCGAATAAATTCGGGATATGTCCGAATCTGGTGAAGCAATTTCCCTTGGGCCCTTGTCCCTTTTTCTATATTGCTTCGGAATCCTTTATTTAAATACTGGTAACACATTTGCACACTCGAAGAATAAATTTACTCATTAGTCATATTTGAGTTTGATTTAACATTAAGTCACATCTTCGGTATCTGTAAAATACTAGATAAAACAAGTGAATGTTAATTAACTTGATAAATAGCTTAACTATGTATAAAGTTCAGCTTTGACCAGTTTTTTGGGAAATAGAAATTTCTTCAGAATTTGCTTCTAAAGCTTTATAACTTTTTAGAGCTAAAAACTGAATAGCAAGGCGGAATAATAAGAGAGTTTAATATTAATTAAAAGAAATATAAAGGATAAAAGCAAAAGCTCCAAAGGAAAATCACGGTATTATTTATCCACGCTCATTATTTAAATAAGCCAGATAATTAGGTATGTCGTATTATAAAAGGGTTAGCGAAAACTCAAGAGGTATTAAAGTGAGTAAATATAGGCGAGTTATTCATAAACAATGCTGGCCATGGTATCTCAAAGCCGTTAAATTTTAATTAGTTTTAACGTAGCTTTAACCGATTGGGAACACCTACAAAAGGGGCTTATGAGTTATAACGTTTGCTTATTACTGTATTCATTTTGTGAAAACAGATAAGCGTAGTTATAATATTCGACTTAATTTAGTGCCGCGCATTTGCTACATTGAATACGACCTCTATTATATAGAGTTCAAGTGAAAAAATTAAGAAGAGTGCATTTTTAAGCTCATTTATTTAAGCACAATTTAAAACAAAAGGTTCACTCGTACTTGCTTTCATTGCATGAAAAAGTAAACGAAACACCATGACAATTTTTATTATAAAACAGCATGTGTAACCACAAGAAAAAATGAAATAATATATTTTTCATTTAAACAGCACATTTCTTACTGTGAATTATTTTCAAAATAAAAATGTGATCTTAATTAAATATCATTATTTACAGCAAGAAGGAAAAAAGTTATCGTGTAATAATTTTCCGACCCTTATCAGTTATCTATTGACCTAGATGTTCCTGAAGCTTTTACACATCCGTAGAGAGCCATTAACGCCACGCACAATGAAGCATATTATCTCTGAATGATTTATAATTTATTAGCATACTATTTTAAACATTTCTTTCATCTGTGTAAACACGAAATAGTCCATTGAATAAAAAGTTCTAGAGTGCGTGAGTTAGTAACGTAAGATGTTTCTTCGGAAACATGTCAAGAGTCCCTAGGTAATAAACATACTAAAACCCCGGGCCACTAGGAGGAGCCCCGGAGTGGGGGGAGGGGGAAATGGGTCCATTTTTTTCATTTTTCGCTTAAATCTCAAAAACGGTACATGTTAGAGAAAAACTTTCAAGGAAAAGTTGAAAGGCCATAAAATTATCTACAAGTTGTACCTGAATCATTTTTTACTATATCCTACCGTTTCTGAGTTATACGCGGTAAAACATGATTTTGGCTCAAACAATTTCCACATCAATCGATCAAAAAATATTTCTTTCTTCCAAAAAACTCAAATGTGCAACTTGTGACCGGTACTGATAGATTGCTCTTAATTAGGTCTATAATTGGTAGAATAAACACATTCCTCCATGGAAGCCTTTAGGAGGAATCGATTGTCAAAATATTATAATATGGTAGTTTGAGTTACTGAACTTGATCTTTTTATTTTTTTCTTCCAAAAAACTCAAAAGTGCAACTTATGACCGGTACAGATAGATTGCTCATAATTGAGTCTATCATTGATAAAAATACCAGATTCCACCACGGAGGCGTTTACGGGGAATTGAATTTTATTAGGGTAGTTACGATACTTGAACTTTTTATTTTTTTTCTCCAAAAAAACTCAAAAGTGCAACTTGTGACCGATACTGATAGATTGCTCTTAATTAGGTCTATAATTGGTAAAATAAACACATTCCTCTATGGAAGCCTATAGGAGGAATCGATTGTCAAAATACTATATTAGGGTAGTTTGAGTTACTGAACTTGATCTTTTTATTTTTTTCTTCCAAAAAACTCAAAAGTGCAACTTGTGACCGGTACTGTTAGATTGCTCTTAATTAGGTCTATAATTGGTAAAATAAACACATTCCTCCATGGAAGCCTTTAGGAGGAATCGATTGTCAAAATACTGTATTAGGGTAGTTTGAGTTACTGAACTTGATCTTTTTATTTTTTTCTTCCAAAAAACTCAAAAGTGCAACTTGTGACCGGTACAGATAGATTGCTCATAATAAGGTCTATCATTGATAAAAATACTAGATTCCACCACGGAGGCGTTTACGGGGAATTGAATTTTATTAGGGTAGATACGATACTTGAACTTTTTATTTTTTTCTTCCAAAAAAACTCAAAAGTGCAACTTGTGACCGGTACCGATAGATTGCTCATAATTAGGTCTATCATTGATAAAAAAACCAGATTCCACCATGGAGGCGTTTAGGAGGTATTGAATTTTATTAGGGTAGTTACGATACATGAACTTTTTAACTAACTACCCTAATAAAATTCAATTCCCCGTAAACGCCTCCATGGTGGAATCTGGTATTTTTATCAATGATAGACCTAATTATGAGCAATCTATCTGTACCGGTCACAAGTTGCACTTTTGAGCTTTTTCGAAGAAAAAAAATAAAAATTTCATGTATCGTAACTACCCTGATAAAATTCAATTCCCCGTAAACGCCTCCGTGGTGGAATCTGTTATTTTTAGCAATGATAGACCTAATTATGAGCAATCTATCTGTACCGGTCACAAGTTGCACTTTTGAGTTTTTTGGAAGAAAAAAATAAAAAGATCAAGTTCAGTAACTCAAACTGCCCTAATATAATATTTTGACAATCGATTCCTCCTAAAGGCTTCCATGGAGGAATGTGTTTATTTAACCAATTATAGACCTAATTAAGAGCAATCTATCAGTACTGGTCACAAGTTGCACATTTGAGTTTTTTGGAAGAAAGAAATATTTTTTGATCGATTGATGTGGAAATTGTTTGAGCCAAAATCATGTTTTACTGCGTATAACTCAGAAACGGTAGGATATAAGAAAAAATGATCTAGGTATAACTTGTAGATAATTTTATGGCCTTTCAACTTTTCCTTGAAAGTTTTTCTCTAACATGTACTGTTTTTGAGATTTAAGTGAAAAATGAAAAAATGGACCCATTTCCCCCCTCCTCCCACTCCGGGGCTCCTCCTAGTGGCCCGGGGTTTTAGTATGTTTATTACCTAGGGACTCTTGACATGTTTCCGAAGAAACATCTTACGTTACTAACTCACGCACTCTAGACCCCCCTTGGAGGGACTCATTCAATGGACTAAAATTCAACATCCAAATTAAAATTTCATCACTTGGAATTCTATATGGCATAATATCTTTATGCATTCAGAAAAGCTGACCTAGATTCTGAAATATTTTATTAATGAAGACTCAATACCATTCATACCTTTTTGTAGTTCTTGATAATGATAATTATTCACCTCTATTAGAATAAAAGTATTCTATAAAAATTATCACACAACTCATTTTTACACAGCTGTTGACAGATATATACGTTGTGTTTATAATAAGAATTTTCAGAAGAGGAAATCTATCTTCGATCATTGGCCGTTCACTCATAACAAATAGAAATGTATTTTTAATTTGCCCTAGATATTAATTTCAAAACTTTCACAACTACAAGTCTACTGCACAATCAAGTTTCCCTACTCAGATAGAAATGAAATTTAAAACTTTTATTTATTATACGGCTAAACGTCAAACGTAAAAAAATTCATGATTATTTTCGACACTTGTAGAACTTCATACATAAAGATAGGATTCCTACAATAGTCCAATTTTCCATATAACATAAAAACAATCACACAAAACCCTTTCTGAATATATTCCTGCAATGATAATAAATAAAGTATGAATTTTAGTTCCCTGTAACATAGAGTCAGAAGAAAAGAGTTTTAAACCTTAAATCCTGATAGAATACGTTTTCGTTACATTTAAGTCATTATTAGCTACGTGCCGAGCTGAACATGAATTTCCCATTATGGCAATAATTTATAGTGAGTGAGCCATGTGCTAGATTGTAGTGTACACAGCATAAATCAAACGTGACGGTTTAATTATACAATTATTTAATATAGTTACTGTTTCTCAAATGAAATTAAGCTGGAAAGTAAGCGATTTATGTATACATATACTAATTTCTCTTACGTCTTGCTTCAGTCTTTGGATTTTTTTAATAATCTCTAGGTGCAGGTTATTAATACTTTAATAGTATCTTATCTATTTTCAATTTTAAGTCCCATGTCCATGTTAAAGGGTCTCTATTTTTTTAATATTTATAAAAAATACAATGACGTAAAATCAATATCAGTTATCACTACTATAGTCGTAAACCACAATCACAAAAATACACAAACTCAAAATGAAACAAAAGTCTTTTCTACTCGTATAAATTTAATTCTATCGCAGAATTGCGCCTTGCGAGTTGCTACTTTACCGTGTGTAATCAAGATAAAAGGCACTTTATATCCCTTGTGAAGACGAAGCTCATGTTTGTTTCATAATTACTATACTACATAATTAATTATCGTCGAGGCGACCTAAAGTTAAGCTTAAAATACACACTTCTGTAAATGTATGTTCAGCATACACAATGTGAAGCAAACAAATATAACAAGAGCTATTTGTAGCACTTTAACAATGTTAGGTGTAATCGCTCTACGATAACGAGAACTTGTTGGAAATAAGTTTACGATCGAATTGCATCAATTCTATGCTTTTGTTTACTTTACAAATGCTGGAACTTTCTAGTACCGAGTCAGAAGGTATTTTTATAAGCGTTTGTGTCAAGTCCGTAAAACAATAGGAACAATTTAAATTAAAGTCGAGTACCTACGTCGTTTCTTTACAATGTTATTGAGATGCAGAATATATGAATGAATCGTAATATGTTGGGTTGCACGCATTGTGACTTGTGAGCTTTCGTTATCTACTTTAAACATTATAACCTTAGATTAAGGATTGGTCTCCGCGCGCGCGCTACGACTAGATGCCGCCGGCGTACTTGAAAAATGCGGCAACTAATAGTACGCCGAATTCGGCGTACCCAAGCCAGACGTGTCACAAGCATTGTGTGGAGAGGGCGAACCGATAGTTTATAAAGATTTTGAACAAAATCTGAAGTAAAATGCCTATTTGTGCCATAAAACTATTTAAAAATAATACAACAAAAAATAAGAAATACACTGGGATCACGTACCATCACTAATGGCTGGTTCACACTTTGATTAGTGTGAGTGCAGGTGATTAGTGCGAGTGCAGGTGTGTAGTGCGAGTAGTGTCCAATTGACTGCGAGTGCAGGTGATTAGTGCGAGTGCAGGTGTGTAGTGCGAGTAGTGTCCAATTGACTGCGAGTGCAGGTGATTAGTGCGAGTGCAGGCACGCTGCGAGTGAGGGGGAAGGGAGGGCGCGCGGGACGTGGCTACTCGCAGTCCACTCGCAAAAAAATAGAACACGCTTCTATTCACTTTACTACACAGCCTACTAAACACTCGCACTAAACAGTCGCTGTCCACACGTAGTACTACTCATCACCTGCACTCGCACTAATCAAAGTGTGAACCAGCCATTAGTATCGTATTATTCGAAATTTCTCCTTTACTTCGAAATTTTTTTCTACGAAAATACGACGCCATTCAGTGTTGCCGTACTGCATATCCAAAAAAATACACGTGGTTGAGGAAATCTTTAAGCAATAATTTGAACTTTTTTTTTGCAATACTATTACTAATACATAATATATAAAAGAGTATAATAACAATAATTTATTTCTGTTTAACCATGTTTAACTGACTCATTTATTATGTTATTTTTTTTATTTCCGCTTTTTTACTTTTAAACAACCTTTGTGACTATAGTATAGTAGCGTCGCAAGTGGATTTGAGTCATGCGACTCAAATCGTTCATGGATTCGATTCCCGGCCAGGTCAGGATGAAAAAAAATATTTTTCAAACTTCTTTCCAAGATGGCAGATTTCCCATTTATGAGGTAAAATTTATGTAGCTGGCAGCCCAATTCTTCACACACACTAGGGTCTTTACAAATTGCCTAACACACACTACAGAAATGAGTTGCCGCACTCACAGAGCTATTGTTTTTAGGTGGGGCGGTATCTAGTCGTAGGGCGCGCGCGGAGACCAATCCTTAATCTAAGATTATAACAATAATTTTAATTACTTATACTACTTCATTACTACTTCTGTTTCGTTGTGATCCTTTTTCCGTATACAATATCTTTAAATTATTTTATTATTTATTTTTTTCTTAAATTAAGTAATTTTACTCCTCTGCACTCTGGTTCAAAGTGGAAAGTTTGAACCACACCAGCCAGTCAGCCAGCCAACCAGTTGTCTGTTTAACAAGCGGAATAATATATGTATATTCAATATATATTACTTTGAATCCAATGAAAAATAAAATATTTTTACATGTATAAATACCTGTTCTGCTATAATGTACCTACATTAAATAGCAATATTCGGTACATAACGATGTACCTACATCGTTATGTACCGAATATTACCGCAGGTGTGGTATGTCTGAAATTACAGTTATAAATGAGTGGTTTGATTTTAGTTTCCACACGTTACATTAAATATTCATTGACCTGATTTATACAGTGTGCTGTTTTAACAATTTATAATAGATTACCTAAATAAATTGGACAATTATAATTTAGAATAAATTCGTATTCTCGAATCCCAATGTTCATTGTTCACACAAATAATATGTACTTATTATTAAAATTAGTATGTACTTACATTTTTTTTTCTTCTTTAACCAAAATTTCAAAATTCCTACAACAACAGAAAACTATTGTAATCTTAAGTCAAAGAGGTATATTTTGATTTGTAAGTACTCCGAACTCCGTACTCCGAACCAACCCCATCGCAATAAGCAAGAGAAAAAAGGTAGAGCGGCTAGTAGTCAGAGGCGGCTCGCCCTAAGGAGCGCTGGTGCAGTGAACTCCCATAAATAATTATAATAAAATCATACTCCTTAAGAGGGCGTATAAAGCCAGATAATTCTACGATTAAGCCTCGCCCATTACGCGCCATGCCGCGCGCCCTCACAATACCCTCATACACCCGGCTCATCCAACGTACGTAAAGTTCATCGCACGCTAAATTATACACAATATTCTTCGCTCGTTCAACGCGTATTTTCGGTAGTTAGTAGGTATGTTGTCTAAAATAATTGTATAAAACAGTGAAGTTGAAATCATCACAAATTATGTAATATGTCTTTTTATTATTATTTGTTTATAATTATTAATGATAATCTATACATATTATAAAACAATAAAAAAACTGTCTGTATGTAATATATAAAAAAAAAAAACAATATTAGGGAAACAGTATAGAGCACGAATCCGTAAAAAAAGTCTGTCGAAATAGCGAGTATAGATACTATTTTTAAATAAACATACGCAGTCGACGACACACATTCCTCCAGAACTTTATTTTGATTAATTTGGTTATAGTCCATTGAATGAGTGCCTCCAAGGGGGGTCTAGAGTGCGTGAGTTAGTAACGTAAGATGTTTCTTCGGAAACATGTCAAGAGTCCCTAGGTAATAAACATACTAAAACCCCAGGCCACTAGGAGGAGCCCCGGAGTGGGGGGAGGGGGGAAATGGGTCCATTTTTTTCATTTTTCGCTTAAATCTCAAAAACGGTACATGTTAGAGAAAAACTTTCAAGGAAAAGTTGAAAGGCCATAAAATTATCTACAAGTTGTACCTGAATCATTTTTTCCTATATCCTACCGTTTCTGAGTTATACGCAGTAAAACATGATTTTGGCTCAAACAATTTCAACATCAATCGATCAAAAAATATTTCTTTCTTCCAAAAAACTCAAATGTGCAACTTGTGACCAGTACTGATAGATTGCTCTTAATTAGGTCTATAATTGGTAAAATAAACACATTCCTCCATGGAAGCCTTTAGAAGGAATCGATTGTCAAAATATTATATTAGGGCAGTTTGAGTTACTGAACTTGATCTTTTTATTTTTTTCTTCCAAAAAACTCAAAAGTGCAACTTGTGACCGGTACAGATAGATTGCTCATAATTAGGTCTATCATTGCTAAAAATACCAGATTCCACCACGGAGGCGTTTACGGGGAATTGAATTTTATCAGGGTAGTTACGATACATGAACTTTTTATTTTTTTTCTTCCAAAAAGCTCAAAAGTGCAACTTGTGACCGGTACAGATAGATTGCTCATAATTAGGTCTATCATTGATAAAAATACCAGATTCCACCATGGAGGCGTTTACGGGGAATTGAATTTTATTAGGGTAGTTAGTTAAAAAGTTCATGTATCGTAACTACCCTAATAAAATTCAATACCTCCTAAAGGCCTCCATGGTGGAATCTGGTATTTTTATCAATGATAGACCCAATTATGAGCAATCTATCTGTACCGGTCACAAGTTGCACTTATGAGTTTTTTGGAAGAAAAAAATAAAAAGATCAAGTTCAGTAACTCAAACTACCATAATATAATATTTTGACAATCGATTCCTCCTAAAGGCTTCCATGGAGGAATGTGTTTATTTTACCAATTATAGACCTAATTAAGAGCAATCTATCAGTACCGGTCACAAGTTGCACTTTTGAGTTTTTTGGAAGAAAGAAATATTTTTTGATCGATTGATGTGGAAATTGTTTGAGCCAAAATCATGTTTTACTGCGTATAACTCAGAAACGGTAGGATATAGGAAAAAATGATTCAGGTACAACTTGTAGATAATTTTATGGCCTTTCAACTTTTCCTTGAAAGTTTTTCTCTAACATGTACCGTTTTTGAGATTTAAGCGAAAAATGAAAAAATGGACCCATTTTCCCCCTCCCCCCACTCCGGGGCTCCTCCTAGTGGCCCGGGGTTTTGGTATGTTTATTACCTAGGGACTCTTGACATGTTTCCGAAGAAACATCTTACGTTACTAACTCACGCACTCTAGAACTTTTTATTCAATGGACTATTAGATTGTACGACATTTTTCGACTCAGCAATTATTCTAAAAATAAAAATAAAAATTATCCTTTATAAAATATTACAAAGTTCTTCGAAATTTACGTATTATTTTATCGAGAGCTGGTAACTTTAGCAGGTACCTTTCTGGAGTATTTTTTTCTGCGTGGCAATAGTCAGTAGACACAGGTTGAGAGTGAGGGTCCACATTTTCCAAATTTAAAATTGTTCTGTGAAATTAGTAAATTACTTTCAAACAGGGTCAATTTGATTGATTGCATTTGCAAGGCGACCGTAGGAATTAGGTACCTACATAACTAAGTATAAAAAGTGTCTTTGTAAATTGTAGGTACCCACTATGAATGTAGGTATCTATAAATATCGTCGCATGAATACTCAACTCGCGGAAACGAATTTACAGAATTTACACAAATAATAATATCCAAACTCGCCTGGATAAACTTTCTCAAATGAATCTATAGTTTAGGTGGTCTGTTGCGGTTCTGCATCAGGTGTTTCAGTTTTCAAAATAAATTATTATTTTATATTTCCCGGATAATATAATAGTACCTACACAACAAAATAACTTTCATTCAAATCCGTCCAGTAGTTCCGGAGATTAGCGTGTACAAACAAACAGACAAACACAGACAGTTTTTTTTATTTACGGGATAAAACTCATCCTATGACCTTTCTCAGGTCTCAAGCTATATCTGCACCAAAATTAGAGCCCAGACATACATACAGACAGACATACAAAAATTCTAAAAACTATATTTATGTATAGATATGTACTACATATTACTATGTAATACAGATTATGAATATATTATATATATATATACATATACATATGTATATTATAAAAAAATACCTATTCAATGTAAGTACAGTTTTGACTTTCGTACGAATTTGTTATACCTATGTATAGATGTTATGTATGATTATCTAATAGGTACAGATTGTAAATATATTATACAGGGTGTACCAAAAAGTAGTGATGAACGGAAGCTGAGAGGTAGAGGACCTAGAGGGCTATCCGAATCACCCCCATGTATGTTATGCGATTTTTCGTATTTTCGGAGTTATGACGTTTTTTTCAATTTTTCACCTATCGCCGAGTACGATGATATTTTCACTCATGCTGACGTCAATTATTGCGGAACATGCTTGATTTTTTTTGTGTGCTAAGCTGAAAGATAGGCCAATTCAGTATAGTAACATTTACTATCGTTAGATCTTTGAATGGAATAAAAAAAAGAATTAAATGGCAAGAAAGATAAAATTACCCAGTATGTTCACCACTTCAAGGGCCCGTAAAAAAATAAAATTACATAAAAAAAGTTTTCCGTTTGACTTTTAAAAACTTGCTCTATCTATCAGATAGCTACCCTGAAAATTTCATTTATTTATTCAGAAGGCTTCAATCGAAAAATTTAAATCTAAATGTGGTAAGTGCAAAAATTGAATTAACATAATGATCATTAAAACCAATAAATAGGTGTTTAATTACCAGAAATTTTTAAAATAATCCCGCTGTTGCTCAATGCAAGTGCGACATCACCGTAAAAAGTTGTCTTTCAAATGTCTGAATGCCCTTTTATCATTTTTAATGGTTTTTTCTGCTACTATGAATTTCCGGGTTATTTCGTCCAAACTGTGGCATTCTCTCAAGTAGCCGAGGTCTTTTTAGTATTCCCATTGAAACAAATCAATGGGGTTTAGGTCGAGGGACCGTGGAGGCCAGGCTTTAAGGCAGGCGTACCGGCGCATGCGCAGGCTGCAACGACCAATCCATCTTTCAGGGTATCTTTGCCCTTTAACCTGGCCTGCACGGTCCCCGGACATAAACCCTATTGATTTTTTTCCGTGGGGATACTACAAAGACGAGAGACTGCCACAATTTGGACGAAATAACCCGGAAATTCATAGTAGCAGAAGAAACCATTAAAAATGATAAAAGGGCATTCAGACATTTAAAAGACAACTTTTTACGGTGATGTCGCACTTGCATTGAGCAACAGCGGGGTTATTTTAAAAATTTCTGGTAATTAAACACCTATTTATTGGTTTTAATGATCATCATGTTAATTCAATTTTTGCACTTACCACATTTAGATTTAAATTTTTCGATTGAAGCCTTCTGAATAAATAAATGAAATTTTCAGGGTAGCTATCTGATAGATAGAGCAAGTTTTTAAAAGTCAAACGGAAAACTTTTTTTATGTAATTTTATTTTTTTACGGGCCCTTGAAGTGGTGAACATACTGGGTAATTTTATCTTTCTTGCCATTTAATTCTTTTTTTTATTCCATTCAAAGATCTAACGATAGTAAATGTTACTATACTGAATTGGCCTATCTTTCAGCTTAGCACACAAAAAAAATCAAGCATGTTCCGCAATAATTGACGTCAGCATGAGTGAAAATATCATCGTACTCGGCGATAGGTGAAAAATTGAAAAAAACGTCATAACTCCGAAAATACGAAAAATCGCATAACATACATGGGGGTGATTCGGATAGCCCTCTAGGTCCTCTACCTCTCAGCTTCCGTTCATCACTACTTTTTGGTACACCCTGTATACTAGCTGTGCCCGCGACTTCGTCCGCGTGGAATAGTGACTGCATAGTAGTTACTACTTAACACACAATAATTATTGAGTAAACACGTCTTGAAACACGTACTATCATATACAACTAAATTATAAGTACTTACACATTATTATAAAGTTAAGAAATAAAATAAATAATAACACAAAAGAACTGTTAGTAAAATTTATTACTAAACTGAGCTAGGTATAAAACTTAGGTACAGAAGAGTTCAAAATTTCCAGGATGTGGTTATTCTCCCGCTCCCATATTCCTTCTACTTTCACAGACGTTCAACTTTTCCCTTTCACCCCTAGTAAATGGCAGAACCGATTTTGATCTAAACCATGTCTAATCATACCTATATATTATGTACATGTCATATCCTTTCGTTTGGTACCTACTCCATTTGGATTATTAATCCCCACTATCACCCCTAAGGTGCCCTATATGTAATAAACAGATTAACCAATTTTGATATAAAACATAACTAATTGTAATTCACACGTCATTTGATATGCCGCTTGATTATATTATTTGACCACATTCGATTATTCATTCCCACTTATAAAATCAATAAATGGATGAACCAATTTTGATAAAATATGTCTTATTGTACTTTACACGTCATGTCTTTCATTAGATAAGTCACTTGAGTATATTTGATAAAATTTATTTATTTTTTCCCACTTTTACCCCTATATCAAATAAATGGATGAACCGATTTTGATAACATTGGACTACTTAATTGTTTCTGACAGGTCATCTTTTTTCATTTGATATATCACTTGGGTATAACAGACAACATTCGTTTTTTTCATTCCCACTTTTACCCCTCTATATAATAAATGGATGAACCGATTTTGATTAAATACCTATGCCTCATTATACTTCTCACGTCAGGTCATGCCCTTTCATTTGATATGCCACTTAGGTATATTTGACAACTTTTATTGCCACTTTTATCCAATAAATGGATGAACCAATTTTGATAAAATATGTCTTATTGTACTTTACACGTCATGTCTTTCATTAGATACGTCACTTGAGTATATTTGATAAAATTCATTTATTTATTCCCACTTTTACCCCTATATCAAATAAATGGATGAACCGATTTTGATAAAATTTGACTAATTGTTTCTGACATGTCGTCTATTTTCATTTGATATATAACTTGGGTATAACCTACATTAACAACCTACATTAACAACTAACATTCGTTTTTTTCATTCCCACTTACTGTATAATATAATAAACAACTAATGTAACAAAAAAACGCATCTAATTGGTATTACCCGTTAGCGAGCTACGGTGGCACAGAAAGACACGCAATACACACATAGCGGACATAACACCCCTCTTTTTGCGTCGGGGGTTAAAAATAATACCTACGACATAATTTCAAAGACCTTTTATATAGAAAATTTACCTAGAAGTAACCATAATGCTACATATTTGTGCAGGTTTTAGACTTATGAGCAAAAATCTAAATAAAGGTCCTTTGACCCCCCCTACTACCCGCTCAGCATAACCACCCCCCCCACGCTTGGGGACTTTCGATATGATCATCTGGACATGTCAAGGAATAACTTTAGCGTATAATTTACGTAATAAAGTAATTCATGTATAGAATGCCTTAGCAAATGTTCGCTGTGATTACTTAAATGGTCATAACTTTTTTATTTATGAACCGATTGACATGAAATAAACACTAAATGTTAAATGAAGCTTACCACAATATATTAGTGAAAACCGCATCTAAATCGGATAAGCCGTTTCTGAGATTAGCGTGTTCAAACATACAGACAAACAGACAAACAGACAAACAGACAAAAATTTTTTTAACAACAGTTTTGGGTTTGGGATCGATTTAGTAATAACCCCTGCTAATTTTTTTTTACATATTTTCATTGTACAGACACCACTTTTCTAGAATTTTATTATATGTATTGACTAGCTGTGCCCGCGACTTCGTCCGCGTGGAATAGTGACTGCATAGTAGTTACTACTTAACACACAATAATTATTGAGTAAACACGTCTTGAAACACGTACTATCATATACAACTAAATTATAAGTACTTACACATTATTATAAAGTTAAGAAATAAAATAAATAATAACACAAAAGAACTGTTAGTAAAATTTATTACTAAACTGAGCTAGGTATAAAACTTAGGTACAGAAGAGTTCAAAATTTCCAGGATGTGGTTATTCTCCCGCTCCCATATTCCTTCTACTTTCACAGACGTTCAACTTTTCCCTTTCACCCCTAGTAAATGGCAGAACCGATTTTGATCTAAACCATGTCTAATCATACCTATATATTATGTACATGTCATATCCTTTCGTTTGGTACCTACTCCATTTGGATTATTAATCCCCACTATCACCCCTAAGGTGCCCTATATGTAATAAACAGATTAACCAATTTTGATATAAAACATAACTAATTGTAATTCACACGTCATTTGATATGCCGCTTGATTATATTATTTGACCACATTCGATTATTCATTCCCACTTATAAAATCAATAAATGGATGAACCAATTTTGATAAAATATGTCTTATTGTACTTTACACGTCATGTCTTTCATTAGATAAGTCACTTGAGTATATTTGATAAAATTTATTTATTTTTTCCCACTTTTACCCCTATATCAAATAAATGGATGAACCGATTTTGATAACATTGGACTACTTAATTGTTTCTGACAGGTCATCTTTTTTCATTTGATATATCACTTGGGTATAACAGACAACATTCGTTTTTTTCATTCCCACTTTTACCCCTCTATATAATAAATGGATGAACCGATTTTGATTAAATACCTATGCCTCATTATACTTCTCACGTCAGGTCATGCCCTTTCATTTGATATGCCACTTAGGTATATTTGACAACTTTTATTGCCACTTTTATCCAATAAATGGATGAACCAATTTTGATAAAATATGTCTTATTGTACTTTACACGTCATGTCTTTCATTAGATACGTCACTTGAGTATATTTGATAAAATTCATTTATTTATTCCCACTTTTACCCCTATATCAAATAAATGGATGAACCGATTTTGATAAAATTTGACTAATTGTTTCTGACATGTCGTCTATTTTCATTTGATATATAACTTGGGTATAACCTACATTAACAACCTACATTAACAACTAACATTCGTTTTTTTCATTCCCACTTACTGTATAATATAATAAACAACTAATGTAACAAAAAAACGCATCTAATTGGTATTACCCGTTAGCGAGCTACGGTGGCACAGAAAGACACGCAATACACACATAGCGGACATAACACCCCTCTTTTTGCGTCGGGGGTTAAAAATAATACCTACGACATAATTTCAAAGACCTTTTATATAGAAAATTTACCTAGAAGTAACCATAATGCTACATATTTGTGCAGGTTTTAGACTTATGAGCAAAAATCTAAATAAAGGTCCTTTGACCCCCCCTACTACCCGCTCAGCATAACCACCCCCCCCACGCTTGGGGACTTTCGATATGATCATCTGGACATGTCAAGGAATAACTTTAGCGTATAATTTACGTAATAAAGTAATTCATGTATAGAATGCCTTAGCAAATGTTCGCTGTGATTACTTAAATGGTCATAACTTTTTTATTTATGAACCGATTGACATGAAATAAACACTAAATGTTAAATGAAGCTTACCACAATATATTAGTGAAAACCGCATCTAAATCGGATAAGCCGTTTCTGAGATTAGCGTGTTCAAACATACAGACAAACAGACAAACAGACAAACAGACAAAAATTTTTTTAACAACAGTTTTGGGTTTGGGATCGATTTAGTAATAACCCCTGCTAATTTTTTTTTACATATTTTCATTGTACAGACACCACTTTTCTAGAATTTTATTATATGTATTGATGTACTATTCACAACCGGTTTACATATTATTTATATTATTATTTACTGGAGCGAACATAGGATCTGCCTATAGTAATAATAATAATATAAATCTTTCTTGACTTGATTGATTGCACCGCGACTGTAAGAATTAGGTACCACTATGAATTTTATTTACCTATCTATAGTTGCTGCTGCTATCGCGTCAATACTCAGCCCGCGGAAATTATTTTACAGAAACTAAACTTTCTCAAATAGGTAAATCAAGACTTATCTTTTTATATTATAATTATTATTTATTAATATTATAACAATACTATTATATTATACATTATATACATTATTACCTTCGACATTTAGTTATCTTTTCAATTTTAATCTTCTTTAGTTCTCGTTTCTTAAGTCTTTTCATTTTGTTGTTTACCATTTTCAACAAATCAATATTCGGCGTAATTATAAAACACGGCGCAGCAATTTTAGCGTGGTCTACTCGTCTCAACGGAGCGATAGCGTCTGATGTATGAAATAGAATTATGTTTTTAGCTCCCGGAACGTGCGATGGAAGATGATTTCTTGCGTAATTAAAAATATAGTAAGCGCCAAAAGTGTTTTATCGTGATTAAACCAAAACTAAAAGTAATTACACAAAATGCTCTGACAAATATCTTGCAAATGTTTTAATATAATTGTTTATGAAAAAAAAATCATAATAAGTATTACCATGTCCAGTAAAAAACGTAAAAGTGTGAAATTTAGAGGTAACTTCGTGAATTTTTTCTATCGAGTCAATTTCAATATTTTATGTTTTTGATCTGACAATATAATCGAAAATATCATCAAGTTTTACATATATTTTATTTTTTATATTTGGTCTTGAATATTACACGTATCAACTAAAAGTTGATTGGTGATTTGACTTTATACGCGCCCTTAATTTAAAATCAATCGTAATCTTTAAAACTACTGTTAATACCAATGAATATATCCATCATTCCATCATCCCATACACCTGTATAATACCTACTGTATTATGTAACGCGCGAAGAAGTGCGCTCACGATTGCGCTCCAATGAAAAAAGATTTAGTACATTTCCTAATACGAAATCCAATAGGAGTGAAAGAGAGGGTTTTGCCAGAGCCCTGCGCGTGAAACAAAAGATTTTCTATGGAAAAGTAGCAAAATTCGGAGCGCCGCACCTGCAAACGTTGCCGGTTCGTTTTTACCGCCCGGCAGGACAGTGATTGCGCGCGCGGCGCGACGTTGCCAGTTTCCACTTCTTTAATATAAACAAACACTCGAGTCAACTTCAATGCACGCGCGCGATTCATGCAATTTTCTAATTAAAATTATAAAATACGTGTTGAAATAGCATGTAGTTATCAGTATTACTTGTGAGTGTTAAAATGAACAATAATTATAATGTGGCGTTCATTAAAAAGTGTGATAAAACGTTACAAATTCGGCTTGAATGTAAAGCTAAGGGACCGCTACATGATCTTACGCAAAAATGTACGACAAAAACGAAAACATATACGCGTGTGTTTAAATCTGAACAATATGTGAAAACACCGTGGTTGTGTGGTTGTGATGAAAGCAACAAACTATTTTGTTTTCCGTGTCTTTTATTTAAAGCGGGCGCGGCCGGCGGAGGTGAGAGTGCTTGGACTGAAACGGGCGTTGACGACTTAGCTCATCTTTCAATCAAGATGAAAAAACATGAAAACATTCACAATCTCGGTACCATTTGTTGAATGAACTGCAATTGGCGTCTATCGGACGACAAGACATTCGTAAAGCACTAGATTCCGCGTACCGAAAGTCAATACGCGAGTTCAATGACCGTGTCGATGAAAACAGACATATTTTACGAAGGATAATGGATTGTGTCGTATTTTGTGGTGCATTTCAAATTGCTTTAACTTTCACAAAAAAGTTATAGATATTTTTGCACACCAAAAAGAAAGACGTATGCATTTACTTTATAAGTAATTTTTTTTTAATAAATTGTACTGATTTACACCATGTATTTTCAGTGTTTTATTTCAAGTGAACACCCATAAAATTTTGTCACGAGCCGCCTCTGCTAGTAGTTACTTGTATATTAGCTACAGGTATATAATTATAACATTTCCATTCAGGTGTTACCGAAAGACAGTTGTTATAAACAGGTTATAAACTAGTAAACTACTAACTAAGCCGTATTACATGCTATTACCATACTTCGTTGTTTCCGCATTTACAGAATTATACATGAGGGACATGAGCATAAAGTGTTATAGAACAGCTTTATGAAGATAGCGAAGATTTGACTACCTACGTGGGAATTGCAAATGATGCAATAATTACGTACCTTTGCACATATTATATTTAAGTAGTAGGCTTGAATCACGTAAAAACCATAAACCAATCACAAAGTAATAAATATTTAATCATCTTATGGGATATCTAATGGAAGTGCACTCCTCCGAGTTCCACCTATTTTTATGTTTTTTTTAATAGATATGTAAGTAAGTATAGCTTAGCGTTATAGAATGTCATGGAAATATTTTGATACATAATATTTATAACTTGAAAAACATATGTATGCATCAAAATATAAATAGGTATACCATATTACTTGAATCCTTAGCAAAGGCTAAGATTATTCAGTCATAAAAGAAATAACGCAAATGGATGACGTTGAAAGTAAAAGCCTTATGGGTAAGATCTTGTCCGCTCGTATTTTCACAACTTATTCGGAATATCCAAAGTCCAAAAAGTATTTACCAATCAATTTTCGCAGAAACCTAATCCAATTTAGAAAATATTATCTGATAAGTGGACATGTCACACAATAATTGATCGAGGACCAAGGGCGTGAGGTTTCACGTTGGTGGCAATTTGCTCTAATAATATAGTTGGATTTTCCTCTCTAATCTTATTTCCACACGTGTTTATCTATAACTTGAGCTCTTATTAAAAGATAATTATCGTTACTTAATGTGATTCTGATATCAGTTGGTTAAATAATCCGAATTGTTTCTTCTAGCAACTATCTGAATTAATTATTTTTATTCATTTTCCCAACTTTATCTTGTCTCTGATATTTGCGGAGTGAAACCATTATTTTCCCAATAATACTTATTTATACTTTTATACAGAAATTCGTTTATGTTCGCTACGAATGCTTCTAAAGTAAAATAACGAGGCAAATGCATTTGTCTAGAGAATAAAATTGCAAAAATATTGTTGAACTGAGCATAAAAATACACTCATAAAATCGTTACTTAGTAAAGGTTTTTAGTTTACAGTTAACATTGCATAATATAGCCAAAATAATATTGTGTTGAATATTGAGTCTTTATCTTATTTATATTTATTAATTTTAGAGGATCGGATGACAACTCTTGTATTAATCTTTAGTTGACCTTCTACAAGCCTCCTAAGTAGGTACATATATTTCGTGTTAAACTCTATCATCATTATTTAGATATTTCTTTCATTCTTAGCATATAAATGATGCTTATTTTGTATTAAGGTAGGTACCTACGATTTGATTTGTTTATTCCCTTGTGAAATATAAATGAGACTGACGAATCCTTTGATTGACAAATATTTGAAATTAACAGGCAATATTACTCTGTCTATCTTTGTTAAATACGCTAGAGAGTTCATAACGAGTGGCTTTTGAAATTAATTCTCCAAGGGAATTCACGAAGTAAAATGATTATGGCAATGTCCGAAAATGGTTTATAAGTGGGTTAATCTGAATGAAATATAGATATTAAGCTGAATGTAAATCAAGTTCAATTGAATACGAGACAATCCAAAGTGATAATGCTTAAGTTATTATGCATTTTCTTTAAAAAAAAATAATGAAGTGAGACTTCGAAATATAAAGCTTAACAAACCTACAGGATAAATTAAAAGTAAACTTTATTTAAAATTTCAAACTGATTATTAAACTATAAATATTTTAAACTATCCATTACTTTAATAATGACAAAGGTAATTAAGACTTTCCTAATTGATATGGTAATGTATGCTAATTGACGCAACGTAGAGCCGCGGCCGCAAGGTGTATTATTAAATTCTGGATCATTTTCGAATAAAGCTAATTGATTAACGGATGATCGGGTTGAAATTTCGAAATATTTTAAACGCCGTTTGAGCGCGTGACCTTTTTGTTATCATAGTGTAGAAATTATTTCAGTGGACAGTTTTTATAATTGTTCAATTATATTTTACGATGAACTACTACGAACACTTAAGCAATTTACATTGCTTTCTATTTAAAATTTATGAATAATTCAAATCGTATTCAGTAAATACATACTTTCGAGTCCAGACAAACCAGTAAACATTTTATACTTATAGTTTAGTATTTTCTCTATCAGTTTATAGAGGTTAAATGCCTTTATTTATCTCCACTTAAGTTAAATGGAAACGCAGCGAAGTATATAATCTGACTTAATAAAACTTTTCCAAAGGTTTAAAATACCTATTCTAATCCAAACTCCCAAAAATCTCGTAACTTCATTAAACAAACGAAACTTCCAAACTGCTGGTCTTAGTTGGTTCGAACACCCGAAAAAGGTCACGAGCACCCTTATATAAAATGAACAAGTAAAAAACGGAAATATAAATTGTATTCGCTTATTTATAGATATGTTACTGTAAAAGTCCGAACTACGGTAAATCATAACTTTAACTAGTAAATCTTAAAGGGCTTACTAACACGAGGCGGTACCTAAATTTAAGAATTTGTATAAAATAAACGATTTTAACGGGTTTTTTCCATTAGAATTTAGTACATGCTAGGTTTTACCAGATTGTATGTAGTAAAAATCCAAGCGGAAATACCACTTACCTATTTATAGTCAAAAATAAAGAAACATGGATGTTATTTTTCAAATTTTATTTTTATGTTTATGTTTCATTGGGGTACAAAATCAAATGTCATGCTTACGATTAGTTTTATTTATAAATAAATAAATTATAAATAAGACACAACATATATTTCACAAACAAAAATGACTTAATAATGTAATACTCAAATATACCTACAGCTCGTGCATAATGAAACAAGTTGCAGCGTTCTGCTCTTAATCGTGTTTCAATTAAAAAGTGTAAGGTAAAAGCATCAGTAGATGACCACTTAAGGAGACAGAATATTCTTTTTAAATGTTTGACTTTAATTATCATATGAATTCAGTAAGTTTATTTTTTTGGAAACCCTGTGAAATGTGTTTTAACATATGAACAAGCATTTCACCACGTACAATGGTCGAATAAACTTAAAAAAAATTAAAAATGTTCTTATATTAGAAATTTAGTAGTTGACCATCTAAAAACTAGAAGATGACCATATTTTGCATCAGTAGATGACCACTCAGATGCTACAATTTTAATTGGGTTATTTGTTAAATAAGAAGCAATAAGATGAAAAGATAACGTTTTATTTGAAATATAATAATAATTAGGCCTTTTTAAGCCTATAATTTAAATAAAAACAAGATTCTAAAAGATCCGAAAGATGGTTATAAAACAAAAGGACACTGTCAAACACAAAGCGTAAACGTCAAACTTTTTGCCAAATTTATCATATCAAGGAATGTATCTCTGGAACATCATATACATTTCTCGTAGAACTGGTCTTCTTGGGAGCCTCTATGTGAGCAACTACTGCATCCCAGGGATAGTCGAGCACATCTTTATGCCATTTTTTGCCATTTTTTGCACCCAGTCGCATATTTTATGCTCCTCTTCTGGTGTAAGGGTGGATGTCGGACCCATTTTTCGTTCCATCGGTGACTTCCCTTTTACTTTATATGTAAGCGTTATTCTTGGTATACCGAACTTTTTTGCAGCCGTTCGTATTGGTGTTTTATGAAGACGAACATCGTTCACTGCTACAAGCAATGCAGCTTCAGTATAATTTAGGAATGCGCCCCTTTTCCCAGGCATCTACAAGATAAAAATTGGTTTTAGTAATAGATCATAGCCATAAATTCGTACCATAAACAAAACTAACTAACTAACTAAAGAAAATCAATATATTGTTAAAGTAAATAAAATAGTTTATTTTAATTAATTATTATATGCAGTATATTTAAAAGATACAGAACATAATCAAAAGTTGACCACCATGGTCAATTACTAGAAAATCATAGTCAAACGGTAATTCGGTAATGGACCACCATGGTCAATTACTAGAAAATCGCAGTCAAACGGAATCAGTATTGGACCACCCCCACATCTCAATTTTGTCAACAAATCTTTAAATTTTAATTACCCTGTCATTTAAATAAACCATAAACGAATAAAAAACGAAAAACACTTACCGTCAACAAGGTGACAAAGTTCCTAGTATTCAGCTTCAAACTTTTTCAATCTCTACGAATATTATTACAAAAACGAATTTATTGATTTAATGGTCCGTCACTCAACAAACAACTGACCACCATTTACTATATTTGACAGATATGGATGCGCAATTTACGCGCCTATTTGACCAGATAGCAGCACTAACTACTTATTAACGAATGAGTTTTTAAAATTGCCGCGAATTCTTATTATAACGGTTTATGTGCATTAGCGGTCAACTACAGGTACATGGTCAACTACTGGTGACTTTACCCCTAGTTACTTTGAACGCCGCATTCAAAACTTAAAAATAATGTAATTTAAATTCAATATAGGTATCAAGCTAACTTCATATTATTTTACAAAATTCGCAAAAACGACTGAGGGTCTAATTCCGTAGGGTAATTTTTACGTCTGTATTCCATAGGTAGTTCTTTGTGTATAGAACTACAATGTACACTATCAATAGCAAGCTAGCTTGTTCTCCATCTATTGAATGAACTCGCTATTTGGTTACAAAACTATATAAATGTCTATATCGTAACAAATCATGTCCGAAATTTTAATTACAGTTAAAACGCACATGCATGTAAATGTATTATTTACCTAATAACATACAACATTAACAACAAAGAGATTACTCTTTGTTGTTAATTTATCTACATAATATGTTGCATTGGGGAATGAAAAATTAAGCGTACAAAGTGGTACTCGGTTAATGTAGAACAATACGAATGTACAATCTATATTAATATGTACCTAACTATGTCAAACGTGAAAGATTTTTTGTTTGTTTTAACCAAATAAGCACCGGATCCACTGTACCGATTTTGAAATGTTTTTTTTTTTAGATAAAACAGAAACATCCACAGGCTCCGCAGCAAGCAGCTACTATAATCATATGAGTAGATACCTACTTGGCTACTTTTGCAAACATAACCAGACAGTCTAAATATATCGCTTCAGTCTGAATATATTTCTACCACACGAGTGTATTCGTTTTATAAACTGTATTTCCAGAACACACCTATTAAATCGATTGATTTTATATTTCCAATTTTCATTTAGTACCTAGTTATAAAGACGGAAACTTCAGAATAGGTTTCCTTTGGTAGTGACCTGCGGCCTGCCTCGTTGAGGAAAATTATACCAACATAGATAAACATAATAATATGACCGGAGTCAGCCATAGCTTCAATTACGCAAATAATTATACCTTACTCACAATACATGGTACGCCGGCATTTGAGTATTTGAGTAATTTGAATATGGATTCAAAGTTTGAACAAATATTTGGGTTTCTCAATAATTCTCCGTCAGATGTCACAATCGACGTAGGTTTTTAAGGGTATAACAAATACATAGAGATAATAAAGATATATTTAAAATGGATGATACAGTTTGATTTTTGTTTTTGAGATAAGTAATTGGGAGTCTTCAGTCAATATGCAAATTTTTCTCTTTGAAGTTATTTGTCATAAATAGGTATGAAACAAGTATGAAATAATACAGGGTATTCGACTTGATCAAATTCGTGTTTGAAACACTGGCGTATTTATTAGAGTTGAAGAAATAAAAGTCGTGTCATTTATCTGTTTACAATTTATCTCTGAAAGAATATTTTTTATCACAAAGGCTGTTAAATGTAAATATGGCATACAAAGAAAAAAATAAAAATTTCCAAATCATGCCGTGTGGGGTATCAAATGAAAGAGCTTATTGAGTAGATCACGAATATATAGCATACTATAACATTTCTTACACTTTCCCTAAGATTTTTTAGAAAATTTACGAAAATGCTCCATTTTTAAGTTAACTTTAAACCACTATAGATTGAAAACTCATGAATATATTTTTTAAATTATTATTTTAAATAATTAATAATAGTCCATTGTTTACGATTCAATAGTTCGTAATATAATATACTAGATTTCCGCCCGCGGCTTCGCCCGCGTTTTCAAAGGAAAGCCCCGTATGATTTCCAGGATAAAACCTATCCTATGTGGTAATCCAAGTGACCCTCTGTAAGTATGCTAAATTTAATTGCGTGAAAGAGTAACAAACATACACATACACATCCATCCTCACAAACTTTCGCATTTATAATATACTAGCGACCCGCCCCGGCTTCGCACGGGTGCAATGCTGATACTAAATACACTACAGAAAAATTGTGAACGTTGTATAGGTACATAAAAATATAGCGGCATCGCACGGGTATAAAATACATAGCCGGGCGGCCGCAAACGCTACGTCCCGCAATTTTTAAATCTGTTATATCTTCGAAAATATTCACTTAAATCATACGGTGTAAAGGGCCATATAGATCTATATTAAATGTACAATGTATCCATGGTATTTAATTGGTTAAGGATTAATGCTGTATTGGTTAAAATCGCTTCGAAAATTAGCCATTATTTGTCGTAAAAAGTAAATGACAAATAAAATTTATTGTGGGTTATCCATAAGAGATAGACATATACCATCGCGGACTTTTCTGTAGACCTTTTCAATGTGTATAATACTTAGTACATTATTTTGATAAAACTCGTAGGGTTCGTTCGGCCTGCGTTTGCAATGAAAGCGGAATAAATGTAATTTTTTACGACATCACATTAGAAACCTCAAAAATAACAGTACTTCTCTACTACTTAATGGATCTTATTATACATATAAACCTTCCTCTTGAATCACTCTATCTATTAAAAAAAACCGCATCAAAATCCGTTGCGTAGTTTTAAAGATTTAAGCGTACAAAGGGACATAGGGACATAGGGACAGGGAAAGCGACTTTGTTTTATACTATGTAGTGATAGTGAAGTGAGCTATATGTATGTGGTGGATTTGATGACCCCACAAAATGTTTTAAATTGCAAGGCGCAACTTTCACTGAAGTTACCGATTTGAAATATAATCACACAGAGGCTGATTCAAGAATGTTCTGCCATATTTTACACAACGACAGTGCAGAGATAATTATTCTAAGCCCTAACACCGATATTTTTGTATTAGGCCCTTATTTCTAGCATAAACTTGAAAATATACTCGCCATCTTTGAATGCTCCCCCCACTTCCCCATGCAACTATTTCACTGTACGAACTATTGAATCGTAAACAATGGACTATTGTTAATTATTTAAAATAATAATTTAAAAAATATATTCATGAGTTTTCAATCGTAACCGGACCGAAACATTTTTTTTTCTTCGTCTCCACCGAGAATCGAACCCAGGACCCCTCGGTGCTACGCTCATGCGTCCACTGTACCAAGGAGGCGGTCAGAATCTCATAGTAGTGAATTAATTGAAAATTTAGAACTGTTTAAAACAAAAAGATTCGACCCAGAATTTTACCAAACTCTTTACTCCAAAAGCCAAATGGGACCATTACTTTTGTTTCCAAAGTAATCAACATGAAAATAGCAGTCCGAGGAACATGATTTTGTTGGAAACTCGTCGTTCTCTAGACATTGTTTGACTTTACAAAAATCTATATCTATCGTATCGTTACAAAGCTATGTACAAAGTATTTCTTTATGATATAAGTTTACATGTAGGTAAGTATTATATTAGTAAATTGTACCTTTTGTTGTTAGTTGTAATTTTGATCTACGAGTTGCAAAGAGGTATGCAATGGAATCCCAAGACAACGTGAACTAACATTATCATATGTTTATTATAATACCAATGTAAATTTTATTGTTTTAAAGAATCACCTGTTAGGTACGTACCTATAAGCTAAATAAAAAAGCTTATGGAATTACCTATAGCTGACACAAAATTGGGAATAATGGACTAAACTAATTCGACCTAGCCCCAATAGGAAAAATTAGTAAAGCCTAGCTAAAACTAGTTTGTTCTGAAATCGGGTTTGGCCGATAACAAATACATGCAACAAAAATATCAACATACCACAATATTAACGTATTCCCCTAGAAAATCTTCCGTAAAACTGTTCAAAAAATGGGACACGTAATACCCGTATTACGTTAGCTACGTTCTACGTTCCCCACTACGCTACTCGTATAACAAAAAGATTTCATCTCGGGGTCTTCCACGCAGGCCTTCACAGGCCTCGGGGTAACTGTTCGGGGCGACGGCCCCTTTCAGTGGTGGCAACGCCGCCTGCAACTACAGGCGGGGCACTGGGTGGGACCTAATGGTCCGAGGTGTCGTGTCCGGGAAGTGTCCTGCTGCAGTGCGATCGAGCCCGCGTGGTATCGCGGGCGATCTGCTAGCTGCTGCAGGGAGGAATGTCCGTGGGTGAAGCCACCCGCCGCTTAGCGAGGTCGAGCCCGCCGGCAAGGTGCCGGGGGGCGCCCATCAGCCAGCGGCGAGGAAGCGGTCGTGTCCTAACCGATTAGGTCACGTGGTAGGCCTCTTATGTCCGGCGGTCGCCGATGGTATGGCGCGATGCCCTGCAAATGCTGGGATCGCGCTCCGTCGGCGCGCGCGAACATGGAGGAACTCAGGCGACGAACGAAGTCGTCCAGGCTCTCCATGCGCAGGTCCCTGGAGATGACCTGATTCCGTACGAAGCGTGGTGCTCCGGAGATGGTGCGGAGCGCTAGCGACTGCTGCGCTCGCAGCGACTTGCGGTCTGTCTCTTTGGTTAACGCGAACCACGCTGGGGCCGCATAGGTGAGTCGCGTGCGAACGTACGCCTTGTAGATGCACAGCTTCGTACGGAGAGGCAGGTGAGATGCTAGCATGGGGCGGAGTATGTTCCGCACGGCACGCGTCTGGGCAACTACGTTCTTCACATGGGGCCGCATCGAGAGCGTCTTGTCAATGGTCACACCAAGGTACTTGGCCGTCGGTGACCATTCGACGCTCTCGCCCATGAGAGACACCGGGGGCGGCAGAAGGCGCGCCCGCCCGATGGAAATCGCCTGAGTTTTACCCACGTTGACCTTGAGTCTCCAGTCCTCCAGCCATGAGGGAAGCGCATCCAGTGCTCGCTGCATCTTTACCGATGCGTGCTTGGCGTTCAGCGAGGTGGTGATAAACGCAGCGTCGTCGGCATACAACGCTAAAATAGCTCCGCCAGCGACTGGAATGTCGTCCGTGTATCTGCTATAGCAGACGGGCGACAGGCAGCTTCCCTGGGGCACACCGGCTCGGATGGGGCGCTCTGTGGACAAAGCGTCTTCAACCGCCACTTGAAAACGCCTGTCTTGCAGGAAGGTGGCCACAGTCTTAACTACTCGACGCGGAGTAGTAGACGTGGACAGCTTGTAGACGAGTCCGGTGTGCCAGACGCGATCGAACGCCTTCTCCATATCAAGAAATACTGCAACCGATTGTTCTCGCTTGTTGTAAGCGGTAGCGAGGTGGTGCAGTACTCTCGTCACTTGTAAAGTGGTGGAGTGTTCGGCGCGGAACCCGAACTGTTCGTCGCGTGAACAAAAAGAAAAAATAAAACAAGGTAATTATCTTCGTTGTCACTATCACAGAACGTGGTCACTATAACTACGTATATTAGGCACATATAGAGGAAAAGTACTTACATAAGTTACATGGATTACACTTCACGTAAAAATTAAAAAAGTAATAATTTGGGTTAAAACGTTGTACAATTTAATTAAAGTAACTTGTAGGTAAAAGTATGTAAGAAGTGCCTGAGCTTATTTTATATTAATAACTCCACCTCATTTTAATTTCAATTTAATTTATATTAAAATGAAAATTAATACCGATTATTCCAATAGAGCTATGAAGATGGATAGTGCCTCATCACTTGATCAGACTGTGATGCGAACACCAATTTGTCAATGTCTGCTTGAATCACGTCTTTTGTGATTTAACGCTATCAAACACAGTTGAAGTTAAAACATTTGCATTTTATACAACTTAGCTACTTCGCAGATGACTTGAGTTACAAGACTGTGTAGTATATAGTCGTATTATAATACTTAAAAAATATGTAACTTGATTATAAGGTATACAATATAGAAGGACACATACAATTATGAGGGTAATTAACAGCATCGATCGAGTAATTACTTGAGTTAAAATGCTGTCCGTACGTATATATTTTATAATCTGCGACACCTGCTTCACTTCTAATCAAGCGTTTATAATATCTACAAAAAATTATTCATCAACGCACACAATTTTTAATTTTTTATCAGTTTTTCGCTCTACCAATTTCCAACACAGCTTCGTTAGCTTAGACTTTCTTATTATGGTTGTTTGTAGGTATATTATAAGTAAAAGTTATGAATATAATATCTATCACATTTATTTAAAATATACTGCGAGTTAGATAGAAAGCAGAGTCCTATACCGAGTCCTATATTTTGCCCTGAGGAGGGCTGAAAGTGAAAGATATAATTTCATGATATCCATTTCTCCATTTGTCTAATATTAAAGGTACATATTAAACATGTATTAAGTTTAATATATAAAAGGAAAATATGTGAATGCAAAAAAATCTTATATATGTAGTTAATTGCAGTTATTACCAAGTAATTATTATTGAAAATAACTATGTATATTCATATCTATGTCATTCTCTATTTAAATAAACCCAGTTCTTCGACGTAAAGTCAATCAACATGTTATACGAATCATTAGACATGTGGATAAAAATTATACTTTCAATACTGTATTTTGTTGTTACCAATTGTGTCAGTAAAAATATAGATTCAATAGAAATTTCAAATAAAACCATCGTTGATTTAAAAACCTTTGATTCTGAACAAGTTTTCGGTAATATTTATATGGATAAAGATAATGATGCAAGTGAAGATATTTATCTTAACATTACACAAATCATTACAAAATACGGGTATCCCGTGGAGCAATACACTGTAGTGACATCCGACGAATACGTTCTAAAGTTATTCAGGATTCAAGGAAATGGACCAGTCCTTTTTCTGATGCATGGACTTCTTGGCAGTGCAGATGATTGGATTTCACCTGGCCCTGGCTTCGGACTTGGTTTTCTTTTAGCTGACAAAGGCTATGATGTTTGGATGGGAAATGCTCGAGGAAATAAATATTCGAATCGAAATACGGGCATGGAAACATCAGAGAATAAGTTTTGGGACTTTAGTTGGCATGAGATTGGTGTCTTTGATATACCGGCTATGATCGATCATGTACTTTATATAACTAACAATAAAAAGTTAATTTACATAGGATATTCGCAAGGAAATACCGCTTTCTTAGTGATGTGTTCAATGCGTCCTGAATATAATGAAAAAATTAGTCTTATGATTTCTCTATCGGCGGTAGCATGGATGTCCAATTCAAAGAACAACATATTCAATTTATTAGCTCCGTTTAGTAATCAATTGTATAAGTATTCCGATACTTTAGGAATACATACGTTATTTTCAGATAATACAATTTTAAAGTTATTACAAAGAGCATTTTGTGGTGATACTGTTTCAGCTTTTATTGTATGTCAGCACATTTTATTTCTTCTAGGCGGCGTTAATTATTCCCAAATAAACATCAAACGTTTCCCGGTTATTTGTAATCATTTTCCATCTGGATCATCTGTTAAGCAAATAGTGCATTATGGCCAATTAATTGTGTCCGGTCACTTCCGACATTTCGATTACGGATCATTAAACCTTTTAAAATACGGTTTCCCAGAACCTCCAATATATCCAGTTGAAAATATTACAGCTCCTGTAGCTATATTTTTCAGTAAAGGCGATTGGCTTGCAAATAAAAAAGATGTTCAAAAATTACAATCAAAACTCTCGAATCAAATACTATTTTATACGATTCCGAATAAACACTTCAATCATTTTGACTATCTGTATGCAAAGGAAACAAAATCTTTAGTATTACCGCAAATTGTATTATTAATTCAACAATATTCTGTATTTAATTAAAGCTTCGTTATTTCTAGGGATATCGGCGAAAAGGCGAAAAGGCGCATCGATAGTCGATACGCCTTTTCGCCGATACGATACCGATACCGATACGCTTACTGTGAATTCAAAAATGAAGGTATAATAAATAAATCACAAGTCAGATTTTTCTTTTGTTAATATAAAAAGTAGAGGTTAATAATTAGACAATTTAAAATTATAGTAATTAAAATTAACATTGATAAGATTTTTGTTTAAAAACAAATTAATTTTAAGTTTTGCAGAGAAAGGCGATTTCGCAAGTCCGTTTGAAGACCTGCGCTGGAAAATAGTCTCTCAGATGCAACAGAACTCACTTGGAAACTAAAGTACTTTTGCGCAATTTTTTTCATGTTTGGGTATAAAACGTCATTGCGCCAGAAAACGAATGGATCTGCATCTCTCGATATATTGGGACAACTCAATAACACACACACAAGCGCGGGGTTTAGGCGAGACAACACGTTCGTTTATACTTACTAAATTTTTAAATTAAAAAGTATCGTTGAATCGGTCATAAAAAAATCGTCGATACCGATATATCGGCTAATCCGAAGTATCGCCGATATATCGGTGTCGGTATCGGATGCACCCCTAGTTATTTCCCTTATTTTAAAATAAAAAATATAATTTGACGTGATAGTAGCTAGTTACTAGCATATTACTAGTTATTATTACTTATAGGTATTATATGTGGTGATAGTTACAAGAATTTACTACATGTATTGTAGGTATATATAATATCTACATCATATTATGTCTAAAAGCATACCCAGCCTTACTTCAAATGTGAATTAAATAATAAATAAACAAGTACTTCAACAATAATTTATTTCTTTATTAATTCACTACAATAAATCTACCTGCCCAAAAATACCTGCTACACTAATATATTATATACCTACTACTTATTTACTGAAGTAGTAACTTTTAATTTATAGTTATTTTTTTATAACAATTATTATAAATAACTGTTAATATAAACTATTACTTATATGCAATACCGCCTCTGAATCGAATTAAATTACTTACAATTCACTGGTCTACGACGTTCACTGGGCTTAAATTAATTTCTACTCCAATAGAAGTTACAATTAAATCAGCACTAGATGTAATTTAATTAATTTTTAACAGTTGGTTGCTCATGAATGATTGTTTTCCCTAACTGTTTCAATTCGAAAGGTTTTTTCTAATCCTTGTCTCCCTCCAATATGGTAGGTAGGTAGTTAATTTTTGACGATTTGGACTTGAGATTCATGCCGAGAATACATTTAACAAATAAATTTATTTTTGTATATAATCAGTACTTGTCATCTAATATTACATAACAAATCGTGACCCAAATGTTATAACACAATCAAAACAAAAGCCTGTCTGTTTAACAATATCATATTCAGCTTTTCTGTTTCAATAGAAAATGTGGAAATCACGTGGCGCTGTGAATATTCTGTATAGGTACCATGCACACTGCACAGGTATTGATTTCCAAGTATAGTAGTATATGACTTCATTTCGAATTGATTTTCGTGATTTTAAGGAATAGCGGGTATTTTGTGGAACGTTATTAAAAATAGGATAATAATTTTAACATAATTTCAGTTTTCTTACAGAATTTGATAAAAAAGCAAGCTCTTGATTTTTTTTTCAGTCAAATCTTGAATTTTATTTAATGCAGGACGAATCCTATAATATATATATTTTTTTTCTAATTTACATTACCACCGTTGTTCAGAGCATTCATCGCTTGAATTGAGATCTTCTCAATACATTTCAACATATTTTAACACCTAACTACGTGATTTTTTCTATTATTTTCAATAAAAATAATAATTACAGATCTTGAAATAGATATACATAATTATTTATGCTATAAATTTAATGAAATCACGTATACTTATGGTTATAAAGGTAAACGTTTAATTATATAAAGAATATATTGTGAAGATGTTAATGTTCTCTTTGAATCATACATGAAACAAAAGATTGTATTAATAAAACTAGTTTATATAGCTAGCACTGAAATTCCTGGCTCATTTGAACCTAAAACGAGTTTGTACATACATTGTAAGTAACTAACCACCTAATTTTAAAAATGTTAAAACCTTTATCTATATTTATATTATTATTAAACATATTAAAATATGCTGTTTGTTCTAATTTGTTGGAACAAATAAAATGGGAATTAATGTGAAATTATTGAAAATTATCTAAAGAATAACCCAAACATAAGATTACCAAAAGACTATGTGATAACTGCTGCAGAGTCAAAAGAAAATATGCAAGAATTCGAAATGGGTTTGCAAAATGAAGACACGTACCTAAATATTACTCAGCTAATCACAAAGTATGGATATCCTGTTGAGAAACATATTGTGCAAACTTCAGACGGGTATGTGTTAAATCTATTCAGAATTCCGAGCAACGGTCGTCCGGTATTTTTAATGCATGGCTTCGTGTCAAGTGCAGATGATTGGATAACTCCAGGTGTTGACAGCGGAATCGCTTATCTTCTCGCTTCAAAAGGATATGACGTGTGGATGGGAAACGCAAGAGGCAACAAACACTCAAGATACAATATGAATTTAAAGCCGACGCAAAAAGCGTTTTGGGAATTTAGCTGGCATGAAATTGGAATAATTGATTTACCCACTATGATCGATTATGTATTGCAGAGAACTAACACTAAAAAACTTAGTTATATAGGACATTCTCAGGGGACGACTGCGTTTTTCGTAATGTGCTCTCAAAAACCAGAATACAATGAAAAAATTGCCGTAATGATTGCATTATCAGCAGTCGCTTGGATGTCGCACCTCGTGAGCCCTGTAAGATTACTGGTACCTTTTACTCCATACATACTCGGCGTATCCGAAGCATCACATCAATATGAAATAGCACCAGATTCAAAATTATTTCAAGTCTTTCGCCAAGCAGTTTGTGGTACTGAACTTCTAGCGATTACTGTTTGCCTAAACTCCTATTCTATGGTTAGTGGATTTGACTATTCACAAATTAATTTTAAGCAACTGCCTGTATTGTTTACTCATAACCCCACTAGTTCATCTGTAAAACAAGCTACTCACTATGCTCAGTTAATCTCGTCTGGAACTTTCCGCCAATACGACTACGGAACATGGGGCAATTTGCATAAGTACAGATCAGTCTCACCTCCGCCATATCCTGTTAATAAAATATCAGCACCAGTAGCTATATTTTACAGCGACGGAGACTGGCTTTCAAGTGTCACGGATGTGAATATTTTGCGATCAAAACTTCCAAATGTAGTCGATTTTTACAGAGTGCCATTGACATATTTTAATCATTATGATTTTATTTGGGCTAAAGATATAAAAACACTCATATTTCCTAGAATTTTACAGCTTCTTGAAAAATATAGCTAAAAATCTAGATATGTACTTATTAAAATAAACACTTACCTATCTATTAAAGTATTTTTTTTACAACGACTAACAATCCATAGAATTATTTTATACCACCTGCGTCCCGCGGTTTCAGTTCTTCCTTGTTCCTTTCAATCGGTCAATGTCCCATCAAAATCGGTCCAGCCGTCCCAAAGATAAGCCGTAATGAACAGACACGCAGACAAAAAATAAAAAATATATATACCTATACCTACATCCGAATGCGTTTAATAAAAAGCAATTATTACAAACCTGATGTATTCATTAATTTGCCAACACATTTATTCAATCAAATAGGTATAATATCCACGTAAGAGAACATTTTTAACACTTATTCAGACAAAAGTGTTTGATTCACACTTCTTGATCAGGCTGGCCGCGACGCCGCTAGAATATTATTTTAAAAAAATCTTAAAAAATTATACCTATGAATTATAGTGAATTGGGTTAGAATGATTTTTAAAATTTTACAATCATGACGTGTGTGCTGTGTGCACCTTAACCCTTAAAGTCGCAAGGTATATGATGTGAATAAAAACAAAAAATATGAGTTTAATTTGTTTATTACTTATAAAAAAGACATAGTTATGACAATAAAAAAAATTATAATATTGTATTTTTGGAAAAATCATATGTATAGAATACCATACAATGCTACTCCTAGTACAAACTGACTATTTTTGACAATGTATAGTATACTAGACATTATGCTTTTTATTGTTTCGTATGATAAGCCAAAAAACAGTTTCTATTTTTAACATAGCACAAATGTACTTTGCATTTTGTGCACATAGTACTAGCTTGACCAATTTTACAGTATTTACACCGCTGATAACCGGTCAGCTATGGCCAGTGATAAAATTTTTTCATATCGTACTTGGTCACTAGGCCTCTCGGCTACCGGTTTTTATTTTATTTTTCTCCGATACAGATTCTACATTTCTTACAGCAACTTCTCTATCTCTCTTCAACAGTCCCATAAAAACTTCATACCTAAATTCTTTCAAATGGTCTTTCTTCCTCATGACATTCCCCATTTTGTCGTGTCTACGACGCAATAACCTCCCGTTATTTATGCATATATCTAAAAGTTGGGAAAAGATGTTCATATACCAACGGTGGGATTTGATGCCAGTGCGATAGAGTGCTATCAACATATCCGCTAAGTTGACTCCACCCATATGGCGGTTGTAGTGCTTTACTACTTGTGGACAGGTGACTTCTACTCGAGTTTTAGACTCTTTACTGAAGATTTTAATTTTTACTAATGTGTGCGCATCTACGTAAGAACCACTTTACTATACTGAGTTTGTTTTTGTTGCAATCTACTTGGCTGAATGCTCCTCTTCCTTTTTTTTCAGGGTCTTATCTGTAAGTAATTTACCAGTAGCATCTTTCAATCTATTCTGTCGTCTGGTTCCCAAGCCCGTATTCGGGGGAATTCCCAAGCTTCATAATTACATTGGGAGGGACTTGGAAACACGTCTTCATCAAGGAACGGCGTAAGAGGAGCTTGAAATTGATCTTGAACTAAAACGGAAGATTCTCTCGGTCAATTTCGTTATCGGTAAAGTCTGTGTGATCAGAACTTTCCAAAACAATGAGCCTCTCAAATGAAGCATCTAATGAAGGCGCAGGTGAGCTTTGCGGAGTTTTACATTCGTCGTCACTACTGGATCCATCGCTAGCATCTGACCCAGCATCTCTTGCGGGGACTAACGCTAAAATTCGTTTGGTCCTTTCATTGGAAGCAGTCTAAAACAAAGCAAAAATAGGAGTCATGCAAACCACAACCATAAACAATAAAACCGATGTAAAATAAATAAAATACAGTGCGTATAATTTTTGATTTTACGTATAAATTTACATATAAATATAAAATACATTATCGTCTCTTTAGTAGCAGTGTATATTATTCTATACATAACAAAAAAATGTTAGATCAGTGCTATGGTAGCGATGTATAGTATGCTATACATAGAAAGAAAACGTTAAAAAAAATGCATAATACCGTGCACAGCCCTTTATTTATGCAATAAACCTTTAGAATAATACTTTGACAAGCCATACTTTTCAACAAACACCCATAAATAGCTTTCAAAACATTTTTAATTTTTAAATCTTACCTTGGAAGAAACTGGCGGACGCATCTTGTCCGTTATTTTTCACCAATTATTCGAAATTGACATTGACAGCCACAGTTTTTAGTTATTGACAGTTGAAGAAACGTTCAAAAATATCAAATTGCTCAAAAAACAGATTCTACAACCATAAATAAATCTAGTAGAATTTTTGAAAGTATGATGTATAGTACATATTATATACGAAGTGACTTTAAGGGTTAACGTTTGTTATACATACTCTTATTTCCTTGGCATTGTTTAACGATGTTGATGTTAACCTGAAGTTTAGTTAACTTTACTGTCTCAGCAGTGAAATCGCTATTACTGAAGTTGAAACAATTTCAAATTACGTGTTGATTGGATAAATTAAACATTCCAAATTTTATTAAAAAATGTGAGCAATTTTAGTCATTAAAAATAGTCGTATGCGGTAAGCCCATGGTAAGCCATTTTCAGTTAACAATATTCTTCTTTAATTAAAATATCTTAAATATTTTAAAAATATATTATAATAACTAAATATCGCTCTTCTTCATCGAGTTTTTCGGTTGTCTGACATTAAAAATATTTTTTAAACCACTTTTTTACGCCTGGCGACTATTTACAAGCACTGGAATAATGTAATATGAACACGTTTTTCTTATTTTAAAATTTAAAGTATGAAATCATTTTTTTAACTGGACATCTACAATCTTAATCAACATATTGTGAAGTACCAAATTGTGAGTATTGAGTGTGTATTATCTCCTATTTTAATGTAATAAGTATCATAATGCTAAATTCCATCTTTTTGTATGTATTATGTATACATATTACGCCCTGTTCAGTGAGATACTATAAGTACGTATAGAGAAGACACCGCCTACATCACTTATGTTCCACTCAACTGAGGTCAACCGGCCACACTGCATTCAGTCGCTATAGCGCGATGGTCACGTTTGTTGTCACATTCATGTCTTATTTGTTTTAAAGCAAAAAAACATGAAACTCATCAAATATACTCTCGAGTGTGTTACGATATAGCACTAATAATTCAAGTACGTTTTTTTTTGTTACATTGATTGGTTATATTTGATAAGTTTATTAGTTAATAATTTTTAATAATATGAATTATATATTTTTTGTTACATTGATTGATTTTAATTGATAAGTAACAGGCAGAATATTTACAAAGTCGCCTCTTTAGCGGTGAGTCCGTCCTCTTTATCGCTTAATCACTAGCCGTCCCCGCGCGCCCCGCACAGCCGCAGCCGCGCTTGCTGCACAGACTTTGTTCGTGGTGTCTTCTCTATGTCTATACGTAGTAATAATAGCTCAATAGACCTGTTTCACTTTTTTCTTAGTTACCAGACTACAATTACCATCAGCAAATCACGACATTCGTAGATACCTTTTATTTTTCATTTAAATATTCCAGTATCAATACCTCCGCTGTAACTAAATTGTTTCACCAACTGTCTGAGGTTGGATAACCAGACTGTAGAAATTTCAGTGGAAACATCAATCTTTACCTAGATTGTGGCTCCAATATTAAGGTAAAGGTAGGTATACTATATAGGCTTACCGCTTAGGTATAAAGTAGCAGATATTATGTAGTACCTACCTAATTGGATAAATAATGAAGATTAAAATAATACAACATATTATTCATGAATTAATTAATTTATTAATTGTTAAACAGTCAAACATCATAAGTTAATTTGAATGCAATTTATCAATTTAGGTACTTAGCAATAAATTTTACTAAATAAGAATTCAAGGCGAATGTTAATTTAGTTTGGGTACCTACTTATGTATTGTTTTTACTTCTCGATCGTAAAAATGGTCATGGTTATGTTGAAATTATTGCAATTGTACGTGAATATTGCGGCTGTATGTTTACGAACGTACATTTTTATATAGAAATTTAGTCAATACACAAGCTTCATTGTAAATATGCTAAGTATTCATGATTAACTCTGTACTCAATTCATAAATAATGCTGAATCTTAACTAAATAGGTACTTCTATAATGATACAGGATAAGGTAAGGTAACGGCACCAGTGGTGGACAAGCATCCAGTAATGGACAAAATAAATATTAAATTTAAATATTAAGACCAAAATTAACGTTATATAATTTGGCAATACTTAAAATAAAAGTTTGGTTCATAAGCTATCAAAATACGACATTTCATCTTATTCGGCCAAAATGTTTGAAGATGGCAGAACGTTATGTTTAGTTGCTGCGACTCGTTTCGAAGAAATCCGTTTTAACTAAGAAAATCCTTAAGGAAGTGAGGACACAATTTTGGTTATAAGAATTTTTGTATAAATGTCAGCAAAATTTTATATTACTTTTATTTATAGTAGTTAAGTGTACGAAATATTACACGATTTAGTATCATGATAGGTTATGTTGTTTAAATAAAATTCATCAGTGTCCATAACTGGATTTAATTCTATGGATATATCCATTTATGGACATATGTCGAAAATAAACTTTTTTTAAAGGTATTAATTACATGCGCTTTTCTGTATTGTCTTTTCTTTCTGATTAATAATATACCTATCACGACCATTTCAAACAAAGGGTTCCAATATTGAACAACAATTGTCCATGACTGGATTTGCTTTGGTTCCTATAATGGACATTGATATTTTTTGTTAAAATTACACTAATGGGTCCAACAACATAATATCTATCTAAACATGAAGAATATATTTTAGAACAATGGGTCATTATGTGCTGTGCGACTCGTTCTCGGCTTCATTCTCTATCACTGCGTAGAAAAGTCGCATACTTATGCCTATTGTAACGCATCTATCATAGAGAGTTCTCTGATAAACTGTTTGGATCGTTGTCTGCTGCTAAATTTCACCACCATATAGCACACACGCTTAAATTTCATCCACACCATCTTGACAACAGTTTAAAAAAAGCTTTTTGCCTCGTGCTACAATTTGGAATCCATATCGATGGACCGATCAGATTAAGGCTGCTGGCGGATTCAGATTGGCGATTCACTTCACGAGTGTAGCGGAATGCCAGGAAACAGAGAGATATGGCGGAACATCGTGAAGCGGGTAACATCTACCCCCCTAGAGTGATATGACGAAGAAGAAGAAGTCCCAAAATGGATGGAATGGCAGTACTTTTTTTAGTTATATTTTTCATCCCTGACTTATTGAGAAAAAAAACCATATTGGTGTTTCTTAACGGACATAACTCGTATTTAACGATGCATTTGTCCAATTTTTGCATAGAAAATGGAAATTAAGACTGTTTTAAATATTATAAGTATGCAAAATAATTAATAAGTACTATTTTTTATAAATACATCTCCGATTTATTGTATTCCAATCATCATTTTCAAGATTCTATTGATAACTATAAGTCTTCTCCAAGTGTAAATAACTGGAGAAACGACATTAGGTACAGTCCATAAATGGGTGTTCATAACTGGATGTTGTCCAAAACTGGGTGTCCATCATTAGATTTTTCACTGTCCAACACTGGTGCAAAAAAGTGGTTTTTTAATTTATAAATAACTTCATTATTTATGCATTGTAATCTTTTTTCTAACATTGGTTACGTTAAACTAACATTGAACTAAAGGTATAACTAAACAATATCCAATAAAGTTAAAAAACCTACGAGAAATTTGTAAAAAACTTCAATTTTTTCCTTAATCTGTACAAGACTGGTGCCGTTACGTTAAGTCTTTTAAATCTTTGAATTGACTATCCTAATAATTCTTACCAATATTATTATAAATGCGAAAGTTTGTGAGGATGGATGTATGTGTAATGTTTATGTATATGTATGTTTGTTATCCTTTCACGCAAATACTAGGTACTGAAACGATTACAATGAAATTTAGCACACATATAGAGGGTAACTTGAATTAACACATAGGATAGCTTTAATCATTGAGATACTACACTTAGCTATTAAGTGAGTAATGAGTTCCGCTCAACTGAGGTCGGCCGGCCACACTGCACTCAGTCGCTTTAGCGCGATGGTCGCGATAGTCGCAATGGTCACGACTCACGATTCACGTTCATGTCTTGTTTGTTTTAAAGAAAAAAACATGAAACTTATCAAAATATGCCTTCGAGTGTGATACGACATTGCACTAATAATTCCAGTAATACGGCAAAGTGCAAAGGCATTGCAAAGGAATAACTTTTTATCGGTAATTAATTAGATAATCATTTTAAAACATGGTTTATGGCATTTGAATGCCATAAACAAAAATATCAAATACTTACTAATTTCAATATAATATAATATATACACTTATCTTATATTACTTATATTGAAATTAGTTTATGGATAATTAGTTATTATTTATTTCACAAAATAGAAGAAGATGTATGACCTGTATGAGATGTATGTACCTACGATTAGTTATGGAAAGAAAACTTAAATAAAATTGATGTTAATTATCTCTCGTCTTGTGTAAATGATTTATTGATACTATCGCATCGTTCAAAGTTAAACATTATTATTTTAAATACTTTTAAACCCAACGTTCTATTTATGAAGCCGTATCGATTTTAGAGAGAATCTTTAATTAAAGATATTATAACACATTGTTACTAATAATTTAGTTTTCCTAAACGAGCTCCTAAAGAATTACAGAAATAAGTCAAAATCACTCTTAAAAGCGCTTATTCAATTTAACGCAAGTCAAAATCTTCGCGATCTATCGTAGCTTGCGCTATCCTTTTACTGTGAACAGCAAAGGGTTCAAGGAGAGCGCCCAGCAACATGTCCTCTCTCTGGAAAGGCTCGCCCTTGTATAGTTACTATACTCTTTGAGGCTCGCTGCCGACTGATTTGAATCGGGTCGTGCGCAGTGAAAGATTATAAACAGACGTTCGAACTGGTGCGACCGGACCACCGTACTCGTGCGGTGCGATCGACTCGCCACACGATAGGGATGCTCGATGAACATCGATGTTCGATGATCATCGATGTTGAAAGCAAAAACATCGCTGTTTTAACATCGATATTGCTATACGAAAAATATCGTAACATCGATGTTAACGGCATCTGTCATCGATGTTAACTCACGGCCTCACGCACGACACGACCAATGCAACTTACGAAGTTACGAAACAAAATATGTCTTTTATGAACGCATCCACAACACAAATCAAGTTTATTTTGAACTTTGAACGCGTATTAATTCATTCAGGGCGCACCGGTCGTTCCTTTTATCAACAAAGAAATAGATTAAAAGGTTCTTCTTTATCAAAATTACTCTTCCTGCAGTCAATTGATAAAAAATATTGGAATATGTAATCATTTGATCTCTTTCTTAATAAATTCCGAACTTTTACACTGTGTTTTATTTTTTTGTCAGTTATTATTGCATAAATCATCGATGATATCCAACATCGATGTTCAGTTTTCGATAAATATCGAATATCGATGTCGGGCTTTCGATTATGACATCGATGTCAACATCGATGTTTTTCGAATATCGATCATCCCTACCACACGACCGCACCGCACCTAGGGTTGCCAGTATTTGATTTAAGGGTTAACAGCATCAAAAATACGAGTTTTAGTTATTTTTTACGGGAGATAATTAAAACAGCAATGTTAAATAGAGAAAATTTATTTTTGGCATTTATATTTGCTGTTGGAAGAAACAGCTTTTAATAGCTCTTCATTTTCTAAAGCGAATGTATAAAAATCTTTGCACGATAATTTAAAATTACATTTAATTAATTTGCAGCTTCGCATTTACAGTTTCAATATTCAATCGGTTTCGGCTATCCGTCCAGGCATTGCCGCACAAAGAAAATATTCTTTGTTTAAAAATTATGATTAAATTTACGATTTTTAAAAAAACATTTAAAATATTGGAATTTTCGCGGCCGACTGAGCTAAATAAATTCGTATAAAAAATAGATACACTAGTGACTAGATAATTTATTACGTTGCTAATATATGAAGTGATTAAAGGGGCAAATTATCCCTTTTTGAAATTTTCGATATTGTCGATAGAGGCGAAAGTATTGTAATTTTTACTGATTTTCGTTAAATTATTTTTTTATATTATATGCAGGCGTTAGTAGAAGCTCTGTTTAGTACCAAAAGAAACCTTGAACTGAGTTCTACATGTGACAAAAATACCACATTCTAGCCACGAAGTTATTACGAGATATAGATTTTCAAAGAATGTCAGGGTTGTCCCTAGTAAACAAAATTATATATATCATCTATCTATTACCAAGTTTTTGTTTATGTTTTAGTCGTTAGTTATAGTCGATATTTCAATATATTATTATATGTAGGTAAAAGGTTAATTTATTACAATCTTTATATGTAATAAATTAACTGAACAAAAAAATATCTTAGATTTATAAGACAATTCAATAATATCAAATTAATACAAATTAATCTCCTTTTTTTGTGAATATTTCGAGCATTGATCATAGTAATCTCATTAAAAGTCAAACCGAATTCTTTGAAAATCTATTTCTCGTAATAAATTCGTGGTTAGAATGTTGTATTTTTTTCACATATAGACCTCAGTTCAAGGCTTCTTTTGGTACAAGTACAAGTACAAGTTACAACCATTGAAAAGAAGAAAACGAAGAGAAAAGAATGGGCAAAATTATATTTAAAAGACAGGGATTCATTCAGACATATGCAGTCATATCATAAATCTTTGTAGAGTTCTAAAATTTATATTATTAATCTTTTTTCAGTATTAGCCACGTCATCCGACGCCATCGCCATTGATAACGATCGACCGACGTCCGTTTTGTTTGGCGGTAGAACTGTGACTAAAGCTGTAATAAGTATATAGTCTATGACTAATGCGCTGTCCGGTGCGATCGCCCGTCCACACGCGCGAATTTGGTACGGTCCGCACCAAGTTCGGATGAAAAAACCATCGAACCAACCGTACCGTCAATAATAATAATTATGTCCGGCGGACCACTGTACACATGATCGAATATGGTCCGGAGCGCACCAAGGTCACGGTGCGGTCCGTACCAAATTCGAACGTCTGTTTATAACTTAAGTAAATTATTAGTAATTCATATGTTTGTAAGATAAGTGGTTGATGGACAATCTGCCTCCCTAGACAAGTGGCTTTCTATTAGCGTAAAGTTCAATAGAATAGATTATGAATGTATGAGATTGACGTTTGATTACAACGACCACGACGATTGATTACGTCAATCTCATACATTCATAATCTATTCTATTGAACTTTACGCTAATAGAAAGCCACTTGTCTAGGGGAGCTGGTTTGAAAAATCACATATTTGAGCCAAACAGCGCACGGACCGCCTACACGGTCTTAAAATCGATACGGCCTCATAACGATATCTGCTAATTATTTGTAACACCTAGTGGATTTTATAATCATATTTTAAAGATATTTTTTACCTGTTTTTGTAGTGTTGAAATTAAAGTCTTGTACACACTGAATAAGAGACTAGTTTATATGTATTTAAAATGTGATATAAAACGTTTGATTCTGTGGTTTGATTATTATTTAACGCTGGCAATTTTATTAAAATAGCGCCAAACAATTCGAAACTTTAAACTGACAGAAAATGTCAAAGACATGATTGTAAAGTTCATATTAGGTTATCGGATTTTGATAAATTTATATAATGTTTTTATTATCAAATAGACCTTATATTGTTTCATAGGTATGATATTTTGCAGCTAAAAGAAATATGAGTAATTTATTTTTAAAAACGTGTTTTTATGACGTTTCACGAAGACTTCGTGGAAAATATGTGCAATTTTTGCGAGAACCTACGCACAATCTTCATGGCAAAATCTACTCTATCGTAAGTTCAATCCAATGTTTTTTTTGTTAATTTCCACGAGTTAAAAGTTTTTACCAGTACTTGTGGTTATAGTTTATACTCTTCCAGTTTGTTGAGGTTAAAACACTTGGAAGTTAAAAAGTGAGCAGGTATAACTTCTTAATATTTATTTTGTAAGTATTAGAGCAATTTATTATGACGTATTTTAATATCAAAACAATTTAATAATACTTGTGTAAATTTTTGTTTTGTATTGCGTTACGTGTTTATCAGCATGAGGTCAATGTTTCTGTGATCTCTTTATTATTAAGACCTCTATTAAAATTGTCAGTCTAACTCGGTTACTAAAACGTGAAGACAGTTTTGTGAAATATTAATTGAGCTCTACAATTTTTTGATTTCTTAGGCAACAGTACCTAGCAGAAACTTTGCAAGCAAGATGAATAAGACCCTTCTGAATGGTAATTTATGGGACACAGACCCTGAATTATTTGAAATTATTAAAAATGAAAAACATCGGCAGCAAAGTGGCCTTGAAATGATAGCATCAGAAAACTTTACCTCTATTCCTGTTCTTCAATGTTTGAGTTCATGTCTTCATAATAAATATTCTGAAGGCATGCCAAATCAAAGGTAACTCAATAGTATCTATATCTAACAATAGGCATGACGACAGTATCAATAAATGTTCGAATTAGTGTTTTTAAGGGAAAATGTATAATATATAAATTAAAAATAGTGACTTAGAAATATTAAAAACATTAAGATTAATGAGATTATCAATAAAATAAAACGTTGAAATTCTGCAGTCGGCCATTTTGACTGAAACACGCGTGACGTCACGTCTACGTAAACAACTCACAACAACTTCGCGGCAGGTGTATTTTGTTGTTATGAATATGCTGAGAATATGCATTTTTATTTATTTTCAATTTTTTCACATATGCTTTATCGACTCAGAACAGAAATATAATTGCGAATTCACGAATATGTGGTTAGGGTTTCTCTGCGTCAAATTTATACAATCATTTCATATTATTTTCTCACTTTAAACAATTACTAACACTTTTTTTGGGTATTATTTTTATGTAGATTCACATTGCAATACTGCACACCACTTATAAACTGAAATTAGATTCTATAACACTTTATAATTAAATATTTGTTTAATTTTACTTCTCTATGCATACAGATAATTACGTATTTACGTAAGAGTGACGTCACGCCTACGCCATGACACCTGTGAGCTGTTTTAGCACAGTTAATAAATATTTTTTGAAAAATGGCTTTTATCTTCGTTAAATTTAAGTATATTAGCGAAATATAGGGTTTTTCTTGTTTAATAAACGTATACACACATTATGGAAGAGGTTTTGAAAATCTTTCGTCATGCCTATTATATACATGTTACTATTTAATTTACCTACTTGTCACACCTTCAAGTCAGTACTTTTTGAATTTTTTATATTACTATGTAGTAAGAAAAAATTGTTTGATATTTTCATAACAATATTTCTTTCTGATAGAATAAGAATTAGGCAGATTGTAGAGTAAATAAAATTATTTTCAGGTATTATGGAGGAAATGAATTCATTGATGAAATAGAAATCCTGGCACAGAAGCGAGCCCTGGAAGCTTACAGGCTAAATCCAGAAGAATGGGGAGTCAATGTACAACCTTATTCTGGTATGTTTCTTGAATACTATACTCACAAAAAAGCATATAGTTTACTATTACAATATTCAATGATGGTTTGGATTAAAAAAGAAAACAGATATATTAATAATAATTTTTTTTTCTTTCCACAGGTTCACCAGCAAACTTTGCTGTATATACAGGAATAGTTGAACCTCATGGTCGTATCATGGGATTGGACCTTCCAGACGGTGGGCATCTTACCCACGGTTTCTTTACAGCCACTAAGAAGATTTCCGCTACTTCCATATTCTTTGAAAGTATGCCTTACAAAGTAAGTTATAAGTATAATTAATGGCTTCACATAATCATTTCTTATTCTGTTAAGGTTTACTTATTTTTTGGGGTACATTATTTTTTTTTTTAATTACATATCTCACAAAAATAGACTATATTAGAAGAAATTAAGTTAATTTTCAATGTTAAGACACTTGGACAAGTATTTCTACTGTAATAGTCAAATAGTTTGCAATTACACAATTACCTTCACTGCAGTTAACAAAAAACTATTACATCAAGCTAGCTTTATATAGAAAAGTAGGTAACATGAATATAACAAAAAAATCTTGCATCATTGTAAGTGAGCCAAACTGCCCTACATAGCCTAATGACTTGTACAAATTGTTAATATCACTAATACAATTGCAACATTATAATATACATACTAGCCTACCGCCTGTGGCTTCTTCCGTATAGTCAACGAAATGCAGTTAAAACTACCCCACTGTCTAAGCTGCTATAATTATTGTCAGACAATCATATCGTTCTATTGCAACATGAAATACAAACAATCAAACAGACACACTTTATAATATTAATAATGATTTCAATTACTTTTACAGGTGGACCCTAAAACTGGCCTAATTGACTATGACATACTCGCTCAAACTGCTAAATTATTCAAACCACGCTTAATAATTGCTGGTATGAGTTGTTATTCAAGATGCTTAGATTATAAGAGATTCAGAGAGATTGCCAATGAAAATGGATCATATTTAATGGGAGACATGGCACACATTTCCGGTCTTGTTGCTGCAGGTAAACAATACATACAATTTTTGCAGTTAAATTATTGCTTTTATTTTTTGTACTTACTCCAAAAGTCGGTAAAAATACTTATTCTATAATTGGATGAATATGCATGCTTCTACTTTTTGTAATAACTTTCTGTGGAAAATTACCGCAAAATATTATAAATAAAGTTAAAAGTACTTTTAAACCTTTTTGTTTCAAGGAATTTTATATATTTTCATCTATTACGAATAATAAAAAAATTAAATTGACAAAAATAATTATTATTATGTATACACTTTTTCATTATTATATTAATACGTTAGTAACAACATTACATCATTAAATAATGATGCAACAATAGACCAAGGGTTACATTATAAATAGATTACTAATAAGATTTGCGTTAGATTATGATGAATATGACACAAATAGTTATGATAATGAGCAATTTAATAATAAACATGGAATGATAAACAATCACTAAGAGATAAACAAACTTAAATTGAACAACTATAATTAAGTAGTTTATCTTGGATAAATTAAGAATAACAATATCTCAATGATAATTAAGTCGTTTTCGTAATATAATGCATTGATAATAAACATCTTCCAATAACCATTATTGCACGCCTCATAAGCGAAGCGTTGAGGTGGGTACTACTGTCACTTCGCGCAAAACATCTGATTTTTCAAACTTAAAATGCATTTATGTATCATACATTGCACTTGTAAGATAATACATACACACACATATTAAGAAAAAACACTATTTTTAACGTTCATGATATTTTTGATGTCATTTTTGTTATTTAAACTAGTTAAAAAACAGTTTAAAAAAGTTCTGTCTTGGACGTCCGTGTGTCTGTATGTGCGGATCCTTTTTCTTGTTAACACGATAGCGACCGAAATACTTTACTAATCGAGTCTTTTTTTTTCTCTTACGCTTGAGTATGCTCAGGAATAGAACCCTTTCATTTTTCAGGGTCTGATTCGATGTGGTTTAATTGTTATTAAATAAACAAAAATAATAATTAATAAATATTTATTAAAAAAAAATTATGAGGCGTGCACTTTTGGATTTTCCAAATTATTTTTTTAATGTGTACAATGTATGCATAGATTATCTAAATATAGACATTTTTAAGAATATTGTCTATACTTATTTCTATATAATATATTCTCGTCCAACATGTATTTTTCGCGGGTGATGTGTACACGACATGTCAACACGTAAAAATTGCGCTCTCAATATTCTAAAATTTTCTCAAAATTTATTGCACGTAAAAATGTGCAATAAACGATATTATATAAATAAATAAATATTTATTAATTCATAATATGACACAACAGAGGAGTGATATCTATATACTTCTATGATATTTTTCTTTTTTCAAATCAAAATAGGTACAAGAGCTTATGTTGGAACAGATGGACATATAAAAATATATCATTTTGAACTGAAACTTCTTTCAAGGTCGCGTTCATGGAGTTAGGCGACGATTTTGGTAGTTTTGAATCTTGCCAAAGAAGTTTCACTTCTGACATGTGTGTTCGGCACACACGCTCTTTTTTTGCCATTATTGGGCAATTTATTTAGTGTAGAGTCTGGCAACACAAATCAACTTCTAATTTAAATTGCCACCTTTTTTAAATTGCATCTAGTTGCTGACTTTGCGTTTAAATAAACGCAAAGCTTATAAATAAATAATTATTTTATGGATATAGTTAAGTAATGAAAAATAAAAATTGTATTCTATGAGTAGTGTACAGAAGAATATGTATGGAAGTTGAATTTGTATTATCGAAACATAACTATTATATGATAATTGTTACAGGTGTAATCCCAAGCCCATTTGAATACTGTGATATTGTAACTACAACTACACACAAAACTTTGAGAGGCCCTCGTGCTGGTATTATTTTCTACCGCAAAGGAGTTAGATCAGTAAATGCTAAAGGAGACAAGATTATGTATGACCTTGAGAACAAAATCAACCAAGCTGTATTCCCAGGACTACAGGGAGGACCTCACAATCATGCTATTGCTGCTATTGCTACTGCTATGAAACAAGCTACTTTGCCAGAATTTGTGGATTACCAGAAACAGGTAAAATAGTTTACTTATTTATGAAATCCTGTCAATACTGATTGCATAATTCTTTTTAAAATATTATATATTTTTTGATATGCAGGATATTTATTGCTTTTACTTTAATGATCACATACTATCATGATCATTACTGCAAATTTAAATGCTCTCCTAGAGTTGGCAACAACATACCAAAAGACAATAAAATATCTAAATAAATATTAAAATGTTATGGTTAAATATTAGTCATGGTTGAAATATAATTTTCCAAGTATTATTTATTTTTTATTTTTAATAAGTATAATTTTTAAATATTATATTTTTTTTCAATTTCACAGGTTATCAAGAACGCTCAAAGACTGTGCGAAGGTTTGAAGTCGCTTGGTTACGAAATAGCGACCGGTGGTACAGATGTGCACTTAATATTAGTAGATGTTAGAAACGTCGGTTTGAGTGGAGCTCGCGCAGAGAGAATTCTAGAGCTCTGCAGTATTGCCTCTAATAAAAATACAGTTCCTGGAGACAAAAGTGCTATGAACCCCAGCGGCATTCGTTTAGGTGAGATTTTTTTTATATCTGATACGCAATTTTGTATAAAGATCTAGTAAAAAGCAGACTAAGAAAACGATATGACTTATGATATCAAAATAAGTGTTTAATAAAATTACGAAATTCTTCATCCGCAGTCGTAAATTTTTTATAGGCTAAGATTTTGCTTTTTTATGCTATACTAAAAGACGTGTCATTGCAATTATTACGTGTCTTAGGGTCATAATGTTATCACCTGTTATCACAAAACAAACAGATTCAATTGTAAATATGACCCCAATAATGACGTCAATTCATTGAGCAAACAAAATATAATGAATCTATTGTCCATAGTCCATACCAATAATTAAATTGGAGAGTCTGTCATAATCTTAATATATATAAATCTCGTGTCACAATGTTTGTTCTCAATGGACTCCTAAACCACTTAACCGATTATAATAAAATTCGCACACCATGTGCAGTTCGATCCAACTTGAGAGATAGGATAGTTTAAACATGTAGGAACCACGGGCGAAGCCGGGGCGGACCACTAGTGTAATATAAACATTTATTTTTATAGGTACCCCAGCTTTAACGACAAGAGGCCTTAAAGAAACCGATATTGACAGAGTTGTTGACTTTATTGACCAGTCTCTGAAGCTGGGTCAAGAAATTACAAAAATTTCTGGACCGAAAATTGTGGACTTCAACAAAGTCATTGAAGAAAATAAAGAAATTAATGCAAAAGTAAAGAGTTTGAAAGAAAATATTGAAACATACATCCGAACATTCCCACTGCCTGGATATGAAAATTACTAAGATAGTACTTTTTGTTGCTTTATAAAAATTATGTTACAATTTATTATTTAATTTAGGTACATAATATACTTGATATATTATGTATGTATTTAACCCAATATGTTATGAAGTTATTGCTTAGTTGTTAAAGGCGTACTTCCTTTTGAACTCTCTCTATAATTGTATACACATAAACAGGGCCGAGCCGCCCCTGTGTGCGAAGTGTGCGGCGCACACAGGCGCCAAGACAATAGGGGCGCCGCGCCGCCACTGCCACCAAAATTATTTTTGTTACCTATATGATTGTTTTTTGTAGTGGAGTATCGACAAGTAAGTAGGTACAATAGGCGCAACATAGGCCTTGTAAACAACAAAACATCTATAACGCTTATTGAACAAGTCTCTCAATATTTAATGTTTATTATTATTCACGTTTATGGTTTCATTTTACGTTTAGGGTTTTAGTTTACATTCCTTACGAGCTCAACGCGGCAGTTCTTTGAACCATAGAAAAAGTACTAGTTATTTTAAACCGTAGAGGCGCCGAGTAGGTATGAGTATGAAATTAGTCCACTCATTTCGTCCGAAAAAAAGGCAAATAAAAGAAAGTGAATTTGCGCATCTATTTTTTTGATATGTTGTAGGGGATACCTAGAAAAGCTTATCTTGAGTTTTTCGACCAAGATTTCCTATGAGCTTTCGTCGCCATCTTGAAAAAAGGGGTAAAATTGGTTTTTCGGCAATAACTCGGCTATCCGATGAAATTCGGAAATCACTTATAAGACACTTTTTGTTCCTTTTTTAATGTTCTACAATTAAGTCCTGACCATTTTTACTGTATCGTGCATCGTTATCGAGATATCGATTGATAAAGTAAAAAAATATTGTAAGACCTGGCATCCGTTTTGACGAGTGTGTTTGCATTTTTTCAATTACAAAATTTTCTTGAAACCATTTTTCATTCATTTTACCGTGTGTTGTACTTTTTTTCGCTCAAATGTACAGTTCAACTTTTTTTTTACTGCACAAACAAATTATTTGTTTAATAAATATACTTTAGTGTGATCTTTAATTTGTTCTAAAGTCTGGTCTATGTACTTATTTTTTATCCCATCAATTTCCTAAACAATTTCCCATTCGATTCGCCATGCGAACACAACCGAGCGAGCAGCTCGCTCGACGGTGAGCGTGAATTCACCGACTCTGCGGCGCGCTGGAGATCGTAATTTTTGTCCAACTAAAAAACTCCAAAAAGAAAATTGTAGGTCTGAAATCTGAATATTCTCTACAAGTTCGAATTCTACGATTTTTTAAATACATGTATATGTATTAGATACATATACATAATGTAGGTATATGTATTATGTCATAAACAAAAAAAGCAAAAAACTAAAAATGTGTCCTGAATTTTTGAACTGAAACTTCTTTATCGGGGTTGGAAAAAAATTGAGTGTAACATTTTTTCGTTACGCGTGACTTTTTCCGTTACGCGCCATCTTTTTCTTATCCCTACCACGCGTGATTTGACGTATTTCTGTAAAGTTGCATACCTATCGTAAATTATTTTTTGAAAAATAAGGTCATAAAGAAGTTTCACTTCGTACGTGTGTACACTAGTACACGCACATATTTTTTTTACTTTATCGATCAATATCTCGATAACGATGCATGATACGGAAAAAATGGTCTAGACTTAATTGTAGAAAATAAAAAAAGGAACAAAAAGTGTCTTATAAGTGATTTCCGAATTTCATCGGATAGCCGAGTTATTGCCGAAAAACAAATTTTACACCTTTTTTTTTAAGATGGCGGCGAAAGCTCATAGGAAATCTTGGTCGAAAAACTCAAGTTAAGCTTTTCTGGGTATCCCTACAATATATCAAAAAATTAGATGCGCAAATTCACTTTTTTTTAAATGTATATAATGAGTGGACTAAATATGAATGAGTGAGTTTCTGAACGCAACCCGATGCGATGCGTGCGACTGCGACGCAAGCGGGGCCCGGGGGTGGGGTCATGGGTATTCCCCGATTTTAACGAACGAGATAGCTAAGGCAAAACAAAACAAATGAACAATCATTTGATTGAAAGTGTGTGTGTGTGTAAGGTGCGCATTGAATTTTTATAAAAAAGAAGCGCTTCATAGGTTTCGCACACAGGCGCTGCCGGGGGTCGGCGCGGCCCTGCACATAAACAGTAAAACAATCATTTATTACTGTACTGCCAATTGCCATGGATGAATTTGATTCTTTGTAATTCAGGGGATCAAAATTAAACATTGTATTCATTCATCTTTCATAAGTTATCATGGATTACAATGTAAGTTTTTAGATGTAAGTGTTATTTAAAGTAAAACTTTTAGTTAAATCTACTGAAAGTTAAGCTTGTTGAATCAAAAACTATATAAAATGCTATGAATCCTATCTTTGAAGCAGTATATTTTATATTGTATGGTACCTATATTATTATTCCATTATAAAGAATCTCTTGTTATTGTTATGTACAACTTACATTTTTTAAAAGTATATGTATGTATGCAATTTTAAAAACATACAGACAGTTTACATATGAGAGTATGCAGTTTTATGTTTGAATAAACTTAATTTTTAATACCTTGACCCGCATTTTATTTAATTCCCTAAAATGGTAGGTATTAATCAGGCGCGTAGCTACCGCCGTATCTGCCGTATCAATTATACGGGGCCCCCGCGCCACGGTGGCCCCCAACGTGCGTAAGCAAAAATTACTAAAAACTTCCCAAATTTTTTTTTTCAGAAATGATAAAAGTAAAAAAAAGCAATTTTCTGGTCTCCTGTGTGTATATTTAATTTGAATTGTTTGTAAAAATTTTGGAATAAGCGACAGATAGATAATTATGATGAATGAATATTTCTTTTAATTTTATGCAAACATTTTTCTTTCTTTTGTGAGAAATCTTTACCTTTCCTAAGGGCCCCCAAACAAATTTTTATACGGGGCCCCGCCAAGGCACGCCACGCTTCTGGTATTAATGAAGCAAATACGTATCACGCGTTAAGATATTGTATGCTAAGATTATTGTATAATGTATACATTAAGGTATACATAATCATAATCATAATCATTTATTCACCATAAATATAAAATTAAATACATAGAAATCATTATCTTAAATTAATTAAACATAAAACATACAACAATATTATAATAGGACCTGATGATTAAAAGATAATATGACATACATAATATTTATGTCGAATGTTAATAACACTCATATATGCATGAGATAATTTAGCTTCATAAATTAAATTAACAAACCATACCCAAGAAAACTACTTACCTTACACAAATTTTAGCTATCGATTCCCTATGTTATTATAATGATCAATATGGCATCTTTACAACGATAAATAGAAAACATCGAAAAGTAAAAAAAAACGTTTCTATAACGTAATTCCTTTGCCTGGCAAGTAGTAGTCATTAAAAATATACAGAACAACTACTAAATATCTGAACAAAAAATTTCTTGCATTTTGGAGACTTGCAAATTTCTATGATTATAGTATTATAGTCAATGAACACTAGGGTTGCCAACCGTACTATAATATATAGTATTGTACTATATTTCGGGTCTGCGTACTATATACTGTTGAAAACATATATAGTACGCAAAAATACTATATTTTCAACACCGACAAATGTAACAAACAAATCCTTCATTTAAAAAAAAATAAGAACGCGCCTTTTAATTGTCAAGATGGCTAACCTATTGCGCATATATACCAGTGGCGAGAAAAAAGAAACAGAAATAGTGTATCATTAATAAAAAATGAGCTTTTGATTTATGTTAATTTAAAAAATGAATGTGACAAAGTATATGACACTTTAATTTTAAACAAAAAGCTGTTACACAGTGCAAGAAGCGCAAAAAAATATAGTTTTTATAAAAATAAAAAAGACGTGTGGCACTCGGGGACTGCCGCGGTAAAGCTATTGCATAGCATGCCTTCAAGCCACACCTCCGAGCCCGTCGGAGTGGGAAGCGTGAGGTTTTTTCGTTACGGAATTTCTCGATTCGGTCCCGCGCTCAAAGCCCGCGATAGAAGCTATGCAATAGCTTAATAATTAACAAATATATATTTGTCCATTTTTTTTTGTTTTTCCCATAAAATACTATATTTTTTTTAAATGTACTATATTTTTTACACCTTATTTTGGAAAATACTATATTTTGATCATGAAGTGTTGGCAACCCTAATGAACACACAAATGAACCCTAGGTTCGAAGTGGAAGACGGTATCCTGTGATAACAGTGTGGAAATTTTCAATGGGCCGAGGGAGAGTAATTGAAATACTGGAGATACCTAGCAAATTTTACTGAAAGGAAACATTACTTTTTACAGAAATAGAACTGCATTTTAAAGATTTTCGAAAATTCACTGGTTTCGACTGGGAATCGAACCAATTAAAAATTGTATTCATCATCATCATCATCATCATCATCAGCCCATATACGTTCCCACTGCTGGGACACGGGCCTCCGTAAAAATTGTATTATATCTGTGAAAGTATCACAGATAATTACTATAGTATTTATAGAGCTGAAAATCCGAGTGAAAATCTGTCAGCTGTGAAATTTTTACCTTTATCTGTAACCCCGTTATGTTTATTGCATAGTCTGTATTTCTGACATTCATTCAGTCTCCATTTAATTTCGTAAATTGTGTTGTTTTTGTACAGTAAATTTTGAATACGGTGATAAAGTACTAAAATATTAATCAAGTAGGTCTTGGCCTCACAAAAAATATATATCGTAAAATGCACCTCATTCAAAAATGTCAAGGATTTCCATTATTGCGCGTGTAACGTACATATGTACATTTGTTCTACAACAAAACGTAAACTAAATAATTATTACAAGTGTTAATTTGTTAATTAATTAGTTTTCACGATACGCTTTTCATTTCTATAATTATATTTTTTACATGGCTAACGAAAAAGATTAAATAGTGAACGATATTATGTATACAATTGCGTGGGGTAACAACCACCTGGACATCAGGCAAAATACGCAAAAACTATGTTTAGCACGACCGGTATGGTAGCAGCACCCCAGCAAGCGACAGGTCAAGTCGCACCTAATGGCAGTACTACCTTACCCAGATCCCATCACCAAAGACCTGGTAATTAATTTAAAAGTCGAAATTATGTATATTCATATACTGTACTCTTTCCTACACTTGTTAAACAATAACTAAAAATTTGAAATTATTGTGCTTCATTATCAATATTCAATATTCTTTATACTTTCAAAGTTTATTGCAAAATCAAAGAAGATAAATATTTACAAGTTATTATACAAAATAAACCACTTTCAAACTTAAATTTATGTCAATGTCAATTTTATACTATCCTTTAGATCTGAGTGAAAGTGTAACTTAAAAAAATGTTGATATTATATAAGTTAGAAAAGGAAATTAAAAATTTATAATTTTATGTTTCTAACACATGTCAAATATGAATAAATTCATTATATAGCTTTTGTTCTAGGGCGGCCACCTGCAGTTCCAAAATCATATGATTATCTTCTAAAAGTATTATTGGTTGGTGACTCTGATGTTGGTAAACAAGAAATCTTACAAGATTTAGAAGATGGATCAGCTGACTCACCTTTTTGTAGTGGCAGTGGTAAGTTAAAAAACAAATAAGGATATACGGATAGAATAATAAATATCATATTAATTAATTTAATGTTTAATTGTATACTCATTACAACTGGTACAAAAATTATTATTAGGTAAGGTTCTGAAAAATTAAACAAAATAACAATTTGAAAAATGAAATTATATTTGAGTAAAAATGTTGTCATTCTGAATTTTATGATAATGTTCAATAGGATAGCTATAACAACAACACTACTTAATTAACATAAACTTTGTTAAAACCTTTCTAGCATACAAAACCACAACAATCCTTCTCGATGGCAAAAGAGTGAAACTGCAGCTATGGGACACATCAGGCCAGGGCAGGTTCTGCACAATCATCCGCTCGTACTCACGAGGGGCGCAGGGAATCCTCCTCGTGTATGATATAACAAACAAATGGTCCTTTGACAGTATTGACAGGTGGCTTGAAGAAGTTGAAAAGGTACAGGTTTATGCTAATTCTTTCTGTGGCGAAATATATTATATTCTATAATATATTCGCTTATAATTTGATAGCCGGCTGCACACACGAAAAAACATGAATCATGCGGCGTTACCTCGCTCTCAGGCGTTCCATGTAAGGCTTGAAGTGCAAGCAAGAGCGCGGAACGAGCGACAAAGAAGCGCAATCGGCCGTTGTCACGTTCAACTATCATCAGTAAACCGACTTTACAGACAACCAATTTTTTTCAATTTGAAATCTATTACCTGATTAATTTAAATATGTTTTAAGACTCAATTATGATGCCTTTCAAGAACTACGAAAAACTTTTATTACTTTAGATTTGAATTAATGGTAAAATGTAGAGATAAATTAAATTTTAATGGTTGTTTTACATTCTACTCATGTTGATATGCATTTTTTTATTCTTCTATGCAAGAGATCATTACAATATGAAATTAAATATTGCTGTGACTAAACATGAATATTAAGCTTTTCTTATCAATATTACATTTCAAATCAATTTATTTTTTCTATAAACTTTCACTAGGATTCTATTAATTATTCATGTGTAAAACTATTTAATTTAGTTAACTTGAGGTTAGTTTTATATGTTAATTTATTCTTGTCTCATAAACTTTCCTTTGCAATGTGCTTCGAAAAATATAAATAAATTAATAATTTTAACACATTACATTACAATAAAATGTACCAAAATTGCTTTAATTTTTTTAAAATTTATCAAACTGCGTCATTGCCTACATTTGTCTTAAGATGTAATAAATTATGGCAATAGTATATTATGTAATCCTTAATTTAAAATAATGTTTCAGCATGCGCCGGGTGTACCAAAAGTATTAGTCGGCAATCGACTTCATTTAGCATTTAAAAGACAAGTACAAGAACGTGACGCGGAGTTATATGCAGCTAAAAACCATATGGCGTTCTTTGAAGTGAGTCCGCTCTGTGATTTCAATATACGGGAGAGCTTTTGTGAGCTCTCGCGTATGGCGCTACATCGCAATGGCATGGAACGACTATGGAGAAGCAATAAAGGTATGATTTATATGGTAAACCATGTATTAATTTGTCTATGCAAATTAAAACTAGTAAAACAGATTATTGATTTCAAATAAAACAAAGGTTTTAAAACAATAATAAAAATAAATGCTTATTAAAATTCGTGTTCAACAACGACTTATCAAAAAATAGGCAGGTTATACACCATTAATTTATTGTATTTTCTAACCACAACAGTTGTTTATGACCTGTGCTTTTTCACCATGATGCATAAAACAGAATTGCTATGGAGCGTGTACAACATATCTGAACTTTCTATTAGTGAAAGAATTTACAAAATCGGGCCCGTATCTTTTGAGATTATTTGGTACAAACATAAATACATTATTAATTAGTACAAATAACAATATCTATTTCACCTACAATAAACCGTCTAATACCACCATTGAGATAATATTACTACGTATGGAGGAGACACCACGAACAAAATCTGTGCGCCATTTTTTTGCTCTAAGTTTCAAAAATTATTATCTAGTTAGGTACTTACCGATGAAAAGTTATGTTAGTCACTTTTCCGTATTATTTGTATTATTTGTGCAATATCGTAACACACACTAAGGCATATTTGATGCGTTTCACTTTAAAACAAATAAAAATGAGCGTGCAGTTAAGCCATATGGCTTATGTTGAGCGGAACATGTAGGCGGTGTCGTCTCCATATGTATATGAGTGAATGAATGAATGAATGAATGAAATGAATTAAAAATACTTTATTGTACACCTTATAGAATACATTTTACAAACTTAAAAATATAATATAGCAATGTACAGTAGGCGGCCTTATCGCTGGCAGCGATCTCTACCAGGCAACCCAGAAAAGACGAGGAAAATAAATGAGTCAATAACATGGTGGTGCAAAATAAATAAAAGTGCCAGAATAATATTTTATTATATGTATATATACTATACCTACATATATGCAGCTTACATTATTATATACATACACAAAGAAATAATAATATTATATATACACATATATCTCAATGAATACCACATTCCAGTCCTCAGTCTCCAAGAGCTCTGTTGCCGCGCGATAGTAGCCCGTACATCAGTGTACGGTCTCGAGCGACTCCCCCTCCCGACGACGCTCAAGTCGCACCTCAAGTCGTACGCGATCTCCGCCGCGCCGAGCCGGCACCGCGCGCGCGCGCACAAGCACCCGCACAACGCACGGCTCAATTGTACCGGACGGAATTCGTGTTGCATCACGTAGATTGACTACGTAAAAACGTGTTACAAAAAGAATAGGGATGTAACGATACATGATTTTGCCGATACGATACCGATACCGATATTTGTAATAAAATATCGGCGATACCGATACCGATATATCGGTATCGGTATCGTTACGTCCCTATAAAAGAATATGTATTAAGAATTTTTTTAATAGAAAAAAATCGATCACGAGGAGCGATTTGAAACCGCGTCGTAATAATAAAAAAAGTATTGGTAAATTGTACAAAATGGTTTTTCGATTGGCAGAAACTCTTATATAGCTGATAGAAATTGTAACGCGGTACAATGTTCGATGTGTTATTTCGATTGGAAACATTTTTGTCACCAAGTAAAGCTAGTAACATTTAAAAGTATAATAATCTAAGAAGGGATTTGTGGATGCATTTCGAAAGAATAAAACTCGCCTGAATTTAATTTGACTGAAAAACTAACAAACTCTTGTTTCTAAATTAATAACCGGAATTTTTTTTAATATTTGCACTACTAATCGTATTAAATTCAAACCAAATATGAGAACATTTAATTTTCTTTTTATCCAAACAAATGTTCTATTGTGCCCCATTTTTATAGTTTTTACTGCCAATTGATTACATTTGACTAAATTATGAAATATCTTTATAGGACTACTTCATTGATGAATTGAACGATACTAACAAAGAATGTAGGCTGTAATTGACAACGGATTTGTGACTAGTGTAAGCTATTAGTGTAGGCTAACGTTACTTAACCTTATGTATTGTGAATTTGTGAATATAAGTGTTATTTAATTATAGCATAATATGTGAATATTTTGTAGCACGGCATTTCGCCTTTCAATTGTCCATATTATATTCAAATGAAATAACATTTACTTTGTATACATCTATATTGTTATGTGCCTAGTGATACTTATAGCGTAGCTGATATGTAATTATACTATAGCAGGTGCAAATAATATTGTAATTCTCTTTTGTAATATTTCTTACACTTTTTAACAAAATCCGTAACGTGGACTCTTTTCCCTTTTTAATACAAACAATTTGCAAATAAATGATATAAAGCTCAAAGACAGACTGTCAATATCACGTTTTTTCTATCACAAAAGTTTTCGATGTAATTTCAGTGCTATAATGTAAATTATTGCTACAATCAAATCACGTCACCTTTTGTCCATTATTATAAGTAACTTTTATAAACAATTTTACTAGTTATTTTCATCGTATTTACTTAGAATATAATGCAGGATATATCTTGTCCGAACGTGACCTCAACCATAATTATTATAAATTGGCTATTTTCTGAGATCAATCTTTTGCAATTAATAATAAGGACTGCGAAATAAAATCATTCTCCACTTTTGTGTATGCAATGATTATTGTGTGTATTTTGTGGTTTAATTGTAACACCCACACAATACTTTAAATTACTTCTTTGAGTGAGCCTTGGCATTATTTTGTACACGGAAAATTTTGTTCATTCCGTCCTTAGGAAGTAACATTACAGACCCGTTTCATCAGAGCAGTAAAGGGCGGTGATACAAATCATTATCTGATTGACTTGATATAAAATCAAAACTCAGGATTAGTGTAAGTCGCTGCTCTAAAGCTTTTACACATACCCATTCCATAACATCTCAATATAAATCCGTACTATCTTTATCCAGTACTTTATTTACTTAGTTTAACATTTTTTTACTTTGTATTTATCGAATTTTAGGTGCAAAGTAATGCTTCCTTCGGTTGAAAATATTCGCATGTTATTTTCCAATATTGTTTTTTTTTTTCTTTTGTAAATATTTTATTCGTCTAAATTTGTTAATTTATACAAATACCTATTCAAAATTAGTCGATGTTTTTTTGTACATATTATTGTTTCATTTTTTTATTTGTGATAGTGATTTATAGTTTAAATATAATCCAAATATACTAATGCCAGCTAAAAGTTCGGTGAATGCAGTCATAACGTTATCACTTCTATGTAAGTTGTGAAATAAAACTAATTTAATAAATACATTATTTTTATTTATTTATATACCTTTTCCCTCTTAACTAGTAACTTCTAAACTAATTCATAATTGTATAAAGCTAAAGATTTTATTTGTTTGACTGAACGCGCTAATCTCAGGAACTACTCAGCTGATTTAAAAAATTCTTTCACCCTTGGATATGTACGTAATCCTCGTTAAGTGAGCCTACCACGAGCGAAGCTGGAGCAGTCTACGCAATTTTCAACGATAGTAAAATTCTAAATTCGTTTAATACGATTGAATTAATCGCTTTCAAGTTTAAATACCATTCTGAGGGTGTCGTGTCATGCTGATACAAAGGGTTGTTAACATGCGCATTAGAAAAAAATAAATCGATAGAAAATAGCATGCGCGTTACTGTTTTACTCATCTCACATTCATCCAAACAATGTTCTCTCATTTGTAATGCTGTAGAGCTATAAATAAATCAAATGTTTACCAGAACGAAGAAATGTAACAAAATGATGATCCGCCTTAATAACTTCTTGTACGTTTTTAATTTACGCCAAGGCACAATTTTAATTGCTGTTCATCAAATTGTGAGTACCAACATTTTATCTCAATCACGATTTCTTACATAAGAAAAAAATAACGGACTATTTTTTTTTTCAGGCGCTTTCATCATTTGTGCTTATTATATTATTAGTTGGAATATCCCATCTCGGGGAAATGTTACAATTACTTCACAATGATATGAAAGATGAGGAAGAAAGAAGAGGTTTCTATGGAGTTTCTTACGGAGATCAAGTGATCTTTCACGAGAATGATGTAATAAGTACTAACAATCAAGTTAGATTTGCTAAGGCACAGCATCTTGCCTCAGGTTAGTTATCAGATAGTAGTTTTATTTCAAAGATACATTTTAACAATTTATTTAGGATATAACAATTTATTTTTGCACCACAGAAGATTTTAAATCTTAACTTTTTTTTTATTCTTTCGTAAGTATAAAGCCTTGCTTTTAATTTAAAACTTTCCTTTTTTTCAGTTACCGTCGTTATCCTCTATACGAGTACAATTTTAACGGCTATATACCTCATGTGTTCTATATCTCTGCTCTACGGGGCTGTAAAGTACAAGAGAGAATATGTACTGCCTTGGATAATGGCTGCATGTGTTGCAGTGGTGCTTCTCATCAATTTTATCATAGTGTTCGATGGTTACCCTTGCATCGTGAACTTGTTTGGTGGCCACAATATGTACCGTAAGTATACTAAGTACTGGATTTTTTAGAAATCTTCTAAGATTAAAATCTGCGCGTATAATTATTGTACTCTACTTAGGTCTACTACTATCGATCAACTGTTCTCCATACTTTCATGCCAAAAACCACGGAACGGATTTTGATGATACTTTGTGATATATATAGCGTACCTTTATAGATACCAAAATAATACATATTACTTGCTTTTGCCCGCTCCTGTAACCGTACCTACCGTAGAGCAAAACGTGTTAATTGGACGGCTTATAAATTAAGATCCGCTAAGCGGATTTTGATGACTTTTTAAACGCTCGGATTATAATTTATAATGCTGAGGGTATCTTTTAAAAAGGTGAAATGTCTAACCGGGCGATGACAAATATGTTACTCGAGTAATTTATAATCTTTTAAATTTTACAGACTTCGGCTGCGCCTTATTCGTCCTTACGTTTATTTACGCCATCTGCGCTGTGAGCAGCTTTGCGCTAGAAACAAGTGGGGGTCGGTGTTCTCAAGCTAATATTTCAAACGATGAGAGAGGAGAAAGACTCTTACTTCTCGACCACGCAGCTCATTCGAGTTTGCTGTCAGCAGCGCAATTGAACAAACTATCTCATGGCACTAGAACACAATTTGTTTAAAACAAACCCATATACAGGGTGTCCCACTATTGGTATACTAAGCGCGAAGGAACTTGTAGTTTTGCATACACTGATCACGTAAAAAATACTTTTAAAAAAAATTACGTCCAAAATTTTTTGCTAAATTTTTCCTGAAAATCCATGTTTTCTTCTCTAGCTTCGCGCAGCTGGCATATACCGCTTCTCTAATATGAGCATTTTATCTATGAAAACATAATCTTAAACGATAGCTCACGTGCTGGTGGCAAAGTTGGGCGGCTCGCTTGTTATGGGTGTACACATAGAGTTTTAAGAATTCATCTATTTGAAAAAAAAATGCGTCTGGAATTTTTTAATTATTTTTTACGTACTCAGCGTATGCAAAACTATAACCTCCTTTGAGCTTAGTATACCAACAGTGGGACACCCTGTATATTTCAACTATAGAAATGCTGCTGAGAAAGAAATTTATTTTCATGTTGAAAAGTATTTATTTTTCTGTTAAGATTAATTAAAATCTTTATTCTTAGTACAAAGATTTAAATAGTTAAAAGATGAAACAACCATTTCTTCGATTCGGATCTTTTTTCGAATTAACTATAACTTCTAGTCGCATTTCGATGTTATTTCGGCATGGAACATGGACCGTCATCACAGTAATCTGATAAGAGGGATATTTTTTATATTATCAGGCACTTTGAGTACCTATAATTATTTTGCTATTTAAATCTTTGTCAATGTAGGTAATGACTAGAGATACTAAGTAGGGCGCTAATGCATATAATATTTTTGGTTGTGTTCATGCACAAGTAATGTAAGACAAATAAATTATAAAAAAATAATAATATTTTAAAAGCTGAATGCACCGGCCTTGCTGTGATCATTTTTGCTGGTGTTATTATCAAAAAACATGTTCATTGCTTATTTTATGAAATGTTTTAAATTAAAATATATTTACGAATTTCATTATGTACTTTTATTGACAAAAATTGTACACATTTCAACAGTGAAATATATTTTTCTTACGTACCTATACAATGATTTTATTTCATTGTGATGCTAAAGAAAAGGGATAATTTTTAAAATAACTGCAACAATAATTAGTAGGACTTTGCCTAAATTAAAATTTACCTCAAATAATACATTAGCCTTATTGATGTTTTACCTGAGTAAATCATTATTTTTTAATTATCTCATTTTCATTAGTAACATGATGAATATTTGATTTTAATGCATGTTTTAATTAGCAAATTATACAAAAATTACGTCAGAATCATGCTAACAGTTCAAATAAATTATTGAACAGTATAAACCTTTTCATTTAAGTATAAAAATAAGAAAATAAAATCTCAACAACTTATTAAAAATTATATATTACACCTACTTACCTACATTTTCTACTTATTTTTATAAAGAGACAATGATATGGAAGACATGAGTTAAATTTAAGATTCAATATGTCTTTATCATAATACAATTTTATTATGTACAAATTACCTTCAGGTAGATAAAGCTTGAGCTGATTAATAACACTAGTATAATATATAACTACATAACAGATGTATCAAATAGATGCAATCTATACAATATTCAACATAATCTTTTATGTGAGTATTAATAATTATTATAAGAATAATTATTCCATGGTAACATTTGTCAACAGCATGTAACAAGCTTTTTAAATATTGAATACTAAGATAATCAGGTTATTGTGCTTGTGTTATAACAATTCTAAAATAAATTAGCCCCACCGCCCATTCTCTAAAGGTCTTTGTATTCCCTTAAAACCTTTGGCTAAAATAAATTTCTCAGATGAATCAGATCTGCTTGCTTTCGGTTTTAATATCTTTATGCTTTTATAGAATCTCTCTAAATCCATTTCTAAAATAGGAACCTCCTTTCCATCCCATACTTTGAACAGCAAGTTTGCATCTATCTTACTAACTAAGGCAGCAAATCTTATTGCCATATAGCAGAGTCCAAGAATTCTGTCTTTATCCAATTCTCTTATGCCAGTTGCACTTGGAGCCATATCAGAGAGAACAATATCAACTTGCCTTCCATCTAAGGCTTTAATGACTTTCTCGTGAGCTTCAATAGTAGAAAAGTCCATGTTACTCATGATTGTTGCACCCTGAAATGTTAAAATATTTTGAAATTAGTTTGCCTGACTACACTTAGCTATGTTTAATTTATGACTTCTACAGAAATATGAGTTTGAGTGGGGTAAATACATCTTGTATTAACTTAGATGAAAATGATTCATTATTGCATACCTCAATGGGGAAAATTTGTAACTTGTCTATAGCTAATACAGTTCCTTTTGGTTTTGTTGAATCAGCTGCATCAGCATTTGTTTTTTGAACAGCAACCTGAGTCCAAGAGCCAGGAGAGGCTCCCAAATCAACAACAGTGAGGCCAGGTTGAAGGATATTCGTTTTTTCATTCATTTCCAAAAGTTTAAAGGCACTTCGACATCTAGAAGTGCAAGACTTGAATTAAAATATGAAGTGATTTAATGTTATTTAAAAAATTCCTTACAATTACCTGTAGTTATACATCTTTGCTTTTTCAACATATGGGTCTGCTTTTTGACGACTCAACCATTGCTGTGAACTCTTGAATCGTTTAAGACAGTTTACTAAAAAACACATTCTTGAGAAGCTTAAATCTTGGCGTAAAATAAAGCCTGATCGTATCATAATAATATTCTTCTCTTTGATCTAAAATTAAAAGAATGCACTGTTATGATACAAACTTTAATCTAAACAAAACATGAACAGATCTTTGTTATATTATTGTCACTGCGTAGTAGGTAATAAATGTTGGTCTATTTTTAGATCTTGTATGCATGTATAATTAATGTAACGAAACAAATGTATCAAAACTAAATAAACAGCTAAAATATAGGTACCTGTAGCCACAGTAATTACAACTATAACAATGGAATGACACTAATGACAGACATCTGACATTGATTGGTTGATATTGACATAATATGCCAATCTGCCCTGAGGGCCCTGAGCATAGATGTAAAGCCGGTTATTAACGATTTTAACCGTGCGGTTAAAAATGCATTTTTCGTTATTAACGGTTAATTAACCGTTAATAACCGGGGGCGGGGGGAGGTTGCGCGCCGGCAGCATGAGATGATGAAAGGTTATCGTTTTTAAGCTATTCATTTCATAATTATTATGTTGCAATGATTAAAGAATCTATTTTAATCAATATGTATAGTAGGTAGGTATCAGTCGTTTGTGTTATGTTATTTATTATAGGTATAGGTTTGTAGTATGTATATTTTAGATACTTAAATTGTGTTTAGTTTACGTTAAGTGACTTACAAAAAAACAAAACACAGTACCATTTTTATAGGTCGCAGTCGGATAACTAACCGTTATTTACCGCACTTTATGGGTAGCTAACCAAAAATTTAGTTAAATAACGGTAGCTAACGGGTTTTTTACAACTATAGCCCTGAGGCCCTATGGCCCTATTCTGTAAAGTAGTGAACAAAGCTAGGTCCAAACGTCCAAATAAACCTATATGTACAGAAGATGTTTAGTATTGAATTCTAATAAAAGAAATATGTGTTTGGACTTATTTAAATTACCCATCCGAAACAAAAAGGGATCAAACAGTATTATTACTACCTACCTAGGTACGAATGTTTGTCGAGGCAATGGGCGAACACGATTGTGTAATTGCACCATTATATATTTTGTGATCTGTCAATTTGACATTGATAGATTAAAACTTTGGCGCCAGGGGAAGAGCTTATTGTGCTTAGTGCATTTTGTAAACAATAAACAATAGTTCGCCGATTAAAAAAGAGTTATTTGTTTTAAAAACAAGTTTTTAAATATGTGAGAATAGCCACCTTTCATAAGTTATAAAATAATGTTAATTTCGATCCAAACCGGGTTGAGATTTAGTAAGAAACTTTATTTACGATTTATTGGGATAAGAAATAAAACTACTGAAACTATGAAATATCTTAATGTAGCAGAAAAAAATGACGCTGCAAAGAATATCGCAATGCATTTATCAAGAGGGACTTCCAGACGGGTAACGTTTTAAGTCATCGAATTACAATATCTCACTGAAACGTTTATAAAATTTTTGTATTGATCATTTACACTTAAATATAAAAAATATGCTTTTTAGAGAGAAGGATTATCTCAGTATAACAAAATTTATGAATTTGAAGGAGAAGTAATGGGACAAAAATGCCAAATGGTGATGACATCAGTATCTGGCCACTTGTTAGGCCTAGAGTTTGTGGGTTCATACAAAAATTGGCAATCCTGCAATCCGTTAACTTTATTTGATGCACCAGTTTTTAAATACTGCCCTGAAAACTATGAAAAAATAAAGGTATTTTTTAAAACAATAATTTAAGGTTAAGCACTTGTTTGAAATACATATTTTTATTTTTGATGTGAGTATGTAAAATATTGTGTAAAAAATTTTCCACTCATTTCAGAAAACATTAGAAAGGGAAATACGAAGTTGCCAGGGGCTGATTATTTGGACTGATTGTGACAGAGAGGGTGAAAACATTGGTTTTGAGATAATAGAAGTATGTTCTGCCATTAAGAATAATTTAAGAATATTTAGAGCAAAGTTCTCAGAAATCACAGCTATATCTGTTAGAAGAGCTCTACAAAATTTGGAACAACCAAATAAAAATATCAGTGATGCTGTTGATGTAAGGCAAGAACTAGATCTAAGAATAGGTATGTTAAAAATCTCAATAAAGTTATATATTTAATATAATTTTATTAAACTATGTTTTAAGTCCAAAATAGAAAAGATACATTGAAGAAAGCTGTTTTAAGTTTTATATAAGAAGTATATTTATTAAATAACAAAATCGTTAATAGTAACTTAGAATGTTACAGGTGCTGCATTTACCAGATTTCAGACATTAAGACTACAGAAAGTGTTTCCCACTAAACTAGCTCAAAGCTTGGTTAGCTATGGGTCTTGCCAATTCCCAACATTGGGCTTTGTTGTAGAAAGGTACAGAGCAGTAGAAAACTTTGTATCAGAAGTATTCTGGAAAATTAAAGGTATGTTTTGGATTGCTGTAAACATTTAGCCAGTATAACATTCATATATTTAAGTTTAGGTTAGTAACTGAATGCAGCATACAAAACTCAGTTTTATTGCATTTGTTTTAAGACTTATTTTTATTGATTATCAATGATACAACTTAGGTAATTTTATGTCTCAATTATTTTAGTGAATCACACAATGAACAATTTGAGTGTAGACTTCAATTGGGAAAGAATAAGACTGTTTGATCAAGAGGCTTGTCAAGTTTTGCATGATGTATGTACTGAGTCACCTCTCGCTAAAGTCATGGATGTTAAAACCAAACCCAAGTCCAAGTGGCGACCATTACCTTTGGATACAGTTGTAAGTATTTTTATTTAATACAGGAACATATTAAATATGCTTTTATCGGGCTAAATGTAATAGAGGAAGGACCTAGTGTACATCTATTCTAATCATCATCTTTTAATTGAACAAATAATCAATTACATTGCTCTAAACATGCACAATCAGGTAACTTCAGGTTGTTCACGTTATTCACACTGAAGTAAAAAGATATAATTTCATTATTGTAAATTGTTTTAGGAACTTGAAAAATCAGCATCCAGAAAACTGAAAATTAATGCAAAAGAAACAATGCGATTAGCTGAGAAATTATACACTCAGGGTTTGATCAGTTATCCTCGTACAGAAACTAATGAATTTCCTAAGGAAATGAATTTGGGACAACTAGTTGGATTGCAAACTGGGGACCCTAATTGGGGAGGTTTTGCTCAAAATATATTGGATAGCGGGGGACCTACACCACGACAGGGCAATAAAAGTGATAAGGCCCATCCTCCTATACATCCAACGAAATATACTAATAGTAAGTAAATTAAATACATAAACAAATTCTAACATGTACAAAAACAGATTAAAATAATATTGTTGGTCAATTTAGATAAAATTTGATTTTCAATTGTGTTTTTTTATTGTGAATTTTTATTTATTTTTTTTAATATTAAGCGAACTTTGCTTGTGCTGCAAAAGAAGTATAAAAAATACCTACGTCAAACATTTATTTTACAAATCACTGGTGTGACCTAAAAATGTTATTTAACAAAATTGCAACACTATTTTCGTTTTTGCGTCGTAAATCACACAAAAATCTCTAATTTTCAGGTTTAAGTGGAAATGAACAACGTCTATATGAATTCATAGTTCGTTCATTTCTTGCTTGTTGTTCCAAAGATGCCCAGGGCCAAGAAACTACAGTCACTATTAATGTAGCAAATGAAATATTTTCCGCTAATGGTCTTATGATAACAGCCAGAAATTATTTGGAAGTTTATCCTTATGATAAATGGTCTTCAAAAGAAATTCATGTTTATGAGGTAAAATGAATTTTTAGTATTTTTAATTTTTATAATACCTTTACTTTTAGTAGCGTCCTTAGTATGCAACAACACAAATAGTAACTTTTAGAGAATCTATGAGGTATCAAACTTGATTATGTTTGTAGATTAAATTTTTATTAAATGTACAAAAAATTGTTTACAACATAAAACATTATTTCACCTATTTACAGATGGGGCAAACATTTAATCCTACAAGTATTGATTTGGTTGATGGTAACACTTCCCCACCGAATCTTTTAACAGAAGCTGATCTAATTGCTCTTATGGAAAAACATGGTATAGGTATGAAAGAAAACCTTTTTGCTTGTAGTAAAATATTATAAGTAAATTGAATTATTACACAAGTAACATTCTTCCATGTCTATGTACATTTTTACACTGTTTACATCTACATTAATAACGTAAGGATAGATTTGATTCTTTGTATGTGTGCATTGTATTGTTTTCACCATTAATGCTATATGGATTCGTTTATAAGAATGAGTTTTCCTACAATCAAGGAAATGTCGTAAGTAACATAACAGCTTAAAATTAAACGCATTCTTTTTACTTAAGGCACAGACGCAACTCACGCGGAACATATAGAAACAATAAAAAATAGGTCGTATGTAGCACTCGCAGACGCCATACATTTTGTTCCCGGACTATTGGGCATGGGGCTTGTTGAAGGATATGACGCTATGGGCCTTAATATATCGAAACCTCATTTAAGAGCACAGCTAGAAGCTGATTTGAAAGCAATATCGGAGGGAAGAAAGCAACCACAAGTTGTTTTAGCAGAACAGGTATGCCTATTGCCTATTTTACTAAACCACTTGTTGAATCGTCATAGGATGTTTGTTGAAATTGATATTTTGGTTTTATGACATTCAAATGCTTTATAAATATAAATTTATAAAGAATAGAAAAAATTCGATCACGAGGCGGGACTCGAACCCGCAGGATGTTTGTTGTTATGTCTCAGAAGTTAAAAATCTAGTTAGTCAGAATGCTTACATAAAAATCAGGCAATTGCCTGACTTTCATGCAATCGAACGAGCGTGATGTTCGTGAGAGTGCAACATATAAACGGCTGTTGCCCTTTTAAATAGTATATTGTTGGTGTACAACCTGTATATCGTTTTGATGTCGTCATAGCATAAGTGTAGTAGAGTTATTAAATTAAAAATTAATATATAAGAATTATATTACATAATAATTTATAATTTAATATATAAGAACCAAAAACTGTAGTTGAGATTTTGTCCCAGCACTAAGTTGCAATTTATATTTTTCTTTTCATTTTAGATAGCAAAATATAAAGAGGTCTATCTAACTGTATCAGCAGAGGCGAATAAAATAGATGGTGCGTTAGCTGAAAGGTTTAGCGAGAGACCGGCTGAATATACGCCCACTGTAGAAAATATGCCTAGTGATTTACCATCAGGTTTGTTGTAATTTATTCAGATAAAAAAGCGTGTTAAAAAATTAATTTCTAAGAACTCAGAAATATTTCCTACCTCCTCAATATTTCAACTGAATGTATTCATAAAAATATTTTTATATATTCTATTGGTCAATTTATTTTTAGTATTCAAATGCCCAAAATGCGGATGTGACATGGTAATTAGGCAGAGAAAAAATAATGCCGATGAATTTTACATAAGTTGTTCAAATTATCCGAATTGTAAAAATGCCGTGTGGCTACCCAATATTGTGAAGACATTGCAAGTGTTGCCAGATACATGTTCTGAAGTAAGTGATTATTATTTAAATACAGTAATTTAATAATTTGTACAAAATTTTATATACATTTTACAATTACAATTTTTTGTAGTGTGGCCCAAATTACAAAAAGCTAAAATTTGAATGGCGGAACAATTCAATAAATCATATATATCCTCAACCGTATATTACTTGCATTGGGGGTTGTGATACAACCTTTTTGGAGCTTCTTAGAATAAATCTGAGCAGTGTTAAAAAAACAAATACCCAAAATACTGAAAGCAGTCGGAATGTAACGAATAGCAATAGAACTAATGCAGTGCCTCCTGCGACTACTATGAGGCCAGCACAGCCAAGGCAATTTGCACCTCCAGCCACTGTAGTTAGAGCTCCAAATCCCACGCCAGCTCCTAGAATGCCAGTACCAAGGAACACTGGGAACGTTACTACTAGATTCCCTACTCCAAGTAGTTCGGGAGACAACGACGATAATAACATCCTATGTGGATGCAATAAGCCGGCTATTTTATTGACTGTTCGTAAACAGAATGCTAATTTTGGTAAGTACTTAAATTATATAGTACATCTATCTAATCAATATTTTTCATTATTTACCCCTTTTTCACCTTTCTTTATTACAATATTATTTACGTACTATTACTAAATTTATAAAAAGTACTCCAATATTATTAATCTTGTTAAAGTATTACTTTCCCAGCCTTTTTTATAGGTTAAATTATTATTAATTATATTTCCAGGTAAGAAGTTCTACAAATGCCAAGCTGGTAAAGACAACAACGGTTGCGATTTCTTTCTCTGGGCGCCAGAGTCGGTCGATGGAAACGTCCAGAACAATCTAGAAACTCCGCCCGCGAGTAATTCTTGGGGAAATTCGCAATCTGGTTCAAATAGGGGCTGGGGCATAGCACCGAGTATCAATAGAGATGATTATGCACCGAATGACGATAACGTTATGTGCAACTGTAATTTACCTTGTAAAAGGTATGTCATATCTTATATAAATGTTTTTGTAATTGTTATATTATATCTGCGCAAAGTATTCAGAATATATAAAATTCTTTAGTATGTACTGTTATTTTTCAAAATTTTATTAAATATGTATATATATTGCAATTTTTTAGGATAACTGTGCACAAGGAAGGTCCAAACAAAGGTAGACCATTTTATGGTTGTCCAAAGGAATTCAACTCTCGTTGTACTTTCTTTCAATGGGCGGATGAAGGAGCTAGTAGTACTAGTACAACTACAGGTATGTTTTATTTAAATAATATTCTGTATATCTCCTGGTGAAGTAAAAAGTAATCTTCATTAATTATTGTCAATATTAAGTAGCTTTTCGACCGCATGTATTAGTAGTTTATATTGCGCAACACAGATATTCCAATTTCTCTTCTTTCAATTTTTGTCTTAAAAAAAAGTACGTTACGTAAGAAGTCCTTCACATGCTAATCTAATTTTCAAACTATTTAATCCTTTTTGCATCAAAATATCTCAACCGTGACGTGCTACATATTATCCAAAACCATAATATACGGTATAATAAATATTCGTATTTTTACTTTTTTATCAATGTTATTTTTTAATAATGTAATTATTTTTATAGAATGGCGCGGAAACTCCACAAGAGGGCGGGGCAGGGGTCGGGCGGGAACAGACAGGGGAGCGGGCGGGGAGGGGTCGAGGGGTCGCAAGTGTGGGTTATGTCGGCAAGAGGGACATACGCGGAATAGATGTCCTAATGCTAATTAGTTATTGGATCCACATTATATCTCATATTACTAAATATAGAAAAATCACATCTGGTTATTACCACTTTCTTTGGCAGATAGCATGTACAAATTTCGATTTGTGTGAAATTGTAAAACCCAGCTCATTAGTAATTATAAATCGATTTGTACTAAAACAATTATAAAAAGTATATGATATTGGAGTCAGTCATGTAGGTACCTACATAGTCTATGCTCTATAATCTATACTAGTGGTCCGCCCCGGCTTCGCCCGTGGTACCTACATGTTTAAACTATCCTACCTCTCAAGTTGGATCGAACTGCACATGGTGTGCGAATTTTATTATAATCGGTTAAGTGGTTTAGGAGTCCATTGAGGACAAACATTGTGACACGAGATTTATATATGTATATATGTATAAAGATTATAACCTATATAGTAAATGAAAACAAAAAATGTATAATACGTTCTGTGCCTTATTATAGTCGAGCCAATTTAATAGGCGACATTTGACGTCTATCAATTTTATCTTCGAAGAGAGGTAACCTGCTTAAAAACATCGATTAAAGTGAATTAATCGATACGGATTTGAAACATTTGTAAATCGAATTTATTAATTTATGATGATTTTTGTTCACAAGTAATCAATGCATTCGATTCTAGATGTCAGATCTCGATTTTTAGAGTAACATCTCTGGTATTTAAAAAAAAAATGTTTATTGACACAAAATTGTAGCGACGTCAGTTCTTCAATTCAGAAATTGTTTATTATAGTTTAGAATGGTTCATCAGTAAAATGAAATCTTAAAATTACTTGTATCGGTCATTATTATTATACATATGTAATCGTTATTGAAAAAAGTTAAGCAAATGTGCAGATCTAAGTGACATATCACACTAGCGGATTGCGAGCGGTTTCAAAGCGGAGCGGGTGCGCAACGAATACGTTGCGGTTGCGCAGCGAATTCGTTGCGGACGCGTGGCAGATGCGCAACGTTTACGTCGCAGTCATGTACACTCATTAACAAAATGGAATCCGTGCTGGTTGTTACTTATAACTTGTGATAGTATAATAATTATGAGATCATTATTTTTTACGAGTTTCATAACATGTTAATGTTTAGGGTATTGTTTTATCTATTAAATCTTGGTCGAAATGCAATCAGATAACTTAATTGCTCATTAAGAAAGTTCATTAGTGAAATAAATGTTAAAGCTCCTTAACTAAAACAGGGCTATCTTATTATTAGATAAATAGCAGTGAATAGAAAATTTTATCAAGCAACCAGCAACTCACTATCACTTTGCTCATAATTAGGTTCACAAAATCTCTTTATAACATACGTTGCTATGGGAGAGATTATACTGGTCAGTCGTTACATACTTTTGGAATGTATGGTACATTCTAAAAGTCCTAGTAATTCAATTTTATAGCACCTTTTTTTAACAACTCCAGTTGTTATTACATCTTTAGTTAACTGTTAAGTAAGTGCATTTCCACAGTACGGTTAAAAAATTGAGTGCTACAGAAACGATGGAAATATTGAATGGAAGTTAGGCAAGGCGGAAGGGCTGGCTTTTGTGCGAGAGTATACAAAATGACGCGTCCGCAACGAATTCGCTGCGCAACCGCGGCGTGTTCGTTGCGCGCCCGCAACGTATTCGTTGCGCACCCGCTCCGCTTTGAAACCGCTCGCAATCCGCTAGTGTGATATGGCACTAACAGAAAGAAATATCATGTTATTCTATGTTGTCGTTACTAGGTTACGTTGTTGAATTTTGTTGAACTGTCAAATGTTGCCTATTAAAATGGCTCTACTATAGTCTAACTTATTATAATCGACACAATATGTAAATTAAATAACTTGTTTTTATGGATATAATGATTAAACTGTATGTAGCTGTGAATAATAGTTATAATTTATTATTGTTTTGTTTGTATATGAATATAATACACTACCGTTAATGTTTTGTAACTAGAAATAAAACAAAAGTTCTTTATATATTATTGTTTTATTTATTTACTAATTCTATGTACACAAAATGACGAAAATCAGGATATCGATGATATCGACTATCATTGACGATGTACAATGAAACACAATGGTATACAGATTTTTCACAGCTTCATTTTCATCTCCGACTTCTGAGCGTTAACTTGGCCCTAACTATAGAATCGCAATATAAAGTTTTGCATATTTTACATCGAAACATCTGAAACATCATTAAGGTAGGTATATAGATATATTTAATTTAGTACAACACATTTTTTGGCGTGGCATGATAATAAAGTCTTTTCTTGGTATTTCATATGTATGTATTACCATTTGTACTTTTTACTTTTCTGTTTCAACGAACCCAAGCTTTGCGACCTTTGTATATCAGCCTGTTGTTCTGCTTCGACAGTTTTGTCCGTCATCATATCTAACAATATCTCGAACTTTAGACGTAGCATGTTATTTTCTTCCTCTAATTGCTCTAATTCTTTTTTTAGGCGAATATTTTCTTTGTGTGCCACGCCAGCCTTTCCAGATGCTGCAATTTCGTTAAATTATTGGTGAATAATGGCCTAATAAATTGTCTTTCCATCTATTCTTAAAAACAAATTATGTCCATATTATTAAGCAACTTCAAGTCATTATTTAATTATAATGGATAATTGGATTTCACATACTAATTGGCTTGGTGTAATAAAAGCCAGCAAGGTCATCTAATACTGTAAATATCAACTAGGGCAATAGGCTACAGGGAAGTATAATCAAAAATGATGTATCGTTACAATGTGTTTGAGTAGGATTTAGTGTGATTTACAATAAGTAGGTACCTAAGTAACAAGGTACTACGTAACAATAATTTTGTTCTGAATTTATGTTTTTAGGAAGTGTTTTTACCTGGTATCCATTGACCTTCTTCAAAAGATATTTCGAATTCTCCTAATTTTACTTTGAGTGGTTGGATATCAATGGATAGCTCCTTTGAAGCGTAATCGCTTCCGAATTCATTTCTTAAAACAGACGTGTCTTGATTTCTCACAGGTATTGTTTTTGGTGAAAATTTATTACTAAATAAAGGCATCTTCGGCAAATGGGATGCTATGCAACCAATGTTTGTGATACAATTATTCATTGGAAACAACGTTTGGTTTCCATAGTTACGAAATATTAAACAAACAGTACAACAGTACAATGATATCACAGGCGCCCATTCAATTTTTAAAACCTGACTATCCAGACATGTATACTAGTATTTTAGTGTAGAATTGCTAAATAAAAAAGGATCATACACAATTTGAAATAAAACACATTTTTTTGAATACTGTTGTATTTTAAATTCAGGAAATATGCATCCAATATAAATAATAAATTAAATAAAATCGCTTTATATAAAGTATTCGAATCAATAAATAATTTACAAACATTAAAATCCTTAGCATAATAATTAAAATGGTAAATGCAATGCCAATTTGTTTTAAAGTTAAGAAATAAATAAGTCAATCGAATTTACAAATAAAATACTGTAAAAATAACATACTGTAGAGACTGGCAATTTAGAGTCTCTCTCTTAAATTTATGTAAACAATAATATAGTTTAACATAGTTGATAATATATCTATCGGTTAAATCTGTATACAGTAAACAACAAATAAATATAACTATAATATGAATTGGATCTGGAACTCGGAATTGTGTGCAAAATACATTGTATCATATTAATATTCTTGATCTATATGACCTAAACCTAATTCTTAATTAAGTAGATCTTATACTATCAGTCATTAATGGAAGTTGTGTTGATCATAATAATTAAAATTATTAAGGCAGTTATAAATTATACAATTATATGCCGTAAAAATATTCTGTTAATACTATGTCTTTAATTTAAATAACATCACAGCTGGGATTGTTAGAATAATTCCACCGATTGTATACGTGGTAGTTGCACCAGAACACCAATATACTGAAAATAAAAAAAAAGTTCATTACTTAACTATGTAGAAGTGAAACAAGCAAAATCCTAATTTTAGAAATTATTTTACCATCAGGAAGCTACTATTTACGTTGCTAGAGCTCGTCTTTACATAATATGCAGGTTATAAGTTTTAACCACCCGCATATTATGTAAAGATGTAGCTTCCTACAAGAAAATACGTGCGTACAATGTACACATGTCAGAAGTGAGAATTCTTTGTTATGCTACGTTCGCCCTTTCTCACTCTCTCTCAATTGCTCCCTCCCTCTTCTTCGAAAAAAAAAAAACGCTGCACATCTTAGTAATATTTATTATTATTATGTGTCATCCGTAAGATCCGTTACCATCATACACCTTGTACGAGCAAGCACGTCCAAAGTGCAATAAGGCGCTTTGCTTGCATGTTGCGTAACTCAAATTGTTTCCAATATTTTAAACTTTATAAGAAAGAAAGAAAGAAAGAAAGAAAGAAAATACATTTATTTGTACCGATGCACATTAATACATAAAAAAGAAATAAAATAAAATTAACTTATAACTAGTTACAACGGCACAAAATGGATAATATCCACTCAGTGGTTTGAGAATCTAAGGACAAGACAGTACTTAGATTCTCCACTGATTTTCAGTGGACACCACATTGACATCCTGACAGTGGCAGTGTACATATTATGAAAAAAAAAAAATATAGTAAAATAATAAATAAAATAAAAGCAATAATATAATATATAGGAATATAATATAGTAGATAGGAAACATATATATATTATTATAATATATAAAGCTACACTACCACTGACTCACTGACTGACATCGGGTTTCTCGGAAACTACGGGGAAAGTTGGGGGGATTTCGACGTGGACGTGTAGAGGTGCTCCCAGTGACCACCGGAAAAATATTGACATCTCCAACACCCTGGACAAGAGAGTGGACCCCTGGAGGTGCGCAAAAACGGTGGTACCTGGAGGGGGGGTGTCTGAACAAAAAATGCTCGGAACTGGTGGCGATTACCAGGGGTGGTGGAAAAATGGCGATTTTCGCGAAAACAAGATGGCCGCCGTACTTTGCCAAAATCGCCGTTTATGAATCCTTACGTCTCAAATTTGGCACACGTGCTCTGTTCGAGCCGGCGAATCGATCGGTGCCCCGTTCGAGTGGCTCCGGGCCCCAGTTTCCAACTTCCATACAACGTAAAATCCAACGGCCCGCGGAAACGGTGTGAGTTGGCTGGGGAGTCCCGGAACTAAAAATGATCACCACCCTGGGACGCTACCAGGGACGCATAGTGGGTCGCTCGATTTTGGTATTTTTCCATTTTTGGCGCAAACATAAAAACGTAAATTTAGACGAGGTGGCGCAACGGAGAAACACACCAATGATGCATTCATACTCGCCCAGCTCCCAGGATATCCAGAAAAATCCGAAATTTTGAACTTTCTCACAGCCCGCGGAGACGGTCAACGGCCCGCGCAAACGGTAGCAGCTACATCTGGGGTGCTCAAACTAAATGTGTAGTAGACCTCGAGCAATTACCACAGATAGTGAAAAAAATTCAAAATGGCGGAAAAAATGGCCGCCGCCATACAAATGCTAAAACGGCCATCGCTGGTCCGATCGCGCTGAAACTTGGCACAGGGGCTTTAATAGAGCCGCACATTAAGTTGGCATACTCATCATCGAGTTTCCATCGCTGGTTTCCGAGTTTCATACAACGCGAAATTCGACGGCTCTCCGAAACGGCGCCAGATAAGTGGGGGGTGTAGAACTAAAAAATGATCAGGAAGATGGGGTGCTACCAGGGCAATCGAGAAATTTCAAATTGGACGCAATTTTTTTTTTCAAAAATGGCCAATTTTTCAAAACAAGATGGTGGCGCCGGTTACTTTACGATCGGTCTGAAAATTGATTTCTGTGCTTTAATCGGCCATATTTACAAAACTGCATACTCAGAATCTCTCTCCGACCCCTGGTTTCCATTTTCCATACATCACGAAATTCAACGGCTCTCTGAACCGGTGGCACTTAGGTCGGGGTCGCCGAAGTAAAAAATGCTTCAAAACCTGGTCCGCTTCCAGGGATATAAAAAGTTTTGGTAAATTGCAAAATTTTTTTTTTCGAAAATTTTGTATGGAATTTTCCATAGTAGGAAGGGTAATTGAATAGCAACGGCAAAAGACGGCGCCGCGGGCTGCTTGCTGCCCGCGCACCGCGCAACCTCGAAGGTCGACAGCCTCCCGGAGTAGAAAATATTTATTAACTTTTGAACTACCGCACGAGCCAAGCGAGCGAAGCGAGCGAATCACGGCGTAAATATTCAAATAGGTAGCGAGGAGCGAAGCGACGAGCGAGTTAGGTTAACTTTTGAACTACCGCACTAGCCAAGCGAGCGAAGCGAGCAAGTCACGTCAGCGGCCGGCGTAAATATTCAAAGAAGTAGCGAGGAGCGAAGCGACGAGCGAGTTAGGTTAACTTTTGAACTACCGCACTAGCCAAGCGAGCGAAGCGAGCAAGTCACGTCAGCGGCCTGCGTAAATATTCAAAGAAGTAGCGAGGAGCGAAGCGACGAGCGAGTTAGGTTACTTTTGAACTACCGCACTAGCCAAGCGAGCGAAGCGAGCAAGACACGTCAGCGGCCGGCGTAAATATTCAAAGAAGTAGCGAGGAGCGAAGCGACGAGCCAGTTAGGTTAACTTTTGAACTACCGCACTAGCCAAGCGAGCGAAGCGAGCAAGTCACGTCAGCGGCCGGCGTAAATATTCAAAGAAGTAGCGAGGAGCGAAGCGACGAGCGAGTTAGGTTACTTTTGAACTACCGCACTAGCCAAGCGAGCGAAGCGAGCAAGTCACGGCAGCGGCCGGCGTAAATATTCAAATAGGTAGCGAGGAGCGAAGCGACGAGCGTGTTAAGTAAACTCTTTAACAGTTTATTATGAAAAGTCACTGCCCACTATCGATAAGACACCTCAAAATGATGAAATTCGGGGATCACGTTTCAAGAATTTAACCAATATTTGAATAAGTAATTTATAAACAGTTTCGACTGACTGTAGAATCGCTGTTAGCAAATGTAACAAATGGACAGGAAATTCAAACGCATTTTCAAAAGACTGAAGATTTCTGCCCTGGGATGAGCCGCGAGCTGCTTGCAGCTCGCGCACCACGCACCGTCGAAGGTAGACAGCCCCCCGGAATAGAAAATATTTGAATGGTAAATTTATAAGCACTTCCGATTGACTGTGGAATCGCTGTTAGCAGATATTAACAAATTGACGGGGAATTTTTATGCATTTTCAACTGACTGAAGATTTCTGCCCTGGGATGCATCGCGGGCTGCTTGCAGCCCGCGCACCACGCACCCTCGAAGGTGGGCAGCCTCCCGAAGTGGAAAATACTTGAATGGAGAATTTATAAGCATTACCGACTGACTGTAGAATCGCTGTTAGCAGATGTAACAAATGGACAGGAAATTCGAATGCATTTTCAAATGACTGCCCTATCGCTTAAACCCAGAGGCAAAAGAGGCTCGCGGGCTGCTTGCAGCCCGCGCACCACGCACCCTCGAAGGTTGACAGCATTTCAAAATAGAAAATATTTGAATTGGGAATTTATAAGCACTTCCGATTGACTGTGGAATCGCTGTTGGCAAATAATAACAAATTGACGGGGGATTTTGATGCATTTTCAAATGACTGCCCTATTGCTTCAACCCAGGGGCAAAAGGGGCTCGCGGGCTGCTTGCAGCCCGCGCACAACGCACCAGCTAGTTATATATATATAAAGCTACACTACCACTCACTGACTGACATCGGGTTTCTCGGAAACTACGCGGAAAGTTGGGGGGATTTTGACGTGATCGTGTAGAGGTGCTCCCAGTGACCACCGGAAAAATATAGCGATCTCGATCATCTTCGAATACCGAGTGGACCCATGGAGGTGCGCGAAAACGGTGCCACCTGGAGGGGGGGTGTCTGAACAAAAAATGCTCAGAACTGGTGGCGATTACCAGGGGAGGTGGAAAAATGTGGATTTTCGCGAAAACAAGATGGCCGCCGTACTTTGCCAAAATCGCCGTTTATGAATCCTTACGTCTCAAATTTGGCACACGTGCTCTGTTCGAGCCGGCAAATCGATCGGTGCCCCGTTCGAGTGGCTCCGGGCCCCAGTTTCCGACTTTCATACATTGGAAAATCCAACGGCCCGCGGAAACGGTGCGAGTTGGGTGGGGGGTGTCGGAACTAAAAATGATCACCTCCCTGGGACGCTACCAGGGAGCCGTAGTGGGACGCTCGATTTTGGAATTTTTCCATTTTTGGCGCAAACATAAAAACGTAAATTTAGACGAGGTGGCGCATCGCGGAAACACACTCACACCGCGTTCGTACTCGCCCAGCTCCCAGGATATCCAGAAAAATCCGAAATTTTGAACTTTCTCACAGCCCGCGGAGACGGTCAACGGCCCGCGCAAACGGTAACAGCTGTATCTGGGGTGCTCGAACTAAACTTGGAGTAGACCTCGAGCAATTACCACAGATAGTGAAAAAAATTCAAAATGGCGGAAAAAATGGCCGTCGCCATACAAATGCTAAAATGGCCATCGTTGATCCGATCTTGCTGAAACTTGGCACAGGGGCTTTAATCGAGCCGCTCATTAAGTTGGCATACTCATAATTGAGTTTTCACCGCTGGTTTCCGAGTTTCATACAACGCGAAATTCGACGGCTCTCCGAAACGGCGCCAGATAGGTGGGGGGTGTAGAACTAAAAAATGATCAGGAAGATGGGGCGCTACCAGGGCAATGGAGAAATTTCAAATTGGACGCAATTTTTTTTTCAAAAATGGCCAATTTTTCAAAGCAAGATGGTGGCGCCGGTTACTTTACGATCGGTCTGAAAATTGACTTCTATGCTCTAATCGGCCAGATTTACAAAACTGCATACTCAGAATTTCTCTCCGGCCCTCGGTTTTCATTTTCCATACATCACGAAATTCAACGGCTCTCTGAACCGGTGGCAGGTAGGTCGGGGTCGCCGAAGCAAAAAATGCTTCAAAACCTGGTCCGCTTCCAGATATATAAAAATTTTTGTTAAAAAGCGAAATTTTTTTTTCGAAAATTTTGTATGGAAATTTCCATAGTAGGAAATGTAATAGGAATATAGCAACGGAAAAAGATGGCACCGCGGGCTGCTTGCTGCCCGCGCACCGCGCAACCTCGAAGGTCGACAGCCTCCCGGAGCAGAAAATATTTATTAACTTTTGAACTACCGCACGAGCCAAGCGAGCGAAGCGAGCGAATCACGGCAGCGGCCGGCGTAAATATTAATAGAAGTAGCGAGGAGCGAAGCGACGAGCGAGTTAGGTTAACTTTTGAACTACTGCACTAGCCAAGCGAGCGAAGCGAGCAAGTCACGTCAGCGGCCGGCGTAAATATTCAAAGAAGTAGCGAGGAGCGAAGCGACGAGCGAGTTAGGTTAACTTTTGAACTACCGCACTAGACAAGCGAGCGAAGCGAGCAAGTCACGTCAGCGGCCTGCGTAAATATTCAAAGAAGTAGCGAGGAGCGAAGCGACGAGCGAGTTAGGTTACTTTTGAACTACCGCACTAGCCAAGCGAGCGAAGCGAGCAAGTCACGTCAGCGGCCGGCGTAAATATTCAAAGAAGTAGCGAGGAGCGAAGCGACGAGCCAGTTAGGTTAACTTTTGAACTACTGCACTAGCCAAGCGAGCAAAGTGAACAAGTCACGTCAGCGGCCGGCGTAAATACTCAAAGAAGTAGCGAGGAGCGAAGCGACGAGCCAGTTAGGTTACTTTTGAACTACCGCACTAGCCAAGCGAGCGAAGCGAGCAAGTCACGTCAGCGGCCGGCGTAAATATTCAAATAGGTAGCGAGGAGCGAAGCGACGAGCGTGTTAAGTAAACTCTTTAACAGTTTATTATGAAAAGTCACTGCCCGCTATCGATTAGACACCTCAAATTCGGGGATCACGTTTCAAGAATTTAACCAATATTTGAATAAGTAATTTATAAACAGTTTCGACTGACTGTAGAATCGCTGTTAGCAGATGTAACAAATGGACAGGAAATTCAAATGCATTTTCAAATGACTGAAGATTTCTGCCCTGGGATGAGCCGCGAGCTGCTTGCAGCTCGCGCACCACGCACCCTCGAAGGTAGACAGCCCCCCGGAGTAGAAAATATTTGAATCGGAAATTTACAAGCACTTCCGATTGACTGTGGAATCGCTGTTAGCAGATATTAACAAATTGACGGGGAATTTTTATGCATTTTCAACTGACTGAAGATTTCTGCCCTGGGATGCTTCGCGGGCTGCTTGCAGCCCGCGCACCACGCACCCTCGAAGGTGGGCAGCCTCCCGAAGTGGAAAATACTTGAATGGGGAATTTATAAGCATTACTGACTGACTGTAGAATCGCTGTTAGCAGATGTAACAAATGGACAGGAAATTCGAATGCATTTTCAAATGACTGCCCTATTGCTTCAACCCAGGGGCAAAAGAGGCTCGCGGGCTGCTTGCAGCCCGCGCACCACGCACCCTCGAAGGTCGGCAGCATTTCAGAATAGAAAATATTTGAATTGGGAATTTATAAGCACTTCCGATTGACTGTGGAATCGCTATTGGCAAATAATACTTAACAAATTGACGGGGGTTTTTGATGCATTTTCAAATGACTGCCCTATTGCTTCAACCCAGGGGCAAAAGGGGCTCGCGGGCTGCTTGCAGCCCGCGCACAACGCACCAGCTAGTATATATATATATATATATATATATATATATATCTATACTAATATTATAAAGAGGAAAAGTTTGTAAGTATGTATGTATGTATGTATGTATGTATGTATGGTTTTCACGCATAAACTACTGGACCGATTTAAAAAATTCTTTCACCATTAGAAAGCTGCATCTTTACTGAGCAACATAGGCTATATTGCATTTTCAAAAAAATTAGAGATCCTTACCAAAAATGCAATAATGTAACCCAAGGTGTAAAAAAATCCTCAATAAAACTTCTGTCATCGCGTGCGCTGCGGAATCTATTGAAGATAGAACAAAAAAATGTTCTACGGTATTATAGAATGGATCAATATATACAAGAAAGTCCGCGATACCATATGTCCATCTTGAGTAGTTATGTTACTACAACAACTTTTTTACGTTTTCAAAGTAAATAGAAGTGCCGACAGTAATCAAACCATGTTATCCATACACATATATTAATCCTTATCCCATTAAATGATGTTTTGTTATAGACTGTTTCAATACCAGCAAAATACTTTTTAAATGAAAAGAATTGGATATTCCATTCAAAAGATATAACGAATTTTTAAAAGTGTCAATCTACAGAAAATATTAGGTATACTGTTCGAGCAGACCGTAGTGCGGGGGTCACGGAGGAATTCTACCAATATGCGTCTTGACGGAACACAGTGGGGTTTTGGTCGGTAGGAATCCGACATAACCCACGGCCTCTCCCCCGGAGGCCGTGGGTATCTATGAAAGATTTCCCCACTAAAACAAAAAAAAGGCCGTAGTGCGGGACGGGGTAAAGGTGATTTTCATGTGATTAAAAATTAAACCTATAATCCGACCTATAGTAGACTTTTCACTGTAACGATATCGCTATCTATGCGGGTGAAACCGCAGGGCATTGCTAGTTATATATAAAGAATTACATAACAGACAATAATACATTCTAAAAGAAGATACAATACGCGATACATCATATATGTAATTAATAAACAACAAATAGAATTATCACCAGAGCCGTACCGAGTCACGTGTTTGGAGCCCCGACCTCAGAACCTTTTTGCAAGCAGAGCAAATGGGACTTCAGTTTGTTTTTGAAGCCCAATACATTGTTGCTATTGCGGATCGGTGGTGGCAAGTCATTCCAGCACTTAGAGGCACTAAATTTAAAGCTACCCCTAAATGCTGCAGTTCTGTGGAGGGGCACTTCCATCAGTACATTCCTGTATCGTGTTGAGTGACTCGTGTTTGACTCCGACAACCACTTCAGCTTTTTGTACAAATAGGCTGGTACTTTGTACTTAACTACATTAAATAAAAGTGTAGCTAATTGTATTTGCTGTCGATACTCCATCTTTAAAGTGTTACTACTGTTCAAATACGGGGTGACATGGGCTCGGGGTGGAATATTGTGACAAAAGCGAGTGCAAGCATTTTGTACCCTCTGCATTATTTTTTTAGTTGATGCTAATAACCGGGGACCTATGACAGTGCTAGCATAATTAAATTTTGAGAGGATCAGCGATTCACATAACAGTTTTCGAACGTTTACATTAAGATAATTTCTTATTCTGTACAATAATTTAAGACGATAGAAACAATTTTTTGATATATTAATTATGTGATTATGAAAACGTAAGGATTCGTCAAAAATTACACCTAAATTGCGTGCTTCCATAACCCTTTCTATTTGTTCTCCGCTTATTGACAAACATGGTTTTTGGCTTGCGATGGCATCAACTTGGCACCTGGTTCCTAAGATCATGTATTTACTTTTACTTGGGTTTAAAACGAGGCAGTTAGTTTTTGACCATGAAACAATATTACTTAGATCTTCTTGAAATTTTGTCAAGGCAACGTCCATCTCACTCACTTTAAAAGAAATGTATAATTGTATGTCATCAGCATATATATGATATTTACAATGTTTTATGATATATTTTTTATATGTATTATATTCAAATCAGTTCATCGTCGAGGGTTATTAAGAGTACCTCGCGTGACTCATCCATTTTACGGGTTAAGCCCGTACACACCTAAAGAAGTTTCAATTCAAAAACTAAAAAACATATTAAAATAGTAAACAAAAAGCATACCCGTGGAAGCAACAAGTGGTCCGGCCGCTCTTGCCAGCGCGCCGAGCGAGCGCACGGTGCCGAGCACGGCGCCGCGCGACTCGCTCGGCGACTGCGCCGCCGCCATTGACGTCATGCATGACACCGCGAATGCTGTCGCTGTTTTGTAATAAACAAGAAGCTTATATCTAATACACTGGAGATTTCAGTATGAACATTAACTTGTAACAAGAAAATATGACCTTGAATGACGCCTGTATGTTTTTTTATCCCTTTCACACCTAACTTGGCAAGTGGTAATAAATATTGTTTGTTATTATTATTTAATTGTTGTATGTAAATATATTAATTAATAGTTAAAACAGTAAAAACTGATGAAACAGATATTTCATCATATTTCACATAAGTTAAAATAGTCAAAGCTTAAATAAAAGATAAACATTTCGAGATAAAAAACGCGGAAAAATACTTAAATAACAACATATTTATGATATTTTAAGACCTCGTAATCATGTAAGATTAAGAATTAATCTTCTGGATTTGATATAAATTTATAAAAATAGCAAACACTTATTTGCTACTACGTATTCAATGACGTCTAGCGTATTAAGAGTGGGGTATAAAGCAAAATTACCAATCTTCTACTAGATGATACGTGTAATATTCAAGACCAAATCTAAAAAATAAAATATACAGAAAACGTAAAAGTGTGAAAATTAGAGGTAACCTCGTGATTTTTTTTATCGAGTCAATTTTAATATTTTATGTTTTTGATCAAACGGAATCCTCGAAAATATCATATAGTTTGGTCTTGAATATTACACGTATCATCTAATAGAAGATTGGTAATTTTGCTTTATACCCACTCTTAAGCTTTTAAACAATTGTTATCGTGGTTCGTGGTATAGGGATTTTTATATTATAAGATACTTGTAAGGAGCGTTTAGCGTCTTATAAAAATTAGGAAATTATCACAAATACTCACACAACGCGAACAGAACGAGGCCAGCCCATAACCAAGCGATGGGCGCCATCATTGGCGGTCGGTTTGCTGCAGCTAATGCAACGCATAAGAACGAGAGCGGTGTTAACGCAAGTGCGAGCCGAGCCGCCCGCTCCGCGCCGCGAGCGCCAAGACGCCGAGCTGCACCGCCTTGCAGCACGCTCATTATAACACCTGTGAACATTGAGTTACATGTACTACGTACTAGAGAGGGCATCGCTACTACTCTATTTATAACACGAGTTAGAGTCAATCGTCTCAAACTCATTTTTTTTAAAAGTGATAACGTTTTTAAAGTCGTTTTAGTCGGGTGACATGTTCAGAAACTTGTGTCACACCAAAACCTCACGAGCGCGATCGCAGGTATAACGAGAGAGAGACGGACCGATCTCCCATCTCATCTCGAGCGCTGCCACCAATAAGAAGTTATCACGTAAACATCTCGATCGTAAACCTACTTTACAAACCACCAATTTTTTGTTACATTGATTGGTTTAAATTGATAAGTAATCAAGGGCAGAATATCTACAAAGTGTATGACTCACTAGCCACCCCGCGCCGCCGCGCTTATCGTACAGATTTTGTTCGTGGTGCCCTCTCTAGTAATAATACCTCAATGCCTATGAATGTATGATTTTATTGAAGTGGAACTTCTTTTAAACAATAATAAGCGCGTTGAGAGTAAAATTTCCAGGTCGCGTCATGGCAATACCATCATGTCATTGAAGTAAAGCGACGATTTTGGTATCTTTGAATCTTTGAAAATTCTATAAACTGCGAGAGTATTCGCCAACTAGAAATGAATCATGCTCATTATAGTATGTTTCCAATTAATTCAACTGGCACTAAAACTCACAATTAATATTTATTCCTTGATTGCACGAGAGTATTTAGAAATTAATGACTTTAAACCTTGTAAGGATGTAATACATTGATGTCTTTCAACACATTTAATTCATGTTTTAGGAATTTCAACAAGTGACAGCGAGCATAAAAATCCTGTTGAATTGTATTTTATTCATAAAGAAATCATACTTCTTTGAAGCAATTTTAAAATGAATTTATTTTGAGCTTATTAATTTCTATTATTAGATTGGGTGGCGGTGGTAAGAGAAGATCAACAAGTCCTTTGGATTAAAAATAAATAAAAATAGAAAAACACATTTGAGTCAAAGTTCATTAACCATTTTAGAAGGACCCAAAAAATAAATGACTTAATCATTGTATTTGTGTACTAACAAACAACTAAAAAGTACATAATATGTATACTGTGTCACATACATATGTTTGTGTTTTATATGAAGGATATAATTAAAAATACTCTTACCTATAACTAAGAACATCTTTCCTTGTTGCATGGCAGTATATTTAAATGTATGGTGGGTAAGGAATGTCAAAGTGAACTCAAGTCCTGAGTAAATGAACAGATATATGAAGTATATAAGCCCAAGTTTATACAGGATTTTACTCTGGTGGGGGCTCAAATTCTTTACAGCACTGAATCTCACTAAATGCCAGGGAGATACATAGTCCAATGATTTCGAAAGTGATAGGGACAAGGGAGCTCTTTTTTCCTGAAAAAATAAGCCATTGATTAATAAAGAAAGTTTGATCTGGAGTTGATAATAAAATATGATAATATGTAAAATAAATTTGGTGAGAATAAGTGAAAAATATGTGTTAATATTTCATATCTATGTATTTAGATTTATTCTCAAGGCCTTTGTGGTAAAAAAAGAACATAAAACAGAATAAAATATAAACAACTTTGAGTGCATGCATAATGCATATCCTCAACACATCAACATTAAATTAAAAATGCTATAATGTGCAAAAAAAGTTTACCTTTGGCAATGTCTCAGGTATACAAAATGTAACAAGAAATATGTTTGCGAGTGAAAGGGACAGAGCATAGAGTGCTGGCCGTTCACCCCACGAGCCTGAAGTGAGGTCATTGCTCTTTGCAAACCAGGCACCAGCCAGTGGACCAATTATAAAACCTACTGAAAATGCCAAACCTATTAAAGCCTGAAAAAAGATTTATATACAGTAGAAGGAATGTGCTTCTTATAAATAACCAAATAAAATTAGTCATCAAATAGCTTAGATTGTATTAACAATTACAATTACAAGTAGTGCATGACAATAGTAACCATAATATTTTTTTTTATATTTTGAGTAACTTCTGAAGAAGACTTCTAAATTTACTAAAAAATACAACTTACCATGCCTCTGGCTCTAGTTTTTTCATTAGATACATCAGTGACAATTGCCATGCTCAGGCTGACATTGGCCTTACTCAAACCTCCAATAAATCTGGCAAGAACAAACAGACTAAATGAACTAGCGTACCTCCATAACCCATGGGATAAAGCTATTCCAATCTGAAAGAAAAGACATGAAAAATTTAATAATATATCCAGTATAAAGTTATTTTAAAATTGAATTTATATTTGTTTAACAATCTTTTCTCTCTTGAACCTAAATAGAATTTTAAACTATAGGTTCACAACTTGATAGATTTTTATTTAAATTTAAGAATGTAGTGTGTAAACAGGATAACTTGTGAGCCCAAGAATAGCTTGGAATTACAAAATATATTTTATATTATTATAAAATATTGTAGAATTAAAGATTCCATTGCAACTTAATTGTACATATATTAAAAAACCTAATATATTTTATCAACATGCATAAATTAAGCATACTCAGGTATTTAAATTACAATGGGTAAGTCATTATTATGTATCTAATCTAAATACAAAAATAAATTAAAGTGATAAGGGAGTAAAGTGATAATGAGAACTTAAATTAAGCTAATATTTTTAATGGAAATTTTCTATAAATGCAATGGGTTTCCATGTCCTTGATAAATAAAACTTATCTGTGACATATACAAGTATTCATATCTTAAACTGATAAAATAACCTTGTGAAATAGTATAAAACTAATATCATAAAGGGGAATTATCTGCACAAAGTAGATAGCTCAAAAAATAATACTAAACTGTTTACAGAAACACTTACCAAACAAATTAACAACAAAGGTTTCCTTCCATACGCATCTGAAAGGCTTCCTACAATTGGACTTGTAAGAAATTGTAAAAAGCTATACATAGAGCCCAGAGCACCACCAAATAGAACTGAGGCAAATCTCTCTGGGGCACCTGTGAGCTTCTGAAAACTTTGAACTGCTTTTAAGAGAGATGAATATAAAGTTGCCTTATTGCCTTCCTCTTTATTATAGTAGTCTAATAGAGACGGTAGCAGAGGCAGTATCATTGTAAATGCCAGGAGATCTAATAGTAGGGACACAAATATTAATCCAATAGTTTTGTTGTTATAAGTTTTTTCAACTTTTTCTTCTTCAGCATTACACAATATTTCGTTTGCGGCATCCTTTCTCTTTCTTAGATCCCCATTTGAATGAATAAGTTTCTCCTGTTAAAATAAAATTAGAAACACCATAATATGAAAACAAAATGTTATGTTTAAATCACAAAATATACAGTAATTCAATATTTGTTACCATATACGTTTCTAATTTTCTAAAGAAGCTACACGTAAAAAATTTTATCTTAGAATCGCGTATTATCCTCAGGTCTAAATTAAATAAATTTATTAAGGTCAAAAGTAATTAGAATGTACGTACCATTATAAATCTACACGAAAATTTTCAATTAAAATTATTTTAGAGATGGCTTCTAATGCCATTTATTAGCTAAAATGTTGGAATTCAATGTTAATTATAACTTTCACTTTCAATCGGCGCCTATTACAACTTAAAGTAGGTCTTGTCGTGACATCAGACATGCAGAAGGTGGAGAGTAGTAAGCGCAAATAAACACCAAATAAACGGAAGTAAACAATACACATGAATGAACAACTGATATGACATTGCGTTTATAATTGCCAGTTAATAAATATAACATGATTTTATTCGGAAGTATGCATAATATAAACTTATCCCTAAAAATACTAAGAAAATAATATATAATTTACATAATATAGCGCTGTATAGAAATTTAATCCTCATTAAGGGCGTATTCAGTAAGAAAGCTTGAAACTTATAAGCGCTTATCGGTGCTTATCGGCGCTTGTCAACGCTGGTTAATTCTACCACAGACTAATAATAATATACTACGTATACAAGTTCTACTCAAAGGAAGCAGGTTGAAACAGAGCAAAACAAATTTTATATATTATGGCAGCGCCCAGCGCTGACCAGCGCTTGTTGAAGCTTGTCGGAACTTGTCGGCGCCGATCAGCGCTTATAAGTTTCAAGCTTTCTTTCTGAATACGCCCTAATAATATTTAATTCTTCTAAAAATGTATTTAAATATATTCAATAAATTTATCTGTATATATTCAATCTACAGATAATATTTTTACCTTTGTTTATCTGTGATCACTTTGATTCAAATAGCCTTGTATCAACGACCATTAAATACTCAGATTAAATATACTTTGTTTAAAAGTGCCAAATTGTCTATTTCCCCCATGACGTCATTAAATTCATAAATGTCAATTGTCATAACCTAAACCACGATGGATTTCTGTTATCTGTGTCACCTTTAGCGGTCTGTCGCGTCGCCATTTTGTAATTTGTATAAATGCAAGCGTTTCAATTTATGTTGACTGTTGTTTGTATTGTGAATTTAATTGGTTAAGAAAAAATGGGTGAAGACAAAGGTATGTTCATGATCCAATGTTCTCAATCACATCTCGGTCCATTATTCATTGTAAAATTATACGTACATTATCTTTTTAGATCGTCGACGCAGATCACGTTCACGAGAAAGACGCCGTAGTCGTTCTCGATCTAGGGATCGTCGAGAAAAAAGACGCAGCAAATCTAGATCGCCATCGAAGAGATCCCGTCGTCGTAAGCCGTCTTTATACTGGGATGTACCTCCACCAGGCTTCGAGCATATTACCCCATTGCAATATAAAGCCATGCAAGCAGCGGGTCAAATACCGGCAAATATTGTAGCAGATACGCCACAAGCTGCCGTACCAGTTGTTGGCTCTACAATAACACGTCAAGCACGACGCTTGTACGTAGGCAACATACCATTTGGAGTGACGGAAGAGGAGACAATGGAATTCTTCAATCAACAGATGCATCTTTCAGGGCTGGCTCAAGCCGCCGGCAACCCTGTTCTGGCATGTCAAATTAATCTCGACAAAAACTTTGCATTCCTTGAATTTAGATCCATAGATGAGACAACACAAGCTATGGCATTCGATGGAATAAACTTTAAGGGGCAGAGTTTAAAAATTCGCCGTCCACATGATTATCAACCAATGCCTGGTACTGAAAATCCATCTATCAATGTTCCTGGTGAGTATTATAAATGCTTTTTAATTTTTATGATCAACTAGCTATTTGCTTGCTCTAAATGACAATGCTTGTGCATCTTACAGTATGTCTTAGTTAATATAATTAACTGCTACTAACTGGACCTTTCTGACCTTATGTGTAACATTTGTTATGTTAGTATTTACATAATTCAGGCATGTTTAGGATGACATAGATTGTACCAGTGTTGTTCTTAAATTTATCTGAGGATGCCACAAATCATACCAAAGTATTGTTGAAGCAATTGTATTTACTTATACACACACATTTACATATAATGTTAAGTGCATTTAACCGTACAGTTAAAAACCAATTATAATTTTACATCTTTACCATTATAGCTTACAAACATGAAATTATTTATGTTATAAGTTCATGAGTGATAACAACTGGTTGTGAAGCAACAACTTGGCCTTGCCTTATACAACAATATTTTTTTTCTTTTAATTTAATGTTTGTAAATTGTTCATAGTTTGATTATGGAAATATTATGGATGAAATATTATAGACATAACATTGTATAATTTTTAAAAAAATACTTAATGCTAGTTAAATAGATATTGTTATAAACGTGCTTGTTTATAGTTTTTAGTGTTTATAATCCTTAGCTTTCCAATTAATATTTAGAAATAAATTACCTGTGTGGATTTTGGATGATTTTACATTTATTTTTATTAGTTAGCCATGATAAAGGCTTATATTTTTGTAACTCATTGCTTAGTAAGGTACCAACTGGCAAGAAGTTTTGCTTACCAATTAATATTCTGTATTTTAAAGAATTGTATGCATACAAAGCTTATAAATTATTCTATTGTTGCATAGACTATATTGGCTACTTACCAAAAGTGATTTAAATTTCCACATACTCCAATTCTATTACCTATATGTATAATTCAAAGCTCAAGAACAACACTGTTTTCTCACTTGTTTTTGAAAATGAATGTAATTATAATTTTTCAACTTGCAAGAAAGAACACAGTATGAGATCAACATGACATTTTCATACATTTTATTGGCTGTGGTGGCTTGGTGCTTTGTGAATGGTACTGTTTTATGCAACAACTGAAATAAATTTAAAATACCCTTAGGAATATGTATGTTCAATACTCGGTAATATTTTTTTACAGCTGGTGTCATAAGTACAGTTGTTCCAGATTCGCCTCATAAAATATTTATTGGAGGTCTGCCTAATTACCTTAATGAGGATCAGGTAAGTTAAAAATGGCGAAGGGATAATGTGAAGTGTAAATAAAATATATGAGTGATATTTATTAACTATGGTAATATCAATTAATGTTTGGTCATTTTGGACTAACAGATAAATTACTACCAGCTTTTGTAATGGGATATCCATAATTAAGAAATATTACTCAATCAAATCAATATTTAAGGAATTGACTATTAATCATCAGAAAAGTATTATAAATCTTCTCAATTGTTGACGAAAGTCAAACAATTACACACTATTGAATTTAAATTTCATTTTAAATCATATCCTAGAATCAAGGCCTGTAACAAAAAATACCTAGTTAAGCCTTTCTTATAGAAACAGACTTATTGAATTTGACTTGATAATATTAACTGAAAGTTAAAAAAATCAAATCAGTAGTCTATTTTTATTTAGAAACCAAAATCCTAAAATGACGTTTTATACATCAAACCTTGTATTTTGCAGGTTAGTCGCAATGAACATCTTTTATCCCGAAGATAAAATTCCTTTCGTAGAAATTACATAGCCAAATGGCATTTTCAAATTAGGTATCTCTCGTTTAAAGCTTGCAAAGACCATTGTGCAACCACTGAGACTTGTTACGTTGTTTAGCTTAGATTTTAGCGAGTTCCCATTAGGCCGTAGGTGCCGCTGCTATTACAGGGCGAGATTCAACAGTTGACAGGGCTACGGTGCTGCCAGCAGTGAGCCGCGATATAATTTGATCCGTTTCAGGTATTTTCAGGTACCCAAACCGTGATGAGCGTGCACGTTACACGCTCAATACATTCTTATACATCTCACTGATAAAGTTTGCTTTTTGCCCCTCCCTAGCATAGATTTGGTACATTCGCGGCCCGCGTGTCACTGTTGTCTCTCATTCTCACCCATACGTCTTGTACTTGAACGAGACGCCGGCACGACAAGGCAAGTCTCCTACGTTCACATGTGATTATAACTTGCGGCTATGACACAGGTCAGATTACACTAATTCATTGATGTTTGCTGACTTAAAGAGCAAATACTTACGGGAACAGAAAGATAAATGCTGTAATACTTTCTGTACAAATAGATAGTGATGCATAATGTAATTGTTAAATATGAAAATATTTAATGGCGAATTTTATTTAATTTTTACGAATGTTTATCTAATTCTAAATAATATCGTGCAGGTGAAAGAACTTCTGATGTCATTTGGACAGCTAAGAGCTTTCAATCTCGTGAAGGATTCATCAACAGGTCTCAGCAAGGGTTATGCCTTTGCTGAATATGTTGACATAACTATGACAGACCAGGTAAAGTACACACACGCAACTTACAATTGATTTTATGCAAATTTTCCAAATTAGTATACAATATAGTGTTCTCAATTTACAGGCTATTGCTGGTCTCAATGGTATGCAACTGGGAGATAAAAAACTGATCGTGCAGAGAGCAAGTATCGGAGCAAAGAATTCCACATTAGGTAATTCACATATAAATTCGCTTGAAAAAGCACACGCCACACACATGCACACATTTATAGCAAATATAGGCACATTGACTAAGGCTAAGACGAATTAATTTTCTTTTCAATGAGGTCTTAGGTCCGGCTAGTAGTAGGAATGTATGATTGTATAAACAATTCTAATATTTAATTAATTTTTTAGCAATGACGGGTGCAGCGCCTGTGACGCTACAAGTGGCCGGCCTGACGCTGGCTGGGGCGGGTCCACCTACTGAAGTGTTGTGCTTATTGAACATGGTCACACCAGATGAACTTCGTGATGAAGAGGAATATGAAGATATACTTGAAGATATTAAGTATGTTATATCCATACTAATATTATAAATGCGAAAGTAACTCTGTCTGTCTGTCTGTTACTCAATCACGCCTAAACTACTGAACCAATTTGCATGAAATTTGGTATGGAGATATTTTGATACCCGAGAAAGGACATAGGCTTTTATTGCGAAATATGTACCACGGGCGAAGCTGGGGCGGACCTCTAGTATCTATATATATCATTATTTGATTCAAGGGTAAAATACAGTTTTTATTTATGGAAACGAAACGAAAAGTATTTACTTTTGTTAAACAAATATGTGCAATTTTAAAATCGTTTTTAAATTACAGGGAGGAATGTAACAAATATGGTTGCGTGCGAAGTATAGAAATTCCGCGACCAATAGAAGGTGTTGACGTACCGGGATGTGGAAAAGTATGTTTTAGACATTATTTTGTTTTTATTTGGATAACGATTCACATTTTAATGATAAATATATTAAAAAAAAAAACAGAAATGAGTAATTACATACATGCAAAAAGTATTTTTTTAACAAATTCTTTATTTTAGGTATTTGTCGAGTTCAACAGTATCGCCGATTGCCAGAAAGCGCAACAAACACTCACAGGAAGAAAGTTCAGTAATAGAGTCGTCGTCACCTCCTACTTCGACCCAGACAAATATCACAGAAGAGAATTCTAATGATCTGTCCATCTATTCATCTCATTCTGATTTCATTATGAACTAATTTTCTACAACCTTGCATTGATTGACATGTTAATTTACGCGAAAGTACATGTACCTTCTAAAAATTATATTAATAATATGATATAATAAATAAAAACAAATACTTTTTTAGTTTTATTTAAATAATTAAGTTTTAACGTAACAATATAATAGATGAAACACTATAAAATAATTTCGATAAAAAAATAACACTGACACCTTATAATTTTCAAAATGTAAAAAATTAAACGTGCTCGTGCTGCATCGCTGGTTGGTACGTGTTCAGAGATCCCGTTTCTGAAGAAAGTACTATTTTTCTCATAACAACGTACAGCACGCCGCCAATCAACAACATTCCAATTCCGGCCATCATACTTATTGCCCAAGCTGGCACTGCGTTTCCACCTGCAAGTCATGAGAACAAGGTTAAGAACAAAAATATACCTAGTTGTCGTACTCTAAGGGACCCCTAAACACAGTTGCTTAAGCATAATATTCTAAGATAGCTTTAAGGTTTCACTAACGGGTAAAGGCAAGTTTTTTCAAATTTTTTTTTCAAATTCATTTATTAATTGCTTGAACACGTACATTAGATGTTTTAATACCTATGTTATTCTGATTTCTGATACATAAGCTGCATCACTGAAAAGTATCATCAAAATATATCCATGCATCGTCACAATCACAAAACTTTTTATTTTGTTTGATCACGCTTATCTACTAAACGGAAATTATTTGAAATATACTTACGGTAATAAGTTCGAGTCATCACTCGCCTTCCTCGTAAAATCTTCCTCCTGGCTTCAGCTTCATGAGTGAGCGTGCTTAAGATAACTGTAATTAAATTATAGGATGTTTAATAAAATGGTACGGTACATAGATATAGTTATGTTAATCGCATCCTAAAATTCGTATTGATGTCGCCTAAGCACCTATCTCGATAAAAATAAAAGAAGTGTTATTTTTGCGATTTCAATATCCACCAAAATATGTTTTATGTATCATAGGTATTATAAATGTCGCACATTTGAACAATTTGTAATGATGAACACGAGAGGAGAGGTAACAATTTACACACAATTTATTTCATTTATATTACACATAGGTACTTGTTGCAGATATTTAGGTTAAACATATTGTAATTTAGTCATATTATATTTTGATCTACTAGTTACTACTTAGTACCTACTCTCGTGAACTCTATCTGAAACAAGCAAAGTTTCTAATACGTGGGCCACACTGAAAGTTTTGCGTAACTAATAAATAAAACAATTTATTTGTCTAATATTATATTTACTACTTTTTAAAGTATTCTCCGTTACATTTAAAACACTTTTTCATCCGTTCAAATCATTTCTGGAAACATGAGGACGATTGGTCCGAGGGTATGTTTTCTGCGTGCTGTTTGAAAGCAACCACTGCCTCTTCGGGCCACGTAAATGTCGAACCACTCATTGAATCATAGATTTTTGGGAAAAGGAAGAAATCGCAAGGTGCTAGGTTAGGACTGCGTGCGGCATGAGTCACGTGCTCTATGTTTTCAGAAGCCAAAAATGACTTTGTTTTGTTCGCGGTGTGCGCCGAAGCACTGTCATAGTGCAACAAGATGCGACTTCTAGGTCGCTTTTCTCTTATTTTTTCTAAGACATTGGGCAAACAAATAGTGGTGTACCACTCAGCATTAACAGTCTTTGGTCGCTCAAGTGGGATAGTGTAGACAGGATTCGTCTTAGAGAAAAATAATGCAATCATTTGTTTGCCGACCCTTATCGCCTGCCTCAATTTGGTTGGTTTGCTGTCACTTTCCAACACCCACAAAGAATATTGGTGTTTTCTTTCTGGAATATAACCATGTATTCATATTACATATCCTGTTACGATATTATACACGGCATTAGAATGTCCGTAATTGTACTTTAATAGCATTTCTTAACACTAATCTACTCGATGTCGTTTTTGTCCTGGAGTGAGTTTGGGAGCAATCCACCGGCAACCAAGCTTCCTAACTTTGAAATGTTCATGTAAAATATTCTGAATTTGGCTCATACCAATCCCCAAATGTCCTCGAATCTTCTAATAAGTGATATGGCTATTTTCTTAAATTAGTCGTCTGACGGTAGCCATATTTTCCTCCGTGATCGCAGTTGAGGGTCGACCTTCACGAATTTCATCATGGAGAGAAACACGGCCGCGATGAAATTCAGCATATCAATGCCTTAAAGTGTTCAAATGAGGTACTTCCCTCCCAAAAGTATTTTAAAGGCGAGCAGTGCAAACTTTCGGAGAAAGCGAACTTTTAAAATCATCAAAACTCATCGCCCTAAAATTGTTTCGTGTTAGTTCCGTTTTTGCTACGGACAACGAACTTCAACTTGAGATAAAAAAAAATTGACAAGCGTTTTCCACCAAATTTTTTTTTTCCTCAACTTATGAGACTTCATATGTTAAAAAAATATAACATTCGTAATATAAACATTTATGGGTGGCCAGAAACGCAAAACTTTTAGTGTGCACTAGGTAATACTGAAGCTGGTTACTATTAAATTATTTATGCACCATGAAAATTATGATGATTCACATGAGCTTTAATAGCTTATGAGGTGATCTAATTAGGTACCTACTGATTATGTTATTCTGTAGTCTACACACCTGATTCACAGGAAATAAGTAACAAAATATACAGGTGGTACTCACCTAAGATCACAGCTAAGTAAAACAAAACTGACTTTCTTTGTGCCATTTTGATTCAAAACACAAAATTTTAAGAATGAAATTTACTACCAACAAACGTTTTCACTGGCTATCTAGATACTATAATATGATATAGGTGTTTTTAGCACGCGTTTATCTTTGAAAGAGATAAGATAACACGCAAGTACAAATAAGTATAGGGCAGGTAGGGCATTCAGAATTCAGATGATATGGGTTCTGTCTACCTATATAATGAGTCATAATTTCTATAAATTAACATGACATGATTATTAGAAATAGGTCGACGATGCGTCAATAATCGCGGTTCATTGAAAATATGTTTTGTTCAGCCTGGTCTCCAGGCTCCAGCACAGGATAGGTAAGTTTAGGTCGGCCACGATTTTTAATTTTGTAGGATTGTTTGTAGGTATTAATATTCTAACCAACGCGACGACTCTCACAATCCATTTACATACCAGACATTAATATAGACATAGAATACATAACTATGTAAATTACGTAACGTACTACGTAATTTTTCAAATGCACTTTTGGTTGCATTCTGTTTTATAGAACAGAACATGCCTTTTAGTGGTTATTGGTATATTTGAAAACTAGCTTTCCGCCCGCGTTTTCAAAGAAAAACCCGCATAGTTCCCGCTCCCGTGATATTACCGGGATAAAACCTAACCTATGTGTTAATCCAAGTTACCCTCTATATGTGAGCTAAATTTCATTGTTATCGGTTCAGGTAGGATAGTAGGACTAGGATTCTTCATTTAGTTTCCATTTGAATGATACCTAACGAAGAAAATCGAGAAAATGAGTAGGAATCGAAAGAAATATGTAGACCTATTACTTAGGTAGGTACCTTAATTTACTTCTTAGGTCTAAAATGAAACAAAACTTAAAACTCATATCATTTATTTTGTTTAACTATATAAACAATATAGTTAACTACCTATCATCAGTTAATTCTCTATTCTTTAAATATGTTCTTTATATTAGCTTCTGATAAAACTTGTCCAGTCACAGATGCGGGATTTATTGTATCTATTTTAACCGATTCTGCATTTCGTTCATTTATGACTGAAGCAACCGATTTTTCGATGATTTCTTCTTCTGGTATGCCCTCCTTTTGCAGTTGTTCATATTTTTGTAATAACTTCTTTGTTTGGGTTTCTCCATAGGGACTGAGCATATTGCTTCCTATGCCATGTCCTTTTGTATGGAATTTCCTAAGTGTGTAATAATTATTGATATAATAATGGAATATATTATTTATATGTAATATTCAACTTATACTCTTCATAATAAGTGTATCCTACTTTGAATGAGAGAATCCTACTCATACGTGCATCAATATCTTAAGGTCAATATTTTTTTTAAAGTAATAGCATGAATAGATACGTTATAGCGCCCGGCAAACTTCTTGGCAAAAAATTAGCGTGGTGGGGGTAGTTTGCACATCAAGTTTTAGTCCATTTCGCAAGCTTCCCCCACTACGTTAAAAAGTGGTCAAGTTACGTGCCGACAACTATACCAGGGCGCGCGATGTGAAGACGCGAAGAGATCCTAATTAGGATCTCTTACCCCAGTCGGCGAAAGAGAAAGTAAATAGTGGTTTTGACTAGTATGAAAAGGACGCTGGACGATGTTGTGATATGAATGCAGTGCTGTGATTGGTCAATAAGTGACATTGGGCTTACACTTAGTTGGTAACCTATCTCTTTCGTTCTTACTGTTTCAATAATGATTTATGATGCTATCTAGTATCTAAGTATTTCACCTTAGTCTATGAATAGGTATGGTTAATAACAGCACAAATTTTCTGTTTGTTTTGAGAGCTTATAGCGTATCTATTACTTTAAAAAATCATTGCTAAATGATGGCTAAATGTGAAATAATTTTTGAAAAAGGTCGTTATTTTTTTTTGAGAGTTCAAACACTTTTTAGCATTTATGCTATTATTTTATTAAAACTGTTTTAAACATTTGTGTTTATTATCAAAACTAATTGTTTACTCACACTCTAACAACATCTTCTTTGTATAGAATTTGTTTAATAGGTTGTTTTTCAGACTTCGGTCTTGCAAATTTAGGTTCAATTAAAGGCGGAAAAGCGCGGTATACGTCGAACCATATTGGACGATCATCAGGTTTCATAGCACCGCGTGATAAGAGTCCTTCAACTCTGTAATAAAAAAAAAATATTACTTATAAGTATTACATTTTTCCACAGTTATTATAGCAAATAAATTAAGACACACTAGATCTTACATTGATTTTAAAAGGATTTTATTGTATATTTAACTTATTTTTATTTGCCAAAGGCAAAGGATAGACTCATTCAATTCTTAATAGAGGATATAATTATGTGCTGGTCAGGTAGTTCATAATTTTATCTTCAGTTCTTAATGACTAGGATATTATAAATATTTTGTAAGATAAAGCTATTACTATGGAATTTCAAGTACACAATTTCCAAAATCGTTTCTCTTATGAAAAAGGGATCATATCAAAATATAACATTATATTGTTAACATACCTATATATTGAACTGATGTTGAGCTAGTTCTACAGTTAAAAACCATGATACATTTAAAAAATGCATCGCATGTTAGAAAAAAAGAATAAAAAAAAACTATTAGCCAAGAACTTTATTCATTAAAAATTAAACTAAAAATCATTCTGCATTGCTTGAAAGAAAGATCTACGCAAAGTTTCCCATCCATTTCTTTTTGTTTCAGATATAAGCTTTTGCTTTAACTTATTGATGTCTTCTTCTAATTCTTCGGCCAACTGTGCCAATTCAGATTTGTGTTCTGCTTCTAAATCATCACATCTAAAAATTAACCAAATGATATTGAATTATTACGAAATTAATTTTTAGATACCTAAATACTTTTTTAGAATCCACCTTTTACTTGTACATACTCTTTTTTAAAAGTCATCTGAATTTCCTTAAATGCTTTCAATTTTTGTTTATGAGCTGCATTTGCTTGTTGCATACATTTCATAAATGAGGTAGTCAGGTGCTCTAATTTCTGTTCATTTTCTTTTAAAACATTATAATCATTTTCTAAGTGGTTTATCACTTCATTTAAATTTTTTTGAAGATTTTCATTAATTTTTTTTCTGAAAATTACAGTAACAAAGAATTATGATAACTCTTTAAACTATTGAGATAGATATAAAATATTTGAAAAAGCTTACCTTGCCTCTAGTTGGCAATTCATTATATTGAGTATTTTTTGTCTAGATTCACCACAAACTTCAGTTTCTTGGTGAATTTTCTTTTTCTTGGAATTTTGAGCATTATATTCCAGAATATTTGGCACATTTTCATCACCTTGATCAATCTTTTGGCGCTTTTGGGGCTTTTTATTTTTAGGTGAGTCTTTCAAAAATTGTGACTTATTTAAAAAATCACTTATATCGTCTGGTACAAACTTAGATTTAATATTCTTTTTAACGCTTGTCATTTTAATGAATCCTTAATTAATAAATAAAGTAATAAAAGGTTATAAACAATAAACGCAAAAGCCTCCAACTGCTATTATCTAACGAAAGATTAAATAACACGACAAACAACCGCGAATAAAATTTAGGATTCCCGCCTATTTTTATTTTATTATTCTACGTTTAAAAAAATCGAATTTAGTCTTGATTTTTTTTTTCTTTTACAAAGTTTGTTTACCTGGTAAATATAGTACCGATTCTTTCCAGTCTGCTTGTGGCCATTTTCAAGTAGCACTAGCCTGGTTTAATTGATATTATAATATTAAATTCTGGATATGTATGTTTCAAATTAAAGTTTTATCATCCTTTTTTAAAATAACAATTAGGTTATATTTCTATCAGATGATTGACAAATGACAATGACAACTGGCAAGACCGCAAGAGACACACACTGGGGTGTCTTCCGCCCCGTTTTCCAATTACAGCACTAGAGCGCATTATGCGGCATAATGCTTAACGTTGAATGTTCCAACTACAGCAACGCTTCGCACAATCGAGCACTAGAAAAAGTAATGCGCGTGAATTGATGCGTGCAATCGATTTATCGTTAGTAATTATTAATGGTTGGAAAAAATTTTAAAGCTTTCGTTTCATTGTAGTTTTTTCGAAATAATCAAAGTTAATTCAAATTGTGTTAAAAAAATAAATATAAGCATGGATGAAGGTACAAACATTGAAAAAAATGTTTATGAAATAATCAAAATCCAAATTACTTAAAATAACCGTAAATATTTTTCAACCAATTATTATGTATACCACTTTATTTACACATTAATGAGGTTATTGCTAACTCTATGAATATTTTTTTTTTCAACACTGAACTTAGCGGGTGCGTTTCACGTTCCAATTAAGCATCAGCATAATTCGGCATTGTGCGGCACTGAGTCGCATTATGCTCTGTAATTGGAAAACAGCCCCGATATGCACTGCAACCACTGCACAGTGCTATCACTGTAGAAAAATTCGTTCCGCTATGGACTGCCAGTATACTGCCGCAGTACCCTAGAGAAATATATGACGTCATAAATCGCCGCCATATTCTACTGTGAGCACTGGCGTTTTCGAGGTAAGGTACTCGCAGTACTTTGATCACGTGATCAGTCCACAGAGCAAGTAATATGATCAGTCAAAAGTCAAAACCCTCGGGACACACCCTCGGACACACCAAGCTCCAAGACCAAGGACACATTATGGTTATAATATTGTCTATGACAGTGGTCAGTGTCACCATAGATAAATCAATGGTGTGTACTGTGTAGCTGTAGCCCCCAAAGCCCCAGTAAACAATGGCATATGCTGGCCCATTTCAGACAATCACCATTGCTTACAGGGGGTAATGGTATATCGTGGCGTACAATTTTCAGATGCTGCGCGCAATAGGGGTGTTGCCGTTTTATCGGCCACACATCAAAGGAATCGTAATGTAGCGTTGCCTGTGCTGTTCAAACAATGGCCCATTCCAATTCACCATTGCAATATAGTGATTTTAGTACCTACTGACCACTACTTGACATAAAAGGTTTTAAGTCATGGCCCACCGCCCATCATACGCCATTGTGTATTGTGGTGTTTGCTTTTACCTACCACTACGAAGTAATATATACTTCATAGAGGAGAGTAATAGGTTAATATACTTCCATGCCCCCCACCGGTTGGACTAAAGCAAAGGGGGCGCAGGACTTATAAAATTTTTGATGGAGTTGGTGTCATTATAACACCTATTTATTATTGTTTTATCGTGAAGATTACGCTAATTTATGCATGTTATATATGAACAACTTTTCTCTAAAATCAAAAATGGCCGAGATATTCGCCCTCAAAGATTGATGGTTTTCATTAGGTTAGGTTAGGTTAGGTTTCTTAAAAAAAAAAAACTACACAGAAATAGGAGCCCCGCGGAGCGGGGCTCCGTCGACGCGCAAAAAAAAATTTCACTTTGGAATTTGGATCATAGACAAATATAACCTATTTTAAATTATATTCGTCCATGCTTTGGATCTGTGCTTTGGATCAAAAATGTTCTAAGTCCTTACTTTGCGCCCCCTTTGCTTTAGGCGGACCCTTTTTTCCTGATATCCCCGTCCGATTAGGGCCCTTCTGGCCTCCTCCACTCAAGCGACAGCTCAAGCCGAGGTTCGTGGTCCCCGTCAAGGGGGGACGCCCTTGTGCATGTCGCTACCAGGGTGAACCTTCAGTTCACCCCCGCGTCCGCGTTAAAATGTAGAAGCCCTTCTGGCTAACATTGAGAGACACCACAAAAAAAAAAAACAAAAAAAAAAAAAAAAATCCTGATATAATCAGGTTTGTCATGCCACCACTTTTTCATTATTGTTTTTTAAATTAACGTCAGCTCTACTAAATTTTAGATTTTATCGAAACAGACATGATGGGAAACTTTTAAAAAGTAAGAACAAAACACTGATAATTAAGACAATTTTATTCTTAAAAATAAAATTAGGACATCACAAAACAATTCAAAGCACTCAAATCATAGAATAAACTTTAGCAAATTAGTCATTTCATATCATGTAACATTTTTACATTATTTACAAGTCCGATATATCAGATCATTCTAAAACTCATTAAGTCATAGTTTATTTATTGCAGACACATTTTTTTAACTCTCTTGCTGCACTTATTTTTACTGGCGGGGGTTGTATGCTATGATTGTGAGCGGTGTTTTCTAAAACATCTCTTGTCAGCTTGCCGCGTGAGAATGTCGGACACGAAGTTCCTGTGCTTGAAAACGCGGAGAATATCTTCTCTTGCTTCTTGAATTCCTTCACATACTATTTTACTTCTCTGTATGTTCCCCTGTAAAAATATGGGTTCGTTCAAATTTATTCCTAACAATGTTTTAATTCTAAAGCAATGCAAAATTAAGGCATATTTTATATTATATCCTCCAAGCTAATTTATAATAGTACTCTGGTCTTGAAATTTATTTGATTAGAGTTTCGAATTTCGACGCCACCTTATGATTAACCAGTCTAACCATTTACATATTATATGATTGAGAAAAGGTGTTAATAAATAATTTACCTTAATAAGTTCAAGCAGGGAATGTGAGAGCGGTTTCAGAGCGTTGTGAGTCCGGCCTGACGCTGTCTCCAGCGCACGGAGAACATTCTCCAATTGGTCCCCTACATCGGCTTCTAGTGATACCTGTGTTCAATTATAAAGTGTTATATTTTTTTATTTGATTATTAATATGACATTAACATGTAATTACTAAATATATATGCCAATGCTGCCATAATATTATTGTAAAGGTTTCAATGTTTTAAAACTTTGAGATTTGATAATAGCGATAAAAAGGGCGCAGCACCCTTTTACCAGTTTCTAAGAATGTATTATTAGTAATTATAGTAGAATGATAAAAAAAAATCTTAGACATGATCTATGGCCACAGCCCAGTTCTGATAAGTTTGTCAAATCGAGTTTAATTACATTACGTCAATATATATCATGCTAAGTTTGTTTACGAGTAAGGGCCGATTTTTCAATGCTTGGATAAAACTTATCCGTCCAATAAAGTATTACACAATAATATTAAAATGTCACGTAAACTGTCAAATGCGGGCAATTAGAATACGTTTTTAAAATGGTAGTTTTATACATTATTCGACGAATAAGTTTTAACCAAGGATTGAAAAATTAGCCCTTAATGAAATGAACCACAAAGCACACACCAGGTCGTCCATCTGCGCAGTGAGGTGGTGCACCTTCCAGCCCTCCGCGGAGACGAGCACGTGTTTCTGCGTCGCTATGGCAACGATGTCGCGCGCGCGCGCCTCGCGCCGCCGCACGTCCGCCGGCCGCGTGAAGTGCAGCGCCGTGCTGCGCCAGCCGCACACGTACGTCGAGCTGAGCGACGGGCCTGCGCAGTGTGTATACGTCATATTATGTTTTTTTCTAATAAACTATTTTTTTCATTCGTTTATTCGAGCGACCAAGACTTATTGAAGTAAAAACTTCTTTAGCGGCGTTGAGCACTTTTTCTGTAATGGGTATAAAATCTTAAACTCGCGTCAGGACACGTGACCTGATCGAAAAAGCGTAAGACGGATACCATTAGAAAATATCAAACATGCTTAACGTTAATAATCAAGTTTTCACTTCTGCCGGCACTTCCGGAGTGCAACCCGTCTTTTTTTTGTAACATTATTCTTAATACATAGTAGAAGAACAATTGTTTCAGTGCCATTTTGAGATTCGGAATGTTTAGCAAGATGATTTTGGATATTAATGTAGATGTAGGGCAGGTTATATGAATACATTGTGGAATATATGATGAGCAATGAGCATAAATGAAATGTGAGGTGGGATAGTGAATGATGTGTCGAACCCACTTAGGGTAAATAAGGCAAGGGATAATGATGATATCAAGAAATAGTACATAACAACTTATATCTATGTGAAGAAAATCAAAGTAATGTAATGCAATAAATTAAAATAACATGTGAATTTGTTTTGTTTTAAAAGTTAACAGTATATGGCACAAATTATGAAATTAATTATATTTATTTATTTATACCCTTTATATTACAATTATATTTTATAATTATATCATTATAATTATATTTACAAAGAAGTAAATATTTAATGTACTTACGTTTAGGAACTGGGTTAACCGGAGGAGCTGGAGGTGGTGTTGGTGGTTTTTCTTCAGGAGGAAACTCACACTGTCTCACTTCACTGCTTAGCCTATAAAAATAAAATGAATATTATATTTTATTATTATTATAACATTATACTTTTATAACCACGTAAAGATTAATTTTTCCTAATACATACTTCCTTCTTCACTAGATAAATGAAAAGTATTAAGAAATGTATCATTACATCATTACTATTCTCCACAAGACGGGGAATCCTAGTGTGGAGATTAGTGCATTGTACTATCTACAAATTAAGTAACAATAAAGATTTTTGTGTTTTTTTTTTGTATTAAAGTTCACACTCACATCTGTTTCCTTGGCTTCTTCCTGGGCGACACGTCGGCGTGTCTCGGCGGCTCGGGCTCCAGGTCGGGCGCGGGCGAGGACGCCGCCGACATGGTGGTAGACCCGCTACCCGGCCCCGCGCCCATCGACGTCACGTCCTCCCACCCCGTGCTCCCCGCGTACACACTGTTCCGCGCACTGTTCACACTGTTCACGCTGTTCACGCTGTTCACATTGTTCACGGTCACCACGCCCATGTTCGTGTCGAGGCCGCCGATCACGTTGGCGCGGCCGATCGCGTTAGTTATGCTCACTGTGTTCAAGTTCACGCCGCTAATGTTGTTCACGCTGCCCACGTGGACGACGCCGCCGATATTGCTAATACTGCTAAGTGTCGCTATGCCGCTCAACGTGTTCGAACTGCTGTTGCTCAGGCTGGCTATGTTGCCGGAACTGAGACTCACGTTGCCAATGTTGCCCACCGTTGATATTGTTGAAATACTGCTTGATTGGTTCTTTGACGGTGATCTGGTAATTAAGAGGATATAAAAAAATTAATTAAGCTCTTGAAGAATAAAAAAAGGCATGCAAACCAAATGGATAAAAAAAGTTGATTAAAAATTGTTTAAAAATCTCTATTGTATAAACTCACCCATCAACTTCTCGTTTTCTAAGTATTGAGGGCCTGGGCAGAACTGGTGTGCTGGAGATAGTTGCTGTAGTTTGTCGCACTTCGGGCGACGTCTGGACGGTATTCACTGCATTGGCTAATAACAAACCAATCACAACAATAAAAACTAATAGAATAATCCAGTATTTTAAGCGTTTCTACAAATAATCCAAATTATAAAATTTAAAATTTGTAAGAACGAAATATGGATGTGTGTTTGTTACTCTTTCATACATACATACTTAGCGGTAATGTAGCCAATTTTGCAGAATTACATGTACACGCACTACTACCACACCCTGAACACTCCATACAAAATTATTGTTTTGACAGTCACACTGTAGAGACTGCAAATGTGTGTGTTAACGCTTTATGGTTGGCACATTTGTGACTAGCGTAAAAAAAAATCGCGTTTTTCGGATGAAATACATCCGTACACAGCACAATATCTAACCATTTTCTACGAAAAACGATAATCACAAATTCAAAATAATAAAATTACTTTAAGTCAATTTGATTAATGTTGTCAATCTTCGTTGCGTATCGTCCTTGCAGAAAAATGTGGCCCATTTTAATCTCGATCGCGCGGGGTGAGGCAAGTTTAATTTTTGCGGGAGGCGGAGAGTGTCCGTTCTGTAGCGTTTAGCTACTATTATGTGTTCTGTGCTACTACTAACAGCTAGTGTGATATATACCTTGCGTGGTGTGCGCATGCGCGAACGGCGTCAGCGGTCGCGGCGGGTGCGCGTGCGGGTGCTGTGCGCGCGGCACCTCGTAGTACAGCTGCGGCGGCGCGCTGTTGCCCACGCCGCGGACGCCCACGCCCGCCACGCCTACCACCTGCTTCACGAGTAACGTTCTTATAAACACACTATCTAGACTCATGTTTGGCTTATATTGTTTACTAGCTTCCGCCCGCGACTCCGTCCGCGCGGATTTCGGTCTTCGCGTGGATGGTTTATTTCTCCATTTTGAGTAACTCTGATAATAACATCTTATAAATATATATTGGACTCAAATACGGCTAGGCCTATAATAATACCCAACGTGTGTTCGCTGTTCTACAGAACAACGTCTATGGATAAAACTGAAAAATTTTTTTTTTCTTCGTATTTTTTTCAGGATAAAAAGTATCTTATTTTACGCCCAGGATAATAAGGTAGGTATAATTATACCAAGTTTCATCGAAATCGAACCATTAGTTTTCACGTGATGTCTTCACATACAGACAGACAGACAGACAGACAAAAATTTTTTTAATCACATATTTGGGTTTGGTATCGATCCAGTAACACCCCCTGCTATTTATTTTTTCAATATTTTCAATGTACAGAATTGACCCTTCTACAGATTTATTATATGTAAGATATATAATAATTTTCGACTTATATTGCTACAGTCAAAACCGTTTATGGCGACATCGTTTAGAATAACCGGTTAAAATGACCAAAATCAAAGGTCCTGGCTGAATGTTATATGACCGCCTTATCGAAAACATTGGTTTTTACGACATTGTTTACTACGACATACCGTATTAAGCGACCACATTTGGTTAATGTTTTCGGAGAATTATATCTGTAGAACGACCCGCTCAGCTGTATTGCAAACAATTTGAATAGGTAGATAATTGTATCCACATCTGGCACAGTATAATAGTCAATGGCTATGATTGTTAAAGTAAACAAAGTTTAGGGTCTTTTGTAATTCTTAGAAACAAAGCACATGCATGCCGTAGCCTCAAGGCCCGCTTCGTCATATCTCATAAGTCAGTTTCTTACTTATCGTTACACAAGGCGCACCAAAACATATTGTTGAGTTAACTGTGAAAATTGTAACATGTCGCAAAAAAAGAAAACAAATCAATATCGCAGAAAAATCGCGTATTATTTCAAAGCTAGAGAAAGGAATTCCAAACAAAGACCTGGCAAAAGAATATGGTGTATCACACTCGACAATTTCAACCATTTGGAAAGAAAGGGAGAAAATTCAAATCCTTTACGACAAGATTTTTTTGAAAATGAACGATACGCTGATTAAAATCCAACGTGAATTACAAAATGTGTATGCACGACAGAAGTGTTTCAAACAAACTAAAATTACAGATTTTATACATAAAAAAATGATGGAAAAATGATATTGTTCTTTTATATTATACGTTTGTATTGAAGAAAACAAAATGTGGTTTAATTTCCTACATGAATATATATGTATGTACATATTATCTTTCCTATTGATACCTGTCACCGGTTGTTACAACTATCGGTTTTTACAAATCAATATGAGTAGTCCCTTCGATGTTGTTATAACATTTTTGACTATATATTATAATTGTAATGTGCATAGGTACTAACATAAATTTTAAATTTAATAATTTGACTAACATAAATTGTTTTTTATATAGGTAGATCTCTGTGTCTGAAATAAATTATTTATTTATTTATTGACTGACTTTTAATGTAAATAAATTAAAATTTTTCCTAAATTTTAATAGTATTATTTTTGTGTCATATTAACTTACCGCACTCTAAATAAAATAAGAATCAAATAATCAATAAGCGTCATAGAAAACGTCAAGTTCGCTCGTGGGGTATTTGTATGCTGCTAAACAGACTACAGAGATCTGTGCAATGATGGAAATTTGCATATTATATAATATTATCTGAGAATAAAATATTACACAACCTTCTATGCATTAAAATGGGGTGAAATATAAGAATAAGATTTAAAATTAATATGTACAGTACTAAGCTATTCTGAATTATTGATTTGTTTAAATAGACATTACTTTATTATTCTTCGGCACTTATATTTATAGTTACCTTAGCAGGCTGATAGTTTCTCTGTAGAAGCGGCAATGGTCTGGCCGTCGCAGGGGGCGGCGTTGGTGTTTTGGGTCTAGTTGACGGACCACTCGCCACACCAACCACACCGCCACGCACTGTACTTGATATTACTCCACTGGCTAATTAGAAATATTCAGTATTAGTAGTATTAACTGAACTGTAAATTGACACATTTTTTTCCACATGTTTTCTTTTTTTATATTAAACAACAGCAAATATTCCACTAATCATGAAACAACATTTTTAATAATTTTAATTTTAATTTTTGAATTTCTACAATCAATTTTTCATTTATAAATTTTACAATTCACAAAATATAAAATAAATAAAATCCCGGCAGCAGTGTACATTCAACATGAAAAATTATCTTCAGTGTGTTTCTTTATCAATAATTTCAAGGTCTTGCGTGCGGCAAGGTCTAGTAGCTTTATTTAATTCATAAGTGTAAAGATAATTAATATCAGTAGTTTTCAAGATGGAAGCAAATATTTTATAGCATAGATAAATAATGAAATAGTAATAAGAATTTATCTTGTGTCTATGTCAACATCTTTAGTGAATGAAATACAGAAATTAGGTCACTTTTTTTCCACATTTGATTTAATTTAATATAATGTAACTTTTAAACCAAAAGTGATGTTATAATAATTTTCATTTATGATACAATAGTAAAAAAATAATATACTTACAAGTGAGAACAGTAGAGCTTGGTAAAGTGACAATAGCCGAGTGAGGTGGCTGTGAGATTTGTGTGGCTGTAGTGTGGGAAGGCGAAGGCGCCGGTGACGGTTGCCGCGGCGGAGCCCCACGACCCATGCCTCTCGAACCGTACACTAAGGCACCGCGACCTCGATTGCTTCCTGACCAGGCACTATTACCTTTGAAATTATAATAAATATAGGCAGGTTGAATTTAAAAATGTCTCATCAAATTATTTATATTAAAAAAAAGAATGCAAATAATATGAAAAGACCGTGATCTTTTAATTGTTATTTCTCTGCATACTTAAATGTAGCACTTTGATCAAGATGGTTGAAAATATTGTCAGCCACCTAGATAATATGAAATTATTATCATATTGGCCTATTTGTAACATTTTTCAGTTTTCATTACCTTGACTAACATTGGGCTGTGTTGATGCAGCCACGGGGCGAACAGCCAATGAGGCACCAGCTGCCAGACCTCTTGGTACATGACTGGTTACCCCTTTGCTGACCAGCACTCCACTAGCACTGCTTACGTTAACACTTGTGAGAACTGAGAAACATTGAAAGTATTATTTATTGAAACTTTTAACTAAAATACTGGGAAACTGAGAGAGTAAGGTAATTATTTTATAAAACTATTTTTACTAAAATACTATAATATCATGTTAAAATTGGTTTAGGTTTTCTTTCACACAAACAGCAATACGTAACTAAGATAATTATTTTACAGAAAACTATTTAAATACCTGGTCTTGGGTTATGATGCGGAATAGGTGGTAGAACTCTCACACTGGGCGGAAGAGTCCTCACTGATGAACTGACAACTAAATTTCCTGCACCACTGACAAGTTGGCCCCCCACATTCAATACTGGGTTTCCACTGACCGTTGATGTGACACTTGCTTGAGTATTACTACCATGATTATTGGTATTGGAAACTTGTGCAGATAGTTGCGTTCCTTGACTTATTATTTGAGTACCAGGACTTAGTAATTGACTGCTTGATATAAGTTGGGATTGTGTCAAAATTTGCGCATTTTGTCCTATTAATTGACTGCCTTGTGATACAATCTGAGTTCCCTGCAATAAAGCAAAACAAAATCCAGTTATAGATATAAAAAATGAATAATTATTTCAAGAAAATGCAATGATAGTTTTTATGCAAAGCTTTTTCTATTTAGTATTATTGAATAGATCAATGTGTTATACAATGTGCAATATGTAATAAATACCTGTGAAGCTACGCCTGAGGATATAATTTGAGCTGCAGTAGCTGTACGCATAAGACCCACGGATCCAGCGTTTGTATGTGTAATAATTTGATTTGAACCAGATGTCTTTGATTGGCCTGGTATGAGATGAGCCATTTTAACATCCGCATTAGAAATGCTCTTTACTATCGTAATTTTTTGTGGAGCTAAGTCGATTGGATACATTTTACCAGTTGTGATTGAACGATCATTTTCTAGATTATTACTCATTTTCGGACAGTACACACTTAAATGCCAGTTTACTAACGCATTTTATAGTTATTATGCAAAGTATTTATCACAAAACCTTAGCTAAATTGATTCAATATTTAATAAATTAACATTTAGACTTTACACAATTCAACAATTATTTGACAATATAATATTCGAACTTTCCAAACGCAGTAGCGATATAGACTTCTAGTATCTATGAAACTTTTTTTGACATAAATAATGTCAGATTATTTTTTTCATTTTAAAGAAAATTGTCTCTGTCATTCATAAAATAAAATTGAATTGAATTAAAAATTGAACTAAGAACACACTAACTGCAGCTGTACCCGGGTCTATTTTAAAACATTTATATTTAAAAATATACTTTTTATTATTGTGTACAAAAAAACAACAAAATAAATTATTTTGGAATGAAATAAAATTGTATTTGGGAGGACAGTGTATTAAATAAGCTCCAGTAAATTTGAAAATGAAACTTCTTTCACAATTAATATTATGCTAAGTGCTTTCGTGCTTAAAAAACGCCCTTGCATAAATATATGTATTATATATGTACAATAATTGTTTTTTCCTTAATTGCGTTTAAGTACTATAGTATGTGGAGTGTGGGCAGTGGGCACAATGTAGCTGTGGTATGAAGATTGAAGAGAAATGCGCTGATTACACCTAACGAGTACAGTGGCGAGTCAGTAAATACGCTCTCGGCCGAGACAGTTGCCGAACCGAGTGGGTGTTTACACGTATTTCACTAGTGGCGAGTCAGTTCAGTTTTGATCACGACGCGGACGTCTGCAATGGATAGAAAAAAAAAAGAATTTAAACGGGTTTTAAATCGGCTGTTACCAGATATTATTAACGAATTGTGGGATTTATTAGAAATAATAAATAAAAATAATAATTCTTTGAAAAAATACAATGACGAAACGAACGAGTGGCGAGTGGCCGAGTGACGCGACGAGTGCGTGTTTATACCTGCCGAGCGGGATAGCGAGTGGGTACTCGGCCGAGTAAACAAATTGGGATTCTAGTGACTGTCTCGCCACTCTTCTCGGCCGAGCACTCGTTGAAGTGTTTATACCAACCGAGCACTCGGCCGAGGACACTGACTCGCCACTGTAGTCTGTACTCGTTAGGTGTAATCAAGAAGCTTATATCTATACACTGGAGATTTCGGTATGAACATTTGACGTGTAACAAGAAAATTGTTGTTTTCTATCACTTTCACACCTAACTTGGTATTGCCACTGTTAATACGAAGTTTTCCCAAGGCTACTATGTATGCTGTAATATTCTGTGCAAAAGGTTAGTTTTTGTACATGAGTTTGTTGATAAATTGCCAACAACGTCATTCAGAAGCATTGTTGGATCAGACAATTATTATTTATGCTAAATAAAATAAGTATCTGAACCAATTATTAAAAAGCGATATTCCCTGATTATGGGTAGTTACCATAATAAAATTGTAGCAACTCTCACTTTGACAATATGACATAAGTGTCAAAAAAATTGCGTCGCTTCGAATATTTAAGTTAATATTGTTGCGTATTTAATAAATATTTTCCGAATATTAATAATGTATTGCATTGTGAAAAATTGCAGAAGTTTTTGGACACCAAATTCTGGCCTATAATTTCACAGGCAAGTGTATATTTACGTTATTTACAATATTCCTCAATACTCATGCATTTACCTGTTTAGAATCATTTTAATGGCATAAATCGTCAAATTTATCATCATTTTACTAAGCAATCATGTTAAATAAGTTCTTTTCCTAATACTTTCATCATTTTTCAACAAGTTTTCAACAAACAAATTTAACAAGTAAGGTAACCATGATGATGGGTTTTTACGGATAGCGACGATAATATATTGCTAAACAATATTATGATGAACATTTAGAACACCATTTTAAATTTTTTTATACTAGTAATGAAACAACACACGACATCGGTATTGCACTCACATATTGTGGTTTGTTCTTTTTTACATTGAAATTTATACTTTTTAACCTAATATTTTTTTGTTTAACGTATTTCAGCTTTCCAAAAATGAAATAAAAAGAAATAAATGGCTGTCCATAGTGCCTATCAAGGGTAAAATTTATCAACATGCCAGAATATGCAGTTTGCATTTTAAGCCTGAGGATTACGGTCCAGAAAAAAAATACCTTTTGAAAAGTGCTATACCTTTTTATTTACCACATTCTTGTTACTGCGTCTCAACTGATAAAGTAATTTTAATTATATTATAATTAACCACCATGAAACCATTAGTAAGCGTAAGTACAGCTCCTGAAAGACATACGAATTTCTGAGAACTGTAATATCGTTACCACACATCAACACTAGCGATGCAACTCTCCCTTTGGAATATTGAAAAGTTTTAGACTGAAGCTTGAGTAACCAAAACGATGTTTTAATGTATGTAGCACTCATTTTAATTAAAAAATCGTAGTATGAGATCAAAAGTTATCAAGCGTTATTTAAAACTATCATTCTCTACCAATTAAAATGGTATGTACCTATAAAGATGATAATTATTCATGTAAGTTGACCAGTAATATTATAATATAAATACTGTTAAAAATATATGTCGTTATTATTTATAGACCATGATTTTTAGTTTTTTTTTTATTTCGAAAAATCCTGAATATACAAACCAGTGTGGTCACCCACAGAAAGAGACAAAAAACAACACTGACGTCATTCAAGGTTATATTTTCTTGTGACAAGTTAATGGTCGAAAAAAAAGCGCGGGAACCTTCGAACGAAGCGGGTGTAATTTTAATTAATTGAGTTTAAAATTATTAATTTGATATATGATCAGTGGAGTTTGGTTTTGTATATATAGTTTATAATTGTAGAATTGTATATATTTAATAAATTTTGTATAGTAGTGTTCGTATAGGTAAGTTTTTTTTTTATATTTTATGTATAGTATGTAAAAACCAAAAATTCATAGGGTAAGATTCGGTAGATGAACGATCCACCGGATCCTAATCCCCCAGGGCTGGGTACCCCCGGTCCTGAGGTAGCCAGTTATGTTACTATTTCAAATACATGTCTAGATAAAAATTTAGTTCTGGAGAGTACTCCAAAAAAAAGGCGTCTTAGAAGGAAAGAAAATAATGAATTAAATGAGATAATGTTAACAGAAAATACTTATGTTGATAATAGGCAAAATGAATCTAATATTCAACCTAAAATACTTGATACTAGTTCCATGCAAGATAGTCGATGTGAATATGTAGGTACAGATTCTTATCCTTACATTGTTCATGTTCAGCGAACTGAATCATCACCCGGTGATGGCTCCACATTGCACCCCATAACTTTCGGAAGGTTTTTAAAAAACAATAATATTAAGAATATTGTGTCAGGAAGTATAAAAAAAATAGGCAGAAACCGTTGCATAGTTGCATTTACTACAGCACAGGATGCAAATGATTTTATCAAAAATAAAAATTTAAGCTCATACAACCTTAATGCAAAAATTCCATTGTTTAATATCACTAGAATTGGTATTGTTAAGGGAATACCAACTGAATGGTCACCTGAAGAAATAAAAGAAAATGTATCCACCCCAGTAGGCTGCGGTAAAATTATTAAAGTCAGGAGAATAAATTATAAAGTAAATGTTAACAGTACTGTATCTTGGAAGCCAACACAATCAGTTGTTTTAACATTTGATGGCCAAGTTTTACCCGAACGTGTGTATGTGTGTTATAACTCCCTACCAGTTAACCTATATATTTTCCCTACCATCCAATGCTATCAATGCTGTCGGTATGGTCATACTAAAAATATATGCCGATCTAAACCCAGGTGTTACAAGTGTGGCCAAGACCATTCCGGTGACACTTGTACAGTAGAAGAAGATTGTGCATCATGTTTGTTGTGTTCAGGGTTTCATTATGCAATCAACAAAATCTGTCCAGAGTTTAAACGCCAAAAAGACATTAAAATTAGCATGGCTCAAAAAAACATTTCATATGGTGAGGCAAGTAAACTTTACCCACAAATATCAAAGTCGTATGGGGATGTATTAATATCTTCACCGGCTTATTCATCCCCAAACAGATTAAATGTAAACACTACAAATTCTTCTTACAAAAAAACTTATTTTTTGAAACCAAAATCGCCTCCGAAGATGAACAAGGGTTTTGACAAAATAGCTCACAATACGATTATTAGGGAAGCTCAGATACCTACGCCTGAAAATGGATGTGGTTATCAAGTTGCCCCTAATGATAATGAAACTTCCCAGATAATGGACATAATTACTTCCCTTATCAACACATTATTAAAGAATAACACCTTAAAACCGTCCAACGTTGCCACTTTATATAAATTAATTGATAGTATAAATAGTAATCATGGATTCCAAAATAATACAGTGGAACTGCAGAAGCGTAATACCTAAAAAGTCAGACCTAATTCACATAATAAATAAGCATAATCCTTTTTTAATCGCTCTAAATGAGACTTGGCTAAAACCCAATCTCTTTTTTCGCATTCCAGGCTATGTTTGTATTCGAGATGACAGAGTTGATGGGTATGGTGGTGCTGCCATACTTATTAAAAAGTCAATTCAATTTAAACGTCTAATATTACCAGCGCACAATAATAAATATGTAAATAGTGTTGGCATTAGCTTAAAAAATAATATTTCAATCATTTCAATATATATATCGTATAATTCAGCATCAACGTTTAATTATTTACAAAATTTAATAAGATCAATTTCTACACCTTTATTGTTGCTTGGTGATTTCAATTCCCATCACCAATATTGGGGAAGTAGTATTACTACTAGTAGTGGTGAGCAACTTTTAGATATTATGGACATGCATAATTTATGTATACTTAACACAGGTGAACCAACGCGACGTACGCGAGCGAATGAAAATCTGAGTGCGGTAGATCTTTCTCTTTGTTCGCCAGGTTTAGCATCATCCATATCATGGCGTCCCTTATCATCCTCATTCGGCAGTGATCACTTCCCGCTATTAATGTCAGTTCCCATAGGAAATACTAATAACACAACAAGAAAGCCACGGTTGAAGTACCTATTGAACAATGCTAATTGGGATAAATTTAAAGAAAAGGTTGATTTACGTATTAAAGATCTACCTGAAAGTCAGGCAGGCAATGAAGAGATTTGTTCTGAATATTTAGCGAAAATATTGATTGAAGCTGCTGATGAAACTTTCCGGCATAAATCTGATAAAAGTTTTAAAGTTCCTACCCCACCGTGGTGGGATAAAGAATGTAGTGATGCAGTTAAAGAAAGGAAGCGTATGGAAAGAATATATGAAAATGACATGTCTGATGTTAATTTTGAAAACCTCTCTCAAAATATTAACTTTACCCGATCACTTCTTAAAAAGAAAAAACAAGAAGGTTGGAAATCTTTTTGTTCGTCATTATCACCAGATACTTGTTCAAGTGAAGTGTGGAAAAACATCAGGCGCTTCCGATCTGCTTTTAGGGAACAAACATCTGTCATTTTTGAGGAATTAGCTCACAAATTTATGGATAATTTAGCTCCATCTACAGCGCCAGAGTACATTGGGAAATCATTACCTGTTATCTCCCCTACAGACCACGATTATAGCTCTTTAATAGTATCTCCGTTTGTTTTAGAGGAACTTAAAGGAGTTCTTTCATGTGTTAAAGATTCTGCGCCGGGTATGGACGGGATTCCATATTCCTTTTTATCTCACCTATCAGAAATTGGTCTAAAATATTATCTGGACCTCATAAATTTAATCATGATTTCTGGGAACATTCCGCGATCCTGGAAATTACAAGAAATTATTCCTATTTTAAAGCCCAATAAATCTTCAAGTGACGTATCATCATATAGACCAGTGGCTTTATCATCTGTCCTTTGCAAAATTTCAGAGCATTTAATCAAAAATCGACTGGAGTGGTATTTGGAACACAATAATTTTTTATCAAATAGCCAATACGGATTTCGTAAGGCGAAAAGCACCATTGATAACATCTCCATACTGACTTCTGATATTAATATCGCTTTTTCGGATAATCAACATGTTGTTGCTGCGTTTGTTGATATTCGCTCAGCATATGACAATGTGGTTATCACAATCCTACAGCAGAAACTTTTCAGACTGGGAATTCCTGACATTTTGATTAATTTAATCATATGTTTATTAGAAGAGAGATATATTGTTTTGAATATTGATGAATCAGTCCATTTTCAACGTACCATGAGTAAGGGTCTTCCTCAAGGGTCGGTCTTAAGTCCTCTATTATATAATATTTATACACATGATTTAGCTGATTCGTTTAATAATAGAATTAACACCCTTCAGTATGCTGATGATCTGGTATTATACACTATAGATTCTAGTTTAGATTCAGCTTGTATTTTTTTAAATAAAGGTCTCATCGAGCTTAAGGGCTGGCTAGATAAAAATGGATTGGATGTTTCTGTTGACAAAAGCGTCGCTCTGATTTTTACGAGATCGCGAATAGTTCCTAGGGTTGATATTAGTTTTAATGGGAAACGGATCCCACTCCAAAATCATACAAAATTTTTAGGCGTGGTCTTAGATAGCAAAATGTCTGGTACCTTTCACGTTGAGTACATATGCTCAAAATGTGAAAGTTTACTTAATTTGTTGAGGTGTCTTTCCGGAGTTTGGTGGGGTGCCCACCCTTTTTGTATGAAATTGGTGTATAATGCTTTGATACGCAGTATTCTAGATTATGGAACGTTTTTGTTAGAAAGCGGTAACGTAACGGCACTTAAGAAATTAGATAAAATCCAAGCTAAAGCTCTGCGCATTGTGTTAGGTGCAATGAAATCGAGCCCTATTAATGCCCTTCAGGTTGAATGTGGAGATCCCCCACTGAAGATCAGAAGGCAATATTTATCCGATAGATTTTTATTTCGTATAATACAATTCACCAACCATCCATTAATAAACAAGTTGAAAATTTTAAACGATCGGATACGTACATCTTCTTTCTGGAAAAATAAATCATTACCTTGTTTAATTATAAGTTACCGAAAACTCATTTCAATGTCATCTAGTATTTTTCAGTCCCCAGTTTTACCTCTGTATGCATATAACTTCAAGTGCCTTTTGATCAAACCAATTATACAGTACAATATAGGAATCAATAAGAATGATATGAATTCAAATGCAAACTTTAGGTTTAATGTTGATAGGGAGTGGCGCAATTGGCATCATATTTTTACGGATGCATCTAAAACCTCGATTGATAGTTGTGTTGGAGTTGGTATATTACACGTACAATTTAAGATTACACAAAAGATCAAGTTACCGCCGGAGTCTTCAGTGTTCACTGGGGAATGCTTTGGCCTACTAAAAGCAATAGAATATATAATATTAATGAAGCTACATAAATCTGTAATTTTTACTGATTCAATGAGTTCTCTGCAATGCTTAGATAAATATCCTTTCTATAATAAACCATTTTACCCTGTTATTTTTGAAATCAGAAATAAGTTAGCTGAATGCGTTAACCTGGGATACTCGGTGACTTTTGCCTGGATCCCAAGTCATTGTGGGATCCAAGGAAACGATAGGGCTGACAGTTTGGCAAAGGATGCGGTGCAATGTGGAGATATGTATCCATACATTAATTATCCTCATGATCTTATGACATTACCGAAGAGATATCTCTTTGAAGCGTGGAATACGATCTGGGCAGATACTGGGCAGTGTAAGGGAAGGAATTATTATAGAATTCAACCGACAATACCAATAAAGCCTTGGTTTGTTGGTGTTGAAGCAAATAAATTAGTTGTATCTACAATAAGTCGCATGAGAATTGGACATATGTGTATTCCTAGCCATCTAGCCAGAATTGGCGTATTAAATACTGAAGTTTGCGAGTGTGGAGAGGGTGAGGGAAATATAGACCATATATTTTTCTCTTGCTCTTTATACGATAATTCTTCCTTTTATAATTCATTAATTTCCTCAAATGTTCCTCTTCCTACTCGTATGTCATATCTATTAATGTATCCTAAAAAATATTTTATTAATATATCTATTTTTATGTCTAAGAATAATGTGAAATTGTAAGGTTTATTATTTTCCATTTAATCTATTTAGTTTATGTAAAAAATATGTAATAATACATATAATGTAGTTTGTATTGATATTTTCTAACTCTTCTGATCATCTTGCATATACCGTCCTATCGTGGTCCTATCCTATTTTCCCGTGTATGGATTCCCTACCTTTTACTTGACACTGGCAAATAGTCATATCTTCTTGCCATTTAAAAAAAAAAAAAAAAAAAAAAAAAAAAAGTTAATGGTCATAGTGCAATCTCCAGTGTATTAGATATAAGCTTCTTGGGTGTAATCACCGCAAAAGAGTGAACTGTGTTTAAATGTAATTCTCTGTGATAATTCTACTCTAGTCACAGAGTACACACAGCACACTGTACCGACCTCTGAGGTACCGACACTACACTATTATATATTATATGCTGTGATTATATGACTCTTCACTCTAGTGTTTATGGAATTATAACCATGGCGGGTCACGTAGGTGGCGGTGGTTTTAGTAATGAAAATATACAAAGATATAACAATGAAAGACGAAGCAGTAAACAGTGGGTTAAATTAAACGTTGGCGGTACATATTTTTTAACAACAAAAACTACATTGTCTAGAGACACAAACTCATTTTTGTATCGATTAGTACAAGAAGACAGTGACTTAATTTCAGATAGGGTTAGTTTGCAACTAAGTTTCTCTAAAGTAGGTAAGGTGTAAACTTTTTTAAAACATTATTATATATTGTTACAGGATGAAACTGGTGCCTATTTAATAGACAGAGATCCAACTTACTTTTCTCCAGTTCTCAACTATTTACGACACGGAAAGTTGGTCATCAACAATGACATAGCTGAGGAAGGTGTTTTAGAAGAAGCCGAGTTTTATAATATAACAGAGCTTATTAAATTAGTTAAGGAAAGAATTTCTCAAAGAGAAACTGGTCCATCGAAAGACTCTAAAAATCATGTATATAGAGTTTTACAATTTCATGAAGAAGAGTTGACACAAATGGTTTCATCCATGTCTGATGGATGGAAATTTGAACAGTTAATTAATATCGGTTCGCAATATAATTATGGAAATGAGGATCATGCAGAATTTCTGTGTGTGGTGAGTAGGGAATGTGGTAACAATCCAAATAGTAATGATATAGAGCCAACAGACCGTGCAATGGTTCTGCAGCAAAAAGGTTCGAGAATTTGAAATTTCCTTAAGCAATATTACAGGTGATGTTCAAGACTTAAGTATTCAGTGTGTGAAGTGTTGTACATAATGTTGCATGAAAATAATTATGTGAAAGTGTTTTCAATTCTTACATTAGTAGGTACATAATTTTATAAGTCCAGTTAATATTTTTATAACAAATTCACAATAAGTTAGTTCTATTAATGTGATGAATGATATTGTCTTCTGAACCTGAAATATATTGGCCAAATACTCAATTACATAAAATGTAAAAATATTTACTTTCATATATTAAATTGCATTCATAAGTTAGGTTGTGCGTTATATTTGTGACGAGTATCATTTTCTAGATTTATAGACTCCATTATATCAGTTTTCCAAGCATGTAAATAAAATTTGTTTAATCTACTGTATTTTACATTTAGTTCCATTCCTATTATAGATCTTTTGAAAATGTATAAATTAAAATTTGCTATGGGAATGATTCATAATATTGTAATGTTGCTCAATGAGATAAGTTAGAGCCATGTTCAATATAAGAAGTACAACTTTTATACTGCTTGGATATGTTCTATATGACCATATTTTTGTAAGATTTGTCATTATTCATAATACCAATAATAATTGTAATAAAGACACTGCCTGTACTTTAAAATACATAATATAAGGTGATTAATGTACTTATTAAATAGAAAAGAAGAAAGGAATCTAACTGGAAACACAAATTTTGCCTGTTTGGAAACTTTAATTAAGATGTGTGGTTTGATTGGTTTAAGTGCATTAAATGAAGTGCCTCCATACAACATAAATGCTGATTATATTATACACATAAGTAATAGTTACACTTTCCTATATAAAATGCTGCTTATATTACTTATCATACTGTTCTCTAGTTAATAGTGCTTAACATAAAATAATATTTCTATCTTGTATATTTATATTATGTATTATCAATCTGGAAAATCATATAAAAATAATAAATTGTTTTGTTGTTGATAACTTTATTTCACAGATTAAAGTATAGAATTGACTGAAGATGTAATGATTTATTTGACACACATTCTCTTAAGAATAATTTTAGGTTATTCAAATATAACTACATAATATGTAAATCTATAACATGATGTTTTAAAAAAATAAAGGTTATCACTATTTAAAACTTATTTAAATTACACAATTTATAATAAAATATTGCATTTAACTGCATTAAATACAAGTCAACATGAGTATCTTCTAAGATACCCTTTAGAATAGATTAGATAGATTATATCAAAATACAGTTTTTTCACTCGCATTAGTTAAGGCAATGGGGTTTTATTGTTTTTATCATTAAGAATTATCCTAAATTTAAAATCAAAGTGATTTATAGCTGCCTAGCACCAGTCTGCCATGTATGTGAAGTCACAGAAAAGTTTGTGATCAGCTGTACTAAGAGGTCTTGGCTCTTTGGGAGGAGTGAGTACAGCTGCTTCAGAAGTGAACTCACTATCAAAGTTACTAACATCTTCTAAGTTGTTGATAGTTGGCACAAATGGTGGTTTAACTTTTCTTAGGAGCAATTGTTCCCAGTCAACATTTCTAAAGAATGCCTGTTTTTTAACATCCTCTGCATCTCGTTCTGAGGAACCTAAACGCCTTTCTGGATTTTTTCTAAGCAATCGGCGCATTAATGCAATTGATTCTAAAGACAGTGTTCTAGGGTATCGGACCTCATCATTTACAATAGAATCAAATACCTCTCCCTCATCTTCACCTGGGAATGGTGACTCACCAACTAACATTTCAAAAATAAGAACACCAAGACCCCACCAATCAACTGCTCTTGTATATGAGGTCTCTGTTAATACTTCAGGAGCAAGAAATTCAGGTGTCCCGCAAAATGTACCAGTGCGGTCACCCCACCCCATACCCTCCTTACACAATCCAAAATCAGCAATTTTTACATAACCTTCAGTATCCAGAAGCAGGTTATCCAACTTTAAATCTCTATAAATAATATTATTTTCGTGTAAATACTGTAGGCCTAATACTACACAAGCTGCATAAAATACAGCCCTGGGCTCTGTAAAAACATCAGCATGTATATGCATCATAAGATCACCACCAGCAGCATACTCCATGACAAAACATACATGCTGTTCTGTTTGAAAACATGCAAATAAGTTAACTAAAAACGGATGTCGAATAGCATTGGCTACTTCGAAAATTCGTTTCTCAGATAGTAGTGAGTCTACTTCATCTCTGGCTATAATATCACCCTTCTTTAAAGCTTTTATGGCAAAGTATTCATTGGTTGGTTTATATTGAGCTAATATAACTTTTCCAAAGTGTCCTCTGCCCAAGACACTTAACAATCTGAAGCTGTTCATTGACATTTCACCAGATTGCCTTCTAGAATCTGGCTCTTTACTCATTGTTTCAATAACTGAAGAAGACCTTGATGATGATAGACGCATATTACTTGCAATTTCAACAATTTGATCCTCACTGCTTGGATATTCCAAAACCAATTTTGGTGAAGGTGATGGTGGATATTCAACTAATGGAGTATTACAAGCTGATGGCTGTTGTTCCTTTGATATATAGTTATCCCTTGTATATGAGTCTTCTAAAAATGCAAAAGCTTCTTGGAGCTCTTTCTCCATCCTTAATGTAGATACATTAGGTGGAGGTTGTAATGGCAGAGAAGGCTTTGGTGGAGGCAGAACAGGCACTTGTGGTGTAGTTGGAGTGGGAGGCAAACCCAATGGGCGAATCCCGGCCATACCAGTAAATGTGGCATTTGTATTTTCAATATCTTTTATGTCATGCGGTGATTCAAAATGATGTTGCTGAGATTGACTGAGAGCATTCTGAATATTTTGAACTGAAGGTGAAGAACGTTTTAATAATCTTCCTAATACAACAGCAGGAATATGCATATCTCCATATGAGGGCCGTGGAATATTTTTGCCTTGTTGCTTGAAAATTTTTCTCTGACGTTGCAATTTTGGTTTCCTTGATATAATTGGATTTAAAAACTTAATTTCTGCAAATAATAATCCTTGAGGTTCCAATTCCAAAGCCATTCCATGTCGGATATCATCAATGAATTCTTCTAATCTCAGGAATTTCACAGCACATAATCCACGCCAATCTTTCCAGTGAATTCCAATTTCCAGCTCTCTAGATTTGTCCAACTTTATAGTGAATCTGAGAAGAGAGAAGAAGAAAATATACTTGCTTATTTATGTAGTGTAAAATAAAAAACGGAGGTATATTGAAATAAAACTTTGATATTAAATTCCTCAAAAAAGATTATACATATAACTACACAACAAAAAAAAATTATTAAAACCTTCCAGTATTTTTTTGTGTTAAAGCAGACAAACAGACTGACCAAAACTTCATAATTTTTGTGTTACTCGTATGAAGGTGGCTTAATAGCGGTATTTTTTTTAGTTTTTATTCAATGAACAATGGAACACTTCAACCATTTTATTATACAGGGTTACTTGTAGATAAAAACATAATCAGTAGTAATTTACTCATATTTAATTTCAAATATCATACGAAAATGTCTGAAAAATTGGGAATTTTTGATAGAAACAAATCTTTCATATTTAATCCTTGCTCCACTAGAATGTTAATATAATAAGAATTACAATTTGTGTACATAATTACATACATATATGATATAACAAAAAAAAATCAATTAATTTAAAGCTGTCTGTGCAAAATTGATTCACATAACAAATATGTGAACACAGCCTATTGATAAGATAGAGTGAGTAATCATAATGTGTAAGAAATTATTAAGATTAAATTTCAAGGAAACAGATAATATTCCCAAGAGTTCTAGTATGTGTAATACATAACTACTAAAGGCTTATAATGCAATGCATATATGAATGTTGCTTTAATTACTTTAAAGAATGTAAAGGATAGAGTTTATTAATAATACATAGATAGTTCCCTAATTATATGGTTTTTGTTATGATGTAGATTGCAATCATTAAAAAAAAAATACCTTTGATCCCAGGCTTGTTGGGAGCAGGGCCTCCAACTTGTCTGAGCAACAGTATGATTGTCAAGCTTCATCACAGCCATAATTTCATTACTTGTGTCTTCTTTTATGCTGTATGTGTACTTCATTGAGTTTCTTATAGTGACCCCTTTTACAAAGGACTTCAAATCTGATGGGCTGGCTAAGGGATCTCGGCGAGTACGACCAGGTACATCTTCTAATAGATCTTGACATCCCATTAATCTCACCTCCAATGTGCCAGTTACTTGAACACATGGACTGATAAGTGGAGCTGGAGATATGAAAGGTGGGCGGGCATTTGTTGCACCGGATAAACTGACATAGCCAGGACTAGATCCTGTGCTTCTTAATTCATGGCCTAATTCTATGAATGCTGCACTTTCAGCTGGCAATTCTTGACGACGCATATCCAACGATCTACGTAACAAATCTAATTTTTGTGTTGACTCCAACAAATTTGTTTGAGCTTCTTGTAGAGCTTTCTTGTCTGTGACTTTTTTATCACTTTGCAAGAGTCTTATGGCATTCTTGGATCCTTCTACTACAGCAGCCTCTATGCGTAATCGATTTCTCAATTCAGCAATGCGTTCATCAAGTAGTGGGTCAACTCCACTCATATCCATGTTTCGACCATCACCATTTGACCCGGCATTGTCACCTTTCTGTTGTTTAGAAAGTTTAGATATTCGCAATTTTAAATATTCTATTTTGTCTTTAGAATCTGCTAGCATTTGGTGGGCTTCTGCTAGCAACTTCTTGTCACGCGATTGATTACTGCTGCTAATACTTTGTATCATATTTTCGGCTCCTTGCTTTACCTTTAGTTCAATATTCAACTGTTTTTCAAGTGATGCCAGCTTACGATCAGTGGTACCCTCTCCAAGCTGGCGTTGTTGTTGCGCCGCTTCAGAGGCCAAAATAATTTCCTCATCATAAGACAAATCCTCGGGCGACGTCGGAGTAGACTGACCGCGTGATAAAATTAACTGGGATTCTAATTCTTGCAAATCAGATTTAAGTTCATTTAACTTGATATTAGCTTGTTTTACAAGGTTCGCTACATAGGAAAGCGATTTTCGATCGGTGGTAGCTTCACGTAATTTCTCCGCGCCTTCCTTTATTTTCAATTCTTTACGTATCTCCCTACGTATAACATCCTTGAGTTCTTCCAACTTAGACGGCAACGCTATTTCTGGAATACATTCCGTCTTAATTCCATATTTGACACCCAGTTCGTAAAGGACAGGGTGACGAATATAATCACTGTGGTAATAACCTGGGTCTGCCATAATTGAGGATGCACTGTCTAACGTCAGTTAACCATAATTATGTGAGAAAATATCACTATTATTGCTTATTGATCACAATTCAGAAGGGACGATATGACGATGTATAACACTTAGGTCTAGTGAAGTATTAGAAGTAACCATTATGAAATAAGTACATTAAAACAAAATGCTTTAAATTAAATTAAATTACAAAACAATTTATAAACAAGTTGGTCGGTCAACGAAACCAACGAGACGAAGAAATCTACCATAACTTTTATTTCCATAGACAGTAGATACGTAGATGAACCTGAGTAGAATATAAAATGTCAGTTATTGAATGGTTATTGATGAAATTTTAACGAAAAATAATATAATTTGGTAGATTTCGTTTGAATAATATAAGTTTGTGACGAAAATTCGAATATTTTTCCACGTTTTAGTGTTCTGTGACATCATTCTTTTAATTGGATTTTTTTTTATTAATAACCTTTTAAAACTTAGTTCATTCTTCGTAGACTAGTTTTCAATATTCAATTTAATCACAATTTAAGGCAATTGAATAATAAAATAAAAATCTAAGAATAAAACGATATTACTTGTATCTGTTCGTGACTCTTTTAATTGCTCCGAGCTTGTACACATGGACCTAAAAAAAGACTTTTTTATGTCCATGTGTACAATGTTTAGGGTCCATGCTTGTTGTGTTTTTGTAACTAATAATATTAGTTCGAAAGCTTTTATATTCCTAATTACTAAAATGCATGTGTGTAGGTATATAGCTCAGCCTTAACTCAGCACCTGTAGCATTTTAATTTATACTTAATGCAACTTTGCAAGTTTTTTAGAAATAAATTTTATCATCATGTATAAATAAGCATAGATATTGACATTGACAGATTTATTTTTATTGTTGTTTCTGAAATAAACCAAAAATGGTAGCTATACGCTTTCACTTTTTCCATTTCTGCATTTGCCGTGAATGTTCTGTGCATTTACATGTGATAAAGAATCCTTAAATATTTATGTAGAATCGTTTGCTATGCCTTTGAATTAAAGGTTTTCTGAAATACCATATATACGTAGAATATACTGGAAAGGATATCAACTGTCAAATCCTCTGCGAAGTGCCAGAAATCAGAATTTATCTGACTCACTGCGTGCGTACTGCGTGCTTGTCAATAACATACCTTCGTCAGGGAAAGCTAGGTCAAAGTATTAATGGAAAATAATGCCTGTTAAAGTTGACATAACACCACCACCTCCAGCGAACTCAAAACAACCTGGCGTGACTAAATCCTTACTTTACAACGGTTCTAAATTTCAAGGGCATCAAAAATCAAAAGGGAATTCGTACGAAGTTGAAGTTGTTCTTCAGGTTAGTATGAAAACAAAATACGCAAAAGTGAATCAAAAGGAAAGTTTTACTAATTTCTCTGGGTCAATATGGCCCTATGTTTTTAATTAATAATTGTAATTATTTGTACGTAAATAGATATCTTTTTCAGTCACTATATCGTCTTATTTACTTCCAGCATGTTGACGAGGAGAATTCTTACCTTTGTGGTTATTTAAAAATTAAGGGATTAACAGAGGAATTCCCAACTCTGACAACATTTTTTGACGGTGAAATAATATCAGCTAAATATCCTTTTCTAACAAGAAAGTGGGATGCAGATGAAGATGTTGATAGAAAACATTGGGTATGTAATTTATTAATATGCTTTAATATTTGAATATAGCTGTTTAACAAACTATGTTGATTTTGTTTAATTTATTAAACACTAAAAATCAATGATAATTATTTTTATTTTCAGAGTAAGTTTGAACTATTTGTACCATATTTGAAGACTTTTAATTCTGATTCTTTTGATTATGAATCATTAGCAAAGGCTGACTATGTATTTATGAGGTGGAAGGAACATTTTCTTGTGCCAGATCATACAATAAAAGACATAAATGGTGCTTCATTTGCTGGTTTTTATTATATTTGTTTTCACAAATCAGCGGAAACTATAGAAGGCTACTATTATCACAGGAGCTCAGAGTGGTGAGAAATCATATTTTATTATCTATGGTTCAATATACTTAATTTAGGTCAATGCACATTAATAAACTAGCAATAGCTTTTTAAAATAATAATTAAGATGAAAAACCAATTTGAATAATAGCATTTAGAGATAATGTTAGCTATTAATAGAAGTGTTTTAGAGGTTGGAGTCAACCTTTTTACATGTATTTTTCCCTAACCACCATTTTTAATTGTTAGTTTTTTTTTGTTATAAATATGTCTTACTGAATTCAAATAGTTTTAATATTTATTTTCTTTCTTTCAGGTTCCAATCGCTAACTTTAAGCCATGTTCCAGAACACAGTATCCAAATTTATGAATTTAGATGAAAATATTGTGTGGACATTAATGTTTGGATGAATATTTTAAAAGTACTTAAGGTTCTTTTAAAGTGTAACTGGAAACATGCTTAGAAACATAAAATGTAAAATCAAGTCACCCATTAAAATGTAGTCGCTATTGATGATCAACAATTTTGAACAATGTTAAAACCTGTCATTGCACATACTAACTACTGCAAATTATGTTTTTATTTTTATCAATGTTGAGATTTTAGACGTAAATTCTTTGATACATATTATACAATGTATCTTGATTGTTAGCTAATCAAAATCAAAGTTTCTTTTGTATTCTTTAAACTACTTATTGTAAGTTAGTTTTACGATAATATCTAAGATTGTAACAAATCATACTAATTATTGTGATATTGTGTACAAATTGTTTGCATATAAGTAAGGAATAATGATTTGTTACATTTAATTTATTATTTTTCTATAGAAGGGGTATGTCACTGCCCAAAGTACACTACCGTAGTACTGTAGTTTCTATACAAGTGTGTGCAAAGACAGGAATCCTCTATAATATGAACAAGTATATATTTGTATTGATATGTGTAGATTATCAACAATTATCTGTGTTATAATGAAAGGATTGAATATTTTTTTTCAATAAAAGCTCATAAATAATAGAAAATGTTATTTTATTTTACTCAATTGATTATTTTCTAGATTTTCTACTAGACAAATGCTGTATAAATACAGATGTTATATCGTTTTTTAAAAGGGGATATCATGTGTAGAAATAAAATGCATTACTTAATTTATCTTTTGATCATTTTAATATAACACATTCATATTTACAATAAAATACTGGCAATGATGATTGTCTAAATTTGCGGGAGTTAAGCGCGTTACAGACAAGATAAACGTAAATTAATAATCTTAAGTATGTTATTAAAACAGTTATTATAACTATAAAACCTTAGGCCTAGCATTTGTACAGTACAGTTTAGATAAATATAAGAGTATTACGAATATTTTGTAATGAGAGAAAGTCATGGAGAAAGTTTTTCGCGAAATTTTTACTTGCAAACTGAACTAATGAGAGTAAGTTATAAACTTAATGTAAAGTAAATAGTTGCATTGCATCTAATAATGTAAGCTAACACTGGTTTTGCACAAATATATTACTGTATATTTAATTTAACATTTTAATAAATTAAAAGAATTTTTTCTCCAATTATATAATATAATCTGCCGTCAGAAAACCAAATAAAAATGCAACTAATGTTGAGGAGCAATTATCATTTACTTGACTGAGGGAAATCTAATCCCTTTACAAAAACTGCTAAGTTCTTTGAGTTGGTTGTATCAATATGTTAACTTATTTTTTGAAATATATTTTATTAGTAACATAATAGATGTGATAAAAAAATGATTGTAACAATAATGTGGCAAGGTATCTCATACATAATATTTATAAAAACTCCAATAATAATTTATACGAGAATAGTGTAGTTACTATATTTTTGATTGTACATAAATTTAGTAGAAAAATACACATTTATGAAAAATATAGAACTAAAATTTTTTTGTAGAACTTTAAATAATCTATACACTTATACTAAACTTTGGTGGGATCGTTATGTGGGTAGTTCGGCTTTCAATATATTATAATAATTGAATAATTTTGATAGGTAAAGCATACGCATATTTTATGAAGTAAGTGGTTCAAATTTCGTAATCTTACAGCTCTCTATGAATAAAAAACTATGAATTTAATTTGACCATATTCCAGAAAAACCTGCAAGCTATTGGAAATTAAGCAAAATGTCTAAAAGTTGGAAAATATATTCTCTGGTTAAAAAATATAATAGTTTAATTAGTATTTTTTACATTATGCGAATTTTAAAGGATATTAAATCAAAGGTTGTAGTATTGTCATGGTCATGCCTTAAATATTTGTCAGGTGGGCCGTGGGTCTGATTTTATACTGATGAGAAAATATTATTTACTGCGCAGACTACAAAAAAATATAAAATACAAGTCCACAAATATATCTACGGTATAAGTAAGTACGAGTAACATAATTTAAAAATTTATCTTAAAAAATTGGCAAGCCTGTGCCAATTCCAATCTTTATCGTTTTGGGTCTGTCGTAAATATACTTTGGAAAGAAAATCAAGCTTACGAATTGATTGCACATGAAATAATATAGTTACCGACTGACCATAGGTAAAAGTATCCTTTTGCATATCTACAATTATATAATTCACAACAACAAAAATATACACCAAATAATAATAAATTAGTGATTATTAATACAACAATTTACATAATACAAAACAACGATAATACTAAACAAATCAGTAGCAAATTAAAACGTTTACGTGCTCAAAATATTTACAAGAACTTAAAATAGCTAACATAACTTAAAAATAATTATGACTTTAATATTTGGCTTTAAAATAAATAGGATAATATATCGAAAGCTATGGCAAAAATAATACGGTTTAATGCTAAAATCGATTACTTTAATTGTATCAACATGCAAGTAAACATTATCTACTTCCATAGCTTCCCATATATGTCGTCGGGTAACATCGAATTGTCTAATGTACAAGAAAACAAACTATCTCTTTGAAGCGCCTTCGCTGCTAAACCAATGTCTTAGACCCAGAAGACTGTATATATCCTGGTCGCTGAATTGAGATCTGACGGGACTAGCACCGTGTTGTAATATTTTATGCGGATAGTGTTGAAAGCCTGCTGGGTACACGATACGAGAATGTACATCAGGATAGTCAACGGGATAGCCACGAGGCCGGAAATAATGAGGATATGAATGGTGGTGCCGTTTTGGATTTTGATGTATATTATTGTAAACACCTCCAACCTGGTTTCTTCCTGGCCAATAGTCTTGCAAACGTTTAAAAGGATAATTTGGCGGTGGTGATACATTTTCGTTTGGATACCTATAAAGAATGCCAGGTCTACCATGAAGACTTGTTTGTACAAGTAGTGAGTCTGATGCAGGAGAATTAGACGGAACCTCTTTCAAAATGTCTGAATCTTTTAGCTTATTACGGCGATATTGTAGTTTCGTGCGAGTACCTAGTATAGACTCGTCCGGGTTTCTAAATTTGTTGTCATTTTTTGAAAAATTATCATCAGTTGACACTTCGGCATACCTACTGATCAACTTAATTGCTTCCCCAATATCCGAGTAGTCGTTTTCTGGGTTAAGTTTAGTTTCATCTTCATCTTTAGATGAAAGCGAAGGCCTGCTCATTTGTTCATCCGATATTTTCGTTTCATTATGAGCGTCAACAGCAGTGCCATTTACAGTGTCGGAAGAATCTTTTTCGATTGGTTGATTTGAAATATTAGAATCTTCATTTTGGCTATCGGTGTCATAAAGAACCGGATCTACATTAACATGACCATAGACTAATTCTTTTTGTCCTTCGTCGGGTAGTTCTTGGCTACTGGTTTCATTCGAATTGACCATTGGACTATCTCGTTTTGGTTTGTCGGAATAAAGTAAGTTGTTTAAGACATTGTGTGATAAAATATTTGTATTATCAGCTCCAGTGTCATTAAGACGGCCTTGTGCTTGTTGTAGTTTTAGAAGTTCTAACTCAGCTTCGATGCTACTAGCATCGTTTAGCATGTTTTCTTCTTTTTTATCGATATTGAGTGGATTGGTATCGCTGTTCTGAAAAGCAAATATTCATATTTTTAAGAAATTTGCAACAAACACATTGGCAAAAAAGTGGAAGTAAGTAATTGTGTGTAAGTAAAATGTCTAATTTTTGTCTAATTTAGGGCCTCAATAATCAATCATGGATGAAAACCTTTAAATAACTTTATGTAATTATATGAAAATATGAAATAAAAAAGCACCTGTGTAGATGGATCCAGTCCAATTGGTATAGAGAGTTGAAGAGGGCCGGGTTCCTCTTCGCCATAGTCATAAAGTACGTCACCGTTATTAGAAGGCGTGGAGTTCATAAACAAAGCATTTAACTGTTCTAGTAAAATGCGTTCATGTTCGTCCTTGTTGACTGTCACTGTCTGAAATATTTAAAGTAATATTTGAGAAATAATTTTATTTAAAAGCTTTACATGATAGTAACTATCGTAATATTAAAAAAAAAATATTAATATAAATTCTATGTAAATGGGGCTTATTCATAAATATACTAAAAGGTAAAAGACCTAAATGATGATGTTTTTCCACGCTATTGAATTTAAAAGTTAAATTTGTTAATAAATGTCGTGAGGTTTAATATAAATGAGCCGTTAATCTATTCTAAATAACAAGCATTATTTTAACACATTGATCTTACCTGTACACATCCATTTCTATCGAGCCTTTGGCCTTTCGAGCAAACTAAAGGCGTGATAAATAGTGATTTAGTAGTGATTCTTCTTGGAGGTCCATTAGGATTGCCACTTTCAGGGCTTTGAAGCCATGTGCGCCAGGCGAGTTCTGCGGCTTGTCGGTCAAGGGTGCGTGGCTGAGCACGAGTAGTGGCCACGGGTAAGGGTACATCTGTGACCGGGTTGATGTCTAGTCCAACTGGACCGGCTTTGGCAGCCAGATCAGGTACATTTATAGTTTCGTCGGTCTTTACTGCATCGGCATTGGCAAGTTTGCCGATTGTATCTTCATTCGAACGAGCTACATTTGCAAGCGGGCCGGCCTCATCAGCAACCCGGCCAGTTACATCCGCAACTTGACCAGTCACTTCCGTCACCGGCCCGGCTTCCCCCGGAACATTCGCCTGCACCAGTGCGCACACCAGCAGTAACGTAATCCACGTGTACCACATCGCAAACACCTGAAAAATATAATAAAATAATTAGATAAATGCCCAAAAATTCTTATCACATCGAAAATAATTATGATTTCTTTGGTAAAGATGCCCATTTGTTACCACATAATATTGTGCATTGATCCACAGGTATAATGCTCAATCAGACACGGACTAAGGACTCAAGATAGAGAAGTCGTTAACGAACGATCCAGAACAAAATGCGTTCCGAAGTAGATCAAGGTTTGGCCTTATCCATTACATCAATAGCTTCAAACAAACTATATCATCTATTCATTGGGAGCCCACAATCTACCTGCTATTGTTGGTGCATCTGATTCTATCAGAGCAGTGACTTTCGATTTCCGGCCATATCGAACTAAAAGATTTAACATCGGATTATTTATATTTCTCTGAGTGACTTAACGAAATACGTGAGTAGGTATTATGGAGATCTGAGAGTCGAAAAACTGACCTTGAAGCCCTTAATAGCGGGTGAAAGTGAAAGCAACCTAATGGATGCATAATATGTTGTAATTTACAAAAATTTCTCTTTTTATTCAGTCTTGCGTTGTTTTGTAGCAAAAACTATGTTCTATGTTTTATCTGTGTCTGTAAATGATTACTTCTAATTAACAATTGCACATTTCTATAGTGCATTAACAATTAACATACCTACTATAATAATAATCTATATCTTATATACAGTGTGTCCGGACATGACATACCGATATTTGAAGGGGCTATTCTCCAGGTATTTTTATCGACAATTCAACCCCTCTACAGTCCCCTACCTCACCCCCCTCAAAATGGCAAACCTATCAATTCGGATAGTGAATTTATGAAAATTGTAAAAACTTCGAAAGTGAGTGTCACAAAATACTAAATTTGGTTTTATTTGAACAATAACAAGTTACTAGGGACCACTAAACAAATTTAATTGATACTAGCTTTCCGCCTGCGGCTTCGCCCGCGTTTTCAAAAAAAAACCCGCATAGTTCCCGTTCCCGTGGGATTTCCGGGATAAAACCTAGCCTATGTCACTCAGAAATGATGTAGCTTTCCAACAGTGAAAGAATTTTTCAAATCTGCCAAGTAGTTTCGGAGCCTATTCAATTCATACAAACAAACAAACAAACAAAAAATTAGGGATGTAACGATACATGATTTTGCCGATACGATACCGATACCGATATTTGTAGTAATGTATCGGCGATACCGATACCGATACCGATATCGATGGCTTGGTAGAAAAATAAATAGTGAATTATGCATAAAAAGTTACCAACATTTAACAGAGACAACTGTTAATCGTATTCTTTTAAATAAAAATGCCAAATCAAAAAACAACAAAACCATTTATTTTAGTATTATTATTTTACGATGTCAGTTAAACTTTAAGTAATACACATACAATCAGTACCTAATAAAAGTTTACTATTGGTAGAGTTTTTTCAGAAAACAAAGTGCGCACGCGCGGGCGGCCTCCCGCATCGTTCATTGGGCGCGGGTTTTTGAATTATTTGATATCAAAAAAATTGGTTGTTTGTAAAGTAGGTTTACGATCGAGATGTTTACGTGATAACATAATGCAGTGGCAGCGCTCGAGATGAAACGGGAGATCGGTCCGTCTCTCTCTCGTTATACCTGCGATCGCGCTCGTGAGGTTTTGGTGTGACACAAGTTTATGAACATGTCACCCGACTAAAACGATTTTAAAAACGTTATCACGTTGAAAATTAAAAATATTCAAAATTATTTATTTCTTTCCTTTACATAAACAAATTTGTGATTGGAGCACTCCTAGTAAGCGAATAAAATGCTTGTGTCAGGAGGTTCCGCTCTTCCTTAACACTATTACAGAAACAGAAATAAAACAATATGAATGAATACAATGCAAAAACATAAAAGAAAAGAAAGAATTTAATAAAAAAATATCGGTATCGGTTGATTTATTATCGGCGATACCGATATATCGGCTTGCCGATATATCGGCCGATATATCGGTATCGGTATCGGTATCGTTACATCCCTACAAAAAATCAAACCTTTCCTCTTTATAATATTTGTATAGATGTATAGATGTATAGAAGAGTGATGAAACATACTTTAAAAAATTCGAAAACCATTTTGAGGGGGCTGAGGTAGGGGACTGTAGAGGGGTTGAATTGTGGATAAAAATACCTGGAGAATAGCCCCTTCAAATATCGGTATGTCATGTCCGGACACACTGTATAAAATTCTCGTGTCACAATGTTAGTCTGCATACTCCTCCCAAACGGGTGGACCGATTCTCATGAAATTTTCTGTGCATATCGGGTAAGTCTGAGAATCGGCCAACATCTATTTTTCATATGTACCACGGGCGAAGCCGGGGCGGACCGCTAGTAATATATAAAAGGTGACTGATATAGTGATCTATCAACGCACAGCCCAAACCACTGGACGTATCGGGCTGAAATTTGGCATGCAGGTAGATGTTAGGACGTAGGCATCCGCTATGAAAGGATTTCCCGAAATTCTTGCGAGAACGGGGAAAAACGGGGATGCATGTACAAAGTCGTGGGCGGAAGCTAGTTTTGTATAAAAATAAATGTTTTAACAAAACATAATATTATAATAGATACTTTGCAGCCAAATCTAAAATACGCCTATAGTCAAAGGTTTAAAAACACTATTAATGAAACACATTACGTAATAACTTGTATTTTAAATGTTAGTGAAAATTAAATAATCAATTGTTTAGTTTATTTACAATTTAAATAGGTTATAATTTATGCTAATATTGTGAGGGTATTCCCCTTGACCCTAGGCATGATCACGATTAACGCGAATTAACAATCTGGTACATTAGTAAATAATTTAGTGCACAAAACAAGGGCAGTGGCTGTTGACCCCGTCGCGATCTATTGACGGCATCTGGCAATGATCGCCGATCTCCAGGCGCCGCGCACGCGGAAGCGCTTCACGGGATTTGACCGTGTTTCAATCGTTGCTTGATTGAAGCTTATTTGATTCACCCACCATCTGTACTTCGCGATCACATCTCTTATCGAAACGATAACCTCGCTCTACCGATACAACGCAGTGTTGTAACGAATTCATTTACATTGCACAGACACATCGGGTAATCCGTTTCAATGTGTTATTATTATTAGCGCGTACCGAATCCTCGAATGTTGAACCCTACCTTGACATGTATGCGTGAACGAGACGAAAGTCGCGGAACGGTATGGGTGCAGGGTTGCACACAAATAACTTTCCAGTGAGAACTGGAGTCGAGTGCTTCTGAGAATATTCGGTACTTGTATGAATTAAAATTTAAGTGAAGCGCAGATAAACAACACCGTTAATTGCCGTACTAGTTAGTTCAGTTGAGTGACATGAGTTAATAAGTGACCGCTCGCTACAAAGGCGCATCACCAGACTTATACTCGATGCACTCTAATGCGTTTACCTATTTAGATATGTGTCTACTTCCTTTAATTAAAACATATGCGTGAATCAACAACATTGTACTAGTAGGGGAACGTGAGTTACGAACTTTCTTTAGTCACGCTCGGCCTGCGCTATACAACCCTCGTATAGGATTGACAGGTGTTATACAGATGGCTTTAACGTTGAAGCGTAATAAGGAAACGTTTTTGTGTTTAATCTTTAAGAGGGTATTACAGAGATAACGTCTTAAGATATAAAGATCTTAAGCGTTTTTGGCGAAACTGCTGAGAGTGATTTTTGGAGCATTTTGGTCATAGTAACAATTAAACATAAAGCTTTTATGTCATTTTCGGAAATTCTTAAAAATTGGATGCGTCAAAATAATGTAATCTTCTTCTTATATATAAAAATGAATCGCAAAATGTGTTGGTACGCTTACCATAACTTGCATAACTCGAGAACGGCTGAACCGATTTCGATAATTCTTTTTTTATTATATTCCTTGAAGTACGAGGATGGTTTTTATGTAGAGAAAACGTAAATATGTACCACGGGCGAAGCCGGGGCGGACCGCTAGTTTAATATAATTATATATTTTTATAACTGTAGGTATATTTTTACTGGCCTGAGAGATTATTTAATATTATGTAACCAGTGTCAGTACACTGTAAAGGTAATATAATATTAACTATTAAGATCTTAACTCCTCTAGGCTGTAGGTACTATCTTCTTACCATCATTGAATATTCATGGTATCTTTATTTGAAGAGATTACCTAAAAGATTTTCTACAACTTGAACTCCGAACTGTTATATTTTTTCCAAGAATTGAAGAACACATAAATAGTAAATACCTACAATTATATTATCTCGATTCTCGAGTTAATAAAGCAATTCCCATAGACGCTATGTGAAGAAATTCTCATAGAACAATTTAATGTGGTGGATATAAATTAGCAAGCTATAGGTTTTATAGCTACCAAAACCATTAATGTCTATTGTATGGTAATGACCAAACATTGATGGCGTCGTGAAAGCGTTGTCTACCCGCTAGCGCTAACTGGTCAGCCACGATCTCGGCCAAATTTACATATGAACTAACATTAAACTTTGAGTACAGGATATTGATTAGCGAACAGATTCACCTCTGAGTCGTTTACAATTGAGTAATATTTATATAAAAAGTAGGTAGCGCGGATGATGATGAAATGCACGCGATATAATATGTAGGTTTATGCAATGAACGAAAGAAAGACAAAATGGAAAAACGTATTGTTAAATACAACTGTAAGGTATATGCTCTACGTTTCTCTAAATTCAGTCATATAAAAAGAGCAGTTTAGTTAGTATAGGTACTAGTTTAAAAATAAAAGGTTTTGATTGAAAGATCGGGAAACCACATTGTATTTTTTTTTACTTCAAACGAAAATCATTGATAAAAGATAAGGTTTGCTACAACTAGAGAATCCAATCCCGCATCAAAATCGCGATCCCGCAAGCCTGCGGGATTAAGATCATCAATCCCGCGGATCCCGCGGGATTTGCGGGATTGATTTTAATTATTATTATTTTTGTTTCATGTAATTATTTAAAGAAAGAAAATACACACAAATATTTTTAATTATTCTTATCAACATGAAGCAAAGTTATCACTTACCTATATTATAAATTAAATATAATGATGTTTAAGACAATACAATATTCACAATATTTCACGTTTCATATTTAAATTTTTATTTGAAATAGAACATATTCATTGGTTTTAGAGGCATTTAAAATCAGCTTATTTTTTTTTGAAAATACTTTCGAAGAAATGATAAAGTATCTAACGTTTCATCTTTTAGATTTGATCTTATCTTGTTGCATAAATAGCCAGCGGCGGAAAAAGCACGCTCGGCTTCCACACTTTTAGGCGGAATTGACTTTACATAAGTATAAACAGCTTCCAAATACTTCCCCCTATTCCCTCCACATTCAAAAAGTGTCAATATCAAATCAGTTGAATTATCTCGAGTGGGTACACGCACAGCAGCTCTAGACTCTGCCACCCATTCAGTACGCGCAAAGTTAAATCCCCGTGCGCCGTAGGGGAATCCCCAGTCATAGAGTACTGGAACCACAGTATTACAATATTATTTCCTACTGGAACCGACATTGATTACGTTCCATTCCGTCCGATAATAGTTCCGATCATCGTCTGAGCCTATTTTTCTTACTTTTTTTCAATCCCGCGAACGTGCGGGATCCCGCATGAGTAATCCCGCATTTTTGATCCCGCAAAAAAGGTGCGGGATCCCGCATTAGCGGGATCCCGCGTTTGCGGGATTGGATTCCCTAGCTACAACAAAACATATTATTAGTATCGGTATGTGGTATGTTGATAATACTAATTATAGCTTTCACCAGAAGCTACCGTACTAATTGAAGTAAAACAAATAACTGTGCAAAGCTTTGGTGTGAAACATTTCCGCAATCGTATGATGTTGAAGCTCTATGGTACAATTTTTTGTATGGGTAGCACCATGGTAGCCCTATAGGTAATATTTATTTTTGAGAATATTTCATTCATAATAATTTACTGCAATAATTCGAGAAATATTTTTTTTTTACTCGACATTGACTTTCCAAATTGCAATTTCGCTGATTCAATCCTTTGTAAAGTATAATTAACTAAATAAAGTCCTAATTTTATTAATGCATTATGCAATCAGTCGGCATCAAAGCACTGATTACAGAAAGTTAAAAGAAACATCTATTGTTTTGTTTGGGAAAATAATTGTATGTTTTCAAACGGTACAGAACAAATGTGCCTCATCAATGTTCCATCCGAAAGTAAACAGTTTTACAGTCCTAATCGCTTTATGCGTAATACGCGATGACGCGTCCCATTTGACCGATAGAAGGTAATATGGTATTTGTTTACAAACATATTACATATCTATGAATATTTAAATATTTTGTTTTTTTTATGGTACTTTGTCAAGTACAATTTTAATTATAATTGTATATCACGTCCGGAATTCTTTAATTTATTCTATACTAGTGGTCCGCCCCGGCGCGGGCGTCGCCCGTGGTACATACATATTTCGCAATAAAAGGTAGCCTATGTCTTTTCTCAGGTATCAAAATATCTACATACCAAATTTCATGCAAATTGGTTCAGTAGTTTAGGCGTGATTGAGTAACAGACAGACAGACAGAGTTACTTTCGCATTTATAATATTAGTATGGATTTCGGAAAGTTGAATGGAAAGTTTGTTATCAATAATTAAATGTCACAGTTGTATTTTTGGAACATCGTCCCATTTGGACCAGACGTTTTTGCGAATATAGACTCATTTATACGTCTCATGGTTACTGTGCACCCACAATAAATATATAAAGGTAAAGGTTACCTGCATGTTGGTGTTGCTGGACTTGTTTTAGTTATATCTAAAGGTAACGCAGCGGCCACTAAATTAATGATTTATTGTGAATACCTATGTATGAAAAGGACGGGATTCTTATAATTATAGTAAAATAGTATAATAACCCTGGTATGACTGGATGTGGTAGATATACTTAATTGAGAACGAATAAATAAATAATTCGGAATAAAGGTGTTTCTGAATATCGTATCAAATTATATTATATTATGGTCGAATATCGAACCCGGAAAGATGCACACCTCTTATTTAATATTGTGTACCAATTCGAATTAGCGGAGTTTTTAAATACGTTACGTACCTATACACTATACAGCGTTGTATTCATGATAAACATTTGTTGAGCAACAGATATCCGATAATTTTGCTGGAAAATCTGTTTAAATGTTGTCCTTTTTGTAGAAAGTTTTGTAAAAATTGAGTTACTGTCAGCAACTCCGCAACATGCTGATGCAAATGTGTTGCTAAGCAATGTTTACCATGAAATCAGGATCTCGAGCCCAAAATTGATCTTCAAATTTTTCTTGTTCTAAACTAGACCCCAAATGTATCAACAAAGTTCAAATAATAATAAAAAAATCATGTTTACCTTGAGGGAAGACGCGCGTCGTCGTGCGCCGCTCACATTATAACCGGCGCGTGTGTTTTTCAGCCGCAATTCTGAAATAATACAAATATTTAAAATCAATAAAGCGTCATTTAATGCGTGTTTCTTACAGTAGCAGGAATATATTTTCTGCTATGTCTGAAAATACCGAATATAATAAGAAACTTAGCAGGAATTGTCCTTTATTTTTAGGAAGAAAAAATTTAGACATGCGTTATTAAATTAGTAAGTAGTTACTGTCTGCAACTCCACAACATGTTGATGCAAATGTGTTGCTAAACAACACATCTTTTATAAAATATAGAGTACGCTTTTCATTTTTTCTTCCTGTATCAGCAAATTACCTTAAGTAAGGGCATTACTATCTTATAGTCAGTAATAATATCCTAATAAAAATAATGGCTATCTATTCAGAACATATCATAAATCTAAAGTCTTCCGTGTCATTTTCTATAGGTAATTATTTTGTAATATCATTATTTTCTTCTTTAAGTATGGATAATTTATGGCTACTTAGAGCAAGAATTCATTTAATGATAGTGTTAATACATAAATATATAACAAATAAGGAATGCCATTCAAAAAACCTTATAAGGCTTAATATAATTTGTTAACTCTACAACCAACTAAAACAACAGCCTTGTCTATAATATGTTATTCCGTATAGTTCCGTATATTTCTCTTTTAGAGTTTATTTATAGCAGGAATGTATAAAACTTCAGGTTGATAGTTATTATAATAGAACTTTAGTGTAGACGTACCATACCTTAAAACTACTTTTGTACCTAAATAAATCTCATGTGAATAAATGTTAATCACATCTCACAACCGGATTCTTTAAATAGGCCTTTTAATGTAGTAAGTATAGTGCAGTCTGACCTTAACCTTTCCATTATTTAAAAACTGTTTCTATTAAGAAACACTAAATTTTATTCACTGCCTGAGGAAGTTTCGACATCGAAATTATATCTATTAAATGATTTGAGTAAACGTCCTTTATATTTTACCACATACGTTCTCATAAAGACTCTTTCAAATAAAATTTAATTTAGGTCTCTCTATTCCTTATCACATATTCTACGAAGTGCAACATTATCACGCTGCAACGCTTTGTTTTGCGATTAGGTACTTTACTTTGAATAGTTTAATATTCCATGTTTAGTATCTGGGTATAATATTCCATGTTCTCTCTTTACTCAGAACAAACTTACAGTATGCATACTTATTTGGAATGCATACTATTTATGAGAAATAAAAGCACGTGAAACATGCACCCAGAATATAGAAATAATTCGGTGAAAATCTGTCCCGCGAATGGTTCCGCAGCGTAGTTAAAATCTTTACATTTTCATCGACCTCAAGACTAAATGATGTAACGAATTAATGGTTTATATTATTTTGGTATTAGTATTGTATAGTGTTTGATAAGTCTACTTTAAATCCAAACCATATAAGTAGGTAAACCTACTGTGTCGTATTAATAATGCTTTCGCTTTAAACATTTTCTCTATTATTGAAGACTCGTTTCGAGAAGTTCCTGTTTTGTGTCCCAGAGACATGATTCGTCTGGATCGCTTTCTAGTAATGTGTGATGTCGCAGAATCTTGCAGACGACGCGCTGGCATACAAACTGTATGAAAGTGGACCGTACTGCCAAGGTCGAAACCGTCCGCTTACCGATTAATATTGTTTACATGCAAATTACGTATACCTAACTGAAGCAGATCGCCGACGTTGCAGTTTCAGCGTATTGTGGATGTGACGACGGCTGACCTCAATTGGGCAACTCATGTTATTTTAATTTAATTAAAATATTCATTCTATATTCGATCGTCGAATGTATTAGAATAATTTTAGATATAATATTTCATTGTAATTTTTATATAATTAAAGTATTAGAAAGTTTTTTGGTTTTTTTTCCAATCTGTGGCTGTCGCATACTTATTTGGCGCAGTCGGTAGGATATCCGCAAGTAGTATTCAAGACTAATTATCTTACATCGATATAACTATACGTCGAGAAGCTACTTTGGGGGCTTTCAAGCACCGGCATCGGATATCACGAATCTACAGTTCTGCAACAGCCCAGGGGAATCCAAACTTCGATTCACGGAGAGAAACCAGAAAATGCAGTATATGTAAGTACACTTGAATTATTCTCGTGTTGCTTCCTTTATTCCTAAGTGTATCCTTTAGCACAAAATTTATCACCCTAGAGCCTTTAGGTCGCGGGACCCTGAATCGCGTCAGGCCCGCCAACGTGTAGTAGATAACAATAGAGATACAGATTTAGATAATAGTTTATTTTTAGATAATTTATTCAATTTAGAAATGGCACATCCTAGAGACCCGGACACAATTTTTAAAGCCCTTCGTTTAGTTCCCGATTTTGACGGAAATCCCAACATTTTACCTCGGTTTATAAGAATATGCGATCAAGTAGTTGTGCAATATCTGAGCACCGAACCGGGTAGCGAGTTTTCAAATTTGTGCTTGCTGAATGGTATCCTTAACAAAATAACTGGGACCGCAGCATGCACAATTAATTCTAATGGCATACCGGATAGTTGGTTAGGTATTCGAAGTGCTCTGATTAATAACTTTTCGGATCAACGCGATGAAACCGCCTTGTACAATGACCTCTCCTTAACGACGCAAGGTAGTAGAACACCTCAGGAATTTTATGAGCATTGTCAAACTTTGTTCAGCACCATCATGACCTATGTGACGTTACATGAAAGTATTGCCACTACCATCGAAGCGAAACGCGATTTATATAAGAAAGTGACGATGCAAGCGTTTGTACGAGGACTTAAAGAACCTCTAGGTTCCCGTATACGCTGCATGCGCCCTCCTACTATCGAAAAGGCGCTTGAATACGTCCAGGAGGAACTTAATGTGATGTACCTCCAATCGCGAAATGACACTACTAAAACCCAACCAACTCCTAAGATTAACCTCGCACAACCCTCGTTATCTTTCACACCCCCGCGTCTACAAAATCACCAATCACCAGTCAACTTGCAGGCCCCTATGGCACCACGCCCGTTTAGGCCTCCTACACACCCATTTAACCAAAATCGTATGCCCACTAACACGCAAAGAATGTTCGCTGCACCTCCACCTAACTATAATCCTCGGAGTAATGTATTTAGATTACAACCACGCCATAATTCACCACAGACACAAGGCCCTCAGCCTATGAGTGGGGTACAACGATTCACTCCTAAAGAATTGCCTCCGACTAATAGGATGATCGCGGGTCATGATTGGAGTAAATTTGGTAATCCACCACCATCCAATTATTTTAAATCCCGTGAACTTAACTTGAACGACTCCGCGGCTTATAATGACTTTTACTACGGTTACGGTGGTTATTATCAAGAACCTGACTATACGCAGTATTATGACTACTCTGATAATGGACTTACTCATGAACCCACCTATGACATGACGTATTACGATACTACTGTGAACAACCCACCACATGACGACTATCAAACGCATTTAGGACCTAGTCAAACCGAACAGGATTTTCAGGAGGATTCGAATTCACCAAAACCAAGATAGAATTGAATCTTCAAACGCAAAGACAGTTACCATACATTCAGATTAGGAACCCACCTTTGAAACTACTTATTGATACGGGTGCTAACCAATCCTTCATAAGCCCTGAAGCTGTCGAGAAATATTTTGCAAATTATCCTCTCAATTTCGATCCTTTTGAAGTAACCAATATACATGCGACCAGTAGGAATAACTATTCAATAACCTTACCATGTTTCGATGAGTTTAATGACCCTGATAGTATGAAGCTTTTCATATATCGATTTCATGACTACTTCGACGGACTTATAGGTTTAGATTTATTAAGCGGTTGGGAAGCTCGAATTGACTTAAGAGAAGGTAAACTGTTAACTCGCTCTGCGTCAAATCCTATTATGATGTACAACTCTTGCAACGTGAACTTATACGAGGATATAATTCCAGCGGGAACTTCTAAAATCATTCGTATTCCCGTAGATACGATTGATGGCGATGTACTCGTTAGGGAGCAAGTACTTTGTAATTGCATAATTCACGAATGTATTACTACTATTAAGAATAACCGTGGTTATTTGGAGATTGAGAACCCTACACCAAATGACATCATATTTTCATTAGATACACCAGCGCACGCAGAATTATTTAATGTTGAGTGCACGCGTACTCAACAATTAAACTCACGCGCACGTGATGTCATTTCACGTTTACGAACGGATCACTTGAACGAAGAGGAAAAAGCTAATCTTATTAAGCTTTGCTCTCGCTATTCTGACGTTTTTTACATTGAAGGGGAAGCTCTTACCTTTACGAATAAAATTAAACATCGAATAAGAACTACTGATGAATTGCCGGTTCATACAAAGAGCTACCGATATCCATTCGTACACCGTCAGGAAGTAAGGGACCAGATCAAGAAAATGTTGGAGCAGGGTATAATACGACCATCTGAATCTGCATGGAGCTCACCCATTTGGGTAGTACCAAAGAAGATAGATGCATCTGGTAAGCAGAAATGGCGTCTTGTGGTTGATTTTCGAAAAGTCAACGAAAAAACGCTAGACGATAAATATCCTATTCCCAATATAAGTGATGTTTTGGATAAGTTAGGGAAGTGCCAGTACTTCACCACACTTGATTTGGCGAGTGGATTTTATCAAGTGGAAATGGATCCACAGGACATAGAAAAGACAGCATTTAATGTTGAACACGGTCATTTTGAATTTCTACGTATGCCTATGGGACTCAAAAATTCTCCGTCCACATTTCAGCGAGTAATGGACAACGTCTTGAGAGGGCTACAAAACGAGATATGCCTAGTGTATCTCGATGATATAATAGTGTTCAGCACATCCCTACAGGAGCACATGATTAATCTTGAAAAGGTTTTTCAGAGACTTAGAGATTCAAACTTCAAAATTCAGATGGATAAATCCGAGTTTCTGAAGCTTGAAACAGCTTATCTTGGACACATCATCAGTAAGGATGGAATCAAACCAAATCCTGACAAGATAGAGGCTATAAGAAAATACCCCATCCCGAAGACACCTAAAGAAATAAAACAATTCCTAGGCCTACTTGGTTATTATAGGAAATTTATTCCAGATTTCGCTCGCACTACTAAGTCACTCACTCAATGTTTGAAGAAAGGAAGGAAAATCAGTGTCGACAATGAATACATAAATTGCTTTGAGAAATGCAAAAGTCTCTTAACTAACGACCCCATCCTGCAATATCCTGATTTTACCAAGGAATTTGTACTAACTACGGATGCATCAAATGTTGCTATTGGAGCCATCCTATCACAGGGTCCGATTGGGTCAGATAAACCCGTGTGTTATGCATCGCGAACCCTAAACGAAAGTGAGTTGAACTACAGTACAATCGAAAAAGAACTGCTTGCTATAGTATGGGCTACAAAATACTTTAGACCCTATCTATTTGGTCGAAAGTTCAAGATCATAACCGACCACAAGCCACTACAATGGATGATGAATCTGAAAGAGCCGAATTCACGTCTTACAAGATGGCGACTTAAACTGAGCGAGTACGATTTTACAGTAGTTTATAAAAAAGGTAAAATTAACACCAATGCTGACGCTCTTTCCCGGGTAGAAATTCACACCAAAGACGTAATGTCTTTGATAGATGAAATTGACGAGCTTAATTCAATTATGGGAAATCCATCCGATACCATACGAGCTCAAGCTAATTCATCTACTGAGACTGTCCACACTAGTAATGAGAATCCAATTTTGGAAATCCCTATCACAGACGAACCACTCAATAAATTCAATAGACAAGTACACTTTACTATCGTGAATGGTGTTAAAAAGCGGCCTCAGGTAACTAAACCATTTGATACTCACACGCGCATTAGTATTCAATTATCAGAATCTAATTTAGAGGAAGACGTAATCAACGCCGTCAAAGAATACGTAAATCCAAAGGTAAAAACCGCCCTGTTAATTACTCCTCCATTGGGAATGTATTCGATTATCCCGATACTACAAGATAAATTTAGAAGTTCATCCATGAATCTTGTGTTAGTTAAAATGGAATTGGAAAATGTTAAGGATTATCTTCGTCAACAGGAAATTATCCGCCACTACCATGACGGAAAAACCAACCATAGAGGAATAAATGAATCTTTTTTGGCTTTATCCCGGAAGTATTATTGGCCAAAGATGAAGGAACACATAACAAAATTCATAAGTGAATGTACACTATGCGGACAGGCAAAGTATGATAGGCATCCCGTTAGACCTCAGTTTAACATTGTACCTCCAGCTACCAAGCCGTTTGAAATAGTTCATATAGACTTGTTTACAGCAGAAGGCGAGAAATACTTAACATTTATAGACGTTTTCACTAAATACGGTCAAGCTTACCACTTACGTGACGGAACAGCCGTTAGTATATTACAATCCCTCTTACATTATTGCACGCATCATGGTATTCCTTTAACCATCGTAACGGATAATGGGACCGAGTTCACCAACCAACTGTTTATGGAATTTACGAGATTACATAAGATCAACCATCATAGAATATTAGCTCATTCTCCTAACGATCATGGAAATATCGAAAGGTTTCATTTGACTATCCTTGAACACCTTAGGCTTCTTAAATTACAACGTAAAGAAGAACCTATTATTAATCTCATGCCCTATGCAATCATAGCTTATAATAGTAGTATACATAGTTTCACTCGATGTAGGCCCTTTGACTTACTAACAGGACATTTTGACCCCAGAGACTGCATGGACATTGACTTTACACAGACATTATTACAACAGTACGTCCAAAATCACAGAGACCAAATGACAAAAGTATATGACATAATTAACTCTTCATCCCTTGCTCACCGTACCGATATAATGGATAATAGAAATAAGACTCGTGAACCCGAGATAGAATACGCACCCCAACAACAGGTCTTTATTAAGAACCCCTTTGCTAGTCGACAAAAAACTGCCCCTCGCTATACACAAGATACAGTTTTAGCTAATCTACCCATTCATATATATACGTCGAAAAAACGCGGCCCTGTAGCAAAATCAAGGTTGAAACGTATACCTAAAGCGGCCAATTTGTTGCAGGATTCTGCTAATGACGCTACTTCCATTGACGCGACCTCAAGAGATAAAACTTGAGAACCTGGATGACGGACCCGGGTTACTACCCTACAACCTTGGACTTATGAGACTTACGACACACCATCATACATTTCTTCAATACGTAAACTTGACTGACGTAGAGAGTAATATCAACTCAATGCAATCTCAACTACTAAGCTACCAAGACCGATTAACAAACGACACCTTTCCAATATATGAAATTCAGATATTATATCTTTCTAACAAGCTTGACAAAGTTCTTAAGCAGTTACGATCTTTGGAACCGAATCGCGTTAAAAGAGGTCTTGTAGATGGATTAGGTTCAATCATCAAAGGAATAACAGGAAATTTAGATCAAACTGATGCTTTAGCATATAATAGGGCTATTAAAACGTTAGAAACCAATCAGAATGAAATAGTTAAAGAATTTAATAATCATATTAGTATTAACAAGGAGTGGATGTCTAAGCATAGTAGTGTGTTAACCCAAATTTTAGAAAACCAGATCAAAATTAACACTACGTTGAACTTGATTATCAATAGTGATGTACGTAGAGAAGAAAGTCTAGTTAAATATGCCAAGTTTGCTCAACTTCTAGAATTGTTAACTGAAAATGTAGAAGATCTAACTCAAGAATTACTTAGGATAGAAAATAGTTTAGCTTTTATTCGTGCTTCGAGCACGCATCATTCAATGATAGATATAGATATACTAGAATCAATAGTTAGTAGATTAAAAGTAATTTACGGTAGAGAGCAGATTTTAGATTTAGAACTTAGAGAATATTATGATGTTATTATTCCGGCATCATATTATGTCGATAGAAATATAGTTTTCGTTTTTAAGTTTCCTATAGTATCTAGAGATAAGTATGACTTTTATAGATTATCCATAGTTCCTAATAAACACGCCCAAGCCCTTATACCACCCTTTCCTTTCATAGCAACAAACGAGTTGTCGTTCATGTACATAGAGGCAGAATGCCCGAAGTTAAAAAACTGGTATCTCTGTGGTAAAGCGATTGTTCATCAGATTCGCACCAAATCGGATTGCATCCAAGAACTCATCATCAACCGAACCCTTCAGGAATCCTGCGAGCTCACTACTGTAAATTTGTTACGGGAGGCCATGGAAAAACTCGATGATCAGCACTACGTAGTATCATTCCCTCAGCAAACTAAAGTACATCTCACTTGCAACAATAGAAGCCACACATCACTTCAAGGAAGCTATCTCATCACGGTTCCTATCGGATGTCGTTTCAAGACAGGACAATTAACCATTGCTAACGACAACGATGAGATCAGAGGCCAACCCCTCAAATTAATCAACATATCCTATGATATTGGAAACCAAAAGATTGCAGCAGCCCGCATCAATCTCAACTCCATCGATCTGCGAGGATTACACCACGCCCAAGATAAAATCCTAATCCAGCATCCTTTACACATTGACAGCGTACAATCAGGTATCCTCCATCACACAACAATACCTGTCTACTCAATACTTTTGTGTGCGGTCATATTGGCTCTCATACATATGACTAGACAGCGCATAAAGAGACGTAACCGAAGGAAAGAACACCAGCAACCATCTGCAACCGAGACAGAAAGGAAAACGGGTAACCCTGAAAATGTTCCGGCGATATTTTCACTGAAGGTCTAAAATAGTCGCCGTTCCAAGGGGGGAGGAATTACGTATACCTAACTGAAGCAGATCGCCGACGTTGCAGTTTCAGCGTATTGTGGATGTGACGACGGCTGACCTCAATTGGGCAACTCATGTTATTTTAATTTAATTAAAATATTCATTCTATATTCGATCGTCGAATGTATTAGAATAATTTTAGATATAATATTTCATTGTAATTTTTATATAATTAAAGTATTAGAAAGTTTTTTGGTTTTTTTTCCAATCTGTGGCTGTCGCATACTTATTTTGCATTGATACGAGAAATTTACAACAATAAATAAACATAAACAATGGGAACAATAGAAACGTAAACATTCAGCTGTATTTAGCGAGATTGTTTCTGCGTAGAACAGGCACCGTAGCTTATATAAAATCACGTGCGGGATTTGTAATAGGTAATTATAATTTTACTCAATAAGGAAAAGCTTAAATTATATATTTTATAAAATTATCCGTGTATTAATTGAAAACAAAAACTGCTCTTGATCACATAACGAATTTATTAATACATAAAGACGTAAAATTACGTAAATTGAAAATGTAGCTAACGCTAACTCTGACTTAAGTTAAATATACTTACACTACTTACTATAAATATTGTGCAATTTACATAAACAAACAACTATTAATTACAAGTAAATGGATAAAATTTTAAGTAAAAAAGCAAACCAGCACAAAGGGATAAGCCGTCGTTTAGTAGACAAAGAGAATGTCAATATCGGTTTGTATGGACGGTAAACATGGCTCGCGCGACCGGCTCCCGAGAAATAATGCTCCACTCCATAACAAACCATAATATGATATACACCATACACCCGTGATAACTATACTTTAACTATAAATTTGAATATCGACCATTTCACATCTTAAAAGTTTAGTTATAGGTTATAGTAAGTATAGTATCCTAACTAAATCTGCTCTTATGTCCCAAAGTTTACGTAAAACATGGTAAAACTAAAAATTTGCACTCATAACATTAGTAATTAATACAGTTACGTGCGCATTATAAACTGGCATATCATTCACATTAGAATTTAATTATTATTTCAATCAGATTATGACTTTGATTAATTAATATTGACACAACGATATGAATGGGAGTGCGAACTGAATCGTTACGGTCTACTTAATTTCGATTGATTGGATATATTCAAATATTTATAAAACACGTGTTTTTGTAAAATGTTATTTTATCTGTTTGACATAGTTGAGTTGATGTCAATACTCTTGGGCTTAATCAGGCTTAATTTACTGGAAATGTTTGTTAAACATTGTTTCTATGCCAACGCAGAAACTAAAGTGAAAAAGTCCCAAATAGTCATAATTTTTGCAAGTTTCATGATTTTTTCATGTAACAAAGCTGATTTATTTTGTGCCATACTTTCACAATTTAAATGATACCTACACTTAAAATTTATTCCTTAATATTTATTTGAAAGAGTTAAATAATGCAACGGTACTACGTTTGTCCTGTTATTTGTTAACCTAATTTAGTAGGTTACGAGTGTGCACTGTACAGTACACAATGATAATTTTGAACAAATGAGGGAAAATCAAAAGTATCATTTTATTTTTTTCCTAATAAAATTATCGTTAATCGTTATCATACAAGGGATAGGATAAGGGAGGCTCTAACCCAACACAATGAACAAATACGGATGTTTTTATTTAAAAGCGATTAATCTTTAGTTATGATGACGTGGCGCTTCCGGGGAATAATGTGAAGATAATATGAAAATAACATTTGAATTCATACATTCGTCTGATCCTTTTTCTAATAGAAGTAATATTCTCAGAGCAGCTATTTGCATAAGCGGTATTAAACTTTGCTTTGCGACCACGCTAAGCGGTGCTAAGCTTTGCAATCTTCTAATATTTTGTTTATTATTTATAAATAAACATTCAGGATGAAAATTTATTTTATCAATCTGGTGTGCTTACATACTGTGTGTCAAAATTAAAGAATAGACAATTGTTGAAGTGTGTTATTACCGTGTTATTCCCAGGCATGAGCCGTGAAAGCAAAACATTGAGAGCGGTATTTCAAAACATTGTGTGCAAATTTCTGCCGATGGAACAAAATACATTTATGAATATGATTACTTGTTTGTTTGTATGAATTTTGTGAATATTAAAGCCTTCCTTCTACTCAGACGTACGTTAAATGTTTGCATATATGCGCGTCCAGTTAGGGCAAAGGTATTAATTGTTTACGGTTAGATTACTTCTGAGTAAGGAAACTTGCATGTCCACATGTAATCTTAAGTAATTGAAGCTCAACTAAAACGATATTTGTAGTATTCGAAGGTGATATTCCCACCTTACCTTTCATGTTTGAAAAGAGTTTAGCGTCTATTGAAGTTGATGTTTTTCGTTTAGATGAAATAGTTTTGTTCTTGTTCTTTGCCACGCTTCGGTAACTCGTTGATAGCACTGACAAATCCACGAGAACATTGCTTGTTCCATCACGAAATCCACTAATACACTAATGGAAAACAGAAGTGTTTTGTCTATTTAACTCGTATTTATCCTTATCTTTAATATTATTACCATTGAGCGATATTACTATAATAGTGATCTTTACGTAACGAGATAAATTATAAAGTTCAAATAGTTAATCTTGTCAATACTAATATTCTCATTGTTAATTAAAATGATAAATTTCAAGAGCTAAAGGCCAACTGATAAAGATGTAAAAAAGGTACACACGGAATCTACGCTCATTTGAGTAAATGAGAGCGATCATTAAAAACATCTAATAGGTAGTAAATGATAAGAAATCGATTAGTTTCAGGGTAACCAGTTCTTACTGATAAGAGCAGAGAGTTCTACATTCCGATAGAAATTATGATCGTTTTTCTCGTCCTCAATGTATAATATTGCACTGCGTATGTCGCTTATAAAAGCAATATAAATCACAGTTCACAATTAATGCGGCTCATTGGATGTACGTTGATATTAAATTGATACAAATGACCCAGTTATTGTTTTAATTGTTTAAATTATGTGGTATTGTTTGTGATCTCGCGGACATTTCAAATTTTCCGAAGCAAAACAATATGTTGATATTATAGAATGATAAGCTTGAGGTTCGTTAAGATACAATTGGGTCCATGCTTACTGCGTAGCTGATAGAGACAAGTAATAATTTATCCATCAAAAAATCATATTCGTATTAGGGCCGATTTTTCAATGCTTGGATAAAACTTATTCGTCGAATAATGTATAAAACTACCATTTTAAAAACGTATTCTAATTGCCCGTATTTGACAGTTTACGTGACATTTTAATATTATCGTGTACGTCTTTATTGGACGGATAAGTTTTATCCAAGCATTGAAAAATCGGCCCTTAATCAAAATAAAGAATTAATATTTTAGCTTAAAATATATCTAGGTGTATACTATATATGTACAGTAAAATTTAAGAATAAAATTTAAAAGCAAACCCACGTGTGACATACTTCACATACTTGTGTTTATACAACTGCTTTAAATTCAATCAATCTACAAACCTATTACTTGTGTGGTAGAGCAGCATAATACAGCAAATAAAAAGGTTACTTTGTTGTGATCCATGTAATTTTATTTCTTGTTTGCTGCTGCCCTGAGCGGGACTACGAAGATTGATTCTAATACATCTATTTGAGGATAAATCGAATCGGATAGACATTTCTGCTCGGAAATGCAAAAATACATTACAATTGCATATTGAATTTTTCTTTCCGATTTTATTTCTTGCGTTTATAGTTCATAATTGAGTTATGTGAGAAAATATTGCTGAGTAGCGCTTTGCAACTTCACCTTATAGGCAAATAATAATAGGTTGATTGTTAGTGGGTTTGCGCGAACAAACTTGCGCAATGTCAATTAGTAATAATGTACATATTTGGTTAATCTGCTGGGAATATACAGTATAACTAGTTCTAGGTTCAGTGCAATTTGTAACACTATTGATACAATTCATCTTTTGAACATTGTTAATTTGTTAGACAGCATCTTTATAACTACAATTTTTCTGTTTTAAATTTTAAGGAAATTCCCATGATTTTGATAGTATAAGTATTGGTATGTTTTATTAAAAAAAATAATAACTTTATCTAACTGTGACAGTACATTGAACTAGTCTGTTAGCTATTCATGAAAGTTGCTCCCGCAGTAAGAATGCCAACTGGCGCCGACGAGGGCTCAAGACTTGTCGTCGTAGGCTGATAGTAGGGTATTATTGTATCAGATTAAGCGCGAAATACCTTATAAACGCGAATAAAAAGTTAAAATAATTTGGTGGACTAACTTTGTTGCATACGTATTGTTGGCTCAGTTTTATATCTTTCAATGTAATTATTCATACAACGCAAATATTAGACCATAAAATAAATAAAGTTGGTTTTGGAATGATTACCTACTTGAAATTATATTGTGCGTATAAAAAAGTTGACAGTTATGGGAAGCTAATTTTGGTTAGTAAGCTTATCTATAATTAAAAGCCGTTACGTTTGCGGTAGTCTTTGACGATGAATAACATTATAACCATTAAAAGGATGTAGAAAACGATTGAAAATTCATAACAAAACATAACATTTATAAATTTGTTTTACAAAGTGATATTTTTTAAGTTAGTCTATTCGAGCTTAAAAACAACATTGAATTCAAATATGTGAGATTACAATTAAATGACTTACATTCCCCCTTATATTGATATCTCTCTCTTAATATATCAACAGTTTAAGTGACATATCACACTAGCGGATTGCGAGCGGTTTCAAAGCGGAGCGGGTGCGCAACGAATACGTTGCGGGCGCGCAACGAACACGCCGCGGTTGCGCAGCGAATTCGTTGCGGACGCGTCATTTTGTATACTCTCGCACAAAAGCCAGCCCTTCCGCCTTGCCTAACTTCCATTCAATATTTCCATCGTTTCTGTAGCACTCAATTTTTTAACCGTACTGTGGAAATGCACTTACTTAACAGTTAACTAAAGATGTAATAACAACTGGAGTTGTTAAAAAAAGGTGCTATAAAATTGAATTACTAGGACTTTTAGAATGTACCATACATTCCAAAAGTATGTAACGACTGACCAGTATAATCTCTCCCATAGCAACGTATGTTATAAAGAGATTTTGTGAACCTAATTATGAGCAAAGTGATAGTGAGTTGCTGGTTGCTTGATAAAATTTTCTATTCACTGCTATTTATCTAATAATAAGATAGCCCTGTTTTAGTTAAGGAGCTTTAACATTTATTTCACTAATGAACTTTCTTAATGAGCAATTAAGTTATCTGATTGCATTTCGACCAAGATTTAATAGATAAAACAATACCCTAAACATTAACATGTTATGAAACTCGTAAAAAATAATGATCTCATAATTATTATACTATCACAAGTTATAAGTAACAACCAGCACGGATTCCATTTTGTTAATGAGTGTACATGACTGCGACGTAAACGTTGCGCATCTGCCACGCGTCCGCAACGAATTCGCTGCGCAACCGCAACGTATTCGTTGCGCACCCGCTCCGCTTTGAAACCGCTCGCAATCCGCTAGTGTGATATGTCACTAATAAATTCAATTTCACTTTACTCTAACCTAGTTAAACCAATGCTTTTATCCCGATGTAGATCAAATTGATCATGCGTGAATAAAAATATGAGTCACATTTATGATTATATGAATGACATTAGCAATTCATAGGAGGAACCTATTACAGAACAATACACGATTCGCTTTTACTATTTCATAACAAGTAACAACCACTACGAGACTATTTACTGCATAACTATTACATTAAAACTGCTATGATATAAATCCTGTTGAGTGTCAATTAGAGGTTAGTGATCTTTATTTCGAGTACTGCAATAATATAACTCCAAAAGTACATAATTACACTTCCACTAAATAAAATTTCATATAAATTTAGTGTGTGGGACATAATCTGAAAGATATTTTAGGAAATAAATAAACGCTTATGGGGACAATGAAAGTAAGCGTTTCAATAATTATTGGTAACAATTCGTAGGTCCAGAGCACAGAAACATATTGTAATACTGTGGTCCAGAGTTATGATGACTTTCTTCGCGTTAATATTTCTTATTCTCAGTTTTGAACATTTTTAAGGTTACTTTTAAATTGTCAACAAATATCTCCTGTGGATGTCTAGATATCAGTAATATTGTATTTTTACATGTTATCAAGTTTGATGTAGTTTTTGTTAAAAAAATCATGTTTTAGCTGCACGGTTTGTAGTAAAGCTTTTGAAGAATGAGAACAAAAAATTTCAACTGAAATACCTTGTTTCGAGCACAGAATGCTAACAACTTTTTAACAACCTTTGTCCTATACGATAGTTACGAACTTTCAACATCAAAAGCATCAAATAAAACAAGGACTTTACAGTGAAGTTGAACGAACAAATAAATAAACAGATAAATGTTATTAAAAAAAATGCATACATATTGATAAATATTAAGCATTCATGTGGTATAAATTAAAAATTTAATAGCGCACAAGTTAAAAAGTACAATATAACATTCGACGCAGAGAGCTTTCGAATTCAGTACGTTGTCACCTCGATTCACTAACTATATTTACATTTGAGATACGGCGACAAAGAAAAAACTAAAGCAGCATTCACATTGAATCGTGTCCAGTAGCTGTGTTTTCACTTTCGTCTGCAATGATAAATGAGAACATTAACAATTCCGCCCGCGGCCAGGACGTCACGTCGCAGCTTCCGCATTAGCATGGCCCTTTACGAATACGAGACATTGTGGCTACTCTGAACTTGGCTTTACTTTCTATTGTTCGAAATTACAACTAATAATAGACAAAGAAAATTATTTCAATAAGAAATGGAATGCGACTACTTAATAATTCAAAAAAATATACACATTTCGTATATTTTACATACCTACATGCTTGGAGAATGCTGATGCCTGATTTATTCAAAGATAACATTAAAATTAAAAAGTATTCATGTTGAATTGAAACATTTCTTTCAAAACCCACTGTCTCTTCGTGCGGGATTATTTAAAAAATACCAAAGAAAACTGAATACCTATTGACTGCGACTTGGCTAGTTTACCTACGTAGTTTAGAGTGATGAGTGTAACAGGAAAGCTTGTTTATCACAATTCCAGTTATCTTAACTCTTATCTAACCGGATACGAGCGTGAAGCTGTAAATCTGCACCCGTCAATCATCAAGATGCTTGTGCAACGTAAAGCACATAATTATTTTAACAACTTAATCTCATTTTTAATGTTTATATTTTAGAACAATAATGTAACAAGATTTTCTATAGTAAATGCTTCAAAATGTTATATTGTTTATATAACGAATTCCTTAACTAGTTAGTTTCCGGATGGTATCGTATATATGCGACATAGTCTATATTCTACCAATAAGTATATATGTACATTGTACATCCATACATTCTTACATACTTTCGCGTTTATAATATGTGTAGGATGGTTGCTCATTGGACTTTTAGGTAATATAGAAACAATAAAGATAACAAGATAGGTCACGTTAATGAATTCTTGGACCTGTTTTCCCTCTAATGTCATTGTACCTGCATTAGTGGAATTAGTAAAAGAAGGCAGTTCAAACTTTCTCATTAGTAAATATTGTTTCTTGGAACCACAGTATGCGCGTTTTCTTAGTGCACATACAATTTATAATTTAACATTCGACATGTCAAATCAGCGATCGGTAATTGTTCATAATTACCAATAATTTATCGGATTATAATTATTTGCTAATTTCTAATACCATACAAACTTTTTTATGGCGTAAAAGACCGTCATTCAGTTTTGTTAAAATATTGCTTTTTGTTTTTATGAAATAGCCACTGATCTTTTAAAAATGGCCAAGTAGTTTCATTTATAAAATCATACCACACAGATCATGAGTTAGTAGGTTTAGTTCGATACGATTAACAATTTTAATTTCGCCAATTACTTTTGAATTCAACATTATAATTCATATAATATCCGTTTCCAACTAAGAATAGTTGCGGAAAAATTTAGTTTTGTCTCGCAATAAACATTTAACTTTTATCAAAAGCGATTAAATTTATAAAATCTAAGATAAAACGTAACAACCAGCCAAAAGATTTAACAGATGGGAACCAAAAGCTAGAACGCGTGTGCCAAGATTATCTCATTTGTCTTCTCAATGTAAAATAAAATTAAATAATTTATATGTTGAATAATATATCGCATCTTTTGGTTGTCTAAATATTTACGCACTTAAATATGGGATTCGAAAATGAGCACTGTAATAATAATGTGTATTTCAACGTTAATATAATAATATGTATATCAGTCTAAAAGTTAATTACAACTAATAATAAATATATGACTAAGGTTATAGTCGTATTGTTGTCTTAATACTATGGTATAACTGAAAAGATCAAGTTTGTAAAGAGATAATAATAAAGAATCATTAGATTAAATGTATCAGAATTAATCGTATTAATAATATTTTAAAGATGGTTTATGCGCTTGTCTAAATTTTTATTTATGATACAAGATGATACCTGTTTTTACCGTGTCTATAGGAAAATAACGCTCACGTTAATAATTTGGCACGAATTCGTACAAATGAGGACGTAAGAACGTCTCATGCTGCAGGAAGTACAAATGTACAACGTGCAAGGATGAGCATGTACTCAATAAAATTTATTACAAAATTATGCTAGTATCTAGTCATGTTTACGCATCTTAAAAGCCATTAACGCTGTCAAATTAAATTTATTAACAAAACAAGTTAATGCGCTTTCTACAAAAGAAGAGTTACTGATATATAGTGGTTTGTAGAGCCGTTTGTTCTTCATATATTTTTTAATTGAGCGTTACCGTAACAAATTACATACATATGAATAAAGTTACATTTTAGTTGATTAACTTTTTTATAATCTTAGCTTGACTAGTCTTTTAATTAAAAGTCATTGTAAAACTTTTCGATTCATATTCCGTGATTTTCCAATCTATATTTATTAATAATACTGGATTGTAATTTATCTTGCCAATGAAATGTCATTCATTGTTCGTATTGTACCTGAAGCCTTGTAAAAGAAAATTCATCAGCGACTCTTGGAAAAGGTAGAAAAGAAAGCACTACGCCGAACACATCGAGTCTATTGTTTGCTTTATTCCAAATGAGACATTTCTACAATGTCTTTATTAATGCGAGGTCTGGCTTGGTCATCTCTTTTGTCATAATACAATTTTTCTATGATTAATTTATTATTGGTTTAATGAAGAAATAATATTGAATAATCTATTCTGTTTTCCAACTACATACAGCATCATTGTGGGTGAGGTTTATGCGTATAAAATTATGTACGTAGGCCCATTTTATGACGTAAACAACGTTTATTTTTTGCAATTTAATGATCTTTTGATTAGCAACAAGGTATATTAACGTCAGCAAAATTGATATGTATAGATATGCGTATAGCGCTGTAAAGGACTTTCAAGGCAATCGCACGTGTGCCACTCATACTTATTGACAATTGACAAATCTGTGTGCGGAAAGGCGGTATGTGCGTAGTATAGAATATTTATTTGATAGACGTGACTGCTTATAGGGTACGTCAAAGCGAAGAGGAAGCTTATGCCACAATCTACAATTTAACAACCGAATTAATCTCCAAATATAAAGAGTATCAATAAACAGATTTTCATTTTGAGGTACAGTGGAATAACAACATTTCTTTAAACGAAATTCTATATCTGCAATTAACACTTGAAAATTGAGTAGAAAATTATTACTGACGAAACAAGCGTATTTTATGAGTAAATTAAAGCTATAGATCGTCATCTCTTTCCAAATTCCAATTAAGTGAAGTCCTGATAACCGAGCGACAGTTTTGGTTTATCGAAATATTTAATTAACGAATATTGGAAACATTTTGTTGACGATTTCAGTCATGTAACCTTCACCTATTTTACCTGTTTACGTAAAGTACAAAGTATTGCATTTCTGATGTTCGTGGTATTTGAATGGTATTGAGTATCGATGAAAATGTATCGCTCATTCGGCCTGATGTTGATATGTATGAGATAGGCGGTATTGTTTACGATTGTAACGGGATAATTGTTGCTTCGAATTAAGTTCAGACATTATATGATTACTTATTATTGTGATATCACTTACATCATATTAGCTTCAAATATTGTAAACAATTACCTACACATTCTATTACTATGACTGCAATTAGTATTTGTAAAGGTGTTACATCAAAATAGAAGTTACTTTATTTATGAAAAAGTTAGCTAGAGGCGAGATTTTCTACCCTTCTATATATACCTACGTACGCGGTCATTCACTCCAGGTGATTTCCCGACTTGCATGGACCCATTAACTAGAAAAGTAAATAAAACGAGGGGAAAACTGAAAATTTTCCCCCAGAGAGCGTGCAACGGTAGTATATTTTTACGATGATTACAGTAGAAATACACTTTGTTCAGTCCTAGGAGAAAAAGTTCATTAGAGATTAATGGATTTTATTTGCTTATGTATGAGGGCTTTATTTCCTTTTTGACCGTAGTAATGATGCAAGTGGTTTTATAAGAGGTAAATAGATTAACATAGACAATCGTGCATAGACAAGTCTCGTACTTTTTTATTACTTTTAGAGTTGAGACTTTGGTAATAAAAGTTAAGCCTGCCATTGAAGTTCAAGAACGGTTCACTTGAGACAAGTGCCCGCCATTTCGGTACACCTATCTAGTCCTCAATTCCCTTCAAGATATATCCGATGGATATTTGCATAATCTCCTGCGTTATTGATTTTCATGTTTTAATATGTAGCGATGTGCTTTTAAAAAAACTTAACATTAAACGGAGTATTTCGCATTTAACATAATATAAATAGATAGTATCAAATTTATTTACGTAGGTACGTCTTACACCAACAATTTCCAAGACTTGGCTTATAATGAGAGCTCTCGGGACAAAAGGTTAGCGGAGTTGACTTCGAGGACATAAATAATATAACATGGAGGGGTCTAGAGGGGTCTAAGAGAGGTGGATATGAGAATGGTTGGCATTCACACTAGGTATCTAAACTCACTCTTTTACATAGGTATAATATATTTTTATCATTTTTTTACTACTGCCAGTACTCATGTAGAGAATTGTGTATTACATCACACTCGTAAAATATAATCGCCATTTTTATTGAACAAATAATAAAGAGAAATATTGTTTTTGGTTCAATTTTAAAATAGTTAAAATTAGTAGACCGCGATAAGGTAAGAGTAGATTGAGGTACTTACACAGTTTCAAATATAAAACTGAATGATCGTCTTCATTGCGACCTGTATTTTTAGTGATGATGTCTATAATCATCATACGAAAGTGGATATAAAATCAATCGATTAATATCAGTCGATTATTAAAGTGCTTGGGGCGTTCTATAAAACTCAGTCTCAATCTGACCAAATTTTGCCTAAAAATCGATTCCCAAAGCATGAACCAAATAACGTCCTAGTAAAGCTCGTATTTGCACATTAAATAGATAATTAATGTATAATTCGAAAATTTAGATCGATTTAAATATGAAACCTGTTTAGTATCTTAATTGCGAGTTCGTGGAATGTTTTATGAAGCAATGACAAATTACTTGGCTTTGATGGAAGGCTTATAGGTTTAGGTAAAAACTCGATATTGATTATCTGGCCAAACGATAATCGTTCGACTGGTTTAGTCGTACCTCGTTAACAGCCTACCGCCTCTATCAAAATAGTCTTACTTTCTATGAAAGGAAATCGAAATTATCTCACTGCATGGACACATTCCATTTCTCTCTCGGTAGTTTTGATAATTGTATCTTGTGCGTTTTTACTTTTATCGCGATTGCCGTAACAAAATTTGATCAGTTAAAAGTTAAAACTTTAATTTGTAAACTCCGCGTCCGTAACAAATGCTTTAAATTATACGCAACAAGTACGAAAAAGCTAATTTAAATGTGGAATAAAAAATATAAGCAAAAAAGCTGTTGCAATATTGTATTACCATTATTATCATTTATCAGAATTTTAATGCACTATTGAGTCCCTCGCAAAACATGTCACTTTATCTAATATCCCCTCGTCCGAACAGAAAATATCGTGAAACTCGATTTCCTGTTTGTGCTAGTGACAACATTGAATCAACAGATCAAATTCGTAGATACAAAATCCAACAAATTGTTACAGTAAACATTACCTAAAAATGCACTTAGTCCCGTCTCGCATGTGGTTTGATTTACTAACAAACTTAAAGAGTTTAAAAAGGGCGCAGGTCAATGACCGTGAGTAAAAAGTATGAACGACATAGCGACAGACAGGTAGGAAGAAACAGTGGCCAACAATTCATTTGAACAAAGAAAGCTAATAAAACTGTCCCGATGCACGAGTTCGCGGCTAATTGCCGTTGATTGCCGAGAACAACTTCCAGTTCACTGAAGACGGAGGCAGGTCTTCGCGCTTAGCGTATTAATAGCGAAACGGAGCGGGCCTCACATGTAAAATGGACACCAGTTTTAGAAGTGCTTGTGTCTATTTCGAACAAGTGTAAATAAATCTAGCTAGTCACTTTCGACCGCGCTTGTCACTTTCATTGCTCGCTGTCGCTTGCCTTGTCCTGTCGTTACGCATAACTCTCCTACACATACGACCTTATAAGGTGACACTTGAGACGTACATGGAGTCGATATTCTGTATATTAATTCCAACATAAGATTGTATGGTAAATAGAAATTTTTGCATAAGCATACTATATTATATCAATAACGATCGTATTGCCGCAGTCTATAGAAACCCTGTTTTCTGCGTTGGCGGGTGTGGTTTTGATGCCCACCAAGTGAAAACCTTTTATCATCTATATATAAGCATAGCATAGCTATATGAAGATGTAAATATAGAGGCAAATAAATTCGGAAATCTGAACGTTAATGTTGATTTATAATATCCGTTATAATTCAAACATTATTAATATCTTTACCTACGTATTTATGTGTATCTTTAAAGAATGTTTTACTAGAAGGTCAAATAATGATGATTCTCTTTGATAATTTGATCCATGTTTTGCTTTGATAAATAATCCAAGGCAATGCGTAAAAGGTATGGCTCTTGTCACATTACAATGACATGTCGGCAAATTCTTTACGCTGAGTGCTAGTAGATTCTCACGCATAGTCATTTATAGAGCCTTAGATATTATAGAGCATTAAATATTGTATACTGGTAACAAATTATCATTATAATCATTGATGCGAAAGTGTCCTTATTTAACAAGCTGCTTGTAGATTTATACGACAGACACGCGCCATTACGACCAGTTAAAAAGAAGCACACACCGGCTCCTTGGCTTTCACCTGAGCTAAAAAGCCTATCATTGAAAAGGAATCGTGCTAAATCCAAACTTAAAACGGCTCAAACGGACGAAGCGCGGGCAAAGTACAAACGAATACGTAATCGCTGCAATGTATTGTGCAGAGACGCTCAACGTCGTCATATCCACAAGTCTCTTGAGAACGGTGATTCAGTTTCTAACTGGAAATTCTTGAAAAGTTTAGGCGCTGGTAAAGTGACTCATAACTCTCCTCACAATATCGACATTGAACAGCTAAATGGGCACTTTACATCGTCTCCTTCTCTTGAAACCAGTAAGAAAAACCGTACTCTTGCCAACCTCTCCTCGCTCCCTACTCCTGACTATCCTGCTTTCCTTTTCAGCCTTGTTACTGAACGGAATGTTGGTAAAGCGATATTGTCAATATCATCAAACGCAGTTGGCTGTGACCTTGTTAGCCGTAATATGATCATTCCTATCCTTGACCTCATTGTACCCATTATCACTCACATATTCAATACCTCCATTTCCACTAGCGTCTTTCCAAGTGTTTGGAGAGATGCACAAGTTATTCCATTGCCTAAAAAATCTAATCCTAATTCCTTTTCTGATTACCGTCCCATCTCTATATTACCTTTCCTCTCCAAAGTCCTTGAACGTCTTCTTCATAACCAACTCACCTCTTTCCTTAATACACACAATATCCTTAGTGATTTCCAATCTGGTTTCCGTCCTGGTCATAGTACGACTACAGCTCTTATCAAGGTTACTGACGACATTCGTGCTGGTATTGACAATAAGCAGCTCACAGTACTGACTCTGCTGGATTTCAGCAATGCCTTTACCACCGTTGACTTCGACATACTGTTGGGTTTGCTGCGTTTAATTAACATATCTCCTTCGGTAACTGACTGGTTTCGTTCCTACCTTACCGGTCGGAGGCAGCGTATCATGATAGGTTCTAAACACTCGTCTTGGCGCGCAGTCTCTGCTGGTGTTCCGCAAGGCGGTGTCCTGTCTCCTCTCCTCTTCTCCATTTTTATCAATTCCTTATGTTCCCGATTGACGGCTCTGTACCATATGTATGCAGACGATTTACAGATTTACACCCAGTCTACTATCAATGACTTACCTAAGGCAATAGATTTTTGTAATATTGAATTAGCTTCTATACTTAGTTGGTGCGATGATTTTGGACTTAAACTAAATCCTTCTAAAAGCAATGTCATCATAATCGGTAGTCCTTATCTTATTTCTGAAATCGACTGGGGTATTTTGCCTAGCGTCAAAATCGGTGGCGTAGTCTTGCCTTACCAAAAGGTAGTCAAAAACTTAGGTGTTCTGTTTGATCAAACGTTGTCCTGGTCTAATCATATCCAGGAATTGAGCCGTAGGATTTATGCCGCTTCCGCTACGCTCCGAAGACTCCGTAACTTTTTGCCCATTCCCACTAAAATTATGCTAGCACAATCCCTTCTACTCCCTATTCTTGACTACGCTGATGCATGCTTTCCCGATTTATCAGTAGAGCTAACTGATAAACTTGAGCGACTCCAAAATTTTTGTATTAGATTTATTTTCGGCCTTCGAAAATACGATCACGTTTCTATTTACAGAAAAAAGCTCAAGTGGCTCCCCATCCGTTTTCGCCGGAATCTTCATTTGTTGCAATTACTGTTCCGTATCCTTTTTGATCCTTCTACTCCTATTTATCTCAAAAACAATTTTTCCTTCCTGCACAATGAAAACTATACTCTTCGCTCGGCTGATAGACTCACCTTGAGTGTTCCAGTTCGACGTACTCACTTCTTCGCTAAATCATTTGTTGCCATTGCTGTCAATCTTTGGAATTCTTTGCCACTACCTATTAGAAAAGCTAAAAATGTATCTTCCTTTAAAAACCTTTTGCGACGACACTTTCTCACCACTGCTTTCAACTCGGCACATTAACTATGTTTTTAAATAATATGTATGTATGTATTTATAGTATTTTATATTTTGATATATGTAGTATGTATGTATTTAATAATATTATATAGTATCATGTATATATTATATATATATAAATCATAGTCATATAAGTATATGTGTAATTTGTATGATGTATATATATATTATTAATGTATAATATAATTGTGTATATTCGAGTGCAGTATATTTATCCTTAAGTATCTTTATTTATATATCTATCCGTAAATCTATTTTAATTATTAATTTTATTTTATTTAATTCTTTTTTTTTTTTTTATTTTTTTATCCTTGCTTTTTTTTCTACCACCTACCATTGTCATTTCAGTAAGCTTGTTACCTTTTGCCCAGGTTGCCTGGAAGAGATCACTTCTAAGTGATAAGGCCGCCTAATAAACTATACTGTTTTTTTTGTTTTGTATACTTATATTAGCAATAAGTTTTATATGTATAGTTTTATTGAAGAGTAATAAATAAATAAATAAAATAAAAATATCATTATATCATTTGATTGATATTTTATAATAGAGCAATAATGCGTGACTAACGCCGAATAAAGTGGGATGACATAACAATACCCGTTTGAATATACGATGTAATGTAGCCGACATTGAAGCACGGCGCTGTGACGAACCAAAACAAATGGACGCGACACCGTTACACTGCTTCGCGGAATTAAATAAAGAAAAAATGATGCAACGGTAATCTTTGTTCGCGCGTTAGGCCCGATCCTCTTCAGTAAGGCACCGCATGTACTCCGGCCTACCACCCTATAATCACCATGTAATTAAAATACAGACAATTTAACGCTATTCTCAAAATGTTCCTCAAGGAGGACGTTACTCCATTGAATGGAACTAATTATCATGTTTTTGCGAAGAAGAAAACGCAAAATCTTCGGTAATTATGTTGTATAGTCTTGACGTTTTGAAATGGCCGTAAATATACGAAACTCGGTCGGTTGTCACCTTTACTGCACCCAGATGGCACAGTTCCCAGTGAAAACAGTTTTGGCGTACGCGCGTTAAAGAGCGCGTCTGTATCAACAGCGAGACGGTATTTCCTTTTGTGAAAATGAACAATAGTCAAAACGCGGAAAACAATTAGGAAATCTGAATGTTGACTTTTAACGATTTGATTCGCTCAGTGCATTTATGCATTTTACAGCGTTCTACTTCAAAATCGGACCAGGTCGACGATTGAAGGACGGGAGATCTGGAAAAAATTATACGCGGAAGAAATGTTGTTTCTATAGACACAAGAACGAGACGAGTGTATTGCTTCGAGGAATTCTTATAGAGCGTTAATGAGTAATATAAACCAATGTTCAAGAAAAAGTGTGCAGTAACGTGTTGCTATTGTGTCCATGAGGTGAAGACGGAAGGCGGGCGGTGGCGTGGGAGCCGACCTCCTCTTGGGAAAATCTCACTCCTATATTTCGTTCACATGCGAGTGTATTGATAAAAAGTTAAATCACCATTACAAATCATGACCATATCAAGGCGAGCAATGTTCTTGGAATATAATCGGTCGTATTCAATGCCGATATGCGTTTAAAAGATTTTATGCGAGTACGCGAAGAAGAAATAACTTATGATGTGAACGACCACATTTCAATGTAATTATATATTACTTATTCGAACAATTGGGGGCTGAAGTTATGAACGATATGTTTCATGATTTTTTTGCAATGTATACCTATACATACAATGTTTTATTTTTTCAGATGTTTGTTAAGACATGACACACATTATTACAGATAATGATTTATGTCAATTATCTTTGCATTCTATCTAGAGATTAAAGAGCGTAGAGCAAATAATATGTATAAAATACAATTGCATAATTTGCCTACTTATTCAAAAATATAAAAATATACCTATCCGTCGTGGCAAGATCAGTAATAACCTAATAACTTTCTCAATATAAAATTATAAGCGAAATACAAACATTGTTAATGTTAAGCATGATTATCGATGTGCAGTTGTTGGCTTGGTTCTGGACGAGTGTAGTGCCAATGTCAATGCGACAGCTTGTCCTAAAAGGGTATTTATTGTACTGATATCAACAAGTAAACCTTCACTTGTACTTACTTATCAACGTCGCTACCAAAAAACCATACGGCCATGGCATTTTTTATTGATTGCAATGATGAATCTATAAAAAGACGACCAATTAACTTGAATTTTATTGTCTTTGTGACCGGAATTGTTTTTTTTATGCTGATAATAATAACAAAATAGTAAACTTCCAAAAAAATGCAAAATCTTATAATAATATGATCTTATACCTTGGCAATAAATTTATACACAAGAAAAATTTAAATACCTTTTATGATTTATCATACTTTTACACGGCCAGAGACGGAGCGAGCGAAGTAATAAATATACTTAATTCAAATGAGAAAATTATTACCAATTAAAAACTAATGTAATTAAGGTTAAATTTATAAGGTTATATTTTTAAATGTATTCTTACATCATTAAAGTATCAATAAGATAAATAATTAAATATACAAATTACAAATATTAAGTATAATTATTGCACATAATTACATTACCACTCCTAAATATTCGTAGGTAATAATGATAAATATCAGAGGTTAATCTGGAAAACATTAGAAGCATCAAGCTTATGGGGTACCGTTCTAGTCTATTTTTACTTAAATACTCATTGCTGTTTTAAATTTCATTTCAATATATATTTAACTGAGCATGGTCATCCAGTTTCGGACCCTTGGCCTCTGAAGGCTTGCTATCTACGATCTGAGGGCAGTCGAGACCCGCTCAACTACTGGGTAGTATAGATTTTATACATTACACACATATATCCGTTTATTGGCTTACCTACCTTGCTTGCTACCTTTACAAATTGAAAAAGGAGACATTTTGTGAATACAAACGCAAATTGTATTATAAACAGCATTTTCATAGTTTCAAGATTTTGCGAATGTAGTCGAGAAAGTAACAAGTTATATATTTTGTAGTAATGAATAATGATATACTATACTTATAGCATCATACTTCTCATTTACATTATCACAGATCACTACATCACTACATAGTATAAAACAAAGTCGCTTTCCCTGTCCCTATGTCCCTTTGTACGCTTAAATCTTTGAAACTACGCAACGGATTTTGATGCGTTTTTTTTAATAGATAGAGTGATTCAAGAGGAAGGTTTATATGTATAATAACATCCATTAAATAGTGGAGAAGTACTGTTATTTTTGAGGTTTCTAATGTGATGTCGTAAAAAATTAAATTTTTTCCGCTTACATTGCAAACGAAGGCTGAACCCTACAAGTTTTATAAAAATAATATACTAAGTATTTTACACATTGAAAAGGTCTACAGAAAAGTCTGCGGTGGTATATGTCTATCTCTTATGGATAACCTACAATAACTTTTTTTTGTCCTTTAATTTTTACGATAAATAATGGCTAATTTTCGAAGCGATTTTAACCAATACAGCATTAATCCTTAACCAATTAAATACCTTGAATACATTGTTCATTTAATATTTTGCCCTTTACACCGTATGATTTAAGTGAATATTTTCGAAGATATAATACAGATTTAAAAATTGCGGGACCGTTTGCGGCGGTACCGGCCGGCCACCCGGCTATCTATTTTATACCCGTGCGAAGCCGAAGCGGGCCGCTATGTTTTTATTTACAACGTTCACAGTTTTTCTGTAGTGTATTTAGTATCAGCATTGCACCCGTGCGAAGCCGGGGCGGGTCGCTAGTAGTATATAAAACAAAGTCACTTTCTCTGTCCCTATGTCCCTATATCCCTATGTACGCTTAAATCTTTGAAACTACGCAACGGATTTTGATGCGATTTTTTTTAATAGATAGAGTGATTCAAGGTTTATATGTTTAATAACATCCATTAAATAGTGGAGAAGTACTCTTATTTTTGAGGTTTCTAATGTGATGATGATGTGTGCTTACGTTGCAAACGCAGGCTGAACCCTACGGGGTAGCTATGTTTTTATATACAACGTTCACAGTTTTTCTGTAGTGTATTTAGTATCAGCATTGCACCCGTGCGAAGCGTAGCCTGTATATTATAATGCACTTACTCCAAGGTATGTAACGAAGATTGAAAATATAAATTTACATCTGAATGTAAGGAGGAAGCTTTTTAGCAGTCTTATTTAGTGTAAATATAATTAATTTTCATCAAACTGTATACATATTATATGAGTGGGTGTTATAGGCGCACTTATTTCTTCACATTTGTAATCTAATCCATATAGTATTGACACGAATAGTTTGCATCGAGGTACGGTACCTACTATTGTGTCAAGTGTCGTGCTACTTCAAGTCTATGCGTGCGTGAATCCGATTGTAAAAATTACATACATTTTTTAAAAGTTAAGATTCGTGAATCGTAACGAATAAATCTTTTAACAATTGAAATCATCCTCGATTTTCTTCAGATTAATTATCTAATTGGTCTGTTTTGCTACATCATTCACAGTCACTTCTTGATTGCGATAATCTATATTCGGCAATTACATATATACCTATATACATCTATGGAAGATGAAAAATTTTGTTAACTCTATATAATTTTAATTTTTTTTTCATCATTTAATGGGATAAGGATTAATATATGTGTATGGATAACATGGTTTGATTACTGTCGGCACTTCTATTTACTTTGAAAACGTAAAAAAGTTGTTGTAGTAACATAACTACTGAAGATGGACATATGGTATCGCGGACTTTCTTGTAGATATTGATCCATTCTATAATACCGTAGAACATTTTTTTGTTCTATCTTCAATAGATTCCGCAGCGCACGCGATGACAGAAGTTTTATTGAGGATTTTTTTACACCTTGGGTTACATTATTGCATTTTTGGTAAGGATCTTAAATTTTTTTGAAAATGCAATATAGCCTATGTTGCTCAGTAAAGATGCAGCTTTCTAATGGTGAAAGAATTTTTGTAATCGGTCCAGTAGTTTTTGCGTGAAAACCATACATACATACATACATACTTACAAACTTTTCCTCTTTATAATATTAGTATAGATAGTATAGATAAAACATGTCTCTTTATGTGTAACGTAACCTTTTCAATATTGTCTTGGCTAACAAAAACAAGAGTGAGATATCATCTTTAACGATTATTTCTTGATTTACCTACATATAATTTAATAATAATTGATAAATATTAATATTAACATGTAAAAACGTTGATGTATCAATAGAAACAAGATAAAATATGTTACAATAGGCATGAGCTAAATCCATTTATAGAACACGGAACTACTATACACAATTATAAATATAAATATATGCGTAACTTATCAAGCTATAGGTATGTTGTCCTTTAGAGTGAATGTAATAAATAAGTTAAGACAGACTCAGACAGGACACCTGTTGAAAGTCGTTCGAGCCATATACGAAAGTAAAGTAACAATATAAAAATAATTCTCGATTCATTCGAAGCGAAATCCCTTTTGACGAGGGGATAGGGACAAAATTAAAATGTGTTTAATTTTGCTCCCCATGTGTGTTGTGTTTGCGTGTTTTATATTAGTGCAATATCGCTTAGAATATAGTTTTTGCAGTTTTGCCATAAAAGTTGTGTATTAAAAATTGGTGTCCCTTATTATTGGCGTTTTAATGTTGAATTAGCAGTATGCGATAGCTGTAGGGTACACTAGGTTTATTTGTGAATAAAACAAGATAAAAATATGGTAGCACCAATTTTTTACTGCGTCCTAGTATATTTTCTATAATAGTAGATTTTTTTTTAATTTCTTTTTGTGCGAATTAATTAAAAAACATGTTATTATAATGTATTCTTTATGTCGAATAAAATAAATGGAAGATGTGTATTGTAAAACCTGTTTGCTTAATTTTCAAAATTAGAACATCTCGGGGACCACAAGTATAGAAATATATATTTAATGCGATTAGAAATACAATCGGGGTAATCTCCTTTACTTAAAAGAGAATTTTATAAGCGCAAGAGTCTCATAAAATATTCAAGTATACTAATGGTAGCATTACCTCAATAAATTCAGACTAGTTTTCTTTTACATTCATTTAGATATTTTAGCACGCTGGTTTAGATGAAAGCAGTCGCTAAGTAGTAAGCATACTAGAATATTATCAACATTGGTGTTACAGAATTTCTCGTTAATATCTGTAAAATATAGCATTGTTGTTTATTTTAGGTCACTTCGATTCACAATTTCTAATTCATTTTGATTTTATGTATCGATTCGAGTTAGAATGTGAATATCGTTACAATCCATCATCATGGCACATTATAACGAGTCAAGTATATTTATGTAGAGCTCATTTTTTTAAAATATATTTTCGCTAAATCACACAATGAATTGCACGAGTTAGTTATAATACACTTATCGTATTAATTACTAATTAATTAACTGACCGGGCACAGTTCAAGTGCAGGTTGCGTTGCAAGTCGACATTGAGTTTGTAATCGTTTCTTATTTTATTTTCAATGGAATAAATACCATTTTACAACTCGCGGGTGAACTCATTTCAACTAAATTAAATATTTACGTACAAAATAAGAACACATTTCAGCTGTCTCATGTAATTAATTAGAAGATTTTTCTCATTCTGGGAAAAATGTGAATGAGGTAAAGAGGAGTAATTATTAAAGTTACAAAAAATTTAATAATGTATCGTATTATTAATGTAGTCATCCAACGTATGTACCTAATTATAAAGTATCCTCAAAACAGCACGTGCCACGATAATAATAAATGAATAATAGACATGACATTATAACAAGAGGCTCCCTAAGGAAATTGTTTTACTAAAGTTGGAAATTGGAGGGCTTAAAAATTTGGCAGTTGATTAAAATTTTTAGTGTGTCAGTTTAGATTCAGTTTGATAGTAATTTTCACTATTTTCCCCGTTAAAATTTGCCGGTTAAACGTTCTATAGAGCATTAACAATTAGTACATTTAATTTTTAAATCTCAAAACTTATGTTATGTTAATAGTTTTCGATAATGTTTGTTTATAATTAAAATAGTTTCTGTAGGTTCCTATGATTTTTCAGCTTACTATCAATTTTTATCAATTTGTCTATGAATTTGTATGTTTTGCTTTTGGACATGGACTTGGACAATTGGAGATAGAGTTATTTTTACAATTTCTATTTATTCGTATGATATTTAAAAATAAATGCTTATTATGCTTTATAATGCTATGGAAATAAATTTCTTGACTCTATAATGAGCTGTAAGATTATTTTTATAGGATCAATTTCCACAGGTATAACTTGCGTTTGACTTTGAATTGAAGGCTTAAACAATCGAGTAAGAATGTCACATTACAATTTGCAGTAACGTTTGTACTACAATAAATATTATTGAAAATTAAAAATGTTCTTTAGCGTGCCAGCGTGTTTGTAAATATAAATGCGGGGAATTTGCACATGTTTGTTGATTCAACCTTTATTTATTTTTCATTTTCGTGAAGGCAATTAGCATTCCTATGGACGTGAATGCAATTTTGCATAAACTTCATTAATTACATGAACTGGTTAAAATACTGATTATTATATTTTATTCAGAATATTGAGGACCTTTTTTTATTTTATTTGCAAATAATATTTGTTGCGTTTTACGATAATTTCCACATAAGACCTTAAGTACCCATACACCGACATAGGTACTTAGTATCTATTTAGTTATCATGTTATTTTTTATATTGTTACTATTAGATACATAGTTCATGAAATGTGTGCATGTCATTATTTGTTCAGCCAACTTTTGCTTTTGTTATTATTTAACTTTTAATGTTTGGTAAGAAAATTTCCTATGTTTATGACGGTTAATTCTATGAAAAGTTACCTGTTGACAGTTTCTGCAGTTGAAATTAAAATTTAAATGATTATGATGATAGTAAAAACTAGAATCAGATAACTATGTAAGTTTTTGTTAGAATTTTTCAATTTTATCTTGACTTTCTATGTTGACATCGGTAAACAAAAAAAGGACAAACTAACGAACCCAGGAGCTGATAATTTGATTAATGATAATGTTTATGATTATAATTAATATTTATAAACATTATCATTATATAGTGAGAGTAATGATCAGGTTCACCCTTCCTTTGTTTATAAAGTATTTTTAATTCACTAATTACAAAATTTATAGAAATAGGTAGCTAATTATGATTATTTTTATCCTTAAATATGTTGGTGGCTAAAGTAATAAATTAATTAGGCATAATCTGGGAAGTTAATCACCGAGTAGGTACCTATACATTAATAAGGGTCGGGGCATGTATGACAAGTGCATGAAGTAAACATGACTGTGTAAATAATGTTTATTTTGCTTTGTTTGTAGTCACCGTTATCGAAAGAAAAATATACGGTAACATATTTAGCTCAACAGACGTAAAAGAATATTTTAATATGTAATTAACAAATTTAATTGATCAGGTATGGTAATGAATATCGAGTGATTATTTAAAATAGCTGTGAAATTTTAGTTTATTTATGCAGGGGTTTGTTCTTAGTGTAAGTGGATTTTTACTAATTCGGGAATAGATATTTTTAGGTCGTAAGTTTTTAGAAAAGCCTTCAAGAAAAGAGTTCAACGCACGCGTGAAATAAAAAGCTCAAAACAAGATTAATGTGATTAAGATGCACATCACACTCTTAAGCATCTAATAGGAACTGGTTTGCACACTACGAAATGTCACTTAATGCTTTATAGATTTTTAATTATCTCTAATGTATAGTTGCTCTGTGTTGACAATCTAGTTTTAATAACTTGTGGTTAGCTTATGCACTCGTGAATGATTTGTGTACTTGTACTGTTATCAATACAATGATGTGACATAGAAACAGTAAGGAAGCGTCCGACCTTCGATACTAATGCAGTTCACGGCGCGATCTCTTCTCGTCCGCATAAATCAGCTGGAGTTTATATACATAAATATATTGAAATTCAACACGTACTCACCGTAAACAGACGGCCGTATTGAAAATAAACTGTACACCTCCAATGTGAAGAGTCACAAATAAACAATAACACAAAACTGTCAAACAAAATGAAAGTATACAGAACTGAGAACTGATTGTAACACCACTTTTTACGAATCGAGTGCGATTAAAGTTTCGCTGCGAGGAGCGTACACGGAACACGTTTCACCGGCTCGGCAGTCGCGAGTCGAATGACTTGGTTCAGTACGCCCGCACCAGGGATACGCAAATTCTCGCGCGAAACCATGCGTTTATTTCACAGACGTTTCCGGCCATCGACGTTTAGCAAAAATTAATCCGATCCAAATACGTTTAAGTAATAAATAATTTTAATAATAAATCAAATTCGTGATACACTTAGCCACAGGTGTTTCGTGGGTGAAAGTAAGTAAGTGTTATAATTATAAATATTTAATAATATCCTCTTAGGACTAAGTACTCACATGTTTCTGCATATACTTAAACAGTAATACAATGCTTAACTAAAAAATGATAGATTTTAATAACACTTTCTTCCGCATTTATTTTTACCTCGTTGTACGTAAACGTAATATTCAATTTAATAAGTACCTAGGTATAAAGTATTATTTCTAAATACATAATGATTAATGTGTATAAGTTTAGTTTGTTATCATATAGTGCGAAATTTCTTTTATTTTTCGTCATTGTACCTACTGTTTACACAAAATATCTGTTAAAATGTAGACAAAAAGCTTAATTTACTAAAATACCTCCATTTAATTATATTTCTCTCATTTAACTTATTACCTACTTTTATAATAACTTATTATTATTGTAAAGGTAGGTATTTTTATTGTATATGTAATGTATTTTTATTGTATATGTAATGTATTTTTATGTAAATGTAAATAAGCGTTCAATAGGCTATTTGACAGTATAAAAAATAAATTACTTTTTTGTGTAATCCATATATGTATATATAAGGTTTTTGAAGCGATTTAAATTAATAAATGATATAAATAATAACTTATTTATTTATAAATCGTCGAGAAAAAACATCATATTTTTTAAAATGACCACGTGACCGAAAACATCCATGATTGGCTGCATCTGCCATGACGTCACAGCGGCGTAAATAACAAGAGATCCCAACGTTTACTCACGTCGTTGCTGAATTTCGCTTTTGGTTTTGTTTCTTGTATAACTTATTTCTTGTGATTCAAGGTGTCTGTAATCAGTTTTGTTCTTTATGTGTTATTTTTGTTTGTCATGGAACCTAATTTCGAAAAAGCAGACAGTAGAAATCTACCTAAAGTGGACGCTATAATTAGGAAATAATATTGTAATACTGTGCTATAATGGTTGGCATGTTCTTTAAAAACAACCAAGATTTTTACGCTCCTCAATTGAGAAATGTGAAAACAGCTACGTAAGTTAATATTTCAATCGTCATTCATTACCTTTTTAGTTAATTGTACCTACAAACATGAATCACAATAGCACAATAATTATGAAGTATACATTTTTTAGATTAAGTCCTTTATTTTTCATTTCAGCCATCCAGTTTATAGGATTGACGTGTGTGTATTGATTATTTTCAATATCAATACAAACACGTCATCATCAATTTATATATATCATTATCTTACCTCAAGCAGGTAAGTAATGAGACGATTTATACTAAGTATGTATTGCAAATAAAATAAACTGCCTACTAGGTATTCAACACCATACTTACATCGAAGTGGTCTTCACAAAAAAATATAACTGTTTTAATTGATATATCTAATATCACTTGGATTTCTGCGAGCTAACTGCAACCACTTTCTACGCATTTTTATATCTTTTGGAGCACATATAAATAGTTTGTCAGGGGTTTTAATAGTCGTATTTCTGCATCCAGGAACTACACACCACCTATAAGAACTCATTTTCTGGTTTTTAAACAGATTAACTTAATTATACTATAATTAAAACAAAAACGAACAATAAGTACTAGGAGCAAGTTGATGTTTACGCCGCTGTGACGTCACCATGGTCGCGAGACGCCATATTCTTCAAAATTGTGTTTTGGCGGCGTATTTGAATATCATGTTTTTATTTTCCATTTTCTCAATGAATAACTATAAAAAATTAAGAAACGTGTTTTGTGTGCTCTATAAACGTATCTTAATAATTTGAGACAGTTTTCAAAACCTTGTCAAATAGCCTATTTATTGTATTAACTATTATCGAATTATAACATGTCTTAATATGTATATTAATTGTACGGTTTGCGAGTAATAAAGGAAATTATTATCTGTTGGTCTTTGGTGACAATTCATTTGTTTGCCATTAGCACAAAGACAACGATTATATACAAGGACATTTATGTGCACTTCTTTATACCGTAAAGAAACCCTTCGAACCGTTTCATGTAACATGGTTTTGCTTTTTAAATGTCGTTTTGACTAGGCGTTTCGCGCACCTACAGTAAAATACGGTGGCGATGATCGCAATTCGCATCCATGCGAAGGTTATTTATTTATAGGAAAAACCTAAAAAATACAAAAATAGCCCTCACACAAACAGTACGAAATTGACATTAAGGTTATTTTCTGTATCATTAATTGTGCTCCTTGAGAATCAATTCGAGTAAGACACAGACACGCAAAATGAAAAATAATGAAAAATTCATATATGTATATAAATAATAAAGAATAAGTCAATTGTAGATATCATATGCGTGTTATATTATTTTACATATTAAAAATAAATATATTGGAATTATTTATGGTTTATGTTTAAGTTTTAAAATTTAGATCCAAACAACAACAAAGGCAAATTCTGTTAACGCTAAACAATTATTTGAGTAGGTACAAATTTCGATTAAAAAGTTAAATATGTAAATATTTCTGAATAGCTGAATGAAGGTGTTTGAAAAGCAAATGTTTGAATTTGTTTTAACGTAGGAATAAAATATCAAATATGTATATATGTATCGTTTTATTGAAGAGCATGTAAAAAAATTAACAGCGTTAACGAATCTGTAGATCTTGAGGAAATTTTGTAAGGCTTTTATTTAAATAAATAAATATTGAACAAGTGAAAATCATATAGAATTTAGAGTCCCGAATAAAAAAAAACGATTATATGTAAAACTCACGCTGCTGAAATAGTATGACACAGATGCCGTACATGGTCAAATGACCAAATTTACCCCCGGTAACTCTCGGAAATTAAATAAAAATTCCGACTTTGTGGACCACCATTTTTGTACGGCACTGAGCGGTTTCTTATTATTTTTAATGGATCTATCGATGGTTAAGAATGCCGTACAAAAATATATGACCAAAATTTACCGAGTCTACCTGTACTTTTGAATTTTCATCTGCACTCAGTTGGACAGCTTACAAGTGACGGCATAGTGATGAATCTTATTATTTTATGCTCTTCTATCGTTCTAGATATGTCTCCTGGTGGTTCAATTGACCCATATTTTTTTCCTATGTGGGCTTGTAAGTTGTAGTCTATTAAACGTCAGTCGAAGAAGTTTTTCGCGAAGTTTCAAATCAAAACCAGATGACGCCACGTGCAACAGTACGTATGTACATAATTATCATAAGTGTTCCGTTTATTTAAAAACTCAGCGCTTAAAATACACTAATTAGGGAGCATACTGTTATATTTATATTACTCTGTTCTCGAGGGAGGGTGTTATGTTTATGCGTCTATTAAGTTAACGGCAGGTCCTCGCTAACAAGTTGCATCCCGTTGGGAACTCGGATAATCGTATTGTTTGAGATTATGACTTTTTTGCGTTTACGGTCGTCGTAAAATACATTGTTGGAATAGAAAGTACACTTCACTTGTTACACGCTCAACACACTCGTCTCTATTAAGTTTTATGGATATTGAAATGTTTGCTCATTATGATAATAATCGATATTTATAAAGATGAAAATCTTGTGAAAAATTACCAAAAATAAATATCATACAAATAATAATTACTTATATAGAAGGTTCCATAAACAACATGGCAAACTTTTGCTAAGGACGTATACCGGCCGCGGCGCGACGCGGCGTTACAAAAAGCTTTCTTGCATGTGCATGGTTCTGTAGAAGGACAATAACAGTAAAGAAAATAATAAATATATAGAAATACACACAATAATGAAGCCATCCACAATGCATCTCAATTTAAGACTCACGCTCTAATGAACAGGTGTCACAAACTTATTTTACGCGTTAGCTAAAACGAATCTTAGAAGTTTTTCATATTGTATATTTCATATTTCAATACCTACATTGCAGAGGAGTGACAGAACTTTAATAATTAATTAAAAAGTACAATAATTTGATTTATCATGGATTGCAAATGGTCAATTAATTAGATTTATAACTAAATTCTATATGGACGTTATAGATATTTCACTAGAGAACAACTTCCTTGTACAATAAAAAAATATTTTTTCAACTTATTTTCATATTGTATAAAAATAATAAAACTGATTTGAAATGGAAAACTCATTAGCTTTTTATGTGTTGTTGAGTAGGTACTTATACCGAGATTACCAAACTTTCATGTTAACAAAAAGTCGATGAAGTGTAACAACGTAATGTTATATAATTACATTAATCGTTACGCGGTTTTGAGAGCGTAATAAGATATAATAACTGCGTACTGTTTGTAACAATTTTGGCGTAGAAAGCCGTTTCAACTGGTAATCCGTCGATCGAGAGCGGCGACACATGTCACGCTTCCACTTTCTTCCATCACGCGTTATATTTGTATATTAAAATTATTGTATCGTAACTACATTGTCTCGCATGGCATTGGCATGATCATGTTTTTTGCGAAAACAAAGCTGTAAACCTTTGCAAACTTGTATCATTCTGTTGGAAAACCTGTATGCATATAATATCTAGGTATTTATAATAACTATATCACTGTTCTTTTTTACTCGTTTATTAAACGCTTTGAATCTCGTAATCACAAGAAATAAAAAGCAATGTCCCCATTTGATTTTTTTAAATGTAAAAATATTAAAAATTATGTCATTTTAAAAACGAGTCGTTAGGTGTCCGAGGCTACCACAAACAACATCCACCAATTTATTATTTCGTAATTCATATAATATTCATTACTTGATTATGCATCATTAACAAAATATAATGTTTTTTTATAACATTGAAAGGGTTGTATATAAATTAATTGAAAAAAAAATTGTAACAATTTTTAACGACACTTAGATTGAAACGTTGCTGAACCGAATTGCATTTCTTATCGGAATATTTTTCATTTGATTTTTTACATTTAACTTTTAAATTAAATTATAAAACGGTACCAATAAAGGTAATGCATGAGTAAGTAAAGTCTGTCAGTTTGACACTGTCATAAATCATCGTACGTTCGCAAATTGATAAAAGCTGGTAAACATTTATTAACATCAGCTTATCACGTAGGTAATTGACATGAGCTTTTACGCTAATTTTACTGATTGGAAATTTGTTATTGATATAATGGGTTTACACGGCAGGTGACAGTCTTATCTGATAACCAATATAAAACCATAGGCATAGGTTTAACTGTAGGTAGCATGCATAAATATCAGCTGCTATTTTTTTCAATAAGATCTTAGCAATACATTTTTCGAAAGAATTTTTCGAAAATTCAAACTGAATAAGATTGAAAATTTCCTTCGTTCTAACATTGACTCGTGTTGATTAGAACTAAGTAATTTATCTTCTTGTGAGCAATTAAAGTTGTTTAATTTTCTTAAGAGCTTGGCTGACTGCACTTAAATTACATCGACATTAATCACAGGTGTATGAGAGCGCTCACTAAAGTAATAGATATATACCTAAATATTAATTATATACCTAATTAACGAATTAACTGATTCGTCTGGAATCTCTTCAGGCTTATGCCCCTTTTATGTATTTTTTATTTATACGATTTTGATTTTATTTTATAACTACAAAACACAAAATGTTTTTAGATTTATAAACGTAGATCATAGAATATAATAATGGCCACTTAAAAAAAATGAAACTTTAAAAATGGAACGCTTCAGTTTGAATGTTCGATGAGATTAATTGTGTTTATTGGTCATTTGTTTTTATAAAATTTTAAAGTTGATTTGAAAAGTGTGTTAAGGTCGTCAAGATTGGTTTCATAAATTGTGGATATGGAAAACTAATGTTTTTGTGAGGGATTTGCTCAATTAAATATAGACGCAACATTAAATTACTAAGAAAAATATATAGAAGGTCTTTATTATGTGTTTGAGAGATCTATACAGTTTACGTTACGATTTACTTACAAAATGATGAACTTAATGTAGAGTTTCGATATTATTCGTATCTTTTTAATGATACATGTGCTTTTTGTTTTTTAAGGAAGGCCAACTTCAGGGATCCACTGGAAAATTGCAAAATCTGTAAACAAAATTCTTGGGCAGGTAAAAAAATGTCGGCGGACGAAAAGTAAAGGGTGAGAATAGTATTTATTTAATTAATGAGCTTGTTGTCTTGTTGCCTTTTGTATGTAATCGACTTTTGTTCACTTGTTGCCTTTTGTATGTAATCGACTTCTTTAGACTATTTTGAGTTTCGACCAACTATAAACGGACAAATTTAATTCAAACTTTGTAAACGTATCGAATATCGGTGGCAGTACAATAATTTCACGAGTTTGTCTTATTTAAGCGTGATTTTAGTTTTTTTTAACATACTCTATTTGACGCGCTTATTGTCGAATGTTTTAACCTGTGGTTTTAACATTGATGTGACCAGTGCATCGTATATCTATACAGGGTGTAATCGTTAAGTGTGCACAGGCGATTATTCCGTAACTATTGCAGATATCAAAAAATTTTAAACTGATATCGAAAGCCCTTTACCTAATGAGTAAAATGACAATCATAACTTTTTTTTAAATAAAACAAGAAATATCTAAAAATTTTGCATTAAACACACCCTGTATATTTTCCTCAGAGTTGTTAACGGAAGTTCTCTAATCGTTATGAGGCGGTCAACGGGAGGAAGTGGTTGTATCAATTGATTTATATCACTGTTGTTGCTAGCATACAATTGCGTTAAATGGCTAATATCAATCTGTAGACTGCAGTAGTGTTGTTTTTTAATGTAAATAAATTTTAATCGTAAACGTTGAAGGGCATTGATTTGTTTAGATAGGTTGTAGGTAAAGTTTAGTGTTAGTTATTGGACTCTACTTCGAAAAAGTATGATGCATTTTTTTTAATTGTTTTTATTTTCAATTTTCATATTGCAGTAGATATTTTATCTTTTGTTAGATTAAAATAAATAACACATCTTATTTAGTGTCCGACCGAACTTTCGGTTTCGGTTTCGGTTTCGGCCGAGTTTCGGCCAAAAATCAAGTTTCGGCCGCAGTTTCGGTTTCGGCCAAAATCGGCCGAAACTTTTGCCGAAACCGAAACTTATTTCGCAAGTTCAGTGAACTTAGTTCACACACGTTCACGCTCGCCTAACTTCGTTTTCCTCGGCAACGCTTTGACGGACGCTGTCAAAACGTTGGTTGACCCACGCTGGTGGAAACAATTTTTGATTATCTATGTTGAGATTGGAACTGGGTGTAATAGTAATTAATAATTATTATTTTTATATAAGAGGTACCTAAAAGAGACTGATTATTCTTCTAAAGTCTTCTAAGTAGGTACAAATACCAATCCAAAGTATTAAAGACTCTTTAATAAAGAGAAAGATCTCAAAATACCAAAACTTAAGTATTTAAAGTAACAGTAACAATTACTGATTTGATTTAGATGACTGATTTTACTGAGAACTTAATTTGAAAAAATAATAAAAATTAAAATTGTTATTATTAATATTTGAAAAATATTATTTTTTTATTTTATATTAAACTAGCAGTCCGCCCCGGCTTCGCCCGTGGTACATATTTACGTTTTCTCTACATAAGAACCATCCTCGTACTTCAAGGAATATAATAAAAAAATAATTAACGAAATCGGTTCAGCCGTTCTCAAGTTATGCGCTTACCAACACATTTTGGGATTCATTTTTATATTATAGATAAATGATTACAACAAATTTAATATACTATGTTTTCATTTCATGCCCTAATTAAGGCAAAATAATAGGTAAAATGCACCAAAGTTCAGTATTTTAGAAATTTCATACTTGACCACGTGAGTTTCGGTTTCGGCCGAAACTGAAGCCACGGCCGAACATTCGGTTTCGGTTTCGGTTTCGGCCTGGAAACCAGTTTCGGTCGGACACTAATCTTATTGAACTGTATATAACTGTTTGGTGCTGAAGTGGGGTAATATCTGTGGGTAATATAGATCGACAAAAAAGTACCCAGTATCATCGAGAAAGTATATTAAATTAATTTATTAGACTTGACTCGGCTAAGCATTATTCTAAAGGTCAGATAGTAATCCTTTCTAGTAAAACTGTTACAACTTTCAATATCCCCTCGTGGTCACACTTTATAATTCTCCACATAATGAAATGCATTATGAACGGCCGCGATTGCGATAGCATTGATTATTTTGTTACAGCAGAATGGTATTAATTTAGCTGGAATTTTACCTCGTATATTATATTAAATAACCTTAATTTATAATCACACTAGAACTATATATAAATGCATATTTACTTTTCCTCTTTTTGCTCGTCGTTAGTGATCCATTGAAATGTTACATTTTTTAGGCCTGACCTTGAGTTTTTTAGAGGACGCAATTTTAAGTTATAAATAATGTTAACATTATTCGTTGCAAATTAAATTCTCTACAACTTAGGTTCAGTAACTTTTTGTCGTAGAACTATAAACAAAAAAGTTATAAGTGAAAATGTTCAGAAATTAGAGATGTTTATATTTTTCAATAAAACTTTTTTTTATCATTTTTACGAAGAAATGATATAAGACTATTTTTGTAGATTGTTTTTCGAGGAACAACTTTTATATACAACATTTTTTCATTACGTCAATAGCTAAGGTTTTACAGCGCTCAGAAGTGAGTACTATTTTTCAGTAGTAACTATCTATACTAATATTATAAAGAGGAAAAGTTTGTAAGTATGTATGTATGTATGTATGTATGTATGGTTTTCACGCAAAAACTACTGGACCGATTTCAAAAATTCTTTCGCCATTAGAAAGCTGCATCTTTACTGAGCAACATAGGCTATATTGCATTTTCAAAAAAATTAGAGATCCTTACCAAAAATGCAATAATGTAACCCAAGGTGTAAAAAAATCCTCAATAAAACTTCTGTCATCGCGTGCGCTGCGGAATCTATTGAAGATAGAACAAAAAAATGTTCTACGGTATTATAGAATAGATCAATATCTACAAGAAAGTCCGCGATACCATATGTCCATCTTCAGTAGTTATGTTACTACAACAACTTTTTTACGTTTTCAAAGTAAATAGAAGTGCCGACAGTAATCAAACCATGTTATCCATACACATATATTAATCCTTATCCCATTAAATGATGTTTTATTATAGACTGTTTCAATACCAACAAAATACTTTTTAAATGAAAAGAATTGGATATTCCATTCAAAAGATATAACGAATTTTTAAAAGTGTCAATCTACAGAAAATAGTAGGTATACTGTTCGAGCAGGCCGTAGTGCGGGGGTCACGGAGGAATTCTACCAATATGCGTCTTGACGGAACACAGTGGGGTTTTGGTCGGTAGGAATCCGACATATTATATTCATAGATATTTCATAGATACCCACGGCCTCCGGGGGAGGGGCCGTGGGTATCTATGAAAGATTTCCCCACTAAAAAAAAAGGCCGTAGTGCGGGACGGGGTAAAGGTGATTTTCATGTGATTAAAAATTAAACCTATAGTCCGACCTATAGTAGACTTTTCACTGTAACGATATCGCTATCTATGCGGGTGAAACCGCAGGGCATTGCTAGTACATAATAAATTGGCTATTGGCTCTTTTCCCAGACTCCACAACAATGGAAGCACACTGCAGAACATTTCAGCCCTGCTTTTCGACGCAAAAAAAAACGCACTTCCAGACTCTACCTCCTGGGTTGTGGGGAAAAGATTCAATAATTAATTATTAATAATATTGTAAAATTAATTATTAAAAATATTATTATAACAAAAATAAAATAATTACTGGTGACAAATTATTATTAGTACACACATAATATATCGTATTCTGTATAGCAAAGAGTACTTAAAATAGTACTCACTTCGGATGGCTGTAAAACCTTAGCTATTTACTTAATGAAAAAATGTTGTAAATAAAAGTTGTTCTACGAAAAACAATCTACAAAAATGGTCTGATATAATTTCTTCGTAAACTTATAAAAAAAAGTTTTATTGAAAAATATAAACATCTCTAATTTCTGAACATTTTCGCTTATAACTTTTTTGTTTATAGTTCTACGACAAAAAGTTACTGAACCTAAGTTGTAGAGAATTTAATTTGCAACGAATAATGTTAACATTGTTTTATTATCAGATAAATAGTTTAAGAGATATATCGTAAAAACCATTTCAACCGCTATTTTCAAGATGGCGGCCGTGGGACAAGGGTGGCGACCCCACAAACTTGGTGATAGCTTCACACTGACCCCCCCTACACATCAAAAAAATAAAATTGCGTCCTCTAAAAAATGCGATCCCAAATGTAACTTTTCAATGGACCATAGGGAAACCAACAAAAATACGTTCGTATTGCAAGAATTTTCTTTCAAATCATACTGTTAAAACAATAGATATAAGTATAATGGAAAAACACAAAACGCACTGGCATAACTTATCTATCTCGCAAGCTCTAATATCATATTCCATTTTAATAATCGATTTATTTGTGAAATTGCTTTGATCTGAAATGGTAATAGAATGTTTGAATTTAAAATATAAAGATGGAAGTGTCTTCCAACCTTAATTCAATATATGTAATAATGAATAGGTTGTAAATGTAATCAATAATGAATGAAGATGATATCTTATTCTTGGTACCGGTTAAACATTAATTAGTTTCAAATTGAAAGTGACCGATTTTTGTGCATGATCTCATGACACACTTATATCTTCTAACAGGCCAGCGTCGTATTAGTTTGGAACTAAGCTAAAGTGCTTATTGGGACTTCCTCAATTGTTAAATTGGACTGTCACCCATATATGCTGTTTATGGGTGACTCACGAGAGCTCAACCTAAAACGTAATAATGTTGATGATAATTTTAGTTTACTTTGCATGCAAAGGCGGTTCAGGGATACCTACCGTAACATGAATTTTACGAATACAAGTCCCAAATAACTACATTATTAGTAATATTATTGATGTGATATCCTATCCTACTCCTACTAATATTAAAAATGCGAAAGTTTGTGAGGATGTGTGTGTGTATGTTTGTTACTGTTTCACGCAAATACTACTGAACCGATTACAATGAAATATACCACACATATAGATGGTAACTTGGATTAACACATAGGATAGGTTTTATCCCTAAAATCCACGGGAAAGAGAACTATGCGGGTTTTTCTTTGAAAACGCGGGCGAAGCCGCGGCCGGAAAGCTAGTTATCAATATAGGTAAGGCATATGAGTAAGCTTGGTATAATTTGATAGTTGTCCTTTATGTACTCAATTTTGATTTATAGTCTCATAATTCATTCCTACTATTAGTATCCAGTATTCAGTTATTCAGTATAAGCTGTTACTGAATTCTATTTATAATCAAATAATTCCATGAAAACTTTTTGTCAAATATGTTATATCTAATAATAGAAAATAGTCCTTTCGTTTCGTAGTCCGTCGCTTGATAATAAAATGAGTAGGTAAATTATACTACAAAGTAAAATGTTAATGAATTGTTATGAGCAGGCTAAAGCTATAGTAATTGTTGAGTCGCACGTACGTAAAGCTTTAAAAATTCCTTAATTTTTTGTTGTTTACTTTATTTACTCGTATCAATTGACAAGATGTTAACAACGCGTTTATTTTATTAAATAATTAAGGGTAGACATGTTCAACGTAACCTTCACTTTTACTTGGTAAGTGTTAAATAAATATGTGAAGTTGAACAGTTACTTTTATGGTTTAGTTTAAATTGTCGTTTTGTCCCACATGTTTTGTTCTAGTACCCTACTTAACAAATGTGAGAAAATTATAATAATTGTGGGAAAAAAGGTAAAAACATGGCCAGGTATGTTTTAACATACCATATATTTGCATACAACCATTGAAAACGTGCGGTTGCAAAATGTGTGATTTTGTTGCAGTCGTTAGTGCAACTTTGATCGGTATCGATTAATTACACTTCGAAATATAAAAAAAATATCACAGCAACATCGCGCACAAAAACAATACGCAATCATCGAGATAGATTACTAGAGGGGTTATTCCAAACAAAAACATTGCGCGCGGCCGATGTGGTGGGGTACGTGTGGAACGAGCGAGGCGTGGCTTCAAGTTCAAAGATTAAGCAATGCGTGCAGATGCGACACATTGTGCAATCTGTTTACTCGGTACTATCTGGTGGTACTGATACTAGGGAATTAATAAAACGAGGATTTTATATTAAACTATGTATTTTAATTTCCTTTAAATAATATCAATTTATTAAGCTTTTGTCGTTTTGTGTAGTAATCAATAGTTTTATCAGTTTTTGCTTCATGATGTAATTTAAATGGATACGATGATTCAATGTTGATGGCGTTTACGTATAAGAAACTCACATTTTGAAAAATCTCACGCGAGATTCGAGGATGGGGGAGGGGTTGAATAAATTCTCACGACATCTCACCAGGGGGGGAGGGAGGTGCAGAAAATTTTAAAAAACACCTCACGTAATTTATGGACGCCCCCTTACTCGATCACAATTTTTGTAACTTTACTATAAACGGAACTACATTTAAAAATATACTTTATTTATTGAGTTATAAGGTTGCTTCCATTCTGTTTATTTACATTCTCAAAAACATCAATCGCTGCAGAGGTGGCTTGCGACAAAGGCGGCTTGTGTCAAAGGCCTCGGCGATATCATTTAAGAACATAATATTATGTACTTTAGGCAAACTTGTTATAAGATCTATTTTACTTTCTTATTAGTCCATTTGACAAGGATATTGGGTAAGATACCTATTGGAATAATTTTATTATTATGTATGTACTTATTAAATCCGCGAATAAAAAAAATTTTTAGTCGTGAATATAGAAATTGGGTCGCATTTTTTTAATCCGCGAATAGTAAAAACACGAATAAAGGAAGCGCGATTAAGGAACTTTTACTGTATTAGTTTCTGTGAATGTTGTGTTTATTTGTAATTGTTGTGCATAATAATTTATAAATCCTATTGGAACAACTATTGATTAGGCTTTTTTTAATAAATAAAAATAGGTAAATAAATAAATATTACTTAATATAACCTACCGTTTTACTTTGCGTAGTCGGGTAAAAGTATAAATATTTAGGTACTACACCACGGTAATCTTTCCTAGTAGATATTGTATATACATAGTTAAAAAAATCCAGTTACATTTTTTTAACAGACTCATCGATAGTGTCACGTCTGTGCTGTTAGTCTATGAAAAATGGCGCGAAACGCAGAACGCGTGGTGATTTTTCGCAAAATGATAACAATATTAGTAAAATGCATGACTTACTCATAATAAGGAAACTTACTGGTGAAAAGTCACTCCTCGGGCTTTGTTTGTATTATGGGAACTGTTAAAACAATATCTAAGCAAACACGAAGGCATTTTGAACAGAGCAATAACACGTGTTGACGCGGCAAGCGGGGGGCACAGTCCGACACAGACTAAAGAGACTTGTGATTCTTACCTCTAGCTCGTGTTAAAGAGAGTGTAGTAGCGACAGCGTTCCCAACCGTACGATAATTATCGTACAAACACGATAATTTGGTGCCTACGTACGATGTACGATAGCATGTTATTATCGTACGCTGATTTTACAATAATTTCTATCAGGCAAAATTCGAGAATTTATATTATTTCACCCATACAAATATGAAATTTTGACGTGTTTCATATCGAACTTTCATGGGAACAGTGAAATTTTGTCAGATTGAATTTTAAACTTGGCGCGTTTATTGAACATAAAGTGGAAATGGAGGTCTGTAGTCTGTACCACGCGTAAAACCAAAAGAGTATAATGAATATCATATGAATAGGCACGTAAAACGTTTGGGTTTCAGTGTCCCGTTGATTTGACAGCGGTAGTTAAACAAAGATTAACTATAGAGAACTTGCATACTTATCAATATTACAATTTATACGATTTATTTATTTATAATTGACTTTATTCTAAAAAGTACGATAATTTCGAACCAAAAACGCCTAATGTACGATAATTTTACGCCCCTGGTACGATAATCAGCTCACTTCAGGTTGCTAACACTGAGTAGCGATCGCCTCTCTAGTACGTAGTACATTCTATCTCTATGTACGCAATACGCATCATGTAATTCATCAAACACTCAAGAATGATATACAAACCTCATTCTATCAATTGATATTATGACAAATAAACTTCTCTGAATCATTCGCAGCTTGATTTCAATACTATAAAAGTAATATGTGGTACAAAGTTTTATCGTGTCTCAATATCGTGTTTAACTGATAAAGTAAACTTGATGCATTTTTAACGAGCACCTTTAATATAATTTACTGATCAAGGGCAATTCAATCTTAAGTATTGTGTGACCGTTTGTTTTACGATCCTAAATATCCTTGAGATATTGTTACTTTGATTAACTCTGTTCCAGGATGTTATTTTTTAGTGCCCCTACTGCATCTGCTATTTTAATCTTCAATGAAATAGGTTTATTTATAGTAAACCATTATTTCTGTGTTATATGCGAGGACAAACTTTTCTCGACTTTTCTTAATGAATCGTGGTTAATAAATAAATTAAAACGTATAAATTCAGTACCTCTAGAAATCCTTCAATCAACTTATTAACATTGCTTGTGTAAAGAAATAATTTTATACATGTAATGTGTTATTACTTTATTTTGTTTTAATTCTTTTTAATGTATGGCAATTCCTTGAATGTGTTCAATACATAATATCAATAGACATCCATTCTACATTGATGCGTATAATCTAAGGCAAAAGGATTGCAAAATTGCTAATTACATTTTAATGTACACTTGATTAACAGAATATTATGTAGTTTATGTAGATAATTTTCGCTGTTAACATAGTAATATTAATTGTAAAGGATTATTCTAGAATTTTCCAGTTCTTCAGAATGCTGCATCTATTAAAATCAGTCGCGCTACATGTGCTGGTCAATTAAACTTGCCGCTGAAACTTTGACACTGAATGTTGAGGATAGTTTATTGGCATATAAAATTGAAGTCAGGTGATTTTTCCTCAGTACAGAGTACTATAGCAAATTTTTGATTATTTGATATAAATACAGATTAATGTGTTTTCGAATTTTATATAATAAAAATACTGTAATAAAAAGTTGAATTCCATAAAGTACAGTGAGCCTATTGCCAAGGCATCCGTGGATAGATGAAAACAATCTCGTTTAATTATAGTGTGTTACTTTAATGAGTTAATCTGTAGCAACACGTGTTAATTGGCATTAGCCGGCAGGCGGCACGTGTGCGCGCGGGTGCGAGGAGCAGGCGCGCGCGCACACCTTCCGACAAGCCGCGTGTCTCGCGTTATCAAATACCTGCTGATTTTATTAGTCATCGAGAGAAAGGATCACGCTGAGTCAACCATGGATATGTAAAAATTTGAAAAGTATCTATTAGGATTGGTGTAAACAATCAGCTGGGTCAAGTGTAAGTCAAACTGGTTATGAACATGGATAATGAAATCGGGAGTGATTTGTGATTTGTACGAGAATTGAGTATGCTGTTTAACCATAAAATTTTAATACCTGACTCTAAAAATCTTTTACGAATATCGCTAAATTAATGACTTTATTGAATTGGTATTAAAGGATGACCTAAAGTTTAAATTGTAATACTATTTATTTGATGCAATTCTGACTCAAACTCAAGCCTGTTGAAACAATTGACGTTAGATTTTTGTGTTTCAAAGTTCAAAGAACTGTACTGTACCGGTCAACGTCGGTCATGGGGTACGAGCATGGGTACGCCCGCGCTGTACGAGTTAGAAGTGAGGAAAATTTGCCGCTTCCCATGCGTGCGCACTGCGAAAGCTTCTATTGTTCTTTTGCTATGTACACAAACAATATTAAGTTTAAATTTCTAAACATGCTCTGGATATTGTTTAAGTAAGTTTAGAATAATTTTGCAACTTCTCTCATAGCTCAATTTTTATAATGCCTTCAGAAGTTTAAGAGCTTTTGCGTAGCAAAGCAAACGTACAATTACTTCATTCTGTGTATTACTTTACAGTTTACACACATTTTCATCTCAAGCCATTGTATTAGTTACACTATAATACGTACTTGCTACGTTATTACAACAATAGTAGTATATCGATGAATGAGAAGTCTAAAATAAAGGTTCAACGAGTCACGTGACACCGTGTTTACAAACTCGAAGTAACGTGCGTCAGTGCCCACGTGTGCAACTTTTACAATCATGTTATCTGCCTTAAAACTACCGCGATTCTTTTTATTACTTCTAGTTTTGTGCGCGATTACATACGATTTTTATTTGACTTGCTTTCAATGGCCAATAGAGTATTCTGATTCGAACAGTTTAATCATTTCTGATTTAAACATTATAGATATTTGCCACAGTATTACAATATATTTGCCATATTCTTCAAATATAAGTTGTTAAACTTATTTCAAATATTATAATTAGCAATTTACAGAAAATTGGATTGTAATTAGAAGCTGTCGGTTCGTTAATTATAGATTCACATAAAACCAATCCGTTAAGTTTACACCGTTTTAACGATTCTAAACTAACTAAGCTATGAACTACTCTGTTAGTCTAAAAAGCAAAAATTAACAGAAACTATACGCACTGTTAATTTTGAGGTTTTTTATGAAAATTGTTTACTGGCACAGTTTCACTTTCTTGATTTTATGTCAGTTAATGATTTACAGCTTGCACATAGGTCACCGCGGAAGAAAGTAAACATTGTTTAATGAATGAATAATTAAAGTTTATTTTGAAGAAAAACATTAGTTCGAATATGGAATCAATATTTTAAATTATATAGTGTTATGTAAGTCAGTTTTAGAAAAATTTGAAGGCAGCAAATTCCTTTAGCAAAATAAACTCATAATACAAACATCACCTTCTTACGATATAGTTCAGAAATAATCCAATTGGAATCTAACGTGGTTATTCAATAAACATAATTATGTAATATTTTATGATTATTTAATTTCAGCGAAATTACACCTTCTGAATATTTGAGAAATTAGTATTTATCGCCAGCTTAAGCGTAATTTGAATGTCCTGTAATGAATCCTAATCGTTTAAATTTCGGAGCAAAGGGATTACCTGTCGTTAAACAAATAAAGAGGGCAATAAATCCTACGCCAGAATCGGGTCATGGTCGACGGGATGTAAACTGTGTTACCTGTTGATACACGCCGCATTCGACCCATTTTCGGGTCAGTTCAGGCACAGTTCAGGTGACGGTCTAAATTTTCCTTTTTTTCCATTTGCGTAATTGAGACTTACTGACCCAGCTTCGGTGTACGAGAGCGAAATGTAGAGATGCATTTTGTAAATCGTTAATCACTCCGGGCTTGGAATTACAAAATACTTGAGATAAATGTAGATTTATATTGTGTTAAGGTTTTTGGGTATCAAAACTCTGTTTAAACTTTAAATCAAATTAACTGTAATACACATTGAGTGGTTCTGACAGTATGCGCTTAGAAAATCATATTGCTTTTGTAATCTTGATTATTTATAAATATTCTTTTTATTAGTCACATCGTTGGCTAGTAACAATGTTTGCATTAGAAGACAATCCGTCAGAGTAAGTTTCCTACGACATGGTGCCGTCGTTAACTTATCGTCCCACAGGTTAACAGGTAATGTGTTTTAAATGATACACGGAGCTAGTTGAGTCACCACAGTCACCTACCAGAACATTTTTTAGCATAATCAGGAAAGTGGCCTCTCTTTCTTGCACGAACGTTTGTTAAGGAAAGGCAGCGTTTCTTTCAACTACTTGAGTGACTCACGACCGTGGAACTAACCGCAAATTGTAAGAACTTGTTTTAATCCAGAGATATTTATTGAGATACTATTATGAAGCCTTGACTCATGATCTTAGGCCGTGATTATTGGAAATCGCGTTAAATATGCGTTAAACATTCTTTGTCTCTTGTTACAATGCAGTAGAAAGCAGACTTTAGAAGATTATTATATAACTGGATTGAAATTGATATTATTGTTGTTAAGCATTTATAGCTGTGAAAGATTTCATTTTAGTATCTGTTTACAATGTAAACTAAACGCTCTTTATCTCATTTTAGTTATTATACAATGAATTGCTTTTTAATTCTTGGTAAAACCTGTCAATTATGTAATGCAAATATCTGTAAATTTTTAATTATAAGTCTTGTCTAGGATTGGAACCGAAAACATAGATTTTCGATGAATCAAGCTAGAAAGAAGGCTGATAACTTTACCGATGTAAACTCTACATTCCAGTTTGCTTCCCTGGAAAATAAGTCTCTTTCAATCAATCCTCTTCTAGTTACCACATGTTTTCCTTGTTCCTTATTTAGATATGGATAGAATATAAAAAGGTGGTATACGTTGACACACATTTCCAGAATTTCTAATGTTAAAATGTAATAAAAGTGTCAATTATTATCATGTTCCCTAAAATATTTTTTCCCTAACTAAACCTTTATTTAACTCACGAATTAAAATGAGATGATAATGAGAAATAAATGTCTATCAGATTTAAATAAATATATTTAAAATGTATATAACCCAAATATCTTTATATCTTGATTATAAGAAAACAGACACAGCAGCATAGCATAGACATAATAATTAAGCAATAGTACATAGTACTTCTCTAATTATCAAATGTTGACTATCATTACAATAATAGTAGCTATTTCTAACAATAAATGGCGCCTAAACAACTCCAATTACACAGGAAGTCAATAACCTGAAAATGGGAGCTAGAACGCTTTGTCCATTGTGATTATAAATAAGAATTGAAGAATTTATGGAATTAACGCCTATGGATAAGTATATATCGAATATATTTTGGTACTATGTATTTCTACGAAAAAAAAAATAGTACATTTTCAAGTGTAAATACGTATATATAGTATGAGTACGTTTTCAACTTTTCAAGTGTAAATAGAAGTATTTTTTAAAATGAATCGCCAAATATGTTGCTGAACGTATCTAACCCTCGAGTGCGATACGTACGGAAGGTATATTATGTAGAGAAAAACGTAAAAAAGACACTCTTCCCTCTCTCTTTTACTCTTTTCAAGAAAATACTACCATGGGCTAGGCCGGGGCAGACCGCTAGTTAATAGTAACAGTGAGTGATTGAGTGATATCCAAAATTACGATTAAACTGAATTTTTTAAATCATGGGATTGCAGCTTCCGATTGCGTGTCCGTATTAAGTAACTAAACGGTTTTTTTTCATAATATTTGAATATTAAATGTGTTTATTCCGTTCCAATAAGAAGATAGCAGGAAGCTACCTAATTATAATAAAGAACAATATCGTTTTTGAAATATGCAAAAGAGAGTCGAAAGTGATAGGTGCAAGTCGTATCCGCTCATTATGTTGTGTTATGGAAGTCCCTCAGCTACCGGCGTTGCATAATTTGTTGCGAATTATTATGCTTTAAATTATGATAATATTGAATAATAGTATCGCACAACACACGAAGGAAAACGAGGAGCTGGTAACGTGATGATATTCGACGCAACTTTAGATTGATGGTGATTGATCGAAATTGCTCGTAAATAAATTAAAATTTATAAATAGTGATTGGGAACTCGTGTATCCAAATGTTTTTAAAAAAATGATTGATGCGTAATACTTTCCATAAACATATTTTCAATAATTTTATATAAAAAAAGATAATGATCCCACAAATCTAGTAAACATACAACAAAGCATGCATAATCAAGGTAGGAAGGAGCCACAAGTAATTGGGTTGAGATGTTCAGTAATTTAGTTGAGCGAGAACTCGATGGAAGGTGAAATCTTAAGACGCCTTCCTGGTTGTTTTATGAAATCCGACATTATGTAGGACAGGATCATACATCCATAAGTGTATAATCTAGAAACAGTATTTGGAACATGAATATAATCTGGTATCCGCAAAGGTTTATTTGTTTTTTGTACCTACGTAATAACAACAAACACTGTTATATTGTAACAAATGACTTAAAGTTCGTCTACAATGCAAAGACGTTAATTGATTAATTTGTTTATCTTGTAGGTATTTATTATTTAATTTTAAATTCATTGCGTAATTATAATTAATATGAAACTCTCTGAAGGTTTTATCTATTCTGTTTATTTAACATAGAAACATTGAAAGTCTAATAAAATATTACTTATTACTCTATATTTAATGCATTTTTTTATTGAATAGCCACTAGAAGGTATATTTCCTCTAATCGTAATCAATTATTGTTCATTCCTTACAAGATAAAAATCGACATAAAAATTTTAAGTGATATCTGGGACATAGATTCATATGTCTTTAAAACATCTTGTGATCTATTCAAATATAACAATACAAATTTTAAATAATGGCTGTGACTTTGCATTTATTTCTAAAGCCTGATAAACGGGCTCAGTGTGACTGATTATGAATAATTGGGAAATTTAAGGTCATTATATTATGAGTTAAAGAGGTAACGGTTACGGCATGCGATCCCGTAACTCAAATCAATTTATGAATACAGCCTTAATTTGCATAAATGTATCATCTATAACTTGGTTGCAGCATGTTTCTGAAATAAGATGCAATGTCAACTGTTCTGGGAAAAATACGTAATTGTTATGTAATGCTTTTGTAAGTCTCGGTCATTTCATCATAACATTTGGTTTATTAATTCTTTTGTTTGTGGAATTAATTTTAAAAGTGAAATATTGTTAGGTGTAACAACTCTTTGTGAGATGTAGAGTGAAGTATCAATAATAGATGGCAATACTACCGTGGCAGTACGGAGATAAAGATCCTTGTGTCAGTAGAGTACCATGGAGATCACACTTTGATCTCACAGAAGAACCGGCGGTCCAGGCTTAGTTCTAATAGGAGTATATTTTATGATAAAGCCAGCCAAGTATTTAATCATTAATGCAACGGATGAGATGAAAAATACCTTTTCTTCTATTCAGACATTGAAAATGTTCTTAGAAGTCCGCTGATTTAACAACTTCTGTTATATTGAAATGATGACGTACACGTGACGTCAGCTTTCAGGGATATCCTTTAAGAATATTTAATTAAAAAAACGTTTTTTTTTCAAGAATACTTCCTTAAGATTACGTAATGCAGCTGTCATGCTACTTTTTGTTAAACATGACTGAAGCGCAGGTCCTAAAAGCGATGCACCCTTCTGTCTGTGTAAAAAATATTTCGCTTACGTAAAGGCTGTGGTAAAGGTTAATAAATTTAAAATACAAGAATTTTTGTCGGGCTTTCAGTAAAATTTATAGAAATAGGATTATTTTGTGGTTTATAAGATTCCTCTGTTCTGTTTGATATTGCTATGCATGATAGGCAAGCTAGGAAAAAGAAATGTAAACAATTTGGTCGTAATTATCAAAAGATTTTATTGCTTCCTCGGACTGATATGGCATTCCAGTTGACAGCTCTACATTATGGCGCATGGTTGCTCAAAAATGTGCGGTGGATGAAGCAATAGCGATGCGCGTCGAATCGACGGCATTCCGGATTGTGCGGACCGTTACGGCACCCGGACGCTCTTGCCGCTTGCGCAACTGAACGTCTGAACGCATTCGCCTACTTATGTAACTTTAACACTGATGCATTGTCGGCTTACACGTGGTAATTCGGTTTTGGGGATAAATCAATAATTCGGAGCATCGTCAAAAAGTTGGGACTCATTTAGTCCAAAAAGTTAGTAGTTTTTATGTGATGTTGATGGGCCAAAGTTGTTTGAATTTGATAAATGTTCATTTCTATGACATTTCGAAGCTTGGAATCGAATTAATCTCGCTTAGGCATTTAATTTGTTAAATTACTTACTAAGTTTAAAATAAATTAATGGACCGTAGATTGGGAATACAATTATTCCGAATGGGTTTGTTTCAGTAATAATTGATGAATTATCATTTATTAAGAGCCTTTAAAATTCTTGAATGAATTGATAATACAGTTGCTTTAACCATTATAGTTGTGACATAATATTCTTGAGTAATATAAGGACTTAGTTTTGTTTGTATATTTAAATATTATCTACTTACAATGGAAGGGTCAAAAATCATTAAAATTCGTTATGCTGTAAAAACTGACGGAAGGAAAAAAAATTGGTTGTATAATATTTTCCATACAAAATACTAAACACAAATTTACCTAGTGTGGTCCAGTGTACTCGTAGTACGTTGCAGTGTAGAAGGAACGTAGGCGCCGGCTTCGCGGCCTTGACAATGTCGCGGACGCTTTCCACTCATGTGCACATAAAAAGCTATTTCATAAGATAGGTAAAGTAAGGAATTCTCATACAAATATACGAGCAATGTATGGATTGATTTGTTGTTGGAAAGTATGTAGACTTTGACTATCAACTTCTCACTCGAATGACTCTACATTGCATTGCAATTCGCGATTAAATATATATTCCGCAAAACTTCATTGTAATATTATGACAAACGCATCATGCAAGCATTTTATCGCTTTTTTAATATACACATTTAATATGCAACTTTTTAATATATTATCCGAGATAATATCGCGGATAATATTATCTGTGGTCATACAAACATATTTTAGGAAATTAAACTTATTTTAATTCTGTTGCTTGCAATATAACGAATCTTGCAATAATGGAATTCTCAACATATAACAATAAGGCATTTTAACCTTACTTAATTATATATGTAATGTATGTGCTTTTTAATCAAATTTATTGACCAATTTATACTTTGCTTATTGCCTTTCATCAAATAATATATTAATGTTTGCTCTCTTTTAAGATTTGTTTTTTTGTCAACAAAGCATCGTTAGTGGAATCTTAAATAACTAAACAACAAGAGAGTTACACAATAATCTTATCTGTCTTAAAATTATTGTCGTAGTGGATTACGTAAAATTGTACAACTCTATACCTCAAATTAAAATCAGGAAAAGATAAGAGACTCACGTTTACGTAAACCAATTCCTCATTGTAATAAGTAACCTAATCTTTTAAATCAATTTCACAAAGCTAATTAAATTTTATTCTTCAAATAATTTACCAAAAATAATATACAACAGCGTTTTCCGTGGACAAAAAAGAAAATCGCACTAAATAAATCAAGCAATTTAGGTTGTCAAATATTTGAATTTAACTATGGTGTGTAAAAAAAGGGTTCTATCAGGAATCTGGGTCAACCTATTCTTATTGTTGTTCTTGTTTGTTTCAATTTCCTCCTGTCATGTTTGCTTGCTGAGAAAAAGTTTTTGATGCTATATCTATAGTAGAGAAAATATCACCATTTTTAACTTTACTGTTGCGTTCATTGTCACCATAACATTGTATGTAGGTATATTTTGTATGCTAAGATAAATCGCACAACTTTTTAAATATCTATAATTAAATAGAGCGCATTTATTTTGTAAATTTCAAAAGAGAAATAATTTTAGTTTCTATTTTTAATAATTGCTGCTTATTGCTTAGGAGCGTCACCACTTAAACAAAGTTTTCAAAAACATTGCTGATCAACAGCTTACAGCAACTCCTCAACATTTAGATACAACATGCTCTAAGCAAATGTGTTCATCATGAATGCGTGGAGTCATACTACGGTTATATTCAAAGACAGAGTGTCTAAGAACGTTCTCGAAATACGGCGGGAACATAGACGCAAACATGGTTTAAATCTATTCACATAAAATATAATAGGAGGCAAGTATTAAAAAGCCGGTCTGCGGTTCCCAGGAGTTCCATAAATTCAGTTAGTGTTTGTTAGCATAAAACGGTAACGCCTGACGCCGTTTTGTTGGAGCCGAGCCAAAAAGCTTGTCGATTTGTAGTACATTGATATTGATACGTACGGAAGCATCATGTTTTAGGCCGTTTCCAGTCTTGATTACTTTAATATTTTTATGTTTATTTTATTATAGTGGCTCTCAATATTAAAATTGCTTTTTCATTTAAAACTTTCTATAAAAAATTTGGCTATTTGAAAAATGCAACACTAAATAATACCTATATGAGCAATGAAAGGATGTTATAACATATGAAAATAAAAATAAATAACGATTAAGAAAACAAATTTAGAATTATTAATCGTTTTTAATGAATATTTAAAAATTTATTGCATTTAAGCGATATGTTGTTAATGTTTACAAAGGCAAAGAAATCGTAGAGTCTTATACAATGTAATAAAGTCGACCAAATACATTTTTCCACTTCCTTTTATCCATAACATATCATGCATTAAATTAAGACATTCGAAAGTAATTTATAGCTTTGGCCGCATGAGGATATGGGTTGACATGGGATATAGAGACCTTCATATTTCAAACGTCAAAACGACTGGATGATTTTAATAGCATCCTCACAATTTCTTTACAGTTATCTTTGACGAATGTGTTATTGATTTGTTAGAAATTATTCCATAAAAACAAATGTCCAATGTAGAGGCATAGGTCCTAATACATTTTGACATCATATCAACAATTATAATTTATCGTTTTACTTAGTTGTTAGAAATGGTATCTATTTCTTACGTGCGAATTGTTATGGCACTTAATGTTCGTAAAATGTTCTTAAATGTGTTTTATCTTTCTAGAATTTTAAAAGAAAAGTTTACGTACTTCACAAACATATTTCCATAAAATGTAATTTAGGAATAAATCAACCTTTATATTGTTTCTAACTACGACTAAAGACAATTTCAAAAGATTTCGGTAAATTAAACTTTAAAATGGCTCTCTCGTGAATACCTCACCTTAGAAATAACGTTGCTGGTATCAAAATGTATAAAAAGAAATTGCTTCTAATTCTAGGTATATTTTCGTTTTATTATAAGGTAAATAAAAGATCTTAAATAGTTGTTATTAACATTTAACAAAATATAAATAGTTATACACAAGAGTAAAACAATACAGTGCAGACGTTCTTTGGACAGTTTATCAAACTTTTGACTTTAAATGTCTTTCCATGTTAATTAAATAAATGACAATTTTCCAAGTTATATGGATATTTCTTGTAAAATAACGGTGGATATAACGGACGGTAGGCAGAAGTTAGAATAAACAGAAGTATCCCTTTGTTTTTGCGAATATTTGCCATTTAATAATAACGAAGATTTTACAATATATTTAAATCAACCAATTGTATTCTGAATTTGTTGCGTATAAATATGAGGATTTTATTTCAGACATTTCTGTATACAAACATAATACGTATATGTGAAAATCCATAATCATCTTTTTTTCATGCGTGGATAGGTATGTGTTGTATTAAGTATTCACAGATTACTTTTGTAATACAACTCGACGTGGATCTGTTTTTGATATTTAAATTATATCAGAAAAGAGTTTGAAAGCTTTTTGATTTTTCTGCAATAATAGCCATTTCCGATCCTTTCATCGCTTTTCGAGTCGTCCAACTCAAAGTTGCCTTATTTATATTTAAATATACAATTCCATATCTTTTATAGTGGCTATTTCTATGTCAACCCGACTATTTATATGTAAACGCTTTAAAGCGCAAATCTTTCTGAAGGCAAGCTTTACATGACTCATCCTTTCGTTTATTTATTACTGTATCCACACATGCGCAGTATCAATGTGTTCAAACATTTAGATAACGTATCGGAAAAACCGCTCAGGCTCATTATTATTTATGATTTGTTTTTAATAAGAGGCAGGAGTAATGGATGTTTTAACATTTAGCTTCACTATGTAGTTATAGTATATCGCCTTATATATATTTGTATTGGAAAGCATTTTGCAGATTTACGTCTGGACTGCGTGTCGGCAAAATGTTTATCAGTTAAATAACACCTATCAAAACATTTATTCTATCTTACTACAAAAATCTTAGCGCTGTTTATTGCTCTTTTATCGATTGAAACATGTGAAACATTTACAATAGAAACATGTTAGAAAGTTTTTATATGTTCCTAAAAGGTCATAGGAACAGGAAAGTTGAATTTTTGGAAAGAAAATTATAATTTCATAAATTCGACTTGAAATCTTGCGATGTGTAGTTACTAACAACGGTCTTATGTTTGTAAATGTAGGTACATTGTACAGCTGTTAAAGCGATCTGTTAAATAGTGACTATGTGCTATAAATTCTTCATCTGCCAAAGGTTAACCGCTTCGGTACATCACTAGCATTTTGTTTTATGGTAATACTTTGGCAGCTTGCCGGACGTTACTGAACTCTGAGGTACATCAAAGAGGATGTGTGCGAAAGATTTGAGGTATGAAACGATATGTTAAGGTGATTTAGTTCGTGAGATTTATGGTAAGTTTTAGTCGACTGCTACGACTGCGAACGCTTTTGAGGAGGTGCTGCCGTTAAGACATTGGAGTTATGGTGACAGTTCCTCCGTGTTTCGAAACATGTTCGAAACAGTAATAATCACTAATATGATATAGTTCCTCAGCATGACCCGCCTGTTTATGGTAGTCCAGTTATTTATGTTGTGAACCATTCTGAAATACATACGAAAATAATGTGTCAATAATTTCATGCAGAGTTTTCTTTGCAATTATTCGAGTACTTTCTTTTCGTTTGATTCATATTATTTGCCATGTGCCTGGAGAGTTCATAATCATCGCATCACATATATAACAAACTTTCGCACTTCATATTTTATTTATAAACAAATAAGAGTAATGTACCAATTTGCACAACATTTATGAAATATATCTGTATAAAGATATAAATACATATTACTGGCTATAAAATTTTATAAAGTGCGTTTTATTTATCCTCAGGACTGAGGACACAAACTAACTTAATAATGTAAACATCTAATACCATAAAAGTGTCTGTGCAGATAATCCTATAGTATGTACCTCGTTAATATGAACGACATTTTCGTGTCATATCGGCATCGTATCGGAAACGTGGCATATTCTTAATCTTATAATGCACAGTATTCTTAAGATGTCGTGGCAATGTCGGATTACTTATAGCCGAAGTCACATATATACTACAAAAGGTTATTATTATAAAAAAGGTTAAAATTAACTAATTTTCAAAATACTATAAAGTATAAATGATAGTTTTAAGTTTTATCTTTTTACACATATTTTATCGCATGTACGTTTATTGTGCGAGAATTAACATTGGATCAAATGTTGAAAAGATATTGATTGAATCCAAGTGATGAATTCCAGGGAGGCAGTTGAACCAGCTAAGAATAACTAAGACTATAAAACGACACAAAAATGAAAAATCGATTGTATTTTAAGGTAAATTTAACTTAGTTTAAATGAAGATACAATGTAATCTCGGTAATAATGATTGCTTATACGTCACAAGACATTTGTTACACGATCACGAACTTGTCAAAATGTTTCCCACTTCGGTAGCGACGGGCTCCGTAACGTTAAGCGTTCTTGACATCCTAATGAAACATTTAAGTACAAAACATGTGAATAATTTAAACAATAAAATTTTGACATGTATATTCCAGTAAGCAAATGCTTCGTTTTTTTATATTTTTAAATAGCTCTATGGGACTAAAATAATTCAATTTTAAACTCATAGAAAGAACTGAAAGTATTGCATATAATGATAAGAGATCCAGATGCCGGTGTGCAAGCAAAGTTGCAAAAATAACTCTTAGAAATATTACTGATAGGTACTCTATTCTCTGAGAAAATGTTTTTTTTTTCAGCGCTGGTAAGCAGGACTTTACGATCCGCAGTCGAGTATTCTAACCATTAGACCAAGAAAACAGTTTTGAATTACTAATATTGTAATACCTCAAATTTTGTTATAAAATACAAAAAGTTTCTAATATTTTACAAAGCGATTAAACTTCTGGTATGCTAAGATTATTTTGTAAATTATTTTCTTTTTTCAGTACGAAGTTCATAAAAAGTTGAATACTTTGAAAACATCTCAGATAAAACTTATTTAATTACGGAATCCTCTTTCGTACAACATTCTTTTCATTGACGGTGAATACGTACAATCTAATTTTTCTGAATGAAACCTAGAATATTTTTACATAATTTCATTATCAGATTGTGATATACATATATATATATATAACTAGCGCATAGGTTCTTTAGAATTAGAATTATTTATATATTTAAATAAATAGATAAATTACTAAAACTATGTACCCTAAGAAATTTCTCTAAATTAAGATATTTTTAACAAAATTAAATTTTAAGGTAAGAAAGCTGTAGAGCGACAGCGTGAGCGAGAGTTTAATAAAATACCCGGTACAAAGGTACCGGGTATTAGTATTGAGCACAAAACCGCTATAACTATTAAAAACTAAGATGGACATGTACGTAGTAGCGTGGCACTGTAACTGTGACTTTAAAATTTAAATTACTATACACAGCAACTAGATACTGTAAAATTATCTTTGGACGAAAGGAGAAAAAAAGAATTAACGTTATTAAATACTCAAAATGCAAATTTTCTAAGAAAATGCATGGTATTTTCAAAATAGTTACCCGTGCAATTTGTTTACCTCCAGGACCTGCGAATACTTGCTACGCCGAGAGTTGAATTCCTAATTCAATATGTGTTATCCGTGCCAACGATGATATTTTAGAGAATCCAAGGAATTTATGTGGCTGTATTATATCTCCGCATTGTTTACATTTGACTGTTGCATGCTGTCGCATACCATTGCCGAATACATTATATTAATGTCTGGTATGTTTCATGGATGTTATTTAATGTATTCCTCTATCACTTATATCATGCCATAAATAAAATTAGTGCTGGTTTTAACAGTACTTTTTAATGTTTTCTTACCGAGGTGGGAAGAACTTTGTTTAAGACCTATTTATACTTGAGTCAGTATTTAAGAGCTGGAAAAAATAAAAAATAACAAAAACTATCAATAAACAGGCTTCCTACGAAATAGGCTGAGGATGTCCCATAGGGCCATATCCTACATTAATATAGTAAAACAGAGACCTAACTGTCCTATTCCTTTTTCTCTCCTTTCATAATATTATAACTCAATTAATTATCAATTATGTTAAGTTATCAGAATCAAGATACATTATTTTTTTGTACATGCATGCATGGGTTGAGGTGTCAGAATTAGATGATTTGGGATATAAACCAGTATATTATGTCAGTTCAACGCTATTCGAGCGAGATGTTTAAGTAAATAATAATCATAAAAAACATGAACACTCTACCAGTATATCAGCATTCGTTTAAGTAATAAGAAATATTTCCTTAATATTTTATTGCTGATAACTCGTACTTACATAATTCGAAACCCCCAATTAGCATAATGTTCAATGAATTGTACATCCGCGTCGTGTGCATAATGCTCGCATATAAATCTCGTTCGATAGCTGGTGGTCCGTTATTACTCGTAACAATCCCTTCTGTTATTTACTCAAATGTCAGTTACGTCTGCTACAGAGAACTGTCTCTCTCTGTGGTTAATATATGGACGTCTTTGATCATAACTTTGCTGATATTTGCTTTTAATAAAGATCAATAAATGTAGAGTCTATATTGGACACACCATATTTTTATAAAACATTTTATCGTTAGAATATGGTTTTAGAATCCATTAGATAAAATTGATGGTTCTGTAATTTAGAACTTTGGTCATAAAGTTTCAACACAATTGGTCTTCCAATAAGGTTATTGCCTAAAGGTTTTATATCATTGTTTTGTGAGGATTGTAGCATAGCACTAAGCTCAGTGGGCGGGCATAACCTTATCTTAAACAGAATTCTGTTCTGACCTTTCTATTCAGGCTTATTAAATGGAACAATAATGCACTAAATTATTAAATAAACATAACCATTAAACTACGTAAAACATATTTCATAATTAGAATTGGTGCTAATATTGCCCATTAATAAATAATGCGTGGTATACCGTATAGCAGTTAAACAGAATTTAATTTATCGCAAAGTATAGCCTCCAGGTATTTGGCCTGTAATGAGTTTCAACATAAATGTAACGCAAAATCAAAACCTAGAGCTTTTATCTAAGCTAGAGCTTCAAACCGGACCTAGGTCGTTAAAAATGTAGGAATCATTCCAGATTTGAACGTCACCTTGTACCGCTACAGACGTGCCCTGGGCGGAGTTCATACTATCGCATGAATCCCGTGAGAAAAATACGCCTAAGTCATAAGCTTTATATCTTTAATTTTTTCTTCCAAAATGCGTGCGATAATTTTATTTGATCATTATTGTTCTTGCTTCTGATTATCTGTGTGTGTTGATTCGGTTTTGATGGATTCATCTTCCTGCAGATTTAAAGGAATGGAAGGAACTTAATGCATAAAAATAAGCATAATGCACATATATATAACGCAATATATGTCGTAGAGTCGTTTATTTAAAAAATGCTCTATTTTATACAAACACATAAAAAGATTGTTAAAAAAAAATACATATTTCTTTTCGTACTACGTATTAGTACTCAGCTTCTTCTTCCTTTTAACGAGCATAATGACAGAGAAGAAATAGAACAGGTAATGTTACATCCTATCATAGAAAATCGCCTTAATTTTTTGACTTGGGTCAAAGATTCCTAAGCAGATCAACAATGCACGCAAGGTGAGGCAACGCGCGGAAAGGGCAAATTCGACAGATATAAGACGTGAACATCCCCATTGTCAGTATTCTAAGCCGCAACTTACAAGCTAATCGACACTATCTAAACGATAAACACTAACATGACGAAACTGGTAAGACGATAATTAAATTATTTAACTTGTGTCGTAGATTTAGTTGGCGGATAACGTAAAGAGGTCTAAACATTAGAGCAAGGGAGGACAATAGAAAAACTTGAAGTTTAGTAACAGGGAAAAAAAGGCCTGATTATTTTTATCCCAATACTTTTTTTAGTTGGTATATTCTTAAAAAACTTTTAAACTTTTCTTTTAATATCGACAACTTTACAAACAATATAATCTTTTCATTTAATGGGTGATTACTGATTATGTTTTTTTTTCAGAACATTTTAGTATCATACCAATATTTTCAAAAATATTAATATTGTTCAATATTGTTTTGTTTCATAGCTTTAGGCTTATGGTCAATTTGAATTAGTTAATTATTATTATTGCTATCTCGCCGTTTAGCGTGGCTTGCTTCATATTTTGATTTGAGGGCTGGTTGTCCTGAAACCAGGTTTTATATTCTGCATAAATGATTCGTGCAAGTATTACTTGGTGTAGCCTAGTATAGTATATTATTATCTGTGCTTTGTACCGCTGATATTCAAAACAATACTATGAACTTGTGACCTCCATAACAATATCCGTTTATCTGCCAAGAAATAATTTGATGCCTACTCACCGTAAAGCTTGAACAATTGTATAATTATACTCTATATGAGCTTTGTTCTTTACAACAATTATAAAACTGTGTAAAAGGTGGATGAATAAAAAAAATATCGTTTTCAAAACATGGATGAAGATTTTGACGCGAACGAGCGGAAAGTAAAACTACATAAGTTTTTTGATAGCGTAACTTTTATCGACTGTCTGAAGTTATGAATACAATTCAAAATAATTTAAGGTCAAATGTACTACGTGTACGCTAATAAATATGAAAATTTTATCAAAATAATATACCCAAGTTTCAATGAGAATGACGAAGAAAAGCTCTTTTTTATTATAGTTTGGTGAAAATGAGAAAGGGAAACTCTATTTTTTAGTTGATGCTAAGTTCAAAGCTCTTTTTTATATAGATGAATCTTACGTTATTTTTTACAGGTGTGTTTAATCATGGTGGTAGCTACCACGTCAGCTGCTCGGCTGGACCACCTTCTCCCAGGATACAGCTACAACAGTGGGAGTGGTGGAAACAATGCAGTTCCCTTCCGTTTTGAAAACGTTAATAATGGAGATGGGAGCTATCGGTTCAGGTATAAGCTAATACTAATTGATATCATAGACCACTGTATTTCATTTGCATATTATGGCTACTAATGAATCATATCGGAGTGCTTTGTACAAAGTTTTCTTTGTTTGTTTTTGTTTTTGTTATTGCAATTGGTTATATACTTTGATTAAATTAGATATTTACGATCCTTGAGACTTCCTAACAGAATTTATTTTAATTAAATAAACTTAAGGATAAAATAAATTGCTGTAATATATTCACAAAGTATTAAGAGTTATCAAGCTTAAAAAATAATCCAGTCCGGTTCTAATGTTTACTTAATTAATTGGCATGCATTAATTGCAATACCCGATATCGGTAATATGACTCTTACAATAAATATTCGCTGAATTTATTTATGAATATTAATACTCTTCCAAAAAAAATAAACTTGTAAAAATATTCATACATTTTTGACGGATGTAGGTAAATATCGAAAGAGTCAAAGCATTTAACCTTATTGAGCGGCGTCAAACAACGAATTGCATTCCGTTCTGGGCTAATAGCAGTCACGATTTCAGTTATGATACACCAACGGGTATATCTGCGCACGAGAGCGGGGCCCCGCGCGCCCCGGGCCCTGAGGGCCCCGCTGTAACTGCTGAGGGCGGCTTCTCCTACACGGCCCCAGATGGCCAACAGATCTCACTGCAGTACACCGCTGATGAAAATGGTTTCCATCCCGTGGGATCCCACCTCCCTACTCCCCCACCGATACCTGCAGCCATTCAGCGCTCTCTGGAATTCAATAGGCAAAATCCATCGTAAGTGTTTTTTTAATTTATAAATGAACTATCGTGTTAGTTATGCCGTTAAGTCAAGAATGACGGAGAGGATATGAATGATTTTTGTTTATTGGATTTGTGTCCGCTTGGAAAACTGAAAAAAAAACAACGCCTGGTTTTCTCACTCTCTAGTTTTAAATGAAGAGTATCGCTACCTATTACATTTTTACATTTACATTTTTTTCAGATTATAAACGCCTGATGCATAAAAATATCAAATATCCACTAGCAATATTTTGCATGAAACATTATGTAAAAAATAATCCTAATTTAAACCTTAACTTTTATGAATATAATATTCTGACGACTATAATTAAGATAAGGGTGGTGTTAAAATAAGTGTATAATAACTGAAATTAAAAATAATTTTCTTGTCACATCAATGAAAAGCTAATTTTACAAATATAAAACGTATTTTACAGAATTGATTGGCATAGTATAAACACAGACAATATAATACTATAGAATATTTCTTTAAATATTGACCCAATTAAGAAAACATTTGCGTCTAATCCATTTAATTGAGGATGTTCTACGTTAACATGTTGATAATTCAAAATTTATGATATTTGCGTCACTGTTAAATCCTCTAGTAAATGAGAGCGCTTCAACTATTAATTTCTGATCATTCACCAATATAAATAAGGATTACGAAATGCTACAAACGAATGCGGCTACGATTAATTCATACCGTTCTCAAGTCTCAACTAAATGTGACAGATGAACTTTGCTTGAGTTATTTTATAGGAGCATCTCAGTCGTGTCGCTGTAATAAAATTAAACGTTTAAATCCTCGTGAATATTTTCCCTATCCGTTTCTTTAGCAATGTATTGATATCGCTTATTGTATAAAAGTATCTATTGATTGTGAAGATTATGTCAAGGGTTGAAATTAATATATCTGGTAAGCAAAGTTTATTACCTAACATTAGAATTTTTGTCAAATTTGTACCTATGTTTTCGGATAAATTTAACAAATAAAGAATATATATTTAATCGAAATTTATATGACAGAAAATATGACAGTTATTTTCGTATATATTTTCCAGCAAAAACAAATATACAATTTCGAATGTCTTTATTTAGAACATCTCTACGCACAATTTCTTAAACCTTCTAACTAAACAATTTAATTAACATCTTTGTGTTTGTTTACTCGGCAATGATAATTAAGCTCGTAATTGGGATAGCGAATAAACAGGTATTTCTATAGATAAATATATACGGTATTCGAGGTATTCTAAATATCTCAGTTATTGTAAACGTGTTCGTGTGTCCGAGCGGAACGTCAGAAAGTGATTCATATAGGATTAGCTCGTGACCTTTGCAAATGCCAGCCCTTTCTATATTCAAAGCATTGTGTGAAACACTCGGATTGCATCTTTACATAGTGCAATAATTTTAAATTTAAAACTCTTATGTTTCAGACACGGTGGCGGCAATTACTACTGAATTTCGCTTGTAAGTGCAACGTACCTCATAAAGCTGGGTCTGTGATATCGAGAAAATGACATAATTTAAAATGATTATTTATGCAAGCTATTAATAAAGTCATTCAACTAACTCTTTTGTTTTATTTTACTTAATACCCCGTTCTGCTATAAAACCCCCGACAGAACTAGGGTTAACTTGAATCCTATTTATGAATTCAGTTCATAATTATACATTGGCAAAAATTTTATATTTTCCAAAATCCATAGATGATTCAGAAACATCCAGGCTTATTGACTGAGTAACAAACATAAAAAATGCAAATTTTACATATATAATACCTATATATTATTTGTAATATGTTATTCGTTCAACATTGCATTACGAACGATTTATTTCGGAATTTAGAGTACGAATAAGTCATGGCCGAGAACTATTGAACTGATGTTCATTACTCGACTAACAATTTGTCCATTCCAAATACATTGTAATCAATGTGACTTATGTATACCGTACAACTGTAGAACATGCTAGGTCTAAATACACTTCACTCCCTTTGTTTTGGCTCAAGTGAGCATGACCTAGATAAAATCGTAAATCCGTGTTACAGTGTGAAGTATTGATTTATCTATCCATACTATCATAATATAGCAACATAGCAACACTCAACAGGTTAAATTATTTGCGTAGTAGTATTAAAAAAAAAATGTGTGCGTGTACTAGAGTACACACGTAAGAAGTGAAACTTCTTTATGTCCTTATTTTTCAAAAAATAATTTACTATATACAATATTAAAGAAATACGTTAGTCACACGCTCGTCGCTACCTACTTAAATATTTACACCGGCCGCTGCTGCAACTCGCTCGCTTCGCTCGCTCGGCTCGTGCGGTAGTTCAAAAGTTAACCTAAGATGCTCGTCGCTTCGCTCCTCGCTACCTATTTACATATTTACACCGGCTGCTGCTGCAACTCGCTCGCTTCGCTTGCTCGGCTCGTGCGGTAGTTCAAAAGTTAACCTAAGATGCTCGTCGCTTCGCTCCTCGCTACCTATTTGAATATTTACGCCGGCCACTGCCGCGACTCGCTCGCTTCGCTCGCTTGGCTCGTGCGGTAGTTCAAAAGTTAACCTAAGATGCTCGTCGCTTCGCTCCTCGCTACCTATTTAAATATTTACACCGGCCGCTGCTGCAACTCGCTCGCTTCGCTCGCTCGGCTCGTGCGGTAGTTCAAAAGTTAACCTAAGATGCTCGTCGCTTCGCTCCTCGCTACCTATTTAAATATTTACACCGGCCGCTGCTGCAACTCGCTCGCTTCGCTCGCTCGGCTCGTGCGGTAGTTCAAAAGTTAACCTAAGATGCTCGTCGCTTCGCTCCTCGCTACCTATTTGAATATTTACGCCGGCCACTGCCGTTTTCAGCAAGGATTTCGAATTAGGCAGATTTTGATTGGACAGAGAGTTTGAGGTTTATTCTTATAAATTTTGAATTCATAAAATTATAATTGGACACCTGACACCAATCAAGCAAACACGTGTTTACGTGAGTCATAGATTTATTATCGTATACTCCTAAAATGTTTTCTAAGAAACAATAGTGTACTTACATTGTCGGCACGTTCTTAGTCGGTAACTTATTTTTGTTCGAACAATAGAGGTAATAAATTCCTAATGATCAAGTTGTAAAGGTTGTAAAATAAAAAATATTCTATATTAAAACGTATATATTATAATATGTGCGTCATTAATTTCTGACTGTTTCGAAATTTGGTGCAAAATAAAATAGTGTGTAAATAAAAATTGTAAAAAATCAATAAAATAAAACAATTGAGTAAAGATCTATAGGCATATTATATATGTATTTATACAGGGAACTTCTCAACGTGTTATCTATGAAATTATACTTTTACTCAATTGTTTAATTTTATTTACACACTGTTTTATTTTGCACCAAATCTCGAAACAGTCAGAAATTAATGACGCACATAGTACATAATATATACATATTAAGACAGAGGTTAAGCTTAAATAACTTGAAAAATAAATAACATGATCACGCCCACGTGTTGGTGTTTTAAAAAATTCAATCAAAAACTGAGGTTAACTTTAAATACAATTTTAGAAAAATAAATACCACAATCAACATTCAAGTATTAGAAAAAAATTGATACCATAATTCCACCCACGTGTTAGTGTATTGAAAAATACAATCAAAAAGTGAGGTTAATCATAAATAACTTAGAAAAATAAATACCATTATTACACCTAAGTATTAGAAAAATAGATATAATTACTTATTTACTTTTTTTAGAAATTCACTGGAAAACAAACCCTTTGATTTTGCTGATCACTTTAATATAACATGTATATGTATAGTCACGAGTACGGCGTAACGCAAAAATGTCACGCGCGCGGCGTAACGCAAAAAATGTAACGCGCGCGGCGTAACGCAAAAAATGTCTCACAAAATTTTTGTCCACCCCCGATAAAGAAGTTTCACTTCAATAAAATAGTGTGTAAATAAAAATTGTAAAAAATCAATAAAATAAAACAATTGAGTAAAGATCTATAGGCATATTATATATATGTATTTATACAGGGAACTTCTCAACGTGTTATCTATGAAATTATACTTTTACTCAATTGTTTAATTTTATTTACACACTGTTTTATTTTGCACCAAATCTCGAAACAGTCAGAAATTAATGACGCACATAGTACATAATATATACATATTAAGACAGAGGTTAAGCTTAAATAACTTGAAAAATAAATAACATGATCACGCCCACGTGTTGGTGTTTTAAAAAATTCAATCAAAAACTGAGGTTAACTTTAAATACAATTTTAGAAAAATAAATACCACAATCAACATTCAAGTATTAGAAAAAAATTGATACCATAATTCCACCCACGTGTTAGTGTATTGAAAAATACAATCAAAAAGTGAGGTTAATCATAAATAACTTAGAAAAATAAATACCATTATTACACCTAAGTATTAGAAAAATAGATATAATTACTTATTTACTTTTTTTAGAAATTCACTGGAATTAGAATTAAAACAAACCCTTTGATTTTGCTGATCACTTTAATATAACATGTATATGTATAGTCACGAGTACGGCGTAACGCAAAAATGTCACGCGCGCGGCGTAACGCAAAAAATGTAACGCGCGCGGCGTAACGCAAAAAATGTCTCACAAAATTTTTGTCCACCCCCGATAAAGAAGTTTCACTTCAAAAAAATGCGTTGGGTGTAAGTTGACACTGAACCAAAAATTGTATTTAAAAACTGAGTGTCTATCCGACTGTCATAAATGAAAATTGACGGTCAGACAGAAGAAAATGGGGAATAATAATAGTTTAAAAAAACTAAAAAACACGCTTTTAGTTCGGTTTTCTATAAAACGCGTGTTTTTTATTCTTTTTTAACTATTATTTATTTTATCAAATTAGTGTATTGTCATCGGTCCTAAATAAATCAACAAAGTTTGAACGAAATCTGGCCGTTTAAAGTGGGTCAAAATCGCGCCCAAAGAAGTCGGTTACAAACTTACAAACATACAGGTGAAGCTAATATAAAGCGTGTAAAAAGGGAGAGATGAAAAATGTATTGTAAATGAAGCGTAGTCCGATTTCGTTATTTTTTTGTAAGAAAATACTTTATACATTGTAGCTACCTTTCTAGATCATCAGGTTGAAGTCTCGTTATTGTGGTAAACATTATGTAGAGCAACAGCTGATCCTATGTTGCGGGAAACTTCGTGTGATTGTTGTTGCTCGTCAGGCGAGAGCTTTTACAGCATGTGGGCATACGTAAATTTCAACAGCATGATAGGTATCTGAAACATGCATTTCTACAGGCATTGTACTGAGGTAAAGTTTCTAATTTTGTATGTATGAAGGAGGTAATCCTCGAAAGCATTGAAAATGAGCATATGAAAATTATATAAAATTAATAATAAATAGTTACCTATAAAATTTTGTGTCGTTCAACAAAAAATCAATCAAATCAAAGCTATGGAATATACTGAATGCATTTATATTTGGATCATAGGAAATATTTACTTGAAAAATGAAAATCAAAGCATGAAAAAAAAATATCAGACCTACTTATAAAAAAAATATACCTAGCATCATATTATTAGATAGATAGATGATGCTTTATAGTGTTAGAATAATTTATAAAGCATCAATAATCGCAATAAATAAAAGCGTTCATTTAAAAAAGTTTTGAGTTGTTGTGATTAAACATTCCTTTGATCGATAACGAAGAAAATTAACTAAGAACTATAATACCAATTTGTACTATCTTAAACATTAACTTTATTCATCTAGTCCTTACAAACAATTACAATGATTAAATTATTTGCTACCAAATACAAATCGAAGTGAGCTTTGCAAACAAAAAACAACAATTTACATTAATAATTGAATCGGAGCTCGACGCGCTTGTAAAGTAAGAATACTGTAATAGAGTTATAGAAAAGTTTCTAATTGCTTGCTTCTTTCTCATTAAACGACAATTCGTACGTTTTTGATTTATCTAAAAATGTGTAGTAATATTTAAATAAATCCGTGGTACGATATGATGAAAACAAAAACATTTACTAATAACATTATCCCAATGTTTTGGTGAATGTATTCAAATTTCCAATTATGCTTGTTAAAGTGATATGCGTCTGTTACAATATTAAAAAGAAATTGTAATAAATTTTAAAAGAGCAGCAAGGCAGGTTGTTTAAATATTTTTTAAGAAAAACTGTAATTATAAAGTAATGTTTAATTTTCGTTTTAAAAATTACACAAAGAGTCAAAAAGTGTTTGAAGATGGTTTGAAGTGCTTAGAGTAATCTGTAGAATTTAATTTGGAAAATTTTTTTGTGCTTAAAATGGTAGAGAAGAGCATATATTTCAAATATTTTTTATCGTTATACCATAATATACGTTATATACCAGCACATACTTCCAGAACTAATAATCATAATAATAAAAACATAAGTGAGGTTACGAAATTATTTTTGTTTGTAATATTGTCCTTTCATTGACATCATAAGTAAAAAAAATGAAGAAAACGAAACAGCGAAACGACATAACAAGAACAGCAATAATAATAAAGGGTTTAGAAAATAAACAACGAAATCACAATCATTCATTTATTACACATGCTTAGGTATTTACATAGTACCTATGATACATTATATATTTAAATAACTTAGGATTCGGGGAGTTGTGGTATCACAGTCCTAGATGCAAGGTAATTTAAAAGCCATTCAAGAATTATCTATTCATTTTTAAACGCGAAGATAAGTATTTACGAGTAACTTAAATAAGCATAAAATATAGCTAAATATTTATAATGAGGCCGTAAGAACGGTTGGTCCGTAGCTTTATTCTACTAAGAAAATTTTACTGAATCGAAATTGCACGCAAGGGTCGCTCATTAAAACCTAACAACTCAGTGAATTTTCTTAAAAATTAGTATAAGTATAAATTTACTAGCCATTTCAGGTTCGGCACAACTTGCAGAACACACTTATATTTTAAACGAATAACACAAAACAAACACAAACAATGAACACAACAAAAATAATAATTTGGCATAGACTCTACTAAAAAAAAATACGTTTCTGTGACCATAAAACTTGAAGTAAGAAGAGTAGGATTAGGTAGATAGGATGATTACGATAAGATACCGCAAATCTAAAGCTCATTTCAATTTCCAAAACAACAATAACATTAAAAAGCTACAACACAAATGCCCGAAACACTTGACATTACGATTCAGTGGTCTTTCTTAGTGGAACGCGGGTCCGTGCGAGATCAATAGTGATAACCGCCACCGGCACCGCCCGCACCGGATCCAGAACCAAAACCGCCGGCACCGCCACTACCACCGGCACCAAAACCACCGGAACCGCCACCACCGCCGGCGCCAAAACCGCCGCCGCCGGATCCGAAACCGCCGCCATTGCCCTTGAAACCTCCGCTCCCGCTGCCGGACCCGGAGCCACCATATGCGCCGCTACCGGATCCGCTGCCTGACCCGCCGAAACCGCCGGAACCTCCGTTGCCACCGCCGTTGTATGATCCTTCACTGTAATTTTAATGTTACGTTACTTAACCTTTTCATCGAGGAGAATCGTTGCATTGAATTATCTCTTAATATGATCTTGTTCAATTTAATAGGTGTCGAGCAATGTTTGCCACGAATAAAGTCACGCTCGCGCCAGGAAGGTTACTAAATACTCAATAGAATATTAACTTTTAATTGATAAAGCTCTCTTTACTTTACTCTATGTATAATGTTTATTGTTTACATTGAATTTAAGAATAAAACCTTGGTTATAAGTATTAAAAATAAATGGTATCGTAACGTATTAAAGTTATTTGATATTTGCATAATAGTTGTTTATTGTTCAGTAATTGAGACTAATAATAAAATGCCCATGAATAAGTTACTATGTTAATAAATAAATGTATGGAAACTTCGTCACCAAGAAACTCAGGGATCTTCAAAGTTCTATATAAGGTAGGTAATACATGTACCTGTTACATAAGATATCAATCACATGTTACTTACGAGGATGGATTGCGTCTGTTGAACTCGATGGATTGGAGAATAGCTTCAGGGATGGGGGGAGGAGTGGGGAGGTGGTCACCTACAGGATGGAAGCCGGTTTCATCAGCAGTGTACGTGAGGGAGATCTGTTGGCCCTCCGGCGTGCGGTAGGAGAAGGCACCCTCTGCAGTGACAGCAGGACCTTCTGGTCCTTGAGCTCGAGGAGCGCCGCTTTCCTGCGCTTGGATACCATTGCCAGTTTCGTAGCTGAAATCATGTGTTAGAGTTATCAATTTATCACTAGATAAATTGATTTGTATGATATAGTTGCGAAGATTTTTTGTAACAAAACTCCTTTCTTTTAGGTGTGTTCTGTACGTACCTACACGTAGTTTCACAAAGTAATACAGAATTTAAGCATAGCTTATTTCATTGAATATCATATCCAATATCCAAATGAGGTATTATTTCACACACTTTAAAAACCTTCTCTAATCAAAGCAAGACAACATAAATATATTTTAAATTATTAATGCGCTGTAAACATAACCAAACCAGTATAGAAACAATATCACCAGACATGATGCATTTCGAACGCATTCAATCGTGAGGCAGCAGTCTATTGAAGTGTCGAAGCACATCTTATTAAATAATTGCAAATATATTCCATTGAAAAGTTACATTTGGGGTTGCATTTTTTAGAGGACGCAATTTTATTTTTTTGATGTGTAGGGGGGTTCAGTGTGAAGCTATCACCAAGTTTGTGGGGTCGCCACCCTTGTCCCACGGCCGCCATCTTGAAAATTGCGGTTGATACTTGATATGGTTTTTACGATATATCTCTTTAACTATTTATTTGATAAAAAAAATTGTTAACATTGTTTGTTGCAAATTAAATTTTCTACAACTTTGGTCCAGTAACTTTTTGTCGTAGAACTATAAATAAAAAAGTTATAAGCGAAAATGTTCAGAAATTAGAGATATTTATATTTTTCAATAAAACTTTTTTTTATCATTTTACGAAGAAATGATATCAGACCATTATTGTAGATTGTTTTTTGAGGAACAACTTTTATATACAACATTTTTTCATTAAGTAAATAGCTAAGATTTTACAGCGCTCCGAAGTGAGTACTATTTTTCAGTACTCTTAACTATACAGTATACATATATTATGTGTGTACTAATAATAATTTGTCATCAGTAATTGTTTTTAATATTTTTAATAATTAATAATTAATTTTGCAATATTATTAATAATTAATTATTGACTGAACTGACTTGAAGTCTGGAAGCGCGTTTTTTTTACGTCGAAAAGCAGGGCTGAAATGTTCTTACCCGCGGCCCCATCATTAAAGCGGCTCGACGGAACACAGTGGGGTTTTAGTCGGTAAGAATCCGACATAACCCAAGGCTCCTTCCCCGGGGGCCGTGGGTATCTTTGGAAGATTTCCCCACTATAAAAAAAAAAAAAAAAAAAAGGGCTGAAATGTTCTGCAGTGTGCTTCCATTGTTCTGGAGTCTGGGAAAAGAGCCAATAGCCATTATATGTATAGTTAGGAGTACTGAAAATAGTACTCACTTCAGAGCGCTGTAAAACCTTAGCTATTGACGTAATGAAAAAATGTTGTATATAAAAGTTGTTCCTCGAAAAACAATCTACAAAAATGGTCTGATATCATTTCTTCGTAAATTGATAAAAAAAGTTTTATTGAAAGATATAAAAAGCTCTAATTTCTGAACGTTTTCGCTTATAACTTTTTTATTTATAATTCTACGACAAAAAGTTACTGGACAAAAGTTGTAGAAAATTTAATTTGCAACAAATAATGCTAACAATTTTTTTATCAGATAAATAGTTTAAGAGATATATCGTAAAAACCATTTCAACCGCTATTTTCAAGATGGCGGCCGTGGGACAAGGGTGGCAACCCCACAAACTTGGTTTTAGCTACTCACTGACCCCCCCTACACATCAAAAACATAAAATTGCGTCCTCTAAAAACTGCAAGGTTAGGCCTAAAAAATGTAACATTTCAATGGAGTAATAAGCCTTGTCATTAGACCTGCAATTGACATTTATGTCACCGGCACTCACATGGCTTGACCAATTTTATGATGAAGCACTAGCTTTTCTATGCTCTAAATAAAGCATTGATCAATTTAGATTATGACTGATATTATGCAATATAAACATGAAACATAGACTGATTTGAGTTTAGAAAATGTAGCGTTATTTATAGAAATTGGTATTGGTTATTTTATTTTATCAGTAGTGTGAGACATGCTTTTGAGTTGTAGAAATAAGAAAATGCCAAGAAAGTAACTCGACATTATCGTAATATTTTACGATTTGCACGGGTAGCTACGTTTCCAGAATTATTTAATCTTTGTGTTCATAATATATCGTAACAATACCTGTAGGTAAGCCATAGTAATTTAACTTAGTATAAGTTTATACATATACAAGTGGTTTTCAACAAGAACGTGTCGCGTAATGGAACAACATTCAATATTTCTTGAAAATGGCTTTATCGAGTGCATAATTATGTGCGAATAAAGTTTAATAGTTTGTGCTAGTTTGGTTTACCTGAACCGGTAAGTGCCGTCTCCATTGTTTTCGTTTTCGAACTTCAGTATGGGAATGTTTGCGCCGGAGCCGCTTCCGCTGCCGCCTCCGCCGAAGCCGCTGCCTCCTCCGAAGCCGCTGCCGCTACCGCCCCCGAAGCCGCCGCTGCCGCCCAGACCGCCGAGGCCAGCGTTTCCTCCACCAGAGCCTCCGCCGAAGGGCCCGCCACCGCTACCAGACCCCGGTCCGCCCGACCCGCCGGCGCCGCCAGCTCCACCGCCTCCGAAGCCCGGCCGCGGTGGTAGATATTGAGGTTCAAGCCGACCACATGATGCTAATCCTATTATTAATGACAGGAGCAATGCCTGAAACAAATGATTTTGTACATATTTTACTACAATGGACCAATGGACTGCTTGCAATATATCACTACATAGAATAAAACAAAGTCGCTTTCTCTGTCCCTATGTTCCTATGTATGCTTAAATCTTTCAAACTACGCAACGGATTTTGATGCGGTTTTTTTTAATAGATAGAGTGATTCAAGAGGAAGGTTTTAGTATATAATTTATTGTGTTTTAGACAAAGCGGGCGAAGTCGCGGGCGGAAATCTAGTTTTATAATAAACTTCTGCTTTATTTCTATAATTTTATTTCAAAATCTATTATATCTATTCTATTATATTAATCTATTATATCTATTTTGACGGTTAATTTTCAAAACAAAACAAAACGTTCCACGAATAAGATAAATGGAAAACAATAATCGCAGCAGAGTCTATAAATACTGGAAAATTGTGTCCATTTATTATATTTCCAATCGAGCACAACACATTGTGTATTACTGAAAAACTAACGAGGATGTTTCATTAATTTTCCAAGTATTTATAAAGATCAAAGGTTAAAGTGAAAGAGGAAATAGTTCAAGAATCTAGACGTTTCTAAGCTAGAGCAACAGCCAACAGTAAATAATAATTAATAAGTTCAGTGTACGTGATCTTTATGATGACACCGCTTTAATATCGTGAGAAGCTATATTCTATGCAAGTAATAAAGTCACATCTATTCATGGATCACATAAACCAAGTTTTGCATTCTTTGAGTCGTGATATGCCATAATTAAGTTTTATTTAGATTAGACTCTCTAATTCGATAAACGTATCGTTTTTTTCTGAAATAAATTAACTAAAAGTTATTGTAATGTGATGCCATGTAGATTATGATGGATTTTTTCGAAGATCTTTTTTCTGAATAAAACATTGAAAACTATGCATAATTTGAAAATAATACAAAATTTATTTCAATGAAGATGTCTACCATACAAAATTTATTTTTAAACGAATAAAAAATATTTAAAAATCTTATTAAGAAATGTAGAGCATTTTTAGCCTTACCGTATTTGATTGAAGTTTCGAAAGCACAAGCAGACTAATTAAAAGTTTAATGAGAAACCCTCGTTTGTTTATTTAGGTGAAAACATGCAAGTTTTCTCGAATAAAAGCTTTTAAAAAGTTGAAAATTCATTAGAAATAAGAAAGCATGTCTATTTGTTTATGAAGCGCATACGTACCGTTAAAGTATACATATTATCCTATGATATTGTACAAAGCAGGCGCTCTTCGTTCAGCCGTTTGCAGAATACACTAAGGTAGGATGTGTCCCGTTTTATATGGCTCGGTTTTGCCCTTTCGCGGTTGCCTCACCTTGTGCGTGCAGCTATCGTGGTGAATCCGTGCTTTGGACTCCGCCTTAGGACTATCTAGACGTGGATTCCGTTTAGGGCTCGTGGAACATCCGTCCGTCTTTAAATCAAAGCTTTTATCGGCATTATATAATTGCGTTTAAATAATTTATGGGGAATATGGATCTGGTTTACGGATTAATATCAGGAAACTTTGAATGTTTTAACTATATTTTAAACAAAATATTGGCGATAGGAATAAATTATAATTGAGCATTATATCAATAATGCTCAATTATAAAACTTTTTATTAGTTATCCTATTTTAGTGGAATTAATGCAGGCGGAGTCACATTTTAATATTGTTATAGATAGAAATTATGATGCCGATGGGAAAAAGCTCTCAAGCAATTACGTTGTGTTTATACTGCTGAATACCGATGAGATCGTCTAAAATCTAAATAAACTGATTAATATAGGCAAAATAATGAATACTGCTAATGCATAAATAAGCATTTGGCATTTCATATTTTCATGAAATTGTGTTGCTATGATCGCTTTAAGATTTCTGTTAATTAATTTGTGTAAAATTGATTCAATGAAGAATAAAATTACACAAATAGGTATACTATTTTTTCTGTATTTTTTAAAGGACATCAAAATCATCTTACATTTTATTCAGTAGATATCTAACATCAAATATGCAAGTTTGACTTGGTTTATGTAATTCAGAATCATCCTAACTTTCGCTATGTGCTCATCTGCCCAACTAAGGTAGCATCGAAAGTAATCTACTTATTCGTATTTTAACTATCATTGACTTAACTATCATTCCTATGATAACATTTTGTTATATCCTGAAAAGTTCTCAAGATTAATTTTTAATTGTTGTTTGGTTAAATAAAACCTGAAATTTATTTTCTCCTCGATGGTTTCTCGCCTCATTCTTTATATGTAGCAATCTGTGGAACAAACAAAAGTTATTATAACTATAATTGTTATTTGTAAGAACCTTCATAATACACATTTCAGAGTTTCTTAGTTGAAACTTTACTGCCGTTTAAGAATGCGTGCGAAATAACATACAAGCACTTTGGTATAATCTGTGACGAGGTGCAGGGGGTAATGTATGTAATTATGTAATAGTAGTAATAATAAACTTGAACTGTATACACTATGGTGTGCATGTCAAAGTGTGTGAAATGGGTACCAACATATAATTGGTGTTGTGAACTCTTGAAATTCTATTGAAAATTTTTCGATTTTATGAAGCTTGAATTAAATTAATATAATTTTTTCTATGCATATCATGTAAGTTGTAACGATGACATGGAAATTAACACATATCTTCTGCTCCTTTACGGTATAATTGGGTTTAGAATTTTAAGGATAAGTATAAAAGTTATAAACAATAATGCTTTAATTTTGGTGCGGTAAAAAACATTTTATGTACTGATCGACTATTGAATTAAAGATGTCTTGTTTTGGAAATAATGTAAACTTAGACCTTTTATCATGTTTTGTATGATGATAAGAAATTTACATATTTTATTCATAACAGTAAACAAACAATCTAAGCAAACGGAACTTCACTACATAGTATAAAACAAAGTCGCTTTCCCTGTCCCTATGTCCCTATGTCCCTATGTCCCTATGTCCCTTTGTACGCTTAAATCTTTGAAACTACGCAACGGATTTTGATGCGTTTTTTTTTAATAGATAGAGTGATTCAAGAGGAAGGTTTATATGTATAATAACATCCATTAAATAGTGGAGAAGTACTGTTATTTTTGAGGTTTCTAATGTGATGTCGTAAATAATTACATTTTTTTCCGCTTACATTGCAAACGCAGGCTGAACCCTACGAGTTTTATCAAAATAATGTACTAAGACACATTGAAAAGGTCTACAGAAAAGTCCGCGATGGTATATGTCTATCTCTTATGGATAACCCACAATAACTTTTTTTTGTCATTTACTTTTTACGACAAAGAATGGCTAATTTTCGAAGCGATTTTAACCAATACAGCATTAATCCTTAACCAATTAAATACCTTAAATACATTGTTCATTTAATATAGATCTATATGGCCCTTTACACCATATGATTCAATTGAATATTTTCGAAGATATTACAGATTTAAAAATTGCGGGACGTAGCGTTGGCGGCGATATTCCGCGAAGCTGGAGCGGGCCGCTACGTTTTTATATACAACGTTCACAGTTTTTCTGTAACTGTGTATTTAGTATCAGCATTGCACCCGTGCGAAGCCGGGGCGGGTCGCTAGTTAACAATAAAGTCGACACAGGTACAACAAAAGTTTACACCTCCTTTGAACTTTACGTGAAATGCTAATAAAGACCACCTTCTTCCAACTCTCTTAATGGCCCTGTTGTGTATTTCATAAACTCATTATAAAAGTGATCTTAATTTAAGTGCGGAGTGACATTATGGGTTATTTAAGCGCTATACAGGATCCAACGCGGCTATGTATGAGTTATTATAGTAAATTAAGTTTCGAATTGACCCTATTTTGTCTAGAGCTGATGTAAACTAAAACAAGACTCAGCTGTCTATTTAATAACTATTATGTAACATTGTGATTAAATATGAAAATTGACATTAAATAGGATGTTTTAAAAAAATAAAACGTATTTCAGTATTGTATGTATTATAAACTCAACAGTTGCAGTAAATTACAATGCAAGAGGTATGAAGACATTCAAATCTATTATGTGCAATCATTCAACCGTTTAGCTCCTGCAAGGTATTCATTTCCATCTCACCTTTCATGAACGTTGTTAAAGGTGTCTTACAGATCATTCATCAATCAAATTGAGCCTTTTCTTAAGGATAATCTTGTTTGATCGTAATTGTATGTAAACGGTGTCGGGTATTCATTAATCACTTTCAATTACAATAACATAATAGAATAACTGGATGTTTTATGTTGAAGCCAATAGATGTTATCCTCTGTTAATTGTTATCACATTTACTTTTATAAGAATTTTGAACTAAATTGTTGTATTCGCATAGAAACTGGGTTTTTGTATGAAGTCATCATAATATTATCTGCTTAATTATAGACACTAATGTATTAGACGTGTTCGTGAGATTGTATTAAAGACTTAATTGATAAGTAATTATATGTAATACCGAAGGAATCATTTAAAATTTAAATGCTGTGGTCATAAATATGCTTATAATTTAAGTTAAAATTCGTGTAAATTATTTATCCAACTCAATAATAAATGTCTATTTGATCACTATTTATAATTAATCATTACTGAGCTTTTTTATATCTGTCTATCTATTGAGATATTAATCTTTGTTTCCACTGTTTATGCATAAATGTGTCTCCATACATTATCGTAATCTGTCGTAGGTATTACAGTGCGAATTACATTTTATTAATGCTTGTATGTAACTTGTTGACAGAGCTTTACATAGTGAATGATTAACTGTTAACAGTATTCTCCGCAAGAACATCAATTGAAACCACGCGTGTGTTTCAGCGCCGTATTACACGTAAAGGCAAAGCATTATTGGATTACTGCTCGGGGCCTAGCGTGTATTAAATGTTGTTTTAGGAGAACAAATAAAATAAATAAGTTATAATTTAATACGGATATAAATATTCTGAAAAAAATAGTGGTATTTTAATATGGTAAATTGATATAAGTTTGAAGTTTTTCCTTGCAGCTTGCTAGTAATTATTGAATCTAAGCTTTTGTGGAAGCCGCCTAGAGAAGGAAAAAACTAGCCTCTTAATCACCGAGTAACCACCTAAATCTTTCGACATTAGACAGAGATCTTAGACTCAAATAGAGCAACGAGTCTCAATGAGGCATCTCAATCTTTCGTTATTAGACCAACGCAACGTCCAAGACTCAAACAGAGGGTGTAAGGCATTGCTTCAGCTGTGTGAATCTGGACCTGTTTCCTCAGAAGCTATCTGATGCGACCAAATGTCACATAGTTGGATCGCGTCCGTGAACGCGAACGACCTCTTCATTATTATTGAAACGGTCTCATTCTCGTATCACCATTCACTGAACAACCAAATTTGCGAAGGATAATTATTATCACCTTATTATCTTTTACTGCTTACGAACAAATAAAAGCGGCTCTTTATTAAATGTTTGTTTATTTTTTCATTTATCCCAATGTCAAACGAATTAATTTTATTGGAGGAAGTACCTACATAGATATAATTATTAATTCAAAATATTTGTTATAATATTAAATTAAGCACATGCTTATTTAAATATTTCTCTTTCAAAAATATAATCGTATACCTTATATGTTTTATTTGAACGATAAATATTTTGTTCTATCGGTTATCTCCTTGTTAACTCTATTGTAGGTATAATATTCGCTTTTAATTTCTTAAATGGCATTCAAGCAACAAATTGGCTTTGGTGTTGATATAAATAGTTAGGTTAGTTAAGTTTAATTGATTAGTATCAATATATAACAAATTTTCTCTTAATTGGACAGATCATTTACAATACCGGGATTCAAATTCCATTTCACCATCACTGAGAGTAGACACGCCCTCTTACAAATATAAATATCGGCCTCGAACCCGTCGGTATTCCGTCATGATCCTAATATTTCACGAATAACACGATCACGAGTAATGCTATCACAATAGAGCTCTGAAAACACTCGGAGCTCGAACATCAACTTACAATCCGTTTAGAAATCCTGCGGAGAAAATGTATCTATCAATATTATTTTTATACCAGTGTCTGTTTTATGCAAATTGCAATCACAGCCAAGCAATAAACCAATTAGTTTCAATAATACGGTTGTTGGCTTATTATTTTGCAGTAATTTACACGTCAAAATGTAATTTTTTGTGTAGTTGTTACATTTTTTCTGCTTTCTATTGTATCAGATATTAGTTCTTTATTTTTTTAAAGTTATTATTGTCATTTTACTCATTAGATAAAGGGCTTTCGATATCAGTATAAAATTTTTTGATATCTGCAATAGTTACGAAATAATCGCCTGTGCACACTTAACGATTACACCCTGTATTTGCACATTCGTGATCATACTGAATGTTATTCTCTTGTATGTAAAATATTATGTCTTATTATTTCCTAATAAGATTATTTATAAGCAAAAATGCCAAAAATATCCTAGCATATTCTTGTCGCGATTGGTATTGTATTTAAAATTCGACGTTAGCAGACATAGTAAATTGGTTTGTATTTGGAAAACGAATCAATCATTGTTATGTAAAAGGTTCAGCGATATTTTATTCGTTCTCTGCCCTTTGGCCTTAACTAAGTTTTGTTTCTGGAAAATTTTCTATTCTTCACGTTCCGATTTGCATGACGTCCCGAGAGAACCTCCTCGATCTGATTGAACCGTTCAAAATACTAGATATTTTGTTGTAAAGATGAATAAAACGGAGTACGAAAAAGGAAATATTGAATTAGGGTGAAATGCGATATTTTAGTAAGACTTCGATTACGAAAAATGATTCGTTACCCTTTTTGCATGTAGTTAAATAAATTATTTTTTGATGATACGTGGTTAAGATGTTAATTTTTAAATTAGTCGTTGGAATTCAAACAGAAAACATAAGGACACATCACACATAGATCTATAATTTATATCTTATATGATAATGGATGGAATCTTGATGGAATGATTAAATACAAATATTGCAATATCCGTTAAAGTTAAAGAAAAGGAGATTGCATTAAAAATCAGAACCTTTAATAACGGCGATTCAAAGATGAGCACATAGGCAGTTATTATTTGTGTCAAAGTAAAGTTTTGCAACCTAAACCATCTGGGTTAGGTTTTTTGCTGTATTGCTATGGAAAGCACAAAGCTATTACAACTTAAGTAATGTTATACATGCTATTAATGAAATCGTGAGAATAAGTGTCATTACTGTCAGAGTTTAGATAGTATGTACTTTTAAATGATAAATTATATTTAAGTATAAAGCAGGATAAATAACGCTAGACTATTATTTACCCCGGATGTGTGGCACTAAGATGATTACTATTAAGTATAACAGTTAATACTGTGCTGTTATGGTCAGATTCAAGATACCTATCTTTTTATTTTGTTTTCATGTTCTTAAATATAGGTAAAGGTAGATATTATCTATCAATGTTAATTGTTATGATCTGTTCCAAACTGTAATTATAAATGATGAAAGAAATAACTTGTTGTATTTCGCAGACCATATTTCCCTGTAGACGCGAAAAATATTTTTTTCAAGTCAAATTTCATTATGTTTAGTGGTCGTCTATCTAGGCACGTAAATTACAGTCGCCGGGAAAATGAGAAATTAAAAATGTAATATCTGTACAAGTGTTTTTGTCGCGAGTCGTGGCGTTATAAGGGACTGTGCTGTAGATTTTATTTTAAATTGAAACATATCTTCCCTCTTTTGGCTCAATTACACGTTTATTACATCATTACATGTGGTATTTAAAAGTAAAAATTAAACTATGTTTTTTGTTAAACTAACCACAATAATTATAATATTTATCGGTTATTGCGCTCTTGTTTAAATTAATGTAGAGACAGAGTGGCAGGCAACTTAAATCAATTAAAATTTGAATCTTGGGCTCACTTTACTGAAAACAACATAAGAAAATTGGAATCTTCCATTCGAATTATCCAAAGAATAATTACTTGATATAAAGTGATTTAAAGTTTCAAATAAAATTGAAGATAGGTACATTAAATAAACAATACAACAACAATGTCTTTTAAATCCCTTAATATCTATGGACTATGGTATAGAATATAGATCATGTACCATAACATATAGGGAAAAAAGAAATCTGGTATGTGGATGCACTATACTGAAGATCTTCTGTGTAGGTATATCCTGTGGACAAAATTTAACTCATTATTACTCCACAAGCATCACTGACGTTATATTGCACGCCTCATAAGCGAAGCGTTGAGGTGGGTACTACAGACTACTGTCACTTCGCGCAAAACATCTGATTTTTCAAACTTAAAATGTCTTTATGTATCACACATTGCACTTGTAAGATAATACATACACACACATATTAAGAAAAAACACTATTTTTAACGTTCATGATATTTTTGATGTCATTTTTGTTATTTAAACTAGTTAAAAAACAGTTTAAAAAAGTTCTGTCTTGGACGTCCGTGTGTCTGTATGTGCGGATCCTTTTTCTTGTTAACACGATAGCGACCGAAATACTTTACTAATCGAGTCTTTTTTTTTCTCTTACGCTTGAGTATGCTCAGGAATAGAACCCTTTCATTTTTCAGGGTCTGATTCGATGTGGTTTAATTGTTATTAAATAAACAAAAATAATAATTAATAAATATTTATTAAAAAAAATTATGAGGCGTGCACTTTTGGATTTTCCAAATTATTTTTTTCTTACGCTTGAGTATGCTCAGGAATAGAACCCTTTCATTTTTCAGGGTCTGATTCGATGTGGTTTAATTGTTATTAAATAAACAAAAATAATAATTAATAAATATTTATTAAAAAAAAATTATGAGGCGTGCACTTTTGGATTTTCCAAATTATTTTATATTATTTCATATTACCATGAAGGTTCGGTAGCTTTGTTTCCAGAGATCCTTGATGAAATACTTTGCCATCTAACGCCTACGTCAGATGTTACAATTCTTCAAGTATTTACTTATTTCTGTGTATAATAGTATAAGGCAAACAAGTGCTTTCTATGTTATATTTATATGCTGAATATTTTATAAAGAAACGTATAAAATGAACAAACCGCAGATACGCCTTGAACTTTAAATAGTCACGGAGCGATGTGCACTTCGACGAGCAGCCAATTACAATTCCTTTAATCCTTCGATTTACTTTTAAACAGCTTCAAATTTGCTTTTACGTGTGCGTATTTGTGTTTTCAATAGTCGTAGAATAAATAAATATTTATTTACAGTTTACACTATCATATATGACTCTATCTTTTATAGGTACCTACTTACTTCTTAGTTCTTACATACGCATACTTATTAATCGATCCAATTTAAGACTACCTTTATTATAATAATATGAATTATATTATATAAAATATTGGTAGAGTTTTTAACAATCGGTGAAGAACTTTGAAGAAGGTGTTTTGCTTAGCTTGGAGAGTAAAGCTTTTGGGTATTGTGTATTGTGTTCGACTTTTATCCGCCGGTAAACTTTATATGAACTTTGAAAATGAAAACAGATTTTTTTATATAGGCACAGTAATATCTATGCAGTTCCTATGCCTCCTTAGGAAATAGGACTTCGTGTCTTTTTATTTCGTAAAGTTTGAGCTTATAAATGTGACCGCTCAATTAACCAAGAAATGAGGTCAATATAGCTTGAGCTATAAATATATAAACATAACATAAACACTCGATAATCTATTGAATGTCAAGTAAGACACTTTTTGTCAATGAAGAAATTTGTTATTTAAATTACCTCGTAATTTGCTAAACCTAATTGAAAAGTACAAAATGTTAATACCAACATGTCTTATAAAATTATTGGAATTAGTAAGTATAGATAGCGTATATTATAAACATGAGGTTGATTTAAACTGTTTGGTGGATACTATAGTGATCAGCCTTCAGATCAGATTTATGTAAATAGTAAATCTAATACATATTATAAAGGCGAAAGTTTGTAAGGATGTATGGATGTATGGATGTATGGATGTTTGTTACTCTTTCACGTAAAAATTACTGAACCGATTACAATGAAATTTAGCACACATATACAGGGTAACTTGGATTAACACATAGGATAGTTTTTATCCCGGAAATCCCACGGGAACGGGAACTATGCGGGTTTTCCTTTGCAAACGCGGGCGAAGCCGCGGGCGGAAATCTAGTACTAACTAAAACTACAAAAGTATTCAATTTCAGATACTCACAATAGCCTGTTTAACATTACATCACTACAGTTACGATTTAACAGACATTCCGACGTTAATGCTATGTTCTGGAACGTATGTGGGCTACATTGTGGTGCTCTCTGGAGAAATTGTTGGTACGTACAAATATCCACGTGCCGGCTGTAACGATAGAGTAATCAGTAGGGTATAGAATATATTTTATGTTATCTGGTGTACCTATTACGTATTTAGTGCTAAAACAAAGTCGCATTTATACAAAGACTGTTACCAAAAGACACATAAAGGAAAGGGTGAAATCATTTTAGGTGTTTAAAATCTTGCTCTATTAGATAATTGACATCTTAACATTTTTCCAGGGGAAATGCTATTCGCGCCCCTGGACTTAGTACAAGATATGTACTTTGGTATTGTCGGCGTGGGCTTGTTCGCGATCAGCGGGGGCTTCGTGCTGTCAGCCAGGACGAAAAGCACACCATATTCGAGGACTGGGGACCATAATGCGGCTCTATTGGCTGGCTCTCTGGCAATACTCAATGCTTTTATATTGCTCTTCGATTTAAGTCTGGCTTACTTGGATTCGGAGCAGTATGACGATGAGGCGAGCGTGTAGCGTGATTTGGTAGGTTGAATTACTGAATTAATTTTGTATAAATGCGACTTAGGTTAATTAAATCAGTTATAATGGATGCATTCAATTTATATGTATATCCAACTTCCATAAAAGACCAGTCGTTAAGCATAAATTTAAAAATTTATGAAGTGAATTGAAAAGTGAAAATCCTTATGGGTACATTTACATTTATTTTTCTTTTCATTGTTCCATACTTTGAAAGTTTGAACTTTGAAGTAAATAAAGCTCTGCTGCATGCAACAAGATCAACAGATTAATGATATTACGTTTTTTTTCTCTTCCACAAGGTGAAGCAGTATCAGCAGCGGCGGATGCCTACATAGACGCTTGGTGGTCAGCTATCGGGGGTGTTTTATACGGCGCGTGTGGTGCTCTCACATTACATGGGTGGCGTGAAGTTCCAGGGTGTACTCGCAAGAATCACGCTCAAGCATCCGCTGTATGTGCATTGGCCACCGCTGCACTTTTAACAGTAGATGCCCTCCTTGCACTCTGCTCAGCGCATAAAGATGACGCCAGTACGCGCTCTAAATATACGAAACGTGGGAGCCCGTAAATTGTTTTAAGTGAATGTTATAAATTATATTGTTGGTCATTTATTTTGTTTAATTTTAACACTATTAATAAAATATAAAACATAATATTGCTCACAATTTATATAAGTTAGTGGGAGTCGAGTCATCCAGCATCCTCACGAATTGGGTCAGGCTCGTATCAAAGAGATTCCCACGCAATCACAAAAGAGCGGCTTTCGCTGGTAGAATATTCAAGTATTTCAATAGTTTACCTTTACCATATTGCTATCTTGATTCTTGACGTAGTCCATAAAATACCAATTACCAAGCACGAAGAAATTTATTGGCAATACAACCGTTAGTATTTGGATTCTCTTCTTTAATTGATTCAAATTCGAATTCCCACTGAGGAATTGGGAAAGATTTAGAATATTTACCCTATGTTTTTACCATCGTTTTGCTGACTGCTTGTATTACATGCGTTCTCTGTGCTGAGGAAATTCAATTTCAAAATCATCAATCTAGGAAAAATAGCTTATTTATTATATTTTTGTTATACTACTGACACCTACCAAAAACTTATGAAACTAAAATTAGTCGAGGAATTTGAATAATTGTAAACCACACAGTGAAGGTGCTTACGAGCTATTTTTATAGATGGCGCTGAAATAAATTTTTAACTTTGCTAAGAAATCGGCGATAAAATCTTTATATAGATTGATTGAAACTTGAGTCATACACTATTTTGAGGTAAAAGTAAAAAAAATAAAAAATTTGGAAAATCCAAAAGTGCACGCCTCATAATTTTTTTTTAATAATTATTTATTAATTATTATTTTTGTTTATTTAATAACAATTAAACCACATCGAATCAGACCCTGAAAAATGAAAGGGTTCTATTCCTGAGCATACTCAAGCGTAAGAGAAAAAAAAAGACTCGATTAGTAAAGTATTTCGGTCGCTATCGTGTTAACAAGAAAAAGGATCCGCACATACAGACACACGGACGTCCAAGACAGAACTTTTTTAAACTGTTTTTTAACTAGTTTAAATAACAAAAATGACATCAAAAATATCATGAATGTTAAAAATAGTGTTTTTTCTTAACACGTTCGCTGCGAAACAGGGCTTGAAACACCCTGTCCGTGTCTCGTCGTTATAGCGGTAGGAAAAAACTTAAACTTCTCTGTCGTGCGGGAGGCATAACTGCCATCTGGTTCAGTGTAGGAAAGTGATATCTATATATCTGAGATGTGCTATTGATTCCTAGTTCAATGGTATACCGACCTTAATACCGGGTTTCTTAGACCTCGTGCCGCACTGAACAAATAAAAATTCTAACACAGTGCGGAACGAGGTTGCGAACACCTCGTACCATCGCGCACCTCGTACCGCACCTTAAGCTAGCTTCACGCGGTTAGTGTTGTGCAACGCATTCGAGACTATTTGTGGAACAACTTATTGAAGCTTTTACAAAGAAGGACCTGAATGTGGATACAGGTAATTTTCAAACATCCTAACTACTCGTTATAATAAATATCGTTAATAAAAAGGTGAATGTGACATGTTGAGTAACTTTCTTCAAATAGGTTAATAATCATGATTACTATTAGTGTGTTTGTTCATTGAATCAACTAGCGGCAAATCCAAAACACCCGGCAATTGGTTTATGGCTCATCAAAATTTAACTCTTGCCTAAGTCAACAAGCCAACAAACAAGGCACATCATCTCTCATCTCTTAAAGGGATCAAAGAAGAGGAGATGTGTAGGATGTTACGAAAAACTCCGCACCTTCTTAACAAGTCGTGAGGCCGACAAAAAAGTAAAGGAAATTCTCACAGAATGCACTGGTTGCAAACAATATTCTGGTTTGGCCTGTTTTAATAAAAAACATCCATAAGTTTGATAAATAAATACAATTAAATAAAATCGATATTTCTTTTCCCATCACTAAATTATATGAAAAACTGCTATTGTTCAGTGCGGTATGGGGTACATCAGACCCCACATTTTATTTTACCCATAGAATCTAAAGTAACTAATCTAATCACGGGCGACGGTAGATTTAGGTTAATGAACTCATTGTTAATAATAATCACGACAAAAGCCGCACACTTTGTCTTATTTGGCGCCAAAAAAAGGATTTTGGTCTCCTACGGGCGGTGGGGTTTAATATGCCTCGTGCCGCCACAATGTCTGGTATATAGGACAAGGTTTAAAACGACCCGTAACGCAGTAATGGAAAGTACAGATATATCTGTGCCGCAGCGAACGTGTTAATATGTGTGTGTATGTATTATCTTACAAGTGCAATGTATGATACATAAAGACATTTTAAGTTTGAAAAATCAGATGTTTTGCGCGAAGTGACAGTAGTACCCACCTCAACGCTTCGCTTATGAGGCGTGCAAAAAACACAATGGTTTTCTCATGTTCAACATTTTTCTATGATAAGTATTGTATTATGAGAAAGCTTTTCATTTTTTAAACTTTCAAATCTTTTAAATTATTGATACAAAAACCTGTTTGTATATTATATTATACGAGTCGTAATGCAAAGAGCCGATATATTATAAACCTACATGTGTGATAATTTATTGAACCATATTTTAATTATTCCTAGAAAATATGGCAAATACTACCACAACATCAGGAAAAATAATAACAGAATATTTCCTGATATAGGGTGGCTTCTTTTGTGCATTAGGTAATTATAACTACCTAGGTAGGAAATATGGGTAATTTCATCTTACTTATATACATATACCTATGTAGAATTTACCAAAACATTTTTTGAAATAATAAGAAGAATGGCGATCATAATATATAAATTTAGGTACCTGTACACACTATACATATTTCTACGAGAGTACACACTCAAATCTGAATAAACTGTAGGAAAATTGGATAGTCTTTTTCAACCACATACAGATATCATGCAACGCTGGTCTTAATTATAGCGCCTACAAGAATGCTAAGTGGTGTTAATTAGTAGACAGTAGACACATCTTATTTACCAGCTATTGTTCAAGTATATTTGATACGACCGCGAAGGACAAACTAGTTAGCGTTACAATGTAACCTCTTTAGATTTATTTAATTTTAAAAATATACCACGATAAGGGGAACTGATAACAATGCTAAATAAACAATACTTTTATAATTTATTTTATGAAAGTTAAAAATTAAAAATTACTTTGTTAATTTATTATTTTTTATATACCTACTAGATGTCATGTTTGCAAAATGTTTTCTTTTGATAACCTTTAAAATCACTACATAGTATAAAACAAAGTCGCTTTCCCTGTCCCTATGTCCCTATGTCCCTTTGTACGCTTAAATCTTTGAAACTACGCAATGGATTTTGATGCAGTTTTTTTTTAATAGATAGAGTGATTCAAGAGGAAGGTATGTATAATAAGATCCATTAAGTAGTGGAGAAGTACTGTTATTTTTGAGGTTTCTAATGTGATGTCGTAAAAAATTACATTTATTCCGCTTACATTGCAAACGCAGGCTGAACCCTACGAGTTTTATCAAAATAATGTACTAAGTATTATACACATTGAAAAGGTCTACAGAAAAGTCCGCGATGGTATATGTCTATCTCTTATGGATAACCCACAATAACTTTTTTTTGTCATTTACTTTTTACGACAAATAATGGCTAATTTTCGAAGCGATTTTAACCAATACAGCATTAATCCTTAACCAATTAAATACCATGGATACATTGTTCATTTAATATAGATCTATATGGCCCTTTACACCGTATGATTTAAGTGAATATTTTCGAAGATATTACAGATTTAAAAATTGCGGGACGTAGCGTTTGCGGCCGCCCGGCTATGTAGGTATTTTATACCCGTGCGATGCCGGAGCGGGCCGCTATATTTTTATACCTATACAACGTTCACAATTTTTCTGTAGTGTATTTAGTATCAGCATTGCACCCGTGCGAAGCCGGGGCGGGTCGCTAGTGTTGTTATAATTTAAACATAAATTTTCGACTCGTGTACCAAAGTACCTAAGTAAGTTAAACACTGATTTTCTATTATAATATTATGAATCCAAACAGATCGTATAAAAATACGAGAGCTGCTACCTGCGTTCGATATATATTTAGTTTTATATTGTGTTTCTGGTGATGTCATAGCCGAAGATAGGGGTGCCTGCATAAGAACTCCATACGCTTAGTACATTTTGAGATAAAATGAATGTTACTCACATCCGTCATGATTAATGTTTGTTATTTATCATTCATTATTAGTAATGTAATTAAATAGAATTTAAATAACAAAAAGTGTTTTATAATCTGAAACATCTACGAAAAAGTAACACAGATCGTACAAGGAAAACGGAAGTCCGAAAATATACTATAAAATAAATATTGCAGCTGGGTTTCAATTAATGTGTGTAACATAATATTATGTATAATTTTACGACTGTTTGGCCGTGGTTTGGCCGAGTGATTTCGAAATAGTAGGAAAATGAGTTCGCACTCATATTTGTTAATTTGTATGTTTAAGACTAGAAAAATAATGTCTGATGAACAGAATTTAACTTATGTTTCAGAGCAAGCTTAAAAGCTTTTCTATCTAAATCACTAGATTTAGAAAGTGATACTAATATAATTATTTTTATTAATATTTTACTTTTGCACAAATAATTAAACAGTATTTAAAATGTTTGTTTGATATTTATTTCAATCGTAACAATTCAAATAAGTTGTGAATCACCGTCCTTGTACAATGACATTAAAACCTATAATATTTTTTATCTCTCATTATTCGAACTCTTGGTCACCGCGCTATGATCTCATACCGGTTTTCGTCATTCAGCCACCAGTGGCGTCGCGGACTCCTCGTAAATCCGAAAGTGAAACAGTTGTATTTTTACTCGCGCGTAGTATAAACAAAGTTCTGTTTCTCCTGTGAAAATGGCCATTAGCAGATTATCAATTATCAAATTCTTGGAGTTGGTACGTAAATATTGTATTTTTATACACTCTCTAGTCCTGGTATTTATGCTAATGCGTGCAGATACGCTATGGGCGGCCCTGTTGGGCTGTTGCAATATAAAACCTCAACTGCGTAGGTATGTTTGCAATCGTAAATTGGTTTTGCGCATCAATGTAAACATCAACGATTGATTTTCTTGTAGTATTCAGTTTTTATTGCACTGAAACACTTGCTTTGATAATGTGGATTTGTTTTGGCTTAGTTCAATTTCATTATCATGTAAGGTTAAGTGATTCTCATTGTATTAAGGGGTCGGTGTACTTTCATGTTAATAAGTATCTTATCTCTATTTAAAAAGCAAGATTTAATAATCGAAATTTTTACATATTATTTCTGTATTATGTTTTTTCTACATAGGTAGGTACCTACCTATTTATTTAGAATATAAGATTCACAGAGTACTTTTTATATAGGTATGATTAAATTTATTATATTGTTACCTACTTACACAATGTCTGTATGTTTGTAATCGTGATAACAATCTACAGAATAAAAAGTCCTTGACTTTCACTCAATTAAAAAAATAACGAAGTAAAATTAGTTTTTAGTTTTAGGTAGGTAGGTACAAGGTAATAAGTATTTTTTGAAATAAATAAATCTTTTCTTGGAAATTATAACCCTAGCCCGGGAAAATCAAATAAACGTACATAAATGAATGAAATGACGTCATGAATCGGCGTAAACAATATGGCGTCGATTCACTTCGGGACACATTTTTGTTTATAGTGGATATCAAATAGGTACCTAGGTCCTTTGTAAAACCTATAATATTTTTTATCTCTCATTATTCGAACTCTTGGTCACCGTGCTATGATCTCCGGTTTTCGAATTTCGTCATTCAGCCACCAGTGGCGTCGCGGACTCTTCGACCCTCGTCAAGCCGAAAGTGAAACAGTTGTATTTTTACTCGCGCGTAGTATAAACAAAGTTGTGTTTCTCCTGTGAAAATGGCCATTAGCAAATTATCAATTATCAAATTCTTGGAGTTGGTACGTAAATATTGTATTTTTATACACTATCTAGTCCTGATATTTATGCTAATGCGTGCAAATACGCTATGGGCGGCCCTGTTGCAATATAAAACCTCAACTGCGTAGGTATGTGTGCAATAATTGTAAATTGGTTTTGCGCATCAATGTAAACTTCAACGATTGATTTTCTTGTAGGTAGTTTTCAGTTTTTATTGCACTGAAACACTTGCTTTGATAATGTGGATTTGTTTTGGCTTAGTTCAATTTCATTATCATGTAAGCAGTAAGGTTAAGTGTATCTCATTGTATTAAGGGGTCGGTGTACTTTCATGTTAATAAGTATCTTATCTCTATTTAAAAAGCAAGATTTAATAATCGAAATTTTTACATATTAGTTCTATATGTTTTTTCTACATAGGTAGGTACCTACCTATTTATTTAGAATATAAGATTCACAGAGTACTTTTTTATATAGGTATTATGATTAAATTTATTATATTGTTACCTTACACAATGTTTGCATGTTTGTAATCGTGATAACAATCTACAGAATAAAAGGTCCTTGACTTTCACTCATTAAAAAAATAACTAAGTAAAATAAGGTTTTAGTTTTAGGTAGGTAGGTGCAAGGTAATAAGTATTTTTTGAAATAAATAAAACTTCTCTTGGAAATTATAACCCTAGCCCGGGAAAATCAAATAAACGTACATAAATGAATGAAATGACGTCATGAATCGGCGTAAACAATATGGCGTCGATTCACTTCGGGAGTCGGGACACATTTTTGTTTATAGTGGATAATGGATATCAAATAGGTACCTAGGACCTAGGTCCTTTTCTATTTAAATTTAAAATAAGTTCTTGCCCCGGCTCCGCCCGGGTTACTTTGTATCCTACTATAAGTAAAATTTACTTATGTACCTACCTAGATACCTATATGTACTAATGTCATTGTTTTTTTTTGTATACCTACCTTATGTTTTCTAAGAAGTTATCCCGTAGTGTGAGATAACGTAGGCACCTACCTATCACATTCGCATTTCTTTGAATTAGGTAGTTCGAGTTAATTAGTTAAAGAAATGTAACTTCTTCACTACATACCTACCTAGTATAAAACAAAGTCGCTTTCTCTGTCCCTATTTCCCTATGTCCCTTTGTATGCTTAAATCTTTGAAACTACGCAACGGATTTTAATGCGGTTTTTTTAATAGATAGAGTGATTCAAGAGGAAGGTTTATATGTATAATAACATCCATTAAATAGTGGAGAAGTACTGTCATGACATGTGATGTCGTAAATAATTACATTTTTTCCGCTTACATTGCAAACGCAGGCTGAACCCTACGAGTTTTATCAAAATAATGTACCTACTAAGTATTGTACACATTGAAAAGGTCTACAGAAAAGTCCGTGATGGTGATGGTATATGTCTATCTTTTATGGATAACCCACAATAACTTTTTTTTTATTTACTTTTTACGACTAATAATGGTTAATTTTCAAAGCGATTTTAACCAATACAGCATTAATTCTTAACCAAATAAATACCTTGAATACATTGTTCATTTAATATAGATCTATATGGCCCTTTACACCGTATGATTTTCGAAGATATTACAGATTTAAAAATTGCGGGACCCGTGCGAAGCCGGGGCGGGTCGCTAGTAGGTATTCTTTATAGAAAAAAATTGAGTAGGTACCTACATACCTAGTAGTTAGTACGTATGTACATAAACAAATTGTACATAAAACACATTGCTGGCACAAAAATTTCCATTTAATATATAATTTCATGTCATTCAATAATAATGCTGTAGCTAATAGATATATATCTAATATAATATAAATTTGATTTGTCAATGCAATGGATATCGTGCTTAGGGTTCGGCGTCGATAACGCTATCATTTGCAGGTGACGTCAGTTGCGCCTAGAGTCACTAGACAACGCCCTACAGTCTACTGTCGCTGTACTTGTTTATTTATTACAGTAAATAAATAAACAAATACGGTAAATGTATAAACTCTTGGTACCCGCATAAGAGCCCATTGCCGAATTCAGGCATATGTCTGTTGCAAATTAAATCACTATCCGGTCAGCCCTGTTTATGTGAAAGTAACGAACACCCATCCAGTCTCACAAACTTTCGTTTTAAGTACTTAGAAAGAACACGTTTCTAGTGTTATTAGTATGAATTTAGAGGCAATTAATCTTACTAAATTACCTTCCTACTCAGTTGTAGTTGTAGTATTCGTACGTGCTAAGTCTATTTCTCTACATTTAATGCCAAATTTTGTATACAGAGGTTCTTACGCATAATATATTTTATTGTTAACAATACACTGTTTGAGGTCAACCTTGAGTTTACATTAGCATTTGATGATTGCAAATTGTAATCATGATCTTAAAATACAGCATGATCACAATGCTTTATTGACTCTTCCGTGCATTCACACGAATGAATTCTTCGCTAATATTGACTATTCTTTATATGTAGTGAGCTGTGAGATGTACCTGCTTGTACTCTTAGTAGTTTTACATTAGATTTAGAACTATTTCATTTTTTTTTTCATGGATGTTTTTCAGCCCTGTCCCAATCATATCTCATTTGTCATTTCTTCGCAGGAAAAAAGTTGACATAATTATAAAGTTGGTTCAATAGCCAAACTCTCTTGCAAACTAACGGTTTCCAGACGAACAATAAATGGTCCTTGTTGGATCCCAATTCCCAGGTAGAAATAAAATAAGTTATGGGTCTCATCAATCTTGACAATCAAACTTGAGATGATAAATGCTTTTATTATTAAATATTGTTATTTCGGAAGAAACCCTCTTTATAATCTTTTCCCTCTTTATATCTGTAATGAAGAATTAATTGATCTCATAAAACATTTAAATAAATCTAGAAAGTACGAACTACGACGCTACTGTATATCATCCTGTTAAATAATGTCCGGTCGGTCGTAGGTTGAGAGCAAACTCGTATAAATAGCTGATGATGTTTGTTTTGTAGGGAAAAAAAACAGAAATAGGTAACATAAATTAAGAATTAAATTAGATTATTTTTATTACAAACTGTTCTTATTTTTTTAGTAATTTACCTAATATTGAGTTTAATTAGTTTGATTTAGATTTAAGATAACATGTTGGAATTTTTACTTGATTTGATTTTATCACAATTTACGAATTATATGAAAGGTAGGTATATCTATTAGTTATCTGAAATAGTTTATGATATCGCGTGATCTTCTTGATTAATGTTACTAATAGTACGTAGTATATTATTATTAGTCTGTGCTAATAGCTAGTTTCTTAAATCTCATAATTATTTTATTTGAAGTCGCAAATAAAGTCACTGAAAAACTTAGAAACAAGTAAATGAACAAGAATGCTATAAACTGCGTCAAGATCTAAGTAAGTGTATATTTTTTTCCAGTGTTGCATGTAGGTACATACACTGATCATTAAAGCGGGTGATCCATTGGCGAGCCGACGAGCCGACGGTTTAGATCGTTGACTCGTTGGCTCGTCGACTCGCGTTGGTGATCCATTAGCGTACCAAACAGTTTACTCTCATCGTTGGCGAAGTCATGGCGTGTTACTTGGGGGTACTTTTAAATCAGGAGAAAGAACAAAAAAAGAAGAAAAGACGCAGATATTGAATGGTGTTTTTAATATCAGATATTGTACCGTTGGGATCATTTTTTTGGTAGATTTCTAAAAGTTTATTGTACGCGGAAGTTTTTAGCAATTTATTTTTATAGTCTCTGCTGATGTACTTCCATGGACAATCATGTTCCTAAAAACATTTTATAAATTCCGACACAAACTCGCGACGAAACGAGCGTAAATCCATTTTTGTAGCTAGACGCAGCGCGTGCGGTCTACACGAAAGTCGCAAAAAGACTGTAGGCTCGCCGGCTCGCCTGATCCACTGGCGGTTTTCTGGACCGCGGACTTAGAATTTCAAGCATGCACAACGAGCCAGCGAGCAAATTCGCCGTTCTTTAAGTCCGCAGACTTTTAAGTGCTCCATTGGCGGTTTAGACCTTTGGCTCGCGAGTTCGTTAGCGAACCAGCGGTTTTGCTCGCCAATGGATCACCCGCTTTAGGTACATTTGCTATACCTATAGATGAATACTCCAGTTTACCTAGCATGTTATACACGTAAACAGTAAACACGAGGTCTTTCGCGATAACCTCGTAATGCGACCTGCATTCAGATTAATGTTATAAATATGACATCACCATTCCTTACATGTCGGACCTTCAAGCCAGTTTGTACGCACAGATCATATCTTTTAAATTACATCATTCATTGAGGTTATGAGTAATATTTTACAACAAATATTAGCGAGTCTCAGTCACAGTCTCAGTGATGTAAGAGACCATTTAACAATACAAACAGGAAATGTGGGAAATAAAATGAAATAGCATAAAAAATATTCCAATAATTAATAGCTTGTTTATCATCGTATTTTACCGGTTTGCGGGCAAAATAACACAGATATGAGATAACAACTAACAAGCATACACATTGCCAACATACAATAGCAAATAATTATTTAAGATATTTTATCATTCTGTATAGACTACCTACTTGAAACGATTGCCACAAATCAGTCATGTAGAGACTGAAAAATTTAGTATGTATTGCCTATTTTGGTATACTAAAGTTACAGACTTCCGGCTGATTTTAAATTTAAATATACATCGTATATCAAACCTATAGCTATAGGTGTAAACTATATCGAATAAACGGATATAGGGTGATTAGCATACTTATTACATAACGTTACAGTCCATGATAAATGCGAATTAATATCTGCGTTCTACACTCAGAGCAGTTGGTTTAATGCTCTAAGGTTCTACATGTGTAATTATGTTGGTATTTATTTTTTCTTATGATATTTTATAATACATACAGTGTTATTCTTTTAACATAAGTATTTTAAATTCATATATTATGTGAAAAAAATGTTTGTAACTAGGTACTATATACTTATCAAAAATGAATGTGGACCCACAGATTACGAAATAGTCACTACTTTCATGGAATCCACAGTCTTTGGTGTAATGTATTATGTATGGTATAACCATTAACCGTATAAGCAATAAGCATGTACATATAAGTATCCACGACAATAAACACTATTGTAAATGCACCGTACAATTACCTACACTACTACCATAAAAGTCTTTGCATGCAGTGGTATCGTGAGGCCAAATTAAATACATACCTATCTAATATATTCTAATATATCTAATATTATATTATAAAGGCGAAAGTTTGTAAGGATGTATGGATGTATGGATGTATGGATGTTTGTTACTCTTTCACGTAAAAACTACTGAACCGATTACAATGAAATTAAGCACACATATAGAGGGTAACTTGGATTAACACATAGGATAGTTTTTATCCCGGAAATCCCACGGGAACGGGAACTATGCGGGTTTTCCTTTGCAAACGCGGGCGAAGCCGCGGGCGGAAATCTAGTATATTATACATTAACTTTATAGAGTCATTTATATGCCATTTATACGTAAAACCAAAATAATTTAAATCTGAAAGCTTTAGAGTAAGGTAGGTAGGTTAAGGTTTAGGACCTATATCAAGTTTGAATGGTTTGAAAATTTTCACATAAATTCAGAAAGCATTTTTAATATACTTTAATTTTTTCATTAATTTCAGGCGTTGACGTGCGCTTGCGTCGCGCTTCACTACCACAGCTACAATGCCGACGCAGACATCGGCATGCTCGTGACTGGAACCTTCATTGGATACCTCATTATCTTCGCTGGAGCTGCAGCAGGTAAATATAACATATTATGAAATAAGTAGCTGTAATTAAACTTTTATTTCTATAGCTCATGTGATGATCTGGTACATACGCTTAATAATCCCGCTAACCATAATCAATATCCGTTCAGTGGTATACCGGTGAAAGAACAAACTTTCTCGTTTTGATTTATTATAGGTAAGCAAAGATAATATATAATATATAACCTACTACTATTTATTGTAATTTTCAATTGTGGTGTTGTTCAGTTTACCAATTAGTCTTTATGTAATATGAAAACAGGACAAGTGGTAAACTTTCCAAACCAATATTGTATGCTTCGAATAATAATGGATCTATTTATATTCGGAGATTGTATGAACTGTATAAGTTCCGTAAGTAACTGTATATTTAGTGTAACGTGTGGTGTTACATTAAGAAACCTAAGACTTGTTTTTGCTTCTTCCTAGTACCCATGGTATTTTATCAGTAAATGATATCCTTACTAGACAATGCAATAAGAGCATCACGTATTTGATACGACTTAAAATATGTTATTATATATTTCAGGGTATATAATGCAGACTCCATCACACAAGCGTATTGATATCTTCTACTCTCTGGTCGGTGTTGCCTTGTTCGTCGCCAGTGGAGCTGTAATTATTGACAGGTATGTAAAATACAAGTTTTACTGAAAATAAATAAAAATAAAATAATGTTTATTCGCTAAAAGCATGGTGCAAAGAGATGTAATATTTCGCTTAGTATAAAGCATGCAAATATCATCTGTTTGTTAATTGTTTATATTACAAACATGCCAGTCAGCCTATTTAAACTATTCTGCAAGACCTTGCATTACTACGAGTTGGTACATCATCGTACACGTATTGAATGTGTAATGATAATGCTACAAAAGAAAAATAAAATCGCACAACGTGTACAATGTACATACATATATAAATAATAAGTATGTTCAATGTATTGTGTACAATTAGTGGGCGACCTTATTCACATTTAATCCATGCACAGTTTCAAACTTCAAGGAGGAATAAATAGGATACACGTTAAGATACCTAAATTTAGACTCGCATATTTTGAAGCACTTAGGCACTATATTATTTCTGCTGCTAAAACTTCCCTTTTCATCTAAAATTGTTTCTCTAAACAGATACCAGCATTATGGAAGAAGTGAAATCAAGGACAAGAATCTCGCCAAAGCTTCTCTAGCTATCATCAACGGTGCGCTGTTGTTGGTAGACGCCGTGTTGACTCAACGCGGTGGCTAGATGGCGCTTTTATAAATTGTTCAACATGGCTGAATGATTTGTAATTTTTTTATTATATTTTTCACAAACGTTATAGCTTAGGTCGGATCAACGTAAAATATTTAAAGGCTATGATGTCAGTAAATTTGAAAAATTCCGTCTTTGTTGATATTGTTACTGCCCGATATTTTAAGATATTATTGTTTATTTTTGTCCTATTTATATGCTCGAATTTTTATTGTTATGGACCTGACCTGTGCGCTTTTACCACTCCACATTAATAAAAACGCATGTTAATAAAACACAGATCAAGAGCGTCCACAATGTTTAGGTATACGTCTAGGTCATTTAAGAGCTGTTTAATTTATTGTGAATGTATAAGTTAACAAGTTTCCCGCAGAAATATTTTTCAAGTTCTTTATTTCCTGTTGTTTATGATTCTTTTAAGATTTCACAGTTGATGTAATTCTGTAATTTTTATAATAATCTATTTTTGAAGTTTATTTTAGATGCATTTATATACGTTTTTAATGATGTTCGGGTTAATGGACCTCTTTTATCTCTTTTCTACCTCGAAATATTTAATTTTTATGACTAAAATCGTTAACCTACAAAATTATTATCGTTAACATAATAAAGTAGGTATAAAACATTAAGAAACAAAAATATTTAATCTATAATGCGACTGCAGTGACAACAGGTGTTGTTAAATATTTGTTATTAATTAATTATAATATTAAATATATCTCTTACTATTTAGAAGTTATTAATTTTATTACACTGTTGTTATGTAACTAGATTAACACCATAATACCCTAGGGCCTAGCTTGTTCGTCATTGCACTATATTTGATATTCTGTACTTCTGTATAAATAAAAATATTAATAATAACAACTTGTTTTTATTTTTCCATCAATATCGCATAATTTTCTGTGTTCAAAAAAGAGCAAATGCAGATACATTTGAAACATAATTCTAGGTATGTTTATCTAACTTGATAACCTTTAGATTTTTTTTATCTAGCTGACGACGACTGCATTTATTCATCCATAATATCTATGAAGCTACAAACAAAAAAAAGGCGTACTCTGAAAAAAAAATCTTATTATATTACTTACATGAATTTAAGTTATAATTTGCTTGAACCCAAAAAATGTCGTACCTATTACGTAGCTTTAATAGTGTTCTGGTAAATGATTGTTCAAAAGTCGTGTATGAGTTAATAACTTCAAAATATCGTAATATATAATATCTTATTTATCTATACTAATATTAAAGCTAAGTTTGTTTGTCTGTTTGTTTGTTTGAACGCGCTAATCTCAGAAATTGGTCCGATTTGAAAAATTCTTTCTTTGTTAGATAGCCCATTTATCGAGAAAGGCTATAGGCTATATATCATTATGCTAAGGCCAACAGGAGCGGAGCCAAGCGGGTGAAACCGCGAAGCGCAGCTAGTCTTTAATAATAGTTGTACCCATTTTACGCTTTACAAACATTTCTTTAAGATAAGATCAAGTTTTTTTTTCGATATCCTTTATTTCACAACATTGTTGTTATATCTAATGTTCTGTACTAGTTCGGGTTCTGTAGTGAAATTTTATTTCAAGACGAAATGCTGAAAACAAAAAACGTATCTAAAATAAAAATAAAATATTTTCTGAATATTTTAAGTTGTCCAGTTATGGTGAAAATGGTGAAAATAATATAATACCTAGATATTATATGCATAATGTCATCTTTTTTGAAGCACAATTCATGATAATTACATTTTTAGAAATCCGATTTTTATTTCTTAGTTTGTCTTAACAATAAAATAATAAATATTGTTAAGTTTCCACATTTCAGTATGTTTTTTTAATTTGTGAAATTAAACATGAATTAATTTACGGAACCCAATGTATGCGCATAGACCACTTTTATTATATTTTAACAGTTCTGTTTAATGTCCACAATTATTACATTCGAGTAAACAAACATCGAATATCCAAATGTTGGTAGCAGGAAGCGGCACTTTATAAATAAACTCAGGATCGGGAAGTATATGTAGGTACTTTGTCCATAATTATTATAAAAATCGATAGTGTAAAAAATAATTATCTGTATAATTGTTTGTGCAGATCGCTGTAATAAATAATATTCATTATGGTTCTTTATGCAATATTAATGGTTATGTTAAATAATGCTATAATAATAGAAACTAAAACTATCAACGATGTTGCTGCAGAAATTGCAACTAAAGAATTCGCTAATAAATCTACAAGCGTTATTTGGTGGAAAACTGATTCACAAAATATTGATACATTCAATAAGCTCTACGATGGTCTTGTAGTTACAACTTATCTAAAACATATTAATATCGCATACAATGATACACTGCTTAGTGATGCTACTTTGAACGATCAAGTTGTTATATACGTAACAAACGAAAATGAATTCAGTGTAATCTTAACGGTTATAAATAAAATACGCGTAAAAACCATTCGTGTCATATTAGTTATTCTGGAAACAATTGAAGATAATATCAAAATGACAGAGTATACAAGAACTGCGTGGGACAATGATGTTGCAGATATCATAATTATCAGTGTAAATTTGAAAAATGAAATAGTTTTGAACACTTTCATACCTTATTCTGATGGACGTTGTGGAGACTATACACCCGTAGCATTAAATGCAAACAAACCTAAGTTATTTAGCAATAAATTTCATAATTTTCATAAATGCCCTATAAGAATGAGAGCATTCGTTTTGCCGCCCTACGTAATGTACGAAAACCGAAGTGACCCAAATACTGTGAGAGGGTTTGACACTGATGTTATGAAGTTTATATTAGAAAAACTGAATGCAACTATTGTAGTTGTATCTGATGAGAACGTTAACAATACAATTTTTAATTTCGCAAATTTATCACTATCAGAAAATTTAGGAGACTTGACAAATAACCTTGCTGATGTTGCAGTACCGCCTTTCATCATTACTAATAAAAGGTACGCAGTTGCTCAGGCGTTTTATGCATGCTACAATATACCAGTTATTTGGTGTGCACCAAGACAACGAGAAATTTATGCTTGGGCTAAAGTAATTTTACCGTTTTTATCTCGTATATCACCTCTTATAGTCCTATCATTTGTGGCGTTTTTGTCCAGTGTGAAATTAATACAAAGATTTGGAAGATTTAGAAAAGAAACAAAGGGCTTGCTATTGGCCAGCTTTGCGTTATACATGGGTCAGGGAGTAATATTTGAGACACAATACTGGCTGAATAATGTAGTATTTATGATGTGGATATGGTATTGCACTATTATGCGTATTGTATATCAAGGAGATTTGATTGATGGTTTGCATAATGTTATTTTAGAACCACCCTTAAAGACTCTTAATGACGCCCTACAAGCACTTGATGAAGTCGTGGGCCTACTACCTGTCGTAGATTTATACAGGAACACGTCCATCGTCGAACGGTTTAAGCCAGTGCTGAATAAAGAAATACCTCTTTATGTTAAAAAGATTGCAAATGGAGAAAGAATTCTGCTAGCAGTAAATAAGATTTTAGTATCATACACTAAATATAAAGTACAAATATTAGAAGAAAATGTTAGCAGTTTTAAGGTTTACTTCTTTGTAAGACCACGATGGGGAGCTCTTGAAGAATTACATCATACCATGATTTGGATAACCGAAGTAGGTTTTCAATGGCAAATTTACCAAGTATATATAAACGAATGGTTGAGGGGCGGGGGTCGTGAATATTATACTGTAGAAAAAAGTACTGCATTGAATATGGCCATATTAATTTCTTGTTTCTATGGGTTGATAGCTTTATATGTGGTTTGTATCCTCATATTTTGTTTAGAAATTTTATGGTTTAAGATATCAAAGAAACCGTAACCATAGAGTTTTTATCCACTTACGTTTAAATTGAGAGTATGGAAATGAAAAATAAATATATAATAATAAATAGGTGGCATTTTGGAGGATAACAAATACGATTTGATATAAACTTAGATAAGTTTAGACATATTATAATGCTAATTGCTAATGTTAGTATAGGTATAGGTCTATCACGTTTTTAGTAATAAAAATCATAATATTTGTGGTGAGTGCGTAATGCTATTTGTCTACGTGATTTTATTTGTTTAATATGTACTATAATCACCCTAAATTATACGGTTTCCGTACCCTGAAAGCATGAAATTAATGATTTTTGTAGTAACTTTATGGAATATTGAATTAAAATACTGATGTGTTAGGTTTGAAAGCCTGAAAGTAATGATAATGATTTGACATATTTTTGTAGTAATATTATTAAATATGTTTTGGTCCGGGAGCCAGCAGCAGATTTTATGACCAAGTTCCTCTCAAGCGGTAATTAGTAAAATGCATCAAAGTATAGTATTATGAAGCCTCGTGAACGTCAGCTGGAGCTCGGTTGGGGGGAAGAGCGGTTGTAGCCTCCCGTATCAGCTGACGGTTTTTCCACCAAGATACAGCCAGCTGACATATATATTTATCCACAGTTACATATAAGCTATCATCAGGTAAATTTTTGTTTGAGAGGAAATAACGGAAAATAAATTTTTCTTTAAATTTAACTTTCATGTTCGAGACACCAGCTGACGTATAATACACCATGTTGTAACCAGCTGACTATTTTTTTTCGTTGAGATATTGGGTTAGCTACAATTTGACAAATTTTTAGCTGAGAGGAAATGAATGAATGAATGTATTTTTTTCCTATGTGCGTGGGAGGCTACAACCGCTCACCCCCCCAACCGAGCGCCAGCTGACGTTCACGAGGCTTTATAATACTATACTCTCATGCGTCTGACGAATTATCTCTTGTGAGGAAATAGTTAACCAAATTTGCACCTGGCTCCCTAACCATTTTGAATAACGATTTTTTTGTACTAATGTGGTGGTTTGATCTAGTCTTCTTCGCACAGACAGGTGAAAGTGGTACACATATGTTAACTGTTTCATATTCCTTCTATAGTTACACTGGTCTCGATCATGTTGTTACAAATTCTAATACCAATTCTTGCAACCAATGTATTGTTATGCATGGCAGCCGAGCCTTTGAATGCCATGGCCGCAGCTGTTGCCAATAAAGAATTTTCTAATACTACTCCTACATCTGTAATTTGGTATAAAGCTGATTCAAGGAATATTAATGAATTCACCAGTTTATACAACGGTCCAGTTATCACTGTTTTTATAAATAATCTCACAGATCTTGGCGAACAAATTAAATCGGCTTTAATTTATGACCAAACTGTTTTATACGTAGAAAATATAGTGGAATTTGATATATTTTTAAAAATATTAAAAAAATTGACGATAAAACCGATTCGCATGATATTAATAATTATATCAGAGACAAACGAAAATATTGTACTAACAGAATTTACTAAAAGTGCTTGGCAGAATGATGTAGCAAATATTATAATTATAAATAAAAATGAGAAAAACGAAACTAATCTCAATACTTTTATACCATACTCCGATAATAAATGTGGAGACTACACTCCTGTTCCAATAAATTTCAAACAATCTATGTTATTTCCAAGAAAATTTCGTAATTTTTTCAAATGTCCAATTAGAGTTGAAGCATACGCTCTACCTCCTTTTTCAATTATCGAAAAGGAAAATAATACAATAAAGTCATTCAAAGGAATAGATGCTGACTTTATTAATATTATACTTAATCAGATGAATGCAACAATGATATTAACATCTCATGAAGTGAATGAATTTAATCACACTTTAATCCGTAGCACGGCAAATCATACGTTAACACAAACTTTATACGTATTAATTTATAACTTAGCTGATATAGTTGTGCCGGCTGTAATCATCAACCAAGAAAAATATTTATCAGCTCAATTGTCATATTCATATGGTTTTACAAACATTGTTTGGTGCGTTCCTCAACGACAAGAAATATTGATATGGGCAAAGATAATATTGCCCTTTCTATCTTGGTTATCTGGTTTTATTGCCTTTTCTTTTTTACTTTTCATAATTATCATCAAAGTGAGTTTTCGTTTTCACAAAGTAACTAAAATATCGAACGATACTATTATTAAAAGTATCGCATTATTCTTAGGGCAAGAGGTGAAGTTTGAATCAGAATTTCGTTTTAATAACCTCGTACATATCACCTGGATATGGTATTGTTTTATTGTACGAAATGTATATCAGGGTATTCTTATCAATAGCTTACACGAAACAATATTGGAACCCCCTATGAGAACTGTAGATGAAGCTCTTCAACGCCTCGATGAAGTCGTTGGTGTTACAGCAGTGATGCATTTATACAAAAATACGTCAATTGCAAAACGTTACAAGCCATTAATGAATGTAAACGATATACCGGTCTACCTCCAGCGAATTGCTAACGGTGAAAGAATTCTTGAAGCTGTTACTAAAGAGCTCATATTATTTAAAGGATATAAAGTGCAAATATTGGAAGAAAGTGTGAGCCATTTTCCAGTTTGTCTTTTCATGAAACCAAGGTGGTCAGGGGCCAAGGAACTGAATCGCATCATAATTAGAACTATTGAATTTGGACTCAGACAACGAATTACCGAATTGCACTCAGAAAGATGGTTACGAAGAGCTAGGCTAGAAAAGAACGCTACTATAGATTCCTTAAACATGCTAACATTAATTTCATGTTTCTTTGGATTAATTGGTATGTATGTAGCAAGCTTTGCTATATTTTGTATGGAAGTTTTATGGTATAAATTGACTAGAAAATAAAATATTATAAAATATACGAAATTGTTGCAATAAGTATAAAAATGTATGCACAAAAATCCTCCGTGCATAGAATAGACTAAAAATTGGAACTTAGCTGTACTTATTCAGAATTTTATTAATATAAATTTAATAAACTATTTACTATCTCGTTTAGTTCAATTCGAATTGATAAATTGATAAGATTCTGAAAATATTGATTTTGTGCAATAATATTTTTGTATGTCTACGATATTCATAAAAATATTGAACTTAGTACCTGGAAATATCACTATAGTAATTTTAAGATTGTGACTTGTGTTTTTTGAATAGGTACCTATATTAAATAAATTATGGAAAAGTGCTGGCCTATTTCATTGAGTACTTTATGTTATCCAAAACAGTAATATAAATAAAAAAATATGTACTTATGATTTTTTTCAATGCCTACCTAAAACCTTACAATAAAAAAAGAAAAATAATTGAATTATTACATTATGCTGCCGATCTAAGTATCTAATATTAGTAGGTATTGTTATCATTAACTACTTAGAAGTTAGAAGTCACGTAATTTTTACATTTTCTATGAGCTCAAAGTAGAATGAAAGGTACTGATTTGATTGATCATCAGTAGGTAATCAATCAAAAATAATTGTAAGACAGCTTTATTTATCCAAAGGGTTGAATGGAACAAATTCTGCATAATAAATATGAATAATTTGTAAACTAAGTCGTAAACATCATAACGATTGTGGAACAATAATTACTAATTAATTAATATTTCCATTAATTCATTGATTTTTACGTTTTTATATAATAAATTATTATTGACTAGCGGTCCGCCCCGGCTTCGCCCGTGGTACATATTTCGCAATAAAAGGTAGCCTATGTTCTTTCTCAGGGTCTAAAGATTGTCTGTGCCAAATTTCATCAAAATCAGTCCAGTAGTTTATGCTTGAAAACCATACATACATACATACATACAAACCTTTCCTCTTTATAATATTAGTATAGATAGTATAGATAACCGTTAATGCATTATGCATAGAGTTCAGAAGGTAGAACAGTTATTTATAGGAATAGCTTTATTGTAAGAATTTGGAATTTGTAAAATTTATCTATCATCACTACATAGTATAAAACAAAGTCGCTTTCCCTGTCCCTATGTCCCTATGTCCATATGTCCCTTTGTACGCTTAAATCTTTAAAACTCCGCAACGGATTTTGATGCGGTTTTTTTTAATAGATAGAGTGATTCAAGAGGAAGGTTTATATGTATAATAACATCCATTAAATAGTGGAGAAGTACTGTTATTTTCGAGATTTCTAATGTGATGTAGTAAAAAAATTACATTTTTTCCCCTTACATTGCAAACGTTGGCTGAACCCTACGAGTTTTATCAAAATAATGTACTAAGTATTATACACATTGAAAAGGTCTACAGAAAAGTCCGCGATGGTATATGTCTATCTCTTATGGATAACCCACAATAACTTTTTTTTGTTATTTACTTTTTACGACAAATAATGGCTAATTTTCGAAGCGATTTTAACCAATACGGCATTAATCCTTAACCAATTAAATACCTTGAATACATTGTTCATTTAATATAGATCTATATATGGCCCTTTACACCGTATGATTTAAGTGAATATTTTCGAAGATATTACAGATTTAAAAATTGCGGGACGTCGCGATTGCGGCGGTACCGGCCGGCCGCCCGGCTATATAGGTATTTTATACCCGTGCGAAGCCGGAGCGGGCCGCTATGATTTTAATTTTTATATATACAACGTTCACAGTTTTTCTGTAGTGTACATATTTAGTATCAGCGTTGCACCCGTGCGAAGCCGGGGCGGGTCGCTAGTATATGTATATAAAACTCAAAGGTGACTGATATAGTGATCTATCAACGCACAGCCCAAACCACTGGACGTATCGGGCTGAAATTTGGCATGCAGGTAGATGTTAGGACGTAGACATCCGCTAAGAAAGGATTTCCCGAAATTCTTTCGGGAACGGGGAAAAACGGGGATGCACGTACAAAGTCGTGGGCGGAAGCTAGTTCATTATAAAAACCAATTTTATAAGTTACATCTTAAATGGTTAGGATTTTAGTGTTATCTAAATCTAAAATAGCTTCGGTTGGTGCGCCTGACTGACAGACATGTGCAATTAGCCTGATGTGCTCTCAACATAGGTATCGCCACTACCAATCTGATTCAACTTAATTAATTATTCCATTATACATAAAATATATGGGTGCATTGAGGCGAACTGAATATCTAAACGGAACGAATGAGCCTTTGTATGTTTTAATGTAATTAAATAAATAAATCATTTATTGACACTATTATTTGTTATAAACATTTAATGACCCAGGCTCTTAATATAGTTATAAACTGTAATAAAAATAATTAATTACTGTGGTATTCAAGAGTCAAGACTGTCTACCGGGAAGGTATAAAGTTAAATCTGTTTGGTTTTAAAAGACAAATATGTTATTTATTAAAATATTATTTGCACAAATGTTACGCTACTGCGGTCTGCGACGCTGACAGAGAGTAGGTATGGTTAGGCCTTAAATACCTAAACGATTTAAAATTGATTAAAATGATTATTTTCAATATATGTATTTTTATTCCTTTATATTTATTGTAGGCGTATTATCTATACAGGGTGTCCCACTATTGGTATACTAAGCGCGAAGGAACTTGTAGTTTTGCATACACTGATCACGTAAAAAATACTTAAAAAAAAATTACGTCCAAAATTTTTTGCTAAATTTTTCCTGAAAATCCATGTTTTCTTCTCTAGCTTCGCGCAGCCGGCATATACCGCTTCTCTAATATGAGCATTTTATCTATGAAAACATAATCTTAAACGATAGCTCACGTGCTGGTGGCAAAGTTGGGTGGCTCGCTTGTTATGGGTGTACACATAGAGTTTTAAGAATTCATTTATTTGAAAAAAAAATGCGTCTGGATTTTTTAAATTATTTTTTACGTACTAAGCGTATGCAAAACTATAACCTCCTTTGAGCTTAGTATACCAACAGTGGGACACCCTGTATATATAAAAGAAAGTCGTGTTAGTTACTCCACTTATAACTCAAGAACGGCTGAACTGATTTAGCTGAAAATTGGCAGGGAGGTAGTTTAGAGTCAGGAGAAGGACATAGGATACTAAATATGTACCACGGGCGAAGCCGGGGCGGACCACTAGTTTTTTTATAAAAAAAGGTCGAGCCATACCGACTTCACTCTGTTTTGCACTATCACTCACTTGTGCAGCATAATATCCAAATAAAAATAGTTTTCTTGTCATAGGCTAAGGTGGAAATCTTCCAATCGTAAAACAAATTTACCAATGTACGAGTCATTTTTTTATTATTTCTTATAACATTAACCAGCTAACGTAATTGTACTTTCAGTGAGTTCCGGTTTAAACCATATGTTAAAATCGCATAATTCAATCAGATCACATTTCCATGTAAATGAATTTTGTTGCGGTGCCTACTATCTCAGCGACGTATCTTTAATAACCATAAATCTCTAAATCGATTCGTAGCAATTATTTATGGGATAGAAAAACCCACGAATTTAATTTTCCCCTTCAAAAAATTGCCTTTAGCATATTTAGAGATCGAGTTAGATTGTAGAATTGTTTTCTATTTTATCCTTTAAAATGTTCAAATTAGATATTGATTTATTGTGGATCTGATGAAACTCTACATTAGCCTTAGTTTTTCAGAAAAACAACATACGTAGGTACCTACTTAGCTGAATGTAGTAGGCAATAAACATTATTTACTCTCAAACCAAAATCAGGGTCATTGATGCATATTACATTAAACCTATTGACACCAACAGATATTTCTGTCTAATCTCTGGTTAGTAATTTAATTAGTCTTTGCAAATACACAATTAGTACAATCCCTAGTTGCTTTACCGACCTATCGAACAATGCGTTGCATGTACCTAAATGTATCGATAAATACAATCTTAAAGTCTAGCCTATTTATGTAAATGTCTGAATTTATCCAGTGTCAGGCCGGTGGATCGCCAATTAAAACGCTCCGAGAGTCTCACGGGGACGGGACGGAGCCGATCCAGTTATCGGCTTACATTTATCTTCGCTAATTGTGATTGTAAATTGTAATACGTGCAGAACTGCTTAAGCATGCACATTGCAATTTGAACTAGGCATGTTTGTTAGCCAATTTTCGCAAAAAAGGTTCTCTAGTTATAGTGTAGGTATTAGTGGCTCAAGTTCATGAAAATTACTAACTAGGTTCTTAAGCAAAATACAAAATTTTCTTAATAAAAATAGTACAGATTCATGCAGTAAAAGTATTTTGTTGTGGATGTGGAGTCGATCAATAAATAAAAACCTTATGTTGAAGTTCTGTAAATAATAGGTAATTAATTATTATTTTTTAATTTGCATGTCAATTAAAATCATCATCATTAAAAACGTAGGTAAATAGTAAATACCACAGAATAATAATAATATACTTAATACGTATGTAATAAGTACATAAAATTTACATATCAAAAACCGTTTATGAATGTTCTTAATTTTAATTGCTGGACATTATCGCATAACACAACAAAAACATCTGAAGCGTTCAGCCTATTGACCAACCGATTCAATACATGATAGAGGAGGCAAGCCTTCCTCAATGCATACCTCATTTGTAATATCGGGATTCGTAGCGGGCAAACAATGGCGCGCATGCTGCCATCAAAAGCGTGTCCAAGTGAATTGTGCCAGACCTCTGCTATGGTGATAAATTGTCCAGAAACAATAGAGCAGTAGCACCGCCTAGCAGTTTGACGCACATAAATCAGCTGCTGCAAGCCCGTGTGTGGGCTACGCACTAAGCGGGGTTCGGCATTTAGGACGTCTAATTGTTTGGCAGCTGAACAAATACGGTAGGTATGGAACCATTATCGGTCGTTGCTGATTTCGCGGCGCCAATATTATTGGCGCTGTTTACATTCATGTGTGTAATACGTGTTGCTTTTGATTGGGGAATTTTAACCTTTTTTACAGATTGGTAATTGTTATTTAAAAATTAAAACATGATAATCGCTGATCAGTTTTACTTAAACCGTGTTAACCATGGCTAGCTTATATAGTAAAAAGCTCACATATTTCACAGAACAAATTTATTTCTTTGAAAACTATATTTTTTATTCTATACTCTACAAATTCTACATGTACATAATTTAAAGCTAAGCAGAGTTTTATAAATCGTAGAACATTATTGTGCGATGTTACTCTTTCCGCTATCGGCAGTTGTACAGTTTGACAGTTGGCGCAACTAAACTATGGGCATTGGGCGTGCAGCAGAGAGCTGCCGTAAACTGTGTAGTCAATTACTTCCTTAGATTATTGGATGAATTTGTATCTATACTACAACCTTACACAACCTATCTAGGTACCTACAAATGAAATTCAGGAGTCTTCAGTGATTACTTATTATTTAAGTATCAAGGTAAATAATTAATGAATAATAGATAATTAGACAATTATTAGAAATATTTGTGACTTCTTTATGGAACGGAGTTTGTACTTAAAACAACTTGTGTAATATAAATTCTAAGGATTTCATAAATTACTCAAAACAAATGTCGGATTTAATAATTCCACAATACCCTTAACCAGTTCGTACCCTTCAATTATGAAAATATTAATTTTAATATAGCTCTTTCATTGCGAGAATTTCATGGAATGGTTATGTTTGTTCTTAATAAGAAAATCAGATTTATGAAGTGAAGAAAGGGTTTATTAAAACACTCCAACAGCAAAACAACAATTGTTAATAAGTTGTTCAAATAAACAGCGTTATAAAAGCGCACCATACAACCACTGGAAGTGCCTTAGTTAATTAATTTTATAATATAATGTTAAGTGGCCAAATCTAAATTGTTTTCGAACAATAGCGAATATTTATAATTTTAAAGCTAGTTTGTTTAGATTCTCTGTTTTTAGAGTTTTAACATTTTAATATTATGTAATTTGATTCCCACTTTATAAATTTTCTTGATCCACATCAATTTCTATACAATTGATGTTATGATAATATTTTTACCAGGAAAATATTGTTGCCTTTTCCAAGATAACGTAAGTCAATTTGTATGGAGTTTGAGTTGTTATTCAGTCGGTAGTTTGTTCTCGTTCGTGTGAAATTGAGATGATCCTTAGAATCTACAATATTCTAGATTGCACGCACGTGTTACATTATAATATTTTGTAAGGCAAATTGAAATCTTGCTGCTTGCTTGTTTCACTGTAAATTTATTTTATATTACTGCATATGAATATGATAAAATTATTATTTTACATTTTCTATTTATATATTTTACGCTACTGATATTTATTTTTATTTAAAAATGATTGTAATGGAAACGATGAGTTAAATCTAAATAAAGGAGAGCACTTACGTGTATCATACCTAATATGTTTATACAAAAGTTTTACTTATACTATAAATTGATAGTTCGTTAGTTGTTAGTGGATCATTAATTCAATTATTATCTCACATGATTTTGTTTTTTTATCCGAACGGGATAAGTTGAAATGATACTGAATAATAATGGCTATTTGAATTGAATGGTTTCCGTAGAATTCAATCCATTATTATTCGTAGAACAGTTTTTATTATTAATTATAACACTTTATACGAAAATAGCACAAGTTTATACTAATAAACAAGATAACTACCGTAAAACTATAAAATGTTACGACATATTTCCGTATTTATATTTGATTTTACGGCGGGCAGACATTCCCGGCTTTATGTGACCTTTATGTTAGAACAGTGACCCACAATCCTTTTGTAATATTTGATTTGACTATAATATTATTGTAGCTATCTGATTTTCGCCTTTCGGACTTTTATTTTACGCATGTCTGGAATTTTAGTTGTGTGAATACTCGAGAATGTGTGACAAGCTTTTCGCTTCGTATTGTTAAAGTTTAAGCTATTTTTATTGATTTAAAACTAATTTGGAATATCTCAATTCTAAAATGTTAAAAATGGCTTTAAATAAAATTTAGAGGCATTTTTTATTGAATAAGACAATAAAAAATTTACACTTTCGTTGTTATAATTTTGTTTATTTTAAATTATTAAGTGTTGAAATAATACAAAAGATTATTGTTTTTAAAATTTATTAACAACCAACGGAAACAGCCAATCTAGCCGCGTCACATTATGCAATACAACATTTTATAACTAAACACAATCAAATCATCCATAGGTACATCTTTGGCAAGTCAAATTTAATATTAAAAAGCCTCGAATTATTTATAATACAATTTAGACAATACAATGGGTTACATATTCGTGATTATAGGTGTATGAATTTTGATTAAGTAGGAATCTAGTTTTATTTAAATCTAGTATAAATAATTATACAGATAAAATAGACAACACAATTCATCTTACGATTACGGGAAATCATTCGTTAACTTACTGAAGATCTTACCAACGTAATGAACTGAATTTTATCATGAGATCAAATCGCGAGACAATTGCCAGAATCTTAAAAGTAATAAAAATCTGAAAAACATCGAACAACGAAAAATATAATTCAAATATATAATTAAAAAATTGCATTGAATACATCTCGAAGGACAATCAAAAACAATAACACAAATAGATGCTATAAAATTTCTTATAAATAGATATAAAATATATCACATACAGACCTGTATAATAATGATATGTGTCTTCTTGAGCTTTCAGCTATGGTAACAGAATTCACAACGAAAATAAAAGCGAATGATCCTTTAAAATGTAAACTTACGTCTAATTGCATTTACTAATATTATGTACAATTTGCACTTACAGTAGGTACGAGGAGGGCGTATTACCCGTGGTCCATCCGCTATGACCCACTGGTGGGTCTACGGGTAATATTTTTTCCCCGTGGACCCACTGTCATGTCATACTATAGCAGTGGGTCCACAAGAACAACCAACAGATTGTTCGAAATGATTACGCAAGACATACACCGGGAAGTGCACATAATAAAATAATCCTGTCTCTATAACGGTCAAAGCATGGCAGCGGGGGACCACGGGTAAAAAGTACTTTTAATTCAAGTGCCCGTAGACCCACTGTCATACCATTCTATAGCAGTGGGTTCACGGGGAAAAAATACCCGTAGACCCACAGTGGGTCATAGCGGGACCACGGGTAATACGCCGGTACGAGCCGTACGAGTCGTCAGACTTTTCACAATATACATACAACATTAAAACAATACGAATCGATTCTCACAAATCGCTAATAAAATAGTGTTTATGAAGTTCATTTGGCATTTCCATGGCTCATGTTCCCACTTCAGTGGAATGGAGTCGAATCGCTGAATATCGTCTGAAAACATTTGGACAATCTTTGGCACCAACATCTTTAGTTTATCCAACCAAAGACTTGCAAAACCTTAAAAATACGTTCGCTAAATCACGAATACAGTGGACTAGCGCAATACGACATATAACCTGTGTCAATAATGAATGGAAACAAATTGATGAGCATTTCGGATTCTATTGTTTACTGAGCCAGGTTATATCCTCCACCACTATATTATAGTCAATGTGGATAATTGTGAACAGAAGTGATTGCAAAGAACAAGAATATTTTTCTATAATTAGTCAGATGAATTTCCAAACATTTGAAAAACCGGAATCTATAAAAAGAAATATTATTTACAGTTGTAAAAGCAGAGTTATTTAGAATAGGTATGTAGTGTAAGTAGAGTTGTTTCCGATCTTTCTGTTCACAATTACCCACATTGACCCTAATTTATGGGCATATTATAAAAATTATTTTAACAGGAACTTCCAGTATCTTTAAACATATCAGACCGTCAGCTTCGTAATTATTTGTATTCGTAGATAAAACATATCTAACGTTAGGAAGCTTCTAGAGGTGCCAATAATGCCGTTCAGCAACAGTCTTCGGTTGTTTAAGCAGTCTCAATCTTATAATATACAATACGATTACAAATTAGCAGTTCGTCTGAAATATGTAAAACAGCTACAAATGCACTTAGTTCCCCAATAGTCACTTCACTATCACTTAATCACATGCCTATATATACTTATATAGGTCATACAAAATCGTTGATTTCATTATTGAGTGGGTTTTCAGCTTTTTCGATGCATTTTCTGATAGCATCAAGTATGGTGACGACTCTTCTATCTAACGCAACAAGATGCGGTTCCCACAGTATGGGAGCCACGGGATCGGCCTTCATGGAGTCCCGGAGTACTGTGGATAGAGGTACTCCGTTGTGGAATCTGGAAAAGATTATATTTTATTAATGTGTTTTAATTAATGTTTGTTAATTAATGTTCAGTAGGTATCACGAAAATTTTTGTAACGTTGATTTTGTTTTAAGTGACTGATTACTATTATTAAAAGCACAGATAATTTTATAATAGTTAAAAGGATTCTTTCAGCCAATAAGTAAAAATATTATTAATTATCCCTTGTAGACTATTACAGCGTAAAATCATCGACTTTCTATATAATTGATAAGTAGGTAAGTTTCTACAGTTTCTAAATTTAGCTTCAGTCAAATTCAGCTACAAATTTTTCTATATGAAAAATCTGTTGCTGAAAACAACAAAGAGTTTTATTAAGTGTTTTAACTTCATAATTTAAATCATACATTACTCCAATAACTTACTTCAAAAGCACAGCAAGCGTTGTATGTCTGACAAGGCAGCACTGCAGCAGCGGCGCCAGTATGCTGAGCTCGTCGTGGAACGCTTTGCCGAACGCGCGCCCCTGGTCCAGGTGCAGCGTGAACGACTCGTTGCCGAACATTCTGCAACAATTTGTATGTTTAGCAGGGTGATAATTTGTTCTGGAACATTCTACAACAAACAGTTTTATACATATGTTATAGCCAAACTCCGAAGCTCGGGCACTCTTAGATTGGACTATGACTGGTCTGGCATTATGACTTTGGCAAAGCCCAAATAAATGCAATATTTCGTCAGTCGTTGTCTAGTTGATTAAATTGAATGATTCTAGTGTTTAATGTAACTTTTATGAATATTTCCCTTTTTATTTTTAAAAAATTATTGTAGTCATTTTACTCATTAGAAGGGCTTTCGATATCAGTATAAAGTTTTATGATATCTGCAATAGTTACAGAATAATCGCCTGTGAATACTTAACGATTACACCCTGTATGTATGTGTAATTATCCAAAATTCGATGAGAGGTAAAGCGAATAGAGAAATATTTAGATTATTCATCTGCTGCTCTTTTAGCACAGAAGAATAATCTTAAAAATCGAAAAGTTCGTTTTTGAAATCTGATTTCTGTTTAAACAAATATGAAGTAAACAATCATAATACTAACTTGAAAGTTTCGTAGTGATGCCTGTCCATGTTGCCAGAGAGAAAATCAAAAATAGACATATCCATGATATCCAACATCCTTCTTCCAGAATCGTATGGGGGAGTATTACGCACCTGCAAATAATAAATATTTAATTTATTTAAACTGAAGTTTTTGATATACCTATGTATTATGATTCGTTTTATGTACATCATTATAGAGAAAGTGATCAAATACCTAGTTAAGTATATTTTTTTCTTTTTGCAAAATTGTATCAACTTTAGATAATTCCCGGAAAAAATAACATAAACTATTTAAAAATCATTTCTACTTTTAGAACTAAACTTCCAAAAGTTTTTCTCTAGAAAATAACTCTACAAGATCCAGTCTTAGCAGATGAAGAAAACAAAATAAAACAATTTTAAAAGCATATTGAAAATAAACTTTAACATCACAAATAATGTCACAATAAATAACCTTTTCGCAGTAATCAGACTGCACTTCCCACGTGGCTTTCCGCCGCTTGTGGTACGACCGTCTCCACGGGTGCCGCCATACCTGGAAACAACAATGTTTTATTATTTTATAAGATTTTAAGTTGCACTTGAATAATATTTTATGGAGTTATAATGATAATATTTATTCATAGCAATATAAAAAATATGACAAAAAGTCTAATGTCGGAATTAGACTAGTCACTAGACGAAAGACTGATTAGGAAAATTAAGGTACATTTTTTCGTTATTATTTATTTGTTTTAAATTTTAATCAGTCAGAAATTAAATTACAGACTCATAGGTAAATTATATTATTTAAATATTAATCAACCACTAAATATTTAGCTAATGTGTAAATATGCAAGTTAATTTCCTGTTAAATATAGAAATAAACAAACAATTACAAGGATAATTAAGTTTATTTTAATACGTCCTTCAATATATGTAATTGAAAACATATTTATAAAATACAAGTTCATAATTTGAGATTTGAATCAATGTTTCTCATATTCGCAGACAATTTTTTTATTGCACTGATTATTTTTCAATTGAATAATAGTTGATATGAGAAGAGAGATGAAGAAAAATCCTATAAAAAAACTACTTCTAATGTTGGTCAGTAAAAATATCATTAGAAAAAGCTCACAATCACGCATTTTACTTTTCAACTGAAATAAAACTAAAATGCAAGCAACAAATACACCCAACATATTTCCCGTTTATTGCCATTCTTATTCCCATCAATGTCAATTAACCAACTTACCGTTCGTTTAGCCAAATCCGATGACGGTAAAAACGCGGCAAAACTTCCCTCCAACATATCTGGGTTGCCACACACAGCATGCCCAGTATCACAATAGTACGAACATCTGCCGTGAAAACAGAAGTTGTTCGCTGGCGACACGAAGAACGTCTTCAGTATGTCCCCCTCGATGACGTCATAGATCTCGGTGGTCATGTTCACCGTGCGCCCCACTACCGGCATGGCTCTACGGAATCCTAATACCCTGGTACATGGAAATAATTCGTATATTAACTAATAATTGTGGAGTAGTATTTTAACTAATAATTAAGTAATAAATATAGTTTAAATTTTAAACAGAGATGTAACGGAGCTTCGATTCCGGTTCCGTTAAGTCGGAACTTCCGATTATTATTACACTTTCGGTTCCGACTTCGGTTCCGATACTTTTGTATCGGATGTTAATCGTAGGTCGAACGAAACAAAGCGGGCGGCGCGCGACGGCCTGTGCCGAACAGGTTCATACATGTCGCGCGGGGAATCCCCCGACCCCCACTACGTGCACTCTATCATCAATTATTTTTTCACTTGTTAGTTGTTACAAAGCATCAAAGCTTTTGTTCATAAAGTACAATACATTACTTTTGGAGTCCATTTTGATTTAATTTGCTTTAGCTATTGTTCATTTATTGTAATGTCACCAAATGTAACACGCTACTTTGGGTTTTAATTTTAATTTAACTTTAAATTCATTAATTTTATCTTTTGTTCATTTGGAATTATGCCAATTTTTTTCACAGTTGTTTTTTATTTCATAATAAAAAATAAAAATGAAAAGAATTGACTATAAATCATGTTTTATTTGTCTTTAAACAAACTGACCCTGCCTCCGATTTCGATTCCGATTTCGATTCCGATTCCGATAAACCAAATTTGAAAACTCCGATTCCGATTTCGGTTCCGATAAAACTACCTCCGTTACATCCCTGATTTTAAATATTAAAACACACACTTTAATAAGATTTATCAAACTCGACAAATTATTGTTGTATTGTCACCGATCCTTGATAAGTGTAAAAAGAATTACATAAATCTCTCCGTGTAGAGTAGTCAAAATTGAGATTTTGAGTCGGTTATAATAATATACCAATTACTAACGGACAAAAATATAGGTAGGTGAAGCTAATGTAAGCAGAAAATATACAATCATTGAGTACATATTTGTATAGCACAAACGCATTTGTTCCGTGTTTCTAAGGTACAATTTTTTTATTTATTATTGTTTAAATGGTTCGTTTCTTTCAAGCATGCGAAATAAAAACGAATCAAAAGCCCTCTGTTGGAGACTTTATTAGTTAACATACCAACAAGGTATTTTTATTATCCTTTGTACGACCCTTCAAATATTCCGAAACAAAAGTTCATTCACGTCCTAGTAATAGCAAATACAAAAAATGCACCATTCAAGGATTCCTAGTTATTTTTAATTTGAGTGTGCCATTCAGATACGCAATAATTGTTTGTTATGTCGAAACAAACATGAATAATTAAAGGGTTTCAAATGGAATCGTTAGTCAACTAAAACAATACTGATTTGTATTTTTTTAAGCCAAAAACCAAACACGAATAAATAATTCATATAACGAAAGTACCTATGTATAAATAATTTAAATAATTACGACTACAAAATTATGAAAAGTATTTTTAGGATATTATGAATATATGTATATACCTAATAAGATTTTCACAGACAAATCTATCGCGATATTTGGAACGTATGTATGACGCTAAATTAACCAATTTTTTATCTACATTATAAACGAAATGTCTATTTGCTTCTTAAACATTTTAATTAGCTCCTAGATTGTTTTTATGACGCATAATAAGCAGAAATAAAATAATAAAAAAGACTCCGTGGATTTTTACAACGAGTAACGTTATATTTTGATAAAAAAAGCTTTTTTAAATTACTGTGTCAATAGAAATTTTCCGCGAATTTGAACAGCTGGTATTAAATAGTTATGTTGAGCCAAATTATAACGATTATTTTGTGTACTAGCTGATTAATAAATAACATGTTAATGTTAAACCTCAAATTGATCAATTCAGCTTTTTATTATTTTAAAACAAACAATAAGCCACTGTAAGGCGTCTTCAACAAATAAAGTCGGATTAAAGACAAACAAAAACTTTAATCCTTTAGGAAACCTTCACGAAAATTACATACCGCTAAATTTTATTTAAACAAGTGCTAATTTTACAATGTAAAAGGAAAATAATTTTTAACAATGTAAAACTAAAGGAATAAAAAACATACCTGTCTAAATGGAATGCAGCAATTTCAGCGTTGTGTCGCTCATAATCAGAAAAGTAGAAGTGGTTGGGCAATGTTTGTACGTCTCTTGCGAATCTGTAATAAATAAAAAAATGTTATTACACACAATAAAATAAAAACCAAGTAAACATTTAAGAAATTTATCTTTGCAAAGTGCAAAACAACTGAATTGAAAAGTATCCATTGTTCATTAGGTCATATCATTAAAAAAAAACATAATAATTATGTACACTATAATTTATTTTCACACCCGATAGAATTAAGTAGTCGGCGTTAAACCCAAAGCGGGTTTAACGCTTATGTACAGTTCGTAAAAATAAAACTGTTGCATTCATGAATATGATTCGTTTAACCTTTCCATTAATGTTTAATACTGCCTCTTTGTGAAATGATAACCAATACCATTGTAAGGTTTAAGGAGCTGTTCTCAGGTTATCGTATATACTATAATATATTTGATACATGATATTATCCTCAGACCCTACTACAATATACATAAATGGCGAAAACTAAACCTTGTTATACCGCATGTACCTATTGCAATGTCTTTGTATAATATACCTATTATTATATAACAAGCTTTCTGGCCGCTGCACTGCTTAGCCCGCTTTGTCTGAATCCTGATAATTATATACTAAAACCTTCCTCTTGAATCACTCTATAAAAAAACCGCATGAAAATCCGTTGCGTAGTTTTATAGATTGAACTATACATAGGGACATAGAGACAGAGAAAGCGCCTTTTTAGACTATAAGTATTGATATAGCGTTGATATTTTTAAATAAACTTAAAAGTTCAAAAACTTGTGAAAGTCCAAGTAGGGAATCATATTAAGTTCTCCGCGTCGAAGTACTTTTGATGAAAGATAGAACACGATCTATATCTAAGTACTGAGATACAATCGATGTATTATCTAATAAACGTGCTTAACAAGTGAGCTTTAGGGTTTAATGAACTTGGGTTCAAGAACTTTTAAAAAACAATGCATATAAAATGATAAGTAGTAATATTACTAAGGGCTATTTTAGACGCTTAGAGATTGCTTGAAAAAAGTGCATTACCTACATTTGAAAATGATTTGTTACATTTCATTCAAAATTTCATCCAATTCGGTGTTGTTGTTTTAGACAATACCCATGAAAGCGTAACAGACAGACTGACCTTTGCATTTGATTATTGATATATGTATTTGTTTATATTCTATTTTTCAACCTTCAACTTTGGATTTGTATTTATCACCTTAATCTATAATTGATTACCGTATTATGTATTTAAATTTGTTTTAAATATTTATGTCCTGTTTTATTCAAATACCTAGTAGTCTATCAAATAGCTAAAAATCCCCATCCATCGATAGCACACACATGAACTTAACCTTTAAACTAAGGCACATTTGTTCAACATTATCGGATACATCCGATAAGAACGATAAACCAATCGGCCGTACAAGAAAGGGTTCCTATCGACTGTCCCGAAATTTATCGTCCCCGTGCGAATATCGTCGGACACCGGCCCACTTGATATGTCGACGGGATAAGCCCACGAGAACATTATTTTTGATATAAATCACTAACTCGTTTGCACCCTAACGACCTGCGTATCGCATATATTTGATCTTCGGTTAAAATCTTCTCGATTTTACAGCCCATACATTATGGAATTTTAATTCAATTGACTGTATTGTACAATACGCGCAAATTGAATTAAACATTTGTATTTGAAGGTATAAGGGAGACAGATTAAAAATAAAATGCTGAAGTTATTAAGCCTTGAAATATTTGAAAAATTAACAATTTTTCATGTATTTTCTATCAGCACAAAGTATTAAAGTCCATCATAGGTTTTAAATATCGCTAATACTACACTTTGTTTTGTTTAGAAAACAAATACATTCCACGGTATCGAAATACGATATTCTCTACATTTGGGAATGGTGTTATATTGTTATCGAATAAAATTTGTATTTTTTATTCTGATATCTTTTTTGTCTGTCATATTTCATTAATCTACATTTTGTTTCAAAAAGACGTTGAATTATTGCACGCCTCATAAGCGAAGCGTTGAGGTGGGTACTACTGTCACTTCGCGCAAAACGTCTGATTTTTCAAACTTAAAATGTCTTTATGTATCATACATTGCACTTGTAAGATAATACATACACACACATATTAAGAAAAAACACTATTTTTAACGTTCATGATATTTTTGATGTCATTTTTGTTATTTAAACTAGTTAAAAAACAGTTTAAAAAAGTTCTGTCTTGGACGTCCGTGTGTCTGTATGTGCGGATCCTTTTTAGGGTTCCGTAGCCAAAATGGCAAAAACGGAACCCTTATAGTTTCGTCATGTCCGTCTGTCCGTCTGTCCGTCTGTCCGTCTGTCACAGCCGATTTACTCGGAAACTATAAGTACTACAGTGATGAAATTTGATGGGAATATGTGTTGTATGAACCGCTACAAAAATATGACACTAAATAGTAAAAAAAAGAATTGGGGGTGGGGCCCCCCATACATGTAACTGAGGGATGAAATTTTTTTTTTCGATGTACATACCCGTGTGGGGTATCAATGGAAAGGTCTTTTAAAATGATATAAAGTTTTCTAAAAAACATTTTTCTTAAAGTGAACGGTTTTTGAGATATCAGCTCTCAAAGTCGTAAAAAGTATGTCCCCCCCCCTCTATTTTTATAACTACGGGGTATAAAATTCTAAAAAAAATAGAGGTGATGCATGCTAATTAACTCTTTCAACGATTTTTGGTTTGATCAAAGTATCTCTTATAGTTTTTGAGATAGGTTGATTTAACTGTAATTTATTATATTTGCTGCTACGGAACCCTTTGTGCGCGAGCCCGACTCGCACTTGGCCGGTTTTATTCTTGTTAACACGATAGCGACCGAAATACTTTACTAATCGAGTCTTTTTTTTTCTCTTACGCTTGAGTATGCTCAGGAATAGAACCCTATCATTTTTCAGGGTCTGATTCGATGTGGTTTAATTGTTATTAAATAAACAAAAATAATAATTAATAAATATTTATTAAAAAAAAATTATGAGGCGTGCACTTTTGGATTTTCCAAATTATTTTTATAACTTTGCTGAAGATACTTTACATTTAATCCCATATTGTTTCGTTGTTTCAGAATTTTTCAATGTCTTTAGTATTTACTGTTCAGATGTAATTTAGATTCGATTCTAGACTGATGTCTACATTGTATTTGCTCAGTTTTTTTAAGCTTTCCGATGAAATCTCAGTTTAAAAGTTCTCTTTATATATGCCTCTTAAAAATATGATCTAATGTAGCTAACACGTAGCATTGAACAGTGAACCTCCATCTCCCCATTTGAAAATATAACGTAGTGTTATGTTATTGATATATTGAAAACTATTGTTGAGCACATTAAATACTTAAACTAACGGAATGCAGAAATAATTGTGTTACTTATTCTCCACACAATAGGGTACCCTCGCCTTACACGGTAACAATGGCACAAAAGGAACTTGGGAAAAACTCGCATTTACTTCAATAACACTTGTAGTTGGGAAGAAAGGCGAGCCTCTAAGCCGATCATGCGAGAACATTCCCGAACTTTAGTGAATGGAACCAACGCAGCACTCCACGTGACAACTTTCCGCTAGTCCTTTCCGAACACTCGCTAACACTCTGAACTAACACTTATGCATAGAAAAACGTCCGCGACCGAAGAAGTTTCAAGTCCTGTTTATTGGTTTCATCATTTGTTGGTGCCAGTTTACTCTTATACCAAACAACAAAAAACTGTTTTATAAATATAGAGCTATGATATACTTCCGAAGCTTATAATTTAATACTATAACAAACTTACCTCATTGGCTTGAATAAAGCTTGTACGCCGTTAGGGTAGTCCATTATGAGCTTCAATTGAGTTCCTCCCTCTTTTTGCTCTGTAAAAAAAATAACATTATATTAACCATAGCCTCATAACCTCGAGAGCACTGATATTTACAATTAGGCTAAGCTTGAAAGTTGTCTAATGAAATTCGACCTAGCAATTGAATAAATTAAACAACAATTAGAACGCAGCTAAAAATAAAGGGTAGTGTACATGATAAGTCGGTTCAACAATGAAATCCATTTAAGTGATTTAAATATTTAAGTCCAATTGGAAGTAAAAGGGCGAGATTGTTGTGCCACTATTGTCCGTCCGACCGCTAACCCCAACTGATTGCGGGACCGTCTTCATTTAATATACATAACCTGCCTTAAGCTTTGTAAACGCAGGTGGACCAAGGCTGAACGGGGAATCATTTCAATAATGTATTTATACGCATAGATTAAAATACTCTAATCCGAAATACTCAATAATGTATATAGGACGCATTGTTTTCGGCCTGGCGTCTACAGCCTATAATATGCTATGTAAAGGTTTAAACTAAATGAATCAACTCTTGATATGAGCTTTCTTCTGTCCTGTTAATTATTAGTAATCAATAATTTCAAATATTGAACTTTTGTAGGAAATATATAAACTCTACAATTTAATCTCCACATCTGCCTAACATCATAAAATGTCAAAAAATACAGAAAACTAGCACTCGCCGTATCCCCGACCACTGGACTCGGGAAAACTGCAAAATTATTCGATGTGAAAATCATCTCTCCTTTATAATATGGATTAGAACGGGTAATGACAAGATTTTACTTATTTCATAAATTATACAACTTAATGATTAAGTATGTATAATGGTAAAGTAAGTCAAAATAATTACAAATTTAGAATAGATCGGAACGTACATAAAACAGTAACAGTTTTTATGATATGACATGGAAGTAGGTGCACTTTGTATCGATTTTAATAATAGTGGCATTCTTTTATTATTAGCTTTTATGCTTTTTAAAAGGTCAAAGTCAAATCCATTTTTTTATAATTCATAGAAACCTTATTTACTCGAACCAACAATCTCGGAGTAATAAAATAACATTTTATCGGATTTTAATGTAGATTTCATAGTTTAATAAGTAGCGTACAATTACTTATTATAAGGTAGGTATAGTTATGTTTCATAATCATTGTATTATATTTAGTTCCGCAGGCACTTAGATATTTGTCACGTAAGTTTTATAATACTGTGGGGAGTTCAACGTTATATGGTCGGAAATTGAAGCAAAGCGAGAGCTAAGAATAAATATATTTTTCTTTACTAGCCAAAATATCTAATGAATAAATCAACTTCGATATCATTAGCATAATATTTATTAATATCGCACAGGTATTTGCATGTCGAAATCCAGTCCGATACAAGGTAGGCGATATTTAGAATTCTGTCTCAAGAAAGTGTTTTATGATACAATTTGAATTAATTGTAATATTATAAACAACTTGTTTCTGCTACGGTGGTGTAGTTTTGCAATTTTGTATTAAGTATTTAGGACCGAGAGTTATACACCTATATAAGTTAAAAATTATCATTATATTAGAAGACCTACATATATTAATACAGCTTTGTTTTCTATCTGCATTTCGTTAATATAAAAAAGAGAAGTTTGTTGTTCGCTGAATGATTTATTGACAAATGTCAATGCGCAGTAAACATAAAAAGCAGTGTTTACAAGCGACCGATCAAGTTTTAAGAACGTATTTAATAAAATATTCCGTTCATATATTTTTCCCAAAATCGAATGCTATCAAGAATTTAGCTTTTATTGATGTGTTTTTTTCCTTGTCCAAATACCTAGAAAACTTTATAAAGCACGCATACGCACAGTGGCATCAATCAATTCACGTTATCTCTTGACAACCGCTTATTTTGTTATTAATACCTATTCACTTATGACATTGTTGATATAATTTTTGATCTGTTAAATATGTTGTGTGCCTTTAAAAATATACTACATATTTAAAAAAAAAAACAAATGGATGAAATTTTTATGAGCGCGTTAGACTGCCTACTTAGGTAGATGGAAAATGTCCAGGCGAGGGAATCATCGGAAGTAATAATAAAAAATAAGTTAATACAAACCAGCATGTAAAATTGGTGAAGTTGCCATATCCTTGAGAACCTCCTCCACTAAAGGCTCGCCCTCTTCATACAGCTCGTGTTGCGCTATTTTCAGTTGAAACTTTTCCAAGTTTGATGCGTTCACGCTGCAGAAAAAAACCAGGAATAAATTATTTTATAAGCATTTCCCTTTAGTTAAGAGATAAATTTATTATTTATATAACGTTATTATAGGTTTAAGCATGTACAAGTCTCTATATCACCATCTGTGACACATGTTTAGAATACGACGTGGAATGATGTTTTATTTCTACTTAGAATATAACCACATCATCTCAAACTACGAAGCTTTATTAGAAAACTCGCTATTTATGATCGACTATAAAACTTCGTCTATAACTTTTTAAAAGTACCCGATCGTAAAGAACACAAAGAGAGAGGGAAATCAAATAGCATTCGAACTTGATTCGAACACTAATACTACGTGTTCTCTCCGTTGAAATTCTGCGCCCTGTAAATACAGTTTGAAATTGTTATCACACATTCTTAACCTGATCGTTAATGTCGAGATTTACATGGAAGATTTTCCGGCGTGTTGGTTTTGGCTGCGTGGAACACATAAGTGGACGTGATTCGCCTGCTAGACATGGCCCACACTCCAGGCGACGTCGCGCGGGACAGTATGGAATACTAAGGAGCCTACCGTCCTACGTGTACCGCTCTCAATTTGTGGCATGCTCCGATAACCTGCATTTAGAAATCAAGCCGACACCTGCTATAAAATTTATTGACTCTCTTTTTGGTGCGAATTGTATTCAAATCTAATGGGAATTCAGCACTGGCACCGTTTTGCAGGACATTTACAATTCTGCATATAGCCACAATATAGCTGATGAATAGTGCATAGCTTTCTACTACTTAACTCTTGTAGCATAATACTGTTATATTATTATATCAATTGTTATTATTACAACGAATATGCAGTAGCAAGATAAATTACTTATCGGTCAAGTCTATCGAGGACTTGCGTTGAGAATGATATGATTATAGGTTACGATGTAGGTATCTTTCGATACCCTGATATAAACAATATTTATTCGATAGATAAATCTATAATGTAAAATATTTTATTCGTATTCGATACTACACAAATAATCTCAACTGTACAAATTTGCGGCCTTGTCGCATTATCGCATGTGTACAGCATCATGAAAACAAATAAATTCACGCAAAATCTTCTTTGCATTAAACAAAATATCTTTGAAAATAAGCCCATCTCATTTCACATTCTTACGACTCATCATTTGCGGTAATGTATCGCAAAGAATAATTCCCAAATTATAGCAACCCTTTACAAACGATACGTATAATGAGTTGCGCCATCATATCTAGAGAGGCGTTTGAGGAAGCCTCCTGCATTCATTCCATTTAGTTTTATTGTCGAAGACCCCGCGCCTATCTCGGCAGGGCACCGTAACAGGATTTTTAAATAAGATTCCTCGCAAAGCTTGTGAAATTTGCTTTACAAGATAAAAAAAAGGTCGCCTTTCTGTTACATATAGAATGATCCCATCGTATAAGTATGATATTATGATCCGTTTTTATAGTACTATCAAAAAGGAATCCGTCCAAAATGTATAAGTGTAAAGATGGAAGAATAAAGGAGCATGTTATGTTAAAGTTTTTCATTTCTTGTAGCGTTCCTGCGAGATTTGGTCTGCCTATATTTACTTAAGTGAAATTACGTCAACGTGTGGCGGCCAACCTGTTTGGTTTTAATGCATAGTTCAGCACTTGCCGGGTTATTCGTAGAGGATAAAAGAGCCCTGCCAGCTTTCGGGATGAACATTACTAGCTAATGTTTATGTGGATAAATGCTGAAAATTACAAGTGCATTATGTTATCACTGATTTCCTATTAGTGATCATATTTCTTAAATTATTTAAATTGTATTGCGATGTTCAATAATTGCTAACGAGTTTTGACTAATTTTAAAAAGTTAAATTTATAATTGACAGAATCACGTAATATTTGCAGAATATTAATTTTTTCCAAGTTTAATTGCAGTTATAACGAAGTCGCTAACAATTTAATTCGGCAACTCGACGAGTGCTACATAAATCGTACTTGTGGATGTCAGCTGTCGGCAACTTCGAAAATTTTCCTTGTAATGTCCTTTTCCCGTCGTTTTTCGCGAAGCAATTTTAATTAATATTTCTTAACGGTCTTTAAGCGCCAGCGCAAAAGACATAGTTTATAATAATAACGCATTTGTAACGCAATATACTTATTTTGAGTCGCAGTTAATAGCATCTTGCTCTTTTAAAGATTATGAAAGTTAGTTATGAGTATTTTGGGAATACCATCTTCAAGTCCATTTAATAAGAGAGTAATAAAGATAACTTATTTGCATATTATTATTCAGCGACAGTCAATCTTTTCAAGGTTTGTAATTATAATATTTTCTGTGTATTTGTATATTATGTGTCATATAAATTAGAGTTGTATATAATATATGGTTAAATAAAAGTACACCTTCATTTAAAAGTACCTTACCTAGGTTCTAGATCCTCCATTTCACCAATGGTCGGATTTTCTGGTCGGAGCACATTCAAGTCTTTATTTGGCGGTATTACCACGGGGTTGTCTTCGTATTTCCCTTGGAGTTGCATAGCCAGTATCCTCTGAAGGTCTTCGAAGCGATCTGCTGGTGCCGTCGGAGTTCTCGGTTCAGCTTCCACACCACTTATTTCACTTGGAGCTGACTGGTCGAACTCTCGAGATGAATTACTTCCATTACTGTTGACAAATTGATTGATTAACTATTTTTTTATACTTAAATAACAAGATGTACCGAGTATGTTTGTAAGTAAATGAGATAGTAAATAGGGTAGGTAAATAATGAGGTTCGAAAGTGGCGTAATGACAGATAGGACTAAAATAGAAGATAAATAGATAATAGTCCGGGATACATCGCCCATTTTTGCAAGTGATTACTATCAAGCTAATTTTTCGTGAGTAGCTTTATTTTGATGAGATGCCCAATAATTTCATGTACGAAACTCTCGATTGTGGTAGCTTACAGAGGTAACAAGGATAAAAATTTTTGATTTGACGGTTCTCAAATATTTATTACGCAATTTGTAGGACAATATGTCTGTTGAATTATATAAGTATTAAATAAGTGAAAATAAAAAAATCAGCTGGTTAGTAATCATTTATGATGACTTCGTTATCGATACACATTGGAAAGGGGGACTCTTTGATCAAACCATAGATTTTGAAGGACAAATATTTTTTCGAATAATTTAGATAATTATCTTGAGATTGAACAAAAAAAAAAACATTCAGTTAGTAATTAATATTTGAGAACCATCAAATCAAAATATTTTATCCTTGTTTCCTCTGGTAGCTACCAAAATCGAGAGTTTTGTACATGAAATTATTGGGCATCTCATCAAAATAAAGCTACTCACGAAAAATTAGCTTGATAGTAATCACTTGCAAAAATGGGCGATGTATCCCGGACTATAATGTACAGAAAAAATATTTGTTAAAACATTTTACTAAAAACATTTGAATGTGCGGAACCTTACGTAAAATACTTCCGAAAGGGGGTTGCTATGGAGAGAACAATTGATAACTAAGAACAAAAAACTTCAACTGATTTAATTAGTCTTAAATATTCAAGAGCCCGTATTTTGATGACCTTCAGTCGGTTATTGTTATGGCTATTGATGAAAGGATTGATACTTGAAGGGATAATTTAAATCATTTTCACGAAGCAATTGGAAAATTTACATTGTCTCCTCCACCCACAGTGAAAATTAGTTAAAGAGTATTATTAAGAGCCTATAGTTTACATAAATTGTGGTTAATATTACTTGAGTTGTCTAACCGCCAATTTAAACTGTTACTTGTGGAAAAGAGTTACGAAGAATTAATGTTGAAGAGTGAAAGCGATGCGGTTTATTTTCAACTTTTTATTTTAGTGATTTAACTTATTTTTATTATATTCATAAAATTATTTTATATCATAACATTATGTAACAAGGATAAACACATTATTTAAATAAATTGACAGGAATGGTAGAGAGGAAGGAAAAACAGATTTTTACAACATTTAAAATAAGGTTTATTTATAAGCCTCTGAATAATTAAATCCTATTTAAAGTTTGTTTAATGATTGTTAATTTATGCGTAATAATATCTACCTATGAGCTATTTTATACAACGGTTAAGTCCCCTCTCCATGTATATAATTGATCAGTTTATCTATGAAAAGGTTATCCAGTCTTGAATAACTACTCTCTTTCCTTTCCCGCGATTATGACCAGGTCCTTAAGGTTAAAACGTTTGAAAGGGCAAACTTAATAAATAAATTGTATTTATGGGTTGTAAATTGTAGAGTTGAGGGTTTATTAATTTATTAATGTTGCGTCAGTGTTAGGAACACTCATGAGAAGGTTGTAGATGATAAATACATACGCAGACAGCAACTTAAAATTATTACCTACTAACTCAAAGTTTATGTCTTCATAATTATCACTTGAAATGCTCTTACTCGAGCTTTGAAAGTAATAAGCGTGTTTAAAATATGGTGAATTTAAGACCCCAGACAGTGTAGATTTCTTTTTCGTTCGACAAAGATAAAATGTATATGTGGGAGGTACTGAAATGATATTTTTGGAAACAAGTAGTTCTCTATTTAATAAATAGTTTGTTCGCGTGAAAATTAATTATTTTTATCATTATATAAGAGTTTCCGTTTTGTTTAAGAAGAGCTTTAAAGATATCTATTGAATATCTTGACATGAATATCTTAATCTCGACACAAAAACCACACGTCTTTCTTCGACAATCAATACCTAGCTGCTTCAATAAAATAGATTTTATATGTTATCAATACATTAACAAACGAAATATTCATTAATTTATTTCTTCTATACTGGTCACAATATGCTTTATCAATAAAGAAGTAAGTTGTGCCTTCGCTGAAAGTTCAGAATTAATTACGATTGAAACACAGTTATGAGTTATTCCCGAATGAGTTCCAGGTATACGTGCATCAATTGATATGCATCATTAATATAAATTGCTATTCAAGACCAATATTAAATGAATTTTATATGCACGTATTTGTAAGGAAATACGATAGGTAAATATTTCCACGTACAATTGCATTAAATATCTTACGCAAGAGCATAATAGTGCGAGTTAACTATTTTTTGTAGAGGCCTTTGTCAGCAACCTAGTTTTGCGTTTTTACAAATATACGATTATGTTGGCATGAACAGCGTTATCTACAAGTATGAATATTAATGTAGCACTCATTACATGCTTAATTTAAATTTTAGGTCCTACGCCCTTTAATCGCTAACGGTTATCATTTCATTTTATCTTACTTTGGTACTACTGATATTATGATACAAATTTATCTGAAGCTAGTGTTGATAAAATTTTATTTTAACATTTTCTATACGTCTTTCGACACTTTCAGTGATAGTCATAATCAAGTTATAGTAAAAATGAGCGTGTGTGCCGAGCACACGTGTCAGAAGTTAAACTTCTTTGTCAAGATTTATAGATACCAAAATCGTCGCCTTACTCTATTAAATTCGTACTTTACAATACATACTCCTGCACAATAACACGAATACACGTTTTATCGTTCACAAAATCAATGAACTAACGTTTTCATTTATTCAAAAGCTCGCGTCAGCTTTTGCTACTAGCTGAAAAATATTTTTCACATAATTAAATTAACTTTCGCTTTAGTGCCTCACTTGTTTACGCCTAAGTGGTTGTTTGCAAATGTCCTCAGCTTTGTGTTCATGTTGTAAACGGTGACAGCTTTTGTTTGTAGAACAATGCATTAATTAATTTGTCATCGCATCGGCTGGATAAATATTTAAAAGTAAACGTAATATGAGTTTGCCACTCCATTACTTTTATATCGCTAACAATAGCTAGAAGTAATAAAGCATTTAAAATCACGCTATTGTCATTAAATTAAGTTTAATTAGTGGGATTTAATTTTACTTCGGAACTTTGTACTAAGCTAGATTAATGAAGAAATATTCGTAATTCGTTTTTCATTTTTATTTTTCAGTTCGTAAAAGATAATCATAGTCATAACTCATAAGTAGAGCAGCTAATCTCAAATATGTAAGTTATATGCTAATGAATTTGTCTAGCCCTACACTTTTTTATAATTTTTAATATACCTAATATTTGCACGACTCTGGCAGATATTAGAAAATATTTAATTAATTATAAGATAAAATGAATTCCTTTTGAAGAAATATTTAATAACATAAATAATAAACACGGTTTACAGTTTCACATTATTTGGCCTTACCTGGATACTGAGTAAAATTATTAATCAATAAAACCTCTTGAGGTATGTGAGTAAATAGAAAATCGCCGCAGATTGCTTTCAAAGGCAAACATTAGTGTCGTTGTAGCAAATATTGAGACACGTCCAATATCGTATTACATTTCATTTTCTATAAAATTACAAAATATAACTCATGTTTTATAGTAAACATTTTAATATTATTTTTAATATCACAAAATTCCATATATCTCAGATTAATAAATGTATGTTTCAATTGCTGGTAGAAATGGCTTTTTTGCCACTTTGGCTTGTAAACATTAAACATACTACGATAGCCGATGTATCGATATATCACAAAGACCTTGGTCTTAGCTTATCCAATTAATTAAAAATACTTGTAATATAGTGAACGTACCGATTATAAACATTCTTGATAAAGAAACTTCATTTGACATATTAATATGATGCTAATTTTAAGTCCTTGTTGTTTGAATACAAATCATATTTTGATTAATTAATTATTTTGCATGACAAAAATCAATATTAAAAAAAATCATATCCATTATAAATTTATAAATACATATATGCATAATGTTGCATAAATCCATACTAATATTATAAATGCGAAAGTAACTCTGTCTGTCTGTCTGTTACTCAATCACGCCTTAACTACAGAACCAATTTGTATGAAATTTGGTATAGAGATATTTTTATACCCGAGAAAGGACATAGGATAGGTTTTATCCCGGAAATTCTACGGGAACGGGTTTTTCTTTGAAAATGCGGGCGGAAAGCAAGTGTATAAATATACATATAAACGAGTGTCCACTGCGCTATGACATTTACATGGATTTTTTTTAGATTATTATGAAGATGTAACAAACATATTTGTGTATATGTAGATATCTATCATATACCTAGAGTAGGAAGCTGAACTGTTTGTAAAATTTCTAATGTCATTGCGAAGACGGAGACATTAAGAATGTATGTAGAGCTATGTAAGTCACATCATACAGATCCAGTACAATTTAATATTAAACGCTTTTTTGGGGACTAATAGGTAAATTTTATTATTGTGGTGAATAGTGATGTGCTCAGAGTGTTCGCTCATACATTTATTTTACACTAGCTTTCCACCCGCAGCTTCGCCCGCGCAGTCAAAGAAAAACCCGCATAGTTCCCGTTCCCGTGGGATTTCCGGGATAAAACCTATCCTATTTCCCGGGATAAAAAGTAGCCTATGTCCTTTCTCGGGTATCAAAATATCTCTATACCAAATTTCATGCAAATTGGTTCAGTAGTTAAGGCGTGTTTGAGTAACAGACAGACAGACAGAGTTACTTTCGCATTTATAATATTAGTATGGATTTAGTTTGTAAACATTGCTCTTTTTCTTTTAATTAATACAAAAATGTATAAATAAATATTTTACCTGCTACAAATGTAAACTTACATGGACTGGAGCAGTATAAGAATAAAAAGAGAATTTTATTACGGCCAATGTAAGTACCGTATTTAACAACAGAGAGACATCAAATCTCCCCTTATACATACTTTATAGTAAAATGTTATGACACTGATGCAGAGTTTTTATTTATATCAATGGAGTTTATTTTCACAATAAGATATATGAGATAAATAAGTTTGCATTTCTTTGATTGGCCAAATTCAAGTATCAACGAAAAAGTATGTGTTAAATATTGACATCAGAATTTTTAAATACCTTATTTGATGCTTTAGAATTAATATATATATATATCATATATTAATTCTATATACATAGAAATGAATCTGCTACGTTCTGTTTAATCAATAACACATTACCCACAACATTACTTGTACCGTGATGCGATCTATATGCGAAATAACTTTAGCGACGAGTAAATAAATAAAATATTTTAAGAATAACACATTGCAACACATTCTTATACCTAAACAAGATTGCTCAAGAAAAATGTTTTACCTTCAAAATACGTTGGTTTAGAAAAATGTATAAAAAAATCAAATACATATAAATAAAATGTAGCATATAATATTTTTATATGCGTACCTTTTCCCGCTCAACATATATCGCTATCTACAGATAAGAGTATCGAAAACATGTTATATTGGGTTTATGATAATTTTCGATAGTGATGAGTGTAGAGACCAAAATTACAATCATTATCTCTGCCGAATTTTAGGAAATATTTTTTTGATTAATCAAGAATAAAATTAGTTTTCGTTTTATTTAAATAGTATCAGTAACTATCATTTTTGCGTTGGGAACCAAAGAAGTACTTAATCAACTAAAAGAGAAAAAGGGAATGGAAAATACTCATAATAAAAACTTTATATCCGACAACTACTTAACACTCCTTATTGAATTGTAAAGTTACAAGTAGAATATTAATTAACGATATGTTTGTTTTTGCATGAGTGTTGCCTGTTATATAAATGAATGGGTTGCTCTATTTTACTTTAAAATAGATTTTTTTTATTATAACTGAAATCGTATTTATTAAATTTAGTAAATGGGTACAATGAGTCAAAAGATATCGTCAGGATATCTTTTCAAAAATGAAAATTAAATTTTCCAAAGAAAGAGCCAAAAAATCAAAGATTTGAAAAATTAAATAAATATTGTGAATGTTGAGTAAATGAAATGAACCTAACACTATGATAAGGAATCACCCGGCTGTACACAGTTCAATTTAATATTATATGTAATGTAGAATACTTCTGAACAGCTGTTTGTTCTAGTGATATCAATTAGATATTATTGTAGCTAATATCCAATAGTATAACATGAATGTAACCCAATAAATTAAAACAAACAAACTTTGTGTGACGCATGTTATATTCAGAATCTTTATAATACATATTTTCTTTTGGGAAATTCCAAAAATAATTAATAACATTTTTACTGTTTTGAATCAAGTCATATTACTGGCTCTACATTATTTAAAAATTTATAAAAACTTGTTGCTGTCACTATCGAAGCAAATTATAATATAAAATCAAAAATGCCATTATAGTGTAATTTAGTGCTATTTAATAAGATATTAAATCATAATTAGCTCTGGAATTATCTCAATTAGTTAATAGAACAGGAAATTTTGTTTACACATCGAGAAACTATGAATTATGTTATCTTCAAAGACGCTGTCAAACCGGTAAACATGTGATAACGGGAGATAACATATGTATATTAATAAAGAAATATTCTTCAGAGAGCTATAATTCCTTGAACTAAACAAAATTGTAAACACGACGGTCTGTAGGTACACAGCAATCGTATATAATTAGCTTATTAAGTTATTATACATTCATGCCTATTTGGGAAATTTGATTCAAAGTTAAATTAATTGCGGGGTATTAAACTAGCCCTCATTAAATTTAAATATTATCTACTACTAAAACTTTTAATTTCACTAGCTCTACCACAAGAAACAACACCAAAACACAAACACAGCTCACCTTTTCTGCAGGAACCGCTTCCGAAATTCGATGTACGCTGAATGTCCTTTATCCGTTTCATCTCCGATTTTGACTCTGCCGTGCAACGGGACTCTGTGTCCAGAGATGCCATAGTCCATCTGGAGGTCCACGATGAGCATCAGCGTGAAGAGGACGAGGAAGGCGCTGACGGCTAGCGCGAGGCGCTCCTTAAGTTTCATATTGAGCATGGTGCGCGCGGTCGGCCGGCGCGGCGTGGCGGCACTGCGCGCATGGTCCGGCGTCGGGGAGCGTTTACAGTCGCGCGCGCACGCCACACGCCAGCGGCGACGCCACCGCGCGCGCGCCCACCCGCTGACGCTGCAACATTATCACTAATTAGCTTGCGGTCGCCACTCGGCCCGCGCCCGGGACGGGGGTATCGCTCGCTGCTCGCTGCTGGCCCAACCAGATGAGCATCTTCAGCGATAAGGACCAATATAATGCGCAAAATACGTATATTGTGATGTAGAGCAAATTTAAGGACGAAATTTATAGAATTTAAATGGAAGAATCATGTTCATATAAGGTCCTTAGAATTAAGGTTTAAAAATAGGATTTAAAAGGCTTGATCTGGATTCTTTTACGAGTCAATACAAGCTGGCGTCATTATAATTCAGGAGATGACTCTACATTTTATGGAGCCGAGAATTGAGATGTTTATATATTCATCAACTTTATACGTCTAAAAATGAATTAAAGAAACATCAACGCATATCAAAATTTTCTTTACAATCGAAATCGGTATAGATTAATTTTAATACAAGTCACAACCACAGTCACAACTAACAAACATGAAGAATTGAAATAGGTATATCAAATAATAATAAACGTGACATTTAATAATAAACCAGTTCAAAGAGTTAAAATATCAAGGAAACGGATAATGTTAGCACAATAACGGTCTGTTGTACAGCTTACTCTTAGTGCTACGAAGTACGAAGCTTTTCATTCATAGCTCACTTTTGTGTAGGAATTTTTATTCGTTATAACGAAACTTTGTTGTTTGTCAGACTGTTCTAAATGTGAGGTCAAAGTTAAACATTCCCTGTTTCTGATATCAATATTTAAACATTATTACTTCTATCTTAAGTTCTATAGAAATAGTGGATCTTATGAATTTGGCGCCATCTGTCCTTCTGTAGAAGCGTAGCGCTAAAAGTTTGAATCAGTGCTTTGAAAGTTAGACATTGAGAATAAATTAAACAGTTACAGTAATTTGATTATTTATAAAATAGTGATAACATATGACTATTCTTCTTGTAACTTAATTTTGTGTAAAAAATTAAATCATTGAAGATCAAATAAATACCCTAGTAGATATTTAAGGAAGTCAAATAAAGTCACGAGTATATTTAATAGAGAACGTAATGAAAATGTTTGTTACGTGACATTCTAATAGATATAGGATATTAGAACCTGTGAATAAAGTGAATCTATGACGTTTTATATTTGCAATAATGCTATTTTGGCAAAATGTACTTGCTCATCAAATAAAATAACCATTTTATGTGTTAATTAATAGAAAGGTCACGTAATGTGCGCGTGCAATAGATAACTAGAAAAACATGGTCGTGATTCATGACATTGTAGTAAAATTGCACACAAATAAAACCAACACATCTAAATATTACTCTATAATATACATGTGTATTAAAATAATAATTCGTCTATATCAGCACGTGGATAATGGATGTAGGATATGGAAAATTCTGCGACCTATAAACATCTATGATATGATTGTTTCTTTACCTTTTAATGAAATCCTACAAGCTTTTGGTAAATCTGTTGTTTTTTTTAGTAATAGTAATTAATTGTGATTATAAATAATCTAGCTGCTCTGTCTCTGAACATTTATTTCGTTGAAACTTGGAAATTAATAGGAATTTCTATTCAATTTTAAAATATGTATTTTTTGTGTTTTTGCTTTTTAAGGAGAGTCCTTAAAAAGCAAAAACAGAACTATAAATATTTGGTATAAGTTAAAGTCAAAATATTTAAACAATCTTGTATTTATTTTATTATATTACCCAAGTAATTAAAACGATAAGAAAGATTTTTATGAGATTTCGTTTACAATATTGACACAATACTACGTGAAATTTGGAAAGGAAAAAAACATTCAAAATAGGTTGGGATGTATTGAATTCAGAGGAGTATATTCCTATGTATATTGTATATAGGTCTTTGTGAGCCCATTTGAAAAATATTCTTGTGTACGGACTAAAAAGTGTAAAAAAAATATTAATGTAGTTACATATATGATTCACGATAGGTACAAAGTAGTTTGCGATACGCTCTATTACATATAATCGTAAACCAGCAATAAAATAATATTACGCAATGTAATATTCATGTAAGTAATACACGGCAGAAAATGTAAATGAAAATGTAATGTAATGTTGTGTACAAAAAGGTGTTATTGTAAAAAACTACTTTACATGTTTATAAAATGGATATTATCGACGCTATAAATCATTGAGCTATTTCTCTTTAGTTTTATTAAAAAAAAGTTTAATATACTAATATAACTTAATAATATACAAATGTAGACAATTATTATAGTCTATTTAAGGCATATTTATGGGTTGTTTAATTATCCTGCAACTTTTGTAGAAGCTTTATCCGTTATTTCAAACAAAAGCTAGAAAGTTCAATAGCTATTATAGTATAATATTAAATTAAATAGTAGCTGTAATTAATTGAGATTCTTGTGTTCAAATACAAGTTAAACTAAAATTATTTTAATTAAATAGTTCAAAACTATAACAAAACAATTGAACTGATTTAAAATTTAAACTATTTAAATTGCTATATATTCAAAATTTTTGTAATTACAACCAATACGCACGTCTTGGAAATTTTCCCACGATTTACATAGTAAATAATCATTTAGTTATTCCCTTCACTCTGATCTTAGATTTAGATTGCTTGGACCAAGCAAGTTTGCATTTCAACTATATAGCCGTTCCATTTCTTATAATATAATTAATGTGTGTTGTTTGTTCTCTTTACACGTGGCAAATGTTTTACTGTTTCGCCGCGTCTAAGTCCCGTAACGTGAAATGCCCTCTTAAAACTCACAATTAGTATTAAAAATATAGACCTCATCAGAAATGAATAAATAAATATTTATTTTGCTATAAATATTGTATTAAAACATGGTGATACAATAACATTAATAAAGTACAAACATGTTCAGCCAATAGATACAATATAACATGCAAAAAAAAAGAAAAAAAGGAGTATATGGATACATGGCTATAATTATGAAGCAATTTAGAAATTTGATACGAATTTATAGAGTTCAGTGTGAAAAAGAAGCGATTTGCGATTAATGATCCAATTTTATTAAACATATTCTCTAGTTTCCAGGAGGCAATGTAAATGCGAATAATAATTTGATATTATAGATTTCTTTCACTCCCTTTGTGTAGGCGATGTAGGTCGTATAAACCAGATATTACAGAAAAAAAAAAACTCCATTTGAACTGATTGAAGTGTGCAAATATTTGTGAGCATGATGACGAAGTAAAATATTTTAATCTGTTATGATCCAAAGGGTTGGTAGAGCATATAATTTTACGGACAGGTGTTTTTATGAAAACCACTAAGAGGTGTTTTTAAGTTTGGACTCATAATATGCGCTTAAAAGGGAATTTTACACTAGGCATTCTTCCGTAGATAAAAATAAAAATTGCTCGTGCTGAACAACAAAGCTAAGATAAAAATTTATTCCTTTTTCAAAAACTATTTTTAGATCTGTAATATATAATTTCAATAGATAAAAATTTTGTCATAATAATACCTATTTATCCTATTGTAATTTTTCTTAAAATATATTTTCCATTAAAAAATCTGAAAGATACTTGAAGGCTTTTATAAAGTAAATGCAGGATTAAACTGTATTCTTTTATGTGGGTTATAAAAAAGTAATTTGATTTCAGCCAGTAGTAAGCCTTATGACGCCGAAATCAGAACAATGTACATATTTTCCAGCGGTCTAAAACACAGCAACCGCATCTATCCGACCTCAATCTTATCAAACGCAGGAGATAAAAAAGAGTGATAAACTTTATATCGTTAGGAGTAAATGGCTGTTTTAATTGTATTTCAACGATGACACTAATTAAGGTCGGTGTGCTGGAAACTTATACAAATTAACGAAGGCTTCATATCGTGCTACAAATTGGATAATTGGAGTCTTTTTGTTTCCTCTGTATCGTTTGCATGCAAGCCTGAAGTACGTCGAGTGTGTTCCACAAATTCAGCGAACATTTTGACGGAGCATTTGTGTTTTTATATTGTATTGGAAATCGGACGAACGTTTTTATATTTTGATATGGCTAACAATGTCTGATTTTGCATCCCAATTTTTCCAAACAAATACAAACAACAAAACACAATAATGCACCCCTTTTTCGTTGAGCTTTGAGAAGCATGTCGTACAATCGAAAGCAGTATATTTTCAGATTTACATTAGCATTCATTTGGTTTAATTACTGAAAATTATGTTTCGTCTTTTAGTTTTAGTTTATAAAGTTTATTCAAAATAAAATACTTCAACTGTACAGAACGCAATGAATCACAACAAATTTTATATGATATTTTCAGAGGCATCCACTTTCAAGTTCATCCACGTAGCACGATGCGTAGCAAAACATAGATATTTTACTTGTTTGTAAAATTTACTTTTTGCTGTGTATCTTTAATTATTATATAATCATTTTAAATAGACACACCTATCGCATATCCTCGAAGATTGTAGGAACTGACTTTATATTATAATGTAATGTACACAGCAAACATTTATCGTTGACTTCATAATGAAAGTAACATTTGAATCATACGAAGAACATAACATTATGCGTTAAGCAAAAGAAAAATTACATAGTATTGAAACTTTGTAATAATATTATACATATACAGCATCGTCGTTACGTACTTCATAATTTTCATTATTCGCTTGTATGCATATGCAGCGGTGCATTAATGTTATTGAATGCATTCGCTTTCGTCACTCCTACAAAATAAGGCCTAAGACTTGCACACTACTTCTATTATATTCTCCCAAAATGATAGTTTTGGTTGCTTTATCAATAATTTAAAGCTTCGAATCCAAGTGTTCTTTCTGTTGATATAAAATCGCATAGCATTTTTAATTCACTGTAGATTTCGTTTTATATCTAGTGATATGGTTCGGAAGCTTTTTCGTGTATTGTTCTAACATATTATGTTATTTCACAACAAAGAATGTATCAAAATAAGTTAATTCACTTTGCTTTCATTTTACCGCTCGATTACTATTTCAACAAACGGCCTTTTGTGTTATGAAAAATGAAACGAGTAAGCACTAAGGCTACATAAACGATAGTAGCATGCAATGATCACCTTACTCATTCAACACGGAGATAAACAAAGGAACTACAGCTCTGATAACATCTTGATCACAGCCTCCATTAGCCGACGGTCTATTGTGGTATATTATAAATAAAATGTATACCTACTACGGTACTCGGTAGTCGCTAAGCGTGAATCCGCCATGCATTATTTGGACAGTGATTTGGTGTCATTAATGAGATGTGTTGATAGCACTTGTATGTATTTGGCACATAGGGAAATTACGCAATACTCGCATATCTATCGTGTTGAATGATATTTATACGTACTTAAAATGCCATGTGGTCAAAATTCTACATTCCCATTTCTTATACTTACAACTTTTTGACTACACTTTTCACTTATATAATTTCGGCTTTGACGAAAACAATGAATGTATTAAGTATATATCGTCAACCTATAGATAAATGAAGTGAACAAAAAAATACAACGACAAGAAGATGACACACTGTGTTATAAAGACGAGCATATTTAATTATCATGGTGATACGAGCCTTTTGTTAATGTCTTATCATTACTCATATTTAAAAGAGGACAAAGTAAGATTGTTTCTTTATTTTATGTAGGTCGTAATCTCCAAAATTACGGAAAATGCAGTTTGGTATGGGTTTTACTTATTACGCTACATTATTCCTGAGTGCTAGAGTCTATTTCTTTTTATTACCAAGAAAGCGGACAGGAGCTCCTATACAATATAATAAGTATATAACTGGGTATATTTAAGTTTATACGCGTAGGTATATATAATGAGAAATACGAAAGTATAGTATCAAGTAATTACATATCAATACTATTGTTGAATTAACATTCAACTTATAGTCATTCAATATTGTACATACAAATCACTGTACAATTCTTTCTTCTTTTCTGCACAATCCTTTTCTTTTTTACTTAATATGCACAATATATTTCAGTATACCACACACAATACCAAAACAATAACAATACGTGATACTAATTTTATTTGTGTTACAAACAGTAAATATTGAATTACAACTATTTCTTCGTAGTTTACGTAAAGTGTCACATAACAATAGCTAGATAACGCGTCTAAACAATAACATGGAAAATCTCCGGTGGGAAATGGTACAGTTTTTCACTACAGAAGTGATCTTATACATTGAATATCGCATGTGATAGAACCATTTCTTATTATTGAAACTGGAAAAGATCCACGTTCTAATTAAGATAAATATTGCATTGTGCCGTTGTTTGCCAACTATTTGCTGATGATTTTTTCAGATACATTCTATGCTAATAATTGGTTACTTCTTGGTTATATCATTTGGTAACTTAAAACTATCAAATTAAAATATAAAGAGCGCTGGAGCCTGTTACAAATTAAAAGCGTTATAAACAAATGCCGTTGCAACTTTAGGACATTAGACCGAATATTGTTTTACTAAAAACACTAGACACTTAATTATAATTGGTACATTACACATCGATTTAATATCGAGAACTATTATAATTTTTTCTAAACCTAAGATGTAAAGAGGAATAATATTCCAATAGTGTGAGCAACAAGCACTATAAACATAAACCGAACAAAATATATCGCAACAAAAGATAATATGTAATATTTTAATTCTTAGATAAAAATACGATGAATAAAATGCAACTCTTTGTTGATGTCACTCGCTCGTTATGAATTAATCGACGCGAACTAAATGACAAACTGCTTCCTGCGTCTTTGCGCTCGTACTCGTGCATCATTGTTCAAGTAACCTACATTCATCAGACTATTTTATATACATTTTAAAAGAAAATTAAGCGTCTGCTGTTCTTGAACGGAAAATCTGGTTGAAATTTTACTAACTAACTGACTTAAATTCGACTAACTGCCCCACCAAACGTTATTTCTGCCCTATAGCCCCGTTTTCATGTTTCGCAGAATTGGTAGAGCCGTTCTCGAGCTTTACGCTTAGCTATAAGTTTAGCGATTAATTTTTTTTATATACATTTTAGAAAATATCTGTATTCTATAATGGACCTATTCGTGGAATCTTAGGAATGATAAGACTACAGATATTCCCGTGTTCTATATGTTTGCGCGCATCCTTGTACTCTACAATATATCTCCTGCGTAATTGGCAAGATTGTTCCCGTGGTCAAAATCGGTAAGGGGAACTTTTATTGCTTAAGGACGAATTAACTATTATTGGACTACTATTATACCCATTTGTTTCCTGCAATGAAAATATGGGGAACCTATGTATGAATTAACGTATTTTTTCATATACGTACAAAAAAATATACAATTCACTTATTACATAATTTTACCCGATGAGTGAGAAAGTTGTAAGTAGTTATCGAATTTAAAAAGATAGCAAACCATTTATATTGTCTTTAATAGTTAAAGAATAATTATCAATGTTACATACAGAATTAATAACAACGAAACAATATGTTTCAAATCTTATCTTAATTACCATAAATGAAATGCTAATCTATTTTAAACTAGTTAGAAATATGTAACAATTAACAATACATTTTTATGCAGTTACAAACATGAGAAAGTACTCATTAAGGTAAAATGATAAGCTTTATCGAAACTTAACGCTAATTAAGGAAATCAACGTCTAATGAACAAAAGGTAACAAAATTTTGTACCGTTAAAAATTGAATTCACGCTTCACTTCTTAGCTACTCGATTTATAATTAAATTTCAAAATTAGAATTCATTAATGGGTTTATAAAATCGATAAATTATAAATTTATCGATTTTATAAACCCATAAATTATATCTACCTTTATATTCATATCGAAATGTAGCTTCGTAGCACAATAACAATACACGGAATTGTTTCTTACAAACGTTGAAATTTATTAGCGAATATTCTCGTATTCGTTTCAGTACAATTAATTAATTTCGATGATTAATTAACATATTGGCACAACAATTTATAGAGAAATATAACTGTTTTCATATAACTGCGTCTACTTATCTACAGCTACACGTGCTCGTGTACAATAATAACATATCACACACAATTATGTCGTGAACGTTAAGGTGATGAATTAATTTTTCTAACATTTACGGCCCTTTTTAAACCTTCGTAATTTTTATATTATTAAAGTTGTCGTGATGAAAATTCTTGACAAGAAAGTTCAATAGTAACACAATACGTCTACCGTTTTAGAAACATGATTCCATGATATTTTCTCGATAGAAAAAAAATACAAAGTTCTCATTGTTATTTTTTTTTAATCTCTGGCATCTTCAAAATAACAAACGTAAAGTTACGACTTTTTGGATATTAACTATAAAATATACAACCTATACGTCTACCGTGTTAGAATTTTGAAATATGCGATGGTTTTGAAATAAACAAGAAATACTTGAAATTAGCGCGCGACCAGCCAATATAGCGAGAGCCGCCCTGTACCTTCCTACCCCGATCGCTGCACGAGTCATTCCCGCTACGGCCGTCACACGGGGAACTTGTGTCGCTCGCGCAATCGTAACAAAGGGTGACAACACGATAAGACAAAATGAGACAAATGGGGACAATAAAGAAAATAAGAAGAAGAAACATAAAGGTTGGAGGAAAAAGAATGCTTACAATTGGAACAAATTAATGAAGTAAGTTGGTTTTATTTTAAATTTGATGATAATTGTATTATAGACGATGTTTGATATGTACCCCTGTTTTAAGTACATAACGAATGTGTAAGATTTTTTCATTTATAGCATAAATAATCTTTTCAGAAATCCGGAATCCAGAAGGAAAATAAACCCACTGATTGTTCACAATGTGAACCCACTCCTTCGTAAGTACCTTTATTCAGTCAAAAATGTATGTTATCAACGCTCTACTGGTTTTATCGCATGATTCCATTTTTAGCAAAAAGCAACAAAGTGCAAAGAAATAAAAAATCATGGTGAACTTAGTGGAAGTATGGTGGACGTAATATGGAATTATGGAACAGGAGCTCGTTGGAGTAGTATTATATTTTAAAAAAATACGAAAAAATTTATAGAATTTCTTAGTAGGTGGTAGATAAGTATGTTGTATAAAGAATTTGATGTTGATATTTATTTCATTTATACTTACTACACCTGTGCGGGAAATTGCTTAGTACTAAAACCGGTTTATATTCATATTTACATAGTAATGTGAGTTTTCATTTCGAAAAATTTTGTGTAAGTATATTAAATTGAGTTCCTGGGTGATCTGGAAACACAATTGGGCCCGGAGGATGGCGCTGCAGTCACTCCTCCTAATCACATGAACCGATTTGGATGAAAATTTGTGTGCACATTTCATTGTTGTGGGATGATTGGTTGATTCGTTTTCACATTAGCTAATATTATGTATTTTTGTTGTTAGAAAGTAAACTTAATTTAATGTTTATAATACATTATTATTGGTATAAATAAGCCAGTGTTCGTCTCACATTGCTGTACCTGCCTACCTATCCTACCAGGGCCTAACTTTGTTCTGGCTATTTTATTTTGATTATTTGTAATGAATAATTACAATTATAATAGAGTGCAAAAAATAAATACATGCGTCAATATATTTTGTGTTTTTTTTAAACAATTTTTTTATTTAAAAAAATATCATTCCGACCGCGGCTTTGCCCGCGTGGAATAAGGTTATATCGTGAATCCTGTTTTATCCCACAGAAGTGTTCAGTTCGGATAAAAAGTATCCTATGTGTAAATCCAGGCAATTAGCTATATTTTATCAAAATTGGTAATGTAGTCTTGACGTGATTAAGTAACAACTAACAAAAAAATATACAAATTAACATCCAAAGTTTCGCATCAGTTTTACTGTATTAGCGATATCTTCCACTCTTGACTTTGACTGAGAAGAATTAGGGTTTATAACTTCTTTCAGAAATAGTTACCTTTCATTTCTGGGCATGATGTAATACCTACGTCAGCATCAAATTCTATCTAAATCAATTCAGTAGTCCGCGTAATTAGGTACCATTTCATTTTTTCAGAGTAACAATATTTTTTGTTATTTTAAAGATTATTTATAACCTGTATTATTTTGTAATAAAGTAAACATTACGAAATAATAATAATTAATAATTATTAATAATGTCTAAGTAGTTGTTAAAAAGAAGATAATTTTGTGTTTATAAGCAAGAAAATAAAACCAATAAATCAACAATTAAATATATGTATAACAATATTATAACTGTATGACGACTCCATACATGTTTGTCCCGAGTCGGCCAGCGGCAGCGCGGCGAGTTTGCAAGAATGACTTCGCGCACACCCGCGTTCGCGATAGCGAGCTATTAGACTCCGCCCGCCAAGCAGTGGATTTTTTTTTGTGTATCGTCTTAAGAATACAAATCATGCCGTAACATTAACTCCATGCGTACAAAATTGCTTTCCAGATTATAAAAAGGAGGAAAGAGACAAATTACCAACCTACCTACGAGGTAGTTAATGACTAAATTGTTGTGGGTTAACTGTTCCGATGCGAGGAGTGGCGACAGGATTCTCACATACACACACATACTAGTACATAATATATAATACACATATAGCTGTCGTACATTGTATAAGGGCATTGAGACAATAGGATATGAAGACCATATGCGGTAAATGATTACAGTCCATCGTTCGTGACACTTGACAAAGAGGCGAATAGCGATTTACAAGGATTTGTCAATAAATCAGTTATTTTTGACAAATTATTATCATCGACTTCAAGAATCAATATGCTATTATTATTTCCTTATTAAAATATATGAATTTATCTCCAATGTTCGCATATTATGGGCCCTCATCGATTAACAACGCGGCTGCATTCATTTTCATTGAAGATACTCTGGAGTGTGGAAGAAAGCTTTTCTTTGTTCCAACCGTATGAGAGGATGATGTGAGAAATTAAAACCACTCAGCATTTAGACGACGAAGAAAGTATTTAAATGAAATGTATTGAGCAAGTCGCGAACGGAAATGAGGTTCTTTCAGCACACTCTTTTCCATTTTGTTTGACTGTTTTAGAAGTCCAAGTGCATTTTTAAAACACTTTCCTCCAATTTAATGTTAATTTAAAAATCTAAATAGTTTCACGTTTAAAAATGTACAGCTCTTCAGAAAAGTTCATGCAGAAAAAAAAATTACAGAACTGCGAAAATATCTTATTATACCTACTCTTTGATCTTGTGACCGCTTAAAACTAAAACTGAATAACATGATTGAACAATAAAAGGCATCATATAATAACAAGGTATAAGTACGTGACTGCCTTTCAAGTGACACTAATATTTATTCAAAGTCGTATTTTTTAACGTTCAAAAAACCTTCACGTAATGATATACAAACGCAATTACATATTGTATATAATTATATTATTTTGTTAGGACATATTTAACTGACCTTTACCTAGAAAATAATATAATACGAGAAACAATTTCAAGGTCAGTGAGCATGAGAACTTTCGTGTGGTTCCTCTTAGTTATTGTATAACCGCGACACATTGTTTTACCGAGTTCTCTAGCATTTATTTAATATTATTGTATGGTAGTATAATAACGCTTTCCAGTTTTACCGATATGTCATGTTTTTTTTACTATATAATATGCAGCTTAATGAAATAGAATCTAGGTACTTACACCTATTACATAAAGCTGAAAAGATTTTTTGTTTAAACGCACTCTAATCTTGGGTGTTAAAAAAATCATTGTTGGATGTGTTCGTGATCCCTAAGGTATTAAATATCGATTATATTATATTTATTTATTATAGATGCCATTTACAAGTAGGTATCTAAACAGGAATTTTGTAAAAGCAATGTGCTCTATAACTTTGTTATTGAACCTTCACTCTTTATTGCACCGTGAAACCAGAAAGATCAATTAAATACAGGAAATACAAGGCAAGTAGTTTAGCACATTCTTTGAATAGCGAAGCGAACTCTATTCCTCAATGAGTGTGAGAGTTGCACAACAGTGAATTTAAATTGGATTTCCCTATTTTCGGTATTTTCTCCGAATTCCCGTGGCGTGACATTGATAAAGATCGTTTTACATGTTCACATCCGTGAAACTAGAAGTGACGGAGCTGTTTTAGCATGCATCGCGCGGCTGACCGACTGTCGTGCCTTTATACTGCTGGCATACATTGACTAATCAATGATTCTGATTCAGGTATCACGTCTTATTAAGACCTATGTACATGTATTTAAAATAATACAAACGATACTGGTGTAGCTAACCCAGTTAGGATTGCACGAGATCAAAATTGATGCGTAAATCGTTGGTGGTACTGAAAGTTAACATTATCTAGAACTATAAACTAAAAACTTATCTTTTTAAGGACAAATTTAGATACGTATTATTTCGTTTTGATAATTCGGAACCTATTAACTTAGATATCTTTTGCATCATATTTATGCGATATTTCTTTATTCTTTTTAATCTTCTTCCTTCTTTAAATAAAATAATAAATTACGCAAAATAAAGCGATATAGTTTATAATATATGTATAGTAGGTAATCACCCGTAACTAGGTACCCATTATATTTGTTTTGTGTTATCACAATTGTATTATTGTGACAAATAACTCTTTATAAATCATAATAGCCGTAACGAACGACATTGAAAGTGAAAAAATGCATATTCATTCTTTACAGACTTTATCTTGGCGGGCAAAAACGTTGTCTATTCAGACATATTCTATTCAATATTCATTCAAACCTCGTACGTGTCCGTAACTAATGTTCTACGCTTATCTTCATAAAATAGTGACATCACTACTTTAGAAGCATGAAATCAGAATACTAATATTATTTTGATTCGACACCTTTAACACAGAAAGTCAGCCATGTATGTAGAACCATAATAACATCATTGTTGTATTAAGACGATACACAAAAAAAAATCCACTGCTTGGCGGGCGGAGTCTAATAGCTCGCTATCGCGAACGCGGGTGTGCGCGAAGTCATTCTTGCAAACTCGCCGCGCTGCCGCTGGCCGACTCGGGACAAACATGTATGGAGTCGTCATACAGTTATAATATTGTTATACATATATTTAATTGTTGATTTATTGGTTTTATTTTCTTGCTTATAAACACAAAATTATCTTCTTTTTAACAACTACTTAGACATTATTAATAATTATTAATTATTATTATTTCGTAATGTTTACTTTATTACAAAATAATACAGGTTATAAATAATCTTTAAAATAACAAAAAATATTGTTACTCTGAAAAAATGAAATGGTACCTAATTACGCGGACTACTGAATTGATTTAGATAGAATTTGATGCTGACGTAGGTATTACATCATGCCCAGAAATGAAAGGTAACTATTTCTGAAAGAAGTTATAAACCCTAATTCTTCTCAGTCAAAGTCAAGAGTGGAAGATATCGCTAATACAGTAAAACTGATGCGAAACTTTGGATGTTAATTTGTATATTTTTTTGTTAGTTGTTACTTAATCACGTCAAGACTACATTACCAATTTTGATAAAATATAGCTAATTGCCTGGATTTACACATAGGATACTTTTTATCCGAACTGAACACTTCTGTGGGATAAAACAGGATTCACGATATAACCTTATTCCACGCGGGCAAAGCCGCGGTCGGAATGATATTTTTTTAAATAAAAAAATTGTTTAAAAAAAACACAAAATATATTGACGCATGTATTTATTTTTTGCACTCTATTATAATTGTAATTATTCATTACAAATAATCAAAATAAAATAGCCAGAACAAAGTTAGGCCCTGGTAGGATAGGTAGGCAGGTACAGCAATGTGAGACGAACACTGGCTTATTTATACCAATAATAATGTATTATAAACATTAAATTAAGTTTACTTTCTAACAACAAAAATACATAATATTAGCTAATGTGAAAACGAATCAACCAATCATCCCACAACAATGAAATGTGCACACAAATTTTCATCCAAATCGGTTCATGTGATTAGGAGGAGTGACTGCAGCGCCATCCTCCGGGCCCAATTGTGTTTCCAGATCACCCAGGAACTCAATTTAATATACTTACACAAAATTTTTCGAAATGAAAACTCACATTACTATGTAAATATGAATATAAACCGGTTTTAGTACTAAGCAATTTCCCGCACAGGTGTAGTAAGTATAAATGAAATAAATATCAACATCAAATTCTTTATACAACATACTTATCTACCACCTACTAAGAAATTCTATAAATTTTTTCGTATTTTTTTAAAATATAATACTACTCCAACGAGCTCCTGTTCCATAATTCCATATTACGTCCACCATACTTCCACTAAGTTCACCATGATTTTTTATTTCTTTGCACTTTGTTGCTTTTTGCTAAAAATGGAATCATGCGATAAAACCAGTAGAGCGTTGATAACATACATTTTTGACTGAATAAAGGTACTTACGAAGGAGTGGGTTCACATTGTGAACAATCAGTGGGTTTATTTTCCTTCTGGATTCCGGATTTCTGAAAAGATTATTTATGCTATAAATGAAAAAATCTTACACATTCGTTATGTACTTAAAACAGGGGTACATATCAAACATCGTCTATAATACAATTATCATCAAATTTAAAATAAAACCAACTTACTTCATTAATTTGTTCCAATTGTAAGCATTCTTTTTCCTCCAACCTTTATGTTTCTTCTTCTTATTTTCTTTATTGTCCCCATTTGTCTCATTTTGTCTTATCGTGTTGTCACCCTTTGTTACGATTGCGCGAGCGACACAAGTTCCCCGTGTGACGGCCGTAGCGGGAATGACTCGTGCAGCGATCGGGGTAGGAAGGTACAGGGCGGCTCTCGCTATATTGGCTGGTCGCGCGCTAATTTCAAGTATTTCTTGTTTATTTCAAAACCATCGCATATTTCAAAATTCTAACACGGTAGACGTATAGGTTGTATATTTTATAGTTAATATCCAAAAAGTCGTAACTTTACGTTTGTTATTTTGAAGATGCCAGAGATTAAAAAAAAATAACAATGAGAACTTTGTATTTTTTTTCTATCGAGAAAATATCATGGAATCATGTTTCTAAAACGGTAGACGTATTGTGTTACTATTGAACTTTCTTGTCAAGAATTTTCATCACGACAACTTTAATAATATAAAAATTACGAAGGTTTAAAAAGGGCCGTAAATGTTAGAAAAATTAATTCATCACCTTAAACTGATGAATGTCAAAGACTCTTTTTTTTGCATACAATTTGTTGTATTATAACACACAGAGAATTTTGTTTAATATACGATTACTTAATAGATTCATATTATAAATAACAGTATTGTAAATAAATGTTGTGATTAGGAGATACCTTAGGAGATACCTTCCTACATATTGATTAACTTTCGTTTTAGATTGAAATGGAAAGCATCGCCAGGCTTTCTAGAGGATAGGATACGATAGATTAGTGCTTGTGCTTATAAGTGTTTATTTCCAATTGTATTAATGAATATTGATTAAATATTATTTTGTTAATCTTACATTAAGGATAAGCTACTTTATTTTAGAATGTCAAACGTGATACTTTGTGAGGATGGCTGTTTGTTACAAAAAGCTTATCAAATCTGTATGGAATTTGCTACGGAGAAAATTATAGAAATATGCAAGTTGCTCTCATTTACTTGTCTCTATTTTGCTATTTACTGTCGTATATTTATCAATGTATAATAATTGGTGATAATAATAAATTCCTCACATATTCTAGTATGAATATAAAATAATGTGAAATATATATGTACCTCCTCGATCTAAACGTTTAAATACGTAAGAAATTGTACCTCTCAAGAACAGGCAATGTGCTCAGCGATGCAGATGTAACTAGACACAAGATACGTTGCATTAATGCACTTCATTACATCAGCGTTTAACTAGAGCTGTTTGAAGAATCAATTTTCAGTATCGCATTGAGTTTCTACATTACCGACTTAAGCAATATGTCCATTTAGATGACCCGCTAATTCATTGCGAAATTGAACACTTAGGACAAAACGGCATCCTTAAACATCAGTTAACACTATTTTAGAAACAAGGTAAATATAATTTATAAGAGCCTGTGTCGATGACTTCTGAACATCACTCTTTTGTTTGACTTATCTTGGATATTGTCGCAAATTTAAAACGAACACAGGTCAGTATCAAGACGTAGGTAAGCAAAGCTCGGTATATTAATGTAGGCAGTTTAGAAGGTACCTATTTCAAAGATCTAATAAAAATAAAATCTATTAATAATATCATAATGTGCTTACTTGTTTTAATGTTTAATTTTTCCGCAATATTAAAGAATGTTATAGACAAATTGTTGTATCTCACCATTACACGCGCTTGCCTTGAACAGAAAAGCCGTTGAGGGAACTTACAGTCTTATTATAAACAGTTATTTTTATTGATGTTGTGATATCATTATACAGGGTCCTTGGCCGTTACCATCCGTAAAGCTTTCCTCACGCGTCATGTGCGTAAAGATGAATCTATATGAATGGTTGGCAAACATCCAACGCGAATCGTCGACCTAGCCGACCTAGAACTACTTTTATAATTTGAAGGATTGCGAATACACAACAACAAAATCTTGAATCTTTTGTTCTTTTGAGTGTAAACAAAAGACTACGAAGGCTGAATAAAATTCTTTAAGTGCTTGTTTAATAAATAACTTCCCACACTGCACAAAAAATTCAATTTAAATTTCAGTTATGGGTCGCATTCTGACATTGACACACCGGTACCCGAAATATAACTGGCTTCTTATTATCGATACTTTATGTGTAAATTTATTGAAAATAACTTGAATAAAAATGGTATAGGGACCGACCTACTGAACATTGCTTAACTCATGACTAGGCATTACTATAACATCACATCACCAAACTTGATTGTCAATCAACAAAGAAGAATTTATTTATTACTAGAGGTCCGCCCCGGCTTCGCCCGTGGTACATATTTTGCAATAAAAGGTAGCCTATGTCCTTTCTCGGGTATCAAAATATCTCCATACCAAATTTCATGCAAATTGGTTCAGTAGTTTAGGCGTGATTGAGTAACAGACAGACAGACAGAGTTACTTTCGCATTTTTAATATTAGTACGGATTGTATCAACTAGGTATCTAATCAATTCTATCGTGCATCTGAATTACATATTATTTATTTTCCTTACGGAAGTAGAGCGCGACCAAAAATACCTTTAATAGAATGGTACTTTTTTGCCCGTGACTAATAAACAATGATATCTCATAATCTTGTGATACATTATTTAGTCACAATAAATTAGTGTACAATTTGCCGTAACACAATATATCAGACAGTTTGGCACGCTTACAGGTGTCATCGCCCCGTCGGAGCAAATTACTTAATGTCGCTTAGAAAATTATATTTGTTATTATCGTTCAAAATGAAATACCACATACACGCGGAACCTTGTCTGTTTCATAGGAGGAGGATTAAATAAAATACATTTAGTAGGTATATCATATTGTACAAACAAACCTTATGAAAGATTTAAAATAGAATATTGAAACATATTTTTCATCTAAACGAGTAAGATACAATAATATCGTCTATATTTAGTCCCTCACAGCCAAACAAATAACAAAGACAAAAAGCAAATAAAGCAATAAATTTAAGAAAATTCAACTACACATTTTCTATTGTGCTCACTAAAACTTATTTTTAATGAGAAAAATCAAACACTAGAAAATTAAGGATAGCAATTAGTTCAGTATAAAGTGGTATTGTATTAACAAGGCTGTTAGATCGACGAGTTACATAGATAAAGGTTTAACCACTAACGCTAATGGAAAGTGGTAATGGGATCTGCAAAAAGGAACACCTTTGTGTATTATACATAAACATATCTTCAGTATAGTAATTAGGAATCGTTTGTTTTGTGGTAGTAGTGGTAGAGAATATCGGTAAAAATACACCTTAGTCAGTGTTACTACATGTAAAATATGTCAGATGCAATAGATTCTATGAATGCAGAGAAAGTATAAGAGATCCTCATCATCAAACAATAGTTATTTTTATCCGCCCTCTATCCCTCTATCAGAAACTTCACTCACATTTCATAAAACATTTTATACGCATAACTATTGTAAAATTAGAATGAATCTACAATCGCGGATCGATTTACTTCGCAACGCCTACGCATATACGAGCGTCAAGTGAAGTCGATCCGAGACTCCTGCGCATCGGAAGCGGAAGGCGCGGTCACGCAATGTTACGCGTGCCCAGATATCTTCATGCTGCGATGATTTTAAAAGCGAATCGTAAGGAAAGTATCAGTATACGCAGAATTCAATCCAAGCCATTTCAGTATCATTTGTAAGTTTTTTTTAACTTTATTTATGGAGCTTAGTCGGAAGTCGATTATGTCGCTCCATTTGTAGATATAGGGTGATTGCGCTGGTTTTCGTCCAGTTATGGGAGTTGCCAACTTTGTGATGCGAAATAAATATTTTGGAGCACCCTTCCTTAAACATATAATATTTTTATTTAGTCCTTATATAGTCTTCTTTAAGATAATATTAAGTGAAAATAAATCATTTTGACGTATCTTTTTATTTAAATTATTTTCTGCAAAAGTAGGGTAAATGCTAGTTTTCGTCCAAAAAAACTGGTTTTCGTCCTAGTGTAAGCTAGTTTTCGACCACCGTGTAGAAAAAGGAGGGTAGGTCAACTATTAAGTTAAAAACCAATTACAGGTAAATATATACTTTTATTTAATCAACATCACAATTTCTCACTACCTTACAGGTTTAGTTTTACTAATAATAATCAATATAACTAGTCAACACTGAGATCTATGTAGCACTTGGCAGTCTTTATATGCGTTAGTGATGACTGATTAATCATTCGTAATAAAGAAAGGAATGCGTTACTTACAATGTAAATGAATAAAGTAATAATTATAGGATTGAGAAATTACATCAAAAAACAGAAATATTAATCCTAATACTTTGTTTATCAAATGAAACGTACTATATTAAACACAGCCATAATAATACGTTTTAGCTACTAAAATAAACTATACTATACCTTACTGAACTATGCATTATTGTCTTACTGATGCCTTTATTCTTTAAGATTCTTCAGTGTACGTAGCGTTTTTTTTTCTAGCTTTCTTAGACTCCTTCGAGGCCATCTAAAAACAATAAGATCTTTCTTAGGATACGTTGAGTAAGTAGAATAAAAAAATATTGCATTGGCAAAACAGACCTAGAATAAAAGATGATACTCAAGTGAATGATAATCAAGAAAAATACAGTGTATTATGTCTGACCTACCCCCATTTATGCCACGAATAATTGACTCTACTTCACATAAGGAGAATGATACATGACTGAATGAATGACAATATTAGGTATCTACAACACTCTGGCCCTCACCAATTATTTATAAGGAAGATACTGAATAGAAAACTTTTCAATACGTAAAAAAGACGAAAAGTACTGCAAAAGAATAGCCATTTTTAATTTTTGTCCACTCCAATACTAATTCATGGACGAAAACTGAAACGTTTAAAGCTAAATTTAGTTTTCGTCCACTTCTTTAAATATTTTTTTATTTTGGCAGCACTGACAAAGCAGTGGACGGAAACTAAAAAATCTAAACTAATAGCAATAAAGATCACTTCGGGAGAAACTATTCAGTATTTTAAAGGTCCGATACAGTAAAAAGAACCTAACAAATATTCACGTAGCTGTTTGAGTTTTCGTCCACTTGGACGAAAACCAAATATTTTGAGAATTTGGTAACCTAGTATCCGTCCACTTAATTTTTCGAAGAGTATTATAAAAAAAGTATGATAAACACTTCTAATTGCGTTTAATAGGCTTATAACTAAACATACGTACCAAAAACATTACGTTAACTAGCTAAAACAGTGATTTAACTTACCATGAACTTTTCTCGCCGGCAAATTTTTCTCTCGCGCGATGACATCTGCAAGGCACGGATGGGAAGCGGCCACTTTTACGTTAATTTTTTGAACTCTCTTCTTGTCAAATCAAATTTTGATGTTGATAGTACTGTTGCTTACACATTAAGGACCGTAAAAAGTGCAAACTTGCGCGGGAAGGTAGGTTTGTATTCAAGTTTTACGCACGTGATTGTAGCAGGTCAGTCAAATGGACGAAAACCGAAACTGGACGGCAAACCAGCGCAATTACCCTATGTTATAACCTAAGAATACAATATATTATATAATGTATGCTAAGGTATGCAAAAGAAATGAATAAGAAGACATTTAAAATATAATCTCTGACCTACTTTTTTGTAAGGACAGATAGATAATCGTTGAATATCATTTGAATATATACCTAGAAGCTAGCTAAAACCTTTCTAGTTTCTAGTTCTGATACCTACAATTAGTCGCTAACACCATTCGTTATGTCAATGAGGTCAATTAAAGTAAATGGCAGAAGTCAAAACTATGTTACGTATATATTTAATAATATCAATAGTAATATGACGAGGACATATATTACTGCTTATAAAATATAAATATTTATTGATAACACACTTAAATACTTTTTGAATTTTAATCAAGGTATCATGTACATAATATCATTATAATTGTAAAACACATCAAGATAGAACAATTTTGTCAACATATTTGTACCATGAAATTGTATGATTGCCTAAAATTAATGTCGACACAATCCGATGGCTACAGAGAACAATATAATAGCAAAACAGCGCAAGCGCACTCATACGTGTAATGTTTAGCTTTCTAGACCTCACAAGTAAAAGAACTTACATTAATGACTTGACATTTAAATATGAAATAGTATTGCAATTTGTGTTTTGTCGATGTGTGTAGGTAGGTACACTAACGTAGCCATAATTACATAACATTTTATGTTATTCAATAATGTTTTGTAAAAAATATCCTATATGTTCTTATCAAAACTATAATACATTATAATTTCTATACATGGTTATGAAACAGCTCATTACCACATATAGTAATATAATATTATACATCATTCACTGAAGAGTAGGTAGGTACCTAAGCAAAACAACCGACAATCGAACTGGAAACATAAAATACTTATATAGAAAAGGAATATGTACAGATACATACCTAAAACAGAAGCAGGTTGCTGATAACAGGTTCCTGAAAAAAAATACAATGTAAATCTTAATTGTTAAAATTATTCGAGTTATTAATAATATAAGCGATGGAACATGATGTCAATTAGGAATAAACATAACCTTATAAATTAGGCATACATTAATTTTATAGCCTATGTGGTAGGTATGGTACAATTAAATAATTGTGGGATGATTACTGATTATTATCACTGTTTGCGTTATTGTAGCCTTCAGTACAGCAGTATATTTTTATATTTCACGTGCTATAATGCATTGTAATATCATGTAATATAATATTATCTGTGATATAGTCTCTCATTACTCATGAAACATTGAAATATAAAAAAGTAAAAAAAGTGAAGTGAATAAGCTGGATACTGTATTCTTTGAAGATTCTTTGATAACTATGTACATGTACTTCCTTTTTTATATGCAATACGAATACCTGTTATTATTTTAAAGCTTAATCATATAAACAAAAAAAACAAACAACAAGTACTCCATAATGTTCGAACCAATATTTACTCCACAGTTGCGCAACATTAGTATTATATAAATAGTAATCCAACAATCCTATTTATAACATTTATTGTTTGCGCTAACAATAACGCTCTTATATTCTAAGTAATTACCTTAAAAGCAGTAATCAATTGCAAAGCTATAGAACGGATACTAATAAACCAATATTTAGTTATGGTTCCAATATCATTTTAAGGGAATTAATTTTCAAGTACATTTTATCAAAAAGACGAATTTCATTCCGCTTCATTACTTAGGAGAGAGGCATAGTTACGCATTGGTAACTTTTACCGATTTTCACGGTTATAACTATGAACTTACCTAATTTTTCCTTCGTAAATAAAACTATACCTACAATCAACTAACGAACTATACGAAAAGGTATTTATTATTGTAATTGTTGCATCCACGATTATTTTCCAAATGAGCGGGAAAATGGTGCAGATACAAAATGTCAGTATGAATTCTTGGGACTGCATAGATAAAATAAACGCAAAATTGTTTATTTATTTTACAGCGCCACGTGTTTTTCGCAAATTATAGGCGTTCAATGTTTTAATAATCATTATTATTTAATACAATTCCAACATTAAAAAAGTTATAATTTGTATATGCCACAAAAGAAAACAAATATAAAAAAATTACGCTCGACATCTGAAAACAGATTAATTACGAGTTTATGATGACATTTGCAGAGCGACATTAGGTCTATGTAATTAAGCTAAACGATTTGAAAGTGGAACGCGAAGGGATCAATGACTTGGCAATTAATATGACAATAATGGCCAAGATATCGATATCACTTGACATTTACCTTTGTTTAATACATTCGCAATATTTTTGTTTACTAACGTAACTATGCCATTAATTAATTAATTCAATTTATTCTACTACTATTCTGAAATACATCACTTTAAAGTCATTTAGTTACCTAGGTAAACTTAGCGTTGAAATTTATAGTGGAAAATTAAGTAATTAGTAAAAAGGCTTTTAGTAATTACATACTCATTTTGGTAGCACGGAACACAATATGATATGTATATGACGAAGATAATTAATTTTAATCGAAGGGTGAAATCGCAACAGGTCCTCCGTAAAAGTCAGAGGTTGCGATCAGAGTATCCATATAATAAGCAACAGGAAGCGAATATTATAATATCAAAGGTCACTGCGCTGTATTTGAGTAAAGTTCGAATAAACTTTAGTAGCTATTTATATGCAAAACACAATATAATATTCTCAATACCTCGATTATTTCATCTCTAAACGCATTATTAATTTATCAATACAAGTGAATATAATAGCTTGCGTTGAAATGTCAATAAATGAGGAGCCATCATCCATTAGGCTGTGGGCGGGCGTCATTAGAGTAAAAACGTCAAATCAAACAGAAACTTGGCTCACTAACAGATACCGACAATTCTCCTAATTGACGAATGCCTAAATACACTAGAGAAATAAAATACGCCACCAATAAAAAGGGTATCGCTTACTTTTCATCGGTAATTATGGAGATTGCCTCAAACGAGTTGTTAAATTGAATGTTGCGGGGCACGAAAATGTCTTCACATTTTTTTTATGTTTGTGTTTCTCTGGAAAAGTGAACTCATTAAAAATGAAGAGCGAAAATATGAGGCAAGAATTGCGAATTGATTATTTATTTTATAAATTGTTTTTTAGGCTTGTTATTAAATTAGATAATGATATTATACAATGTACATGTGAGATTATAACATAATTTTAGAAGTATAAGTGAACAGGAAACTATTTGTTTGTGGTATTGATACAAGCAAAGATTGTGAAATTCGGTTTTTATATTAGTGTATTTCTCTAGTCGAATAAATGGGGTAAGGGGCGGATCTCTCTATTGGGCGTGGTCAATTTGGGTTCGCTATACAGCCTTCTCAAACACCAAAACCAAAATAATTCATTAGGCTTGTACTTAAAGTTTTATGAAATACTCTAGTTATAGTAGTATTATTTAAATTAATACTCAAATGAATATGGGCGGTTATAAACTTCATAGAGTTTTATCCTATTTACATTTGTTTAGGAATATATTAGGTATAATTTATAAGCTGAAAATAAATCTGTTGTTACTACTCGTATTGTTTGTATACAATTCAGCATAGAACAAAAAATTGCAACGAGATGAATGAAGCTTATTTAACGTAAACTACGTCGCGCTTATCAGTGAGGTAATTTATAAAGAAGTGTGACGAACAACGTAAATAAAAGTGATGCTGCACACATCCTTGCATTTTAATTCACTTATCTTAATATTATTTATTGCATTTAATGTGAATAAATTTGCGAGGTGCTATTCTCGGAGCTGAATATGTATTATGTATGCCTTATTATAATAATTAATTATTTGTGGTTTTGCATTCATAAACAACACACGTAGATATATTATGTTTTCCAATGTTGTGATTAGAATAACAATAACTTTGAAATAAATAGGTGTATTAAAACAGTGATCAATTTGATGTTTGAAATTTCTAAAATAATTTACTTAAATGTAAAAAAGACGTAAATGTTTTGTAATTACGAAAAAAATTAACTTGAGATTAAAAAGTATACTTGAGATTAGGAATATACTATGAGATATATATTAAAATAAAATTTAACTAAATTATACGTAGATATCGGACAAAACAATGAAAAAAATTGACAATGTGCATCCTATTACTCAAATACAATGTAAAATATGTTTACATACAATGATTACAAATTATAATAACGCAATGCATGTCTCAAATATATAAAAAATTGTATTGACGCATACAAAATCGTAATTGTATTTACATAACGTACCGCGGTCCGACACCCAAGGTCGGAGACAGGTTTAAGTGGCGACCCGCATCTGTCATCCAATCAGCATCATAATCTCATAACTCACATTCTTCTCTATCACGATAATGTTAATTTTAACTAACGACACTATGCTATCACGTTTTTCTATTGTTTTTTTTTTATAATTTTTCTCTTGAATATACGCGAAATATTTATTATAATTTTTATTTATTGATGTCTATATACTAAGCCTACAATGATTATGTACCTATATTCTTGATAGGAATATAAAAATAAGATATAAAATAAAAATAAAACGAATGCTTAATTTTCTCTATCTCTGTTTCCTCGTCCTCATCGTTATAAAAATTGATACATATATTATTATTCTTTAGTCGTATAATGAAGCTAAAACGGCCAAATACCTTAATTTACGATTATCGTTAAATCTACTCAGTAAAGCTTCAATCATAATAAACGGGAAGGTAACATATAAAGCGCGATCATTTAAAGTGCGACATAAACATTATTTATGTGAATTTACAACACAAGTTTTGTAAGAACTGTACAGAAAGGAGCCATGTTAATGACACTAGGTAGGTATGTACATTAAGGTGCGGTTCGGACAATACTGTTCGCATGAGAATTGAGAATGTCGTATGGTATTTTACTAGTAATTTGACTGGAAGATAAATAAACAACTCTATCGCAAACAGGCCGAAATTCCACAGATACAGGACATGGTAAGAAGTGACTTTTATTAGGGGATAAGAAGTGCTGAATAAACAATTTTCGCGTTTTCAAAGAAATACATTAAATATGATTACAACACGACATCAAACCACTTACCTGTACAATATCACTAAACAAAACTGTAAATACCGCATCACTTTCACACACAATCAAACAGGCTACACTGAATATATTACGAAACACTCACGAACGTCATGTTTACTGAAAATTGTAAAACTAAAGGGTGGTGTAAAACGAGCCGCTACGCGCGTTGTTTTGAGCAAATCTTGTTTAAAGAAAGATCTCGCGCCCACGCATCTCCCGAGCTATAAAGAGAACAGTGTCGCTGGCCCTGGCGCAAGGTTGTTGCTGGAAAATTGCATTCCTATTTTTCACGTGTTCACTATGTCTACGTGTTCTATCCGTAGACTTGGTTTGTTTACTTCGATGGATATCATAATTAATTGATAGGCATTACAAAAACACTCGGTGATGTGCTGCTTAATAATAAAAATAAAATAACTAATTTTAATACTACCTTCATTTAATTAATTTTGTTGAAAATTTTATTTACCTCTTCCCACAGCTCTCCTCAGCTATATGGGACTTGATCTAATTTGAAGCATTTCTATAGAGAAGAGAAACTTCTATAGATGTCAATACTATCTAAAAACTTAAATAAGACATTTCTAGAACTCAATGTTGTATGTGGTTGTATGATAGGTATGGTTTCCATTTATATCATAGGTACTACCTGTAGAACATTTTACCTCTTAGTCATTCGATCGAACATTATGTGACAAACATACCTACATTATATTATGATATTTTACGATCTAATATTATTGTAAAAATATAAATTATAAAATTAAAAATTATATTTCGAAGGAATTTGTAGAATTCGTACAAGGAAAAGTTAGATTAGTTAAATAATGATTTCTATATCACAGAAAAAATGTTTTTTTTTATTTAACTAACTATTGCACGCCTCATAAGCGAAGCGTTGAGGTGGGTACTACTGTCACTTCGCGCAAAACATCTGATTTTTCAAACTTAAAATGTCTTTATGTATCATACATTGCACTTGTAAGATAATACATACACACACATATTAAGAAAAAACACTATTTTTAACGTTCATGATATTTTTGATGTCATTTTTAGGGTTCCGTAGCCAAAATGGCAAAAACGGAACCCTTATAGTTTCGTCATGTCCGTCTGTCCGTCTGTCCGTCTGTCCGTCTGTCACAGCCGATTTACTCGGAAACTATAAGTACTACAGTGATGAAATTTGATGGGAATATGTGTTGTATGAACCGCTACAAAAATATGACACTAAATAGTAAAAAAAAGAATTGGGGGTGGGGCCCCCCATACATGTAACTGAGGGATGAAATTTTTTTTTTCGATGTACATACCCGTGTGGGGTATCAATGGAAAGGTCTTTTAAAATGATATAAAGTTTTCTAAAAAACATTTTTCTTAAAGTGAACGGTTTTTGAGATATCAGCTCTCAAAGTCGTAAAAAGTATGTCCCCCCCCCTCTATTTTTATAACTACGGGGTATAAAATTCTAAAAAAAATAGAGGTGATGCATGCTAATTAACTCTTTCAACGATTTTTGGTTTGATCAAAGTATCTCTTATAGTTTTTGAGATAGGTTGATTTAACTGTAATTTATTATATTTGCTGCTACGGAACCCTTTGTGCGCGAGCCCGACTCGCACTTGGCCGGTTTTTTGTTATTTAAACTAGTTAAAAAACAGTTTAAAAAAGTTCTGTCTTGGACGTCCGTGTGTCTGTATGTGCGGATCCTTTTTCTTGTTAACACGATAGCGACCGAAATACTTTACTAATCGAGTCTTTTTTTTTCTCTTACGCTTGAGTATGCTCAGGAATAGAACCCTTTCATTTTTCAGGGTCTGATTCGATGTGGTTTAATTGTTATTAAATAAACAAAAATAATAATTCATAAATATTTATTAAAAAAAAATTATGAGGCGTGCACTTTTGGATTTTCCAAATTATATTCTTTATCTACTATTCCTCATCAGATTCAAGCAGATTCCTCATCTTATCACTGTTATTAAAATATTGCTACTTAAACGATATGTGGGTGGATATATGACGTTATTCCACAAATATTCGAATCCTACAGAAGTGTGCACTTAGAACTTGTGATCAAATACTGAATCATCTTGAATGACGACACTTATAAACATAACTTACATTTTAAGGTGACAGTTATTTACGAAGTTTCTTAAGTCTACCATTAACGCAATGTATCTAGCTTTGTTTCGACATTATAATAAATCATACGCTAGTATATATGTACCATTTCACATTTGGAAATAGTTTTATTATTCACAATTTTGCACTTTTTCATGCTGCTACAGCTCTTCGTGGATATTAATTAAATGGAATAATTTATTACAAAGTATACAATCGCATAAGTTTAAGATAGAAGTTATGAAAACAAGACAGACGCAGAATAATTGTATCTAGATCTTGCCAGGTTTGCAGCACAGATTTATTAAATTCTAAGTATATTAATTGTTTTAGTACCTACACCTGGTTTTGTCTATTTATAATAAGCATTCGATGGCGTTAGCTATTATTAATATTGGCATTGTTTAAGCAATAAATGATTTTCAACAGGGAATTATAAACGAATAGTATTTAATTAATGTCTTCGTTTATTAAACAGGTCTGGAATAAAAATGTAAGGTTTGAAATTATAATATGTGAATTATTGTATAAAATATTCAAATAAGGTCAAAGTTTACCGCGGTAAACTCTACTTTTAACGTAACCAAGGACACGACAAATATTTTTTTTTATTTCGTGGATTTTTTATTGCCCAAACAGCACGTGGAGTTTATAAGTAAAATAAGATTTTTATCGCTGAAATTGCATTTCGAAACGGACGCACTTAAAGTCAAATCGTAAACGAACTATTTTTGATTACGTTCGTTGGACTTTGAATTCTTTGTAAAAAATGTTTGCTTAAATATTACCTATATGAGATACAGTATGTACCTACAAGGCCATTTAAGGCTGAAAGTGAAAGAACGGGTCAATTAATATACGGTATCTGTTGTAATTATAATAAGCAGACTCAAGGACCATAATATTATAATACGTATAGTCAATAGTGTATACTTAAAATTGCCCGAATGATTGACTTTAAATTAATAAAATTTCAAAATTAATACCTAAATGCAGCTTTTCACCAGCTGTAACGAAACCGAAAAATTAAGTTTAACTATCAAATAATATCTATCAAAACAATGCTTGATTAATGTGTGCTATAAATTATTATAAGGAACAATGTATTTGTTAATTTTAATTTTTAACCCAATATATAATTATATTTTATAGCGTATTGACTATATTTATCCAGAAATAACTTATGATAGTCAATAATAACCAAACTTGGCAAATCAAATTGTTTCGCATTACTTCACTTGTCTCGACAATACCGATATCATTAACATTATACTAAATATTATATTTATAATATATAATAAATCATGCCGTCAGCTATAAAAATTGCTTACATTTTCAACATAACTTTGCCAAGCTACTAGTTATTTTTCTGTGACTTTGCAAACGACGTACATATAAAGTGGGTTCAAGCAGTGATTAGAGCAAAGTTCATACTGAAATGGTGATTATTAGGTTCTAAAACCTTAAAACGGGTAGAATACTAAACGATGATTCAATTACGCAATAGTTCACTTGCAATATTGGGACGAGCAGCGAAAGTTGTTAGACAAGTTCGCACCAAAGCGGCTTGCAGCGCGAGTCGCGACCATTGTAAGGTTGTCACCTGTTGCCAAAACTATTGTTCTTTTCGCAAAATGATCATAAAAAGAACTTTTAATAAGCACTCTGACTGTAATCTCGTATTGCACGCCTCATAAGCGAAGCGTTGAGGTGGGTACTACTGTCACTTCGCGCAAAACATCTGATTTTTCAAACTTAAAATGTCTTTATGTATCATACATTGCACTTGTAAGATAATACATACACACACATATTAAGAAAAAACACTATTTTTAACGTTCATGATATTTTTGATGTCATTTTTGTTATTTAAACTAGTTAAAAAACAGTTTAAAAAAGTTCTGTCTTGGACGTCCGTGTGTCTGTATGTGCGGATCCTTTTTCTTGTTAACACGATAGCGACCGAAATACTTTACTAATCGAGTCTTTTTTTTTCTCTTACGCTTGAGTATGCTCAGGAATAGAACCCTTTCATTTTTCAGGGTCTGATTCGATGTGGTTTAATTGTTATTAAATAAACAAAAATAATAATTAATAAATATTTATTTAAAAAAAAAATGAGGCGTGCACTTTTGGATTTTCCAAATTATTTTTAAATACACTTCAGTTCGGTGTCAATCTGCATTATGAAAGATCACGCATTCAATTATCGCAAACAATTAGAATACCCTCTTTAAAAAGCAAAGATTATTTTTCCAATATAATATGGAATATGAAAAATTTGAAGAAACTTAAGATTTTTTTGCTAATCTTTTCTTGGAAATAAGTACATAATATTATAAACGTATTTGGTTAAAATTAGGTCGGCATATTACATATAGCTATTTTATAGTGGTTTGCCTATAAAATCATAAAATTGTGTAACAACGTAATTTGAAATTTATCATGTAAGTTGTTTCTTAATTATCATTTTATAGCAGTTTTATTGCTAACCCTGCGTATTAAAATACGCGTAAACTGACTACTGTGTCATCGGAGCAAAGCGAATAAACCGCGTGTAATTGCTTACCTGAATTACGCTAACAGCGAAATTTGTGCTTCATTCACGCCGGATTACATATTTTCCTCACTTTCTTTTGAGGTTTTTCAATGAATTTGTAATAATTTTAGTACTTGCGTTGGTTTAAATGTTTGAAAACAATTAATTCATTATTATCGGCGGAATAACATTATTACTTCATTTCACTTAAGAACAAATAAGGATTGGTGAATGTAAAACAGATCATTGTTCGTTCTAGAACAAGTTAACTTACTCTTTCATAATTTTGAGTGTCCGCAGTCCGACATTCGTATTGGTAATGTATGTAACATTACTCGTAAATAACGACACTTGAACCTTCGCTTTCGACATTTTCTACTTACGATTCATATTTAGGTACCTATATGTATTAAAACTAAATATATGCCTGAATTTTCTAAGAGCGAAAGTACTTATAGTTTCCAATTTGTTAGATTTGCATCTGTATTCCTCATAGAAAATTCAAAATGTCACTGTTTTATTTAACTCGATGTTAATGTGTAAAAGAATTTTATAGCGAACGTGACTGTAGCTGTTGTTAAGTATTAAATTTTATCGTTTATGTTGTTAAGTGTACTTAACTTTTTTACTTACATGCAAATACTTATGTGGATAAAAATTGTTAATATTTAGTTTTTACTACTAATTATAATGTAATACATTTGCCCTAATACTGTTAAAGGTACGTTTACACGCTTGCCAAGCCTTGGCAAACTACAAACAGTCCCAAGCCTCCACAAATCTCGTTTGGCGTTTGAAAGGCGTTTATACGCTTGTGTATGCGTCAGTCTGCAATATACATCCAAGCATGGCGGACACCGAATTTGTGACGGCTATTGCATTTGGTTTAACGTACTTTTATTTGAAACCAACGCTTTTAAACATAAGTTACACCTTGCTAAGCAGACTATCAAAATAATAATTATAAATGTATCGTAGGAACATGCCTGCGCCAGAACGCACGTTCACGTTTTTTTTTCAAGTGTTTGCGAAAAGTAGTCATCAATATCTCTTTTTTATTTTTTATTACCTTTACTGGCCTTCCAGTAAGTTCAGAAAGACGAATCCATGCATCTGCTTGTTTCTTCTTATCTTTATGATTTGCATCTTTCGGATTCCAGATGCATGGTTCCACTTGGTAATGTTCCAGAAACGAAAGACTCTCCTCATTCGACCAGCAACTCATTTTTTATTTATTTTTTGTAAAATTAAGCAAGCGTGTACTCGCCGCGAGATCACGATGGCTACTAAACGCGGACCAACATGTAAATGCATCGCAAGCGCTTACCGCAAACGCCCTTTGATCTGCGTAAAAAAACCGACACTCGACTGGATCGGAAGCAAGCAGGCACAAGCCCACGCAAGCCAAGCCAAACGCCCTTTTTACATGCTTGCGATTGTCGATGCTTGCCAAGGCTTGGCAAGCGTGTAAACGTACCATAATAATCACGCAAACTTATCCGATGATTATCTAGTAGATATTGTTAACAGAGTTTTATAATTTTTATTGTGGTTGTCTATTTTGAACGAAGTAAATGTACAATATTCAAGGTCTGATGATTAAAGCGTTATAGTTTGTTGGAACGTGCTCAAAGAGAATAAACATCGTTTTTATGTAGTAAAACATTATTTATCTTATCTCATACATCACAATTCGTAACCGCTCGGAATCTTGTCCACAAATGTTATTTTCAAAATAGCGATCAATCATTGTTAAATCAGTTTAATTGATTAGGTATGTACTAAAATAATTCGTTATTCGCAATTTGTATCCCAACTTGGGTAAGATATCATTAACCTCTGCTCCCTATTTAAATAATACTTATTTACGTTTTTTGTTGATTGTTGTTCTATTTCGTTGGAAGACAATTATTACTTAACATGACAATGAATATTATTATGACCGTGAGTTCATAATGAGTCTTCAGTGTTCCAACAAAAGTTAAATATACCGATACGCTTGGATAAAAAGTAAAAACGTATAATCGTAATGCAATAAATTGGCTACATTAAGTGTAACAAATTACTTATTTTAAAACAATTAACCGAATCAAATGCAGTCTCTAATGAAGAGTATTGGTATAAAAGTGAAACCCACTCTAACAAGTTGTTAAATGTACTTATGCTATTATTTTTTTTCTTTTGTGTATTGTTCAGCAGAAATATTTGAATAGTTTGCCGAAAACAGAGCTTTCAGTTTTAATTCCATTTTTAATTTGTTATTAGATATATATTTTTCTGATATAGGTAATATAAATCCTGTTCCATAATCGCGTATGAGACGGAACCAATAAGGGCATGTTTAAAATGTCATATCGTACAATGTACCCGACATTTGAGTCAGCGGGACGGGATTATGCAAAATGTACGCAATACTCCCGGTTCGAGATATCGATACTGTGAGTGAACGCTGACCTTTATATACCTTTACGTAATGAGATTCTGTAATACAGTTATTCAGGTCCACCATGTCACCGGGTATCTATAGATATACAATATTTTGTGTATAACTGAGATCCTGAGATGAATGAAGAATTTCTTCGATAAATTAGAATTATCCTTGGTTTAAATTGTTCCGATGATTATTGCATCAATGCGTAGATGATTGCATCTCGGATTTACCCAACATTTTTTTTCCTTGGACTCTGGAATATACCTACCTACGCTATCGTTTTTACTTTTTATTATTATTAGACGTGAATGATTATAATATTTCTAATTATAGCTTCTTAAAGAAAATCAGATTAATCGTTTTAAAACCCAACTAATATTCTTGCTTATTCAACCATTAAATCGGCAATCAATTTCTGTTACGCTAGTGCATAGATTAATTCCGAGAATACTTTTACAACTGTGATTCATATAATTAACATACGGCCTCGGATAATTTTATATGTTTCTTTTAGCAAATAATTAATTTAGGTTTTTAATTTACCGAGTAAGGTTAAGTAGTGAATTTTGACTGCGTTCATATTCATAAGCAATTAGTATCTAGTGACTTATGTATATTTTCAAAATTGTTTTTAAAAGAGGTTTGCGTAATGGGCTAAGTATATAAAACTGCAGGTATAGGTATGTAGGTAAATGTACAAAACTAACTTAGAATTGCACGTTATAAAGAGCCTAAGAGTCCTCGCATTTGAACAATTTGCATCAAAATCTACATAGGTACATTCAAAATATTGAGAATATATTATCATGCATGTATTAATACGTCTTAAATATGTTTTGAAAGAGTTTATTAACTGGTGTTTAGGTTTAGTCATGGTTGATGAATATTAAATTAACGCGTGATAAATGTATAGAAATAATCAAATTATATCAATATGAGACAGGTAGAGTCAAAAATCAAAATAGAGGAAGTTTGACTTATTATGATGTTTCTCAAAATACCACTGAACAGTATTCAGTATCTACTAGGTATTTCATGTTAATTAATAAACCACTAAATTTATCCTATCTACATTCTGATTGTGATTATTTAAAGCAGATTGCATCTTATATTACACGTAAAGGTATAAGGTACATAATATACATTAGCCAATCAATAATATTTTTCATCAATACTGTTGGTTACAATGTTTGTAATGCCATTGAACACGAATAATAATTTTTATTCTACAAGCTGTTCTAATAATTACAAGTTCAATATTTACATTTGTTTTATTTGTCAGAAAGTACCACAAAACACTTTCAGTGACAAATGATACGCTACATTTTAGACTATATTAAAGGTGAACCTATACAAGATTAATTCGGCTATAAAAAAGTAAAACGAACATAGCCATAAATCGTTTCTCGCAACAGATAACACATTCATCTGATCCCGCGATATGTTAACTGAACGGAGGAGCATTTACGGCGTCTCGATGTATCAATTGTCTCCAAATGACCCCGTGTTCCGACTGACAAACAGCCGGCTGTAGGCATTGATTTGTAACTACGTAGTCTGTTTTTTCCGGCATTAATGCTGTAGGTATAAGTATTGTATTTTATATATGGGTAATAAGCGTGTAACAATTCATGTGAATATGTCCCAGTTCTATTGAAATAATCACTGTTTGATTATATACTTGATTGTTATTATTATTTTTAAAATACCTTATCATAAATGCGGAAAAATTGTATGATCTATTTTAAAACTACTTTAATAACAGTACATGTATTGAAACTTTTTATTATTATGGAGTATGGACATATCTACTCAAATTTCGACGGACCGAAGGACGATTTTTAAAAACACAGGATTTAATTTACACGTCTTTAATCAGTGCTTTCTACATTCAGAATGAATTAAAATAATACTTAAACTAATAAACTTATCTCTAAACAAAAATGCAGCGTTTGAAGAAATACAATATGTATGCATTAAGGCGATGCAGGGTGGCCATAGTTTGCTGCGTTAACAAATATGACATCGCTCGCATGTACTGCGGGTGGCCCCGATATAACTCCTCCATCCTCAGTTTCAAGAAAATCTGAAGGGTTTTCTTGAATACATATTTTTCTTAATTTAGACTTAATAACTATGACGATTACAATTATAATTACGATTAATACAAAAGTTATAATGTTAATCACTCCGACGGCACTATTCACTGTACTATTAAACTGGTTTTCACTATTTTCACTATTTTCAATTAAATGCCTAAGCATATTTATGTCAGTTAAATTTGCACCCTTCAGGTTAACAGGCTTCCTGTCGGTCTGGGAGTTCATCAAATTTGGTAATATAATTTTTGGTAAACTTGGGTATATAATATCATTTCCATTCGCTTCATATTTCTTTAGTGTTATATCTCCGATTTTCACGTAGCAGCCAATCTCGTCTAACGCCAATAAATAAGTACCACGAAGAAATTCTTGGGTTACCTCATTTTCACAGACCTTAGTAAGTACTGTTTCCACATTTACGTAAAGTATCCATCTATTTGGTAGAACATTGTCGATTTTCACGTCATCTATGGAAATGGGAATCTGCTGGCAACTGGAAACAATTTGTGGATAGCCGCAAAAGATCGGTTAAACAATCATCTTTATATAATGTTGATGTCAGTATTTCCGGGCATAGGAACCGGTCTTCATCAATTTCTTTGCATGGTTGTGAAAGTGGCATCGTTTTCAACCCCTTCACAAGGACATATGGGTATTTGGGAAGGATAAGGGAAGTCTGACCTTTTTCTTCGTTAAATATAGGTAAAGGTATTATTTTAAAATATGAGTAAATATCATCAGTAATTAATGGAATAGTCATTACGAATTTTATTTGACTTTGTTTTACATAAGTTTGTACTTCTATTAATTGTTCGATTTTAAGAACATTATCTAAATTTACTGGAAATGGTAACTTAGAGCTAGTTTCAATATTTTTTAATAAAAGTAATAATTCCTTCGTATCTACAACGGATTGGTGTAAAAGTTTAATTTTACTTAAAGCTACAGCAGTTTCAATTTCACTTAATCTAACGTAAATAGACATAAAATTATGTAAGAATGCAGAATATGTATGTATAATTTCATTAGTCCTTTGATGTAAATTTGTGTCATTTAAAAGCGAATCAATTACATTTAGCTTATTCTGGATTGCAATAAAATTGTTATTAGATATTTCAGCAACATTTAATAACGAACCCACCATCTCAGTAACGATCGTCATCTTATGTATTATAGAGTCTTGTTTAGTCTTTAATTTTTCAATAGTGTTTTCAAATTGTATAGCATCTTCGTTGTCGAGGTTACCCGTGATAATTTTTATAACTGAACCAAGTGGATTTAATAAACCACGTTTAGATCTAGAAGACGGAATTAATTGTTCAAATTTATCAATAGTATAATTCATATGATAATCTGTTTGTATTTCTGTTGTAATAAAATCGGAACCTAACGCTTTTACATCAATACAACTATGAACCTGATTTCTAAATGATAGATAACTATTTATATTAAATTCTAAATCGTCATATATTAACTTTAAATCTAACACCTTAATAACTCTCCATGTGTCATTGCTGAGCCTTCACGGAGGGGTAGTATTCCGGGATTCCGTTTAATTTGGTGCAGCTGAAGGCCCTGGTTTTGGATCACATGGATCGTCAGAAGCAGTAACCTGCGGAGGACGCTTAATGTATTTAATTGGAACTTTAGTCTCACGATTGTGTGTCGTTACTGGCACTATATTTCTATGGATTGGTCCCGTGAGTATCGCTTTCTGATACCTAGGCTTATCTTTAGCACGTCTCGTGTTAAGTCCTTTAATGTAAACTGAATCTCCTATGTCTATGTTAAAATAATTTTCACCGCCATGCTTATCCTTAATAACCTGTTTCTTATGAATAATTTTATCTGTAAGATATTTGTATAAGAATTTTGTGCGTTTGTGGTGATCTTTTACAAATTGTTGAGTTAATTGTCTATTAAAATCTACAGCTTGATCTAGAATCAGCATGCCTTCCGTATCAAGATCGCGAGCTGAATGAACCGTATCTGTATTTTCGCTATTATTGTTAGTCGCAGTCAAGGTGCTGCTTTCCATGGTTATTGTACTACTATCAGGTGACGGAATCGAATATGGGGACTTCGGGCAATTATTTTTAGTGATAGGCACTGTTCGGTCTGAATCAGACGAAATTGTAATCGGCGTCAGGGGTCGGTCACATTTTCCCGCCTGATCGTTACTAACTTTTACTATTTCATCGGTTAAGTGGTTTTGAAGATTTCGCTCCATTTCATCTACATTAACTTTCATTGACACGTCGATTATTGCTGCTGGCATACGAACGCTTTCACGAAAAGTCTGAAAATCTAATATAGCGTCACCGTTCTGAAGGTTAGTTGGAATTGATACTCTAGTTTCTGATTGAGGCTCTAAGGTGATTCTTAACGGAGGGTTATATATAATCGGTATTTTGGCGTTAAATGTTTCTAAAACTTGGTGCTTCATATCGATATTTGCATCTAATTTCTTAAGTAAATCAGATCCGATTAATCCATCATACTTACTGTCTACATTGTATACATAAAATTTGTGGTAAAGTGAGCTTCTAAAAGTTTTTAATAACGGAATTTCTATAACCTCATCATGAGTGCTTTGCGCATGGGTACTAACAACTGTAAATTGTTCATACTGTTTATGATCTCTAAAATATTCTTCTGCTTTGGCTGGACTTATAAAGGAACGACTGCTTCCTGTATCTATGAGAAACGTTGCTTTTATTTCGGGAACTATAATATGTGGTAATTTTAAGAAGCTATCACAATAATTTAAATTTATTATTTCACTGTCTTGTCGGAGGCCGGTAACAGGAAATTCGTTATTGTCATTAAAATTGCTTTCAGTTACTTCCGGATCGGTATACTCGTATAACTCGTTCACGGCGTCTTCTTTATAATCTAAGGGTGAGTTATCGTAATTTTCATAATTTGGTTCATCGCAGTAATATATGTTATGAGTTACGTTTTGCCTCATAGGTGCCGGACGCATTGATACATCGCTATTTAAGCCGGGGTTCGGTGCCTGGGCATGTTGTATGCCAAATTTAAAACGAGGTTGGTCTGTTTGTTGATTTGGGATTCCAAATTTATAACCGGAATTTTGAAAAGGTCGCAATTGGTGGTTATTATTAGATTGTGTGCCAAATTTATAGCCTTGGGCTTGTGGTGTTTGCCTTAACTGCTGAATAAAATTTGGTCGAGGTTGTTGCATTAAATTTTGACGCGGTTGTTGTGCGAAATTCGGTCTATAACCATTTGGCTGTTGAGGACTGCCGTATTTAAAGTTTTGATTTATAGGCATTGTAATAAAATTAGGTTTGAATGAATTTTGAAAAGTGTTTTGAGTTATAGGTTTTGGCTTACTAATCTTTGCGTTATATTGTTGTATAAAATTTACTTCTTCCGTAACTACGCTAAGTGCATTTTCTAAGTTTTTACAACCCCTTAATCTAACAATCCGGATCATGTCCTCCGGGAGGTTGTACAGAAAAACATTTAACGCAGTATTATTGTATATCATCATTTTCGCGGCTTTGACCCCTTCATCCGTGAAGCGGTTCACCTTTGAAAATAGGGAACTTTTTACGTTTTGTATTCTGTGGCAAAACTGTATGTAACTTTCACCTTGTTTTATTTTTAACCCTTCTAACTCTAATGCTATACACTCTTCCGATCGCGGGTCTCCGAAATGTTGGGTAAGTATTTCTTTCAATTCAGTCCATGAAGTTATATTTTGGTAATCACTAAGCAGTGAAGCTGCCTTACCGATAAGCCTGCTCGTTATGGCATGGTATACATATAAGTTTTGTGCGTTATTACTCGCATCTTGGAATGACCTTATAATATATTCACTTTTATTGATAAATAGGTTTAACAGTTTTTCATCCCCATTAAATTTGGGAATGATACATAGTATTTCTCTAGGAATGAGTTTAATCTCTTCCATTTTGCGTAGTTTTATCGATTAAAACACGAAATTAATGAAAGTAACACTTAAAATCACTAACTAATAACTAACAATTAAAATTAAACACTAAAAATTACGACTTATCACGATAATTGTAATGAACAAAATCAAATAAACGTAATGATTAGGCTGACTATTTTGGGTCGGGGATTTCGTGAAAAACAGGGACTATGAAAAACAGGAGTGAAGAGGTCTACTCACAGTCTGCTCGCTCCCATGTCCTTCACTTATGATTCTGAATGCTCGTCCTTGAAGTCTCCGTACGCGTTTCACTGCAGCGATTCAGTTTTTTACGCGTACGCGTCGCGGGAGTTATTTATTTAGTTCGAGGATACTCGTCTGTACCGCACTATCACAGGTCCTTAATTATGGCTTTACTGATAGCTCGGCAGCAGGATATTATCGAGTATCCTACCGGCTGCGCCACTCAAATTTCGACGGACCGAAGGACGATTTTTAAAAACACAGGATTTAATTTACACGTCTTTAATCAGTGCTTTCTACATTCAGAATGAATTAAAATAATACTTAAACTAATAAACTTATCTCTAAACAAAAATGCAGCGTTTGAAGAAATACAATATGTATGCATTAAGGCGATGCAGGGTGGCCATAGTTTGCTGCGTTAACAAATATGACATCGCTCGCATGTACTGCGGGTGGCCCCGATATAACTATCTTTTCCCTGTATTTTATTATTTAGAAGGCATCGAATTAATTTATCATGTAAGTTCAAAACAGTATTTAAATTTCAATAACATAAAACATATCTATATTCTGTTATGTCGGTTGAAAACAGAATGACATTTAAAATCGTTCACGAGCCTGCACACAAATCACGTCATATAAAAATTCGCATCCCGTCACGATTTGATTTCAACATAAGCGTGAGAATTTTTGTGCAATACAATACCTCTATTGCTAATATACTACTGATACAAGATACACGGTAAGAGAAACTGAGAATATTTCACTGTATGGGTTATGTAAAAACTATCTACTTTTTCACGTTATTGTCTAGGAATTGGTCCGGGAGCCAGCAGCAGATTTTATGACCAAGTTCCTCTCAAGCGGTAATTAGTAAAATGCATCAAAGTATAGTATTATGAAGCCTCGTGAACGTCAGCTGGAGCTCGGTTGGGGGGAAGAGCGGTTGTAGCCTCCCGTATCAGCTGACGGTTTTTCCACCAAGATACAGCCAGCTGACATATATATTTATCCACAGTTACATATAAGCTATCATCAGGTAAATTTTTGTTTGAGAGGAAATAACGGAAAATAAATTTTTCTTTAAATTTAACTTTCATGTTCGAGACACCAGCTGACGTATAATACACCATGTTGTAACCAGCTGACTATTTTTTTTCGTTGAGATATTGGGTTAGCTACAATTTGACAAATTTTTAGCTGAGAGGAAATGAATGAATGAATGTATTTTTTTTCCTATGTGCGTGGGAGGCTACAACCGCTCACCCCCCCAACCGAGCGCCAGCTGACGTTCACGAGGCTTTATAATACTATACTCTCATGCGTCTGACGAATTATCTCTTGAGAGGAAATAGTTAACCAAATTTGCACCTGGCTAACCACATGATAAATAATTTTGAGACCTTTTTGAGGTTTTATTGTAAAAGTAATCAGGTTAAATCCGTAACGTCAACAGACTGATAAATGTAGCTCTAATTCTAGGTTACATAATTCCAAGTGATAGTTCAAGGTCGTCTTTACCTTTCCATTCAACTTATATCTTAACTTATGAACGGCGTAGTATTCTTGTAAGTTGTACCTAACTGTTAAAATAAGATAAAATAAAAACTAAAGAATTTAAATTTGTGTTTTATTAATAAAATAATCATTGAACATTTTAAATACGCAAAAGTAAGTTACTAAGTAAATAAAATACATGTTTAAATTTTTGTTTCAATATTATTTGCACACTTTAATGACAAAAAATGGATACTTCCCATAGTAAACGTCGTTATGAAGGTGTTAGATATTTTCTAATTTTCTTTAGTATCTAGTATCTACCTGCATTCTTACATTTTCTTCGCGAATATGCAGTGAGTAGGATAAAGTTTAAAGCCTTAGAAGGAACGCTTCGTTTATAAGCAAGTGTAAATAACATTACAGCATGCATTTGCTTCTTAATTTCTTTCATTAACAAGAAAATGGCGAAGGTTTTACTAGACTTGTAATATTATAATAACAATGAAAAAGCAGAAAAAGTTTACCTGAACCAGAACATTATTTGCATATTAGAAAGAAAGATAGGTATGTCAAATATCCATTTATACTCACCAATGAGAAAAGCTTTGGGTATCATTTTGAAAGCCTTACTAAAACTAGGTACTAAAGTTTCAAAAATTATTAACTTGGAGTACGGAATTACCTACAAAAAAAGCGGGGACCATTGTAGCATAAACTAGTAATCGGCTTACAATAATCCATTATTTCAATAAATATTTCAATACTATGCCTGTTCACGTAATTACAAATGGTAATGATAAGATCGGTGGTTAGCAGTAAGCTTAATTAGTTCGATTCCAATTAATACAATACCATCGATATCGTAAGCCAGCAGACAATTCATTCGAAACGGTGTTTTTCTTAAAAGCCGTAGTAAATTAACTCTGCATGTGTTTCTTTAATGAACATTTCTCTGATTGGATAATTTGTAACGCTGCGCTACTTTTAGCAACAGTTGTATCAATTACATAGGAACTTGGCAAACAGTGAGTTAAAGGGAAATATCGTATTCTTGTCGTAGTAACGTGTGTTTACTTTACAAGTAAATAAGTAGAAGCTGTAATAGCAGTGTAATATTAATTTACTTCAATGTACAAAAACTATCGACGTAGATACTTAAACATGCTCTCAATTAACAAATAAATTCCATAAAATAGATAATAATCTATTCTATCACAACTGCCTACATAGGTAATCTAAAAGGGAGCTAACGCGTAACGTTATTATCTCGTTACGATCTAACGTTTCAGATAAAACTGCAATATATCGAAGTGTGTTTAAAAACTAACAGATACTCTGGCTTGATCAGATAAACGTTGCAAATGTATAACTGACAAACAATTTGGATACCAACAAATGTAGTACCTGCTGCATCAGTTTGTGCAATTCTGCGATTTTCTCGCGTGGTGACTGCACTCATTTGTATAAACAATGGAGCTGTGATTGTCATTACCTACGTACCTATACATATGTTCAGGTTTTAGTACTACGTACTGGAAGTTATATTAATTGTAAAACTCTGATTAGAGGAACACAACAAATAGAAAATGGATTTTCGAATTTCCTAAAACCTTGATAAACTTAGCAAGCCAAAGATTGAATTAACCTTAAATAGTTACTTTAAGAAATAATACAAATTAAATAAATAGGTAATGAATAGGTATATCCGTTAACCTTTGAGTTATAAACATAATTTTTGATTAGCCTTCATTATAGTAAAACTATGCATTGAGTTTTTAATTTTAATGTACATATTATGATTCTGCGTTACAATATGCAGAATAGAGTTACTCGTATAAAACTCTTTTGAGATCAAGACGTGTTGCGTTTCAAAGATTTAAAGTTTAAACGATAAATTTTGAGGAAATAATGAATTAAATAATAAGTCGTAAATCATACATAATGATAATATGTAACGTAAACCACGCAATGCGTTACGAAAGGAATCAAATTAATGCAATTAATAAGCCGTCAACTAAATATGCACTGAATACCAAATATAGGCGAGTAATGTTGCATCATCATCCTTGTACAAAACTGTCTTGTTTTGTTTCATTATGTCCTTTAAAATAATATTACGCAATAAAAGTAAGTACTTGTACCTACCTAATTATTTCCAATATTATTTCCATATCCAAATTTTACAGCTAAATTTTGACCCATTAAAACAACCAAAACCATTAGAAAAATCATTACTATTATTACTAAACTTGTGAATTGTCTGTAGGTAAGTACATTATTGAAATAGCATTCGAAATAATTGACGGTGACCACCAAATCGTGCCAATTTCTATAGACGTAATGCGAGTATTTCAAGTATTTGCGTAAAATTTTGTGCGAGTCTTTATGCTCAGTATTGCGTGAAATGCTATTTACAATCTATGGTGAAAAAGTTTATTTAATGTGACACTTAAACAAAATATACTTTTTTGTCCAATATTCCTATCCTGTAGCAGCCAAATCTGCATTTACGAATAGATTTACGGACCTATTATGTATAATATGAATTACTCTGGAAAAATATTTTATTTTTAGATAGACAAGAGTGTTAGACCTATTTTATTTATCTAGGTAGTACATTTTAAATGCTTCATTAACAAAGTATATCAGAAAAAGTAAATGATAATTCAAAAGACCTCATATGCATGTAATTACTGACCTAGTCCACGGCTATACCAATTAAAGTAATTCACAAACAGGCAGCTCCAATTTTCCGCCACATATAACTGTAAACATCTACTATCTACTACTATGTAATAAAAAACGAATTTTCGACTTTTTTGTCTGTTATTACTGTTCACCAAGTCATTTTACAACAATCGATGCTAAGTGGAGGGCTACCAAGTAGGCCTAATAATTATACCATCACACTCATAATTTCCCTGATAGGAAATGGAACATGAAAAAATATGTTTTCTGCGGTCATTAACGCAGCCGTGTCATTAGAAGGCACTAATGATATCGTTTCTCAATTGTCAACTCGATGCAGAACCATGCAATTTTATGACGGAAACGAGCAATGAAATGACATACCTACCCATTTACAATACTTAAATCATGTTCACATCATGGTTGCTTCTTGCAATTAAGATTTTTGTTCGTGATGTTTCTAATAGTTAAACTATGTTAAATAACCTCTAAAGTCAACTGTTATAGCTATGAGCCTATTACGCCATTATAGAATATATGGAAGATGAAAATCCATGGAGGGTATAGTCGCATAAGAACCACAGGACAGTTCTTTGGCATGTTATGATATATTATTATACTAGCGGTCCGCCCTGGCTTCGCCCGTGGTACCTACATGTTTAAACTATCCTATCTCTCAAGTTGGATCGAACTGCACATGGTGTGCGAATTTTATTATAATCGGTTAAGTGGTTTAGGATTAGGAGTCCATTGAGGACAAACATTTTGACACGAGATTTATATATATTAAGATGTAGTTAGATATAAGTTACATTTATTATTATGTAAAATTTAATTGCAATATTGACATGATTTTAAAAGAGCAACTAGGTATAGAGTTTCTTGCCTGTTCTTCTCCATAGATACTGCAGCTTTCCGAATCGGTGTTAAATGTTAAAAATACCTAATGACGATTCGAAAGTGCTTCTAAAGGAAGTCTAATTGAATAAATAAATGTTTGAGTTTGAGTTTGAATTTGAGAACCGAATAGAGTGTGGAATGTTTTGAATTTTCTAAAAAAATCGTTTATTGTTTCTTGATGAGCTTTAACGGGATCACGTTTTGACGACAACGATATTCAGCTCTTTCTTTAGGATTACAGATATTTCCAGGAAACCGCTACTTTCTTTTTAATTATTTTAATTAAGGTTGCAGAGCTTAGAAGTAGTATAGTTTTAAATAGGTACATATAGGTAAGCTTTCTTATTTTAAACTGAGTAACTCGTTTATAATTTTGAACATTGCTTAATTTTTATCTGCTTCTGATTAGACCTATTTATGAAATTGAAGAGTTAAAATTAATGCTTGTAAGTTTGAAATCTCTCTGTTTTTAAGGGTTTGTCATGATTATAGATAGAATATCTTTGTTGCTTGTGTTCCAGTGGCGGATACCAAAGAAGTCACTTCATTGTATAAAATGTTACAGGCCGGTTAAATTGATGAAAAGCCGGCGGAATTAAAAAGTATAAAATAAACCGCGCTGCTTATTTTTCTTTGTGATAAAAGAAAATAAAGACTGTATCAGTCGGTAGTAATTTTCCAAGATTCAAAATAATGTCTATAGACATTCAATATACTGTCCTATATTTTACTTTATAAAGGGCACGCCTTGAAAGTCTTCAGCATAGAAAGAAATAAATTTCACACCATAAATTAATGGGTTTCTTTTACTTTTTGTGATAGCTTATACCTATGTCTAAGGTTTATCATCATCACTACATAGTATAAAACAAAGTCGCTTTCCCTGTCCCTATGTCCCTATGTCCCTATGTCCCTTTGTACGCTTAAATCTTTGAAACTACGCAACGGATTTTGATGCGGTTTTTTTTAATAGATAGAGTGATTCAAGAGGAAGGTTTATATGTATAATAACATCCATTAAATAGTGGTGAAGTACTGTTATTTTTGAGGTTTCTAATGTGAGGTCGTAAAAAATTACATTTTTTCCGCTTACATTGCAAACGCAGGCTGAACCCTACGAGTTTTATCAAAATAATGTACTAAGTATTATACACATTGAAAAGGTCGACAGAAAAGTCCGCGATGGTATATGTCTATCTCTTATGGATAACCCACAATAACTTTTTTTTGTCATTTACTTTTTATGACAAATAACGGCTAATTTTCGAAGCGATTTTAACCAATACACCATTAATCCTTAACCAATTAAATACCTTGAATACATTGTTCATTTAATATAGATATATATGGCCCTTTACACCGTATGATTTAAGTGAATATTTTCGAAGATATTACAGATTTAAAAATTGCGGGACGTAGCGTTTGCGGCGGTACCGTCCGGCCGCGGCCCGGCTATCTATTTTATACCCGTGCGAAGCCGGAGCGGGCCGCTTTGTTTTTATAATATACTATTAGCACAGTATTACCATATTTCCTAAATATTGTAATACTGTGCTATTAGTATCAGCATTGCACCCGTGCGAAGCCGGGGCGGGTCGCTAGTACTATTATAAAGGCGAAAGTTTGTATGGATGTTTGTTACTCCTTCACGTAAAAACTACTGAACCGATTACAATGAAATTTAGCACACATATAGAGGGTAACTTGGATTAACACATAGGATAGGTTTTATCCCGGAAATCCCACGGGAACGGGAACTATGCGGGTTTTCCTTTGAAAACGCGGGCGAAGCCGCGGGCGGAAATCTAGTATTTATATATAATTTTAATTTTTAACAAAATCTCTGCCAATTACTAATACTTAATCATAAAATTAAATAGGTACTGCACTTATCATCGCTCTGCTTTATTTATTCCCCATATGGTATTTATGCAAATCATGGTGATAATTTCCTTCACATATTTTTAAGTTTATTTATAAATTTATCAACATTTTCACGATTGATCCAAAGTCCATTTTGATGTATAGGTTTACTTTTGTAGTACTTACAAATACATCTATAAGTATAAACTAGTAGATACTTACAGTAAGTCAGTATAGTATTGGGTATATTATCTGTGCAAGTGATAAACATATTATATTATCAAATTGGTGTTTCTGAATATAATGGTTATTTTAAGAATCATAAGGAAGTTTGTTACATTTAATTATTAACGCAACATTACAACGAATAATTCAGGATAACAAAATCATTTGCAAGTTTATTAAGTTATGAAATAGCTACGGCATCTACGGGATCCCTTGTTATTTCAATCAGAGCATTTCCGTTTACACTGCGAAGTGATCCATGGCTCATGAGTCAGATTGGGTTGTATCAGTTACTAACTATCAAAATTGGGGATATACAGGGTGTCCCACTATTGGTATACTAAGCTCGATGGGACTTGTAGTTTTGCATACACTGATCACGTAAAAAAAAAATGTTGTGTGGTTTTATGAAACCACGGTAAAAGTGAAACTGTTCGAACGGTTCCGAAAATCCGAACACTGCTTTGTGTAGCGCATGTCGCGTGACGGTCGGCTGCCGAGTAGGTATACCTACTCGGCAGCCGACCGTCAAGTTTATTAAGTTATGAAATAGCTACGGCATCTACGGGATCCCTTGTTATTTCAATCAGAGCATTTCCGTTTACACTGCGAAGTGATCCATGGCTCATGAGTCAGATTGGGTTGTATCAGTTACTAACTATCAAAATTGGGGATATACAGGGTGTCCCACTATTGGTATACTAAGCTCGATGGGACTTGTAGTTTTGCATACACTGATCACGTAAAAAAAAAATGTTGTGTGGTTTTATGAAACCACGGTAAAAGTGAAACTGTTCGAACGGTTCCGAAAATCCGAACACTGCTTTGTGTAGCGCATGTCGCGTGACGGTCGGCTGCATACCTACTCGGCAGCCGACCGTCACGCGACATGCGCTACACAGACCAAAAAGTTTGAGACGATGTAATAAAAGTTTCACTTTAAATACTTAAACAACAAAATTACGTCAAAATTTTTTTGCTAAATTTTTCCTGAAATGTTTTCTTCTCTAGCTTCGCGCAGCCGGCATAATATACCGCTTCTCTAATGTGATATACAATTTCTAAAGAGAGAATAATAGATAATTTTAAAAACAGTATTCATGCTACAAATATTTATTTCTTTCATCCAACGTCTCTTAATTGCCGGAAGTTACCAATTCAATGTGAATTTTAACATGTAGGTAGGTAAGTTAGTGACAATATTCTTAAGGATAAGTGATAACGTGTTTATTTTTATATAAGTATGTCTATTGTTTCGGCGGAAAATAACAATCATCGTAAGCACAATCTCATACCTACAGAGAATACGTAAAAACTAAAAATTATATTACCTAATTGTATTCAGGCAACAATACATCCTCATTCCTTGTTTACTACCTAGGTACTTACTTACATAACTTAATGTCACATGTATTTACGTACCTATACAAAATAAATAAAACAAAATTACGCATATTATTCTTTGTTCTATGTACTGCTCTTATCAATAAAAAAATTGCTAATAATTAGAACAATATTATCGTATGAAACAATCGAGAAATCGCAATCAAGCAATGCAACAATTTGTAAACAGTGAACCGGTATGTTGACGGTCACTCCACGGGCCTATTGTATAAGCTTTATGCTTTCAGTTATGCAATCACTTGGTAAAACAAACCAATAATAGCAAAAGCAACCCGAAATGTAACCGTATAAGTACTTAATGTAAGGTTGGTCACGGCGAAACATAAACAACTTGAGACGCAGTATTTTAGGAGGTATATTTTTATACATAGAGCATAATAATTTTATGCGTGTCATTAGGTATCCAATCTTATATTAGGTATGCTTGACAAGAATAATATTTTTCAAGTAACTAGGTATAACTATAATAACAAGCAGAATAAATAAATAATTAAATAAATCTTATTATGGCTATCACAAATAAAGAAAAAGTTATGCTGAACCTATGTACAATATAAAATAGTTACCCTATTTGACTTTACCATTGAATCTTTGCATGGATTTAACTTTTTGAAATTATGTACCTACTGCATATTAATTGTCATTCAATTTAATCAGACAGATTGATCTATGTATAAAAAAAATATTTATATGAGATTGTAGAGAACTTTGTACGAGCAGATGTAGAGATTTTATTTGACTTTTGCACCTAAACTTTCGTCGGCATAAATTTCAATAAATAACCCAAATCAATCAAGGCTAACAAAATTGTTATTCATCATTAATCTTTTCGTTACTTGTGGTTTAAAACCTCAATTATGTCAGCGTCTATCAGCTATCTCATTTGATGGTAGAGTTGCGTTGTTGACGAAATTTTGTGGACTATGAAAATTGGCAGTGTACCAGGCAGAATACTGATAAATACAACAAAAGAGATTTGCGAGATTAACCATTTTAAATGTAAATACAAACCTGCGAATTGATGTCTACCGGCTAAATGACCGCCGCGATCGCTTCTATAAACAAACTGCAACAGTCGATAAAAGTCCAATAAAATTTAGATAAAAGTTTTTAATTATTCGAAACTGGTTTATATTGATGGATATCCACTTTCACAAGGATAGAAGAGCAATCTCTATGCATATAAAAGTTTTTGGAATTGACGTAAATGTTTACGCGGGATTCGGGGCCGAAGGCGCGCAGTCCGTACAGCCTCGCAGTTATTACTGAATTGAAACTTCGTTCATCGTTGGGCCGTCGAAGTCTGAGCGTAGTTTGTTTCAAGTTTCAAGCTACTACGTTCGCGTGAATGTATGGGTTTAGAATAATTTACATCCGCATAGGACTATTGGCTTATCCTGTTCTAAAACAATTCTGAAGCAATTATAGAGGCTAGAGCGTTTGTTGGTGTAATAATCTCGACGGGGTTATCACGTACCTACTTCTAATCGTAATCGCTACCTGTTACCTAGTTCTAGTTACAATCAGTAGGTACATAATTTAAGACTCAACATGAGTTATCAAAAATGTTAAGATATTAGCATACCTACGTATAATATATTAGCTACATATTAGGTATTAAATATAATTATCAAAGAAAGAAAAATAGTTCGGATATTAAACCTATACCGATTTGCTCACGGTGACGTAATATCTCCCTGAACTCCTGAAGAATAAACGTAAACCCAAGAGATATTATTAGAGCCTACTCCATTGTTCTAATAGATCAATATTTCCATGATCCGAAACATTAGTTAGGTACTAATAGTACTAAGTCCGATTTTTAAGAATTACGAAAATACCTTTATTTTGTGCCATAACGGCAAAACAAGGACCAAAGCCCCTACGAATTACAGCTGAACATGATAATATCGTTACAGGCTGTGGAGGCAATGATGAACATAATTTAAATCTCTTTATATTTCGTTAACAGCTCTACATGTCTGTATTTAAAGTTGTACATTTTAATATTATAGATTGAATGGCTATTTAAATTGTAATCTATCTTATATACTTCTTATATAGTTATAAACTGAACTGAAATACATAGGTATTATTTTTATGTTTTACATTTTTCTTATAGGTTTTTCATCTTGACCCGCAATTTTAAAAATTATATAAATTAACAATCTATTGCGAAGATCAATTCACAGAAATCATCAAGATATTCTGCTGTACTCTATAATCATGGACGTATAAAAAAAGACGGACGCCGTATTACGAACAAACAACGTGAAGCCACCATAGTAAGCTAGCGATCGCGTAAAGACAATAAACACGCACACACTCTCACCATAGTAAGCTAGTCGGCCGCCATTACGTCGTGAACTACCGACTGATTAACTGCGTCACTGTTTCACAAAAAATATTTAAAATGCCGTCTTGCGTGGTTAAATGGTGTCGCAACAGTACAATTTTAAATAACAAAACACAAGGGATTACATTCCACAGGGAAGCAAGTTTTACGTTTTAAGGGACTTATATGTTTTAATGACAAAATTATTACGGCAAAATTTATAGAAAAAAATACAGCCGCCATTGTCATCAACACAGCTGTTGCCATGGCAACATGGCACACACGCATGGATGTTTCGCCGCCATTACTAGGCTTCACTCAATATTTAGGCCACATTTAGGCGATATACCGTCCGTCTTTTTTTATACGTCCATGTCTATAATATTATCTACCATCGATAAAGTCACTAATCATTATAGAATATAGAGTCTAATGTATGAACATTGAACACAATCGAACAGTACCTACATCCGATACCTAGATATCTCATGTTCTAAACAATGAACTATTGTTATCTCTATTAATAAAATTTACCGTCCAAGATGCATGAAAATGATAATTTAAGAAAGCCTCGATTAAAATCATCAAAGGGTGCTAATCATAAAATTTAATAGTAATTTCGGCTCTACCTTGAATGAGAGCCGGCGCTGCTGTTGAACTCGTACCTATGTTCTTTGTTTGGCACATGCATGCAAGCGGGTAATAATTTCTCATATTATTTATCAATTTATACCTTCGGAAAATTAAATAAAAAGGGAATACACACAACTTTATTGAACTAGGTAACTACATAATATTCGCAAAACAAAAACATTTGTTTTGTATAATAATTTATTCGCAAATAACATCGACGATGTATACGAATTACGGTCTGTTCGGTCGGTATACTTCGGTCGTAGGTATCTAGATTTATTTCCAAGTAATGCTTTGAAAAATACGAAAAAATATATAATTTTAACATAAAATGCTTTAAAAATACAATAGAACAATCCACACAAATTAGATTTTAAACTATAGTTTCTAAATGTTGCCTACATTGCATTGCCAGCTATTACAGCGCCATCTAGCAATTGTTAAAATGTGATTTATTTCAAAATTTACAGTATTACGGGCATATTTAAAATCATTTAAATTTTAATAATAAATTTATAATTAATAAGCAAATACTGAGTAGGTCATCTTTACGATTATGAATATGTAAATAAAAAGAATTTTAATTGAGAGCATTGCCTTTATGTTGGCGGACATGATCATGACAAACTTTCGTTCGTATTTCGTCCTATCCGTCGTGAATATGTGGGAAAATGTCGAAAATTTTATTTCAATCAATAGATACGCATAAATTAATACCTTTTTTAAATCTATAGTGATTCAATGTGCCTAAATTATTTAATTTTCAATTCTAATAACTTTCTGTGTCGAATAAAACTGTGTTACAAGGATAGTTCGAAAAATGTTATTGTGTGCTAAGTTTCATAATGGCGGCCCGTCGCGTCCCCCGCGCCTCCATTTCGTTGACAGTCAAATTATGACAATGCCGATACGTAGAAATCAAAAACTGTGTGTAAACTTATAAATAGTTTTAAGGGTTTTAAAATAGTTAATAAAAATGAACCAGGACCACCATAGTATCAACGCGGGTGGCGGCCAGCCCCCAGGCAGTGCAGAGGTTTGAATATTCTTTTTTGTTGTGATTAAAGCCATTAATGTGATGTTTTTATCAAACATATAACTTGTTTACAGTCCCAAAATCAAAGAGTGCAGTCTGCTCAACAGCAGCAACAGAGTAATCTTACTCCTACTACATCTGCTACTGACCTACGGGTCAACTCGGCAGCTGTGAATGTAGCTTTGTCGAGCGTCGCTAAATATTGGGTGTTTACAAATTTGTTTCCCGGCCCATTACCACAAGTTTCTGTGTATGGCCTACCAGCCAATGCTAGGATTGAAAATGGGAAGCCTGTCCAGGTATAGAATGATCATTTTTCCTATTGGTTTTCCCAATTTGTTGTTTTACTGTATCACCATGTTCAAGTAACCAACTTTAATTTCCCTTTGATGTCCTATTGTTGATACAAGAGTTTCTTACAGTAATGTACCTAATTTAAATTTATTTGATTATTTTTTGAAATTTATTTTTGTATAAGTAGATTATTATAAACAAAAGCTATAAAAAGCTACTCAAATGTTTTGTGTAAGAATTATAATCATTTTTCACTACTGTTTAAGCTTTCTACTATCAGTTAAAAGATTTCAATGACTTTATTAACAAATGGTATAACGAGCCAGCCCTATTGAAATAATAAGTTAATGTGCTGGCATTGTTATACATTTTATAGTTTCAATTCAACATTAATAGTTATTATTATAAATACATAATATACATTTCTTAGGAAAGTAAAATATCATCCGTTACAAATGTATAATTAAATATATCTAATCATTCTAGGATCTTGGACAAGCACACGCTAGTATACTGAACGGAGATCCTAATATAATATTAGGTCATCACTCAGGCCAACCACAGGTCACAGTGTCTGCTGGTGGTCAACAGATTCCCATATCTCAAATAATAACGACTCAATCAGGACAAGGACATGGTAATTTGAATTTTATTTACAAAACTACAGTGCAACAATAGAAATAATTGATGGTTCTATGATTATAATTATAAATCGTTGTAATTAAGTTGTAAAAAAATGACAACGCAGTTGGTGCAGTGGTAAAGTAACTGCCTACTGAGCCGACGGTCCCGGGTTTCCAACCCCGGTCAGGGCAAATATTTGTGTGATGAACTCAACTATTTGTTCTTGGGTCTGGGTGTTATTATCTATATATGTATTTATTAAATTAAATATTATATTTATCGTCGCCTAGTATCCACAACACAAGCCTTAATTGAGCTTACTGTGGGACTAGGTCGATTTGTGTAATAATGTCAAAAAAAAATCATAATGATTGGATGTGGCGCCGATGCATTTATTGATATTTAATTTATTTTTAGAAGCTCTTGTGGCACACAATCAGCAACAAGAGCTCACAGCGCAACAAGCCGCAGCTTCACAGGTGTCGGTTGGTTCAGGGCAGGCTTCTCACCAGCAGGTACCCAATAATCGGGTCGAGTTTGTTCAACACCATAACATTGATATGGTAAATTATGTGGTAACCCACTACCTATTCTAGCGGGAATGATAAACATGTGCTGTAGACTAGCAGGTAGAACATCTGTAATGCATATGTTTTAGACTTGCATGAGATTACTGTCTATAGGAAAATAGGAGACTTTATTTTAATCATTATTTGATAGAATTTATTTTAATTTCTGTATCAGTCTAGTTAGTTCCTTTTATCATGCATGAAGTATTTAGTTGATTTAATCCTATATGTCAATAGCATGGTTTAAACATTAAATACATTTCAAAATTATATTATACTTGTAGACAGACCATTTAACAAAACCTTAACATCATAATATGATATAACCTTAACATCTTAATTGCAAGTGTAACTACAAGAGCACAGATTATACAACAAAGTAGATTTTTTAAAGTTCTTTGTGCTTTAGATGTTTAGTATTTTATTAAAATTAATACTTGGGTATTTAAAATAACTTCCATGGTCATAAAATTTCAAATTAGCCTATTGTTTTGCAGCAACACCTACTTCAACAACAGTTGATGGCTGCCCGGCCTGAGCATGCCAACCAACAGGTGTGTAAATATAGAATTATTTACTTTTCACATGATGATCTGTGTAATAATTTTTAATCAAATTATAATAAAATTTAAAGGACTAAATAATAAATAGTCATCATGTGATATTATAGGTAATAATTTAATATTCTATTCATGGAAGAAACCTTTTTTAAGTAAATTCTTCAATCATATCATGCATCCATCATAAGAGTAATTCACATGTACATGTCAATTAACTAATCATATGACTGTTTTCACTCTTATGCAATCATCAAACTTTAGGTGAGCGAGGTAAGTTACTTAATCTTTTTATTTTTTAACACTTTTAATGTAAATTTTACAAATACTTAACAGTTTTCACAAGTTTCAATACAGGAAAATACAATGTATTAGTATTTTATTTGTAACATTATTTAACTATTTCAATCAGTCAACATTTTCACTACTTCACGCAGCGATCATTTGCTATAATTGTATAAGTAGTTATAAATGCCATAGCCACACATAATTGTTGTTTTTTTTTATTTATACATATTATTAGAAAACTTTGTGACATTTAGTATCTTACCAATATTATTTCAATAGATTCAACTGACAGTAAGCGAAGATGGGATTGTTACTGTGGTGGAGCCGGGGGGCGGCAAGCTTGTGGACAAGGATGAACTTCACGAAACTATCAAGATGCCAACCGACCACACCCTCACTGTGCACCAGTTACAACAGATTGTTGGACATCATCAGGTATGTACCCATAATATGTATCATATTGTACTGATAATGCTCATGCCTATTTTATGTGGCCTTATTGGCTAACTCAGGCCCCAGAATCACAGACACAATAGAAAATCTATTGTGTTGTGGACCGATTGGGCCGTTCGGGGCTCAATGGGTTAAACATAAAATAATGTAACATCATAAAAATAACAATTAGGTAAAAAGTTAATATATGTATATATAATTTATAATTATTGTTGAAAACGCATTATGTTTATATTAATGGTAAATTAATTGAATAGCCTAAATTTAAGTATGTCTTTTTGTTCCATCAATAAAAAAAAATTAGGCAATCTAATGAGTTGAATCTTTTTTAAATGTTTATTTATTTATTTATTTATTTACCTTTCAGGATAAACCCAATGCGGTTCTGACTTGACTAACACTAATTCTATACCAGTGGCGTGCATTCCATAAAGACATAAAGACACTGCCTACCCTAGCATTTACCAAACTCTAATCAATATTTAATATCCATAAATGAAATTCACAGCGTCATTATATTTTATTAATTACGCCATGTAGTATGAAACAAAAATCAAAATATTTCAAATATATTTCAGATCCATCTATTGGTATTTTGGTGGCATTATTATTTAATTTCAATAACACAGCTCAAGTCACTATGCATGCGCTTCACTAGCGCCGCCACAGGACTCAGTACGTCACGGGACGGCAAAGACACAAACTATCCGTGTCTAAGTTTTTATATGTGTGCTCTGCGTGTCTACGCATATTTTATATGTGTGCGTGCCTATAAACACGGCACACTGATGTTATAAAACCACGCACACAAACACACAAGGTAGGCAGTGTCTTTTTACGAAGATATACGAATTGGTACGAACCGAATTCGGAACCACATCGAAAGCCGAAACTGAAGTTGAATATGCGACCAATTTAAGAAGTGTGATAATTTATACATTTTTGTAGCGGTAAAGACCATCTGCAAATAGTATCATTATTCGTTTGTTTTGTTTTGGAAATAACAAACGTTACTTAATATTTTACTTTGAGGTTAAATTTGTTTTTTGAGAAAATTAATAATGTTAAATAAGACAATTTGCAAGTGAAGTGTTTTGGGAGTAACTAAATAGATTATGTCTATCGTGAGTGTATTAATTTGTAAGATAATAATTAGGTATAATTTAACGGAAAATTCTTATTTTTGTTTTATGAATAAACATTTATCAAACAGAGACTTAGTGATAGAAAAAAGAGCCGATCTATACCGGAATTTGTAATATACAAAGGTAAAGTTAATCGTTAATTTCATAATATAGAACACTAGTTATTATAGGTAGGTACTTTGAAAATTATTTTATAGTAGGTAGGTGTGTAAATCGTAATATATTTTCCATTATTTTGGGGAATACAACGTATTGTAAGCTCATAAATGAGTACAGCAATGTGAAAATATAAACATTGCAGTCTGTAGGTATTCGTTATTATGACTTAATATCATTACAATATTTCTGCCTACCCTGTCGAAAAACTCTGTGCACGCCCCTGTTCTATACAAATTGTCACATTAATGTTATAAATTTTCGTTTATCACAGGTAATAGACAGTGTGGTTCGCATTGAGCAAGCTACCGGCGAACCAGCCAATATATTAGTCACACAAAATCCTGACGGAACAACATCTATAGAAACAAGTGCAGCAGATCCCTTGTTGGTTAAAGATGAAAAGGCTGTCGGTAAAATTGAGGCGGCGCAGTTTGCTGCACCCACTGAAATAAAAGATATCAAAGGGATTGATTTGAAGGTAAGGCTTAACTGGTGATGTCAGACCAAAAAAGACTGTGTCCAGTATTTTCACTAGTATCCAAACCAAGAAGCTTATACTGGAGATTGCACTATGACCATTAACTTGTAAGAAGAAAATATGACCTTGAATGACGCCTGTATGTATTTTTATCCCTTTCACACCAACCTGCCAAGTTAGGTGTGAAAGGGATAAAAAAACATACAGGCGTCATTCAATGTCATATTTTCTTGTTACAAGTTAATGTTCATACTGAAATCTCCAGTGATATAAGCTATAAGATATAAGCTTCTTGATCCAAACCATACAAATATGACATTCTTTGGTATGTTGTCTTATACAAGATAAAAGTTACATTGACATGTTTTATGATGTTTGTAAGAATGTTTTTATGTATCAACTATCAAGCTAGATTACTATCTAAACCTGTGTTTACAGAGTGTTGGTGCAATGGGCATGGAAGGTGCTGTGGTGAAGATATCTGCAGCGGCTTCAGACCACGACTTGCACGCAATGTACAAAGTTAATGTTGAGGATTTGTCTCAGTTACTCGCATATCATGAGGTTTTCGGGAAACTCAACTCGGAGGCGCAACAACCGCAACAGCAGCAACCGCAGCAACAAACGCAAGAGACTAAGGTGGGTAAAAATAAGTTGTTTATAGAAAAAAAAAAATGGTTATTAAAATTAAAAACTAATAATGTACTACACATGAAATTTATTATGATTGATGTAAATAATAAATATGTTTTTCTATATCCTGTAAATACATTATTATGTACACTTAACACTACACTCTAAAAAAAGGTAAAATACATTCAATTCAATTATTTCTTTCAAATCAAATATTATTTATGACTAGCGGTCCGCCCCGGCTTCGCCCGTGGTACATGTTTACGTTTTCTCTACATAATAACCATCCTCTAACTTCAAGGAATATAATAAAAAAAGAATTATTGAAATCGGTTCAGCCGTTCTCGAGTTATGCGCTTACCAACACATTTTGCGATTCATTTTTATATATAAGATTACACAAAATATATATGTAAAAATCTTTGTTTTCAAGCCCGTGTTATATGAAGTGGAGATAGAAGCAGGAACTAGTGCAACCATGTCAGAAGCCGAGGCATCTCCTGGTCATCATTCCTGTGATATTTGTGGAAAAATATTCCAATTTAGATATCAACTTATTGTACACAGGTAATACTAATAAACCAATTTTTATTGTGTCCTATATATAAATATATATATAAATATATAAAAATAAATTTTATCTAAGTATAACATCAATATGAATTCAATTTTGTTTTTTAATAGCATTAGTTTAAACTTTTAATTTCTAAGTATGTACTCATAAAATGTTATTTGTTTTATTTATGATAATTTAATTTTTCTCATACAGGCGATATCACGGAGAAAATAAACCATACACATGTCAAGTATGTGGAAATGCTTTCGCCAATCCCACAGAACTATCAAAACATGGCAAATGCCATTTAGGTAAGATTTTTTTAAAAAGCTTAATTATTGTCTACTCTAACATTTTATGACACTTACATCAATAGATAGAAATAGAAACTACACAACATTTTGTATGTATATAAGATATATTATTGAGGATTTTCAAGAAAACCAATTTGATTCTCTGTATATTCAAAGTTTTTATTTTAGAAAGTTTTCACAATAGTTAATATACAAGTTTGTTACTATAACAACTTAAAATATTATGTAATCTCACCTGTAAATTCAAAGAAACGACATTTAAAGTCCATATACAGGGTGTAATCGTTAAGTGTGCACAGGCGATTATTCCGTAACTATTGCAGATATCAAAAAACTTTAAACTGATATCGAAAGTACTTAACCTAATGAGTAAAATGGCCATAATAAATTTTTGAAAATAAAACGAGAAATATCCAAAAATGTTACATTAAACGCTCCCATACATTTTATTTCCCATACATTTTGTATTCATAGCAGATTATCGAAGTGAGGTCCTCATTGTGCAATACAATGAGGAGCTCTATTTGCAGTTTCGAAATGAACTTCCCTTCAAATTTGCGAAGTAATTTAAGCAGAAAACCAAAAAAAGAAAGAAAAAGCTAAAATCTTTCATATTAAATGTACTAGGTTGATCCAAAAGTAATGATAATTGGGTATTTCCTGTGTACATAAAAATATAAAATAACTGTTTTTTGCTTGCTCATGTACTCACTAAGTTATCACAAAAAAATCATATCAATAGGCCACGTTTCCAAGTATTTACATTAATTTGAATGTGAACCGTGCGTGCCAGAATTTTTGCCGACAAAAAGAAGAAACAACAATTCGACATTTAGAGGGTGAATTTCTAAATTCTTAATGAGATCAGGATAATTTTTTGGCACGATTTGTGATCATGGACGTTACTCGGGTTCACCATGTTTATGCTGAAACCAAGAAACAATTAATGGCCTGGATGCGAGCTTCCAAAGAGACGATGAAGAAATTCAAAGTGAAAATTAGTGGGATAGATTAAAGCGGCAGTTTTTGGGGCGCCGAAGGAATAATTTTGGTGGAATATTTTAAGAAGGTAGCCACTATGTTGGGCTCTTACTACACAGACCATAATAAAAGATTGCGGTAGGTTAGTAAGGAAAAGAGACATGGCAAACTGCGGGCTTGAATGTTGTTTCACCAAGACCACGCACCAGATCACAAAGCGTCAGTTGCAATGGCTGCCATTCAAAAATCGGCATTCCAAATGCTTGAACACCCACCCTGTTTGTTAGATCTAGCTCCTAGTTATTTCTATCTCGTTCTTCGGCACAAAAAACACCGTCTTAGCAAAAAATTTTACGACGATAGCGAAGAGATGGCCGCGTTGAGGGGTTTTTACGGATGAAGTCAAAGTTTTTTTTTATAAGTTTTGGAAAAAAAATATCGAAGTATATTATCTAGTTAGAAGACTATCTAGCGAAATATTTTAACTGTAATGACCTGGTTTAATATTGATTATAATTACTTTTGGATCAACTCATGTACATGGGATAGTCATATCTCATACTAAATGTATGGGAGGGTTTCAAGTGAATTTTTTAGATATTTCTCGTTTTATTTTTAAAAATTTATTATGGCCATTTTACTCATTGGGTTAAGTACTTTCAATATCAGTTAAAAGTTTTTTGATATCTGTAATAGTTACGAAATAATCGCCTGTGCACACTTAACGATTACACCCTGTATAGTAAATCCCCAATTATATCCCTTCCATCTTTAAGCTTCATTATAAATTGCGTTGCACACCAGCACACAATACTTCAATCGTATCTCGCCCTTTTCTTTCACCGCCACGTCAATCCGCGCCACAGATAACATGAACACGCGAAGCGCGGCAAATTCGAATATTGATGAAACATTATTTCATTACATGTATTATTCTAAAATTATCTATGTTTTTAGCTGGTGACCTTGCCGAGAGACAAGCGAAACGTCTCTCCCAAGACAAGCCGTATGCTTGCACCACGTGTCACAAGACGTTCTGGCGTAAGGAGCACCTCGATAACCATGTACGGACTCACACTGGAGAGACACCTTACAGGTTACTAGAATTTATTCACATAAAAAATTTAAATAAAAATAAAAATTTCTTTATTCGTTTCAAAAAAAATTTTACATAATATTATTACATATGTTGCATCGAACCCCACACTAGGATCCCCTGTGTTATGAGGCTCAAACATATTCTTTGTGTTCTCTCATTATGTTCATAATAATATAGTCAAAGTTTTAGTGATAATATGTTACATGTAGTTTGTTCAACTATTTCATATTCATGTGTTCAAAAATTCATCCTGAATATTCAACTTCATTGATTCATTTATAATTATTTTAATGTAGTATGTTTTCCCTCGAAATCAATAAAAGTATGAGTTAACATCTACAAAAATTTAATATCATTCTCTATTACAGATGTCAATACTGTTCAAAAACATTTACGCGCAAGGAGCACATGGTGAATCACGTACGAAAGCACACGGGCGAAACTCCGCATCGCTGCGAAATTTGCAAGAAAAGCTTCACAAGGAAGGAGCATTTTATGAACCACGTCATGTGGCATACTGGTAAGTGTGACAATCATATTAGATTTGTTTAAATTTGTGTTACAGAATTGTAATGATCAAATTGTAGTCTAAATAAGTTATCAAAAAATAAAAATACAAGTAAATGCAACTAACACAAATGAAAATGAAAATAAAATACAAATATCTCTTTATTTGCATACTACAAGTTTAATTTTTATTTAAACATGTTAGGCAATCATGCAGCATTTTTTATTTTTTCTATGAGCATTTAAATGTTTACTTTTTCTTTCTGCTTGAAGTTATTAATGCTTTAGTATTAAGTTTTAAAATAGCATGTCATACATTCAATATAGAGAAAAATGTGAAACCAAGCCTGCACCAATATCAGGGGTTTTGCAAGTGGTGCAGAAAGTAGAAAGTTACTGAATGATTCAACTATTTGTCCCGCATATCGAGCTAGTCATGTTAAGCTACATTTCAAGCATCTATAGTTCGCTTACATCATTTAGGGCGACTAACAAATAAATGCACAGAAATTTTTGAAAACATAGTTGCATCATTGATGAAACGTTTTATTTTCTGCCCGCTTGAATAGGTGAAACGCCGCACCATTGTCAAATATGCGGCAAGAAGTATACTAGGAAGGAGCATTTAGTGAACCATATGCGCTCGCATACTAACGACACGCCGTTCCGATGCGAAGTGTGCGGCAAGTCGTTCACGAGAAAGGAACACTTCACCAATCACATATTGTGGCACTCCGGTTAGTATCGCTTCCTTAATACGCTTATTTCTATCACGCCTCGGTGCTCAGGCTTGGATTTACACTGAAATTGGGATTTCTTACATTTAGAATTGGCTGCTGTTTTAGTAGCAGTTTTGAAGGGTTTTTTTACTCAGTAATCTTAGTGAAAAAATATGAACTTATTTTTTTAAATATCATAAGCACGCAATGATTTAATTTTACAGGTGAAACCCCGCACCGCTGCGACTTCTGCTCAAAGACGTTTACGCGCAAGGAGCACCTATTGAACCACGTGCGCCAGCACACGGGCGAGTCGCCGCACCGCTGCAACTTCTGCTCGAAGTCGTTCACGCGCCGCGAGCACCTCGTCAACCACGTGCGCCAGCACACGGGCGAGACGCCCTTCCAGTGCGGCTACTGTCCCAAGGCGTTCACCAGGAAGGATCATTTAGGTAATTTCAATTTATTTAATGTTTTTTTGTATTGGAAATGTTAATTCTTTGTTAGAGTAATAGAGAGAATATGGATGGATTTTTCGTTCTAGTGTCACGAAACTTGTAATAGAAATATTTTATAGTAATTTAAATTTTAAACATAACAATTAACATCAGAGGTAGAGGTCAAAACACTGCATATTAAGTTAAAAAATAAAAAAAATACTAAAGTACGAACTGAAAATTCAAAGTTATTTAAGATGAACTCACTGTTTGGAAAAATCTAAAAATGTTGTTTTTCCTTTTGTAGTGAACCACGTCCGGCAGCACACGGGCGAGTCTCCGCACAAATGTTCTTTCTGCACGAAGTCGTTTACGCGCAAAGAGCACTTGACGAATCACGTGCGACAACACACGGGCGAATCCCCGCACCGGTGTTCATACTGTGCTAAATCCTTCACCAGAAAAGAACATCTCACTAATCATATCAGGTAATTAAATAGATTTATGAAATTAACTAGATATTATATGCAATGCTACGCATATTCGAAGATATTTTAATCAACATTTCAAAAAAAAAAAGGTAAGAAAAAATGTTGTGCTAGTAGAATGTAGTAAGTAGATTTTATACATATTTGGTAGAAAATGTATTTCTTATTTTAATTAAGTAGTAATTTAGAGATTCAGTAACTAATATTACATCAGAGATCAATGAATTTAGAATGCTTGTTCTATAAGGAAAATTAAGTTATTAATTTTTAAGTTTTTGTGTATGGGTACTTTTTAATATAAGTTTACTAATATGAAAATTGGCAATAAAAATATGATTAATTCTGTTGATAAAATTGTATTCTTCTAAGATTTCGCCACATAATCGACATAATGCTGTGCTACAAAATGTTATATGTGTTGTATTTGCTTGATTAAAATTTAAAATAGACCTGGCAGCTTGTGCATGTAACTAACTCACCGCACAAATTAAAATAAAAAAAAATGAATAAAAAGTGGCATTTGTGTGAAGTTTCCTTTATGCTAATAGTAGCACAGCATTGTGCATTCCGATTTGAGACGAGCTTATCTTTGCTTCCGCTAGCGGTGTGACTGTTATTATGTGTGTTATTCAAATCGGAATGTACTCTGTGCAGACAGCATACGGGGGAGGCTCCATACAAGTGTACGCTATGTCCGCGCGCGTTCGTGCGGAAGGAACACCTTAAGACGCACGTGCGCACGCACACGGGCGAGTCGCCGCACGCCTGCACCTACTGCAACAAGACCTTCACGCGCAAGGAGCACCTCACCAACCACGTGAGGTGAGTCCCCCTCGGCTGCCGGGATCGCTTTCGTGGGTTCTATTTTGTAGTAGTGTTAGTGTATTTTGAGCAATGTGCATTGGCATAACAAAGGTAGTGTAGTAAATGTAATTGGGAAATGCAATTTTATGTATCAGTATACCATGCATTTATTAATTTTAGAACTATTTATATATATTTAGAACTACGTTCATGGGAAAGTTATGTGAAATAACATAATTAACATCTCTCTCTTGTGTCGGCCCCCATGTCAGCATCAGGGTTGCACCTGGAGCGGGTTATTTACTTCCACCAGTCCATGGTGTCTCTTACTACCAAGTAAAAATAGATTTTGATTTGATCTGTTCATCTCGTTGGTGAACGAGCGCGCGATCCTTTGCCCTATAAATTCATCTAAAAAAGAATGCACAAATTCCGAGCACACGTGTCAGAAGTGAAACTCCTTTGGCAAGATTCAAAGATACATAAATCGTCGCGCTCCATGAAGTGACGATATTGCCATGACGCGACCTTGAAATATTACTCTCAACGCACCTAAAGTTTCACAAAAATACGATAAATAAATCGTATCTATACATTGCAAACATTGTTTCAGACAACACACGGGCGAGACGCCGTTCAAGTGCACGTACTGCGTGAAGTCGTTCTCGCGCAAGGAGCACCTCACGAACCACATGCACTTACACACGGGCGAGACGCCGCACAAGTGCCCGTTCTGCACCAAGACCTTCTCGAGGAAGGAGCACCTGACTAATCACGTGCGGTGAGTGTGCAATCAATTGAAGGAATGTTTTTGAAGTGAAAACTTCTTTAGCGGCGTTGAGCACTTTTTCTGTAATGGGTATAAAATCTTAAACTCGCGTCAGGACACGTGACCTGATCGAATAAGCGTAAGAGCGTATACGCACTATGCGGGTAACCGCATTGCGGGTAGCCGTCCGGCTGACCGCAAGCACAATTATGTACGTAATATTCATTTCTATGCGCACTGTGCGGTCTGCGGTAGCCGCATCGCAGTGCGCATAGAAATGAATATTACGTACATAATTGTGCTTGCGGTCAGCCGGACGGCTACCCGCATAGTGCGTATACGCTCTAAGACGGATACCATTCCTTCAAATATATATGTATAATGCGAGATAGACGCATAATTATGGCCATCTAATCAGTTTTAGCCTATTGAGAATCTTATTGAGAATCTTAGTATATTATCTTAGTATATTACGAAAAATGACGTGGCAATAGAAAGATTTTGTTGAAGTAATTTTTCGTCTATCCAAAACATAATAATCTGGTTTATAAAATTAAATATGTATATGTATTTTTATTTTCACGCAGAATACACACCGGCGAATCACCACACTGGTGTCAGTTCTGCAAGAAAACGTTTACGCGCAAAGAGCATCTCACGAATCACATGAAGCAGCACAGCGGAGACTCGTCGCACGCTTGCAAGATTTGCTCTAAACCCTTCACTAGGAAGGAACACCTCGTCACGCATATGAGGTAATTTACCTAAATATTACTTTATATTTTTCCATATGAGAATCTATTTTGTAACTTCTGTTATATTTGAGCGTTGTAGTTGATGTTGTTAAATTAATTAACAAGAGGTTTTGTAATTTTTCTAATCTGTTTAAGGCTGCAGTCTAGCAAAATTGCGTTTTCAACAAGTTATTTGAAAATTTTTTCCCGGCTAATGAAATGATAAACTGAATTTTTTTTTCTTGTTTATCAATAAGTGTTATATACGCAATGCGCGTGAATTTTTTCACATTTATAAAGTTACTTTATGTTACCTTATGTGCCTTCAAGATAAGTCTCTTTCTCCCAAAGACATTTCGAGCTAAGTTTGTGCACTCACTACGTTGCAACCGATTACAATTTACACAATCTGATCAGCACATCATTATCCTTATATAGTCGTTATTAAAAACTGCTGAATACAATTGCCGAAAAACTTATGATTTTCTTAATTAGAACGTTATAAATTCATTAAATTTCCCATTTTTTGCCTTACAAAATCTATTGATAAATACTGCTAAAAGTTATTTTTTCCATTAATTTATTCGAGTTGGTTGAAGACCAATGAGTATTAATCCTTTAAAAAAATTTTTTTTTTAATTTTGATAATTCTTTAAATATTAAAATATATTTAAAATAATTAGGAAAATTCCTAGCGAATTTCTTTAGTCGCGCTCCTTGGGCCGGAGCGTTCTGACGTGTGCTCTACGCTCGATTTTCCTTCATACCGAAGTGAAAGTTGCTCTACTTCATTAAATTTAATATTTTTGTTAATTGATTATTTTTATCTTAGTTTTGTGCAAATATTCGTATTTTTAAACATTTGATTTCGATATGGAAAATAAACGAAAAAAATACGCGTGTAACTACTAGAAAAAAAATTATCTTCGAACATAAAGTTAATGAAACCAATCGAGTTACAGTAAAAGTCTATCTCAAAATTTCGCTGTCTGTTGACCAACCGGCTCCCGGTTGCCACCGTTTGCGAAAATCGCGAAAATGTCATTACACATATGAGGGGATATGTAGATTGCAAAGGTGATTGGCAACAATTTCTTTATTTTACGGGGTGTCAGTAAAGGGATGTATATTTCTTTAAAACTAAAGTAAGCTCATAAATTTTCTTATAATATAATTTTTTTGAAGTTCCAAAAATGTTTATTTTTCGTTTGAGAAATACGAAATATAATATAAACTTGTATTGAGAACTTGAACTTCCCAAGTTCATCCGGGGAAATCCCCATACGGGGAAAATGATTTGTTTACTCCAAAATTGATCCGAGGTGTTTTAATTTTTTCTTCTAGTCATTTTCAACGTAGCGGCATGTTGTTTGATTATTAATTTTGTAACTTAAATACAGGATGTTGGTTTTATATTCTGATCTTACAGACGCGCTGACAAATTTAGTCCGCCATTTCTAGTTTAGTCTACCAACTCTAAGTACCAATATTAAAACGAATGGATTATCATCACATCATCAAAACTCAGATGTAATGGAAGATCACAATAACATAGAAAATTCAGTGGGTGTTGAGAACTAAACAAACACAAGTAACAGAGACGCGAAGAATAAAAAAAGAGGACGAAAACGATAATTCGTTGATGCTTTCCCTTTTCGACGTATTGTTAGGGTACATCACCAATCTGCAAAAAACAAAACTGATGATTCCCAATTGCTGATTAAAAATGAAAAACAAATAATCGACAACAGTGGTGAAAATTTGCTGATCACAATGAAACATCCTTCAGTGGTAGCAGAATTACTCATTTAAAATGTATCGGTGAACAGCGTAAAGGAGAGGAGGACAGGAAAACATTATGAATGTGGATGGTGGATTGTATACAGGGTGTAATCGATAAGTATGTGCAGGCGATTATGACGTTATTATTGCAGGTATCAAAAAACTTAAAACTGATATCGAAATTACTTTACCTAATGAGCAAAATGACAATAATAACTTTTTAAAAGTATAACGAGAAATATCTAAAAAATTTACTTTATACACTCCCATATCAAAAAGGGAAAATGGGACTAGTAGAAGTTAAATGTCTAATTCCGGCAAAAGACATGAATGCGGAAGATGCGGTTAAAAAAAATTTAATATTTGAAATACAATGCAAAAAATAACACTTTTGTCATAGATAAGAATCATGACTATTTTTTTCCAAATTCAGGGACAACTAAACGTTGCAGAAGCAGAAGTCTGCTTATTTGCTGTTTGGACTGGAGTGAATCATTCGTTAAAAATAGAATATATAAAAAGTATGTAACGTTTAGGCAAAATAAAATGATGGACCATTATCAAGATTTTACATAAATTGCCTACTGTCAGAATTGATTGATTCGAGACTTCAGCATTCGATGCCATTGAAAAAAAGAGATAAATCCAGTGCAACCGATAAAGCATCAGAATGCTAGCAAAAGATTTATTAGGTTTATAAATATAAATCTATATATTATACATAATACTAGCGGTCCGCCCCGGCTTCGCCCGTGGTACATATGAAAAATAGATGTTGGCCGATTCTCAGACTTACCCGATGTGCACAGAAAATTTCATGAGAATCGGTCCACCCGTTTCGGAGGAGTATGCAGACTAACATTGTGACACGAGAATTTTATATATAAGATAATAAATCTGTAGAAGACGCGAAGACTGACATCCGCGCGGACGGAGTCGCGGGCGGAAGCTAGTCAGAAATAAATATCTTTTGTTTTCATTTGTGTATTTTTCTATTTTATAATTTTTTAACACAAACATTACATTTTTTTTATTATATACAAAATTTGTTTATCCGTTTTATTAGTTAAACTGAACAACTTTCACTAAGAAACTTAGGTCGAAAAGAATGTATAGAGTTATGCATTTTGTATGGAAAGCTTATTTCGTCCAAATTTCTTTGTAAAAGTTGATCAGTTATATAAACATGAAGTTGAAGATATCAATAGAAAGTATTCGCAAATCTTGTGTACTGATAAAAAAAATCACCCGGTGTAATTTTCACGAAAATTGTTTCAAATTGTCATTTTTGGTACTTATTACGAATATTAAATTGTACGAATGATTTAATTTTTAAAAATTAAGTGGAGCAACTTTCCCTTAGTACATTTGTATTATTTACATATAGGATGACAGGATGCATTTGTTTGCACTACTAGACCAAGCCCTTAAGTATTATGAAAAATTTGCACAGTACACATTTAATTTAGTTAACTCTGCAAATTTTTAATAGTTGCTTGAAATCTAATTAGACATTGTTTCATAGGTCTCACAGTTGTGGCGAGCGACCATATAGCTGTGGAGAATGCGGCAAGTCATTCCCGTTGAAAGGAAACCTCCTCTTCCATGAGCGATCACATAATAAAGGAGCAAATTCTAAAGTATTCAAATGTGAAGTTTGTTCAAAGGATTTTATGTGTAAATGTAAGACTTTGGAAATTATATAGGTTTTTGATTGTTTTATACATATAAAAATAAATTGATAAATATATATTATAATTTTAGCACACTTGGTAACACATCGTCGGTCGCACGCCGCCACAGCAGAAAATAATGCAACAGCTGAACCTCCGGTAGAAATTGATGACTGTACAATTGAGTGCAATAAATGTGATGGTAAAGACCCACTCGAAGTGGATAGAAAGCCTGATATAAGGTATGTGATTTTTAACAATGTTTTAATCTAGGAAAAAATTACACACCAGAAATATTTGTCTCCAGTACATGAAAAACTTATGAAAATATTATTCCAATAGGAAGAATGTTTGTAAGACCAAAAGTCCAAAAATCTTCTATCTAGATTTTGTTATTTATAATTTTAAATTTAACAACCTGCATTTTCTCTAGAGCATCATCGGAAAGCAGATCAACTGAAAATACGGCAACTCAAGCTCAAACCAACACTGTGATGCAAATTACAACACAGGTGAGTTTTAATTTTATATGATGATAAATGATGTCATGTAAATTTTATCAACATTAACTATAATTTAACATTTTTCGGCAAGGCCGAATCTCTTTTATTTCAATGTTTCTTACAGTATGATTCAATCTTAATGGCGGCTCGGCACATCGAACGATCTGTCGCGCAGATAACATTTTAGATATGAGCAGGACATACGTTAAGGGTCGGATCTGCACGCACATGCATTCGCAGCTATCTTCCGAACCGCCATTAAGTTTGAATCGAACTGTATAAACCCTTGCGCTCATACGCATTTATAATATCAGTAGGAAAATGTTTTCAGCAAGTGCAATCAACAGCAGCAACAAGCGCAACCAACGTCACTGCTGGCACTTTTACTGCAACACAGCACCACGCCGGCGCTGCGATAGCGCACCACCCGGTCACCGTGAACTACTAGCAGGAGGACGTTGACTGACCGACGGGTCAGGGCGAACTGCTGCTATTTGTGCCGACGTGATGACGGCCATGTCTGCAAGTTCCTGTGTATAGTTGACAGTGAAACAAGAAGGCGCGGCGGATGCAATCGGAGCGCTTCCCTCGTTGCTATGGTTACCATCGTCTCCCACCCCCAAATTTTTCAATGGAGCGTGCCGACGTGATACGGCCATGTGTGCATGCACTAATGTGTGTGTCAGGACGAACTCCTGCTATTAATGCCGACGTGATGACGGCCATGTCTGCAAGTTCCTGTGTATAGTTGACACTGAAACAAGAAGGCGCTGTGGATGCAATCGATGAGCCAATCGGAGCGCTTCCCTCGTTGCTATGGTTACCATCGTCTCGCGCCCCCAAATTTTTAAATTGATCGTGCTGACGTGATAGCGGCCATGTGTGCAAGTTCCTCTCGACAGTTGACATTGAAACAAGATGGCGCTGCGGATGAAATCGATGAGCCAATCTAGAAATAGATGAGGAAATCTAGTTATGTCGCGCGTATACCCGCACAGCAATATATCACCGATCGAGTAAATGATCTTCCAATAGAATCTATATACCGAGTAGTATAATGTTTTTAGAATGCAGTGGTAAACTGAACTATCAAAATGCAAAATACTATTACACTTCATATTGCTATAGTCACCTCCCATTAATTTTAAGTGAACTTAACAAAATATCAACAGTGAAATTGGACAATAAAATGCGTGATGTGAACATGACTTGGACAGCATATGTGGATCACAATATCAAGAATTGTGCAGTTTATTATAAAAAGCAGAATGCAATATCGTATTGTATTGTAAAGTCTTTGTACAGTTCCTTTTATTGTACATACTTATCATGTATTAATTTTTTTTTAATATTAGATGTAAAAATGATCATTTTAATAAAAAAAGAAATATTTTTCGTAATTATGGAATTTGCCATTTTTTGCTATATTGGCTTAAAAATTCATGTTAAATGTTGATGAACATTAATGTTCTTGTGATATAATTTCAAGTCCCATTTTACTTAAATCTATGTATAGATATAAATGTGATTTAAAAAAGGTTTTTTTTTAATCTTATATGATAATTTAGATCGAGCACCATTTAGTCTGATGGTAGTAATGAATACCATACCAATAATAATACATATTATAATATAGTCACGGGTTACCAGGTTATATTTTTTTAAATCATATAAAACAAACCCATTCTAGTATTATCTGTTTTAATTGCTGTGGTATTTCATGTTAAAGATGTCCTTTCCTTTTTTATATAATATCATAAATGTACATTCCTTTTTGATCATGTACTAACAAATAACAATATTCACCATGGAGATTTTCTTCCATTTTTTTAAATATATAATATGAACACGGTGGTTTATTCAAAAATTTATATTTGCTAACACCATGGGACCACATGAAGCAATGTTGATTCTAAAATACGAAAACAATATTTATTTGGACATCTTGACATATTAAGTTGAACATGTTTGCCATTCTTGTACAGTACAATGTGTGATAACAATGTAGTTCTTAATTACAATTATTTTACAATATACGGGCGGCTAGTTTGCATAGCTTAGTCGACGCGCCAAGTGAAAGTGGTGTTATAATCACTTCATTTCTTTTTATCAGCTTATAGGACTTGTATGTATATGTAAATATTTAGAAGTAATTTATGATCGTGTTAGAGACGTAAGTTGTAATAAAATATTATATCTCCATGTTATTTGGCTGAGTTTTAAACCTTATGTTATGTAAAGTAATAGGATTAACGATTCAGAATCGTCGTGTACTCTATGATTTCCTTTCATATAAGGTGCGATGAATCATTGAGATAATATTTGTTTCAAAAGTAAGCGATGAATTTTATCTTCAATGGTGCCACGCTATTTATATTTTAATATAGATTTTTAAACTGTTAGACACTATAGTGTGTACTAAATCATTAAATTATATTCAGTAATTTGATATGAATGAGATTAAAATATGAAAGAAATAAATGTATTTTATTTATAACAAAAGATACCTTAAAAAACTCATATTAATATACACAGGAGGGCCTTGCTACTTACAAGTTACAAGTAAGCTCTTTCAGACAACAGAATGTGTGAAAACAATATGTGACCTACCTAAAATGGAGGTGGGTATGGTTTAAGTTTCGGCCAGAAACTGAAATTTCCTTGGAATTGAATTCTGAACTTGGCATGGAACAAATATTGATTACTAGCTGTGTCCTGCGGTTGTACTTGTACCTATAGAGCTCAGCTCCTGTTGGTAGAGTGATGATATATAGCCTATAGCTTTCCTTGATAAACAGGGTATCTATATACTAATATTATAAAGCTGAAGAGTTTGTTTGTTTGAACACGCTTATCTCGGGAACTACTGGTCCCATTTGAAAAATTCTTTCGGTGTTAGATAGCCCTTGGATAGCCCATACATTGAGGAAAGCTATAGGCTATATATTGTCTCGCTATGACCAATAGGAGTGGAGCATAGCCAGTATTAGTATAGATTGAGCACTTGAGCAAGGCAAGGCAGCATTGCAAGACACACATCCATATTCCATTCAATAGTGAGTTAGAATTAAAATTAATAAATAACCAAAACCATAACTTAATTCATAACAAAATATATTTCACTTAAAGCTTTAAATACAATATTATTTATATACATTTAAAAAAATAATTCATAAAATTTGTTTAGGCTTCCAAGGCAATTCTTTTCTGACCAGCTTTTGCCCTTTGAGGTTTTTCTGGTACAGCTTCTTCAGTTTCCGGCAGTTCATCTGTTGGAACTTCGGGAAGTTCTTTTCTAACATCCAAAATCTCTTCCAGCTCATTTTCAATTGCTTCATCGTCTTCTTCAGTAAGTTGTCCAGAAATAAGATCATCAATTTCTCTTTGTTTCTCAATACCTTCTCGGGTTTCATCCATTATTTTTTCTATTTCATCAATATTTAATATATCATGAATATTCTTCAAAGCCGCATTACCATTTTTCAAGCCATCAAGTACCTGAATAAACAGACAACATACAAAATATATAACTACATAAATAAAAATATGTAAAATTGTAAATTTATGTTTTTAAACTGATTAATTGGTCTTTGATGGTACACACAATAAAGGTATCATGATAGTGGAAACAACATACCTGTACTTCAATTTCCGCAAATTCTAAATCATGTGTCAGTTGCTCTAACTTTTCAAGTTGTGCATCAGTACTTTGCAATAAATTTTCCTGGTATTTTTTCTTTCTTAGAAGTAATTTTGCTCTCTCACGCTTATCCTCCGCAAGAAGTTTTTTAGCTAACTGTCGGTCCCTTTCTAAATTCAGTTCAATTTTCTTCTGGTACTGTTTTAATTTATCCCTTTGTTGTTTTAACTGAAGAATTGCCTTATCTTGTTCAGTTACTCTGCTGACTGGTTTCTTATTTTTAGTAAATAATCCACCCATCGTTATTTAAAAAATAAACTTATAATTTTAGTAGGAATGCCTTTTTACAACAACATTAATGATTTAAAATAAAATATAAATCAGTTTTTCATTATTTAATATTTGAATTCATCGCAAAAAGATCGCAAATGATTTCAGACAATCGCAAATCACAAATTCACAGCACAAATTCTCTAAATTTTTGACGACTTTTATGTCAAAAATATTACCTGTCGGATTGCCCAAATGCCAATCCAAATGCCCACAGATATTGGATTATCTGTCATAGATGTGTCGATTTGAAGAAGAAATAACAGGCAATACCGTCACGTCCGCGTCATGGAGGCGACGATTTTGGTATCATTGGTGTTTGAATCTTGCCAAAGAAATTTCACTTCCTGATCGTGTTCTCACTTCTCGAAGCAAGTGAATTTTCGAAAATCTCAAAGATTTTCGAATGCATTAATTTTTATTAAAAAAAATAAAGAAATGTTTCATTTCAGCAGCTACAGTGCGACACAAAAGAGATGAAAATAAATGAGGGCGCCACCGTCGCTCATATAGCAACACTGATACTGCGACGCAAGCGATCTTGATACTATAGAATAAAAATCCAAAAATCTATATAATATAATCTAAAATAAATACCGCGATTTAAACCGTTATAATTCTTTCATTGTAGCAATAGTGTAATTTAAGACAAAAATACATTAGTATTTTAATTGACCTACCTAGGTCAAATTTTACTTAAATGTATTTGGAATTAGTTATTTTATAAAAATCGGTCAAGTGTTTAGACTGCAGAGGCGCACATAGAATCAAACATACAAACAAACAAGCATACATGCAGCTCAAACACATTACCCTCTTTCTGGGTCCGTCGGGTAGAAAAAAACAAGGCGATTTGAAAACCACATATTTTTATTTTTTTTGTAGATAAATTTTGTACATTAATATAATTCATCAAAATCTAAATATTCTACTCCTTCAAAGGACTGATCATCACTCTGTTTCGAAGTACTGGCAAGAGGGTACGGGGCATCTTCAGTATCTGTAAATATGATACAGTAAATATGATTTTTTTTCTCATGGTTTGATTGATTAATAGATAGATAGCTGTATGAAAACAGTTATCACTATACTATGTAGTAAAATCTAAACTAGGTACTTTATTTGAGGCTGGTTGGATTGGATATAACTTCTTGACTCAAATTGTGCTGGTCGCACTATAAAAACTAGTTTTTGTTTACATACAAATAACCTCAAATTAAATTGCGAAAACGTAATAATCGCCATACATACATACATTAAACACTCGTTACTAATGGAATATTCTATTTTACGTAGTACTGAGCAAAAATTAATGGAATCTCACCGGTATATTCTGCTGTACGTTTGTAAACGTTTTCCAAATCAGTCAATAAATTTCCAGCTTGAAATTCGGACAAACACCGAATAAAAACTTTATACACCACATCACGGACACCGCTACGTTTAACCTTTTTCATGATGTCTCCTTTTTTATTTAAATTTCTTGTTCTAAATAACAATTTTATCTCAATAATTCTCCTCTTCACGAAAAAAACAACAAATTTTTATTCAACTTGACAGCTACATTGCCAATTCAGGGTTGCCAGGTAATGAAAAACGAATTAGTTCCAAAATAATTAATTTCATCTCTTTTATGTCGTACTATATCTCCAGTATTTCAAGTACTTTCCCTCAGGGCCCATTGAAAATTTCCACACCGCATATAATGCATAATAGGATACTTAATATGATATTGATTATTTTGGATTATGATATGGCTAATATCTGTGATCTGAAAATATAAACGCTAAATTTGTTGCTGCTAAACTCAAATCTCGAGAACATCTGCAGTCTAGAACCGATTTTGTTAATTATTTTTATATAACATTCCATTAAGTACGAGGACGGTTTTCATCGAGAGAAAACGTAACCTGTATCAAAGTAATGTATCAAGGGCGAAGCCGGGGTGGACCGCAAGACGCAAGTAAAAAATAAATAATTAAAATTAAATAGTAAAGCTCTTGGTAAAGCTACGGTAGTACCACAGCTACAGTTATAATACCTATAGTATTATATTATCTGTGGTTGTACTAATTATCCAAGAAGCTTATATCTTATACACTGGAGATTTCGGTATGAACATTTGACGTGTAACAAGAAAATTGTTGTGTTCTATCACTTTCACACCTAACTTGGTATTGCCACTGTTAATACGAAGTTTTCCCAAGGCTACTATGTATGCTGTAATATTCTGTGCAAAAGGTTAGTTTTTGTACATGAGTTTGTTGATAAATTGCCAACAACGTCATTCAGAAGCATTGTTGGATGAGACAATTATTATTTATGCTAAATAAAATAAGTATCTGAACCAATTATTAAAAAGCGATATTCCCTGATTATGGGTAGTTACCATAATAAAATTGTAGCAACTCTAACTTTGACAATATGACATAAGTGTCAAAAAAATTGCGTCGCTTCGAATATTTAAGTTAACCCTTATTCAAACGCGAGCCTGTGGAGGAGCTAACAAAAAAATAAGATACGTTCCTGGGTAATTTTGGGTCGTAGATTTCAAAAATACACACGTAAAAGGGGTTAGTGGGGGGGAAGTACCCTTTTTTCGGTGGGAAGTATATATCCCGTCATCTGTTCTCTCTTGTAAAAAGTTTGGAAAGGTGGGAACTATAGCTCCCAGTGTCCACTCCAGACATCAATATTTTAAAACACTAGTTAGTTGCCCTGACTCCACTTGTGAATTTAATGTTATCGTAAAAAATTATAAAGATCAAGTTTTTTAATAAAGGAGGTGAAAGTACTCATCAATGCAAGTTTCTTTTACTGAGGGAAGAATTCGGGAATTGAACAATGAATGACTTCAACATAAAAATGGCATTTTTCTAAAACAAAATAAAAACAATAGGTAAATACTAATGTATTGAGTTAAGATTTCTAATTATCTGATCAGGAAATAACGAATAACAATAAATAAGTTGCTTATACCAACTAAAAAAGATTTTTTAGACACACAGATTTTATATATAGAATTTCCGAATGTCGTGTGCAGTGACGAACACTGGGATGATATCTTCCCACTTAAAGACTTAATTTCAATCGACTCTACCAAGGTATAAACGAAAGATTCTGGGCATATTTTTACGTTTCACGCAACTGTAATATAGTCTAGTTTACATAGCTAGAACTCAAATCTACTTATCTAATTTTTTTTGAGCACTACACCAAAAACTAAAAAATAACGGTCGTTTTCGGCTGCAAAATCACGTCACCTGACTTTGACGTGTGTTTACCATGACATGTAATAATTCTCTGAAAAGTTTTTCCATGAAAAAAAGTTCTCTAAAATGTTAAGATTGCGTAGATAAATATTACACTGCATTAGGTTTAAGCATATAAAAATAAAACACGATTTACTTCAATCTGAGACGTGGGAAGTATAGCTCCCAGCGTTTTAATAAGGGTTAATATTGTTGCGTATTTAATAAATATTTTCCGAATATTAATAATGTATTGCATTGTGAAAAATTGCAGAAGTTTTTGGACACTGGCCTATAATTTCACAGGCAAGTGTATATTTACGTTATTTACAATATTCCTCAATACTCATGCATTTACCTGTTTAGAATCATTTTAATGGCAAAAATCGTCAAATTTATCATCATTTTACTAAGCAATCATGTTAAATAAGTTCTTTTCCTAATACTTTCATCATTTTTCAACAAGTTTTCAACAAACAAATTTAACAAGTAAGGTAACCATGATGATGGGTTTTTACGGATAGCGACGATAATATATTGCTAAACAATATTATGATGAACATTTAGAACACCATTTTAAAAAATTTTATACTAGTAATGAAACAACATACGACATCGGTATTGCACTCACATATTGTGGTTTGTTCTTTTTTACATTGAAATTTATACTTTTTAACCTAATATTTTTTTGTTTTACGTATTTCAGCTTTCCAAAAATGAAATAAAAAGAAATAAATGGCTGTCCATAGTGCCTATCAAGGGTAAAATTTATCAACATGCCAGAATATGCAGTTTGCATTTTAAGCCTGAGGATTACGGTCCAGAAAAAAAATACCTTTTGAAAAGTGCTATACCTTTTTATTTACCACATTCTTGTTACTGCGTCTCAACTGATAAAGTAATTTTAATTATATTATAATTAACCACCATGAAACCATTAGTAACCGTAAGTACAGCTCCTGAAAGACATACGAATTTCTGAGAACTGTAATATCGTTACCACACATCAACACTAGCGATGCAACTCTCCCTTTGGAATATTGAAAAGTTTTAGACTGAAGCTTGAGTAACCAAAACGATGTTTTAATGTATGTAGCACTCATTTTAATTAAAAAATCGTAGTATGAGATCAAAAGTTATCAAGCGTTATTTAAAACTATCATTCTCTACCAATTAAAATGGTATGTACCTATAAAGATGATAATTATTCATGTAAGTTGACCAGTAATACTATAATATAAATACTGTTAAAAATATATGTCGTTATTATTTATAGACCATGATTTTTAGTTTTTTTTATTTCGAAAAATCCTGAATATACAAACCAGTGTGGTCACCCACAGAAAGAGACAAAAAACAACACTGACGTCATTCAAGGTTATATTTTCTTGTGACAAGTTAATGGTCATAGTGCAATCTCCAGTGTATTAGATATAAGCTTCTTGTAATTATCACGTAATTATATATCTGTACTACTTACTCTGTGTCTGTGTCACAGAGTACTTTTCGAGACTTTTTTATGTGCTTTTTTATATATGAAAGTCTGTGTACTCTGTAGATATTACCTATATTACTTGCTCTGTGGATATTACTTGCTCTGTGCTCTGTAGTAAATTATTAAAAATGGCCGTCGTAATGCGAAAGTGGAGTCGATATTAATGCTTATCTTTGTTAATAATAAAGGCATAACGTATTTTAAATTTTAATGGTTTCTAATGTGTTAAATTAGTACTTCGTGTAATTAATGTTCAGGGAAATTAAGAATTTTTAATAGTGATAGGTTAGTTTTTCAATAACCATGGCGGTCTTAGCGGCAGCACAATTACTTGACGAATTGATGGGCAGGCATCGTAATACAAACCCAAATGAGAAAATAAAAAAGCCAAATTGGGAGGATCCTGAGGTATAGTACGACGATAATATTTTACATATTTCTTGTTGATTTAGTTTGATTATTGTCCATGCAATGTTTTACACCGTGTTTTATTTTATTTAATTTAATGTTTTTTTTTTCAGTATTGTAAATATTATATGGTTAAGTTTTGTCCTCATGATTTGTTTGTCAACACAAGAGCAGATTTAGGAGCGTGCCCGAAGGTCCATGATGACGAAGTTAAAGATTTGTTTGAAAAAGCCGATTCTTCATACAAAAAGGCTCAGTATGTTGAAGAATTCCTACGGTTTTGTCGGCACATGATAAATGATGTAGAAAGTATGTATTACATTAATTATTTATTACCCCAAATATTTAACTTCAGCAACAAAAATATAACCTAATTGTCTTGCAATAGTTTAATAAACCCGTAATATAAGTAATGTGTCTCAATTACAATAAGACTTGATATGAAATATGAGTTAAAAGATAAAAGGAAAGTAATTGCAGTTCTATTGTTGCAGGGAAAATTCAAAAGGGGAAGCAGCGATTGGAGTTAATGAACTCCAGACCAGATGGACCACCAATGACCCAGGCTCAGACGGAGAAAAATCAAGAGCAGGTAATTATAGTAACCAATAAATTAGCATCATATATTGTATACTGTGTTCAAACAAAAAATTTGTGGTTTATGCCAGTTTTAAGAAGAAATAAGAAGCTTTGGTATTTTTTATACCTAACTAGTTGCATCTTACTAACTTTCTTTGTGTAAGCTATTTTAATTTATAATTAAGTACTTGCTAATAGGCTTTTTGTGAATTTATTTTGGGGGCAAGCTGTTTCTTCTAAATACAGGTTGCCCAGTAACCTAGCTAGGGAAACATTGGCTTGTATAAATTGTTTTAGTAGCCTTTTTATATTTCTATACAAAAAAATCTATACAAAAGCTGCAATTTCACTAATACATTCTTATCGCCTATATACTTAAATAATTTGATTTCACTATCACTAATGATGTTTAAATTGAATGCATATTATGGCCATGCCTTTTCATCATTCTTATTTTAAATACATTCTTTTGAGTCATTCCTTTATTCATAGGTTACGCTACTATCAGAAAAGATAACAGCTTTAGTACAAGAAGCGGAGGAGGCCGGCACTTGTGGTAATGTAGAGCAAGCTCAAGGTTTAATGAAGCTCTGTGATAGACTGAAAGAAGAAAAGGATCAACTTCTTAAGCAGCAGGAGAATAGGTTTGTATTGCTATGTTCTTAGATTATGATTTGAAGTCATCAATTTAAAATAGGAGTGTTCATTCTAAACTAGTGGTCCGCCCCAGCTTCGCCCGTGGTATATATTTCGCAATAAAAAGTAGCCTACGTCCTTTCTCGGGTATCAAAATATCTCCATACCAAATTTCATGCAAATTGGTTCAGTAGTTTAGGCGTGATTGAGTAACAGACAGACAGACAGAGTTACTTTTGCATTTATAATATTAGTATGGATGTAAAAAACCTAACTACAAGTTGTATAGTTAATTCCATCTATAAAAATGAATAAGTCTGTTGTGTAGCATTATGAATGAATTGCAGAAATCAAAAATTAATTATTTGATAGTTTATAAGTGAATTAATTGTTTATATTTTCATTAAAAATATATTAATTTTTATTCTAGTCATTGGTCTATGACTGCTGAGTTGGCGGCAGCTCAAGAGAAGCAGATGGAAGTATGTCCTGTTTGTGGTGCCTTTTTAATTGTTGGTGATGCTCAACAAAGGATCGATGATCATTTGTCTGGGAAGCAACATGTTGGGTAAGTGGATTTATAAAGCGTCATTTATTAAAAGAATATAGTTTCATTTATAGCATAAGATTTCCCATTTTTTTGCTGTATAGCATAAATTTTTCAAACAACTTTATATTATTTGCGTAAAATTTAGCAAATGAATAAGAATAGGCATAGCACTCGCTACAAACAGTTTTTTTTTTAACATTTATATATTATGAACAATATAATATACAGTAGAATCCGTTTATTATGACTCCGCCTATATTGACCAACCGGTTATTATGACGTAATTGCACTACGAACTTTGGTTTTCATATAAAATTCTTTATAAAAAGTCGGATATATTGACTTCCCTTACAGTGACATGCCGCTTATTATGACCCATTTTTAATAAATCATGTCTGGTTATAATGACCGAAGTGAATTCATTATCACGATTTGTTAACAACAATATTGAAAATGATAATTTGACCATATCTATCTATACACAATAGTATTAGAGACTGTTTTTACAATAAAATGAAAAAACAAAAGCAGACAAAAATTACAGTGTACCTACTTATAGAAAAAATACACTTGTATGTGTTATTCTAATAATCGGCTGATTACGTGCAATTTTGATTTTGATTTAATATGTACCTATACATATGCAAGTATACTATGTTTCTGTATTAAAATACTTAAATACATACATATTTACATAAAAAAGATTTTTCATTTCACATAACGCTTTGTATGACGTCCGCTTATTATGACGTGTTTGTCGATTCCCTTCGATGTCATTATAAACGGATTCCACTGTACTTATGTTTAAAAAATACTGTATTTGTCTTCATATAACATTTATTTATGACAATACTTTTAATATTATAAGTGATTTTTATTTAAAACATTCGTGCAGCTACTTCAAACTGCGTCAAGCGTACGAAGAGATGACGGCTTTGCGCGAGAAGGAGCAGCAGGAGAAGGAGAAGCGGCGCCGCGAGGAGCGCGAGAAGGAGCGCAGCGTGCGCGGCGGCGGGCTCGGCTCCGACCGGCGCGACCGCGAGCGCATGGAGCGGGACCGCGAGCGGGACAAGGACGGCAACAGGGAGCGCGAGAGGGACAGACGCCGGTGCGTGTGTGGGGGTTAAGCGTGTGGGCGATGGCCAAGGGATAACACCAATGTCTCTTATACATTTTATTCTATTATATGAGTGCTCCCGTTTTTATTGTATTTGTGTGTGAGAATTTTTTATCAAGAAATAACATTTTTGTTACATTGACTTTGTGGCATTATTTCATTCAATAAAGTTTTGTTGATAAAAAATTTAAATCAAATGCGTTAATCCATCAGATCAAGCCGGGAGACTGAAAAGAACAACCGGCACGAAGACCGCGATCGGGAAAAGGAACGTGACCGGGACAAGGAGCGTGAGCGTGACAAGGACCGTGAGCGCGAGAAGGACCGTGACCGTGAAAAGGACCGCGAGCGGGATAAGGATCGCGACCGTGAGCGTGAAAAGGACCGGGAGCGTGATCGCGACCGTGACAAGGAGCGTGATCGTGATCGGAAACATCGGAGGGATAGAAGTGAGTGTTAAGAAATTCATTCATTATTCACCCTTTATCAAGTAAAAATAATGACTATTTAAAATGTACGAAATGTAAGCAAACGATTATGTCCAGTAACTCTGCATAACGCACTTTTCTCTTTTTTACTTTATAGTTTGATGAATGCTTTTAAATATTATATTTGACCAACTGTAAACCTTACTTGGCAAGAGATAATTATGATTATTTGGTGTTTATCTAAAATAATATTCTCTCTTTTAGGATCTCCTCACGAACGGTCACGGCGACGATCACGTGACCGCCGCTAGATTATCACTGAGGTATCTCAAACCACCTCGAAACGGTAAGCATGAATACATAATTCATTCATTTTACCTTTTGCGCTGACAGACTAACATTGTCCATTGTCACTATAAACCAATATTATGGTTAACCAAAACATAAAATGTTCACCAACTCCCAATTATGAGACAGATAACAAGTAATAAAGTGAACACTGTTATTTTACAGCTTTTAATAAAATGCCAAAAAAATTACATCGGTATATGGCAATCATATGGGGAGTTTTGTTGACCCCGTTGATTCGGTAGTTGTCGTCACACCGACGGACTTTGCAGGTATTTAATTGGTATTTTGAATAGCAGCTGGATGCTGACGATTTGAGGTGTTATTGTTCAGTCGTTGAACGACGACTGATCGATAAAACTGTCTTAGTCCGGGCTCTGCGTCGTTTTATTGAGGTATTTAAAATTACGTTTCGTCGTCGTGAATCGAGTTGCCAGTCGGCCTTCTGTCGCCATAATGCGATGCCAGGTATTTGTTAGGGCTATTCAGTGACAGGAGATATTATTTCATTATTAGGCTTTGGAATTTAAGGGTATTGAATTAAAGGTGGCTGTGGGTCTAAAAGTTTGGACTAAAGTATTGTTAGGCGTTCTCATTTAAGAATAATGCACATTGTCATCACATATAAAATGTCATAATATTATGATGAAGACGACATGGCGATTATTTGATATATTCCTTGAGACAAATGGATGCTGTTTTCACATCATCTACTGTGTATTTACAGGTACCCACACTATGGCAACAAGTTTTTTTGTTGAGTTATTATTAATTTTCTATCTGCTTTATTTTTATAAAAATATATAAGTTTGTTGCCATATTAAACTTAACATTTCCTAATCCCATTTGGAATCGAATTCAATGCTTTGAAAAAACATCATGTAAATATGAAACGAATCATGCATTGAAGTCGGTTCCTAACTTCGAATGCCCTAATCCTCTTTACTAGATTGTCAATGGACTTTTCAGTTGGGAACCGAGCGAAGAGGACGGCGGACGACTCGACTGCGACAAAGAGGTACTTTTGCAATTAGCGAACATTGAAGATTCCAAAAGTCACGACCCGACGATTCGAGGTGACTCACCATAGTTACGTTTCATATACACGGATATTCGTGGATACTAAAGCATGTAATTGAAATGAAATATATTTGTTATGCTAGGTTTTAATATTATGTATATTGTAGCTACCTCCGCAAATGTGTCCCTAGGCAGGTTTATAATGATTCCACTGAGGAGTGACACAGGTATTTATCATTTTTTTATTTTACATAAATGATGTTGATAATTCTGTGATTGGCGTTGTTGTGTATTATTTCGCAGTGTGAACGGTTAGCGTTATTTTTATCTTATAAAATAAATAAATGATATGAGATAAAGTTTGTTTCATTCATTGGCCCCAAGTTTCATTTTTAATTAAAGTTGGAACAACAGGTTTTTTACTATAATTTATGTATGCAGACAAAATATGTCTGTATTTAATATTTATTATTAAATTAATAAGTATTGTTGTTTCTGGTAGTGTTTTAGTTAATTTTAATTATTATCAGATTTAACATGATCATGCTGGATATATAAACGGTAGATTACACTGTATAACGATATTATTTATATTATTCTTGAAAATGTTATTGGCACAGAGTTATTGGTATTGGAAAGCAATGATTTAATAATTCATATCTTTTATTCTCATTTTATTCCTAACTTTGGATCTTTAAGTATTTTTAAGTATTTTTGCTTATTTTGATTATGTATATTATACATATCTTAATTCTGGAAAGTCATTTAAATTAGCCTTTGGGATATTTGTGCTAACATGACTCGCACAAAATCCTCTTTACACACCTTAAAATTACGTAAGTTCAGATCTGTTTAATTCGTAAAAGTTTTGCGAAATGCGATAAATAAACGGTTTGTAGCTGGCCGTCGCTCCCGAGCCCGGCTCAACTTCCTGCAAGTCCGGAAAGTTGGAAGTTTGCGTCAAGTAACTTCTATATTACTATTCAGAGAGCTCGCAAATAAACTAAAGAGCTTATCGATGGAACGTAAGTATTGTTTTATTGCAACGCGGTAAGTAGATGAAGAGGAGTTCAACTTTATTACATTTCATAAAGTTTATTCAGTTCATAAGAAAAAATACTTAGTTTTTAAAAAATAGGTGTTTAGATCTGATTTTCCTCTTATCTTTGAACAGAACTGATATTTTTAACTTGAATGTTTGAATTTTAGGACTACCTCTTGATAAGAAGAGGCTACTTTTCTTTTTTACATTTGGGTGAACATATTTAGTCAATTCTGATAATGTACGAAATAGGTATCATTAATAATTCTTAAAAAAAATAGGTATTTTCGTTGATATAATTAATATACATAAGTATATTAATTATATCTATTTTTATGACTTACTAGCTGTGCTCCGCGGTTTTACGCTCCTGTTGGTCTTGAGGGGATGATATGAATGAAAATTAATTTTTTCAAATCGGACCAGTAGTTCCCGAGATAAGCGCGTTCAAACAAACAAACAAACTCTTCAGCTTTATAATAAGTAATTAACTACATACTATAGATGTGCTTATGGGCCGAAATCTATTATTATAAGATAGATAAGATCTGGTAGGTTTGTTGGGTCAATTGTCTTTTAAGTAAAATTGTCGAGTCGTGTTGTTTGATAGGTAACTTTCGAGTTTCGAGACGGCTTGAACAATTTTAATGAAATTTTGAATGCATAAGGGAAAAGTTTGCGCTAAGCAAACAGCTGCTTTTTATACTAGTAACATAGGTAAAACAATATTAGTCGCCCAGTTACTATTTTTCATTTCATTGTTTCCTAAATTATTAATATTGCTCTTCTGACCATTCTAAAATCTATGGTTTGGTAGTACATTACGGTTTCTCTGTCTACGATTACGGTACTCTGTGTATATTACTTAGGTACTCTGTGGATCTGACATTGACTGATTGACATCTTTCATTGGAAAATGTAAATAATTCAATTTTTTGTAAACAAAGTATCGTTTTAATCCCAATCACACAATTAAATTATTATCTATGAGAAAATAGAAATAAATTAATAATATAGAAATAAATAAAGAACATAACTAGTAGATACAAATAATTTACATTATTTTAGAGTGCAATGGTTCCCGATAATGATAAATCTAAGAAACAACAGGCTAGAGCTGAGTTAAGAGAAGGTTTTCTAAGATCTGTTAGTGAATTACAAGGTAATAGCCTTATAGCCATGATTATGTATCATCACTTTATACGAAAATTATTTATTTATAGTAAATATTTAATTAAGGAAAAAAAATGTACCATACTTTAGTGTATATGAGATACTGTTTGTGAAGAAGTTATACTTTTATGTTTCATTTTATATGAATTGTTCTAGGTCAGCCATGCAATATATTAACATATGAGAAATCGACTCTGGAGGCAACATTCTCAGTCTGGAAGCCTGATGGAACAGAAGTACTTGTGAATGATCTTAAAACACCGGCCAATTTAATAATGCAGTCTGCCATACTGAGGACACCAGATATTTTAGCATTTACATTCAATGTACCGGCAACTCAGTAGCAGTATTAGGGAATTGTACGAATTACAATTAAGTTTTATTAATAAATGGTTTTTATTCAAATATTTGTCTATTGGTATAAACAATAAACATTTACTATAGTAATGGAATTTACATCCCTTTACAATTCATAATCTTTAAAGATGTCAGACTATCAATATTATAGGGTTGTAGAGTTTGATTTATTTTTATCTGAGCTAGCTAATCTCAGGAACTATAGTTTGAATTGAACAATAATTATGTTTGGCTGTTCATGACCAATAGGAGCATCAATGAAAAACAATGGAAAATAGGAAACTGGAAAATATATTCCTTTTAGAGCTAGCACGCACGAGCAACTTTGTCTCCGCAACTATTTTGTCTCTCCCATCAATTGTATGGGGAGTTGCGTCGCTACGTGCGCGCACTTTCATACTAGCCCATGGGTGGAGAGACAAAATAGTTGCGGAGACAAAATAGTTGCGGAGACAAAGTTGCTCGTGCGCGCTCGCTCTTAAGAGATACATTTGTGTGCCTATTTATTGTTAGTAACTGGAATGTATTGTTTGGTTAAATGTGAAATTATAGAAACCTTTAGGCACATGGTTTTTCATTAAAAATAAATTTAAATTAAAGCTATCATAATTTGAATAAGCTAGGATATAATTGATTGATCATTCTATCATTGTCTCTATCCGTAATATTTTTTAGGTTTACATTTTTTTTAAAGTATAGTTACCTACCTAGTCAATGATAATTTGTTGACTGTTAATCTTGAGAACCCTGTAAAAGAATCATCATCAGAATTTTAATCTATAAGTTGCCTAATATCTATGCTTAATGTCTAAACTATAATGACACTACAATACAATCCTTAATAGGTATATAAGTGCTCTGTGCTATAATCCATCACGCTCGTCAATGATTGCAGATTGGCCGATGTAACCTGTCGAACTTTTTAATCCTTGAACGAGCTAGCTTAATCACGACGTTTTCTTTTATCCATTGTAGTCATGATTAATGTGGACAATCGAAAGAAACATGAAAAGATCATATCTTTTAAGATGAAGTCGCAGGCTTTACCTATAATTTATCTTTTATTAGGTATAATCACTACGAAATTTTTTGATTCTGATACCACAGTCGGCGCTCTATTAAATAAAACCGGCCAAGTGCGAGTCGGGCTCGCGCACAAAGGGTTCCGTAGCAGCAAATATAATAAATTACAGTTAAATCAACCTATCTCAAAAACTATAAGAGATACTTTGATCAAACCAAAAATCGTTGAAAGAGTTAATTAGCATGCATCACCTCTATTTTTTTTAGAATTTTATACCCCGTAGTTATAAAAATAGAGGGGGGGGGACATACTTTTTACGACTTTGAGAGCTGATATCTCAAAAACCGTTCACTTTAAGAAAAATGTTTTTTAGAAAACTTTATATCATTTTAAAAGACCTTTCCATTGATACCCCACACGGGTATGTACATCGAAAAAAAAAATTTCATCCCTCAGTTACATGTATGGGGGGCCCCACCCCCAATTCTTTTTTTTACTATTTAGTGTCATATTTTTGTAGCGGTTCATACAACACATATTCCCATCAAATTTCATCACTGTAGTACTTATAGTTTCCGAGTAAATCGGCTGTGACAGACGGACAGACGGACAGACGGACAGACGGACATAACTATAAGGGTTCCGTTTTTGCCATTTTGGCTACGGAACCCTAAAAAGCGGTATTCCGACCGGGCTTCGCCTACGTTTTCAATGAGAAAACCTGCAAAGTTCTCTTTCCTGTGGGATTTCCGGGATAAAACCTATCCTATGTGTCTTAATCTTAAGATACCCTCTATGTGTTTGCCAAATTTCATTGTAATCGGTACAGTAGTATTTGCGTGCAAGAGTAACAGATATCCATACATACTCACAAACTTTCGCATTTATAATATTAGTATGATAAGGAAAGCTACAAATGTAATATATTTTTTAAATTTATTTATGACTAGCTGTGCCGCGCGGTTTCATCCGCATTGCTCGTGCTTGATCCTGTTGGTCTTAACTCTTAGCGTGATGATATATAGGTATAGCCTATATATAGCCTTCCTCGATAAATGGGCTATCTAACACCGAAAGAATTTTTCTCAACATGATACGATACATAAAATTGCTACACTTTAATGGAATCTGTGGGGAATTTACTTGAATTTGCCAGGCGCCAATATTAAATTGTGGGTTAGCGTACATAAATTAATGAAATTGAAGGCGTATTATCATTTAAATATGTCTTTGGTGGGCAAGAAAGGAAGAAAATACGTTTCGCTTACAATTCGCAATCTGCATGGAATAGGTAAAGCCGGGTATCCACTTAGGTTCGCCGTGGTTTGCGAACGCGCCCGCTCCGCAAACCAAACATAATGGATACGTCGTGATCGCGGAGCGCGACTGGAGCACGATCGGAGCACGGCGGAGCGCTCTGGAAGCGGTTTTTTGCGCGAACTCAAAGGGGAGCGCAGTTTGTTCGTGGACGCGAGCGTGTGTTTGTTAAGTTCGCGAACATGGAGTGGTCCGATGAAATGATGAATATATGCATTATTTCATTATTTCTTCTTCCCTTATACATATTAGCTTGCCAAAATCGAGGAGGTTGTTTGTATTCCATCACAATATAATGTATCAAAATATAAGCTGCATTTCCTACTAATTCTGGAGGCGGCATGTTAGCACCGACCGTCTGTCTGTGTCTACTAGAGACCGGAGCGCGGAATTTAGCGCTCCGACAGGAGCACTGATGTTGCAGCCTAAGTGTGTACACTGTACACGTTCACGTTCGCGGAGCACACAGTGTTCGCAAACCACGGCGAACCTAAGTGGATACCCGGCTTAATGTTCCCAAACTCATCGCCCAACGAATACATACTCCAATTTTTTAATTCCTTCCATTTCCCAAAACAGTCATTTCTTTGAAATAGAAACACTTGAAATACCTACAACATTCAAAATAGAAAAGCTAAGAAAGCTATTCATAGCGACACGAATGCTGAGAACAGGTGTATTGTGTGGTGTGAGCTATTCTTCCTCACACGAAGCAGACTTGAATCTTCTCACGGACCAACGTACCTGTTGCTCAATCGATTCGGTCGGCTTTGTATGGCGCACACTCCAGTCTGCGCTTTCCCAAGAGCATAAATAGAATGACTGATTAGATGTGGTTACTATAAAAATATTCTTAGTTTCAATAAATCTTAAATGTATACATATATCCCAAAATTCAGGAATTATGAATTATGTAGGTACATATATGAAAATGTTGGATTATAGAGCCAAATGCCAATGCCGATATAGAAAGTAGCTTAGCCATCTAAGCTTAGAAAATAATATTATACGATGGATGATTCAGAAGCATAGTGGATGAAGATATTGTGTATATCTGCTTATATACCTACTTTACTCATTTTGAAAAAGTGTGAATAGCATAATCCGAGGGAAAAGCAGGTACCTACTACTACAGGGGGTCGCGGAAGAATTCTAACAAATACCCGCGGCCCCATCATTAAAGCGGCTCGACGGAACACAGTGGGGTTTTAGTCGGTAAGAATCCGACATAACCCACGGCTCCTTCCCCGGGAGCCGTGGGTATCTTTGGAAGATTTCCCCACTATAAAAAAAAAAAAACAAAAGGTACCTACTACTTAATTAACTCTATATTGCCAACATGACATGAATTATTCTATCAATTGCTTCATTAATTATTGATCAGACGTGAAATTCCCGTCACATGTCTTATGAATTTAATTTGTATGTACGTAAATAGAAATGAGTGAATTTGAATAATAAAAGGCTTAAGACATGCCTACGACAACCCAGTCACGTTTTAATTTCTTATCAGGTTTCATGAAATGGTACGAATTATGAAGACACGTCTCATAAGAGATGAATACATCCCCTTCGAAGACACGACTAATTACTTAACTTCTTAAGCAGATTAACAACTTTTGAGATCTTCACGAAAATAAGTTACGAGTTGCGTGAAGTCTTCTGGAAAAGAAGCTGTTATTTGGAGGGAACTAATAAGATTTCGTCATTTAATTTTATGCCTCTGAAAGTTTTCTCTAAATTGATTAATTTATCTCTTGAATTATAAGTTACTTCAGATCGAGGGATGCTAGCTAAAGTACTTACGAGTTACGATGTTTCTTAAATATAACTGCTTGGTTTCTTTCTTGGCATAGAGCAGTTTCTACATAAAAAATAGGGACTAGACTAAAATCACTCGTGAACTTTTAAATATGTGAAATGCCCTTTCACTTTTTTCAATTAAAGTCTTATTATCAGACAGATACTTATTGCAAATTCCACTTACTACAATTAGACGCAGTAATAGCTACGCAACGAGAAACTTTTAATAAGGAGTGTGCTAAATAGCTTTGAGTGGCTCATTAGGAGCAAGCACTGCAGTATGTACTTACGGAAACTATGTCTGCATCTAGTTCTATGTAAGATTGACAATTCACTAGCAAATGAAAATCTGATTACCTATGTGTGTCTAATTTTTGCAAGTAGGTACTTACTGCAGTAGATAAGTAAGTAATATTATTTTACTTTGCTTTTGTGTATATTATTTTCAGTTGCTTTTTCTATAAATCAGCAGTTTTCTATAAATTTTAGGCCATCAATTTCCTGTTGATGGGGATTTTTTCAACACCTATCGCGAATACGTTCCCTACGATATTACAAAATAAGAAGATGACGCAGATGATCCTTTTAATTGATATTTATTATGTCAAAATTGTCTTATAATAATTTGTTTCGAAGAACATGTTGAAGATGTCTGAGCTCTTAGGATGTATTTTTGAATGTAATCAAAAAGTTTCCCAAGTTAGTTATACCAACCGAGTACCAATTTAGTATTTACCGTAATTGGAGTTTTCTTGGAGTGTTTGTTATTCTCAAGAGACAGACATGGGGTGGATTCTATGTAGATTACTCGTCAAATAAATGTGTAGGTGGAAAGTTTTTCTCGTAAAGAAAACAGGTCATTATGATGCTGTCGTTTCCATATCTATGACCGTATCAACGTAATGGGCGCTCGTTAAGAACTCTTGAAGTTTTAATTTATGCATGTTGTTATTGTTTTGTTTACTGAGACTACTTCTTGGAAGTTTTATTTTTATTAACCTGTTTGTAAAGAAACGGGTTGTTATTGAAATTGTGTAGGGTTTTAAGCCTAAATTATGCACACCTACCCTAATGTAACTTTCACTAGATACCCATGACTTAGGTATGAGAAGAGAGCGGATACATTACCTATCTACAACCAGTAAAAATATTTGATAAGTTCTTTCATTGGAACATTCATATCTTTCTTTCAACCATTGAGTTACTAAAATTGTACTACGTAGGTACGTAGTACATAGTACCTAACTCAATGCTTTTAACTTGAATTCATAAGACGCTGATGCGATATAGAATATTAGAATGTCTCTGGAAATCCGTCTAGAATTCATTTAGTGGTTTCTTTGAAGCGCAATCACTTTAACTGTCAGTTAGAACTGAGCGTCAGGTTCAAACTCACGGTCTGAAATAAACCCCTCTATTGCAACGTCCAAACGAAATCTGCCAGTCAGCATATTAGATTCCGTTCGGATTTTCCCTTTCATTAGAAGCGAAATAGTAGCGCTAGATATTTGGGATCAACTTGGCAAATTTGCACATTGGCGAGTTAGTTTTTTAACATAAAAGGAAGCCAGATGGTCGATGATAGCTATAACGTATTACTATTAGCAAGCCTAGGCAAATGACTCAAAGTTTGTCATCTACCTATTCGTTTTCTATACAAACATTTACAGGTCCAGTCATTCTGTATCTAACATTCAAGAGTAAAAAAAATCAATAAAATGTGTAAAATCGAAGAAACATAATGTAAAAGAAATTATTAAATTTCTGTCATTCCGGTACTAGAAAAAAATGTATTTAACATAAATTGGTCTTTCGAGGTTTATAGGTCGACGGTTTATAGGTGCATAGGCATATGAATTATCTAGTACGTGGTCTAGCTTTATTATCCTACAGCTTTATATACAAAAATCGGAAGCAAAGTTCGCAGATGTCGTCAAACGAAAACATACAAAGTATAAAACATATTCGTGGTTGATTTATAAAGCCTGTTCTCGATGTGAGCCCCGACCTGGAAACTTTAAATGAGTATCGTGTACACCGCCCTAATTAATTTCCAACTTTTAATGCTTGCTGTAGACGTACTAAAATTAGTGAGAGTTAACAAGTGTAGTTTAGTTAAATGTTGGCTTTATTTGCCATCGGGAATAAAATTTGAGTTGTATGAACTTTTAATCGAAACATGATGAATAAACATAACATGCCATTTTTAATGAGGATGATGGATGAAAAAGCATTGTAGAAACGTGCCGTTCAATCTTCGAGAATTTGGACTACACAAGTAGGCAGTAATATATTTCCGTAACAAAGTCGGTCTATGGCATATGAAATATATTGGCTTAAGGTGTTAAAAATCCAATAAAAACAAATTCAAATTATACATCGTAGAGTGAAAAGTTTGTTTCTATATTACTTACTACCAAGAAACAATAAAGCAGATAATATTTTGTACCTAATTATAATGACACACTACTTACTAATTATAATGGTACTGAATACCTATATGTGTATATGTTCAATGAATAACATCTACAATTAGAAGGTAAATAGAGCCCTACCGATACAGAGACTATTAGTATTTAGGCAAAAAATCACTTGTACTTTTCAACGGTTTTTAGATGGTCAATGGTCATATTCATAGACTAAGTAGGTATTGCTCTTAGGGTATAGTGATATCTATAGTACATAGAGAGACATAATTATTGTCTATACCTAAAAATAATAAATAAAATAATATGAAGACAAGACAATTTCAGTTTGAGTCATTAATTTTGTCAAAATTTGGGATTGTAAATAAATCAAAATTAAAAGTAGGTACCTTTGTATACACACGATGGAGATTATTCGTACAGCTTATCATACAAAAACTGTTATTGATCACTTGTATTACAATTTGATTTTTATTTTGTGAAAATAAATTAACGAGCGGAATGACGGAAATAATGTGTTTACAAGATGAAAAGTTTTATGTAGTCCTGTGATGTCGTTTTTATTGCTCTTGTGTTGTCGAGTTTTATGAGCATATTTTTAAATTATTATATAAACTAATTATATATTGCGTCGATAATTTCAACCCTTTATGTGGTACAATAATAAGAACTGTATTTCAAAAATTGTTTTCTATTTATTTTCTAGTTCGTTATTTTCTTACTCCGTGTACTGTGTAGCTGTTTCAATTTGCAGTTAATGATGGCTGACGATTGTTTCTAGTGCATTGTTGGTTGTATCGTGATTGCTGCAATTTACTCAACAGTTATTGTCCAGAAGACTCAAATTTTATTTCATTAGAGTGGGCACATCGTACAAGATATATAGAAAAATATTTAATCAAGAATTCCTATATCATATGCAAATGCCGAGGCTGTAGAGTATAATATGTAGTAGGGTTGATGTACCACTAGTTGACCATTTAAGCGGTTTTATCTTTAGCTACATATAAAAAACGGGTTATTTGTTTTACGTTCAATGTTATTTTTGGGACACAGATAATTGAATACTCACTGTAACTATTGTTCTTAATATCAATTTGATAACCTTCAAAGGTTTTATGAAAACTACTCTGAAAGTTATTTCTGCTAAAAACACCATTACTTGACCACTGATCACCAATATCTGACCATCATTACTCTAAAAGTTGACCATTTTCAAAATGGACAAAATGTCCTTCTTCGAACATTAGTTTTGTTTAATAAATAAATATATTATTTAATAAATAAAGGTTAATAATATTCTCGGCCCCGAAACCTGACCAACTAAGTTCGGTATAAAAATCTTACGGTGGTCAGCTTTTGGAAATATGCAACATAAAGCTATGACTTAACTACGGCTTATATGGTTTGTTAAATTAGGTAGGTATAAGCACAAACCAAAGCAAGTCTTTCTTAGCAAAATATAAAGAACCAAGAGCTGACCATACTGGTCAACAATAGGCGAAAAATTGTTTTCGTTGCTCCAAAAGATAACCAGGCCGCTAAAAATCATGAAAAACTGTTCATGCCAAAAATGAAGCCGAAAGTCTATAACAGAATGGTTCAACATTATGCCTATAACAAGACATATAAAGAGTAATCGATTGCGTTCAAGATAAATTAAGATTTCCCAATCAACTCCCGATAAAAAACTCTTAGTAAAAAATGTGATTACTTACGGGGCACCTACTTAATTACATCTTCGTGTTGAAAAAATGTCAATATTTCTGACCAATGGCAGCAAGGTTTGTTTTTATTTTATAGATGATGTTGCTTTATAGAAAAAACAATAAACTATCATCTGGGGCTGCCGTATTTTCTTAATTGGCGCGTATATTTGAATTTCGGTCATGTATTGGCGCTTGGTCAGCTAGTGGTACATTGACCCTACACTATTAGACCGGGAGATACTGACACAAAATTTCGAGTCATTTGTAACAGGATGGCGGTTCTACAGGGGTCTTAGTACGCAATGACAAAAAGAAAAATGATGGTGTGAACGCTGGTACCGGTGGGTTAGTCGCGTGGGCGTTAGTCGAACTCGTCGGAAAAATAGCGAAAGTCAAACGATTTGTAACACAAAAATTTTAGAATTTACCGATAGCCCATAAAAAAGAAGTAGGCGGTAGTGTCATGCCATACTTTTCCGGTATGACTTACAGCCCGCCATACCGACGCGAATGTGTTGATTAAAAAAAAACAATTATTCAACCATTTGTACCAAGCTAACTTTTGCACAGGTAACCATCGTCGTGCAGCCATTTACGAAAATCGCCATGCCATACTTTTCGGACGATTCCAAATGGTCGCCATACCGCCGAAAATCTGCAAATTTTTTTTATTTCGCCTATCTTTTTGTACCAGTATTGCATTTGGCTTTTTGAAGAGTATTTGATAAAATGAGACCATTATTATATTTGCCATACTTCTAGTAGGGGGAAAAAGTGCTGTCATACTTGAAAAATAAATTTATTATTAATTTATATAAGTGAAGATTTCCAACACCTAGATCTTTGAAATTTTGTATTTATATTCGTTGATCCTCAAACTTACAGGAAAAATAAGTGCCATACTGTTACAAATCGTTTGACTTTCGCTATTTTCCGATGAGTTCGACTAACGCCCACGCGACTAAGCCGCCGGTACCAGCGTTCACACCATCATTTTTCTTTTTGTCATTGCGTACTAAGAACCCTGTAGAACCGCCATCCTGTTACAAATGACTCGAAATTTTGTGTCAGTATCTCCCGGTCTATATCTACACTTACATATTTTAGTTTTCACCAAATTTGAAATTTCTATCAATATTTTACTGTAATTACGATTTTCATTTGAGTCATAATTGAAATCGAAATGAACTAGGAAAGTATAAAAAATGCAATAACAAATTAATTCACATGAACTCTACGGCTTGGTCATCCCAGGGCGGAAGCTTTCATTCTGGTAAAATTGCATGTAAATTACATGTTTGCAATTTCCGTTTAACTTCCAACTCCATTAATAATAATATTTAAATACCCAATGACGAGAACATTAAATCTGCTGAAATATTTGATTAAAATGTTATCGTATTTCATGTTGATTTAACCCTTGAAACTAAGTTAGTGTACGAAGTACGAATGTGGTCGGCGGTTTTATCAAAGGTTAGCTTTAGAAGAGCTCTCCTCTGTCTTCAATCTTGTACTTTGTGTAATAAGTAGAGCTATTCAATTTTACGAGACTTTTGTGGATACGATGTTGTGCTACCTAAATCAAATTTCAATGGCCACATTACATAAGGGTTGTATTGAGTATTGACCTCAATAATGTAAATCAGTAAAATGAAGGTTTATATTTTGTATTTTGCTACAAGGACAATCGCCGGCTTCAAGAAACGTCGAACACAGGAAGATAAAAGGTAGAGATATAGAGAAATTAAAGGAGATACCTAAAGTTTTATGATATACTAGCAGTCCGCCCCGGCTTCGCCCGTGGTACATATTTCGCAATAAAAGGTAGCCTATGTTCTTTCTCAGGGTCTAAAGGTTATCTGTGCCAAATTTCATCAAAATCGCTCCAGTAGTTTATGCGTGAAAACCATACATACATACATACATACAAACAAACCTTTCCTCTTTATAATATTAGTATAGATATAGGTGTATTCCTGTAAAAAAATATTAAATACCTACAAAGTGGTTGTTCTTACTTGAAATTTAATCCCTTGTCACAATTATTATTAAGCGTACGAAAATGATTAACACAAAGCAGATTAAAAAGATCTCATTTATTTTTCAGACACGGTCTGTTCATTTAATATGGATACGTCTAAGTTAGCTCTTTGTGTCGTCCGCAGACCCTTCTGTTTGCGAAGGGACTGCCAAGTTACGAATGGGAATCAATATTTGTTTGCGTCCTCTTCACCTTTTTAATCTGACCCTCGGCCAACTTTGTTTGTTGTTGTCAAAGACGGATTAGCTGTTATTCCGAATGAGTATAAAATGATAAAGCTTGCTTTTCTTTAATTAAAGGTTTTAGAATTTTAAATTGTTGGCACCTCTATATTTTTACAGCTACATTTTTAATAGAATGTAATTTATTATGAACTAAGTACCTATAGACCTATTATAATCACCTGATTGTTGTTTTTATCGTTTAATTAAATAAATATTGGCTGAAAGCTTATTGCAAGTAGGTACTCAATATTCCCGCAATATCTTGTACCTACTCGTATTTTAAATTATAATTTTATATAATTTTATAATTATATAATTTTATAATTATAATATGTTCAATGTTCATGCATGGTTGTATTGAACTTATAAAATGTTCTCATAAAATACTTAGCTGTTTTCAACAAATTAAAAATTATTATCTGAAACATAATGGTTTCCATTTCCTTAACTACTTTTTATATTTTTCGTCAATTCCCCCACGTTCAAATAAGACGTAAACGTAGCTGTTGTTGAGAGAACAGAAGTTTTTGTATGCTCAAACTCCAGTTTACCTGTTGAATGCGCGGTTTTACGTGTACAGAACTACAATGCGAATGTATGGAATTGTATAAATATAAACAAGGAAAGTTAGAGAGTAATTATTCATATTGTATAATGTTACATGCAAGTTACATGCCTTGTTTTGTTAACAACCAATGACAAAGCTTTATGACAAAAATGTGTTGAGTTAAGAGTAGCAAATTATACTTTCAAATAGAATGTTCACTTTGAATACAAATGCAACAAAATTAAAACTACGTGGTTGCATTTTAAGCCTTTTCGGATAGACTGGGATTAAATTTTGTGCAAGCCTTTCTCATATTCTATGTTCACACAAATAAAAACTTTCAAATATATATTTTGAATATTGGAATATCGATTCGGGTGTGTACATAATGTGTCGGTATAGTTAGTTTAGATAAGTACACTCAATTTGTATTTTTTCTCTGGCCTTTATTTCAATATAATAATGTAGTTATTACTTTAAATTAGGGTCTTAGGAACAGCGGGTGGGTGATTTATCTGCACCCCTCGCTAGAGACTGGTAAATAAAATGACTTCTGTTTTTACGCAGAATTGTTTTTATATTTTTGCGCGAGTTCGTAATAATATCCTCGTTTTTATTAAATAATTATAGCTAGATTTCGTCGTTAACATTGCTTATATTTTTGTAATTTAGCGATTTGTCTAGAACCTTATGTTTTTATTGGTCAGAAGGTCAACATTTGGTGAAACCTATAAATCTTGAAACCATTCATATTACTTTGATCCAATTTGTTCAAGTTATGGAGGCAGAAAATTTCTCTCCTTTTCGTAGGGCATTTATCAAATCACATTGCTCATAATTCTTCGTTGAAATATTAAGTATGACTTGAAGGTTAAGAAATTTTACATAGAAATCGTGTCTTTGGGAAGATTACCTGTAGACTTCATTCTAAAGAAGCTTATTTGTTCGTGGACTGGAACTTCTGGGAATAACTTATTACTTAAGTAAAAGATGTTATTGGGAATGTGTTTTGAAAGCATAATTTTAATGTATGGATAGAATATAGGCCTACTTTTACATCCTTAATTTCGTATTAGGTAACTAACTATATTAAGTCAAGTCACCTGCCCTTTAGTGCAAAATTATAATTATCTTACAATAAGAACACCAGAATAAATAATGTGTCTTGCACCATCTAACCAACATTTACTTGCATCTAAACCAAAACAAAATCCCGAGGCTGTTACGTAATAACATATCTTCTAATAGTGAGCTAAGGTTCATTTAATTGAAATAAACAAATCTATTGGGAAATCCAGCTGAGGTTAGTAATGTTCCCGACCTCCATCGCACAAATTACCCACCTCGTTAATCACTGGCCGGACATTCTTACTTACCTACTGAAATATTTTACACAACCATTTTCATTTATTTATTTCTAAGCTATGGAATCTGGTGATAAATTGGTCAAAATAATACGGCGCTATTAGTGATGCCTTGTGTTCAGTATGTTCTTAAAGGTAATCTATACTAATACTTACATATTATAATAAAGCTGAAGAGTTTGTTTGTTTGTTTGAACGCGCTAATCTCAGGAACTACTTGTACTTCATAATTTTAAAAACTCTTCCCTGTATAATGTATTTATTTCATACTATCCTTCATTTATTGATGCAAGTTTTGCCCATTGAAAAATATAATATATAATCTTGATGAGCTACGGAATTTATTATACCTATTTCTGTTTTTGATGATCATAATTCAGGTTAGAGTGCTACTTCACATTCTACGACTAAACTAGAAACAGATTGCATGATCGACAAACATCGAGTTTTATATCGTCGTAGAGATATGGTAATGTGTTTTGAAGTACACCAATAAAACACACCATGAAGCAGCCAATGAAGCTGTATAACGGAGTCTATTGTCTAATAGTCATTGCCCCAATTGGAATCTTGGTTCTTAGTCTTGCTTCTCAATGAAATATAGGATACCTATATAATAATAATTATTATGTAACAGAGTTGTTTTTCTCGAAACTAGAAGAGTTTTGGTAGTTTTGTGAAAACCACGGATTTATGCCAATAGGTAGGTGTTATGTCGATGGGTTCTACGAACATTTTTGCAGGAAGAACCTCGACATTAGCCGTAGCACGTGTTCTGCTTTTTGCATGCCATGAAGATGATTTTATAATTAGGATATCGATGCGGAATAAGTTATATTAAAAAGATTAAGCATAGTTATAGTAATTATACAATTGATAAGTGTGCCTTTTATGGATCCATCTTACTGAAAACCAAGATGAAATATTATCATATCTAATACAGCACTTATTCTAAGTGCTATATATTATGTGTGTAGGTAAATATTATTAAATATTAAATTCGTAATTTGATTGGACAATCAGGAAAATTAGATTTTACCAAATCATAAAAAATGCAGAAACAATAACATAGAACAATGTATGAAATGTACAATGGACGGCGACTTGTGCGTTAATTTTTAAAAAGCCATTCTTCCGAGCCGAAATGAAATGAATAAGCAATGTATTGTTGATAATACATTGCTTATTGCAAGCGCGGATTCCTATACATACCTTTGTTCTTAGTATGTATATAATAAAAATTTGTTATTTGTTCTGGATATGAGCTCTTTATCGTCTTTGTTTACTTTATGTGGGAAAATAACAATATGTTTGTCTTGAGCACACAATTTATTTGAAAATCTTTGTTTATTGATGTAATTTATGCGAGGATCTGGAAAGTTGTATTGCAATTTTATGTAGAAAATAAAACCTTACATGTAGATAAGATACTTATCTTGTTTCGAAGCATCGACTCTGTATATTTAGCTATAATAATTTCAGAATTGACTATTAGTATAAATAGGTAGCGAATCTATCGCATAGGTACTTCGGAGAGGATGACAGTCACTTTTTTACCATTTTTTTTAATCCTTATCTTTCCATTTCCTAAAGAGAATTAAACAGGTAAGTACTCTGCTTAATCCGTTCACAAAATATAAAACAATATTATTTCCTTCTCCTTACGGCGAAATTTATAATAGAACTTTAATACCTTTGACGAAAATGTAATGAAAGCGTTCTATGCATTGAATTTTGCATAAAGCAAAATGGATACCCTGTACGTTTTTCCAAAGGAAAGAAAATCTAGCTCGTAATAGCGTCACCCGGTAAAGCTTATATGCAGCATAATTTTAAAGCAAACTTTGCGATTGTGAGCAAATTTATTGTTTAACTAAGACATCCAATTAGCGACGTGAGCCGCCCAAAACTTTCACAATTTTTGTGCGTCGCATTTTGTTTTCCGGTTACCGATTCCGACATAACCTTTAAAGGATTCTATGAGTTTGCTCTATATAATGTACATTTTAAACATATTTAATACAATTAAATACTTATGAAGCTATCCCAACTGTAGTACACCGTACGAAAAAAGTTTAATTAATTCTGAACATAATATTATGTAGGTGTAATGTATGTTGGGTAAATCTTGTTCTAAACAGATTTATATGTACAATTGTAGGTTATATATAAAAAAAAATATGATAACCTAAAATTGTACATTAATTAGGTACCTACAAATTTCTATGATCTGGGAAGATTTATCTGTATCATATTATATGATACCTACAGAGTACAGACAACTCAACGCAAGAAGCCATTAATTGTAATAACACTTTCCATTGATAAAATCAAGTAATGACTTATAATTTCCGTTCTGAAATAGCAGCGGTCGTGATATAGATTCCGCTCGAACATCTGATACTCGCCTCGATCATACAAATTTACATCCAAACCGACTTAATGAGCTTTTCGATAATGCTTCCGTTACTCTTCGTGTGTCAGAATATTGATCTCCAATATTAGCCTTATTTCCTACCAATTTCGCCGTATCTTTTATGGAAAATATTTTAACACACTTATCTAGAATAGTATCTACCTATTTAATACCTACAATTTTTTTTTAAATTTTGCTCCAAATGGGTTATGATATAATAATCATTTCATTTGAGACAAAGCATAAATACATTTAATAATGAATGTTCGCTTTGAAAAGCACCAAACAAACCATGCATATTATATCTATGGAATTTGAAATTAAGACTAAACATTTCATAATGATGAATAATTAGTACCTATGCCACACACAATGTGGCAAATAAGAAATTATAGATAACATTCACTGAAAAATGGTTATTAAGCATATTTTGTGTTTATAAATTTACTAAAAATTATTATGTACTAAAAACGTTTATACCTTCTCTGTAATATTTAACTTTTTCATACTTTTCTTAAGTTACGGCTATGCTTGAGGCGTGCTGAATTGAATAAGTTATAAGCTTTCTAGATTTTTAATTTCCTGCTGATGAAAGTTAGTTGTGAGCTTGTTATATTTCTTCGCTTTAAATTTGTATTGCGCTTGATTTAGTTATTTATTACTATCATTATTAAAAAGTACAATATATTAAAAAGAAAGGCATGTATTGAAAGAAGTAGGTACCTATAAAATAATATATCTACCTGTATACAAACGGTACATTGTGCTGGTGTGAGGAATACCTTTAACATGTTTTCCTTTTTTGGATTTTTTTTGTATTTGGCATGGGCAAAATTCCGAAACTCATACAGAACATTAGATACACATATTCTACCTGTAGAAGGTAACGTTGATTTATGTGGAGATTTAAAGGAAGGAAATATGAGAGCTTGCTATTTAACGACATCTTGTATTATTGAATTATTCGTCTCGACGCTCGTAAGCAGCGATATGAACGTAATTGGAAAATGTTCCTTTGTCATTATCTTGTAATTCGGTGTCTTGGGAATCAAAAACGATATATATTATGGTTGTTATTTTATAGCGTACTCTTTCTAGATGATTATATTAAATCGGATAGTTTGAATATCTATTCATTAAAGTTTCCCTATTTCATATTTATGTTTTTTTTTATTAAGCTTTACTCGTGAGTTATTAATCAAACATCTTTGAAACATACAAAGATTCTACGACCAGGGGAAAATTGAAAATCTATTAAAACCAATCACATTAAAATAGTTATAATGTGCGGTGAAGTAATTCAGTATCGAAATGCCGTTAAACGAAGTTAAAACGTCGATCACCATTACAGTGAGTCGTGCGGAAATTACAACTCATGTGGCTGCCAGAAACGACCCTCGATACGTCAATAAAATTCCTAAATATGGAAACTACATTAAAAGTCCTTATTAAGTGTTATTAATTTACAAATTCATACCATCGTGTTCTTGGTAAACCAACTAAACAAGCATAAAATAGGTTGCTCTATCTGTGAGTGAGTGCAAGAAATATTGTACATAATTATAAAATAATATGAGTTAACCTTCCTAAATACTTCTTTCTGTGTAGGTACAAAGTTTTGAATCTTAGGTCAATGAAATCACATCTAATATGCGTCATTAGTTAAAACCGTAAGTAAGTGTGGGGTCTTAAAGGATTCATATATATCAAGGAACTGTTCTTACAACTGACCCTCTCCATTACCTTGAACTGGGGTTTGCTTAAATATTTGCTAACTTAGTTTGAACAGTTGCCCGTGGTACTGAGCTTTCCTCTTGATTTATTAAATAGTCCACGGATTTCACAAATTTGAACAGACATTTCAAAAAGTCTCATCAGCAAGTTTGTTATTGTTGTTAGATTTATAGCTTACTTAGCATATAGAGATAATCAAGGAAACTTGGTTGAATTCCCAGAAGATATTAAAATAAGAAATAATAATACCTACATGAATACTAGACAGATAGGTCATAGGAGGTAGGTACATATTACCTTTAATAAAGTCTTGCATTTAATTATGTACATGATAATAAAACGAATGATGAAATAACAAAGTTTATATTACCAAACGAACATAAAAGTTTACGGACGTTTCTATACGGGATGATGCGATCCTACGTAAACTTTCCTTGAAATTGTCCCTTTTTAACGTGTTATTTCAGTCATTTAAATTTGAATATGAGAATAAATAAATAAAAAAAATAACTAGAGCACACAATAATAAATATGTGAGTGTCATTTCCTTTGTATGTATTCCGTAATGCCAAGGTTTCGAAAAAACTTATTACCTAGATACTATCTTTTGTCCTTACCGTATTTTTTTTATGAAATTAATCCATACTAATATTATAAATGTGAAAGTAACTCTGTCTGTCTGTCTGTTACTCAATCACGCCTAAACTACTGAACCAATTTTCATGAAATTTGGTATGGAGATATTTTGATACCCGAGAAAGGACATAGGCTACTTTTTATCCCGGGAAAATGACGCAATCCCGGAAATCCCACGGGAACGGGAACTATGCGGGTTTTTCTTAGACTGCGCGGGCGAAGCCGCGGGCGGAAACCTAGTAGTTAATAATTATTAAGAATTTTAGTAATTTAGATTCTAGGATTTCTGTGCAGACTAATTATAAAATATAAAACCCGTGTTTATACTTACTTAGTGGATACTTTTTCAGCTTGACTGCTCGATGTATTTGGGTGGATATAATATATTGACAGCCTCTTTCATCAACCCACGTGGTCGCAAGTAATCCTGATATAAATACGTCAAAGGTTTCTTTCAGTGTATCCTCCTGTGTACGATATGAATTTATTCTATGCCAATACAGTATCTTTTTCATAACTAACAGTGTTTGGGATTCATTTAATTAGGTAAATGTTGGTTCTATAAACATCCGACTATTTTTTGATTTTAATATTGTAATTTGAAATCATTATGTAAACATATAACTACTTAACGAAATAAAATATGTATTACAGTATTTTAAATTTGTAAATTGTCAAATACTTATCGAATATGTCTTTAAATCACACAAGGTAGACATTTAACTTATCCAACTTAAAGCTGTGACCTTCTGTGAAAGGACTAAACTAAACACGTTTATGTTATGTTTAATTTAGGATGTGTTTATCTTTTCTTCTCCAGCAAGGTACGTTTGGGTGTTTAGTTAGTAGGTTATATTATTTCGGTAAAGATTTTCCGTGCCGCTTCTAGTTTATATGAAAACTATTGCATATATTTAAGCTTTCCCAGATAGAGCAGTAGAAAGAGAAGTTTGATTAAATATTAAGACAAGAAAACATATTATTGTTAAATGTAACATTAGTGAAAACCGAAATACATAGTTTATTAATTTTGAATAAATGATTTAACAAACGAATAGAAAAGAAATGGACGATAGATCTTATTAATTTTAAATACTTAGTCTCGTTTAAAATTATCATTATAAGACATTACCTATTGTTGATAGACCATCATGAGCGAAGTGTGTTGGTGGCCTACTTATTTTTAGATTTTAGTGTGTCCTTTTCGGGGTCGTAATGTTTCGGTACTTTTAATAAAAGGCTATTGTACTGCGGTACTAGGGTCTATACTGAAGGTAAAAGAAAATGAAGGGATTAATGGTAAAGGGACTGTAATGGACGATAAGAAGTTTGTTTAGGACGTGTTAGGTGTTAAATAAGAATAGGAGAAAATACTTAAATTGCTATTACATTTACGGCTGCATTCAGACATTTATTCCCATGTGTTCGAATTTGTGTAAATATTGTTGCACAACGTACGACATCTAATACCTTTATAAATACAAAATCCAGTAGTAATCTCTTTATATGTAGGCACATTATTTTCGACTTTGTGTTTTTCTTTTTATTTGGATTTAGACTTGACTCGCAATTGAAAATGACAAATGATTGTGGTTCAATAGCCCATACTTGGCGCCGAATGGTGCGGATTTTCAACTGCAAATCTTGATAGCTTCGCATTTTCAGTCTCGAAAATCCCTCAATGCAGCCGTTGTCTTCAAATTGGACGATTGTAGTGGAGCACTCCAAAAGTGCAGCTAAAATATCTTTGGCTATAGTCACGTAGCGTCACATAGATTTTGCAGTACGTGATGGTAAAATGAATTTTCGAATTGAATTATTATTGGCTGGTGGCGAATAAATGATGATATGCCGCTAGTTATTTTGTGTGGAAATATGCTAGTATTTAATATAAAGGAATTTAAACCTACTTTGAAGTTTTACAAAGCTATCAAATTAGACTTTTTGAATTATGCGAGTACACGCCTATGTACAGGACACTAAGACCGTTATTGGAGTCCTGCAAAATTAAGGACTTATTGAAAACCTATATAAATTTAGATTAGCAAAGTGTCAACCTCGTGATAGGAAAAAAATGTTTAATAAATTTAGAATTTCATGTATGGGTAAATATGTATTTCTACAGGAAAACTTTACCTACACTATTTAGTAATTTTTAATCTAACAGTAAGTTTAATATTTTTTAACAAACTTAAACGGGACATTCATACGCGTGCGGGGCTACCTACATACCGAATTAATAGGTAGTTTGGTATGTAAAAGTGCATTTTCATGATATATTTATGTTATATCTGCCCCCCTAGTCAAGTGGCTTTCTGTTAGCGTAGCGTTCAATAGAATAGACTACGAATGTATGAGATTGACGTAACCTGTAGATACGTTTATCTACAGCCTACGTCAATCTCATACATTAAACAGAAAGCCACCTAGGGGGGCAGATTTTATTTAGATATTGTCTGGCCCATTTTCGGCTTAATTTTCTCGGGCTATAAATAATATTTGCAAAAGAAATTTTCATGGTCGCTTCCGTACCTATTCGTACCGTATTAATACAATGTGTGGTAAAAATAATGTATGGCAACCAATACGCATAAAATTATATGTATGTATGTATGTCCAGGAAGATATCTAACGCAGTTACGTCATTATTCCAGATGTTTGGCTAATAAAAATTACAATATATCACGCTATGAATTTCTTTTACGATCCAGGTGCTAAATCGCACATCAATATAAATTTACTGAATACATGAATTTGCTATAAGGCAATCTGTGTCAAGTGCGGTCTGCTTTCAATCGCTCGGAGATAGGGTACACACATTTTGTACACACTACAATGGTTACTGTTAAACAAAATAGAGCCGTATTCAAGCGTTAGTTGCATCATCATTATCTAATCACTATATCTAGATGAATGGGAACCTGATCATAGCTCTATGATGTGTCTTTGTGGGCTTATAAAAATCGTTGAACCTTATTTATGAAGGCTATGCCCATAGTTAGATAGAAGTTAGATACGAAAATTTTATGTTTTATCGAACCAATAATATGTTGAATAATAAATAGAAACAAACAAACAAAAAAACCAATAAAATTTTCCAGTAAACAATTACCTAATGTTTCTTATTCATTTTTTATTATGTTTTAAATTAATGAACATCATCGAAAAATTTTGGCCATTGATTTCGTTCATCCGTAATTAAAAACTTAATTAAAGTATTTTACGAGTTGGAGAAAAATATATTTGAGATATACGCTGAATAAATTAGTGTCTCGGGAGAAATCAAAAGCTGTTCAGGATACGAAGCCTTAGAATTTAATTTAATTAACCATTGTATCGTGAAATCTTTGTAATTAGTTGACACTTTTAAGACAGTTTATTAAATTAAGTATTTGGAGAATATTTTGCTCCATAAATTTAGCACAATTAGCGCCTTTTATTTCATGTAAAGTTTTAGAGCTGAATTTATTAATGTTGTTTGATAAATCACACAAATAACAAGTCATGCCATGAAAATAGTAGAGTCGGATCTGTATATGGAAAAAAATAGAAGGCATCGAGATTATCGTGATATAGGTATCTACTTGATAATAAAAAATTCTCCCACGCGGTTTCTTAAGTGGTGTAAAATAAGTTTGGAGAGGAAACAAATTCAAAGTTGTATTTAGGTCAGAGGCCTCGCTTTGGCTCCAGACAGGCGCGTCTGACAAATACATTGAACAAATTACAGATATGAAAATAGTACTTTATTTCCGCGAATATCAGAGTATGCGAAGACAATCAGATCAATTTTAAAATTCACGATGCGGGTGATACGTTTATCTCATTAATGTTAAATCAAACAAAACTGTTTTTATTGATTATGTTTTGTATGTGCGATATCAAACGATTTATAAAAGGAAAATAAAATATATTATAATTTTATTCCTTCAAACAGACGTTTCACTAAGTACGCATTACCAACGCTGTTTGTGTCAAAAGTATTATATTGTTAACACGATAAAGAACCCATTACAATTCGTTTCGAGGAATTATGCAAATAAGATTGTAAGAGCCTGCTAACAAGGTACGATGCTGGCAAAGATTGTCGTCAAACTCAATTTCGTGCGATCTCTCCTTTGTCCCTGGTGAGGCAGTCAATTTTGTTATTCGTGACTCGTTTATGTAATAAAGATACCCATGCTGTTTTCAAATAGCATATACCTTTATACTACTGATTTGTTTTAGTGCAGAATTGCTTATAATTTTTTTATGTATTGCTAATAAAATATTGTTTATTTTTCTTTGGCGTTGGTTATTTGATAGCTATCTTTTATGGAAACAGTAACACATGCCACACTGCATTTTATGGATACTAATTATTGAGTTTTGTTTGTTTTGCTAATCTTGTGCACATGTCGCCAGCTTCACTTCCTGTGTTTTGTTAAACATGTTATATAATTGGTTAGAACTTAAATAATAACTCAATTTTTTTACTTCATTTGCCTTTAAATTGTCAAGACTCAAGAGGCGTCCTCTACAGAGAGCTGTGGCGTCTTTGTTGTGGAAGGTCAAGTCCTTTGGGCAAAGGCTCGAGCAGCCAAGGTTGAGGGCAGGATATAATAAAAGCCATGCATATTTATTTAATAATTTATTTTTCAACCTAACATGTCGTAACTCTGGCGATGGCCAGCTACGTTAACAGATGTACTCAACTAATGAACATTGTTCATACTTCTTAAAATATTATACAGTCAGTACCGAAAAAATAAACATCATTATCACGAAATTTTCTTTTATCACGAAAATACTATTCTTAATTTACTAAATTCCTTTTAATCAATTCTTAGAGAGTTTGTTAAGAAAAAGAATGTCTACATTATGTAATGATTTAATAACTATTGTTAATTATATATATACTCTGTGAAAATATTAAAATTTTAAGGTAAAGTATGAAAGGTTGGAAGACGTTGTGTAATAAAAGTATAAGTTCTTTTTAAAAAATCGTAGAGTTTCATTACGAAGTCAGTTGGTCTGAAAAGTAAGAGAACCGAATATTTATAAGAGAATAGATTCATTGTTGGAATGATATACTTGTTAACTGGTAAGTGAATATTGAAGAATGACTTTAAAGAATAGTTATCATGAAGTTATTAAATACACGTGACATCGATAATGCACTATGTAACTTCTACACTACATAAATCGAGTTCCATGACCATCCACCATTTACTTCACAAGTTTATAATATATTAGAAATAGGAAAGGCACAGTCGAAGTATAAATTTATTGCTGATGTCCCTAACTAGTACCACTGTCTATCTGTTACAATTACTACATAGACACATATTAGAAACTTACAGGATATACACACATATCTATCGGAAAAGATGAAAAATCTGTGTAGATTAGTTTTGAAGAAAATCTTTTACTATTTAGCGAACTATAAAAAGAAAATTGTAAGAACGTTGATGAACGACTAGATACACCAAATATAAAAATATTCATTGCATAATTTATATTCATCATAGTTTTTGAATCTGGTTCTAAAGTAATGATATCCAAACAATAAGTTATTTTAATCAATTAAATATAATATTTTGGCACTTTATAATTTTCTGTTGCACTTTTTTATGTTTAACAATTGCTCAACAAAACTGAACTCGAACATAATTTTAGCATCGTTTTTGTTATTTTTTTGGTTTAACAATCGGAACTAATGGCTTTAAAAATATTCCTAGGTTCATGTACGTATTAATAGTAAATATGTACTAAATTACACAATTCTGTACGAAAATAGGATTCTTTTATATTCAGAGAAAATACAATTTCGTTTTAAAAAAGAGAAATATTCAATTCGCGAACGTTTGGTTCTGTTGTCAATCCTTAAGGTACGTGACAGTGACATAAATATAATTATAAATAGATGCTACAATACTAAACAGTCGTTTACTAGAAGTTCCTCGCGACTAAATATACACAAACAATAGGCTTTATTCATCGATGGCTTAAACAATAACTTTCAATGATTCGAAACCCGTAATACTATACATATACAAAATCAATTTTAACATTCACATTGATCCTAAAACAATGACTACATATAAACATTAATAAAAATAAATTAACAAACCACCATTTCGTTGAGGTTCATTGAAAACGTTTAATGTCTTTACACATAACGAACAAAACTTACACAGCAAGCACCGTACTAATTTACGAGATAAAGATTAAAGTAACACCAGCGTTCGTAGAAAATGTACCACCACCACAAATTGACTAGTTCTAATAGCTATCTAATTCAATACGATTTAATTAACTTAATTTTTTAAAGTCTGTATTTCATGAACCGGCCGCAAGTAGAAAACTCAGGTAAAGGATATCTACAGGTAAAAAGGGAGTGTAAATGATTCCAAACGTTTTAACACTTAGTCACAAAACCACTCGAACATACTCTTCACAAACTTTAACACTATTACGTAACTCTGAAGCAACCGAGTTCAAGCTTCGAAAGTCTTTCACCACGTGTCCTTTAGAGGAATAAGGAGAGGAATCGGAGCACAGAGGGATCGGGCGAGACTTGCGTTAGATGTACACCTCGTGGTGCTGGTGCGGCCGGCCCCGCCTGCACTAGGAGCCGCACTCCGACAGCTCCACTATATCGTCCGGCTCGGCCCTTTCTGTGTCTATCTTGCGTCTTTCAGCTATGACTATCCTAATTTTTTCTTCCTCGGTAATAGGTTGATCTGTTTTAATTGACGGATCTTCTTTCGATCGGAATGATGCGTGGCTCACTTCGCTCGCCGTCGCGGACTCGGTGGACGGGCGGCGTTTAGTCTTATCTCTTAAGCTCTGTCTCGTGGAAGGGACCGTGAGAAGCACGGGGGCGGGGCGAAGCAATCTCGCTTCTTCGCTGCGCAGGGAATTTCTTTTGTCGACGCGTTGGCGTCGATTCTGGGCGAACGAATCCCTTCTCGGGGGACTGCCGGGCTCCAGCTCGTCGACGTCATCGGCGTCGATGAAGCGGGCGTCTTCCTCGTACAGAGCGGCCGGAGCGTCGGTCGCGGAGTCCTGTCGTCGGCGACCGAACGCGTGAGGGGAGAGAGAAGCCCTCCTCTGCGGTAAAGCGGCCGGGAGCAATGCGTGATGGGAATGTAATGTGCGGCGACGGCGAGGAGATGGTATGGGCTGAACTTTGGGCTCGCTGTACGTGAAGTTAGCAGGCAATGAGGGTACCTTGTTGAGGGGCCGCGGGGAGCTGCACTGCTCGAGCGCGCGGCACAGAGCGCGGTCCTCCTCGTCGTCCGCTTCTCTTTCCAATTCCCTTTCCAGTTCCACGTCCATATCGATCTCGTCTTCCATTTGCTTGTGGGATTCTTCTAGGTGTTTCATTAGCACCTATTGTGAATAGAAACATATAATTAACAGAGTGTTTATTAATAATAGCTAAGATTTACTAATAACCAATATAAGTAGATACTTACGGCGACGACGACATTGACGAGGACGAATTGGGCCATGAGTACGAAAACAACGAAAAATATTGGTGCAATAATAGTAGATACACAACAATTTCGCACACAATCTACAGAGCTGTCGCAGTCTTCTCTTAATGTGTCTTTCATTATACCATTCCAGTTGTCACCAGTAGCTACACGGAACAGTGTAAGGAATGCCATTCCGAAATTTGCAAAATGAGCATGTTCTCCGAGACCTAAAAACATTTGAAAATTACAAAAAGGAAATATAACTAATAGCAATTTAGAAAGAAAATTAATCTATATGTACCTTGGCAAGGAATGTCATCCGAACATTCTAAACGGCCAAAGAGTTCAACGCCCAAGGCAGCGAATATAAAGAATAATAGAAAAAATAACAGCCCCAAATTGCCCACTTGCGGAAGAGCTTGCATCACCGTATCTAACAACGCCCGAATCCCTTTGGCCATCTTTAACAATTTTAAAACCCTTGCAATTCGCAACACTCGCATCACTCTCATAATAGTTGGGTTTATTGGTATAATGTTAGTCTCTAGCTCTTCCAAGACTATTCCAACAATGGACAAAATTACAATGATCACATCGAGTTGATTCCACTTGTCTTTCAAGTAAATCTTGAACCCGAGGGCAACAAGTTTCATCGCGGCTTCGAGTATGAACACTGCGGTGAAGAAATAGTTAAATATTTTCAAAGCATATTGAAGTGCTGGCGGCATCCTGTAATATTCTATAGCCATTGTGACTACGTTGAGCCCGATAACGCCGGCTATAGCCAGGTCGAAATATTTAGAAGTGACAACGTTGTGAACGAACAGGCGTGTTTGCGAATAGTCCGCGTAGTACGGCCTTTGATGCATTTCTGAAAACAAATGTGTTAGATTGTATATTTTTTTTTTCATTTACAATGGTTTATGTTTTCTGTGAAAAACATAGAGGTTTAATTGAAACATTTTTTAGCATCGATATCAATGTAATATACGTAGCAATGTATCGTCAATGTTATCAATAAATAAATATATATATTAACTATAAAAGCTATTAATCAAAAAACAAAATATTAAATCAGTCAATAACCAACAATTTTGTCAAAAAAATATACTTTCAACTTAAGAAAGAACTCACTTCGTCTCTTCTTTTCCATCTGCAGCGCTCTCTTGGCGGCTCTTCTCACTCTCTCTTCCTTCTCTTGTTCCTCCCGACATCTGTGGAAGTTTTCCACAACAACTCCCACAAACATGTTCAGTACGAAAAACCCCACTAATAATATGAACGCAATGAAGTACAGGAGCCGCCATTCTGAATAGTTTACTATTGGCTGTTGGTATAAAAAACAATTAATGAATATTTATAGTAATTTCCAATGTGATCGTCGTTCGTTTTATTATCATAAAACCATCAACCAAAATAAATAGAAATCTGAAATTAAATTAAATCTAAAAGTAGATCAAATCTCAAATTAAACTTTACGGTTTCAATCCCTAAAAATGTTTCAGGCATTACGTTATTCCACGGATTCTACGATCATAAAGCAACAATTTTTCGGATTTTTATGAACTAACTAACGAAATTTTTTTATGGATGTTAAAAAAAACTAAATCGTTATAAAACACACATAATTAGCAAATATAAACCACACCTAACCACAACCACATACCTGTTGATCAACCCCAACGGCATCAAGGCCAGTGTACATGATATTGACCCAGCCATCCCTCGAGCTGAGCACGAACAGGGACATGAGAGCTTTGCCGAGATCGTCGAAGTTGTACTTCCTGTTGACCCACACGTTGCCCTCTATCGCCAGACAATCCGATTTGTTCTTCACGTTCTTTATGTTAGCGCCTTCGCAATAGAAGAACGCCCCTTTGAAAAGCTGCGACACAGTATATTATGAACTGTTTATTGGATAAATCTAAAGTTTGGAACACATTTTTTATCCTAGAGAATAAAATGTTTCAAATTTTAATTTATTTTTCTAACAGTACTGCTCCATTAAGTAAAATACAGTATCGTCACAGCATAACCCATCTCAAGAGATATGCAGAAGTGCAGTGGGAATAAAATAGGCTGATGATGATAAAAACTTTTTTAGATCGAGTGTGTAGATTTAAATCGATATAAAATATAAATATTGAAGAAAAAATCATAATAATTATCAATTAATGTATTGGTTACAGGTAGATTTGCAACCTTGTCCAAACTAGCTCTAGGATATGCGTTAACATGTGCCACATTTGTGTCATGTTAATCACTGTATTGGTATTGATTGACGGGAATACCTAATGTGCATACAATACCATGCATAAATGAGATAGATTTATAATACACAACTTTTTGAAACACTTCGATATAATATTTAAGTTTAAGATAATAAGTTTACGTTTGTAACCGAAGTAATTATTAGTAAAATTCAAACTAATTATTTATAAAATAACTCTATTAATTCTTTTAGTTGTAGATTTATACTCTATATACAAACTTACCTGAACTCCCAAAATGCCGAATATTATGAAAAAGGTGCAACAAATTAACACTATATTTCCGATAGGTCTCAATGATGACAATAAAGTTTGTACGACCAGTTTCAAACCAGGCGCTCTATTGATAACCCTTAAAGGCCTCAACGATCTGAGCAACCTGAAAACCTAAAAACAAATTAGAAGTATAATAATAATCCATCTTCATTAATATCCAATACAGTTAAATTACGAAGTTACCCTACCCTCAATATTCCGAATATCCTCGGGCTGGATTCAGACACTAAAGACATTAGCAAGTCGATAATAGATATGATGACTAATGAACCGTCCATAATATTCCAACCCGAAGTGAAATACGCTTCTGGCCCGTAGAACATTCCAGATGCTACCACCTATATAAAACAAAGGGGTCGTTTAGTTCGATATTACATTTGAAATTATGAAGCAATTTTCAGGAAACATACACATACATTGTACTGAATTTTACTAGGAACAACTTAACATAGGAAGTTTACAAGTTTTTAAAGAGGAATATTTCCAATGCTGTAACATATTTTTACTGACATTGGAAATTTCAGATGTTCAAAGAAAATGGGTAGCACACAAAGATTTTCAAGTGCGATATTTTTAAAAACATATCAGGATATAAAACAAGTCCTTACCTTAATAAACATTTCTACAGCAAAGACGACAGTGAATACGTAATTGGCGCTAGATAGAAATGCCCTTTCTTTAGAATCTGGTGGTATGTTCGGTCGTTCCATAGCTAATGTGATACAGTTGAGCGCTATGAACAGCAGCACTATGTTGTCGAACCAACTGCGTGTTACCATCCAAGTGCAGAACCTTCTTATGCTACAGATTTAGAAATTAATTTTACATAGGTAAATATTTTGGTAATACAGAAAACTAAGCAAAGCAAAAAACGAGGGTCGGAAAATTGGTGAATAATAGTGAAGAAAATGGAGAAATACCAATAAATATTTTACAATATGACACTAAATTAATGTAATGTAACATATATTTTTAGTCCACGTATATAATTATTTAAAATTAAATCCAATATAATTGATCTCGTTTTCCAAATACTAATTAATACGAGGCACGTAAATAATCGCCTCTAACCACCATAATTAAATTAAACGATTATTAAGTTTCATGTTTATTCGCAAAGTATTTAATTCCTACATATCCAATGAACGCGTTTATTCGCAAATAAATTAACAAATAATTGGATGCTTTAAGTAATTAGTATCGATATTATATTGGATATTGTCATATCAATATTATTGGCGTTGGTTAGGATAAATTGGTTTTCTGTGATCAACATTACAAAGACAAGGCTTCACTTGAGCCCGACATGCTATTGACAAATTATGAAAGCGATGCTAATAAGGATCAAAGCTCTTAGAATCCGCAATCTCCGTTAATTGAAATTCCTCCCGTATTGTGTGTGATGTTTCATAGCTTCTAATACTAGTGTTACACAACTAGGCGATAATTATTGTTTATTTAATGGCCTGATTATAATCTATTTGCTTTGAATTCACATACAAATTTATGTAGAAATTAAGGCTAAACAGATTTAGAAACCAATTTATTATTTTTTATTCATTTAAAATTAAAATACACTCGCGTTTAAGAAAATAGATTAGAATTCGGATCATGCAAAAAGCACACACAACGACATTGCCATAGCAAATAACTTACTTATTATCCGGAGCAAATATATAGAGAGAATAATCCTCTTTTTCCTTGAGACACCCTGTCGGCTCCATAAAACGAAAAAGGTCCTTAACTCTAAATCTTCTTCTGTCGAATCTCGAAGAAAATATACAAACATTGTTTATTGTTACCTGTAAATAAATTCACGTTGGATAAAATTCTTCCACCTTTGTAGTTCGCATTTTTAATGAACCCTAATAAAGATTGAGAGACAGCGTACAATTACATATTTACTTTTTGTTTCATCTTTCGCGACATTTTACAAATTTCATGCGATACAAATATTGAATACCGTAATTGTTTAATGAATTTTTAACAAAGGCAAACAAATGACTGATTTTATTAACCAAACAACGAGTACAAATAACAAATTCCGGCATCCAATTAGTCTTGTAAAAAAAGATGAAATGGAATCGTTGTAAAAATGTAACACAAAATGTATATCACATTTGATAAAATTAAAATTTTTCGTATTAATATTCTAAAAAGTTCCCTGGGGAGTCTAAAAATAATAACGATTCCATTGAATGAGTCACGTTAAAAGACCACTAGTACTCTATATTCTCAAGGGACTTATCATTTCAATTTCAAATTACATTTTTTAATATTAATTAGTAGACTAATATTATTAAATTTAAATTTAAATATGGGAACTTAAATATAAAAATAATGAAAACAACACGAAGAAAACATTTTCTGTAAATAAACTACGTTGTAGAATTAGCCCACATTAAGTGTTGCCGCTAGCTCTATGTTCTAACATTTGCTTAGCGACTTGACGTACTTGAATTTAATATAGAATTAAAACTTGAGTTGTGCTTGTTATACTATGTTGTTTGTCAGAGAAACTTTAGTTTTATAATAATGCAAATAAAAGCTTTTTTTATTTAAGATACGTTTAAGTTAAGAAATGTACCTTAAATTACATTTGTTACTTGTACATATAAAACACTAGAATTTTGTAAAATCTACGAAGGAAAATCATTAGCGATCGGTAAAAAATCTGAAAGAACTTCTTTCAATAGTTTATTTTTTTCCATTTTATACTTTGTAGTTCATTAATCAAGAACGAGAACTAGTCGAACATTAGTGTAGCGTAGAGCGGTCATTTGTCGAGGCGGTAATTATGAGAACTGACCAGTGTTGGACATTGTTCGTAAGTGGGTGTTTCATTTTATTCTCCATTTTTATCCTGATGCCTACTGCATTATCTTGATGCCATTTATATTGCTTATTTCTTTTGTAACTTAGTAGAGATTTATGACGAGAACTAAATATTCATAGGATAAATTAATAACATTTTCTTAAAATGGAAGGGGCAAAGTTAGTTAAGTATTTCTAATAATCTTGTAGCAAGTTGGTAATTAGTCTGTAATTGTACTGTACTGACTTATACGTGCTTATGCTGAGCGAATGTCGTAGCTAAGTTATGTTAGTCTATCAGAATTACATAATATCTCTACCAAATTAATTATTTGGACCTTATGTTAATTACCCGACAATTTCTATCTAGTAAATATTGTATTTTTGCTACATTCAAGAACAATAATATATACATGCATTAAAATAAACATTTCACAAATAAAACAAACAAACTGACCTCCTCATTGATCTGTTTGATCAACGGCAGCGGTTGGTTGTTCCTGGGCAGAGACTCGCGAGCGCGCGGGAGTTGTGCGATCTGCCCGCTCGATGTTAGGTTACTCGCTTTTACTTCTGATACTGATGTCACTAAATATATAAGTATCAATAATTTATGTGACTTAAATAGGTTTTATATAGGTTTACGTATTTATTAAAGTTTATCAGTTTATACAACATATTGTTTATAGTTTCAAAAGACATTTCATATCTATTGGTTAATGTAATACTTGGAAAAAATGTATTTCCCACTGAATTGAAAAATTTATCAATTTATTTTCCGTCAGTTCAGTCAGCATCGGTAACAGTATGTGCATATTGAATACTTATTGAAAGTTACCTGTTAGATAGTCGTTGGTTAAGGAGAGTCTATGAGGAGGTGATTTAACGGTGTCTAATCGAACTGTTGAATCTGATGAAAAACCTGCTTCTGGAGCTTTCCAGGAAACCTGAGATTGAATAATACGTAAATATTTCCGGTCTTAAATGGCTCATGCAAAGATCAATCTAACCAAAAAATAAAACCATTAGATTCATTTGTTACAGAATTGCGAGAAAGAACCCGCGCGTTTAATATTGCTGTGCGGACAAGTCCTAAATAAATATTAGATAGTGATTAGATGGGTAGAGAGAGCCACCTCACGCTGCAATTACTTCGCGAAGCAGCTCAGTTTAGTGTGGACATGAAAAACGACGAAGAAAACGCATGCGCTGTCATTTTGCGAGCCAAGTATTCTGTTTTGCGCAGCAATTAGCTCGCGAGGCTGCTTGCTCTGTGCAGATATAGTTAAAATTTTCAACGATTAGTAAACTTACATCGGGTACAAAAGATACGTTTGTGTAACTAGCATTTATTTTGGTGTTCTACTCTCGAAAGACCGCGTTGTGTCAAGTTCACAAGATAAAATCGTTGAAATATTCGAAATTAGATAATAAAATTATTGAAGTGAAAACTTCTTTAGCGGCGTTGAGCACTTTTTCTGTAATGGGTATAAAATCTTAAACTCGCGTCAGGACACGTGACCTGATCGAAAAAGCGGACGGATACCATTCCTAAATATCAAACATGCTCAACGTTAATAATCAAGTTTTCACTTCTGCCCGCACTCCCGGAGTTCAACCCGTCTTTTTTTGGTGTTCTACTCTCGAAAGACCGCGTTGTGTCAAGTTCACAAGATAAAATCGTTAAATATTCGAAATTAGATAATAAAATTATTATACTCACATCGGGTAGGATCGGCGTAGCATGAGCAGAAACTCGTCTAGCGGGCGCAGTTAGTACTCTCGCGGGCAGCTGGTTGCGGGACCGGTTGTTGGGCAACTCTGCCTGCGTGTCGTTCTTTATCACGTTTGACGATGAGAGGAGTATGTCGTTCTTGCGGAGACTTGATCCTGAGCAATTGAAATGGAATTTAGGTTGGTTATGTAGGTTGGATTGTTTTTTAGGTAGTGGATAGAAAAGAAATGAAAGAGTTATTTTTCGTCCATAACATATTATAAGAAGGGAATAGGAGTCAGAGTCATGAAGATGGGCGAGCTCTCCGTGCATTACGAGGCACAGGTATTTGGCCTTTCAGAAAAAAATATGCTTTTTTCTTAAAAGTCCCTAAATCATAGTTTATCGGAAACACAGATGATGGAAGATTGTTCTAAAGCTTAACCGATGAAAATGTTATCACCTGAAATAACGTTCACAATATTATTTACCATTACATGCAATATGATCCCTTCCATTATTCAAGATAACAGCGTCAGAATCAGAGCCAGTTCTCGGTTTCTTTTTCCTTAAACTCGGTCGAGAGAGTCTCCAGCTGTAGCCGCGTTGTACTCTGCATTTGTCTTCACCATTGATAGTTGGAGTCATTACAGTTAAACTCCTGATGAACAAGTTAAAGGTGATTTGAAGTTTAAAATTTATATCAATATAGAGCTAATCTAACAGGTTTTCACTTTATTTGCACAGGAGAACCAGTAAAAAAAGATATAGATTTATAGCAGCAGATAATATTATTATCATACAGTTTTGCTTAAATAATATTTTGGAGTGTGATTAATTCGATGTAGGAAAATTATTTTATTATTAAAATAAGGTCAGGAACCTATCTAAATTCTAATATCCCTACAAACTTACTTTTGCGAGCTCAGCAAGCTGGATTTATCACTAACATTGAGACAATTTTCGTCTTTAGCGATTGTTATTTGTAGATTCTTCTCCGGTAACATCGGTGATGGTACAGATCTAGGTGTAGTTGGAGTTCCAGGTGAAGTTGGTCTCGTTGGTGGAAGAGCTAAAGTTAATGGTGGAGGAGCTAGAGACATGGGCAATCTAGCTTTCTCCGAACCTAAAGCTGCGGCAGCTGAATGGAGAGTTAATGTGTAACTATTTGGAGGTTTCAGTAAACCTGGTATACTTGCACACTGAAAAAAGGAATAAATAATTTTCAATGTTAATTAACTGGATAATTTTGTAATTTCAAAGGTAATGTCACAGCGTACAGGTAATAAATATTGAAGAATGAATTAAAGCATAAAGTAAAGAAAACAATATTATGCTGTGACAAAAATGTTATACATACAGATGTGCGGTCAATCGAGTCCAAACTAGATAACATGGATGATCTCTCTAAACTTAAAGCTACGTGGAAATCTCGAAAAGACGCCCCGGGCTCTAATGTGGTGGAAGGCGAATCTTGCGGCGTGGCTGCTGTATGAGTTATCATTGGTACTACTGTACTGTTGCTGTGATCGTTGGCGGTGTTTGCTAACATTTTTGATTCCTAAAATGTGAAAGTTTCTTGAGTTTTACAAACTGCATCGATTACTAGATACACACAAAGATGAGTAGTGACGACAATTCAAGGCAACATAAATAAAACTTGAAATTAGACATCTAAAAATTAAAATTGATAAACATCGCCATACGAATTGGTGTTTACTGACCTTTTGGATATTGCATTTGTTAGATTGTGCACAATCCTTACAAAGCGTAGGATTGTGGGTGACGGATTTCGGTTTTCGTCTAGATTTTATCACTTTGTCTTTATTGCCGCTTGGATCATCTTTAGCTTTTCTTACGTCATCCGCCGATTTCCAATAGTTTTTTATTTCATTCTATTATTAGATAAATAAGCAAACGTAAATAATTTCATATTGTGAAACTGATAAAGAAGAGGAAAACAAAAGAAAAAAAATTAAGAGAATAATAGAAAGCGGGAATAATCATAGAAAAGAGCGGATAAAATAAACAAAAGTTTCGATAGACCAATAGGGTAAAGACAGAAAAAGACAAATAAAATATGTAGATTATAAATTTCTTGATCGTTTCACCTGAGAAAAGCTGTCACTTGAATGTGATCCTGAATTAGACTCATCGTATTGCAATTCGTTGTTGTCAGAAAAACATTCACTTGATAATTTTGACTTTGCCAATTCACGTTGTTCCCGCTCTCTTCTTTCGTTTCGCTAAAAATGCGATATTTTGTAAAGCGAAGCTCATTAAACTTAAACATTTAACGCATTTCCATATAACACATACCTCGGAACTAAACCCTTCTACTAAAATAGCAACAAGTAAATTAAATAAAACATAATTGCCAAATGTCATTAGCGCAACAAAATATAACGCAGCCCAATGACTCGTTTTTTCCATTCCATTAAATAGAACCACGTTCCAATCTTCTTGTGTCAATACCTGAAAATGTTGATGGATCCTTTTACAACTTATTCATTTTGCCAATAACTCTACCACAACATTTATCTGAAAATATTTCCAATAAATAATAAGCAAGGTGTGCTGTCACATCGTGTTTAAGTCGTGCCGTAATGTTGGTATAAGTTGTAAAGTATTAAAACGTTTATGAACTTAATACATCAATTAAAATAAAATAAAAGTTGTTAGTACAGAGCGTGTTTGTGTTATCAAGTTTTGCAGTGTTAGTGTACATTAAAAATTACACTGTTATAAAATTAACACAGACGGCGGTTTGGAGTACACAAGCAAAAGGGGTCCAGCATTACCTACTAATTCACTAACAAAGCAAGATGCACTAACTACTAAGCTTTTAAATTTAATGTTACATTAAACTGAAACCTAACTACAAACTAAATACATCAATAACAAATCCGAGCTTCTCGTGCCATGTTTATCATAAATATTACGTATTATTTCTGAGCAGATATCAATGTTTTTGCACTACAGTTGGTTTAATATTAATACGAGAAACACGCATATACCTCTACTTCATTCGAAAGGGGTCGCAAATAAATTAACAGTGTATTTGTCTACTCGTCTTTCAAAGCTTACCTGAAAGACAGTGACCGTAGCCCATAAGATGTTATTAAAATGTTTTCTGTCACATTCACACTTGGGATGATGCGATATGATCTCAGGGCAAGTACAGTCTCTCTCGGTGCCATTGTCTTCGACGAACTTGCAAAACTTACCACCGAATAGGTACATGCCCAGAATACTGCGTGGTGAGCCCGATGAGAAAATGAAAGAAAAACAAAATGCTAGGCGCATACGCCGCGACCGAACCGTCCTTAGCATTTCGTTGCGTTCACGACGATAAAACTGTTTCACAATGCCTTCATACCACGGTGTGGAAATAAAAATGCATGATATTGTATGGGTAAATGATGCTATTACTAATGAATGATATCACATCATTAGCATCGATCAATCGACAAGCAGTGTTATCGTCGTTAAACGCCACTACCAACGGTCTTGTTCTTGTTAATGTATTTAATTTTATGAACGATTTTTATTGTTATTCAGTGCATGTTCCCCAATAAAAGATTAATAATATTAACATTCATCTTTAAATACTGCCTCTTTATATGAAAATCATAAAGATAGATGCTATAAAAAGTTGTATGAGAAAATTAGGAGAAAAATAAAGTGCATGTAAGATGTCCATTCTTAAAATTTTTAACTGCATAAATTTATCATTCATGTAATGCATTCATGTAAGTCAACCGAGCGTTATGCAGATAAAGAAAATTTTAAACTTTCCTTCATTTAACACACTACGGCTTGTAATTTAACAGTTTAGAAGAAATTTGGAGAATCTGAGGATTTTGAGAAAGAAGAATGCAGGAATTTTAGTGAAAGTAGGAGAGTAATTGCATCAAAATAAATAAACCATGCTTAGTGACGCTAATTTAAACTGCATCAATTTATTCAAAATTTAAAAATAGTTTGAAAATAATAGAAGCAGCATGCAAAGTGATAGAGATACTGTTTAAAGTTTAAACTGAGTGGTTACAGTTGTAGTAGTGGGAATAGAGAAACTGACGAAGGTAGTCCGCGTATCGGTTCGATCGACCTCAATCTAGCCTACTGAACAAGCTACCTAAATTTATGTGCACGTCAACAACGTGTATGAGATTATTGAACGATATTCTGTTAATGATCGTGATACTAAATGACATCTGAGCAATTTGTTACGGATGGTTCTATTTGTTCTCTATGCAACACTAGGCTAGCGGTTACGCGACTGAACGCCTGTTTAATAAAACACCATGATGCAAGGTTGCAATCGAACTTAATTTCAATATTTAGACAGATAATAGAATATTATTCTTGCAGCATAGTGAGAGGTTTGTGTACTCGCGTGGTTAGTAGATTAGCCGTCACAATGACAATTCTCTGTTAACGGATGGTCATTCTGTCGTGAGTGTTTACTGCTGACGGACCCGAAGGTAAGCGTTTAGTATGTTGCAAGTTCAGTCTGTTTTTGAATTGTTTATTAGGTTCTTTAATTCAAAATGTTTAATACCTGAAAAACTGTGACAAAGGCCCACAAGAGAGTATCAAAGTTTTTTCTGTCACAATCAAGATCGCCATCTTCATCTTTCTTGCAGAATTTGCACCCGAAGAGGTTCATACCGAGGATGCTGAACGTTACCACGCAATATACGATTAGATAAGAAAAGTTACTACAGTCCTTTGATATAAAGAAGGAAAATGAAATCATTAAATCTAAAATGATAAGTGAAAAGAACAAGTGGAAATAAAATAAATAGAGAAAAAGCACATAAGCGTGAGTCACTACTGTAGATAAGATAATATTTAAGATTAATAGGAGAGAAAAATGTGAACAGTGTAGACAGTGGTGGTGTGTTGTGATTATAATGTTATTATAGAAGTAACTAACACAGGATAGTTCAAAGAAATAGGCGAAATCACTCACAGTTAAATAGTGCACGGGTTAAAGAATGCAGGTGTTACAAGTAAGTAGAAAATATTCAGATAATGTTAAGACCCGTATAAATCTTCTTTCGCTATGAAAAAATGAAAAGATTGCATAAGCAATCGGTTCATTGAAATGGCCTAGATATTGTTTTCTACTGAAGCAATAGAAACTACAGGGTATGAAATACAATTTTAAGGACACGAAGCGATGGTGATTGGAAGTTATAAATTTAAAGATATTCGATTTTGCTCTTTATTTTTTATTGAAGTTATTGAACCAAAGAAAAAATTATAAAAGACAGATTCCCAGAAGAATTGGAAAGATAGATAGCAGTTTTATTTTTTAATGATAAATTTAATAACTTTGATTATTTTCCAATAAATCTTGATTGATTTATAAATTGTATTTATTGCATGCATTTTAATAAAAATATTTTTAATTTTTATTTTTAAATACCCCACAAATTTAATTTATCTGAATAAAGATTCGATGTTTAAATAAAATGGTATGTATATTTACCTGAATATAAATATAAAAAGAACGAGTAACGAAAAAAACACGGCAACGTTGTCCATTGTCCGTAGCATTACGAAGAGTTGTCTTCTTAAGTTAGGCATAAATCGAACAAGTTTCAGTATTCTCAGTAGGCGAAATGTACGTAATACTGATAACCCAGAACTTCCGGCTAAATCATGTTCGTGACCATAACTTTGAGCAAGCTCAAATGCGCTGCACAAATTAAAAAAGAGTTGAATAAATCACATAATGCAATAACATATTAGGAACTTAGTTGCAATTAAAATGCTCAAGTAGTACCTCAAAATAACTATGACACCATCAAATACATTAAATCCATTGGAAATATATTTAAATGGGCCTTCGGAAATGATTTTAAGTATCATTTCAACCGCAAATATCGCTGAGAATACGATATTACTAATTTCCACGATTACAGTGAGCTCTTCTGGTTGGTTGTGATATTCGATGCCCATTGACAAAGTGTTTATTAAAATCGCCAACAATATACCTAAAATAAGCCATCAATAAATAAGATAAGAAGATTATCAGAAAACTAAAAATTGAATATTTAAATAGTACAAATACCTTGCTGAAAGTATTTGTGATTAACGATATTTTTTATATGTTTTCTCAGTAACGACATGAGTCTATTTATTCGATTCCATAACAGCGAACAGGCATTAGTAAATCTGTTCTTTTTTGTCTCCTTGGCAGCGGCCTCTGCCGCTATCAAATCAGCGCAACATGAAAAGTCTTCTATCTCTACGACCTGAAATCAAACGGGATTGGATGCCTAGCGCAACAGTTTATACCTACTAGTAATAAAAAACCTTTAGATTGATGGATTGATAAACAAGATGCTTGCGATTCTAGCAACGATAAGCACACAGAAAATTCGCAAGGTTTTTTCCACTATTTATTTCGAGTAAAATAAAGCTGTATTACATTTAGAACAAAGTTTAATGTTTTGCAATATATTATGGAAACTCGTAGAACTACTTTTCGTCATGGTTATGTTTGTAAAAATTGTATTTATTTTTTCTTAATTTCAAATAATATCAATGAGTACTTATTTTCCAATCTGACCTCAATTGATAAGTATAATCAAATATTTAAGTTTGCCACATTAACCAATCAATGAAATATCAAATATTTTCGCATCGAAAGAATTTCATTGTAATCTTACCATCTCGCTTACGCAAATTAAATAAGTAATTTGCTTCGAAATCTTACCATTACAATCCCAGTAACTTATGCCAATGCTTGCCCCGTAGGCAGTGCGACGGATAGTTCCCCGGAGAGAACAAGCAGTTCTTGACACATAAGTTACATATTTTTACCATACCAGTTATCTACCTTCGTATCAGTCATCTCGTCGCCGGCCCGTTTGCTGATGCCCTTGGTTAGTTCTTCGAAGAAGGAGTCTAGTGCCACTTGTCCCGTTGGCAAAGACGCGGATAGTGCCCCAGAGAACACTAGCAGTTCTGTAATCTTACCATCGTATTGTTACCTACCTTCGTATCAGTCTTCTCATCGCCGGCCCTCTTACTGATGCCCTTAGTGAGTTCTTCAAAGAATGAGTCCAAAGCCACTTGTCCAGTAGGCAAAGCAGCGAATAAAGCCCCGGAGAGCGCTAGCAGTTCTGTAATCTTACCATCATATTGTTACCTACCTTAGTATCAGTTTTCTCATCGCCGGCCCTCTTACTGATTCCCTTAGTGAGTTCTTCAAAGAATGTGTCCAAAGCCACTTGTCCCGTAGGCAAAGCAGCGGATAAAGCCCCGGAGAGTGCTAGCAGTTCCTGACACGACATCGCTCCGCCAGCCGCAGCTCGCTCCTCTGCGGTCTCCGCCGGGAGGTCGAATTCTACGCGAATTGAATTGTCACGGGCGTATGGAAGTTCTAGCCCAGAGGGCGTTTATACATTAATAGGCATCATTGCATTGGTGGATCTAATTTCTGGTTTTATGTTATAATCTTATATATAAAAATGAATCGCAAAATGTGTTGGTAAGCGCATAACTCGAGAACGGCTGAACCGATTTCGATAATTCTTTTTTTATTGTATTCCTTGAAGTACGAGGATGGTTCTTATGTAGAGAAAACGAAAACATGTACCACGGGCGAAGCCGGGGCGGACCGCTAGTTATCTATAATTATAATTACAAGCACACCAAAGTTCTTGACCAGGGGTAATTTAATTTGAGTAATGGCAAATTGTGGCTTAGAACTTAGTATATAGTCTATAGTCTATTCAATGTGTAAATTAATCATGGGCGTATTCACCTGCTGCCCTGCTGCGTGCTGCAGAGCTATTTCATTTCATATACATGAAGTTGTGTGTTACATTTTTTTATCTCCCCTAATTACAACGCTGTTCATACTATTATAACTTACTTTGTCTTAAATCTTTATTGATATCTATTCATCATTAATTAATATTCCATAGGCCCTAGCATATTACATTTATTTAGTGCTTACTCTAAATCTAATATTAAAGTGTTTCTAACATCTATTGTTTTCTTAAGTTTTGACCTCTTTTTTCAATTTACATCTAAACTAGTAGGAGTATTCAAAATTTGTACAGCTATTCAAAACTAGTTGGCCTAATTCTACATCTATATTGCATTGTTATATTCCAACATTGATCATACATTTTATTTTTATTATAATATAGTTAGTGTGTTACATTTCCTCTTTCATGCCTAATGCTTATTAGTAATTCTTATGAGATTTGTTATCTTTAACGAATTACGATAATGTTAAATTCATGAAACCATTTCATATCATCTCAATAAAAATATTGTGTTTCGTTAGGTATTCTTGTATAATTTGAATTTACATACAATATTCTGATGATTATAAAGAAATAAAGTAATATCTTTATCTATGTTAAGTAATATTTATTTCATATTATCTTCAATTGGAATCAGAAATTTTACTACATGTATTTTACCTAAATTCTTAAATTTCATATTTCAGATATTCCATAATATCTATCAACAACATTAATTGTAAAAATACAAGTGGTTTATGAATTTTGATCTTAAGGAACAAAAGAATATATTATAATATGCTAATAGTAAACATTTGATAGATCTACAATTTAGAGTACAGATAAGTATCAAGAGGAGGGAAATAGAAAATTTAGACAGCATGCCCGTCTAGATCTACGATAACTAGACTCACCACTTTGGCTCTTAAGCCAGTCACGTTGAGACAATGAATCTATAAAATTGAACTGATTATTAACTGGGGAAAGCATTAGTTCAGTTGCCAAAATAGACAGAAAGTAAAGTGATTGAAATGTGATGATTATAATAAATTGGGGGTTTTTAGGTGATGTGATACATACCGGTTTGCGTCATTTTCTCAGAAGAGCAGACGTTGTTAGGATGTGCTAAGTGTGGAGCGTTTGGTGCATGTAAGAGCACTGTGTCACTGAACATTACTGACGAGCGGCGACGCGCGAGCGACGGCGGCGAGAGAAGAGACAGGTTCGATGCGTTCTATGTGAATAGAACATTTAGTTGTATTAAAGTCTGGGATATTACTGAATACTCGTATTTTTAATTTTGACGAACTTTGCCCACAAATTCGATTACAAGTGCAGTGTTTTAGCAGTGAATCCCATAAACAAAAAATATATATTTGCAGTCTCTATCTCTATTAATGTATTTTTTATCAACTAACATTCTTTTACACCATTATTATAAAGTGAAATTACAAACAAGAGCGTGTGTGCCGAGCACACGTGACTGAAGTGAAAATTCTTTGGCAAGATACAATGATACCAAAATCGTCGCCTTTCTCCATGACGTGACGGTATTGTCATGACGCAACCTTGAAATTTTACCCTTAACGCGCCTACAGAAGTTTCACTTCAAAAAAATATGAAATTAAAAAATATATTTATTTCATACTCAATGACAAAAAATTGAAAATATCAAAATAAAAAAGTTTTTTTTTTTCAAAAATCACTCAGAAATAAAATCTAGCTAACAACAGGTTAAATCCAATCTCATGTATCGCATATAAATGACATTACCTCGAGGTCCGCAGCCGAGAGCGAGGGCACACGCAACAGGCTCGGTCGGCTGAGCGGCTCCTCTATATCTTCTGAGCTCTTGCCGTTACCCTTTAAATTTACTCAAGTATTATTATGTAGAAAGGATCGAGGTAACCTTAGAATATTGTTTGTATATTTATATGTTTGCAAAGAAAGGTAGTTGTGGCAGTTGTGGGTTTTTATCAAATAAAAAAACGTGTCCGAGTACTAGTGTACACACGTAAGAAGTCAAACTTCCTTATGACCTTATTTTTCAAAGAATAATTAACTACATATATGCAACTTTACAGAAATACGTCAATCACGCGTGGTAGGGATTAAGATGGCGCCTAACGGAAAAATGTAACGCGTAACGAAAAAATGTTACACTAAATTTTTTCTAACCCCAATAAAGAAGTTTCCCTTCAAAAAAAATCAAAAGATACCTAACTAAATCCTTAAACAATAAAAGCACAAAAATAGGATATTTATGTTTACAATAGCATGATGATTCCTAATAAAATGTATTATGATTATCGGAAAAGGGAGGACAAACACAACTATAATGGTAAATTACAAGTTTTGTAAGGATTGTATAGCAGCTATATCGAATTAAAATAACTACTTTATAACAGAACTGAAAAATGCGAAAATCAATAAAGGTATATTACCTGAGGATGTAGTTTCGGGCAGCGGGGATGATGTTGTTTCGGTCGATTTGCTGGCAATTGCAAAGTTTCCCGACTTGTTCGCCATTGGAGTTGAGCTCTTTGATATCGGTAAACCCTGTAATAATTTAACGGCTTAAACTTTGTCTTTAGTTTTATTTATTTTCAATTTATCACTTCGGTAATTTAATACAATTAATTTAGGTTCCTAACTATTATGTTTTGAAAATTTAAATCTTTTTTAGGTATTTTATTTATTGTAAGAGAAAATAGCTATAATTTACTTTTATAAAATTACGATATTTTATAAAAGTAAATTATAAACTATTTCCAAGATGTAAAAATAAAACACTTCATATAAATGATAAATAAACTTCAAATTATAGTAGTTTCACTAAAATGTTTCTTAGCTAACCTGATTTTTTTCGCCATTCTCCTTTTAAATCTCCTCCACAGATGCGCTACGTATTTTACGATTTCCGCGTAGCACGTAGCAGGTTCGCTGTTATTCGTAGACGATGCCAAAGTTGAAGATGAAGTAAAGCGGGCACGTTCCGCACGCATTCGTTCCATTTCACGTTTTTTGGTTTCACTGAATTGAGTTGCGATTACGACCAAGCAAAGGTTGATCATGAAAAATGATCCAATCTAAAAAACATGCCGAAAGAAAATGAGACTTGTATTTTCTTCACCAAATTCATTACTAGAATGAAAAGTAATAAACACTTACGACTATGAGCAGCACGAAATAAATCCAGTCCCAAAAACTGTGCGCGTCCTGTACGTAATACATTATATCCGTCCATCCTTCGAGAGATATTACCTAGAAGTCGATAAAAAGGGATCACGTATAAATTTTACTTTTTACAAGTTCCACGAGCAAACAAGAAACTTACTAGAAATATAGCGACCCATGCGAGACCGATATTATCGAAAGAGATCGTTCCTTGGAATGGATTGGAGCCTCGCTGGGTACAGTTTGTGTAATATTGATTCCAGTTTACACAAGACGTGTTCGTTGGAGTGTTGTATGAAAACGGTTTAGCGGTCTCGTTGCATACAAGAGGCCCGTATCGGTACGGAGGAAAGTTTCCGCACAGATGCATCCCGCTGTCTTCGGGCGTCGTACAGATGTAGTCTAGTTCTTTCGAGAACTCGTAGTAAAACGATATGCTGCATTCAAATATAACATGTTAAAAATACTGCCATAGATTAGTCTTTAGTCATTTATTATTTACAATTTTATAAGGACTCTTGTGATATAAAGTTGATTTTTTTCAATTTAATTTTTATTTGATTTGTTGATTATTTTTGGATAGCAACTAAGTAATGATACGAAATCAGGATAAAATATTAATATTATATAGCTTATACTATACATGATAATGTATAAATACATACTATAACACAAACATTGATATACATAAACTAAATTGACGTGTGCATAACTAAATAGCGTAACGTGATTGTATTATAAAAGCCGTAAGCACGGAGCGATTCAAATGAACTAATTCAAGCATTATTAATAATCATGCGATTACTGAAACGTTGAATGGCACATTGAAAGGGCATGCGGACAATGAAAGCGAAGGGGAAGGATAAAGGGTAAGAATAATTAGTTACGGATTTCAATGTAATTGCCGATTAAGGGTATTCAGAAAGTCAGGTAAACATTGAATCTGAAATGATTTATGCCGGTGGGCCACTCGATTCACGTTAATAGCAGTTCGAGCGTAATAGCGATCTTACTAAGTTGCCCTTTCTTGTAATTCAAGAAAAGACCACAACACCGAGAGCAATTAAGTACATAAGCGAATTTATCTTCAAATGGTGCGAACATTAGTACTTAGTATATTTTTTCTTGTTTTTAAACATCATGTTCATAATATTATGTGGTGTAAATTGCAAATTAATATACGGCCATTAACCAAGTCATTGATGTTATTTGTTGATGATGTTATTATATAAATTGATGTGATATCTGTAGTTGGATTATATTTTTTAGAATGGTGTGAGTATAATTATTTACATTTTGTGCATTTAAATAAATTCATAACTTTGAAAAATTGTGTATATACTGTAGTAATAGATATCAAGAGTAGATAAATAAGTGTTGTAGGACTATCTGTCGTGTAGTTGAATTTGAACAAACTGGCAGTTTTATGTGTTAACCTGAACGAGTAATTAAAATGAAAAATGGGTTAAGTGTTGTGAGAGCTAATGTCATAATAAAACTGCCAGCTCGTAAGGGAAGCAGAAACAAAAGCACATCTGGACGGCAGATGTGTAAAGGTACACGTAACAACAATTCCAATGTTTTAAGAGAAACACTTATTTTATCGCAAATTCTTACGAGTTGATTCTGACGCGCACTCTGTACCATTCGGACAGGTCTCTGGAACACAAATTGATGAGGTGGTGACGGGTGTCATGTTCCTACGATCTGTTCTACATCAATATTAGTATGATGTACGAGTCAAAAATACAACAATTATAAAGTTTCGAATGCTCGTCTGTTGCAGCTGATATGTACTTTTCAATGCATAGAACTGCATTTTTAACTCGTTCAATTTCACTCAAAATATAAATTCAAACAATAGGGCATGTAATAACTACGTAATATTTCTACCACAAAAAACTCTGTCTCATCAACTTCATGTAGAGTTTTAATCGTCATATGCAGGAGTTAACGCTATGTATCTAATTGGATTCAAGTTTCGCACCTCATGAATCACCATGCGAGTATCAAAAACTGTATTTCATGTGAGTATTGACGGAATGCAATATTTAAGTGTTAAATGTAAGCATTGACCGCATGCGCATTTGTGTTAATAATGTACTATATAAGTAATGTAAAATGTTGAATGAAGTGGAGCAGCCCTGGATGTGCTCGACATAAGCGTTAAATATTGCATGCAGTCAACTTTAGCGATGGGACGTGCCGCTAAGACTAGCGATCTCGAGCAAATGGTATGAAATAAAAAACTCATTTTTACTCTTAGATAAATATTCAAAGAGCTGTTGAAATTTATATTCTGTTTCCGTTATTCAATTGTTGGACGTTCTGCAAAGTCTCTTTTGAGCTAAAAATATAGCGGTATAAAATACTGGATCCATTGACGACGGTCTCGCAATGTTGAGGTTTTTCAGATGGAAATTTTTAACAAATATTATTTCTTCTGACAAAAAATATGTTTTATGATATCAATGCATCAAGTATAAGGCAATATATTAGTAATGGGGTCGTGCAATAAATAAAACTGACATACTTGGGTCGGAGCACGTTCGTCGGGAGGACGAGTTCGCATCGCTGCCTCAGAATACCTTCCCACAATTGCACACCGACTATTCCAAATATGAAGAATACGAAGAAACAAAGCAGAAGAACATTTCCTAACATTGGCAATGTATCCAGCAATAGCATCACTAGAATTCGCATACCTGTAAAGAGAAACTCAAATGAAATGCCTTTTAAATATAACAAAAACAATTACAATAGAAATAACCCTTTTCGATGAAAGTGATCAAAAAGCAATTACTTAAGATTTATTGTTCGAACTCACTTCGCTTATTCTTTTATTCTCACGAATGAATCAGTGAATAACAATCGAAATTAATTACTTTCGTTAGACCGCTTATACGGGTGCAATTCATTAAATTTAATAACCTATCAATAGGCACGTAACAAAGCTCGCACGAAGAACTTAATATCACTATTAACAGTATAGCATTTAATCGATTCCGAGTATTAGGTTTTCAATCTCGTCGTAAATCTCCATTTAATTTCCGTACACATAAAACCTCAGCGAAAGCAATAAATTGTGGCTGGACAAATTAGTGCCTATGTTACGTCTAACCACGCGCGGGGAACCTCGATTTAATTTGCGGCGTTGCATTGTCCTACTTGTTTGCAACTCCCAGATGAGATTTAAACTTTACCACGTCTTTGTTTGAACCCGCAACTAGCTATTTGCAAGCGGTGACCGAGCAGCCGTGATTTATGAAAATTTACCTCCGTTCACCTTTGTTGTTGTGAATAAAAGGATTTATAACTAACGCGGGCGAGCGGAATTAAGCACTGTTTTAAATTTTGCACTCCAATACCCCGTGGACCAATTACTGCGGACAGATTAATGTGGTAACCGTTTTCATTGCGTAGGCTTAATTTAAATTATTCAACATTGACAAATCATGCATAAAATATTCATGTAGTGTTTCTAATTAGCTGGTTTAGTAATGTTTACCATCCCAAAACATCCGATCGCTGAACGCTGAAATAACATACGAAAATTCCGCTGAAAACTTAAATTGTTCGTATTTCATATATTCACATTTTAGCTAGATAATTTATTTAATTTATAAAATAAAGGCCGTGTATGATGAGAAGCTCTAAAAATGGATATCTTAAAGTTAAATTTCGTATAATGGCTGCAAACGAGTATGGAGTAGGGTAAAATGAAAATTGACTTCGCCAACGAGTTTGCATGATCTAATATATTCTCAATAAGTACCCGCTACGCCTGTGCTCTGAAGTGTTTGATATTCACTTGTTGCGCGCTGTACCCACCTTTAAATACCTTGTTTCTACATAAATGTGGGTGTAGTAGTTTATTTTATACCTAATATGATAGAACCAACATTTATTATTTAAAATAATTGTTTGTTAGTTTTATGGTTCTTTTGAGAAAGGGGGAAGGTTTCTTCCAAAAAGTTTGTGATAGGAAAAAAGTTTGGCAGTTTCCTTTTAAGGATTAAAGTTAACCTATATAGTTCGAACATCATAGTAATAAAAAATGTATAGTCGTAACTACAACCTTCTTTTTAATAGCTATAACGAAATTATGGCTTATTAATTCACTTGAATATTATCAAAAGGTTCTTTTTACATTATAGTATACTTATGTTTTAATTGGAAATAGCGTATAATATAATATAATATACTTACTTGGTATCCTGTTGATGGCTCTTAGTGGACGAAGTACTCGGATTGTCCTTATCGCTGATAAATTTATGTTTTCCACGTTCAATGCATACTCGAGCGCTCTGGATTACAAAGGAATAAATACATATTAATCATAACATAAAATTAATATACACGCAATGTCACGTATACAAAAGTAATTAACTTAACATACGAATTACTGGTAATGACAACTATAAACGGTGTTAATATTAATTTTACAAATAATTATTAATGAATTGAATCATCCTTGTTTGCATGAATTTTATTAAAATTTTGTTCTTTATTAATATATTAAGCTAATAAAACAGGTTTAAATTATGTCATTATTACTTACCCAGCAAAAACAATGAAAAAGTCTAGTCTGTTCCATGAGTCAGCGAGGTATGTGCCGTGTCCATACACACCCATTGCAACCATTTTTATCGTCATTTCCAATGTGAAAAATGCAAATATAATGTCATCGAACACCTAATAAATACACACAAAATAAAATAATAATTAATTGAATCTTACGTCACTGAAATTAAGCAAATTTAAAAGAAAAAGAATGGCGCCATTGATGCACTGCGCCAAAACACGCATTCCATTTTCAAAGTATTTTTAATCGTCGAGTCGACGAAAAAATTATATATTCGGCCAGTACTCACTGCTCAGTATTGGAACACAATAAAAACTTTTTGCTTTCAAAATAGTTATTTATTATTATTTACCTGTAATATTTTACACCTATTTGTAACACACTGATCATCCACGCAGGGCTGATACATGCCGAGAGTCACACAGTTCAGCAGGATTACCAGCATCGATATTCTTTCGAACCACGTACAGCGAAGTTAAGGAATTATTGATATAATTTTTCCTTACTTAACCGCTCATATGCTTTGCGCAACCACAGTTGCAAAAATAAAATACGCTAAATAGCTTGCAAAAAAAATAAAGGTAGCCTACTTTGCTAGTGCTCTGGAACGTGCGCCGCGCGTTCGACGCACCGCTATTAAAACTTAATTTATGACTTCCGCGAGAGGAGTACTTCAAATATATTGACTGTAATCGATTGCTATTGTAATAATACTATACAAAACTGTGTTATTTTTACAATATATGATTACCGTATACCTTAAAAAGTTATGAAATCGTCTAAAGTCTACTAACTTTTAAAGTCGTCTTTATTACATATTTATTACAACGGTCACTAAAATATTACTTTATAACAATAAAACACATGTTAGAGAATAATCTGGTAAGTAAACACGAGTAGAAATCAATAAAATACAACAATTACGGCATATTTTAACACTTCCTTGTAAGACACGTAAGATACAAACTAAGATATTCCCAAAATTCTGTTTGAAAGGTTTGTTAGTACTGGGTAGAAATAGACGAATCAATTAGTTGTCTTTGGTTTAAATACGTAAAAATTAGACTCTGAGAGTATGAAATAGAGTTTATAATCAATTGAAATAAGAAAGTCGCTTTGCAACCACAGTTGCGCGAAACAAGATTCTCGATCGTGTTTTTGCAACTGTGGTTGCGCGTAGCTAAGAAAGGGGTCATTTTTTTTTTCTCAAGCATATGAACTGTTAAGTAGGTTGAAACTATTATCTTATTGACTACCTACACATATTTTATCTTACGTAAAATGAATAAATGTGCTACGAATCAAAAATGACATTTCTTTAAAAATGTAGAATGGTTAGCGTGGAAAAAAAACGTTTACATATAAAAAAAATACCTATTAGATATTCAAATTGCGTAAATGAAAAAAGAGGTGCTTTTATTTTTGAGCATTTATTTATTCTTTTAATCCGATCATCTTAACAGAGTAACTATAGATAAGCTTAACTTCTTAATTAAAAGTAAAGTATGCTTGATGTTATTTACTGAAGAATCGTTTGCGTACCAATTTCATTGGAACCAACGGGTTAATAAACTAGAGTTGTCGTCCATTAAATTTGTGTTAAAATTCTTTGAAATAAAATACCTACGGATTTTGTACGGATTTTTCTGCTTCTATTTTTAAATTTTACATTCTGGCAACATAGTATAAACAATATGCTGCTTTAAACAACTTGAACGTTTTTCATGTATAATTATTTGCTTATAAATAACAAAAATTATAAAATGAAAAATTCCAAACTCGAGTGCATCTCTAAATGTGCGTGAAACTGCGTGAAAAGTATGTATTTAATTACAAATTACATTAAATAGTATAAATTATTAGTAAATCACATGATTTATTTATTAATTTTTAGTTTATAGTTTATACAGTTTTAAAATAAATCAACCAATTGCTAATACATTTAATTGACTGTACAATTTTATAAATGATATCTCTTAAATCGTGAATCCATTAACCTGCCTTATAGTATATTTATTCTGTGGCCGCATGTAAAAAATTATAGGACTTGAAAACGGATGTTTGTCCAGATAACGAGCTTCAGATATCAAAGCGTTTGCCAGCCAGCTTCTGAATTGCAAACTTAATAATCCCACAGTAACGTAAGCAGAAGGAAATGACGGTTGGCTTTTTTTGGCGTACAATAATAAAAATGTTTTATGGATTTATGTCCCTTGCTGGGGAAAATATACACGATGTTGGTTGACGAAAGTTTGCTATTATAGGTCAAAGTGTGTGATTGTGTTATATTCGAGGGTTATTTCACGTCTTATTTCTTTGTTTGGGAACTAGAATAACAAAATATATATTTACCAACGGTATATTCAAAACCAAACTATATGTTTGATGTCACTGATAATATATAAAATATTTATTAATTTTCCTCAATCTAGTTTGCCGAGATCAAACTGATCGACGTTCCCTCAGACATCTGACACCGACATTGACTCGGCTTGGCTCCGACCGCTCATAAAACTGTCGTTAAATATGGGGAATGTTTACCTCCGGGAGTTTCTTTCCAGAAACCGACCGATCTTAAATGTGTCACAAACTGCTTCCAAGTTAATGGCTCGAATGTTTACAAATTGTTAAAAGACTACCGCATTACCGGCCCCAATGGAAAACCATAGACTACGAAGAGTTTACCTTTTGCCAGAACAAATTGGGTTATGAAATTAAGAGTCAATTTTCTGATTGAAATAAAATGTAATTTATAAGAAGCATGTGAAGTAGATACTAGATACTATAATAAAGTTTAAATGAGATCGTATGAGAATCATAAAACATTGACTGGCGGATCCGAAACTTTCCACTTGCTCGTTAATTTTAAGGAAGTTTACGTCTGTTTTGGTATTACATTACATTTGCTTCATACATTATGCTCAACTAGTATTGAACATTTTAATATAATATATCCAGCTGTTCTGAATTTTTTTGGAAACTCGTAAACTATGAGTAAATAGCTTACCTAGTAGTTTATATCCGTGGTCTTTTATCGATTGTACCTTTAAACATTTTAATGATGCAATTTTCTTTAAATAAAACCGAAAATATTATTACGTTTTTTTTCTAAATAAAATTGCCGCAAATATAGGTAGCTAAAAATGTATGCCGTCGTAGTTTTTAATTTAGAGTATTAAATGCTCTATACTTAAATAGTAATTACATTTTATTCCTTTGGTTAATGAAAACAACATAATTTTAGTCACGTATACTGTTTTTGCGATAAAAATAACATACAAATAATTAAATAAGAATAAAACACAAGAACATGACAAAGGTCCTTGGATCATCTTTCATGGTGTACATTCACTGTAAAAGTCTTTATATTTAAAATGAGGGCAGTTATTTCTGACACGTGGTCATGTGCTATTAAAGGTATATAAGGGCGTTGAGACTCATTTAACAGGTCATTAGAGTAAAAAGGGGTAAATAAAATTGTGCTAACGACCTTTCCAAAAACAATTTTGCATATAAACATTTATGTGTGGAAGAGGAAACTCGAGTTTGCTTGCCAACATTTTTAAATTTCGTCATTATCTACATGTCTACTGGATTCTGTATACGATTTGTTTATTATAGCCCAAAGAAAAGGCAACTGAATTTTCTTATTGGATTTAATGTGTGCATTCATTATACAGTGAAATAGAAAGATGATATTACACCTACCACATATTTTAATATTTTAATTATGTATATTTTTTTGGAATTTTGATTATAATTCTCTAATATTCCCTTAAGTTGCGGATATTGTGTGTGCTGTGGAATTTGTTTAAATGTAGAATTAAATAAATTAACCCGATATTTCGAATACTAAACAATACTCAGTGACTGTGAAGTCAAGTGTATCCGTGAGGATACACGGACACCTTACCCAGGTAAGTTATGTTTGAATGGGGATTAGACTTATCGATATGTAGGTAAAGATAATAAATGTAATTCTGTCTCCATATACTTTTGTTACATGTACTTGGTACTTGTTCCCAATTTCTTGACCTTAATCTCGTTTTGTATATTTAGTTCCCGTCATATAATATATGTAGTTTAAAAGTTCTAAACACCTAAAACCTAAACACACTTTCCTTACAAGACGAAAGTGTTCAATATTTTAACGTATAATAGAATACATAACACTCAAGCAAATTGTAATAAAGAGTTGTAAATTTATAATTTCCTGGCCATATCCATTATTATATTATAGTTACGAAATGCACTTAGCGAAACAAGTATAGCTGAGTAGAAAATATTTCTGCATTTAAAATGCGACGCCAGAACTCTTGACAAATGTTGGCTGTTTAAAATGTTAAGATGTTTTAATGGAGCAGAAAAAATGTTGAAGAGACCCGTTTTTTTCATATTTTGCGTATTTTTCTAAGTTTTCGCTTCCTTGTTATAGGGCATGGAAAACATTTTACGAGATTGATAATTCATCAGGGCCTTGTCGTTTTACTCTTTTTATCATGGCAAGTATCTTTATCTTTTTGAATTAAATATGTTGTGCCTATTTCTGGTTCCTATTAATACATTAGTTATTGTGTGGTTATGGCCTGTTTTTGTTTAATAATATGAGCTGCATGTTTAACTACTTGATATAGTTATTAATAATATACCTAATATTTATTTTGATTATTTCAGCAAGGTCGCCTACTTTGTATGAAAAGTGAAGTGAAGTATATTAGCTTCGTTATATAGGTTGGATATAAAAATTTAAACTTGATAGCAACGACGTCGCTGATAACAGCTTGTACTGCTATAAAAAACTTTACACCAATACATAATATTTAGCATTAAAAAGCTACGACTCTCGAAGGTGTCCTTTAACGCTGAAACATAAATAAAATGTTCACATCTTGTCTTATACGGTCTACATTTTATAGAAAAATTAGATATTAATATCGTTTATTTTAGTATTAACTTGAAAATTATTGTATTTAAAAAACCTTGGAATGTTACCAACAAGAAGTTGTTTGAATCACAATAGCTTACAGCTATAAGTTGGGCCAAATCGCTACCTATTTGTTACCGGCGTTTTGTTGGCATGCAATTTTATGCAAATTTTCATAAGGAAATGATAAGAAAAATTTCTTAAGAAACGGCTTAAATAGAACTAATAAGCACAAGTTTATGATAGCTACATATTATTATGTAGTAGTACGACATCTGAATTAAGATCGACCTTCACCCTATAGGTAGGACGGTTTTGGTCTTTTCTGTTAGTCCTAAATATTATAGCGGTCACACTTCACAGTGTATACGTATATTAAAGAATTATAACGTTAAGATTTTCTGGTTTTTTACTAATCTTTATAAAAATGCATTTTATTTGAGACATTATGGTTGAAATACGTTCGTTAAATACGTTCGAATACGTTCTTGCAACCACTACAGAGTCAACTGATCAAGTGTACGGAGACTTGCTAGTTAGTTCCCTAATGCGATCTTATTTTATGTTTCCGGCGTGCCAATGGCTCGAAAATTATGTAAATGTGTTTTGTTTACAGAATGATGATGTAAGATCCTGGCGAATACCGCGAGTGCACCGCTTTCGGATATTTTAGAATATTTATAGCTGTCTCTAGGTGGGGTGTCGGAAAACCTTCATACATTTCATACATTACATGGAAATTAATACTATACTTTGCATTTTCCAATGTTTCCTCGGTATCAAATTCACAGTTTAAACGTCTTTTATTACTTTTTATTATTGAAAAAGTTGTATTAAAAATTACTCGAAAAAATATAAATTTTAGCTATTCATGCTACGTCGTAGGCGATCTTCCGCTTATACTGTGCCTACGTAAAAGGCTGTGAGTGATTTTCCTTTTACGTATAAAAAAGAAGAAAGTAAAGTAACATATACACAGTTAATAATTTTCTATTATGTCCATAATTAAAATAATAAAATAAAGGTTTGCAAATAATATGAAAAAGGTAAATTAGGTGGGGAATGGGGATATCTATAATAAATCAATATTACAACCATTTTATTAAGCAATACTTCTATACATCTCAGTTCTCACATTATCAATAATAAAACATCAGTATTGAATCACATAACATTGTGTAATTATTTCCCAAAACCAAACATTGACGCAGGAAGAAAAATATTTACTTTATTCAACACATGCAAATCGTCGCAGACCTCGGAGTTAATTCTGAATTTTGAAATCGTAAAAATTTAACGAAAAGTTAAAATTAAAATGGACTGAGTGCGCAGAGTTTTATATTAAAGTGCATGCATGAAATCTTGTTGTTTTTTCATACAGGTTAAAAGGTGAAATTCATATGAATGCTATAGACGTACATAATACATGCATATGAATATTATGCGGCTGCTGTTGTATTTACACGGGTATTCAGGCTAAGTTAATGAGTGGAACACAGTAGAGATAGGAAAGTGTGTTACTGTGTGAATGTTACGTGATTATTATAGTTTGTGTTTATTTTATTACTGCGGTAACGTACGGTATAGAAGAGGTCTTAAGCGATGGTTAAAAAAAAGTAAACTATTCTGTGATCACAGATAATAAATTTTAAATTATTGTTCATATCCCCTATATGTTATATTAACAAAGAAGAAAACCGGTGAGAGATAATTTAGAAAAAAAAAGTATCAATGAAAACCATAATTATTCTAATTACGATTCCATTAACTAAAACATATAGGTAGTTTAGCGATCAACTCAAGACAATCGAAGTTGTAACAACGATTATCTAATCAACAATTTTATTAAAGCTCTACAAGCCACGATAGCACATGCTCTGCCATATTCTACACCCTAATGACACCACTAATGATATCCAGCACAGATGCTAGATTCCTATAATCATAATTCAAGGGTGAAGGCCACGATAATGGTGTATTGTAAAGCCCATTCATTACATGCTGACGTTGTACTAGAAGACACCATGTTTTGGGACATTGCCAGCACTAACACGGCATGACGTAGCCGACCTTAAACAACTTACTAGAATTGATGGTTCCGCGGCTTGTTCCGCTTCCCATGATATGGAATTTAAAGTTTTCGTTCTGAAATTCTTTGCTAAATTGTCTTTAAACAGCAGTGCAACTTATTGCCCAATAGTTACTGCTTATAATTATTATAAATTATTACTGCTGCATTTCATTAAAATTAGTATACTAGGTACACAAAATGTTATATTCTCGCTTAAACAAACACAATAAAGACATTTTTAGCAATATCTTGAGTGGTCGAACTTTATCCCAGTGACAATAGAAATAATTCTTAGCTCAGTAACGATAAGACATAACAAAGAATGTAAACTATTTAAAGTATTTTTTTAATATCAATTGAAATTCTCCTTCAAATCTCCTTCACGTTAATGTTGGAGTATAACGCATTATTATGACGGAAGCCGTAATAAAAAAAGTTGAGAACAGTTCTTTAAAGGAATACGATGTTTATGTTTAAGAAACGTAGGTAATAATTTCGCTTTATCAGAACCAACACGTGATACATTCAATTATCACTGCTTGTTTACATTACTCCTAACATTTGCATTCATTTAATTTTGCAAGCCTCTGTAATCTTAGCTTATTATGTAAACAAAATATGTGCTTACGAAGCTCATGTCATGCATATATTCATAACTTCATAGAGATTATTCATTATTAGAGTTCTGTTAAAATAGTCACGTAAAACTGAAAATACATATTCAGCTGGATTTGCGTGTTATTCCGGATTTAATGATGATCGCTTTATTTCCATTTTCTATTGCCTAGGGCCATTAAAAACGGTGACTAATTATTGCACGACTATTAAGTTCACATACCAACTATTTCTTATATCATCACAAAATGAAATCTATATATTTTGGGAATACTAATAAAGCCCACTATGATATATAGGTACTAAACTAGAATTCATATGCTATCTAGTTTTAAATAAATATTAATCTAAACAAAAAACGACCTATCTTTGAAATATACGTCAAATTAACATTGCTATTACGAAATAAAAATTCCTATGTCTAAACTGTATCCAGTGTCAATAATGTGATAAACTTGAACATGATGTGAAAATTTTTATCTTGGAAATAGGCCAATGACGTTCCTGTTTATTTATTATTACAATTTTATAGACCAAGCCGACGTGTAAAAATAAAATACAACATAAATCATTTGTAACGTGTACAGAATTCAATTGTTGCTGGGACGAAATAAGAATGGCGGCGCGTGTCAGAAAGCGTCAGAATTTCGGAAGGTATTCGGTATAAAACCATCCATGAGTCAATAATGAGAATTCTTTTATTAGGTACCGGTACTATATAGGAACTTCTTCACAATATAAGAACGAACAAAGCAACGAACTCGTTTTCTACGGATATAGCTTTTAATTTCTTTTACAATTTGGATGGTAAAATAAAAAATCAAATAATAAATTATTAATATTTGAGAAGATTGAGATGAAATTTTATTTTTTAATCCGTTGGTCTACTATAGTCAACATAATATTCGATCTAAACAATGTGTATATATATTTATTATTTTTTGCAATGCGTATACCTATAGTATACGCATTGCAAATCGTTGCAATTTTAAATCTATTGATAAAAACTGAAAATTGTACATAATTTATCGATTAGAATGATATTATCAATTCCATAATACTCGGGTACCACCAGAAGGACAGTACTCGGATCTTTGGAAGGCTTACGTGGGGACACGGATCCAACACGCAGAGGCCCTTTCGAGAATTTTAATGTGTTATGGGACACCAGCCGCAGCCTGCACTATAGAGATACAGCCCTAGGCAGTCCGCGGCCGATGTAGGACTATTGCAGGGTATGGAAATTTAATAATTGGGCTATGGATTGGGATGCTAAATGGACTGGTATTGGGGACTATGGGAAACTATGGCAATATATATTATCAATTATTATTAAAGTTTTGATATGATTATATGTATAAATAAGGTAAAGGTTTTTCCACAATGCTTTGATGCTGGTACAAATACAATGGGACTAAACTTTATTGAACAATTTATGCTTTGTCATCGTCATTACCCGAAACCTAAGCCCAAAACATTATGAATTATATTACGCCCGGCAAGCTTAAAGATTTCATTTTACAAATTATTATTTTTATACCTTTCACACTTTAGTAAAAAAATAAAGTAACTTAACATTGTGTCTATCTGAAAACATTTCCAATCCAGAGAAGTTCTTAAAAAGAAACCGTAAAATACCTGGTTCTATAATAATAGGTAAAAGAAGGGAGGTGAGTTAAGTCCACTTCGAGTAAAAAATAGAACAAATTATACTGGAATTTTTAGAGACGAGCTTATCTATTTAATTTTGTTCTGCAAGAAGTTTTTATTGCACAACTTTAAAATTTCAAAACAACGCAGTTGTCCGTAAAAAGATTTGTAACAAGAACTGCGAAACTATAAAATCCAAAGTTCTCAACCTTTTACAAGACCTCGTAAGTAGTAAGGCGTCTAACAAAGTTTTAGTACCTAAACCTAACATAAGGGCTCTCATCTGAAACATTTTAAGTACCTTTTACGAACCTTTTCTTCGAATGGAAACCCACGAGCCGTGAAATTTCGGAATATGCTCGACGCATGTGAATGTCACGGTTCTTTAGTTTTCAAATAAAATCATATGGAACGTAAGAGACGATAAAATCGCGCACGACCTAATTAGAATACATTTTTTGTATTTAGATTTCAATTAATTATAAGTATTAAATTTAATAGGATTTTTTACAAAATGGGAATTTTAGGGCGTCATTGTAAATGCAAAAAGTGGGATGAAATTAATATAATTTTATTATATAATTATATTAATAAATCAGAGCTCTAAAGTCTGTCTAAAATAACCACAATAACTTATATAATTCCTTTCTATTGAAACGTCAGAATTAATGACTTTTCAGACTTTATATAGTCCGGGATACATCGCCCATTTTTGCAAGTGATTACTATCAAGCTAATTTTTCGTGAGTAGCTTTATTTTGATGAGATGCCCAATAATTACATGTACGAAACTCTCGATTGTGGTAGCTACCAGAGGAAACAAGGATAAAATATTTTGATTTGATGGTTCTCAAATATTAATTACTAACTGAATGTTTTTTTTTGTTCAATCTCAAGATAATTATCTAAATTATTCGAAAAAATATTTGTCCTACAAAATCTATGGTTTGATCAAAGAGTCCCCCTTTCCAATGTGTATCGATAACGAAGTCATCATAAATGATTACTAACCAGCTGATTTTTTTATTTTCACTTATTTAATACTTATATAATTCAACAGACATATTGTCCTACAAATTGCGTAATAAATATTTGAGAACCGTGAAATCAAAATTTTTTATCCTTGTTACCTCTGTAAGCTACCACAATCGAGAGTTTCGTACATGAAATTATTGGGCATCTCATCAAAATAAAGCTACTCACGAAAAATTAGCTTGAATGAATGAATGAATGAAATGAATGAATGAATGAATGAAAAATTCTTTATTGCACACACATACAGGATTACAACAGAAGAGCGATAAAAGTTAAAACATGTACAGAGGGAGGTCTTATCGCTGTAAGCGATTTCTGCCAGACAACCCGCAAAACCATAAGGATAACATAATTTTATGGTGAAGGTGCAATTACAATTGGGTACATTTTGCTTAAAATTGAACAAAATCTATAAATAATTATTACGTAAATAATAAATATATAAATAAATACATAATAACTTATATACATAATATAATAACTTATTACATAAATACATATATATACATACATTCATATATATATACCTACACATATACATATTATACGAAATTAAAGAAGGACCCATAAGAAATACTCAATATCCATGTGATGATATATATATTATATAAGTTATTTACTTTTATTTAAATACTCAATATTAAGCAAGGAATAACTTGAAATATATAATAAAGTAGGTATAAATTATAACGTGTTACGAAGCTGGTTGCGAGAAATATTGTTTTAATGCATTTTTGAAAACATTAATTGATTGAGCGCGCCTTATCGATTCTGGAATAGAATTCCAAAGATTGATTGCAGACACAGTGAAGGAAGAATGGAAGAAATTGGATCTGTGGGAAGGGACACTTAAGGTGAGTAGATTAGAGGAACGGAGAGTAAGGCTATTTTCACCCAGGAATTTAAAATTTTGTTTCAGGTAAAATGGGGTTTTGGGATCAAATAGAATTTTGTACAATAAATGCAGGATATGAGCATTCCGGCGGATGCGGATGGGAGGCCACTTGAGCTTGGCTCGGAATTCGGACACATGGTCATATTTTGATTTGACAGATATTTGATGATATTTGATTTGACTTGATAGTAATCACTTGCAAAAATGGGCGATGTATCCCGGACTAATAGCATGATAATGTGAAAAGTAGGCGAAGAAGGACGTAGGTAAGTTCTTACACACAAATATATTATAAATAATATATTTATTGGCTAAAAATTGGGCCACACACTGTAATTCATGCGAGAATGTAATTGAATTAAACGTTTTCCAATTAAATTTGCACGCTATTTTGCCTGGTGATAAATAAATAATTCTGTGAATATTCATGCTTCTGAAATCATAATTTTATTATAACATAGTGATATTATTAATTGGTAATGTATTTTAAACCAGTTAAGATTCTAATGTGTTTATTTCTAAGACAGTGAAATATGTAAGTATGTAAGGTTATCTGTTGAAATTTTAATTAGGATAATAATTAATGCAGTCCTACTGAATGCGAATAAATGTATACTTAATATTTATTTAGTGGTGAATTTAGCACGTGCATATATTTAATAAACCATCAAAATATGTAACGTTACGTTCTCAATTTTAATGTTAGTATACTCATAGAGTGGATTTTTCAAAATATGTAACGTTACATTCTCAATTTTAATGTTAGTATACTCAATACTCATACATTGGATTTTATACACACAGCACAATGTCGATGAAAGCTATTGTTCTGCAAATGGCTAGTCCGTTCTGATTCACGTACATGCTTCAAACGTTTTTATTTAGACAATGGAGTGTACAGTGAATTTTTACGTACGCTTGAAATACCGTAGCAGTAATTATTTATTGATTATTTATTCACGGTCTAAATTAGCTTGCTTTAAATTTAACTGTATGGTTGGCACATAATACGATCTTTTGTTTATCCAGTTTAGTAATTAAATGTATTTCGTGTATAGCTTGGACATTATCTATGTAGTTTCCTCAACTCCTCTACAACTAAGATACAATTTATTTATTTATTTATTTATTTATATACTCTTTATTGCACACACAAAGTTTGACAAAATCAGGATATTATACTAAGCAATTGGCGGCTTTATTGCTTAACAGCAATTTCTTCCAAACAACCAAAAAATAAAAGCAGAAAGTTAATACAATTACAAAATTGGGAAGATAGTGTACACATAAACAAAAAAGAAGACAACATATCTAAGCGTAATAGGTTAAAAGGAAAAAAAAGATAACAATAATTAAAAAAAAAAGCAAATAAATTGAGGCAAAGATAATAAAAACAAAACACACACACACACACACACACACAATAATAAAGGTGAGTGTGTTATGTACTGTGTATACACGCCTTAACTATTAGAGGATGCATGGGGCCACCCAAGAAGGACTTGCACCTGTTAGCAATTGCGACATCGCGCACACCTGCGATTCCAGAGAGTGTTGCGGCAATCATCGCCACCGCGACGCTGTAGCTGCTCCGCCGTGGACGACGAGCACTCTTGGTTCCAACATTGAACCGGGAGGGACGTAGTTTAAGTTAGGAATAATTTATAATGTAATTTTTTTACAATAAATTATGAATAAGTAAATTTCGGTTTTTTTTGCGCCTTCGCGGGTCGGTCGATATAATTGGCGCAGTCTTGTGGATAATCCTTGAGAGCCGTCTCTCGGAACGCGAAACTACAAGCATCGAGTATCGCTATTCCATCGGAGGGACGACGACGGGGATCCAGAACCTACACCGTTGGCCGCCGCAACGCGAAGGGTATCCAAACATTGATACTGCAGGAAAGGCCGAAATGAAAATCCTGTAAGTACACTAATTCTCTTAGTGTCTTGCCACTCCTAGATTGTAAGTTTTCCTAGATTACCCATTCACGGGAACCGAGGAACTGTAGTGCGTAGGCTTAAAATATATTAATTCATCGAGAATTAATTGTAGAATTTTACAAAATCAATTTGTAAAATTCAAATATATAGATATTAGGTTGATAAAAGATTAATAAATTTAAATATCAATTAATTACGAATTGATTAATTTTCGAATTTTACTAATTAATTCATTTTATAATTCAAATATATTAGGTAAAGATTATTAATTTTTTATATTAGTTTAACGAAGCAAATAAATTTAATTAAATTTAATATATTTTATATAGGTAATACAGATATTTAAAATGTCAGATTTGGATAAAATTTTTAATGCACTTAGGCTTTTGCCAGAATTCGATGGTAATGTTAACGTTTTAACAAGATTTATACATTTAAGTGACCAATTAGCTGAGGAATTTATAGATAAAGATCCCGGAAATACTTTAAAAACTGCCGCGTTATGTAATGGTATTTTAAATAAAGTTACTGGGCCCGCAGCCCGAGTTATTAATGCAAATGGTATACCTACTACTTGGCACGGTATTAGAAGCGTATTAGTTAATAACTTTTCTGACCATAGAGATGAGACCGCCCTTTATAACGATTTAGCCTTATTAACGCAAGGTCGTAGCTCTCCTCAAGAGTTCTATGAAAGATGTCAGCATCTTTTTAGTACCATAATGACGTATATAGCATTACATGAAACAGTCGTTACTACTCGTGAGGCAAAAAGGGACCTGTATCAAAAATTAACACTACAGGCTTTCCTACGTGGTTTAAGAGATCCGTTAGGCTCACGCATACGTTGCATGCGCCCCGCAACCATTGAAAAGGCATTAGAATACGTTAATGAAGAACAAAGCACTTTATACCTTCAACAACGTAATGAAACTTTTGATAGGAAACCCCACGTACCTTTTAGAATGCCGTACTCGCATGAACCGTTTTATAGACATAATGATTTTAGTGAACCTATATCTTCTAAACTACAGCCTATACATTCGTTTAGACCGCAATTTAAGCCACCAAATTTTAATCGAAATTTTAATCATACGCAAGGACCAGCACGTCCAACTCGTACTATGCAAATTTTCCGCGCTGCACCCCCTAACTATAACCCGCAGAGCAATACGTTCAGATTACAGCCTAAACATCCCGCGCAACCGAAACCGCATCCTATGAGTGGCGTTAGCCATTACGTGACAAAGACTTTACCACCGACACCTTTTGCACGCGCTCATGATTGGTCAAAATTTGGTAATCCACCCCCGAGTAATTATTTTAAGACTAGGGAGATGAATCATAATGAATATCTAGATGAAGATTATTACTGTACCGATTTATATCCTTATGAGGATGACTATTATAATAATGAATATTACTGTACGGAATATGAACCTTATGTACATTACGAACAGACAGACGCACCTGAAAATTCTGATGAAACGTGTGACGTACGTTCAGAACACGATCAGGATTTTCCGAATCCACCAAAATTAGAAAAACCAAAATAGAATTAAATCTACACACGCAACGTCAACTTCCTTATATTCAAATTCGTAATCCTCCACTTAAATTGTTAATTGATACTGGAGCTAACCAATCTTTTCTTAGCCCCGATGCAGTACAGAGATATTTTCCTGACGTTACTCTTAATTATGATCCCTTTGAAGTAAGTAATGTTCATGCTGTAACACGTAATAAGTATTCTATAACATTACCTAGTTTTCCTGAATTTAATGACCCTGACGATATCACATTTTTCGTTTATAAATTTCACAATTATTTCGACGGCTTAATAGGTTCAGATTTGTTAGATAAATGGGAAGCATCAATAAATTATAAAACTAAAACTTTAAATACTTGCAATGCAACGAATCGGTTATTAGTATATGACTCACGGAACGCTAATCTTTATGAGGACGTCATACCCGCAGGAAGTAGTAAATTAGTTAGATTACCCGTAGATGTTGAGAATGGAGACGCTATTATACCGGAACAAATTATATGTAATTGTCATATTTCTGAATGTTTAACGAAGGCGAGGAGCAATCGCGCTATCGTGGAAATTTCTAATCCAACCCGTAATGATGTAATTTTTTCAATGGATCGACCAGTATGTGCCGAGGTTTATAATAACGAGTACACGCGCACCAAACGTTCGTCCGACCGTGTGAAACAGGTATTATCTCGCTTGCGTACTGATCACTTAAATAATGAGGAACGTTTAAATTTAGAGTCATTATGTTCAGAATATGCGGATGTATTTTATATAGAAGGCGAAAACTTAACATTTACGAATAAAATTAAGCATTCTATTAGAACTAAGGATGAAATACCGGTTTATACGAAAAGTTATCGCTATCCATTTATTCATAGGCAGGAAGTACAGAATCAGATAAGTAAAATGTTAGAACAGGGTATTATTAGACCATCAGATTCAGCATGGAGCTCTCCTATTTGGGTGGTACCTAAAAAGGCAGATGCATCCGGCAAAGTTAAATGGCGTTTAGTTGTTGATTTTAGAAAGTTAAATGAGAAAACTTTGGATGAAAAATATCCGATTCCTAATATTACAGATGTCTTACGTAAATTGGGTAACTGTCAATACTTCACAACGTTAGATTTAGCAAGTGGGTTTTATCAAGTGGAAATGAACCCGGCTGACATTCCAAAAACTGCTTTTAGTGTAGAACATGGTCATTTTGAATTCTTAAGAATGCCCATGGGTCTAAAGAACAGTCCGTCTACTTTTCAAAGAGTTATGGATAATGTACTGAGAGAATTGCAAAATTCTATTTGTGTAGTCTACCTGGATGAAATAATAGTGTTTAGCACTTCTTTACAGGAGCATATCGTTAATCTTGGGAAAGTGTTTCAGAGATTGCGCGAATCCAACTTTAAAATACAGATGGATAAATCGGAATTTCTTAAACTCGAAACCGCGTATCTAGGTCACATTATTAGCAAAGATGGGATAAAGCCTAACCCAGATAAGATATCTGCCATCCAAAAGTATCCTCTTCCGAAAACTCCAACCGACATTAAACGATTTCTAGGTCTATTAGGTTATTATAGGAAATTCATACCAGATTTCGCTAGAATCACGAAACCCATGACACAATGCTTAAAAAAGGGTTCAAAGATAACATTTTCTAAAGATTATATAGAATGTTTCAATAGGTGTAAAACATTATTAATGAATGATCCAATTCTTCAGTATCCTGATTTCAATAAAGAATTTATTCTTACGACTGACGCGTCGAATTTAGCTATCGGTGCTGTACTCTCTCAAGGCCCCGTTGGTTCCGATAAACCAATTGCGTACGCTTCACGTACACTTAATAGTAGCGAAATTAATTATAGCACGATTGAGAAGGAGCTATTAGCAATTGTCTGGGCAACGAAGTATTTCCGCCCTTACCTTTTTGGCCGTAAGTTTAAAATTATAACTGATCATAGACCCCTTCAATGGGTCATGAATTTAAAGGAACCTAATTCCCGTCTCACACGTTGGAGGCTCAAACTTAGCGAATACGATTACACCGTAATTTATAAGCAGGGAAAACAAAATTGTAACGCCGATGCTTTATCGCGAATTCAAATTAATAATGAGGAAACAGATTCTTTAGCGGTTAATCCAACAGAGACAACACCTTCATTAATAAAAAGAAGTTCAGATACAATTACTGGTCATTCCAATTCAATTAAGATTACTGCACATTCGAAATCAGATACTCTTAAAGCAAATTCCGACACCGTCACAGTTCATACTGACGCGGAGAACCCAATTCTAGATATCCCTATAACAGATGTACCGGCTGATTTACCTATTCATATCTATACTAAGAAGAAATATGGCGCTGTTGCTAAATTTAGGTTTAAGAGGGTACCTAAATTGTTACAGAATCCTTCCTCTGATCCTGTGCCTGATTCAAGCGGAGGATCCCACCCTGAGTAGCTTGGATGATGGACCCGGTATACTACCATTTAATATTGGAACTGCAAGAATTGTCACTCATTATCATTCATTTTTGCAAATTATTAATTTAAAAGATATTCGCGATAGTATAACCATAGTAAAGGATCAATTAAATTCATTAACACCTAATTTGCACGATAGATTATTTTCGCTATATAATTCACATATCGAACACTTGCATTATAAGATTATTAAATTATCAAATCAGTTAGAAACTTTTGAACCCAATCGCAAAAAGAGAGGTCTCATAGATGGTTTAGGTTCAGTAATAAAAAGTATTTCTGGTAACCTAGACTATACGGATGCAATTAAATATGATACCGCAATTAAATTATTGCAAAATAATGAAAATAGATTGGTCACAGAAATGAATAATCATATAAGCCTCAGTAAAGATTGGATAAACCAACAATCTGATATTTTAAACAACTTAATTAAAAATCAGGAAAAAATTGAAATAGCTATAAATGATTTAAAGGCCAATAATTTAAACATTACTATATACATCGATTTAATTCAACGCGTAGCAATTTTATCAGATAACATTGATGATATATCTGAGGAATTACATAGATTAGAAAATTTATTAGGTTTTATTCGTGCGAAAAGTACGCATCATCTTATGTTCAATTCAAATTCACTAAAAGAAATGTTAAATAAGTTAAACAAATTTTATGGCAAAGATCAAATCCCTCAAGTTAATTATAGAGAATATTTTGATTTAGTTAAACTAGGCTATTATTATAGTAATAGAAATATAGTTATAGTTTTTATGTTCCCGGTTGTCCTTCCTGCTACCTTTGAATTATTTAAATTATCCATAGTTCCTAATAAAGATAGTAAAGTCCTAATTCCACCCTATCCTTTTGTGGCAATTCACGACGAGGATTTTATGTACATGGAGGCAGAATGCCCGAAGTCTGGCCTAGGGTATCTATGTGAGGACAAGCTGAACCATCATCGATCCAAAAATGACTGCGTGTATCACCTTATTACCACGCAATGAGTCGTCGCATCTTGTCTCTTCACGCCTGTGGAGCTCGGAGCACCCGCACTAGAAAAATTAGACGACGCCCACTACGTCATCAGTTTCCCCAAGCCATCAAAAATTCACCTATCATGCTCGCAAGATCAATATGACGTCATTAAAGGAAGCTACTTAGCCACAATACCCAAAAACTGCATTCTTCAAACGGAGGCTTTCAAGATAGTCAATAGAGAAGACCATATCAAAGGACAGATAATGAAAATTGCAAACCTGCCAGATTCCAGCCAATATAATACAGATGAAGAAGTTCTGAAGTTGAATTCGATAAATTTGGATAAATTACACGCTAGTAACAGAGCTATATCAGTGGAAATGCCTATCAGTACTAACAACGGATACGAGATTCTCTATATGCAGCCTTCCATCATACCGATATATGTTATATTAATAACGAGTGCAGTTGCCCTAGTGACATGGTACGTCGTACGGAGAGTGCGTACATCAAAACCTAAAACTACGAGTGTTCATGGTAATCAAAGAGAAGAAATAGAACATCAATCGGCGGAGTGTGAAATTTCAGCGATATTAACGAGCCTTGCCCGCCAATAATCGCTGAACTTCAGGAGGGAGGTGTTATGTACTGTGTATACACGCCTTAACTATTAGAGGATGCATGGGGCCACCCAAGAAGGACTTGCACCTGTTAGCAATTGCGACATCGCGCACACCTGCGATTCCAGAGAGTGTTGCGGCAATCATCGCCACCGCGACGCTGTAGCTGCTCCGCCGTGGACGACGAGCACTCTTGGTTCCAACATTGAACCGGGAGGGACGTAGTTTAAGTTAGGAATAATTTATAATGTAATTTTTTTACAATAAATTATGAATAAGTAAATTTCGGTTTTTTTTGCGCCTTCGCGGGTCGGTCGATATAATTAGTGCATTTAAAAGAAAAATAAAAGCAGATAAAAACAAAAACAAAACAAAGAAAAAAAAATATTAATAACAGTGAAGATTAGCAGCTTTGCAAATAATGATCCTTTACCAATTTTTTAAAAGACTCCAGCGTTTGTGCTTTCCGAATACTAGTGGGTAAAGCATTCCAAAGTTGAACAGCTTTTACACTGAAAGAGGCGTTGTAAAATTTGGAAGAGTGAATTGGAATAGTTAGCATTAGGTTCTCATTAGATCGCAGGTTCAAACTCCTAGCAGATAAAAATTCAAAGTTATTTTTTAAGTAGCAAGGGATACGGGGATCAAATAGTATCGAGTACAGGAGCGAAAGGACATGGGCATTACGGCGATGGCGGATGGGTAACCATTTTAACTGCGACCGAAACGCTGTAACATGGTCATACTTCCTCAACCCAAAGACAAAACGTACAGCAAGGTTCTGCAAGCGCTCCATTTTATCGAGTTGCTCTTGGGTGAGGTTAGAAAAACACACGTCAGCATAATCCAGTATGGGCAGCATTAAGGACTGAGCCAGCATAATCTTGGTGGGAATAGGCAAAAAGTTGCGCAACCTTCTCAGACTAGATGCAGTCCAAAATATTTTTTTGCTGATATTTTTTAGGTGGACAGTCCATGACAGAGTCTCATCTATATGTAAACCTAAGTTCTTAACAGATTTCATGTAAGGCACAACAGTGCCATCAATATGGATAGGTGGTAAGGTAGTCCAGTTGATTCTGGCCACCAGACTCTGACTACCAATAATGATGGCTTGTGATTTTAATGGATTAAGCTTGAGACCATAACGTCCACTCCAATCAGATACCTTACTAAGATTATCATTGATATCATTAATTGCAATATTAATATCAATTAAAGGCGACTGTGTATATATTTGAAGGTCATCTGCGTAAAGATGATACAGGGAAGTTAGATGGGGAGTTAAAAAGTTAATAAATATAGCAAACAAAATTGGAGAGAGCACGCCTCCTTGTGGGACGCCAGCGGATATATTGCGCCATGTCGAAAAAGAATTGTCAACAAGAACACGTTGCTGACGATCAGCCAAGTAGCTCTGAAACCATCCAAGAACATCGGGAGATAAGTTTATTGACCGAAGCATGCCTAATAGTAAGTCAAAATCCACAGTATTGAAGGCATTACTAAAGTCTAAGAGCACAAGAACTGTGAGCAACTTGTGGTCCATACCCCAGCGTATATCGTCTGTTATTTTAAGAAGGGCAGTAGTCGTACTATGACCGGGGCGGAAACCAGACTGAAAAGGATTTAAGAGGGAATTTTTATTTAGGAAGGAACTTAGCTGTTGTTGGATGAGGCGCTCTAGGATTTTGGACAGAAAGGGTAGGATAGAAATAGGCCGATAGTCCGATAAGGATTTAGGAGTATTAATTTTAGGAATAGGGATAACATTAGCCTTCTTCCACATTTGAGGAAAAACACTAGATGAGATAGAGGAGTTAAAGATATGAGTTATGACAGGAGTGACGATGTCAAGGATAGGAACGATCATATTACGACTAATGCCATCCACACCAACAGAGTTTGAGGTAATGGACAATATTGCTTTCTCAACTTCACTATTAGATAAAGAACGAAAATGAAATGATGGGAAATTAGAAGAGGTTAAAGAAGATAAATAGTTTAAGGTTTTACATTTAATATTTTTATCCAAAGAGGAGGCTGGGGTAAAGTGCTGATTTAATGAGTCTAATGAAATGTCCTTAGATAAGTGACAGCTACTATCCTTACCCACCCCCAATGTTTTCAGAAACTTCCAGAGCCTGGCAGGATCACCATTTTCGACAGAGGTGTGTATGTGACGTCTCTGTGCATCTCTACAAGCTGTATTACATTTATTACGGATAATTTTATATTTATCTCGATTGCTATCTGATGGATTGATCTTATAACGAGCTTTGGACGTATTCTTTTTATGGAGAAGAGCTTTTAATTCGTCAGTGAGCCAGGGAGCAGGAAGGTGTTTAATTTTAACAGGTCTTATAGGAGCGTGAACGTCATACAGATTGACTATACAATTATTAAATATTGCAATTTTATCTTCAACAGATTCAGCCTTCAATAATATATCCCAGTCGATTTTTGAAGCATCATTTCGGAGACACTCTATGTCCATTCCACCAAAACTACGCTGCATCAGAATTTTGTGCTTTAATTTAGGAAGACGGAGTCGAAAGGATAGGTAAAGAAGGTCATGGTTCGAAAAAGCATCCGCAGCACATTGGCCATGCTTAAAAACATAAGTAGGGGAAGAGGTAAGGATGAGGTCAAGTAAGGAAGGTATACAATTTGGGATGGTATGCGTAGCATTAAGAGGGAGAAGGTGGAGGTTGCACGCATCAACCAAAGTTTGTAGTCTTTTGGACCGAGAATCGTTTTTGAGCATGCAAGTATTGAAATCCCCCATACAGATTATGTGCTTGTAAATAGAAGATACATTTTCTAGGATAGTTTCTAAAGACGAGAAATAATTTACATTGAGAGAAGGACTGTAGAATACTCCGAGTAGTAGTTTGGTTGAGTTGATGCATATTTCTATAATGAGGTGCTCAGCGGCATCCGCAGGCGGGGGTTGGGCCGAGACGCTAACAATAGAGAAGGGAATACAGTTAGAAAGATATATGGCGACACCTCCCCCACCACGGCCCACTCTATCATTGCGGATTAAATTATAACCAGGTAAGGAATATGAGGATGATGATAGGCAGGGTTTTAGCCACGATTCCGAAACAAGAATTGCACTAATAACTTTTGAGTCAAAAGATGAAAGGAGGTCAGGGTAATGTGCTGGGATACTTTGAGCATTAATATGCACAATATTTAAGTTTTTAAGACAATCATGGAAATTAGAATACAAGATTTTTTCAAGGGAGGGAAAGGAAGTGCTACAAAAACTATTTTCATTGCTACTACTGCTAGAAGATGCCGAATAAAAGATATCACTATTTGCACTGCAGTTAGACATACAAAAGTAACTATTTACAGTTACTTAAAAATACAAAATAAGCTATAAAAGTAATACCAATAATACCAGCAATATAATATAAAAAACAAGTACAGCAAATTAAGACTAAACAATAAATAAATTTTACATTTACATTACATACAAGCCACCAAAAAAAAAAAAAAAAATAATAAGTTTTAAAACAATAAAAACAATAATAATAATGCCTAAATTATCAAGAACATTGAGTTTTAATTACCATAATAACAGAATTTAGGAATAATAAACCCAAATGCCAGGGAGCTAGGTCGAATAATGTACGTCAAATGTCAAAGGGACATAAATGACAGCAGTCGACAGCTGTCTATCTAGTAGTTTATTAAAATTGTTTACATTTACAAGTTACATTATGAAAGTTGTGTCAATACTTTGAATCTTTAAAATACACACAATGCATAACATTTACAAAACGACGGTACTCACATTAGGCATTGACTTTTATTATATTAATTGTGGGTGATTACTAAGTATGTTAACCAATAACCACAGAATGATTAATATGAGTATTTTTATAACTATATACAAACATACATTAGGCACCAGAAGCAGCAAAAAAAAAAAAAAAGAATGAAAGTGTTTGATTTAAAAACCAGTGAACTTTTATATACAAATAGGTAGCAGAAAGCATGAGTTAATAACACACAGAACACAAAACACAGACGGAGAACATAAAGTTTATAAAAAGAGAAATACATACAAACATTTACCGCCTATGGTTTCTTAGTGTATCGTTTGGGCCTGACATTACTCTGCATAGCATGGGCTTCTTTGACACCACCACCTGCTTGTGTCATCTCAGACTCCAACCCCGAAGCACTTTGAGAGATAGCATTCAGATCAGCCATACAGGTTACTTGCCGCTTCACACCTTTGGAATCCAACACAATCACAAGGCCATCTCTGGTCCAACATTTGTTAATGCCAAACTGTTTATGAGCAGCAAGGAATGCTTCATGCCGCTGCTTGGTGAGGAACTCTGAGATTGTAATTCCAGTAGATTTTAAAACAGTTTTACCATACCATAGTTTATTTTTAATAGATAAATCACTTAACTTTACAAGAATAGGCCTTGGTTTGTCCAAACCAGTGCGCCCAATGCGATGGCATCTGTTTATGTTCATTGTGCTGAAGTCAGGAATTTTGAGATTTGAACGAACAAACCGCACCAGTAACTCAGATGTATCCTCTTGATTGTCTTCAGGCAACCCATGTATTAAGAGTATTTTCTTTCTACTTCTGGTTTCCTGATGATCATATAATTTGAAGAGGAGGTTGACTTGAGCGTGAAGTTGCTTTAAGGTAGACAGAACAAAACTCCGAAATTCGGAAAATTCTGATTCCAAGCTGGAGTTTGTGTTGCAAGCTGGTGCTGTTTTGTTTCCCTTCAAGGTATTTTCAAATTCAGCCATCCTTGAAGTGAACATAGTTGTCATACTGTCCAATGACTGTTGAATTGAATCCATAGTGGTGATTTATATTGAAAACGCTGATATTTCAGGGAGTGAATGTTGTAGATATATTGCTGGTATGAACTTAACACTAGTTAATCATTTGAATCAAACTTTACTTCTTTAAAATAAATTTAAATAGATTAAAATTTTAGAGAGCGTAATTTTTACGTGTTGACGTGTACACATCTACCCGCGAATACAACTGGGTCTTCTAGAGTTAAAGTACTTATTGAGATAGAATCAGTTTTCCTTATCATGTTTCCAAGAATAAGCAACTTAACCTAATCACGTAGCGGGAGTTCCTTTTGGAATTCTACTAATTCGTTCATAAATCTTGTAAGAACATTTCTCAAACCACCATAAGAATACGTAAAACCTCCCAATACTTTAGTGGAAACAATGTTAATTTTTCCAACAAAATGCACTCGCTCACTTTCATTCCTTAAACCACTGACGTCTTTATTGTACACACGTTGTTACCGTGAAACTAACCAGACTCGTTTTTCATAATTTATACGCTAGTTAGCCGCAGCTATAGTTACTGTATACCTATTTTCTTAGTGTATTTCTGTTAGCTTTTTGTTTGAACTAAAATCGCAAAGTACACAATTGTTATGTCTGGCTTGTTTAGTCATCACTGATATTGTACATTAGTGTAATTACAATATCGTCGTCGACGACGACGATATTGTACATTAGTGTAATTAATACAGTTATTAATTTTATTTAAATAAATAATATTACTACGTTTTACTGACTTCATTCTTTACGAGGATCAGTGCCTCACATATTCTTTTTATATTCTTAGTAGCAATAATCATCTATATGGGTATAGTATACAAAATATACACAAAATGCCTTATAAAAGTCAGATTTGCGGAAATTCATCACGTGATCTGATAACTAATTCAGTTGGGCAATTCAATGGTTTGCATACGATTAATGTCTGACGGCCTGATGCGACAGCCTTTTGATGTTCTTCGTGACTGATTACCATGTCAAAGGTTGATTTGAAATGTACTGACTCTGTTATGTTTGTGTTTCAGAAATGGATGAATTTTACCTTTTTGCAGCTTTTCAATGCCTCTACTTTGTGTTTAAATTGTCGAAAATATTTTATGTTTTAGAGTTTCGGAATAAAGAGTAAAGAGTATGTGCATGTTTGAGTTTGAATATAGTATTAATTTTCACAACTAAATCGTTAAATCATTGTTAAGTTTCATTATTATTGCGTTGAATATAAAATAAAAAGCGATCATCATCAGGTTTAGTAATTAAAGTATTAATTAAGATGTATGTAAAAAAAATATTAAACTATCTTTGATTACCTAACCTTACCTACAATCATACCTACTTGAGAAAAACGGAGCTTTTCTTTATATATTTTCAAAGTAGCACATTTATTCACCACCACCAATCTAACAAACTAAACTTCACCAAATTTTCCGGATTAAAAAACAGTTTCAAATCTTATAAACAACAACATAAACAATAGGCATCATATATTAAAAAGGATATGGATTAGTGATGAGTTTGAGGCACCAACTCCGTGGCCGCGTATCTTGCGTCAAATAGCGGAGAGCCACGGGGGTGAAGCCCGGGAAAGGCAAGTCCTGACCCACCGTGCTCTCTGTACTCAAGCCCCCCTCCGAGTCCGAGTCTCCCCCCTCCGATTCCGAACACCCCCCACTCGAGTCTGACCCCCCTCGATACCCGTAGTAAGGCATCTTCACTCATTCACTTAACTTATAAGCTCATTGTATCACTTTGTTAACACACTACACTACTATTTCACCATATTTGCTGGTTCAACTGTACACATAGGTGTCCGTTAGTATCGGTGGTGCGCGCTTTGAATGCTCCGTGCCGAGGTCGTAAACTTGCTCCATGCTTGCTTTTGTATTTATCTGGAACAAACAGAAACCTTCATTAGTTTTATTTGACTTTAGTATTATTTCGCAGAAATCAATGTTGATATGTAAGATTAGATGAAATGGGTCAGTTTCATTAATTGTTTCATTAATCAATCTCGTTATTCATATTAATATTATAATCTGAGTGAATACGGTACCTACTTACACAAAACATAATAAATAATAAGAAGGATAGGTAACGAAACACATAAAAGATACACATATATTATGTTACTAGCTGTTGCCCGCGACTTCGTCCGCTATTCGGTCGTTTTTCGTCATTCGTCGTTTAAAAAAAATACGTGACACTTTATTTTTGAATGTTCTTAATTGTCTCTTATAAAATTTAACTACATTAAAATTGAATACTCTGATAAGAAAATCTTAAAATCATCGAAAATCATAGACATCGAATATCTGAGGAAAACATGAATGAATGTGATTTAAATTCTACATTTCTTAGTAATTAAAATAATAATCTAAATTAAATGTAGATTAACAGTTTGAGCGCACCATTATAGAATATGTACCTAAGTAATAAATTACGTTAGTTTACATAGTAACTTTACTAAAAACACGATGACTTTCTTTCGCGCTCGGTACCACAAACTAAACATGTTTGTGGTACGTGGCCCGCGTCACTTTACCCCCCACGAGTTCCCCTCCGTTGCTATGCGAAAATACATTCGTCGCCCTACTGTAGGAAAAATTGTAATACTGCGGCCTGGGCGTTATAACACGCTCAGGGAATTCCTGAGTGCTGATAGAATTCCGTCTATCGGCATTTATACCAATTTTATATTAATATCACCATCTTGAGGAAAAGCTTCTAATGTCGATTTAAAACGCATATATACGGATTAACCTGATGAATTAACATGTTCTAAAATTGTGAAATGAGTTCAGTTTTAAATTCGAGAAATATTGATTTCTTGTATTCGATTATTCGTCGTAGTCGAATACAAAATATATTTAAAGAAACTTAGGTTGGCCTTCAGGCAAAAGGGATCCTATCAAATGATAAACTTGACCTTGTATCTTAAAAGTAAGAATGAAAGGAGCATCTAATAATTGTTGAGCACCAAAGGATCATTTAAAACGCAATACTATAAGAGCTAATATTGTCTAAGAACTGTTTAGATTGCACATGTTCCTCTAAAACTTAAAAGTAGTGATTTCAAAGGTTCCGGCGTATCTTCAAACGAAAGCCTACTCCTTACTCCACTTTAAAGCATTACAAAAAGAACATACTACGTTAATATCGCCTATACAGAAGATGATCTGTAATCAATTGTGAGGTTATAAGCAAACCCACTTTTATATTATTTTGTCGGACCACACCACCGAATTTGTAGATTGATCTTCTATGTTTACCTCTAAGTCATTAAGACTATGTCGAAATCTGTCTGCAATAAGACGGGTCTCTCGCTATTCGTCCGTTTAAAGAGACCAATAGTTTCAATTCTTAATCTTTCATTAAACAAACTTATTAATCGTTCTTGTCTCAAATAATGGTAATATTCGCGTCCCTACTCTAGTCATTGCTTATGTTCATCTTCGAGAGATCGAATAATATTATGGTGCACCCTATTATTTGTCAAACGGTCTTCATATTGAGTAAAAGTTTCAGAATTCTCGAGATAAAATATGACGATCGTGATCAGCTGTGAGACGTAATTCCCTCTCAGTGAGGGTTTCGGTCTCACGGGATAGTACAATATGCCATTTGCGATCAGCTGTGAGACGTTATATATACCCTCAGTGAAGGATTCGGTCTCACAGGATAGTACATGCCGTTCGCGGTCAGCTGTGAGCCGCAATTCTCGTTGTGAAGCGGTTTCAGGTTCGGCATAACACATGTTGTTTTCGGTCTTCGGTCTATCTCTAACGATCCTTGAGAACTCTTATTTCTCATTTTCTTAACTTTGCTCGAATTTCGATATATAAAGATTTTTTAGGTGGCACTGATGCGGGTGAATAAAAATTAAAACGGACTAAGAGTGTTATAATCTCAATCATCATCATCAATACATATAATAAAATTGTGGAAAAGTGATGTCACTTCCCGAACTCCGATTGACCGTAATTTATTTTTCCTTACATTTTTATCATAATATCCTTTTCTAATGGGTTTCATCCTACTGCGATTTTTTTTTGTTTCAAAAATTATCTACCCTGGTGTATAGGTAAATTTTCCACATAAAATGTCCTTTAAATTATGTCGTATTATATTTTTAACCCCCGACGCAAAAAGACTGGTGTTATGTGTTTGACCGCTATGTATTTCTGTGTGTGTGTGTGTGTCTGTCTATGGCACCGTAGCTGGCTAACAGGTAAACCGAATTAGATGCGGTTTTTTTTGTTAGGCAGAATATTTTCCGACGCTGGTTCTTAGATAAAGTGTATCAAAATTGGTTCATCCACTTATTATACCTACATAGGGGTAAAAGTGGGAATGAAAAAAATGAAAGTTATAATTTATTTTTAAAGATCGTCGGGAAGTTTATGAAATTATTTATTCCTTTTTCTATACACTTTTCTTCGTCTAAACGGTTTAGTAACGTGCTCTCTCTCTCTTCAGCCTTTAGTTACGTGCGTGAGACAGGAAAGATCTAATTTGGATTTGTTTCTGGATTTCATAAAAACTGAGTATCGATTAAGCTGATCAGTGGCTACTGGCTACACCATAGATTATTAAAAACATCCGTTTAAGAAAGGAAGGAAATAGAATTTGCTCCATAATTTAAAAGAAATTTTACGTAGAATTAGTTAGGCATTTCTTTTTTGATTTTCGATATTATATACTAATCATAATTTTTAATTACAATATGTAGTAACTATTTGGTATAGGTTAGGCATTTCATTTCTTGATTTTCTTTAATAAGTTGGTACGTAAGTTTTTTAGCTCAGTTTAGTAAGAAATTTTAATAACAATTCTTTTAATTATTTATGGTAGTACAACAGTACAGTATGGTTGTACGTATTTACTCAATAATTGTATGTTAAATAGTAATTCAGCATGGGCGTAGCCACGGTGGGGCTAGGTGGGGCGCTTACCCTGGCTTTGATCTGGTAGGTACTAATTGTGAAGGGGAGTGGGCGTGGGCGTGGGATTGGGACTGAACGTGGCATATGGCGTGGGAGTGCGAGTGGGCGCGGGAGTGGGAGCATGAAAATAAAAATGATTTTTTATTGTTGCCCCACCCTGAGCCCATGGTCATAGGTCCCATAGTCACTATTCCACGCGAACGAAGTCGCGGGGACAGCTAGTAGACAAATATAATCAGAAAGCTAAGCTCAACCATAAAAGATAGACATTTATGATGTCGGGAGATATTTTTAATATAATATGGAGAACATTTCTTTCATACTTGATTTCTGTGTAGCTTTAACCATTAAGATACACGCATTAAGAACGCACACGCGACGAAAGCTTAAAAATGGAATTGCTGCTCTGCTCACGAATATGAAAAATAATTGTACCAAGTTTCGTTTAAATCCGTCGAGTAGTTTTTGTTTCTATAACGGTTATACAGACAGACAGACGGACAAATATTTTTGACGTCGATGTCGATCTCTAATCACCTCGTGATAGTTATTTAGGAAATATATTTCATGTGCAGAATTGACCTCTACAGATTTAATATAAGTAGGTATACATATATTTAGATTCCAATTTCCATGTAACGTTAAATTCGACTATATAATAACTAACAGACAACGCAGGTTACTCTCGTTTCCGTAAGTTGAGGCGGCTACATATTCGGTCCTAATATGACTTTTTGTGAACGAAACGACAGCGCGGTTTAATTCGATGGCAACACCATCAGAAAAAAGGAAATATTTTTAACTTTGAAAAAATATTATGATTTACACTATTCATACTATTTTAACATTAACACAAAATATAAGACTATGAGTGTGTAAAAATAAATCCAGCTAGTTTCACATCACACTTATGTTTATAATTAGGTATACGACATGAAAATATATTAATTACCAAGCAATAATCATACAGATAAATACTGAACAAAAGTATTAACAGTCAAAGCATATTTTTACTAACAACATGTAAATGATGAAGGAATAATAATTATCAACGAACTAACCTTTTTATATTAGAGTTCCGCCTCGTGATCGAATTATTAAAACACGAAGATTTTTAAAAATGTAACCAATGAACACAATCAATATTAGATTAACTGTAATGGTGTCTAGTTTGACTTAAAATAATATACATCTACCCTCACTTTTAAAAATGTAGTATATTCACACGAATTATATAAGCGCACCTTATAGGGAAGGGAAGATTTATTATGGGTTAAAGAGTTAAATAAATAAATAACATAATTATATTTAAATTATTAATTTTTAACATTGTGTTCAGTAGTGTTAGCATGTAAATTGATTTGATTTTTACGAAATCTCATAGATGGCGCTGAATCAAATTTGTCTTTATAGTACTAAGATTCATTAAACAGTTTCTCTGCCCAAATTACGTAAATGACGTAGTTTTTATAGTGTAAAGCTAGATAATAGCATGGCTTACTCAAAAACAACATTTAAACATGAGTCTTTAGATTGTACGCTGTCGTAGTTCACGGAATACGTAAGAAAAGTAAAGGTTCACAGCTCCTCCCCCGGAGGTGATAGCATGATAATATGTTTAAAAAAACCTCACACGACCTGTTTGTAATATTCATGCAAAATTTGAAGTCAATCTATGCAGTACTTTTCGAGATTAGCTCGGACAAACATACAGACAAACAGACAAACAGACAAACAGACAAAAATTCTAAAAACTATATTTTTGGCTTCTATATCGATTATAGATCATGGATTATGTATTCTTTTAAAAAAATATTCAATGTACAGTTTTGACTTTCCTACGATTTTATTATATGTATAGATAGATAGATATAAACTTGTGAAAAATGAAAATACTACCACATTATTATAAGAAAAATTCAATCTTGTAAAGTATTATATTTCTTTTCCTATAAATCAAATATTTCGAGGAAGCGTTCACTTAATATAGTAGAGATGTGAACAGCCAAGCATGACGGGTACTTATACAATATTAATATGACATTTTCCCGTAAGCCCAAGAGAGCGCTTATGTCGTACATCTTAACAAAATTATGAAATATGCAGCGGTAATAGTGATTTCTCTGACCCTTTGAATAATTTAATTTAAGTCGGGAAGCACGTGAATCACAAGAATTATAAAATTAATATGTGAATGTGCTTTATATCTATCGATTTTTTTGTATTTTTGGTAAATATCAGACAGACTTTCGATCTGAGTCTCGCCTGAAGATATTTAGCTTGGAGAAGCATTATTAAATTTATTTGGGCGTTAAAGAAACATTATGTTTTCGATGAAGACCAGTTTGTATAGAATTCTATTCGAGATAGGTATCATATAAATTCCATATATAGACAGTTTAATAACATCCAATATTTTTTCTAAAACGTGTGTGCGCAAGCATAAATTTTGATATTTATGAGTCGTACTCTCGCATTCAGAACATAAATCAATAGATATGCGAAAACTTTGATGAAATAAATTCGTTATGTCAATTTATGAAGCTTTCCAGTTTTTACGAGTGATTTTCGACGATTTTTAAATGTAAAAAGTAAAGGATGGTTTTTTTGGCTTTGTCAAATACAAAAATATTTTACACGATTATAATTATTGTTATGCAAACAAAATATATTCAACTAAAATATAGGTAATTTTCAAATATAGGTAAGTACTTAGAACGACGTGACCCGAAAGTTTTAAAACAATTAAATATGAAATTGGGGCTTATACCTACTTGAAAAAGCTCGAAATGAAAGGTTTAAAAATTCTTTATGGCATGGCGGCTGCACAGTTCATTTTACGAGAGAAAATTGTATGCAATATTTATAGAGTGATTTTGAAGTAAAATTAAATAAAGCAAAATATTGATTAAACATAATATGAGTAGAGGAAATAATCAGGAATTGTCTTTGCATAATATTTTTCGTAATTAGTACAATTTTTTATACCTAATTTTATAATTCATCAATCGTAAAACCTGTCTTAATCATTCCTTACCAACCAGATTTAAGGGGTGCAACATATAGTTACATAAATAGAACGAAAACACGCAACTACACGAGAATTTGCTATTTTCCGCGGCACCATGTCCTCAGGCTTCAAAGCACACAATTGCTTCACAAAATAGAGATTGCTTTACGCAACGATACTCCGTTTATCCTTTTATCTATCCGTCGACGATAATGTTTGTCATTCAAACTTCAAAGCTCCCTTCAAATATAAGATTTTCGTCTTATACAGGGCTTATGTATCAATTATTCAAATTAAAGTTCCAAGGAAATCTCTCTTTCTATGGGATTTATTTATACTTAGCGAAACCGAACGGAGGGTAAAAGGCAGATAATGGTAAGAAAACATTTGAAGAAGGTAACAAGGTTGATTTACGGCTTAGAACAAATGGAGAAGGTCCTAAGCTTGCTCGGTCGCGACGACGTTATACAGAATTTAATGGTATAAAAGAAGAAGCGAATTTTATATACTTCACTGTTTAGATTTTCATGCTTATCAAATCAGGACGAGATTGCTACGGCTTTTCAAAAAATTTCGTTAAATATTTTGGAGAAAGAAGCTTCGAAGACGTAAATTTAAAATATCTTGATGACGATGTCATCTATATGTTAGTCAAAGACATAAAAAACTTACTTCATTAAAATTAGAAACCTATTTCACGTGTACGTCTAACATCATTATATTTAAATCATAATCCCGCTTCACACATAAAGTACAGCAACGTAAATTTAGCTTTGCAAGTCAATATTCGAGACTGAACATAACACAAACTAAACCGCTCCATCTTCATTAAAACGATGTCGAGAGCTTAATAACCAACGTTTATATCTATTTAATACGCGTTTAAAATGCGGTCGCGTCTGTATAACCCCGTACCATTTCATTGGGCAATTACGTAAATATCGTTTTTATTTGATTACGACTGACCAGTTGATGCTTCAATTCGTATATTGATGGAATGCGGTTAAGGTAATGATCGATCTGTTAGCAATGAAACAGATGTATGTGTCATGCTTCGTTTTAAATGCAATTTTTGTTATAGCTGAACGCTAGATAGCCTACAAATTTAATTCTTCAAAGTATGGAATATGGTATAACTGCTAATTTGAAATATAACTTGCTCAAGCTCAAACAGTAAATCACCTTTTTCATGTTCCTCTTAATATTAACACGTAACGCAAACATATAGTGAAGCAACAATATTCGCATCTATAGCATACTCCCAATTTGTTGTGAAAATGAAAAGCAAAATTTCCAACATTACAGGTACATTTTTCATTTATGCATCGTTTGGATGGCTTGACCTGACACATATATGGAATAGCCGTCATATTTCCTCGGCATTCGATTACATCGGAGATACATAAAACGTCATGAAGATTCGAAATGCAATAAAATGAAGCCGTAACTGTGGAGCTGTTTTTATGCATCTAATACTGAGAACATCATTACTGAATAAATTATTTATTAGACATGTGTTGGAAGTGTAGTTTTCATTTAATAAATAGAAATCGGAATCTAAATCGAATTTAGTTATCGAAAGATTTGCATTCCAATAAAATGAAGTCGTAAATCTATGCTGGTTTATTTTTATTAGCAAGAGCATAATTAATTAACTGAATAAGTTATTATACTCATACTCTTTGTGGAAATGAATGAATAGTTATAAATCTTAATTCAATGTACGTATAGTTCAGTTCTTGGTATATTGTTGGAGTTAGCTAATAGATTTGATCGATCTGAAAACCACAAAAGCCTTTGTCTGGCCAAGAGATGACCATGTTAGTGCCAGTCAATAAAGGAAATTGGATCTATAAATCTAGAAACACCTATCTCAAACCTATAAGAGACGTATACTACTATTTAATTTGTATTATAGATACTAGAAATTCTAGAGGGAAAATTTCCTGAAAAATACAAAGGGCCTTTGTATAACGTTGAGCGGTTTTCAAAGTTTACCTTGCTTGTAATTGTGTGTGTAAAAAAGGTTGTGAAGCGGGTTTAAAAATTTCTCAACTATATTAGAAAACTTTTGGTCAGCTTAGAAGTTAGGGCTTGTGATAAAACTGTGATGTGATTGAACGTACCCAAAAATTTTGTCACAAATTATAAAATTTATGAAATCGTTTCATGCAAAATTCATGAGCATTTTAGCATATGAAGGTAATTAAGAGTTTTTTTGCACAATTCTAATTGTAGAGTATCAATATAATATATGGTTATTATTTCTATCATTTGGTCTAATATGCATTGAGTTACGTGATAATAATATGCTTCAGTTTAAGTTTTGATCAGAGTTCTTCAGTACTTCTTAAAAAACAACACTATATCACAAGTCACATCACACACAATATCCTAGATTATAAAATTAATAGTAAAATGAAATGGCCTGTTATTTTAATTTCACCAGTAAACAACTATACAGCAAACGAAGCCAAAGTACACCAATCAAAGTGCTTGAGCGCATCGATCGATACATTTTTGATGAGACTGAAGCTTTGTTGATAGTCCCGTAGTTCCCCTGCATTCCACCGAACCGTGTTCTTATGTAATGGTTTTCAACATAATATTCAATGTTATGTTCGGAATTTTTACAAAGTGCTATCTGTTGTAAAAATTCCTTGACCGAAATGGCTGGAAAATTTAATTCAATATGTGGGTTGAATAAAACATCGCCGCGTTCGTATGGCTTGATGTTGGCGTGCTTTTAGACATAATTGAATAATATTATAACTAACTACTACTAAATCTGTGTATTGGACTGACTCTTCGGTAATGTAGTTTTTTTTTAATAATTGATTGTCAAGATTTTAACCGTGCTTGATGATAGCAGTATACATATATTACTTGCCTTTCACTTACTTGTCTTAAAATTACACGGATCAGCGAGAAAATACGAAAAGCGTCGTGTTCCCTCCTCTAAAAGGTAAAACACAATATTATCGTATTTACATTATGAAAAATTCTAAATGAACAACACAATATCATGTGGTGAGAATTTCTGATAGTATAGGTACCTAATATTTGAATTTATTTGTATATTTCAATAGATATCTACTTTTGCTATGCCGCATATAAAATATTTAACAATTCACTTCATTCGGAAACACTAAAAGCTTGGATATTTTAACACTTAGAATAAAATAAATAAATAAAACAAAGCTTTTAAAGGTTACTGCAAAACACGACAAATTTATATATAAAAGCGTATCCCCATTAAAAATCCATCCGAATTGAACCTGACATAGATTTCAATGCAACTATACCCAGAAGTAATAAAGTACGTTTTTTATGAAAGCACTCGAACATTTTAATGTTTCGAACGTAAACAATGTTCGTCTTCGGTGTTTACTCAGCGAACGAATGTATGACATAACTCCTTTAAGCATGCATAAAGATTTCTTGTATATCACTTTTATGTTGTCTGTACATGGTCGTGAAATATAGAGCCATTATATCGTGTACTTGGAGATAAACGGCGTAAAGCCATATTTATTACAATGTTATCTTTTTCCGCACTCTTTTACACCAATTTTTGAAGGGGTGCCATCAATTTTTCTATTGATATTCCATTTTCCCTCGATCCTTGTGTTATTTAACAGATTTTGCAAGGAAACGCATTTAGTATCAATATATGCAGAGTAAACGACATCAAATGGCGATAAAAATATTTTACACTAGTAAATTAGCCCTCATTATTATAAGCATTAAACCAAATATTTGTTATAGCATAATCAGTGTTAAATACCCTCCTTTATCATGTACTATAAACCAAATTTATATATTACTAGCTGTTGCCCGCAGCTTCGCCTGCGTGGAAAAGAAAAATTTTCATGGTAATAATTTTCATCCCCTATTTTATCCCCTTAGGGGTAGAATTGATCAAAATCCTTTCTTAGGGGACGCCTACAGCTACGTTATGACATCTACCTGCATGCCAAATTTCAGCCCGATACGTCCAGTGGTTTGGGCTGTGCGTTGATAGATCACTATATCAGTCATCTTTGAGTTTTATATATATATAGATTTCTATTCATACATTAATCGTACATAGAAATTGCTCCATATTCAATAAGTCTTCCTAAAATAATTCAACACAATTTCCCTAGAATAGCGTAGTTAGAACAGCTGCATCTGATTATTCAACTTCAGATCAAGTTTAAGCTGTATCAGATGTTCGAAGTATCGATTTCCTAAACTCACTTTACACAACCCTTCCCTGCGAGTAATTCAATTAACATCAATAACGTAATTATAAACTTTACGACAAGTTTACTAAGTTAACACGTATGGTACATACAGGTGACTATTATTTAACTATTACTTCAACGTTTAGTAGACAATGCTATTTAATTTCAATAATTGTAGTGTAACAAGTGAAGTGATTAAACTATTGATGAGAGATTAAACGATTGTTTCTTATATTCTCATATTTTTGGTGTTTATTCTTACAATCGATTCAGATTAGAATATCCGGGATAAATGGAGGTCGGAAGATTGTACTACTCCTGGAGTATAAGAAAAGAAGTGAAACAAAAAGTAGAATCACAGCAAGAGTCTTAATATAGTATCTAAATATTATGTGAAAATATAAACAGTAATGAGCGACATTCCTGTAGGATTTATTTAATAGGTAATACCAGGGTAATACTTATTATTAATCGTCAATGACATTAAAGATAAACGTTTAGGTTACAGAATTTTGTAATTAATTGTAAGAGAGATAGTGAAAGCGGATTCATTAGGGAAATAGTTTGCCCGTCTCTAATATTTCAAATATGCTTCCATTTGAATGCCGATCTTTTGTGTGGGTGTTGACTGTAGATTGTATGAGCGACCGAGATTTGAGTCGAAATATTTCTGACATAAAAAACTGTAAGTGATTGCGTAATTTATATCTGTGTATCCGAGTTGTTCTACGAGTAGACTGTATGTCAATCCATTGACAGCTTTCTCAGTTCATTCCGTCCAATTTATTTCACATACAATATGTCAAATAAAGGTCTGCCTACCCTTTGTATCAGATAATAGTCGTATCCAGTTCCTATCGCACACAAAACAAGTTGAGAGCAATAGGCACTTCATTCGTCCCGACAAATCGATTGCGCCGCAAATATTAACTCCATAGAACGTGATAGAACCAAACCTTTTGTTGTTTCCAGGGATGACACATTTCGAAGTTACTGATATACATACATAACGTCATTTTAAGGTGACATTATCACGTCATAAGGTTAAATTGGCTTATAAATTTAACACTTTCAAGATCCATTTGTGTTGCTCGAGTAATGACGGTTTAAAATATGTTATAAAACGTTCAAATGTTACAAAGTAAGACTTGTTAAATGTTTTATGCTTTTGTTACGAACGATGTGTTGAATATTGCGTTACTCAAAAAGATGATAGTATGAACTTGAAGCTTTCAAAATGTGTTTCGAAATGTAGTCTTTATTGCTTTTGCTTTGTCTTGGCTCGCCACTAAGCATTTTAAAATCAATATCGTGTCATGTTTGAGCGTTCTAAATAGCATATAGAATTTAATGTAAAAAAATGTGCAAAACTAGGGACTCTACCAAATTGAACTTATAATTTTTCCAGAAGAAGACGACAATACGGACTTAGGTAGATACTACCTTGAAAATTTTATGTAAACATACAATTGTTAAAAAAAATCAATGTTTTGCGTGATGAAATTAGCAGTATGTACACAGGCAGCATCTCATTAAACGAAGTGCTTTTGGCAAACGCCGTAAAGGTATGCCAATTAACATTACTGAGGCAATGCTCCACGCGAGTTTATGGAAGGGAACACGTTCAGCGGAATTAGAGTCATAAAGCCGTGGTATGACTGAATGGCGCTCAAATGGTTTCTATATGTTTTCAAGTGAATTGGGCATATTAGTTTTAAATGCTCCGTTGTTAGTTGCGTGTCGGTATTTAGTTCTCATTTGCGATTCTAAGAAGTTTTAAAACGAATATGAATAATGATAGTGATGAAATTTGGCACGGTGAATTATCGTCGTGTTAATGGAAAATTTGTGTATAATTTATGATTTTACTCTAGTTAAATGCCAATATGTAGGAGATGATGTGTAAAACATGAATACCTATGATGTGAATGTAACATTTTCGAGATTTATTAATTGCAGAGTGACAGAGATGTTTTGATGTATCCAAACCCACAAAATGTTAAGAAACATCCGACAAATTTGTTTACGAGATAATACAGTCATCACATTTGCGGATAAGATAAAAGATCAAAGAATCGCAAAGTTATTTATCATGCAAGGAGTCATGTAAATAGACTGGAGCGTGTAATATTAATCATTTGTTTGTCAAACTAACAACTCTATTCGTATCGAGTCGCTCGGTTACATGTCGAAGTAATAAATCAAATGCAAAATGCGCTAACAAACTTTGCAACTATAAGTATATTTCATTCCATTGTTAGTTTGCTATCAAACTTATTGTATAATGCTATTAAACATTATGAAAGGATATGGCGGAAATCATGCGAAAATGGTATTTATTTAGGTGTAGAAAAGGACTAAAATAACAAAAGGAATTAGTACGTCATTAGATACGTAGTATATTATTATTAGTCTGTGTTATTACTAACTGCGTTCCTGTAGCGGCTTATATTAGGTAGGTACCTAGTGTATTGATCGTTTTCATACGAAAAATGAATTGTCGGAAAACTTGCGAGATTGTGTGAATATTTGATTGCAAGATCTCATTACAAAATAATATACATAATACAACCTATACTTAAACCGTAGTAAGTATATTATTTCTAGTCACATTTAATTATAAGTATATAAATTATAAATAAACTAGCGACCCGCCCCGGCTTCGCACGGGTGCAATGCTGATACTAAATACACTACAGAAAAAAAACATAGCGGCCCGCTCCGGCTTCGCACGGGTATAAAACGCTACGTACGCGGCGTACGTAGCGTAGCGTTTGCGGCGACGCCGCAAACGCTACGTTCCGCAATTTTTAAATCTGTAATATCTTCGAAAATATTCACTTAAATCATACGGTGTAAAGGGCCATATAGATCTATATTAAATGAAAAATGTATTCGAGGTATTTAATTGGTTAAGGATTAATGCTGTATTGGTTAAAATCGCATCGAAAATTAGCCATTATTTGTCGTAAAAAGTAAATGACAAAAAAAGTTATTGTGGGTTATCCATAAGAGATAGACATATACCATCGCGGACTTTTCTGTAGACCTTTTCAATGTGTATAATACTTAGTACATTATTTTGATAAAACTCGTAGGGTTCAGCCTGCGTTTGCAATGTAAGCGGAAAAAATGTAATTTTTTACGACATCACATTAGAAACCTCAAAAATAACAGTACTTCTCCACTATTTAATGGATGTTATTATACATATAAACCTTCCTCTTGAATCACTCTATCTATTAAAAAAAACCGCATCAAAATCCGTTGCGTAGTTTCACAGATTTAAGCGTACAAAGGGACATAGGGACATAAGGACATAGGGACAGGGAAAGCGACTTTGTTTTATACTATGTAGTGATATTAAAGGACAATATTACACAAATCGACCTAGTCCCACAGTAATCTCAATTAAGGCTTTTGTTGTGGGTACTATAGTCTGTCCACTATAAGAATTGCTTTTTGACAGCTCGACGGGTGATATAGGTAAACCAGAATCTGATGGCAATTAGGGAAATCAAAATTTTGAGTGTGCAACCCTAGGGAAAATGGACTGAACGATCTTGATACTGCGTATTTTTTATTTTGTCCTCAATATCATTAGTTATATTACACAAGTGGATAATACTGTATTTAATAATGAGATATCCACGTAATATTATGTAGGTACTTATTACATGTATAATATACATATTACTTTTCTAAAGGTAATACATAATATTATGTATTACACACCTATATTTGAATATAATATATAATTATGGCATGTGAAAATATGGATGTAATGATAATGCAGATCAAAACTTATTTACTATATTTAACGATTGTTTATAATTTTTTATAAAATAAAACAATAATAAAATAAAATCATGTTTATTTTCGTAAGATTTAACACATTATAAAATTGACTTGTACACCTTGGACTTGACAAATAGCCGAATTGGAAACTCCAGTTATAAGTTTTCATCAAATTATATTTTAATCAACAAACAATATTATATACCTATTTATAACATTTTTAATTTAAAGTATCAAAACGGGTAAGTCCAACTTAGCAATAAAATCTTTCACGCGCTTTAAAATTGAAAATTGTGATGAGTTTGACCCTTCTTCATCGAATATTTTTCTATACACATTGTAAACAACACCTCTTGCTTGTGATCGCAGCGGTTTTATCGACATTTAGAAGATTTTGAAGACAAAATCCTAAAAATTTATCATCAAAACAAATAATTTGACAACCAATTTGATAGTTGTCAAATTAAGTTGCCACATGAAAATCTTTAATTTTTTAAATATAAATATGCCATCAGATTCTGGTAGACCTATACCAGAAGTGATCATGTGATGTTCAAAAGATTATCGATTGTGATACCATTTCAATTATAAATTAAAAATATTATCATAAATCGAATCAGGTACGTAAATAATAATTACAACGTAAACGTACTAATAAGATATGTAATAATAAGACCACATATCTATGCATTGTATGTTAAAACTAAACTAAACTAATATTTTATTATTTATTGGTTTCTATCTTACAATTTGGTTGTCTTAACGTTTAAATTATATAACATAATAGAAGAGTTATTCTGCATCGGATATATTTTACAGAGTATTTCTATCGATTATTATAACCTATCGACCCATCATTGAATAATTCTGTGTAGACATCACTAAGTGGGCGGGACCTGTCCATGAAGAACGATAATTATTTGTATGACATTTTAACATAGACAATACAATCCTTCATAGGCGTGAAGCTGTCAAAAAGCAAATAATATAATGGACAGAGTATAGACGATGATAAATAAAAAATAATAATAAAATCTTTATTTACCAAAAAAAAAAAAATTTAAACATTTCATCATTACAGGAGACCCAAACTAGGCTGTTGCCTGTATCTTGGGTATCAAAACGGTGTACAGGTTTCTAGATATGTCGAGTTATAGGTACCTTAACTATAATAAAATTTAAAATATAAAAGATAAGTAAATTTAGCGATATGTGTCTAAGTGGATTACTATGTGTGTGTGTGTGTGTAAATGTATTATGTATGCGAGTGAGTAAGTTTGGGTGTGAGAGTATTTGTGATTCTGTGTGGATACGTGTGAGTGATGTGATTCTGTGCGGATACGTGAGTGTTATGTAAGCGGGTGAGTAAGTTTGTGTGAGAAAGTATTTGTGATTCTGGGCGGATACGTGAGTGAGATCAATAAGTTAATTGTACATTTTAGACCAGATCTTCGGTGTCGCTGTACGTCAGTTCATGGAGCCAGGTTTTAATTATTTTCTTACATTTATGCGTGGTGTAATTCTTCAGTGATTTTGCCTTACAGACATTGTTGTAGGTGTGAATGAGTGAATATGATGGGCTTCGTCTGGCTATTTTTGAATTGTATGCAGGGAGTGGGATTCGGAAAGTTCTTTTTCTTGTTAGTTCTTTGTAATCGGGGCGCGAAGCTACAGATTTATGGGTTAGGCAGACTGCTGATAATATGTATAATTGACGAACACGTAGTACATTAAACTCCCGATATAGTTCGTTAGTAGGGAATCTATAAGGTTTTTTTAACGTCACTTTGATCAGTGCACGTTGCGCTCTCTCCAACTGCAGAATGTGAGATTTGGCGGCACATCCCCAGACCGAGATGCTGTAGTTTAATACAGATTGACACAGAGATGTGTATACTTGTCTTAAAATATTAAGAGGGGTACAGTTACGAAGTTTCTTCATTATGAAGATGAGTTTTCTAGTTTTTAATGATACCTCTGCTATATGTTGTTTATAGTTTAAATTACTGTCTAAAGTCACTCCTAAATACTTGATAGAGGTAGTGGCCTCAATATGATTACAATTGCATGTTGGATAGATGATTTTGTCGCTAGTGCAAGAGTGAATTTTGATAGACTGATTTGGCGAAAGTTTGGTGTGTGCAGATTTTTTAAAGCACAAGTATTTAGTTTTTTGGAGATTTAGAGTGAGTAGGTTTTTATTGAGAGCTTCTAAAATAGTTAATAATCCAGATTCTGCGATCTTGTGTGTGTTTTCCCAATCTGTACCATGAAAGATAATGGCAGTGTCGTCAGCGTAAGCTATTAAGTGGGAGTTTTTTATTGACAGTAATATAATTTAATATTTTATAAATACATATATAGATAACACCCAGACCCAAAAACAAATAATCAAGTTCATCACACAAATATTTGCCCTGACCGGGGATCGAACCCGGGACCGTCAGCTCAGTAGGCAGTTACTTTACCTCTGCGCCAACCGCGTCGTTAAGAATATCAAGAAATCATCATAATGATAATAAATCGAAACTAAAGTTAAATACCTACCTACGTCATCTTGTTTTATTTTCTAAATAATCCTATCAGATTACCTTTATATGAAGTATGAACCAAAAAGTTTTGAGATTTAAACCGTAGAAAAGGTTTTGAATGATCCTTTGCGTTTTTTTTCTTTATGCGCCTAAAATTAAATATTTCGACATCGATTCCCATTAGAATGAAGTATTTTCCCGTTATAAAAAGTAGCCTATGTTCATCAGGTAGGTATAATTTTTGCTTCGAATGGTGAAATAATTTTTCAAATCAATCCAGTAGTTTCGGATCCTATCCAATACAAACAAACAAACAATCAAATCATTTCTGTTTTGTAGATAAATACGAAAGTTACTCCGTCATAGTAGGACAAAATAGAAAATAGTGGGACCACGAGAAAATAGGTATTCCCGCACGCGTCTGAACCGATTTTGACGGAAATTTCGATATACATACACGGTACATACCTACGTTGAAAAAGGACATCTCAATTTTGTTGCATAAATATTAGTTGGATTCAAGGTGTAGGAACAGGGATTGAATAAGGCACACGGTTGAAGCCGTAGAATGAAAGTTGGTAATTTATAAGATTAATTTATTGTAAAATAAACTACTTCATTTTACTTAAACATATTCAATTTATCATTCATTGACTTATCATAAACTTTTGAGTCTAGTTAGGTACTAGTACCTATTATGTGAAAATTTTGAAAAAAATGTTTTCTTTAGGAAATTATTAGCATTAATTACCTTGTCTTGTCATTAATTTATTTACCTACTTGGTAATAATCGGTCGAACACTTGTTTAAAGTTTATTTTCCTTGTCTTTTCCAGGTAATCTAAATTATTTAATTTTTGCAGTAGGTAATTAATTCATTTCGGCTTGAACAGACAAGGCCATTAGGTGAAGCGAGATTGCCAAATATGGGTGATCTGTAGATTGCCGTCCTGCTGTCGAGCGTTCGCGGTACGGACGCCGCGCTGTTGCCGCACCGTGCATTTTGTATGAAAACAAATGACCGGCCGTGCGCACTGCGCCGTACGACAAACGCACAGCTTCGGCACTGTAGCGACTAGCGGTCCGATACGAAACGCATAAATTGAAAGTGTTTTATATTACATTTCTAAATTCTAAATATTAGAATTTAGAAATGTAATATAAAACGCAACTCTGTGGCAATCATCATCTGTGTTTATATTCTGACAGATATTATTAACTTTAAATATATTCGCTAAACTTTTTTTAAAATAAAGTTTATCTAAAACATTTAAAAGAAGATAATAAAAAAAAGAACGTGTGTGCCGAAAAAACGAGTCAGATTCATAGATACCAAAATCGCCGCCTTGCCTCTGAATATATTATCTTTAAATTAAGATATTACTTTGTTCTCACGTTTAATTGCTTTGAGTTAAAATGGTACCGTAAAATGGTAAAATAGCGTTTTTTGTTAAAAATCGGTAATAGCACCCTTAAATAAATGAAAATTTGATTTGATTGAATATAAGTTGATTTAAGAAATGTTAATTAGTAAGATAATATGAACATATTATTATTATTTTACGGTAAGACTGTTACCCGATTGTCTCAATAAGTGCTATAATAAAAAAAATAACAACGTGTTTTATTACAGAAATCATTTACTTTATATACATTTCCTAATACGATATTGGAATTATATATAATTCCAAGGAAGATTATACATTTACTAGGATATGTATGCATTAAATAGTTTATTAAACAATATTTTATACATTTCCTAAGTGGCATCGGCATTGTACACATTTCCTATTAGTTTGAGACCCATTCGTTAAAAAGTCTTCAAATAACGTTTGTTTTATTATCTCGAAACTGCAATTAATAAAAAAATGAAAATAATTTTTTTTTAATAATTAATAAAAAATATCCTGTCCAGGATTTTTCCAGTCAAACCATTTTTAATACACTTAATTTATTATAAAATTGGTCTCATTCTATTATCACGCCGTTGCATTTCGACTTATATTCGGATCTTAGACCACTAGGATTTGTATACAATTCCTTGATTTCATACATTTCCGGTAACATATACATAATTTAATTTTATTTATTTACATTTAGTATATACATAATTACATACTGATATTATATCTACCTATACATAATATGTATATCATGTTTTAACTGATGTATTTATTTATTAGTATTTATCATATTACTTAATAGAAATATATCTTTCACATAATATACTCATTTTAAATTATCATTATATACAATTCTAGACTGAAACTCCAATAGTCACTTGGGGTCACTGAAAATCAGTGGTGGTGAGGTATTAATCACCTTGCCATCATATACTGAGTTGGCTCCATTTGTCAGGTCACTCACTGCCACATTACAGTTCTTAGGAATAAGATTATTTTTATTTAATTATTTTTCTTTTTATTTCTTTTTGTTTTTCCTTCGTTTATAAATGTATCTCGTGTTGTGATCTTGACAATAAATGTGTTTTATTTATTTATTTATTTAATGTCCCTTACTGCATGCTTTTCATGCAGTTGTCCGCACCATATGTATTGTGGTCTTTGTCCATACACACTTTCTCCAAAGCCCTGCTTTGGTCTTGTTTGATGTATAAGCTCCTGTATATTAGTAAAAGTTAATCAAATATTTAATTCTTATTTCTTGAAATTTGGTATAGCATTCTTTGTGTGATACAAATCAAAACCAACAGTCAGGTTAGGTAGACTACAATTTACAAAACTGGCAGGGTTGCCATGCAATGGTTGGTGGTTAATGAAACACTTGACTCGACTGTAAGCTTGTATTGAACTGCTTAAACTGTAGAACAACAGGACTATATATTCTAGACGCACACATACAATAGATTACACACTACACTGTAAACTGTAGAATTAATATTAAAGACATAGTTCACTATATATTTTGTAGTCTTTGATTATTTATACAACAGACTAGAAATAAATACTATGTATGCGATTATACCTATTCTAGCCATCCATTTTAGTGTTCCTTAAAATTAAGTACATCTTAGTCAAAGGACAACTTATTGTGTGTTTGCCCGTAATGCACTCATAATAATTTTAAGTTGAATGTTTGTCATTCTTTATGTACCAAACACAGTCACGGCCACGGCGCTCATTCCATTTTACTGGTATTAAAACAGATGAAATCCTTCATGATCCCATATCCTTCTTAGTAGCAAATGTAGAAATCCCTTTCTTGTGTCTACAATGTTTTTGTGGAGAATCGTATTTACATTTGGGATGGATTAATTCTTCTCCTCTCTTGAACAAATTTGTTATTGCGAACGTAAGCAATAAGTCTGTAATAAAACAATCTTATATTGGGTTACAACTCCATAAACCAATCATTAAAAATCATGTTTGTAAAAATTTATGTTCAGAGAAAATATCAGTTTACCATATAAAGCTTATTTTCTGCCGTTTTTCTGCCTGTAGATTCTACATAACCTCACAGTCCATCAATCATATTTAGCACTTATTTTTCAACAATTAAAAACGAAAACAAACAAAGCTTCTCGTTTTGGTTTTGACAGAATCTCGTAAATAAACTGAACTAAATACCAGTCATAATAATGTAGGTACCTACTCTGTGAGTCCGCTTTGTCTAATTAAAATCCGAGTAGGTACTAGGTACAAAATATTATGTTGACAGTTGACAGTTGACACTTGACGCCAAAGACTTGAAAATAAAAGGTACGTGTACATATATTTACATTAGTGCCATCTAGTGGCTCTGGAAGGAAAAGAACATCAAGTCTGTGTTTAACGTGCCATCTAGTGTGTTAAAAGCAAAAGACTAAGAGATATAATCGAACATGTAGTACGTTATTTCCCCACTGGCGCTTTAATTGCGTAAATTCATAGTGCAACTTTTTTTGTATGGAGTGCACCGTCTGTTGTATACGTAGTATATTATTATTAGTCTGTGTCATTAGTAAAAGTAGTTTTGCGATATAAATTCTATTGCATGTTAGAGATACGTATTAATAACTGCATTTTATTGGTCCTTAAGTTTCTTACATAAAAAGCTGTAGAGTGGAAGGAACAAGAACTTTTACTCTCTAAGTCTTATTAAAATACAATAGCGTACCTACTATCACAGATTTCTAAATAGTTACTATAGTACCCTTATTTTACGTTCAAACGTTCTTTGAAAATATTTGTATACATTTCAATCTAAAGCTTAAAAAATGGAGCTTTTTCTAAAAACTAAGCTTACATTATTGATGAAAATTTACATTTAACATACAATATATTTATTAATAAATATTTTTTTGACCTTGCCGTTTTCCTATGGACCTATAGCTATCTTTGAAGATTTTTTTTATCTTCTAGTTTACAGAGATATGGTATTCGTTGAACTCAATTAGAGTGAAATTTTTTTTTTTTTTTTTTTTTTTTTTTATATGAAAGAAGGCAAACGAGCATGTGGGTCGCCTGATGGTAAGCAATTCCACAGCCCATAGGCATCTACAGACGTGTCCGAGGATGTGTTGCCGACTTTTAATGAGCAAGTTGGTAACATTTCAATTGAAGTTGGTACTGGCTTCTATTTTCTTATGTAGTTCACGTTCGTTTTTTATAGGTTTCAGTGTAATTTCCCTTTAGAAAAAGTTTCAATACCAAACATGAAAGAAAATTCACAAGGATTTATTTTGTATACCTAGTTAATTTGATAAAACTTTAATATATGAATAGATTTTTTTATTAAATGGAAAAACGTCAATCTTCTTAAGAGATTATTTTTTAAGTTTTTATTAGATCGTTACTTTCATCTTATGTGAAAAAATTATTATGATGTACAGCATCTTATCTTTAATTTCCTTGGGGAAATAATGAAACCTGAGCTTTGGGAAATAATGTTCAATTTATACCATAATTAATATTTCCCGTATTAGATTTTATAGGTTTTCTTTAATCGTATTTTAGTATTTTTATATAAAGCACATTAAAAGATGGTCCATTGACTTTCCATATTGTTATAAAAAATAACTACTCATGTACCTATACAAAAAAATATATGAAAAATTCTAAATCTTTTTATAACATAGTCGATTATGCTAGCACAAAGAATAAATAAACAACGAAAATTTCCCTTTGTTAGTGGGTTTGGAGAATATTCGACGGTAATTAGGTCACGTTTGCAGCAGAAAGGTTGCAAGAGCTTGTAGCGTCATAGAACTTAAAATAGTGGCATATTTAACTCTTCCATTATATTGTGTACTTTTGGTACGCGTCAACTTCACTGAACGCGACTATATTTTAACTTTAGAAAGTAAATACTTTTTTAAGTTTTTAGCTTCTCTTTTCAATATTATAGTGAAAATAGTTAACATTTTGTGGATTGATTTGTTTTCATGACTATTAGGCTATAATATTAAAAGGTCGATCGTAAAAAAATTAATTTGTGATGGTCAGAGGTCATATATAGTAGTATCTGGGTGTTCTTATACAAATTTCTAAAATTATATTGAATGAAAAGTCTAAAAATAAAAGCTGTCACATATCGTTTTATCAAAAAGTTATATAAAAAGTACTTTTTATTTCCAAGTAAAGAATAGAGAAGATACTCTCAGGGATACTTAGGTATACTCGCACTCCTGAGGGAATAATTTTATAACCCATCATCACACCTAGAACGTGATCGGATTCCCACATCCTGTTCAAAATTCATTTAAACCTAGTTCCTATATTACAGACTTTATACACAATGGTCTAATCTGGGCATACTCCTCATTGCTCGATGCTCGTCAATCAGTGAGAGCATTCCCGTTAAAGGTCGACCGTAACACATTGCTTCAAGATATTTCAATACCTGTGTATAGGTACTGAAACTGTGTATCGGTTGTTGAACTATATTCGCTTATACTGTATTTTATATATTGAAGAGCAGATGTAGTTCATGTCGTAGTCTATTTGAATGAGTTGAGAGTTTAGGTAATGTTTAATTAACATTATTATGTTTAAACAACATACTATGATTCTGAAATGCTTTAAATACGTACACTAATTGGTTTATTGACCTAATTTAATAGTTAATCGCAGCATTAAAATCGAATGAAAAATGGAAATGAGCTCATAAGTTCAGCTAACTAGTCGAAACTTATGAGCTCAAGTTGCTGAATCACATCACGTGAGCTCTATGTAAAGAAATAAAATGGCTAGAATGCTGTTTCCTTTCTGCATCATATGCTTTGCATTGCCGATCCGATCCGAATCGTCCGAAAATAGGGATATTTTGATAGATGCAATCCATTATGTTTATACTATCTTTGTATTAGAAAATATCGTAACATTTTTAAGCGTTTAGCAGTTAAAAAAGATTTATATAACATTATGTAGGTATAAATTTTATCGCAGGGGCCAGGTTGATAGCAGCTATAGTACTTGAAAACTCGAAACTTTAAGGCGTCGTTTATTAAAAAGGTTCTGCGAGAACATTTCCTTTCACCGAGTTTTGCCGAAGGTGTGTTATCTATTAAAACCAAAGCTTCTTTATCAAAATGTATTGTACTGCCTTCATCATAAATACAAATTATTTCAGATTTATTTTGAAAGTTAGTTTTATAGCATTAATATTTGATAGTATGTTTAATTTCAATTCAATATAAAAATGCTGAGATTTTTCTCCTACCAAGAATTCTAAAACAAATTTTAAGGGATAAAAACGAATGTATCCTCGTTGTTTAGTGTAGGAAAATGCCACATAGTCCAACCCTTACATTTATAAAGAAGTTTAACGGGTACTAAAGATGGGACGGCCCAATAAGGAGGGTCCAATGGGCCTATCGTTGAAATGGGATATTGTGTTTACTCTTTACTTCCTAGTTCCTCATTTGGTGCTTTTTATGCATAGTATGTTAGAGCAGTTTGCTGATGTAACATCTTACATTGTGGTATAAATTGAACATGTATTTTTTGTAGGAATTAATTTTTGAAAGTCTAGATGTTTACATACATATAACAAATGTATTAGCGCACGATCACCAAATTTTAGTTGGGATATAAAATCCACGCATCGTAGTACTTCCTACTAACCAATTTATGCCTTTCATTCTAAAATAATCGAAATGTTTCGATTATTCAGTCCATAGAAACAGAGCTCAAGTTACAAAAATAGTTGACAAATCAACGCCCAAACGCGTTTTGAATGGGCGCTCACGTGCCAACCATCAAAGCGCATACTGCATACTATGAAGACAAATACAACAATAGGTTATAGATATTTCTGTACGTCTACGATCCAGACGCCGTTCGATGACTCCTGTTAAAGTATTGATTAATTGAATATGTTAATGGCTCAGGCGGCGCCTAAACGATACGGTTTTGGACAAAAAATTCCAGTTTCGTGTAAAGGCTTTTTAATTATCGACGATTTTCTTATCTGTCTATCACAATAATTCGATACGTATTTTTATACAAATAAAACTTTAAAACGTACTAGAATAGGTTTTTGTTTTTTTTTAACATTAGTTTATAGGCTTATAGTAGATAGGTGACTTTTTAAATGCGATAAGATATGTACTGTAAATGTCCATAGTAAAGCTTTCTCGTGCATTTCCTGAAAACGTATGGATTTTAAAGTGATTAAGCTTTCTCATGAATTTTAATACCTAAATACTTCTTTAAATAATTCCATCTCTATATTTTTTATCCACACAATTATCCGACGAATTACGTGACAATTTTTCGATATGATAAAAACAGTATTTATATTTCACAACTTTTATCTCCATATGTTAATGGAGATAATAATATTATATTTTAATTTATAAGTAAAATATTCAATAATTGTAAAGTTGTTTTGGTTATAATTATAGTATTATATTATCTGTGGTTATACCATTGCATGTGTATATATGTGTGTATACACGTGCCCATCACTACCATAGCGCCACTAATGAAACTCGACATTTGCTTTTTTTAAAGGAACTTGGCAAATGTCCCACTCATCACTTCATCCGTATTCCTTTGGATAAATAATTGTTTATTTCAGGTTTAATCACCTAGGGTGATTTATAATCTATGAGTTTTTTAACACGAGCTTTTGTAATAATCTTTTGGACAGATTTTAATACTTACTTTAGACGTGATATAAGGTGGATATTAATGTTAGTAGAAATATTTTTTTAATAGAATAAAATATAATACATTGTAGAAATTTAGGTATTCAAATAATTGACTTCAGATGTAATGTCGACGGTTATACCTTATTGTACTAAGTAGCTCTAATTTTCTTAGTATTCATTCCTATACTCATAATTATCACATTACAAAACACAATCTATCTAAAAATATGAAACATGATACAATGCTTCAGTGAATCATTTTAATTGCCAATTACATTTCATTTCGTGTTAAAGTCAACATATTTAAACAATGACAAGATAAAAAGTAAAACAACTAAAACCCAACTACGACAAAAACGACGCTGAAAAAGTATTATAAAACAAAAGTTAAATTGATGAACTAATAAAGAAGCTATGAACGAAAAGATGTGAATTATATGCAATCAGCCCATGAATACAGGTAAAGTCACAAGCAAATGCTAGTAATATATATATATTCAAAATGTGCAAGTAAAAAGCTTTCAAATGATACCAAACACGGCATATTTATCTTAACTTTATTTTTTTACTCTGTATGTTTTGTCCGCTAGAGGGCGCCACATTAGATTTTGTGAAACCCCATATAGCCTATAACCAGCGGACAATTAAGACGCTTCTAATGATATGTCATTTGTCGAATTCTGATAAGTAGTTTAGAAGTTACGAGGGAACAGATGAACATACATACATACATACATACATACATACATACATACATACATACATACATACATACATACATACATACATACATACATACACCACTCGGCAGAGGTGTACTGCTACGTGGCGCGTCCCCAGGTTGCGGATAGGGGAATGCCCGAGGCTCGCATTATGCGACACAGGGTAGGGGTGAAATAAAATAGCCCCCGCGGACAAAACACAACCCGATGTCAGTGGTCTAGCGTGCCCAGGACTGGAAGGCGACAGGGTATTGTCGTCGCTAGCGCTCCCCCCTGAGGGTACCAGGTCCCACCTCAGGCGTAATTAAGTGGCCTTACTCCGGCAACCGGGGCTCTGCCGGAGCGGACTGTTTATTCCCTAGGTTCTCGTGGGAACAAGATGGAGTCAATTTCAAAAAAAAATAAAAATATAACGATGGAAGAGGAGGAATTAAAGAAGGCATTAGAGCGACATGAACAAACAATCGTTGCTCTAGCAGAATTTATAAAAGGGAAAATGAATGTCCACGGTGAAATCCGTAAATATGTAGCCACACTAGGTAGCTCTTTCAAGAGGGTGGTTGAAAAATTGGAAGTGCAACAACCGCCAACTTCTGTCATAGAAGTTCAAACCTCGCCATCGCTCTTCAGAACATATTCTGAAACAACAGCGAAGGATACCGAAGTGGAAGAGATCAGCAAAGCGACAACTCCCCAAAGTAGGAGAGTGCGCAAAGCGAAGAGAAAGGAGCGAACTTCACCAGAGGAGACGACTAGACAACAGAAGAAAATTAGAAGAAAGGAGACATCTCTGTTACTTGTGGACCAAAAACCGGAATCCGAAACAGAATGGACAGAGGTAAAGAAGAAAAAGTGTAAAATGAAAAAACCAATGAAGCGAGAAAGACCTAATGCGCTCATTATTCGCCCAAAGGAGAAGGAACAATATGCCGATATCTTGAAACGAGTAAAGCGGGATCCATCAGCGAACCAAATGAGTGAGTGCGTCGATAAGATCCGCAGGACCACCTCTGGGGATATGCTCCTTATCTTGAGCAGAAAGGACACAGATAAAGCTCCACAACTGAAAAAGGCCATTTCTGAGCTCCTCGGACAAGACGCGACAGTTATAAGCAAAGTCCCGGAAGAAGATGTGGAAATCAGAGATCTCGAGGAGTCAACAACGAAACAGGAGATCTTGGAAGCACTACTAAAAGTTGTGGGTCAAGCCGATGTCAATAATATCACACTCGATAACATTAAAAACATGCGTAAAGCTTACGGAGGCACTATTACGGCATCGGTAAGACTACATTCAAGGGTGGCCAAACAAATACTAGAAAATGGCAAAATAAAAATAGGATGGGTTAACTGTCGGATCAGAAGCACCAAAAAACCTATTAAGTGCTACCGGTGCTGGAATTATGGACACCTCGCACACAATTGCAACAGCAAGGTAGACAAATCGAAGAGCTGCATAAAGTGTGGAGAGATTGGTCACAAAATTGCCGAGTGCACCAGGGATGCCAAATGCGCACTGTGCCTAGAGCACGGGTCAACAGAGAACATTGCGCATATTGCCGGTTCAAGCAAATGTCCCGTCCTCAGGAAAGCACTTCAGACGGTTAGAAAGGCGGAGCCATGCTTAAGATAATACAAATCAATCTTAACCACTGTGAGGCTGCACACGACCTTCTTATGCAGACAACACGTGAGCTTAAACTGGACGTGGTAATCATCTCCGAGCCTTATAAGCACATGAGTAGTGGGTCCTGGCTCACTGACAAAGATGGAAAAGTTGCCTTATGGTCCTGTGGTAAGAGCCCCGTAGAAAGTATCAACAATAAGATCACTACTGGCTTTGTGAAGGCAAGGATCGGAGGAATATACTTTTACAGTTGTTACGCCGCACCCAGCCTATCAATAGAAGAATTTAACGATCTCCTAGACAACCTTGTAGATGACGTGCAAAATAACTTCCCAGTGGCGATAGCGGGTGATTTTAACGCCTGGGCAATTGACTGGGGCAGCAAAAGCACAAATGCTAGGGGAAAGGCGTTAATCGAGGCAATGTCTGCAATAGATGTGGTCCTACTGAACAAAGGCAACGAACCTACATTTAGTAGAGGCGAAGCAAGCTCGATTGTTGATGTCACATTTGTTAGTAGCGTTCTTGCAAAGGAAAATACCTCTTGGCATGTCTCTGAGGTTTATACTGCGAGCGATCATCGAGCATTATATTGGGAGGTATCGAGCGGGCAACTAAAATCCAGACCAGTGAGGCAAAAATCAAATATAAATGGCTGGAAGGTCAGTATTTTCGACCCCGAACTCTTCCATGTTACCATGGACGATCGACCAACTCAAGCACGCTATGCGTCAGACAAAGCTCGGGAGATTATCAGGAGGATAACAACTGCTTGTGATGCAACCATGCCTCGAAGACGAACAGGGAACCATCTGCCACCGGTTTACTGGTGGAATGAAAACATTGCCGAGCTAAGGAGAAAATGCATCCGTGCGCGACGACTCTCCCAGAGATGCAGAAAAACACCTCACTTTGAGCAACTCTACAAGAACTATAAGGAAGCTCGCTTAGTGTTAAACAAAGCAATCAAAGAGAGCAAAAGAAACTCTTGGACAAAAATGTTGGAAGAGGTAGAAAGTGATCCCTGGGGTAGACCGTACAAAGTGGTCATGAAACAACTAAAATATAACCGGACTACACCACCTGCAAATCCAACCTTCTTGAGGAAAATAGTCACCGTGCTATTCCCTCAGCAAGCTAAGCTAAAACATAAAATAGTCCATAATAAGAACGCTGTAATACCCCCTGTCACACACAAGGAACTGATGGACGCCTGTAACAGAATTGGAAACACCAAAGCTCCCGGATTAGATGGAATTCCTAACGTAGCCCTGAAACAGGCAGTTAAATCTGTACCGGGTATCTTTTTGGAAACCTTTGACGCCTGTCTCAAAGAAGGAATCTTTCCCACAATCTGGAAAAGGCAAAGATTAGTACTGCTCCCTAAAGGTAATAAGCCCCTCGATGAACCGTCATCCTACCGTCCTCTTTGTATGATTGACACGGCTGGAAAAATATTTGAGAGAATAATACATAACAGAATTGAAGAAGTAGTCGAACCCCTACTGTCGAACTTCCAATATGGCTTCCGGAAGGGTAGATCCACCCTAGATGCTATCGGACTTGTGATTGACACCGCTAAACAAGCTATTTCCGGGACTAGATGGAGGGGAGGTTCCAAGAAGTACTGCCTTGTTGCTACCTTAGACATAAAGAATGCTTTCAACTCAGCAAGATGGGATGTGATAATGGCAGCGCTTTCAAACCTGAAAGTTCCAGATTATCTTCAGGATATAGTAGCCAGCTATTTTAATGACAGGGTCCTCATATATGACACTGAAGGTGGACCTAAGGAATACAGAGTTACCGGAGGAGTACCGCAAGGTTCAGTACTGGGCCCCCTTCTATGGAATATTATGTACGATGGACTGCTCAAATGTAAGGTACCAAGTGAAACACAACTCGTTGCGTTCGCCGATGATCTGGCAGTGGTGGTAGTAGCCAAATACTTGGAGGAAGTAAATTGGGTTTTTGATAGGACCTTTCAAGTAATTCAAGAGTGGATGAACTCTGCTGGATTGGAGCTAGCAAAACACAAAACCGAGGCCGTACTTATTACCAGTAGGAAACTGACAGAAACAATGTCACTCAAAGTCGGCAACCATGAGGTTACAACGCAGCCATACGTGCGCTACCTTGGGATAATGCTTGATTCACGGCTAAGCTTCAAACATCATGCCGAACACATAGCAACCAAGGCAGCGGTGGTAGCAACAACGTTAGCCCGACTCATGCCCAATATTGGAGGTCCCAAACAACATAGAAGAAGACTATTATCATCTGTGTCAACGTCGGTACTCCTGTACGGTGCTCCACTCTGGTCCGACGTGCTGAAAAAACAACAACCAAAACGACAGGTCGCGTCGACGTACAGGGTCAGCGCATTACGTATTGCTAGCGCATTCCGCACCGTGTCCGTGGAGGCATCATGCGTGATCTCAGGGTTACTTCCAATTGAAGTCCTAACAGAAGAACGGAAGAACCTGTACAACCGAAAGAAAACCGACACTACACTCACAATGGCCGAGTTGAAAACGGATGAAAGACGAAGGAGTATCGAAAGGTGGCAACATATATGGGATACCTCAACTAAAGGAAGATGGACCCATCGCCTCATTCCACAAATTAAACCATGGGTCAACCGTAAACATGGCGAAGTTAATTACTACCTGACCCAGATGCTTTCTGGGCACGGTTGTTACCGAGAATACCTGCACCGGTTCAAACACGAAGACTCTCCAGACTGCACAACATGCAGCGGACAGAACGAAAACGCTGAGCATGTATTCTTCGCATGTCCAGATTACCAGGAAGCTCGGCAGACCTGGAAAAACATCATTGGAGCAGACGTTCGTCCTGAAACGCTAGTAGCAGCGATGCTCTCATCTAAGCAAACATGGGAAGCAACAAGCAACTTCGCAACAGAGGTATTAAAAGACCTAAGAAGCAAGGAGCGGATGCGAAAAGCTGTGGCGTAATACCTAAATAAGAGGAAGAGCAGCAATGCTATACGTCCCCCCGTGAAGTAAAGCCTAACGGCCATCCCACGGGGATACGGACTGGAGAAAGAGGGTTGTTTTAGTCGGTATGGACCATGAGACCATGATCGAGACCGACATACCAGGTCACAGATCTAGACCTGAGATACTCAACGGTATTTTTTCCCTCTATAATAAAAAAAAAAAAAAAAAAAAAAAAAAAAAAAAAAAAAAAAAAAAAAAAAACATACATACATACATACATACATACATACATACATAGCCTGTCAAAATCATAACCCTCCTTTTGCTTTGCCGTAGTCGGGTAAAAACACAAGATGTTCCTTTGTTTATACAACGTAATGATGTATCATAATTTACGAAATAAATATTTAAGTTAAACATCAAACAAATGTGAAGCTTTACCAAAATATTACTCAACGGATAAGAAGAGTGTGTCGCAAGAATTATAATACCCACTTCATCAAAACTCATACATATGTAAGGAGCCATATGACAAAACATTATGTGAGATTACGTTTCGTCCTGACGTTTACATGTTAGCTAAATGGAGGGTAATGAGTAATTGTACATCTGTTGATATTTTCCTTGACATATCATATAATGGATTCGATAAAAACATAAATATAAATGTAAATAAATAGATATTTCGATAATTTAAAAGAGGAATGTAAGGCTCCCCTATTTAACGAAACGTCATTAAAATTCTTGTCTAGCTCTTAGTCTCTATCGCTTAAAAATTCTAATGATATGTACTTCTAAATATATATTTGAAATTAAATACGATTAAGAAATGTTAACTTTATTATAACAAGGTATCGACTTGAAAGCTTTGTAAACGTTGTTGAAAAGACCATATTTTCTAACCCCCTCCTTGTAAAACTTTTCAACTTTTTTGTTATTGTTTGCCAGCACTTTAAAAAGATTGATGCTTAAAGTGAATCGATTGTCTACGTACTTCATTAATTGACATATTTAATGGAGTACGTAGATAATCACATAAGGCTTTGGGATAAAACTTACCACAATTAATTATATCCATTAATTTTTGTAGCAATAATAATAAAGATTCACTTTATGCATCAATCTTTTTAAAGTGCTGGCAAACAATAACAAAAACGTTGAAAAGTTCTCACAAACGAGGTTACAACTTACAGTAGATAATATATTCAACATCTCTCATTTAAAAATATTATAAGCGCATGGCATATACAGGTTTTAACCTGATTAAAAATATAATGGAAGTGTATTGTTTTAATACATTTTATGCCACAATATGTCCATGTTTAAAATATCTATACATCACATATCTATACACTTTAGAGACTGAACATTTTTGACGATTATATACTGCGGTTTATATATGGATTAATTTTAGAATTATAGAATACCTTATAGCGAACGAAAATACCAGACTGACATGTAACAATACGTCTCAAATTTAAAGTTGGCACGCTGGTTATTTTTCTGGATGTTGGCAGTATTGGTTAGTAGTAATTTCTTGTGTTATCAGCTTGTTTTCAACGTATTTGGACGTGGCTGTTTTAAAACGGTAAAATTGTATTTTCTATCTTAAACATAATCTGAAGCTAAGTATTATATAAATATTCGGATTTTTAAATAGGCAGTTCAATATCTTTTTAATAAAACCTAGTACAGTGCTAGTTAATCAACTTAGTATAAATATTGGTTTTCCAACTAACATTCAACAGCATTAGCGTATTCATAATCAACATTTTGGTTGGTACAGTATCGGTTTGCGAATCCCATTCGTGACGTTAGATAGTGACAAATACAATTTAATTATTGGATTTAATCCGCGCAATATAATTGCACTGTTTCCTCTCTAATATTGACTCGGTATTGTCAATAGCAATCGTGACGAGTTGATTGTTTGATGTTAAGTGATATATTATTAATTAAATACCGTGAATTGTATTGCGGAATGTGATTTGCTACGTAATACCTATATGGGTCGTCAAATTTCGATTCTATGTTTATAATAATTTAGTTGAAATGACGGTCAATTATAAAATTAAATTCGATTATGCGTAAAAACAACTTAATAAATATTCGATGGATTTTTTTTTTTTCATCTTTTATTTACTTACATCGGGAGTAAGATACTTCTATAAGACAGTAACAATCATATCGGTGTACCTCTGGGTACACCTAAATATCAAATATAAAAACACAACCCAAAAAAATAATTACGCTTTAAAAAACAACAATCTTATTAAATAACAAAGGTTTATTCTATCCATCGTTTATTTATAAAGTCATCTTTAAATTTAGCTGTCGACGAAAAAGCAGTTTCATTAAATAATAAACTGGTAAATTCAAAGGATAGCAACCCCAGAGGGTCGCTGCCGGTCATTAAGATCAACGAAACTCCTTTGAGGGAAGGAAATTTCCGAAGCAATATGGATATCGCCGATTTTTAACTTGAGATTAGAATAAACGAGAAAATAACGAGTTCTACGGGATTGTTTGGAAAATATTCTATCAAGGTCGGGTCTTGCGATTATATAATATATCGAGGTTTATCTAAATACCTAGTTTCTGGATTTTAGGAACGAAACTTTAAATTACTTTCAATGTAAAAAAATAAAAAATAGAGTGTTATTATGAGAAAAAAAATTGTGTGATGAAATCATTTTATTCCGAAACAATAGATCATTTTCATAACCATAAAATTATAAAACGATTTTATATGTAGGTATAACTACCTATATAACTATGATATAACTACTAACTAACGAACTATGATATACATATAACTATGATATTGTGAATTACGAAAGAAAATTATCTTTATATATAATCCTGACAGATATTGGTACTTACGAGATTCCTCACGCGAAACATAACAATAAATAATTCTCAGCCACAAAAAGCTCTAGGTATCTTATAAAAGAATAAACATTCGATTGACACATCAGAATATTATATTCCATACATTCAAGCTCACACGAGGCAATATAAAGGGATAAACCGATAGGAAAAATACATTAAAGATTCATCTTTAGTTGAGTGGTTTTGGAACAAAAATATTTTTCGTGACCAAAACTATTTCGGTTTTGAATATTTAAATTGCCATTTTTGATATCACTGTTAGGCGAGTGTGGATATATTTTATTAATGAAGTATAAATCTGCCCCCCTATGCAAGTGGCTTTCTGTTAGCGTAGCGTTCAATAGAATAGACTAGACTAGAATAGAATAGAGATTGACGTAAGCTGTATATAAACGTTATCTACAGCTTACGTCAATCTCATACATTCGTAGTCTATTCTATTGAACGCTACGCTAACAGAAAGCCACTTGCATAGGGGGGCTGAGCCGTTTTATTCATGTGTAACATACCTAACGACGTACTTTTGGGAAAGATATCGAAACAATATCATTTAAAATATGCTTAGTCATCAATCATACATTAAAGTCGTATTTTTCTATGATTTTCTATGTTGTAAAAGGTCAATTATTGTTCTTTTAGATAAATCTCTACCCCGACTACAGCCTAAAGAATATTTAACTTAAACAATTTCGTTAATCAAGTATTCAGAGAAACCATTCGATTTCATTTAAGTTTAAATGAAATCCACAGTATTCAGTAGATGACATCACCTGAATTTCAATCGGAATGTTACAGATTGATAGGCCAAGGTTTATAAGCATCAGGTAATATAAAGCTTTTCATAGCTTTTATAGCGGCATCAGCTGCTGAAGTTACTTTACGAGATGCTAGTCTGACCTAGACGTGGGTTGTACACAGAATTTTGTTCACTCGGTTCCATTTTTCAGGGCTACAAAACCCACATGTATTCATAAACATGCGGCAATTTCGTGGAATATTCTAGAAGTACGAACATTTGTTTGGAGATCCTCTCGGAATGAGATGTTAAGTCCTTAAATTTAGCACTACGAACAGTCTCATTACGTTTAATATGTGGGTATATTGCACGTGGTTAAGTAAAGAAAATATGTTAGGCTAACGTTATGTACTCGTACTTTGCTGTTTAAATTATTTTTATTTACTTTTCTACGTAGTAAACAAAAATTTAAATGTAACTTTACGTTAAATATTAAAGTTTGTGAATAGTGACAGATATAAAATTTAAACAGTGCTATTCCATTTTCCGCAAGCAGAACCGACACAGGTGAAAATTTAAATTTTATGACATGGCAATTTCTAGACTACGTGGTTCGCTTGAGCATGAATACTTCACGGTGTAAAATTATATGGTCCGAATTAATTGCATTTCACGTAGTCCATGCATGCGATTTTCGCAATTGAAAACATTTCGTTGCAAAGCAATGTAGCGACAGTTTTACGTTACATAATTAACAAATATGAAAAGCAAATGACTATATCATGTTATAGTAAAATATGAACATGTTGTTTCTGAAACACATATGTAATAAGTATAATAATATGTTTGGCAGGTATATTTTTAATTACGTTTTAGTACAAAAAATTAACGAACAAAAAACGCATTGTTGATATTACATGACAAATAAAATCGGAAAAGTAACAAAATCTAGAATATTGATTTAAAGTTAAAATTCTACGTTACGTACGTACGTACCTATTTAGTGATCTGTGCTATCGGTTTCAGATGGACTTTATTCGTACCTACATATTAATTTTATACGTATACACTTGAAGCAATAAAATTAAGCTGTTCTTTAATATCTTTCTATACCGACACGATGTTATTGTTTTTAAAAGCTTTTCTAGATAAAAGCGGAAAAACAATTTTAATTTCATATAAAATTCAACGCAATTTGCCTCGCGCCATTTTCTTTGCACAGATATTAAGGAAACAAAACGTCAAGTCTAATATTATTAAGCTGTTTCATAGTAAAAATTTGTTATAAAAATGTTTTAGGTAATGCAATTTAAATCTTTTATAAGAATAGATTTGAGAGAAAGCTATTAAACATTCGGTTTACAAACTTCTCCGCAGATCATAATTTCGCGCCAATTCCTTCCCACAGATTATACCGACCATAGAACGTAGAGCATTATAAAGCCACAACACACAAGACGGTCAAGTTTGGGCCTCGTTGTTTTATCGGATACAGCTCGAGCGTTTTGTCCGCAATTGTTTACTTTATGTTCTATTTTCGCTGTCCATCATCTGGCCATTGTTAGCGCGTGTTTACGGCGAGTGCTCGGGTATCGAGAATGCTTGCGGTCTTACGTGTCTTTTGTAAGTGTTCATATGAAACTGGCATGTTCGTTTTTTGAGGTATGATATACTGAGATTGCGTGTTATTGTAGAAATTAGAAAAAAAATTTACACAAGATTTTGCGCTTCTATAAAAGTCTGTATTGGACGGTAATACTTATACAATCTATATCTACTAATGATTACATTATTAAATAAATACTAACAAAAAACATTCGATTATTCATTCAATAGAATAAATGTAATCGTATCTAGTAATTTCATGCGTTACAATATTATGAATGAATTATAAATAGGATGTGACTAAAACAAACACAAGAGTATTCTTGGAATTTCAAAACAAAATAAATACTTACCTTTTGTATCATATATTCGTGAACCGAATCAAGTACTACGATGGAAATAGAATATTCGTATAGCACTGTTTTAAAATTCTTCGCAATATATTCAGTAGAACTAGCAAATCATTTTACATGTTGAAAGATTTATAGAAACTGTTAGATGTCTAAATTATTAAGGACTTTGATAGGTACCTGGCATCATAACTTTGTTTAATAAATAAAATTATACGATAGTCGTACGTGAAGATGAAAGAAAAATCTAGGTGACAATTTTTAAACATTTTCTATCTTAATTTAAAAAACAAAAAGGGATATTTATAAGGAAACTCAAAAGTAGATTATTGGATAAGCGTTTAGTAAATGAATTAAGTGTTGAAATATCTTGAACTAAATCTAGTATTTATGACCTTATTAATAGAAATTCAAACGGTAAGCTAAATCTTTATTAGAAAAATTATATCCCAACTATTAAAGTCGTTTCCAAATTTAGAATAAAATAAATAAATGTCTAAGGGTATTTAGTGGATAAAAAAAAATGTATACTTTATAGTTTTTACGAAATATATTCGCAAAATAGCGTGTTCTATCTGACTAAGTATACCTATTCAATATGTATGCAGAGTTTCAAAGCTTAAAGAAAACAGTATTCATTCGAGTTTTACACTAGTTTTAATACTTCAGAACGGACTCCATAATCCGGTCTATTCATAAGCTTTCCTATTAGCCATACAAACGTTTACTTGCGGAAAATGTTCTTAAGTTATTTGCAGAGTAACAAAAACCTGTTAGTTCTCTACAGCACTTCTAGGAAGTTGAGGGATAAATCCCTTTGTCTCGCTTAGTTAGTTCCTGAAGAGGTCTATACTCTTAAATGCTTATACCAGTGTGACAAAGACGTGTAACAGATAAGTGAACATGTTTGTGGTAGATATTGAGTAGGTATTTAAAATACTACTGCTTTAAATATTTTCTAGGAGCTCACGTTGAATACACGCGTCTGTTCTCTTTTCCGTCATGGGTAATTATGATGATGATAAATGTTCAAGACCGAAATATAATTATTGTTCATTGCCACGGGATGGAATCCAGAGCTTTATTTCATCTATAGCCGCTTTACCAAAAACTAAGTCAAATCAAAAGTTTTAATCTATTCTAGATAGCAGTAATAGAATGTGTTCATTAGAGCCTACACTTACTTAAAATGTTTATTCAATGTATAAACAAACTAGCCTAGCATTGTTTCGTTAACCAACAGAATTTACTGTTTTTGTTCCCATCACAAAATAAATAATAAAACTTCATAAAAGGAAAAAGAGTTCGTCGTAACACAAATGTCAGCGCATATTTCAAATAGATCCCACTATCCTACGGATGTTTTGTATCATCACAACCGAAATCATTGTTTGTTTTGCGTTTTGATTCTTTCGTTATATCTGCTGGCTTTGATAGATCATTCTGATTGTTTGTTTGAAAGGCAGCTGAACTAAAATGTATTTACTCTGGGACCAAGTCGGGGAACTATTGACACTAATAGTGAAGCTGGGTTCATAGATATTTATTGGAATATTTTAACACTGAATTACACGAATAGAATATCAACACGTATTGGGAGTGATATATTCAGTATAAATAATTAAATAAAACTAGTGATGAAAATATTAGCCAAATAATTTTTTTATTGCTAAATTACTGAACTAGATACGTGAGGAAAGAGAATGATGACGATTATGAGACGATATGAGACGATGGGTAATTTTGAAGATATCCTTTATTACAAATAACATTAACCCTTAGTCTCAGGGATCTAGCGCACTATACACGCTCCGTCGAGTTTATTTCTATTTGGCGTCTGAACTACAAAAATACGAGCTCTAGCAAATGGTTGCAGCATCTTGATAGTGTTTATAAATAACTTATAACAAAGAGAATAGCAATAAATTTGGCGCTTTCAAGGGCTTTATCCGAACTTGGCGATTAAATTTTCAAGTTTCAGAAAATTTGGCAATGTGCCTGCGCAGCGTCTTGACTCTTGACTAATGGAATGATCGAACTGGAGCAGTTATTTGCAATTGTTTCGTATAAATACGTTTCTTATGTCATGGTAATATCAATGCATTAAAAGGTACCTATAATTCTAATTGATAAGGGTGGAACTTTGTTACAATTGAATGTCATTTCTTCCTCAAGATTGGCAAAGAGAGATAATTTGAAATATGTTATGTATTATTATGCTAATCACAAATTCTCGTTGAAATGTTTTCTTTCAGTGCAAAAAATAAATAATCTGTCATTATATTTAATTAATTAATATAAAAAGAAAAGATAATATACTTGAGTTACCGTTAGAATAAAATAAGAAAATAAGAGCTTTTTCGGTTCGAAGAAAAAGTTTAGACTCCCAAGAACGATTAACAGTGGCTGGTACGTTTTTGCTGTGACATAAACATGAAACACGTGAACACGAAATAATGAAAACCTAAGTTTTGTAAAAATACATGATTACTGCGAAACATTTGGATCGGATTAATTATATGTTGTATTTAACTTAATATTTATAAATGATAAGAATAGGTAGAAAAGTCAGGATAAAGTATTTCTATAATTATTATCCTGTGTTTGTATTATCAATTTGGTAAATAATATATTATGTGCGCAATTATCCTGGATAATAGAATTAGAAATTGAATGACAAACGCGGTCTATTTTAGTAAATTTATGACAACAATATTTAATAGCTTTACAGACCGTTAATTATCCACATGGTTAGCATAGACATGGTCTATTTTTAAAGTCTATTTCTATGAAAGTTAATCGAGCATTGCTCTGTCAATTTAATACTATGAAAGCTGTCTATTGAGATGAAAGTCTGCAGTTTGAAATTATGCCCAGATACCAACATGCATCTACTACAAGATATAAAATGTGAAATGTAAGTTTATAATATATGAACTTCTGGAGATTGTCAATCTTATTGGTTATGTTTTAAAATATTGTTATACCTAAATAATATCCTATTACAATTTTATATGACTAAGTACTATGGATATAATATAGATGCATCTTGGCCTCGTAAAATCAACATAAGACGAAAACTACCTTAGCATGCAAACGTGTAGCGCGATAGAATTTTCAATATTGTTCAAATATTGAAACTCCCCGATCCACAAAATCACTTCGGCACCATTGTAATGCCTACACTTGTAGAATAGAAATGTGTTATGTAAAATAAATGGTAGCAATGCAAGTTATTACTAGAACAAGTAGGTATGAGGAAATGGAAATTTGAAGCAACAATTTTGAAATTCGATTATTGATGCACGGAAGACGAACGAAGTTTGAGAATCGATAGGCCATTATTGAAATTGTGTAAGTTAACATGTAATTTATTTGTTCGTTTCGTTCGTTTTTCTAGCAAAATAATGAGAGAATAAGATTCAGGTAAAAGGTATAATGTAAGGTTTCCTTAGAACACGTTATTTCTATTACGAGTAGGTACATATTAGTTCATAGAAAGGGGACGAAAGACTCAATTTAGTAATCTGAAATAACAATTCATATTATAAAATCGACTTAGGTATCATAAGAATTTAACATATCTGTTTAAATTTAATTTATTATAGGTAATGCCAAACTTTGAATGTTCTAAAAATAATATCACTTCATTGAAGTGAATTCCAAAGGCAGATTTTTACAAAATAAAACTACGCAGATAAGGATCATAAAAAATGAATACCACGCTTGCTGTACGCGTTAAGAATATTCTTCGAAGGCGTGAAAACTTTTAATGGTGACACTCGTGAACGCCCAACTGATTCGGCTTCATTTCAGCAGATTTCAATTATACTTTTTTTACAGCGCAGTTTCACTTCAAATTTGCGGATGTACGAACAATGTTCAAGTGCCCTCGACGGCAAAGCCGACCTGATTTTCACATTTAGTATTTACCTATTTCAAAGCAACACAATGACTCGGGAAGGCATCCTCATAAAAGATGCTCGGTTAAGGACTGTGGCCTTATTCCTCAACTGGAACATGCTACATTTATTTAAAAGTGTTATTCTCCCGCGTTGTCTGTCGTATTGTGGCATGGAAAATGCGCTCACAAACGTTTTATGGAATTTTAAAAATGTTAATTCCGTCCCTGAATATATTTCAAGGGATACGGCTCTTCTACGCATTAACACGTGTGATATTTTTTAGGGTTGAAATTGAATATGGGATTAAAGTATTATCTCGTATACTTAACTGTGCTAACAATTACATTTGTTAAATTATAAAATACAAAATTGGATAGATTCATTTTCCAAAGATATTCGAATGCGAATTCAGTTCTAATAAATTAAATAACCATTGAAATTCTTGGCATTTGGATCCTTTATTAATCAGACGTATAATTTAGTTACAATATTAAATTCTGTTACAGAATTAGAAATCCGAGTTACCTATCTGGATACTGGATAGTTAGAAACGGGAACGCCGAGATAATCTATTTATCGTTTCAGGAAGGTGAAATGGCGCGAAGCTCCATTTCTAACTCCGCTTGTTTATAGAAAAAATATACAAGAAATTAACTGATACATTGTAGTCTCTATTTGTAATTTGCTATTTATACAATTTCTGTATGATACACATTTCAAAGCTGAAGTAAATTGCGATTTTGTGATCGCGTGATTGCTGTGAGCTACGATAATCACGTGAACATTGATTTTATAACCATTTAGAGCAATTTATGTCAATAATCGATAAAGTAGTCGGTTTTATTATGCACGATACGACACAAAAAATAAATGCTGGTATAAACTAGTACAATATTCTTTGTAATTTTAACGCGAGCTTATGGGAGATGGAATTTGAAAGAAACCTTATTGTAAATTGGTTGCATAAACCTTAATTTGAACGTTAACTAATGTAAAAATATCGGAAAATATTATTAGGTATATATTTTAACAGTCACATTTTTTGTTACTGAAATAGAGTAAAAGTCCATTTACGCCCACATTTAATTAAAAATGTTGTAGGTAACACAATATTGTTGGTGTTTGCAAACAACTATTGAAAACAAGCGATGAATATGTTCATAAAAAAGTATGAGATTCGACGTCAACATTTACTTAACATATTACTGTATATACAAAGTACACTTGTTGAAGCGAACAAAAGCTTAGTTCTTAAGTCCAAAAACAAAGTTAGGCAACAACAAAATTGTTAAAATTGGATTCAGGGCTTATGTGTTTCAATACAACTTTTAAGTTGAGGCTAAAAGTAAATTTGAATACGACATTGTAATATGTGTTGAGTTTAATTATGTTCGAACTTCGGTTAATTATATTTTTTCAGTGTGATAACTAAATCGTTTGATGGGTCAGTAGTAGTGGCTGGACGTGTCATTAACTGCGTCCCTTATCGGAATTTAAAACTACTATCTTCTAAGAAATATTGATGAAATTATGAATCATCTAAAATAATAATTAATAAAAAATGGTTTTGTGAATCAAAATTCAAATCGAATATCCAGAAATGTTTGATCTAACCATAAAAAGGATAAGAGCTTTGCGCTTTAAAATTGCATCTAAACTAAACCACTTCTTTAAACGACTATACCTTGAATTCATCTTCAGTATTTATTTTCAGCAACACGTGTTTGTTGCACTTAAAAGGAATTAGGATAAGAAAAGCACGGAAATTCTTGATATCGTATATTGCTTACTCATACCTTATTGACTAATATAGAAGCAGGATGATTTGGCCTGAACGATTCAATAGGTACATGCGTAGAATAAGACTACCTAATAAATCCCAGAACCATCCCAGAATTTGCTATAGCGTGGCTGGAATATAAATTGTAGGAATAATATGGTCACAAAGGCTTCTGAGTGCCTAATAACCTCTATGGCACATCAGAGGCTGGACGATCTATAAATTTCAGACTCACTTTTCTCTTCAGCTATATTTGCTTTTTGTTACGTTGTGTAATAAATCATTACAGATTAGATATTATTACTATTTTTTTTTATTAAATATACTCATGATTTTCATTGTTATTGAAGTTTTCAGTAACGGCAAGTATAGTAAGTTTGAGCGTTACAGTTAAAACATAGTTAAACCTTATGTTTGTTCTGTTTACTGATCACCTAATATCCTGTAAACATAATTTGTCTATTACATGCATCCCCCGTAGATGATATTATCAAAAACATAATATTTATTAATACTTATAAAAATATTTGAAATATATCTTTTATCAATTATTATCACTAAAGATTCTTCAAATAAAAGCACAAATATAGACAAGACATAACCCAGCGTCTGTCAATTTTGCACCAATATGTACAAAATCTAATCAATACCTCTACAAGGTGTTAGAAAAATACGTTTATTATAAACTGTTTCAACTCCCTAAGCTTCCCGCTGTGGCTCCAACCTTGATAATTAAAATAAACCAATAGCAGTGTATCGACAGGAAATTTATAGACATAAACTCATATTTCAAACGAAGTACTAAATTAATACACGTTTCGCGTTATAGGATATGCTCGCATGTGTATGTTTCGAATCCAGTATGTATTCATAGATCTTGTGACCTTGACAGCTGAGCCGAAGGTCGAATACCATCGGTCAATAATATTTTAATACTGGTTAATAAAACGCTTTAGTGCAGATGAACTTGTTTTCTTACCGCTTGTTCAAACGGAAAGCTCGCTGCACGATATTTTATAATGAACGGTCGTGTTCCAATATTTATTATGCATACGAGACGTTGTCTTTGGTAATAAACATGCGTTAGACGATATTACTATCTGCAGTAGTTGTTTAGAAGTGAATAATAAAACGACATGGTACACGAATGAAACTGGGCAATTTCTCTTACTTAGGCGAATGAAAAGAAAACCGATTCGAAGACTGGAGGAAAATTGGATTATAATGCTATTCAGAAGATGACGTTGGTTGTTTCAGGTTACAAAGGTTTCAAAATTCTTTCGGCGTTAGATAGCCCATTTATTGAGGAAGGTTATAGGCTATGGTGATGGAGCGGAGCAATGCGGGTGAAACCGCGGGGCAATGCTAGTAAAGTATAAATGTTGTTTATATTGTGCTAGCTAAATGATCTCCGCATCCAAAAAAATACCTAGCTTTAACCTATACTAAAATATAGTTTATTATTATTAGCTTATTTGTCCTCTTCTAATAAAAAAATAAATCACACGATCATAAAGTTATTATCATTTTATGATGTGTTTACTTAGATTTCTACATAAACTATGAATCTCAAGAAAAACAAAACAATAAAGTACGAATAATATTAACGAAATAATATTTCTACGTCTCTATGTCTACATTAAAATGGGTATAAATTATAACATTTAAAATTAAAACCAAGGCAAAACTTTATACTAGTGAACTTATTCATAACACAATATGTGGAACATAATATTATAATGTTCAGATTATCTTTGATTGGATATTTGAAACTTCGGAACGTTCTCATGATCATTGTTGAACTTGGCGAAAGTTAATTGAAAATGTTACGATATTCCAATTATCCAGTCTCGGTGTTGCCACAGGTTCAATTAAAAATTTCATACAAGAATATGTGCCAGCTTGTTTTCAATTAAGAGCGCATATTCTATTTAACGCAAGTCAAAAACTCCGCGATCTATTACGATAGATCGCGGCTTGCGCTATCCTTTTACTATGAACAGCATAGGTCCGCAGGAGAGCGCCGAGCAACATGTCCTCTCTCTGGAAAGGCTCGCTGCCGACTGATTTTGATCGGGTCGCGCGCAGTGTTTTATAGTACTTTAAAAAAAATTGTAGAAAAATAATAGAGGTACCTTAGTTGATTTTTTAAATTTTATCTTATAAGTAAGACATTCTTTTATTGCAATATGTATAAATTATATTCAATAAAGTCAAATATCTTGGTGAAAATAATAATTTTGTCGACTATAATTTCTAAAAAAATTCACATTGTTCGGATTTTAATTTCGTAAGTTAGGAGTCCAAAATAAAAAAATCTTTTAACTAACTATTTTAATAAGGATTTTTGCAGTTAGTTAAAAATAATTGTGTGTTAGATCTGTCAGCAATTTCAGATATTTTTAGCTTCGAAATTGACACTAAAAGTGAAATCAAGTAATCATCGGATCAGTTATCTTGATGGTATTCAGAAATACTGTATTAATTGAAAAAAACTCTTAACTAACTACATAGACAATAAAATTTCCTAAAATTATTAGTAATTCATATGTTTGTAAGATAAGTGGTTGATGGACAATCTGGTTTGAAAAATCACATATTTGAGCCAAACAGCGCACGGACCGCGTACACAGGCCACAGCCTTAAGCAAGCTAAAACATTTCTCACACAACAGAAATATAGTCATTTAAATGATAATAAAGATGATTGGTGATTTGTGTACATTAGACAATTTCGTAAAAGGCGTAATTTTTATCCGTGGTAAAAAAATTACGCCTTTTACGAAAAGTAGCAGTTAGTTACGAATTTTAGTAAATAACAATTAGTCAGAAACAATGAACTGATGAAACAGAGGTACAAAAAGTAAAAATCAGTTGGTCTGAAAACACAAACTACGCTCAAATACAATACAAACTTTAGCGAGCTAAAGATCATTAACTTGTCAGGTTTCAGTGTGGAGAACGAGTAGAAAACATAAATTAATAGTTGTCTAGTTGTCTAGATAAATGCTTTGTATTTTCTGCACATCTGAGACAACTATTTGTATCAACGCTTGGCTTATCCAGAGTTCTAAAGCCGGCGGGACTACATTGTAGGCACCTCTTTTCAGTGACAACCAGCGTTTAGGTAACATTTACGTGTATTCTCATTAGGGATTTAAATGTTATTGTTGTTTCTTGTTTGTTATAGTGGATGAATTGTTGCGAGGCTCTGTCTTCCTAACAACTTTGTAAGTTGTTGAATAAATTAAGTGTCCATTTTGGAACAGAATTTTTGAATTTTTTAGTTGGGTATCTTTAAAATATAAATTAATATTCACATTATAATTACATATTAGCATTACATAAACGATAATGTGTTTTGTTTACACACATATTATAACTATATATTAATATTTAATTTGTTAAGTATATGATAACGAGTGTATGAGTGTATTCATTTATTACTATGTTGAAGTTCATCAATAATGAATATAGCCAAGATGGCGAAATTTTTGGGGCGGAATAATCTTACGAAGCATAACATTTCAAATGGACAAAAGCTTTCTTTGATGTCACAAACAGAAAATGGTGTATAACTAGAAATTTTAAGTCATTGAGGAATCGAGAACAAATTCCGATCCAATGATATTATTCTATTTCACGGAGGCTCCTTTGGCTTTCAACAAATTTATCTTTGACTATTCAATAAACGCTGTAAAGACACTTGAATGGTTCAAATTTCTCATAAAATCTCATTACAACAATATTCTATTTAGGAAAGCCGACGACAATATTGCCTACCGACAATTACTTTGGACCTGATTTTCGACTCTAGGAGTTTACTTTTCAATAGCGATTTAATTAAAATCGTTGGCTGAATTAAAAATCTAAGTGTACCTATTTGAAGAATAGGAAAGTAGAATACAGTATTAATTCTGTTTTTTTACAAAAGTATATTTTTTATAATTTCACTTCATCCTTTGTCAATGTAATCATTTTTCATACTAAAATAATAATACATACATACTAGACTTAATTATTACCTGCCTGAGTCTATGTGACGGTATTTTTTTAGAAATCTTAAAAATTAATAGGACTCTCGAGATAGAAAATAAATTCATATTTTTTCAATAGATCACAAAAATTACAGGACATCTTTTAATATTTGTCCTAGAAAACTGGATTTTAAAGTTGGATTGCGATCAATCGATGCATGCATGTCATGTTCAAACGGTGTTTGCTAGTCTTGGCTAGCTAAATCGACGCAATGGTAATAAACATGTTAAATTATTGTTAGATTTCATTGATTGTATGATGACAATTTCAAATTTTATCGTAAAATCCTCTTTTTTTGTGAGGAATTCTTGAGGATTCTTACCGACTAAAACCCCACTTTATTCCGTTTTAATGGTTCGAATTCTTCTGCGACCATCTTAAAAACCCCTGCAAATTCGTGCACCTTCGTATGGGAAAACGGAGAAATACGGCTATCTTTGTATTAAAATAAAATAAGAGACATATAAAAGGAATTGACAAAACAGTTTGGTTGGACGGAACTGAAAGGAGACTTCATGCTCGTACGTGATTTTTAGTGAAAGGATTTATTCAGCAAATATAGGGTTTGAGCTTTATGCTATTGGAAGTTAGTATTGCAAATAATCAGCCATCAATTTAAATATCACTTTCAACGACAACTTTCATGTAAACTTGTAATTATATTATTACGCATACATCAATAAAAATGCCACGTGTACCTAGTCTGTGTGCTCTATGTTGTTATAGAGTCGATTAGGTACTGTATTATAAAGACATTATAATAATATAAAATTTTCCCTGAAACTCATGAATTTTTAGTTCATAATTTAAATATATGAAATCAATAATCTTCTAGTAGTTGAACTCAAAAGTATGAACCACGTGTAAAATGCGCAAGTATAGTCGCGCCGCTGTCAAGTTAAGTTTACTCGGTTCGCTAAATCTCAGCAAACACTTCAGTATTATAGCTTATAACAGGTCTATTTAAACAAGTGTACCAGTCGGCTGAACACACAAACATTATTATGTACGCTACGTGTGTTTGGCGTCTTATTTAGTGGTGATTTATACCTATCTTCAATCAGCACAACAACGGTAAGCGTACTAGCGTCATACATAAGTAGGTAATTCTCGTATTAGAATCTATTGTGTTAGGGAATTTATAAATCATATAACTATGTTAAGCTATCGTGATATGTACCTACTATCAGAAAAGAAGTATGTTTATATGAATAGCGCTTATTATATATCATTTTGGTAGACCTCAATTATTAGAAAAAGCACGCATGAATTTATTTCTTGCATGAAATATATTATTTAGACATAGCTTTATTTTGATGTAAAACAGAAAGGGAGCCTTTAAAGGAAGTTCTTCCTAAAAGGGTTCCGTTATCAAATATATTATTTAAGATACATTTCATAAATTATTCACGAAATACGAACCACTTGAAAATCACGATTCCATTTACAATAGAAATACCTCCGGCAGTTATTAAGAAATATTTTTAATTATCAAACAAAGCCGGTGCCAAATTAGTATCGTGTTTCATTTCTCCATCCATCGTTTCTTTTCATTCCCGAGGGTAAAAATTTATACAATACATTTACTTTGCTTGCTTTTAAAATCATTTTTTATACTAATTTGAATAATAAATCAAGCGGTGGAAATTGAAAATGTCGTAACATTTTCGTACAATTGAATTAGATATAATATATATTAGTAATATTTGGAAATAAATATTTCCAAAATGTTTCTATGGGCAATGATTGATACGGTAGCAAAACAATATATTTTTTCAGTTAAAAGAAGCTCTATAAAGAGCTAAGCGAGATATTCTTTCCTTAAAAACATTTTCTTATGAATTTTAAATAATTACAATGTTATGTAACCACGAAAAAATAATTACAAAGATATAGGTAAGTACCCACTGAATATATTTACAAAAAATGATCAACCCTTTCCGAGTAAAACCCGCATCGTTGTCCAAAGTACAAACAGAGATTTTCTGGCGCTGTTAAATCGTAGCATTTAATTTTGTTTACTGAACCATTAAATGTTATTCGTTAATAAAATTTCATTTATTATGATAATTTGCGATAACTTTGTTTTTCCGCTGAGAGCAATCTACAAAGAAGTTGACAAATTCACCTCTTTTTATGAGAAGAGCTATAAAAAATTATTATAAAATGTGTACATGTATTATGCCTAATACCTTTTTATACAGTGGTCTGATTAGATAACAGTAGATATTACAGGATATGGTGCCCCATAGACCCAAAATAAGATGTGTCCATAGAGTTTGACACAATTCAGTTCCGAACTATAATTAAAAGCTACGAACAAGAAATATCACAATGAATCTCTGAAATAAGCTCTGAAACTTCAATTTCAAACATAAAAGTTTCAATAAAGCTGTTGAAAGTCCATATTTTACACTTATTTGTATAAAGTATCCTAGAAAATCGGAAAACGCTTCCGCATGTTTCTGTCAGGTCATTTTTCAAGATTGAATCAACAGAGCCATCCTAAAGCAAATCTTGAAGAAGGAACACTAAGAAATTTTGATCGATGATGCAATAGCCAACTTTGTTGTATGGAGATAGTCTGCGTTTGAAAGAATTCATATATCAAGTTTTTATAATCTCCGTATGAAGTCGGTAAACGGTAAAATTCAGCATGTTGGTTTTGGTTTAAGACAAATTTTCGTTATAGATATTATTGTTTTTAACAAAATATATACTTACTGTCATATACTTACTATCGTTAAAACCGTAATTAAACTTTTGCATGAAGTGAAATTCTTTCGTCAATTCCTTAATTTACTTGAATAAGAAATATAAGTTAGTAACATGCTGCATACACAAAAATAATACGTATTATCTTTACCGTCGTACATTTATTTCATTTATACCCTTGCATACAGTTAAGCAAAAAATTGTTATTTTTAATTAAGCCTTGGAAGTTAGGAATAACAACTACGATTCAATTGTCAATGCATGGCAACATTCCAAAATTGCTTACATAATGCCAGGATTACTGTCTCCGGACCACTGGGTTGCCATATATGACGTGAATCAATGAAAATAACTTGAAAATAAAAATCTTTTCATTTCACGTAAGTACCTACATTTAGATATTAAAAAGTTGGTTCATTACCACGCTCATTGTAAAGCTTTGAAAGCGTCGAGTTAAATAATACAATGAACAAATTGCTTTTAAAATCCCTTATAAAGGCTTTACCTTCGGAATATTTAATTTTAGATATTCTTGTGTATTCAGTGTACTTGATTCCGAGAACGATTTATAATTTGTGATACTATTAATTTGTATATTGTGAATGGTGTTGGAATTCTGTTACAATTTATAATTATTAATTTGTAATAAAATGAAAACGTTGTCCATCTTTACACCAAAATTATTTATTAGAGAACAAGCTTAAAATCTCACAGTATAATGGCATTTATTACCGTTCTTCAATATACAACCAATTTCGTTGGATAAAGATTAAAAATCCAATTATTATCTATATTTGGAACTTGTGTAAAATCAAAGTAAATTTTAACGTAAAACGATTCCGATATGGTAAAAATTGGTAGAGTAAGAAGCATTTGTCTATTATTATATATGTTTTGATCGATTTCCTTTTATGAACTAAATACTTTATAGGAGTTAACGACCATTATTACATATGGAATAAAGGTATATTTTTATGTATTGATGAAAGCATACCTGTGACAGTATGTTATACAAAAAAATGCTTTTTATCAAGGTGTAAATATAAGTCGTAACAGCTGAACAATGTGCCACTTCAAAACCTTTATTCACGTCAAAAACCAATTGCTTATTGACGTCGTTTGGTGACGTTAATTGGTGGCTTTGGGTCGATTTAATTGGAGTATTTTCTGTTTCAACTTCTAAGATTTAGCTTTATAAAATAAGAATCTACTAAAAAAGAAGGGACTACAAAGCAGTTCCATTAGACATTATATTTCATAATATTTATTCGTAAAAAACGTCTAGATAATCATAGCTGTTGGAAAATTTGTTATTTTAATATTATATTTAGTAGGTACAGTATTGCATTTAATAAAATATTACCAAGTATCAAACTATAACCCGTGGCTCTCTCGTTGATGCGGCTTGAGGGAACACAGTGGGGTTTTGGTCGGTAGGAATCCGACATAACCCACGGCCCCTTCCCTGGAGGCCGTGGGTATCTATGCAAGATTTCCCCACTAAAAAAAAAAAGGTATCAAACTGTAGAAAAGCAAAAAACAACAAGAAGCATTTAATGTAATGATTTTTGGGAGACATTACTTAGTTAAAGATGAGTTTATTGTGATCGTAACTTTATAGTTAAAGAGTTAATTGTTCCAACTATCATGGAATGCTAAATGAGATAACAATCAAGTAATAAATCTCATAGCTTAGTAGAGTTGTTCTAGATTAAAATTACTTCACGTTTAACTACGGTTAAGGAATAAAACTTGTTACATAATTTTAATATCACTTAGCTTGTACATGTATGCTAATATTACATCAATGAGGGTATTTTTGTATTGCTGTTTAATCCTATTGTACCGAAAGTGAATATAAATCTAGGTTCAATGCTGAAAATGTAATGACAAGCACCTTTTCGTAAAACAGATACAAGATAAATTCGGGAATAAAATCATACATATGCTATTACTGTATTCACCTGATATCCATCAGAATATTCGACGAATAAACGTACTTCTCCATATATCTCTAGGGAATAAGACTCCTTTGTTTGTGTAATTCAACTTCCAATTTCCCGCTATCTACAGCTTTTATATTGCTTCAAAATCTTTTCCCGATCCAATACAAGATCAAATACGAAGCCAAAGCATGAAGATTAGTCCACGCGTGCGATTGAGCAGAAATGTAGCTTCTAGATTTTATCTAAGCCCTGCTTCACTGAAGTGAAAATCCGAATGAAATGCTTTAACAAGTAATATGGGAGCGGTGATAGACTAAAAGTAATAGTGAAAACGTATTTTTTGGTAGTAGCTATTCCAAAATATGTGTTTAGGTATTTTTTAAAACAATTTATTCAATATCATCTGCTTTGGGTTCATAATAGTATTCATTGGTATACAATATCTCGGATAAATCATAATATCTGAATACCATTTATAGACATTCACAAGTAAATTCATTCAATATTAAGTGCTTAGACAAGAAATATAAAAAACTTTATAATATTTCAGTTTCTTTTCAAGAAAAGCCAGCTAAAGAAGATTAAGAAATCCCAAATTAGAGATTGGTTACATAAAATCAAGATACCTATTACAGCGGTGTTGTTTGCCTCCGTGAGCCGATTTCGCAACGTTCGTATTCTAAGAAAATAGTCTATAAAAGTAATGTAAAGCTGATCTATGATATTAATCTTACAAAATGATTGTTAGATTCGGGTTAGAAACTTGGTAAAGTTATCAGAATCTTGTTTACTTAAAACTAAAAAATCTTGTATACTTAAATCTTAAAAAAGTTAAAAAATATAATCATCAAAATAATTAAATTGAATGACTCAATGCCAAGAGCATTATTAATATAATATATAAGTACTCCATATAATTTATTTTTATATTGATGAAGATTAATAACGCATTTTAGTCAATAGAGACCTTACACATAATAGTCAAAACAAGTTTGAAAGCGAAACAATTCTATACATATTCCAGTAATGTAATTTATGAATACATAAGAACCTATTATAATGTAGGAAGTTTTTGCAAAATTAAACAAAATATTTTCGTATTCAAGAGAATGTTTTTCGGTGACATCTTCCTGTCAGGGCGGCCGCCTAGCAATTCAACTACATTTTTACAAATGGGAGCCATTTCTTTGCATGCGAAGTGAAATGGCCCTAAGTTTGACACAGTGAAATGTTTATAACGCCTTCCTTTGTTTACATCGCGTAAATATGTATTATAAAAAGCTGAGCCTATGTAAACGTTAATATACGAAATTGTTGTAATGGTGTTTGTAAAATAAAATAAAACTAGGAAACCGGTCGTAGTTTTTTGTAATATAAATCTAAATGAAGTGGAACTAGTGAATTATGGGTTTCTTTACTATAAAATGCATTTCCATCAAGGAGTAACAATACCTACTAAGTATAAACATGGACCAATATAATCTCAAGTATATTGGTCCATGGTATAAATTAAAAAATAATATATGTAACAAATGATATTTACACAATCGTTATTATAAATCATCAGCCATGCTGTTTTAAATGGTCTCTTAACATTGCCAATAAAACCGCCCCAGTTTGCGAACCGAAAAACAGTTCGTAAAATTTCACGCATGACTTTTGAACTTCATCAATATTGATTGAAACAGTACTCGAATTAAATCGTAAACAAACACGAGGCAGAATGTCATAACAATGTTAACGTTAAGCCTTTATTTATACAAACTGTTTTGATTTCATAATTCACAGCGAACATCTGCTAACTGTGCATTCATTTAGCGAAGAAAGATTCACAACTCAAGCAGTTAAGTAGGCCAGTGTTGTTATCGCGGTTTTATCACGTCCCGATTATAAGTTGACAATGCTTTTGTGTTGCATTACACGCTTGAATTTCATATAGATAAAAGATTAAATGTGCTTTGCAAATAGATGCGTTTATACCATATTTTGCGGTTCATTTTTAAACTAGCATTGTACATTATATGCTTATGATTTACATATTTAAAGGAATTCGTATAAGTATAAAAAGGAGGACAAATTTCACCTGCCTTAATGTGTTTTAAGTAGCAGCTAATAATTACTTCGTACGGGGAAAATTATAAAAGGTGCACGAATATCTGAATATCTGACCATAAATTTTATAAGTGATGTAGATATCTAAGTGTATAGTGACGTTAGAATTTATAAGTGTCACCCGAAGGTGTCACCTACGAAGCGTCGCACGCAAACCTCTTCACATAAAATATGATTCGTCGGGAATTCAGTTCACGCATGAACCATTAAGGCTTTTACATGCGCTAATAACCTTGACCATACTTGACGGATCTCAAACCTCTCCCGCTGCACCTTCTTTTTTCCTCGCATTTTGTATTTAAAAAGATACTAATCAGTGAAACAAAATATCCTCGTCAGGGACTGTTGTGCAACTGATAATTTATTAAACATAAAATTTTCAGAGCTCTAAGTCAGCAGGTTACGAAGTTTATAGAGTATTTGCGGAAAAATCGATGACCACGGCACATTTTTTTTCTAGAAATCTATTAACTTTGGAAAAAAGTCCTCGCGAGCAATTAAAGATCAAAGACCATCCTATTTTATATATTTTTTTCGGTATTGTGCTTTATGTTGTACCAGACTTTATAGAAGTTGAACATAGTCGAAATTGCCGGGTAACGCCTTAAAATATTAAGCCAATACAGACTTCTAAATTCAACAATATTTCGTTGAATGAAACATTCTACAGCAGAAATTTTCAATATAAAATATAATATGTATAGCAATACACTTACCACAACTAAATATAACTGAGCGTGAAGTCTTGCAGAAAAATAAACACTCCACTAAATATCCACGATCCTGTTAGTTTCGTTTCGTTGGAACACGACACAAATCTGTAACAAAAATATTGGTATAAAACGGTTTCTTTCTTTATAAATATTCTAATATACGTAGACTATAAAATAATTGTATAAAATAATTGTATTTTAGCTGAAATTCAAACTTTACTTATTCGGACTTCTCTTAGAGGCACTGTTGAATCGTCATAACATATTATTATATTGATATTTACATTTACCACTGATATAATGATATTTTTGTGATTTGTGGTGAGTTTTACTAAATGTGTGAAATACCTTTTATTATTATTAACTTTTCCCTTATTTACAGTGATAATGACGGTTGAGACGAAGAAAGAAAAATACCTCGGTCTGGCAGGACACAGAAGAGGTGATCACCTAGGTTCCCTTAAGAAAATCGATCAGTGAAACAGATATATGCATAATGAAGATGCACCTCACTTGGGAACTCAGGATTTTATTTTATTTACAAATTACAGTGGCATTAAAAAGCGATGTGTACTGCTTTAAATCACTGATTAGGACCCCATAGAGCTCGCTCTATCAAGAAATAGAAGACACATCACGATATAAATAATGAAAATCTATAATGAAATGGATACAAAATCGTATTCCATACACAACATAGGACGCCAAATTTATAAATATTACGGTTTCAGTGATATTACTTTAAGGGCGCTTGTGCACTACAAGGAATTTTACTGTCCGGCATTCCGATTTTTTACGGTCCGGTGTGGCATGAAAAAACCGATGAATTGCTTGTGCACCTGTCCGTCTTTACTCGGATCAGTGCGGTACAGTTCAAGGAAGTTTGGCGGTATAATGCTATCATAAATGATTGTTTTTGCATTTTACAAGAAACGAGTAAAAATATAGAAGGTGAAATATTATATTATTTCGTTATAATAAAAAGTAAAGTTCCGTAAGAGATTTAAAATGCGTGTTTCACTTATTTATTTTAATCGGTGACGAGGAGCTAAAGCTATTCCCACTTGAACTTTAACTTACCAACACTTACTTAGATAATAATTATAGGTCAATGCTTGGTCAATGTATATAAAATAACAATACCGACTTCTCAAATCTCATTGCCAACTAAAAGAAAGTAAAACAAGAGCTTGCTTTCAATTGGCATATGCAGTAAAATCCAAGCAAGTGGGCATTCGAAAACAATTATACCTACAGCGACTCGTAGACACAAAAAACCATCCGGAATAGGGAAAAGTAAAATGTCGGACAGTAAAATTACGTATAGTGCACAAGCTAGTATATAGATTAATGGCGTGCTATACCGGACCGTAAAAAATCGGAATGCCGGACCGTAAAATTCCTTGTAGTGGACAAACGCCCTAACCCCATTTTAGCTTCACGTAACCAATGTCAATATGTTATATTTTATATTGACCTGTACGATCGTTGAGTGAGCATTTTTTATGTTATGTTTGTTTTATGTTTATTGATTTCATATATAAAATTTGATAGGTAGCTACATTAATTTAATGAAATTATTAGTAACTTTGATTGTCAATTGAAATACTAATGTCATAATATGAAAGATACTTGAAGCAGAAAAGAATCTTTCTCTCTAGCCGTCCGCGTCGATATAAATCTATAGGTAAGTACATACTATTATTGACCACATAATATAATATCTATTTAAGACAAGCTTTAAATAAATCAATACAAAATGAATTATTGAGATAATCTTTTTTTTGTCATACTCAAGAATATTCGCTTCAAATAAAATGATAAACTTACGTTAATCCGAATCCGGCTTAATAATATTTAATCCAAAAACTAATGCAACCTAAGCTTCGCAACCACAATAATTGACAACGTAATGTTATCTCAAAAACCTAAATCCCATGTCGGGTAAAATTCTCTTTGAGGTCGTAATTGTTCGCGCCATAATGAGAAAATCAATTATTCACGAAAAACCACCGCACTGTAATTTTCTTGACACAAACTTAATCCAAATAGAAATCAGAAACACGCAAGCTACAAATTTGGGTTCTCAAATACACTGTTGAGTGCTTTATGTTTTCACACGTATTTAATAAGTACCTTTGTGTAAGCTGTCAATTAACCTTTAATTAATTGATTAAAATAGTAAAATAATGACAACTATGATCCTAAGTGTAAATATTGTGTGTAATTTGGTGATAAGAATCGTTTTTCCGGATAACGAATCATTATTATAAGAGCGGGGTATACTTTAGCCATATAATAATCAACACATTTATTCTACACTGTGGTACCTACTTCAACTTTTTGTCCAGATTCTCTGTACACATAACATACTTAAACATAAGTAACTCTTTTCGTTAATGATTTAAAAACATTCTGTTTCAATTTAAAATGCAGCTCATTAGCGCTTGCCTGAATACATCAAACATTCATCCTCACAAACTCGTTTATAATTTCAGTAGGAAAGACGTTTTATTTCCTATTCAATACGTCGATTCATTAAACACATTTGTAATAAACATAGCTCAATAGTGAAGTACGCTTTAAACATTATGCTTTAAATGAATCCATTTGGGATGTATTATTTTCAATAATCATAATTTTGAAATTATAGTTCTGTGTGTAATGTGTATAAATAATCATATGAATGGCGAGTCTAACGAACAATAAATTTTAGCTTCTTTTTGAACTTTTTTAATACAAACTCGAACACATGTTTATTGTTATAATTTATCAATCTGCCGATTAATCAAGGAATGCTTTGGATTAGACAGTTGTGTATTTGTAGTACGCCCTTACTTTGTTTATTTTATGAATGATAGATCAGTACATTTGTATCTCGACTTTGTTTACCTCTATGTATACCTAACGAAAACTCAGAATATTTATGTAGTACTAAGAGTTACAATCTGAATAAGTTTACTTATAACTAAAGTAATAATCTTTAGGGTTAGATACCTACAAATAAAACTAAGATTACAATTTAACATTAAAAAAAATCGATCAGTCTGCTTTTTAACGAATAACATTTTCATTTTCTAACAAAAATTAGCTAACTAAAAGCATAAATGAAAACAATATGTAACCTAGATTCTAATAACTGAACCATAACCATAAGGGAAATCTTGTAAGCGATCCATTATTGCTAACATAAAATACCAACAAGACATGTTAAATTACAAATTACGATATTGGCATTTAGTACCACAATACATTATTAATTATAACCTTTTTCTGTATAATGGCTAAGTTTAATACGTAATGGACATAGAGCTTTCATAACTCTATGGAGAACTTTTCGTTTAAATCCATACTAATATTATAAATGCGAAAGTAACTCTGTCTGTCTGTCTGTCTGTTACTCAATCACGCCTAAACTACTGAACCAATTTGCATGAAATTTGGTATGGAGATATTTTGATACCCGAGAAAGGACATAGGCTACCTTTTATTGCGAAATATGTACCACGGGCGAAGCCGGGGCGGACCACTTGTATTTAATAATTTAGTGATGGGTAAGTAGTACTTTTCGAAGTATAAAAGTAAAAAAGTGAAATTATGAAATGCCTTGTTAAGTAAAGGTCAATTTTTATTTGTAGGTATATTTTTCTTTTTGCATCATATCTACATATTGCACGTACGTAGAAATTTGAACATCTGTTAGCCGATTTAAAGATTTTAATTGACAGGAATTAAAATTACCAATACAAATCAATAGAAAATTCTCACGTATTCTATATTTAGCTTCAATATCATTACAATACCTTAGTATTACAAACAGTATCATTTATACGTTCGATCCGTACTCAAATGATTCCAAATCAAGGCCTCACGACTTATGTAGTGACGTACACAAGCTTTTAGTTATCAAGCATTATACCACTCGTATTTAGTTTATCCGAACATGTTATATATGTGTTCGTAGATTTATCATTGCATTTTCAGAGAGCTTGCTTCGTTGGATTATGAACGTAGCACGTAATCATTTCAATTCGCAGATAGAATCAATATTAAGAGAACGTCCAATTCGATTAGGTTGTTTGGCCTTTAAATTGAAGGGGCAGTGGACAATGAAAGCTGTGTAAATTCAATAATGTCTTCATCTTACCATCATACCTGCGTACGACTGTTAATACGATCAATGATTGGTTATTACGTATGTTTTACATAGGTAAATCTCAAATTTCAAACAATTAGTGAGAGGTTCTAATTAATTCGCCACTAACCGATTATAATTGGTAGAGATTTCGAAGAATAATTTGAGACTTTTATAAATCGAATAAATTAAAATTTACAAAGATAAGCATTCAATGGGCATGTATTAAATGAATTTAAGTTGGGACGAAACCAGGCTAAAACAACAAATAAGAATACGACTCTGGGTTTCTGCAAATGAAATGAGGCTTCCCGAAATGCAAACGAGTAAAGTAATTTATAAGTTGTGTCTGTCTGTTTATGAATAAAATGTTTCTCTTTCTTTCTTCTAATAAAGATGATTACAAGTATTCAACATCGCTAGATATTAATTTTTAATGCAAATTTAATAAAAGTTATGAAGAAACTAACTGAACTTGATGTTGAATCTATCTAGAATATATAATGCTATATTTTCTTTTAGTATTAAAAAAAATCCAATATTGTTTTGCGCGATTACTTATTTATATACTTACTAGCTTTCCGCCCGCGGCTTCGCCCGCATTTTCAAAGAAAAACCTGTTCCCGTAGGATTTCCGGGATAAAACCTATCCTATGTCCTTTCTCGGGTATCAAAATATCTCTATACCAAATTTCATGCAAATTGGTTCAGTAGTTAAGGCGTGATTGAGTAACAGACAGACAGACAGAGTTACTTTCGCATTTATAATATTAGTATGGATTTAATGATTTAAAATATTTGAGTAAATATAATTATTCTCACAGGAATAGTTCACTTTAGATTACATTTAAAAGCGTTTCACTATGTTGCCTTGTAAGACGGGGTCCGTACGGGCTAGTCAATTACTCAAGCAAAAGCGAAATTATAATGCGACCTAAACCCATTAGGGTAATTTAATCTAATGCTTCTAGATGGAAATAATTATTATATTATGTATTTTGGTAGGATTATATTATTGAGAAAAGTCGTGCTGTTGAAGATAGTGTTAGACGTCGAAGCATTTTAATGTCGAATAGAGATTGAATTTTAAATGTATTGTTGTTTAGTTAAGGGGATATGAACGAAATTAAAAAGTATGAAATTGTCTCCTTTAATAAACTTGTATCATAATTTATACCAAATAATGTAAGATACACTGATCATAAATCAAAGGTTTTTCTAAGTTTCCCAAGAAAGTGTAAATACAGTTAGGGGAGATTTCCGAATCATTACCCCAGACGCGATACGGCATCACACGATGACGGATATAAGGAACGACTCACGACACGATAAGGGTGCTTTTCTACCAAAGATGTGCTAAGCTACGTTGTTGTGGATGCATTTGATATCCACCAATTATATTCATTGATTCTTATAGCTGAAACTAAGTTACGTCTTTTATATGGAAGGATGCGTGCTATGGATTGGTACTATGCATGTGTACTATGGATGTGTGCTATGGATTCATGTTGTGGATGGTCACGAGTGATGTAGCTATGTGTAGAGTAGAGCCTACTATCGATACATCGCATAGCTCGAGCTGCGTCATCTTCGTATAACATCTTCATATCACATCTTTCTTTCTATTTGCACTGCTAGATAGCTTAGCATCAGTGGAAACGTTCACATAGTTTCGCAGCGTAGCTATATATACGTATATTATATTTTCGCAGCATAGCTGCATAGCATTCTGGTGGAAGAGTACCCTAAAGTCACGATAAATTCACGTCTCACGATATTCCCGTGATAAAATAATAGCGAGATAAAAGCGTTATAAATAACCATGCAATTTCACACAACGATTGACCGTTAACACATTGCAATAAAATACTTCTAAATCAATTATCGGCGAACTAAAAGAAATGTTTTAAATAAATGTGAAGATATTTTTATTTTATCGCTTTAAACTATTGAACATATTTCAGAAAGGCAAAGATCACGTAAGAAAATGATTAATAGAGAAAATTGTATTTGTTAAAAATGTGTTCAATATTTAAGGTGATGAATTAATTTTTCTAACATTTACGGCCCTTTTCAAACCTTCGTAATTTTTATATTATTAAAGTTGTCGTGATGAAAATTCTTGACAAGAAAGTTCAATAGTAACACAATACGTCTACCGTTTTAGAAACATGATTCCATGATATTTTCTCGATAGAAAAAAAATACAAAGTTCTCATTGTTATTTTTTTATAATCTCTGGCATCTTCAAAATAACAAACGTAAAGTTACGACTTTTTGGATATTAACTATAAAATATACAACTTATACGTCTACCGATTTAGAATTTTGAAATATGCGATGGTTTTGAAATAAACAAGAAATACTTGAAATTAGCGAGCGACCAGCCAATATAGCGAGAGCCGCCCTGTACCTTCCTACCCCGATCGCTGCACGAGTCATTCCCGCTACGGCCGTCACACGGGGAACTTGTGTCGCTCGCGCAATCGTAAAAAAGGGTGACAACACGATAAGACAAAATGAGACAAATGGGGACAATAAAGAAAATAAGAAGAAGAAACATAAAGGTTGGAGAAAAAAGAATGCTTACAATTGGAACAAATTAATGAAGAAGTTGGTTTTATTTTAAATTTGATGATAATTGTATTATAGACGATGTTTGATATGTACCCCTGTTTTAAGTACATAACGAATGTGTAAGATTTTTTTCATTTATAGCATAGATAATCTTTTCAGAAATCCGGAATCCAGAAGGAAAATAAACCCACTGATTGTTCACAATGTGAACCCACTCCTTCGTAAGTACCTTTATTCAGTCAAAAATGTATGTTATCAACGTTCTACTGGTTTTATCGCATGATTCCATTTTTAGCAAAAAGCAACAAAGTGCAAAGAAATAAAAAATCATGGTGAACTTAGTGGAAGTATGGCGGACGTGATATGGAACAGGAGCTCATTGGAGTAGTATTATATTTAAAAAAAATACGAAAAAATTTCAAGAATTACATTTCTTAGTAGGTGGTAGATAAGTATGTTGTATAAAGAATTTGATGTTGATATTTATTTCATTTATACTTACTACACCTGTGCGGGAAATTGCTTAGTACTAAAACAGGTTTATATTCATATTTACATAGTAATGTGAGTTTTAATTTCAAACACAATTGGGCCCGGAAGATGGCGCTGCAGTCACTCCTCCTAATCACATGAACCGATTTGGATGAATATTTGTGTGCACATTTCATTGTTGTGGGATGATTGGTTGATTCGTTTTCACATTAGCTAATATTATGTATTTTTGTTGTAAACTTAATTTAATGTTTATAATACATTATTATTGGTATAAATAAGCCAGTGTTCGTCTCACATTGCTGTACCTGCCTACCTACCCTACCAGGGCCTAACTTTGTTCCGGCTATTTTATTTTGATTATTTGTAATGAATAATTACAATAATTATAATAGAGTGCAAAAAATAAATACATGCGTCAATATATTTTTTGTTTTTTTTAAAACAATTTTTCTATTTAAAAAAATATCATTCCGACCGCGGCTTTGCCCGCTTGGAATTAGGTTATATCGTGAATCCTGTTTTATCCCACAGAAGTGTTCAGTTCGGATAAAAAGTATCCTATGTGTAAATACAGGCAATTAGCTATATTTTATCAAAATTGGTAATGTAGTCTTGACGTGATTAAGTAACAACTAACAAAAAAATATACAAATTAACATCCAAAGTTTCGCATCAGTTTTACTGTATTAGTGATATCTTCCACTCTTGACTTTGACTGAGAAGAATTAGGGTTTATAACTTCTTTCAGAAATAGTACCTTTCATTTCTGGGCATGATGTAATATCTACGTCAGCATCAAATTCTATCTAAATCAATTCAGTAGTCCGCGTTATTGATTACCATTTCATTTTTTCAGAGTAACAATATTTTTTGTTATTTTAAAGATTATTTATAACCTGTATTATTTTGTAATAAAGTAAACATTACGAAATAATAATAACTATTAATAATGTCTAAGTAGTTGTTGGAAAGAAGATTATTTGTTTATAAGCAAGAAAATAAAACCAATAAATCAACAATTGAATAAATGTATAACAATATTATAACTGTATGACGACTCCATACATGTTTGTCCCGAGTCGGCCAGCGGCAGCGCGGCGAGTTTGCAAGAATGACTTCGCGCACACCCGCGTTCGCGATAGCGAGCTATTAGACTCCGCCCGCCAAGCAGTGGATTTTTTTTTGTGTATCGTCTTAAATGTCACCTACATTAAAATACAAGGCGCTATTTTAGGACTTGTTAAGGTGTGAATGAAGAAGTACAAATACTTTATAAAATGTACTTTACCTTCTTTCCACTTCATAGCCAGACAAAAGTAAATACATGTAACATTATTGGAGCCAATGCAACAAGTTACATAGCTCTTGTGACTCCACAAAGGGAATTGCAAATGCAACGACACTGCTATTTGAATTCGTTACGTGTTTTATATTTTTCATCAAATACACAGCTTGTTTTCATTGTACTTTAAGTTTTGGCTAGTAGTATCTCAATTGAAAGGCAAAAATATGCAAATACTTTTCTCATAATTGATTTTTAACAGGATTTTTAACAGAATAGGTACAGTGATAATTCAGTTTTATAGCACATATCTAAATATGTAGAGTTTTATTTATTTACCAAACAAGAGAAATAACTCTAACAAAAGTTTAACATCCGTAAATCCTTTAAACCCGAAACATCTTAAACACAAACCAACTTTCCCATTAAAAGCATGAGAAGGGAAATCAAAGCATGAAAGGGATACATTACCGCGGGAATTAGAAACAACACCAGCAGTTGTTAGTTTGCAATTATTTGTGCTTCACAAGATATTTACACCGTAATTATACCAGAGGTTACTAACTTGCTCATTAACGAACCTATTCGTTAATATAAATTCATTTACTTAATTAATACGCTTCGTGTTATAAGTAATTAAATATATTTTAATTTATAATTGTCAGTTTTCAATGTTCTTTTTGAGAAAAGCTTTGGCTGTAATAATTACTATTCGTTGGCACTATCCACTTTTCTTAACAACAATTTTTCATAAGAAAATACCGCCCAGATTGAATCAAAAGAAAGCTCTGCCGGAGGAATGGGAAGTGCACAATTATTGTTCTTAATCTTGGCAAAAAATTAATCTAAGAAACAGTGCAGTTTAGTATTTTTATTTGTATAACCTTTGTGGAAAATGAAATTACAGAGTACCTACGTTGAGAGTAATTAGACCTGTTCTTGCCCACAATATACCTACTTACAAATTAGTGTTACTGGGACAACAGTTTGCGTCTGTGGTTTGCGTAGTTTCTTTTAATAACTAAGGTTTGTTACATATACAAACATATTAGAGATAATACTAACTGGGCACTCTATACTAAATTGAAGACATTAGGGAAAAAAGACTCAATTAAACGCGAATATATTGTAATTAATTCAATTCGATCTTTGGAAAGCATACTATGAATATAACTTATACGATTTTATCTTATCTCACTTCGGTCTAACAGGTAAGTAAAAGCCCTTAAGCCAAAAAAAGCCCTTAAGAGTTAAGACGTCATAATGATGACAATGTAATAAATGTGTATTCATACTAACGCAACGTAATGATAAGCACAAAGGGAATAACAGCTGAAATAAGAAAAAAGACATCGGATGTAGTATTCACTTATAATACCACAAGAGCTTCAAAATTATCGGGTATTTTCCGATAGGTTCGTTGTAAACAAATGAAGGAGTCAAGTTTTTAGTCAAGGTTAAAAAATCAAGAGCGCGAAGCGCGAGTGATTTTTCCTGAAAAACTTGACGACTTTATTTGTTTGCAGGGAACCTTGAGAGAAATGCCAGATAATTTTGAAGCTCGTGTGGTATTCGGGGGATTATTTTTCCGTCCCAAATGTCGGCCAATAATTTCACAATTGAATTCAACCTGTCAGTTTGACGTCAACTACCAGAGAAAATTTTCAAAAAATTATCAGTATAATACCATGTAGGTTGTACCACGTGACGTCGAATGGTGCAATTCTATTGGTCGATATTTGGGTCGGAAAAATAATCACAGTATTTAATAATTAATTAATTGCTACGAGCTTTTTCCTCAATGCGGTGTAAGTCTTAAGTAATCGTAAGTAATACTTGTATACGTAGTATATTATTATTAGTCTGTGGTAATACTGTAATTAACAGAGGACTATATGTATAAATTTATATAAAAAAGAAAACTCGAAAACGATGTTTTAGAGCAGGCTCCAAGGAGATGTTCGTTTGCAAAAATAGCGGACCTAAATCTGACTTCTGATATATATTGTATAGGTCCCAGACATCCTATAGACAGATGTTGCCAACCAGTTTTGTGGTCCCCCTGCCCGCACCCCGGTAATTAAATATGGCATACAAAGAAAAAAATAAAAATTTCCAAAACATGCCGTGTGGGGTATCAAATGAAAGAGCTTATTGAGTAGATCACGAATATATAGCATACTATATACATTTCTTACACTTTCTCTAAGATTTTTTAGAAAATTTACGAAAATGGTCCATTTTTGAGTTAACTTTAAACCACTATAGATTGAAAACTCATGAATATATTTTTTAAATTATTATTTTAAATAATTAGCAATAGTCCATTGTTTATGATTCAATAGTTCATAATATAATATAAGTGAGCTATGTGGTGGATTTGATGAAAATAACTATATACTATATGAACTTGAAAATATACTCGCCATCTTTGAATGCTCCCCCCACTCCCCCATGCAACTATTTCACTGTACGAAATATTGAATCGTAAACAATGGACTATTGTTAATTATTTAAAATAATAATTTAAAAAATATATTCATGAGTTTTCAATCTATAGTGGTTTAAAGTTAACTCAAAAATGGACCATTTTCGTAAATTCTCTAAAAAATCTTAGAGAAAGTGTAAGAAATGTATATAGTATGCTATATATTCGTGATCTACTCAATAAGCTCTTTCATTTGATACCCCACACGGCATGTTTTGGAAATTTTTATTTTTTTCTTTGTATGCCATATTTAATTACCGGGGTGCGGGCAGGGGGACCACAAAACTGGTTGGCAACATCTGTCTATAGGATGTCTGGGATCTATACAATATATATCAGAAGTCAGATTTAGGTCCGCGATTTTTGCAAACGAAACTCCACTGAGAGTCCGGTCTATTTATAACGTTGAACGTATAAAGAATTCAATTGAATATCGATACATGTAATTTTGGAAAAAATCCCTTCCTCTTGAAAACCCTTTTTAAAACTTTGTAACATTTGTCTGAATATCATGCAAAACTATTGGATTTTGTTAAAGCCCTCAGTTATTTCGGTTTTAGAAATAGAATATTTTTTAACTTTGATGAATAGGTACAAACCAACCAAATTGGTTTCCATGACGTACCTATGCATTGAAATTGAACAGACATGTTAAGCTTACGTTATTTTTTCCCTTTGTGACATCGTGAAGGGCTATTCGTTAGGAAATGAATGTAGTACATAGTAGGGTAGTAAAAACAGTGCAATTTTCATCATACGTTCCCTTGTTAGCTCGTTATAATTTTGCATGACTTCATATTCAATTTACTCTGTTTATTTCCAAATAATAAACATTTGTGCAATGCGTTTAGTGTTATCTATTAATAAGGAAATGTATGTTCTGGACACAATCCAAAGAGGTACTACACTTGATTTATGTGTCCATTTATCCTAAAGAAAAAGGGGAAAGGATTTGTATTTAACCAAAATAACTTAATATTTAAATAGTTTTCTCTGCAAACTTCACGCATACTGTTTTTGATTTGATAAATCATAGTTAAATGTATTTAAACGGAAGAACAGAACTCTATTGGTTAATTAATAATTTTATTCTTTAAGTGTTCATTTATATGCTTAATTTATATCGTAATATATATCGTATCACTTCTTTACAACAAAAGGAAAAACTTAGAGCGGGGGCACACGATGCGTTGCGGCGGCGGTGCGGCGCCGGAGCGGTGTCGCTGCGTCGTCTTACATAGAAATATCTGTGGCATGTCACACGATGCGCTCCGGCGCCGCACCGGACTTGTAACCACCAAGACGAGGCGGGGAGGGGTGAATGCGGTGCGACGTCGGAACAGCACCGCTCAGTTGTTTTGCATCACAAGGAAGGACACGCTGTGCAACGCTGCTACGACGCCGCTGCGACAGAACAACGTTACGGCGCCGCACCACTCGTGTGCCCACTGACACGGTGAAATCTTTGCGGTGCGGCGCCGCAACGCATCGTGTGCCCGCGCCCTTATTCTTATAGAGAATTTTCATAAAATATCGTTTGTTTTCAAAAAATGTCGAAATTCAAACACATTTCACAGCATGTTTCCTGTGGTCTGGTTTACCACATTAAAATATATCCACCAAAAACCAATTTTCAGTTAAACCACCAGAATAAACAGGCAAATGTACCTATGTCGATTTAAATTAAATTGCCTAAAATAATAAATTGTATCTAAAGAATCCGTTCATTTTTATGACGTTAAACCTCCGTGGAGTGATGGATGGAGTCAACCCTCGATCTGCGGACCAACTGTATTAATTAAGGATCGTAACCACGACACAAATTGATACAACATTCGTTATATGATTGTTTTCTTATTTTTGTTAGTGTTGCTATTTTCGTGTTCGAATGTTTGGGAAGTTTTTTGTACGCTAAAAGGTTGGTTGCAGTTAAAATTGAGGCAATTTTCTGTACTTTGGTACTACTTATGTGTACGGTGTGGGTGTTCTATTATACATTTTCAAGTAGGTACATAATTCGTTAAAAAAGTAACGTTAAAATAGAAAAATTCAGACATTATGTCTTTGTACAATATCTTCTTAGAATTCCATACAATTCGAGAACTGATAATATAATGAATAACAAGAGGAAAAATGCAACAATGGCACATTTTCCCCAAAAATAGGGAAGTAGGTCATTAGATGTTTACCGTTGTTTTGCGGTTTATAAAGGCGTTGTTTGAATTTTTATCATTTAACTAAAAATATTATCATTTTTAACTGAACGCATTAGGCTCAAGAATTTTTGTTTAAACAGGGAGTCTAATTTGATGAAACTAAAGACTAATAATAAATTTCGAATCATTTCGAATTTAAGTATGGTTAATGGTCCGATTTCATTATATTTGCATACTAAAGACATGTTTCAGACTTCAGTCCTACATACCTTATCCACCCCAAAATGAATTCACAAAGCGACAAAATCAATAATGATCTACGAAAGGAAGCGTAAACGAGTGCTCTAGGCCATTTTTCTAAGCGTGACTGCGTCGAGAGGCGAAATTGGAAAAATATATTCACTTATACCAAACCCTCGGGTGCGGGATGGCTCTATAGATCAGCCTGATGGTTCCTGAATACCGTGTCGACGACAAATGACGCAGAAATCGGCGAACCCATCTCGGAGGGTTTGTATTTTATTATGGTTTGCCTTCGATTCGGAAGTGAACGATAGGGGTTGATATTTCGGGAGTTTATGTTGTGCCTTGCTGACAATATGGGTGATATGCCCGTTGGTTTATTGTGTACAGATTTGTGTAGTTTTATTATATTTCTATAGTATTTGTAACACTTCGTTTTATGATGGTTTTTATCATCACGTGGGTGTAGTAGGGCCGTAAACGTAAACTACGCAAATTGCGTTTTTCGTATTAAAACTTTGCTATATTTTTTTCTCTTTCCAACCTGGAACAGAATAATATACTCACATAATTATGTTTTTAAAAATGGTGACAATGAAACTACAGTAAGAACACAGAATTTGCCTCTATAAGTTGACTTCAAATTTAAATCTAGAGTAGGTAAATAAAATAGGAACTGGTTTAACTAACAAGTTGTTAAAGTCCACTGTTCCCACATTAATGAGTACTTTTCTTCGCAAACATGTCTGTAATAGTCTCCGATAAGAAGTTTCAGCGGTTGACGTAATTCACAATTATTGGATGTTTCATACCACTTTTATATTATGTATTATGGTCGCCATTCCTATTACTGTTACGTGAAACTATTTGCTATTATTCGTTCGATAAGTATGTTGGTTATATTGAACTTTAATCATCATGCAGTCTATACTTCTGCAGCCTGCAGGGATATCATAGGGCTCCTATGATGCTGATCATCCACTACGCTAGTCGAATAAGGTTTTCCTTCCCATATTTAAGCATTTAATTAACCTTGATTTGAAATGCTTAATTAACGTAACAATAACTTAAATTCCCCTATGACGGAACTTTTTTTCTCTAAAAATAAGGAAGTCATTAAAAAATTTCGATAAAATGTTATATTAAACACGCTATTCTTTAATTAAGATAACTATTAACTTCACTTTATAACACTTATTAGAAGGCGCGATAAATATTAAAAAAATAATTGGGTTGTGCATGAAATAGAGCGTGGTGAATGCGTATAAAAATACGGATAATTAGGATTACCTTTTTCATCTTGATAAGTATAAGGAAATGAAAAAATAAAGCATTATCAAAATATTAAACATTCTTGCATGCAAGAATTGTTACGTAGAAAATCGGCTACATATAATTATATTATTCAAAGCATTTCATAATAATATAATAAATAATATAATCTATCGAAACAATTGGAAATTTTCATTCATTAAATAATTTTGGCTGTTTGATTTTTGATTAGTCCTTTTTGATGTACTTAATTTAAACTATTAATGATCGTGGATAATGTTATAATGTTAAGCATATACAATATGTAAGCTACTTTTATTGTCAAAAATTCACCAAAATATTGTCTTTTTTTTTAATTTCTTTACTAGAAATAAAAAAAAAAAACTTATAATATGATTCAACAAATATTATAAATTACCAAATAACTAGAAATCAACACTCAATTCTAATTCTGTATTAATTGCTTTCAAAACATTTCTATTCAACCAAATAGAAAATCGGTAAAAGCTAGTTTAAAAATCTAATATATATACCTACAAGCATGGACGTATAAAAAAAGACGGACGCCGTATTACGAACAAACAACGTGAAGCCACCATAGTAAGCTAGCGATCGTGTAAAGACAATAAACACGCACACACTCTCACCATAGTAAGCTAGTCGGCCGCCATTACGTCGTGAACTACCGACTGATTAACTGCGTCACTGTTTCACAAAAAATATTTAAAATGCCGTCTTGCGTGGTTAAATAGTATCGCAACAGTACAATTTTAAATAACAAAAAACAAGGGATTACATTCCACAGGGAAGCAAGTTATTTCTTTTAAGTTTTAATGACAAAATTAGTACGGCAAAATTTATAGAAAAAAATACAGCTGCCATTGTCATCAGGACAGCTGTTGCCATGGCAACATGGCACACACACATGGATGTTTCGCTGCCATTACTAGGCTTCACTCAATGTTTAGGCGATATACCGTCCGTCTTTTTTTATACGTCCATGCCTACAAGTTACATTGATATCGATGCGTCTATTTTCCCTTTATCAAAGGCCTAAATTTAATTGCGTTTTATATATTTACCCATCAAAGGAATGATTTTTCAATGTTTGGTTAAAATTATATAGTTAAAATATATCGTAACAACCATTTCAAAAAGAGTTTATTACCCGTTTCTGACAATATGGTATAGTATGCAAAATAATGTAAAATATCACCTATGAAATATTATTGGGCAATGAATCAAGTATAGAAAAATCTCTTAAAGCTTCGGAGATTTGACCACAGTACTCCAGAGTCTGTGGTTGTTCATGGGCGGCGCCAATCATCTCAGCTTTCTGTGCGATGACGCGCAAGCTCGTTTGCCGGCCTATACATAAAAAAAGAAGATTTGACGAAGCATATTCTTATCAATAAATAAGTAAGGTGAGGGCGTGTCCCAACGGTCTAAAGTCCAAATCGAAGCAAGCTTGGATGCATAATTTGTACAGCCTATAGCTTATTTATTATTAAATGGCTAAAAGATTAGCTCGGCTACATAATACTCGAGTATGTTGGAAAGCCATTACTGTATTTTGCTAGTTATTATCAATAGATACGTTATGTATTGCAACTAATGTGAAATTTAATACTCATTGCAGTAGAGTTGGTCATAACATGCTATATTATTAATTATCGTTTTGTTTTATTCACTGAATACAATTTTCGAAGGTTACAAAAAAGTTTATCAGGCTTTTACTGAAGATATAGCTATAATTAATTATTATTCCGATCAAAACTATCGAAGTTTATTGTTCTAGTAATATATTATCTGTGCTTCTAGTGAAAATACTGTTTGGTTAGGAAATGAAAAAAGCAAAACTAATATTAACTGATTGTAGAAAGACAGGAGAAAATGAAATGTCTAAGTTTCGTTCAGGGCTTTCTTAAATAAGTACATGTAGAGACTAGAGTAGAAGCAATTTCATTGTCTCAAAAAATACATAAATAAAACATTATTAATATAGATGTTAGATCATTTCGAAAAATATGTGCATGTACATTGTACATCATGTTAATTGCCTATTTTCCCTTTCAACATGATAATATAATATTATGGCGTCACATATTAATAACAGTCCCCATTAAGAGTGCTATCTCAATATTTTTCATGCTTTTACACCAATGACGTACCACATTATATAGCCTAATATTATTCAAAAGGGTTTTTACGTTATATCCATTATAATAATTAAACCAAACACTGAAGCGTAATTTCATTATTAAGCGTTCTTTGTAACAAATATAAAAAAACTGAGTAACTAAAATATAAGATAAAGTCAATTAAAATTTGGAATTAAGAGCCAATTAAAATGTTATAAGTCAGAAAACAACCATTACTTTTCGATTACGTGAATTGTTGATATTTTTAATGTTTAAGTAATTAATTATTATTGATCCAATGGCTGGCAGATTGTTATATTATTTTTACTGAAACAATGACAACAATATAGTACCTACCATGTACACGTAACTACGTACATTAATTCAGTGTTAAATATACATATAGATACATTTTTTGTTTAGATAATTAATCTTATGTAGAGCAGTTTCATAGAGTTTTGTAATACTAAAACTATTGTTTATTTATTCATACTAAATTTTGAACTCGTCGATCATATTGTAGTAAGTTCTTTATTCCTGTAAATATTAATTTTCAAATAAAACTTGTTTAATATGTTTAAAGGATTTTTCAAGAGATAGAGGGTAGGTAGTATAGTATATATACTATATCGTCGTTGGCTCATTTAATCTGTAATAGCATAGCAACATGCAGTTACATTTCAATTTCATATTATACTATATAAACATTAAACATCGTATATGTACTATATAGGGATATGAAATATATCTCTTATATATAAAATTCTCGTGTCACAATGTTAGTCTGCATACTCCTCCGAAACGGGTGGACCGATTCTCATGAAATTTTCTGTGCATATCGGGTAAGTCTGAGAATCGGCCAACATCTATTTTTCATATGTACCACGGGCGAAGCCGGGGCGGACCGCTAGTAGGGATATATTTTTTACTCTGAAACTTGTTTATTTGCCCCTATTTACCCCCATTTACTTGATTGATTGATTTGAAATAACTTCAAGAAAAAAGACTTATAAACGGTAGGTCATTCACAGCTTCTCAATCACCATTCCTTTATTTCTACGATGACAGTAACACTAATTTCATAGACAAATAGATAACAGAGAGTTTTGACCTATTGCTATATCTAATCTATATAATCTTCAAATAGTTTTGATACTGAGCCAAGTCGGATTTGTCTCTGTACTTCCTTTGTTGAAGTTACAATACTCTGCCTGAATAAGTTTATACAGACGTTAGCGAAACGGAAAATTAATGGTTAAATTAATATTGATGACTAGTTTTGATTGAGTTAACTATTCATTGGAATATAATATAGCTGGCGCATTGACTTTGTTTTAGAGTCAAATGTGGAATACTATGTGACTAAAAAATAGGACCTTTTGTTCAAGTGAAACCTGTTTAGGTTGAGAGTTAAATTTTATGTGTCTAAGTCCTATAAGTCGCGTCAAAGAAGTTTCATTTCTGACACATGTGCTCGGCACATTAAACTATATCATTATTTAACATACACTTCATATTGAGGGGTACGAAATCATCTACACATTTGTAATATTCAACATATTATGTATAGGCCATATTAAATCGGACATTTGTGCTCAATTTATTTGACACGTTTTAATTTTTTATTAAAACGTGTCAAATATACCCACTTTATTAATTCTTTCTTCTCATTAAGGACGAAATACTTTCTACCTCATCATTAAGGATTCAAAAGTAAAAGGAAGATCTCTTTCACCGTTTACAAAGCTCGCTAGTAAATTATTTAAAATCAGGGCGCGAAAAAATGTTTGTTTACGAATCTAGATGACTTGGCCTCTCTTTGTTTGTGAACAATGGTCACTCAACAATAAAGTATTCAGGATCCTTTTATGCATGAAATTAATAGGCGACTTTAAGTATTCTTTGGCGTCATGGTAATTTATTGCATTTTATATTTTCTCGAATATCGCTTTCCTCGATGCGTTGTAAACGTTTATTATCGCTTAAGGGTAGATATCTTTTCTGTTTTAGTTGTTGTTCTCACAACTATTTGGGAGTCTTTTAGATTATGTAAAAACGCGATTAAATACATTGGTCGCACACCCTTCAAAAGTTTCTCTATGTGACTTTCAATAATAATTGAGTTATTTAATTTGAAGAAATTTCGAATTGTATTCATGATCCCGAAATAGCGTCGGTTTTCAGTAGGTATATATGAAAAATTTTCAACAGTTTTGTATATAATTATTCAAATTAAAAAATATAACATTTCTGTGTATATTTTATGCGGCACAATAAATAAACAAATTTAATTTGTTGAATTTTATCAAGAGCTTGCCTGCAAAATTTTCACAACGGAATTTACGGTGGAATTCATTTTATTAAAATAACGTTCAAAAACTATTCATTATACAAAGTATAACGTTACAATGCTCATTTCATACAATTCGACTTGTATAAATTGTAAGGAAAACGTCTCGTTGGACAAAACCTACAATGCTATAGAATTCCGAGATTAAGTTAAGATTCAATACATATTATTCTAAGTCCCATTTCACCCTTGACCTAATTCTGGCGCCAAACAATAGTGAACACACATTTCTATAAGTTTGAAGGGTAAGTATCATGCATGCATGTAGCCTTGTACTTTTTATTGCTCAATTGGTCAATAAAATGGACGATCAGTTCAAAGGGTGCACAACGTAAGGAAAGCGTGCATACATTTTTATGATCCTTCAATTAGCTTGTTTGATGTTGGCGCAATAAAGTGGTTTCTAAGAATGTTTGACAATAACTGTACATTTTAATATGCTTGTCTTAAATATATAGTCTTCGCTTCCTAACGAAACATAATATGGCTATAACAAAAGAAACTCTAATCAGGTTCAATAAGTATAAAAAAAGATCAAATAAATTTGCTTGGCAATGAAAAATACTTGACTTATTTGAACATGATACGTACGTTATATCTTCAAACAAAGAATTTTAATTACGCTGTTGCAGTTGATATGCATAAGATCAGAGACAAGTTGTGGTTTTAAGGAATTAATAAAATTCTCTAAATCATTAAAAGTTTGCTGTTGCTTTACTATGTAAATATAAATTTATCAAAGATAAATTCTATTACATTCAATTCAAAGCTGAATCTCAAATGAGAGCGATAAAACGCAGTTTAATATCCACATATTGAGGCTTCTTTCCAAACATCTACGACTAAGAGATGCATTTAGGGCAAGGTTGTTATAATTCAATAGTCAAGATGTCATTTCACTACTTCATATAAAATAATATCTACATGCAGCACTCTCAAAATCAACACATATTACGGTGTAAAATTATATCAAACGAACATAGAGCTAGAGCTAGAGCAAGAGCATTATTTTGTAATCTTTAAGCGTAAACGAATAAGAATCTTTTTGAACGCACTAAGAACAACGAAATAATGCTCTACGCCTATTTACGCTATATGAATTTTATATATATTGGGGTTAGAATGAGCATTTGCTTATTTGATGTAAATGCACCGTTAGAGAAACAAAAATAATATGTGTGTGTGTGTGTGTGTCAAACTAGAATCGTAACTATGATCGTAACATAAACATTTGCAGAATTAAATTAACCATGACATTGTGTGCTGACCTCGAGTATTTTCATCTCTATAAAAATATAAAAGAATGCTTTATGCTCCAGCCTTATATGGCCGAATGCTTCTTCCCCATTTGAGAGTATGATGTTCAAAATCCGTAGTTTGGCGCAACCTCAATACAATTGATCATAAAAGACTGTAGAAATATGAATTGCAAATAAATTGCAACATTGAAAACGTTTTGCTTTACGGCTTTATGACCGCGTTTCCGCGTTGCAAATAAGATTTTAATTGACTCTCTTTTACTCTTAAAAAGCAAACGTCTCTACGTTTGCTCTATTTACTTGTACATAATTTGTTGGAAATCAATTACGAACAACATTATTTTTGTGCAATGTTTAAATGTTGTAGTTCTCATAGAATTAATATTGCAAGCTTCTTCTTATATAAAATAAAGTGAGAGTTAGATAAAACTTGTGTTGTTATCGTTTATATTTATTGCTAGTTTTGCTCCCGGCCGTCGATACACGAGCTTTTATGATAACGTCTTATGAAGACATCGTTATTAATATTATAGAGATAGTAAAACTGTGATTATTACCCTACTAGATTATTTTTATCAATAACACAATAATATTATATTATCTGTAATAATGCTATCTAATAAACAATTTATATTTCTGAAGTTTTTGATAACTTGGAATTTCGAAACATCTATACTCTATACCTACCTACTAATATTATAAAGAGGAAAAGTTTGTAATTATGTAATAATGTATGTATTGTTTTCACGCATAAACCACGATTTAAGCTTTACGAGCTTTTTATACATATAGAAATACCTAGCCGGGGCGGACCCTAGCGGTCCGCCCCGGCTTTGCCCGTGGTTTTTCTATATGTATAAAAAGCTCGTATGTATAAAAAGCTGGTATTTCTATATGTATAAAAAGCTCGTAAAGCTTAAATCTTTATATCTACAGATTAGTACATATTTCTTCTGTACCTTGGTTGTTAATTAACATATTCGTCCTGAACCGATTTTAATGAATTTTTTAGAATAATAGATTTTTTTATTTTTGATTTACAATTCCAATACGAGAGTAAACGCGGGAAAAAGCTAGTTATAATTTTATTAATGGACCAAAAATATAAAATGTCGCAATTTCTAATAATTAAAAAATTTTTCTTCTTCGATACTATACAAAAATTACACCAAGTAATAACCACAACGAAATCTTCAATTTCCAAATGAAAATTTTAATACATAAAATTCATCTTAATTTTTTTCACGTATGTTATTTACTTAGTGCTCTTAGATTTATGATATAGAGAGAGTTGTAATCTATTGTGTGGAAGCTTTTACAAATTGAGAAGGCGTTTAAGCGCTAGGCTTTTCGATCTTTCATTATAACGAATCAAAATAATTTCGTCAGCTTTAATCAACCATTATTAATTAACAGTTTGAAGCAGAAAGCCTCAACAGGTAGGCATTAAAACCAAATGTTACGTTTTTGTTAATAGGTCTGAGAGCAACAAGTAACTCAACGAGCTTTGTTCGCTCTATATTTATTGAAAATAAAACCGATATTCGACGGAGTTTCAACAGCAAGCGACAGTAAATTACCATCCTACATAATCTTAATTATAAACACCGGTTAACAGTTTACATCGAAAATAGCGAAGTAATTCAAGAGAACAAACAAACTGTACTTAAAAAAATATATACTTAATTAATTTTAATTTATTATAAATTGTTTGCATACCTCACGCAAATCCTTAAAAGCTCGGTGCACAAAACAAACACAGTATGGTAACACAAATATATTTGTTCACTAGTTCGTTAGGCGCGGGGACGGAGCGCGCGCACGACCTTCTCCTGGAAGAGCTGCGTTTGCACTGTTCCCTTGGCCCGCCCGCCCCTCATCAGATCCCATACCTGTAGCAGGTATCCAGAAGCTATTGATGGACAAATCGAATCGAGCCCCGTACGATTAACTCGCGGTATTGTCATCGAGTGGGTAATCTCCTTATTATATTTTATTGGACGACGACGCTCGGTGGGCGGAAAGTCAAAATGATGTGGACTCTTCAATTATAGAGCCTTCAAAATGTTTTTAGTTGGAAATTTTTATAAATGTTTTCGTATCAAACAAAAAAATGCAATTTAATATTGTTAACATTTTGTGATAACAAAACTACACAGGAAGATTTTTTCATTTCTCTAGTTGAGGTTTCACATTTAGACAGTAGTCAGACATTTTTCACTGTGAAACCACTCGATTATCACAAATATTAAAAACCCAGATCCTTTCTCAATATCTACATTGTGCTAGATATAAAGACTAATAAATCTGGCGAAAAATACTTAAAAGATTCGACATTAAAATCACGCTTTGTACTGAATGATCTGCAGTGGAAAAAACGAGAAAATTTCTACAGAATACAAATGTAGAGCAGGCCGATATTAAATTCCGACAATGGCTGTCGAAAGCATATAAATCGGTTTAAATTCAGTTTTAATAAACCCTCGTTCGATAACTTTTCGTTTTCAAAATAGCGGCTGTTGCGATTGGAATACGTTCGTGTGTGAAACGTTTTTCTTTATAATTGATTCTGACTTTAATTAGCTATCAATTTTCTTGTAAATACAACTGATTCATACTGTAAGGAAAACGTTCACTAGGCTAGCAAATTTTAAAGCGTGTATTAAGTGTTAGTAATTGCAAGACGATGAGTAGACTATTTAATATTAGTACTTCTATAAAGGTACTTAATATATAATATCATAATCAATATGCAATATTTCATTTTCTTTTGAAAGAAAACTAGCTCTACTAACAAAAGTATGCGTATGAAATATCACTTTAATACATTTAAACAATATTTATTTATACTTATTACTAGTATGTGATACTTTCAGAATAAACAGATTTGACATTTAACAAAATCAATATTGTGTGTGGACCATTGTGTGGACGTTTTTAAATCTGTGAATATCATTATTTTAAACTTTATTATTTAAACTTTTGAATAATTACTTTACAAATTCGTAATATCACTTTTGATTGAATTAAATTCCCTTAAACTTATAATCTCTTAAAGTTCGTAGCGTAAAATATAACTTTAGTTCAAAACCCTTAATTTTCTTAGAATGTAATAGGTTTATTTTAAATCATTATTATATTAATTTTATACAAGCATAAATAAGTAGATAAATGTAAACGTAAATTAATGGTTATTCATATTTTTTAAGCCATCATCCAATAGCTTGTACGTTATGACAAAGGAATTCAACCAATATTAAAAAATGTACTGATTGCTTTGTCTTATGTCTCGATAATAATATGAATATTTTATTGTTGAAATAAGTATAAAATTGTACAGTATTAATTAGTTATTATTTTTATTATTTATTAAAATATTTGATATATCATTAAACAAATACAATTTTATAATAGATTGTAGCAATTTAATATTTATATATGTAAAAGTAACGTTAATTAAATAATGTCATCCCTTAAAATCAAAGTTAACCTCGCTAAACAAATACCACATCATTTCGTTACACATTCAATTTAAACTTCCTCTGACCTACATTAAGCAAAAAACACTGAACAAGTTGAACGCATTAATATCTAATTATCTCCCTCGCAATGTGCCAGCCGGGTATAATTAGAGAACATTTTTGTCTGTACGACTAACATCACCAAAATCGAGTTTTTTAATATCTCTCCCAAACTGTTTCATTTGCTGCGGCCAGATGCCGCCGTCAGGTGAAATATTATCCGCAATTTGGGACCTCGGATTCCGAGAGATTTTCTTTTCACAATCTCCGATTTCTATGAGGAGCAATTCAGAACATGTTTAAGTGAATGACACAATTTTACCCGCCTCTAGCTGGAGATTAAAGGCCTTTACGGGCTCTAATGATGTGACTGTTTTTATTATGTTGGGTCAACTGTTTGATCTCTGTCAATAGCTCGTGTAGCTTTGTGAAATATTTTTGAGACCCTTAAAATAAATACCAATTATAAACCTCGTTGAAAAAAGTAACAAAGCGTAAACAAAGTCTATTTTAAAGTCTGTCTTAGAGACCATTACAATATTTCAGTACCAATTTAGGTGTTTAAGTTGTAGAGAAATATTTTTTTTTGTAATGGATAAAGACAAATTCTATTAAGAATGGAATTGGGAATGGAAATTCCTACACATTTTATTCAAGTAATACAAAATATTATAAATAGCATAATCTTCTGCGGGTAACGTAGTAGGTATGCGATTTAAATTTACTGTGCGAACCTTAGTATGTATTCTTCCTTCTATTTCCCTCTTTCTTCTATAGTAATAGTAATAGTTCTATAGTATATATTAGTAAAGAAGGATAATATTATAACAGCCTAGTTATAAACGGTCCTTTAGCTTTCCTGCCGAATAAAATGTCGACTAAACCCCCAAATATCGAAGTGTCAAATCATGAATATTCTTTCATGTTCTCAAAAATTTTAGCCTTGGAATAAAGGGATAAAATCGTCGGTTTTGCATAAAATTACGTTTACAAAGGTGAGCTCGCGACATTGTAGTCTAGTGACAGTCCTCTGAGCACTCACTCAGCGGCCTCCGGCTGAGATACGACACGTAACGAATAAATTAGTTCGGTATCGAAATCTGTCACGTTATTATAATGTCGGTATAAGATGAAATAGGGTAAGGTTATTCGAATTAGTATTAAAATTTAATACATTATTGTATTGGTTCATTTATGAAATCAATAAATAGGTTATCTATACTAATATTATAAAGCTGAACAGTTTGTTTGTTTGTTTGAACGCGCTAATCTCAGGAACTACTGGTCCGATTTAAAAAAAAATTTTCGGTTTTAGATAGCCTATTTATCGAGGAAGGCTATAAGCTATATATCATCACGCTAATCCCAACAGGAGCGGAGCAACGTGGGTAAAACCGCGGGGCACAGCTAGTAATTCCTTACTACTTTTAAGGATATAAAGAGAAATGCATAAGTGTATAGGTTGTATTTTTTGTAGCTACAAAAATAATTCTAAAATTTGGAATACAGTCTGATCTTTTTTCGAGTTCAGACAAGTACAAAACCGTAGTCGATAAATCTATTTCGGTGGTTCAAATCTGAATTGGTGCAGTATGTAGGTAAAGCCTAAGGGACCTTGCCCCCCTATGCAAGTGGCTTTCTGTTAGCGTAGCGTTCAATAGAATAGACTACGAATGTATGAGATTGACGTAAGCTGTAGATACGTATCTCTACTGCTTACGTCAATCTCATACATTCGTAGTCTATTCTATTGAACGCTACGCTAACAGAAAGCCACTTGCATAGGGGGGTTGGAGTGCACTGCTAAATCGTTAAAGCTTTCTGGCTACACCGTAACAAAGCTATCAATTATTTTATATTTAATAATGTAACCCAATATTATAATGCAGAAGATTTTGTTTAAATAAAAATATATTATAATTACTTTTTTGGATATAACGCCATGTAAATTCACCTTTAATAACATTTCTCGAAATCGATTTAATTTTACGCTTACTCCGTACTGGATTGTATATTACACGATTTGTCTTAATTGCTATATAGGTACAATTTCAGGGAATTCGAGGCACGAACGTGTGGATCTGAAAAGAGAAGGTAATAGGCCATTAATTCACATTATGTATTTATTATAGAACCGCCAGGGTAAGACCATTTTATCACTCTCAGGGGAGAGAATTAAATCAGCATCTATTAAAGTAGGCACTAACGGGAATAAAAATATATTACGACCTTACATTTATGCGGTATGACAAAATATCAAAATTGAAAGCTTTTTCTCGGAAGCGTGTGGATTTAAGTGATTTTTTCAGTAAGAATCGACCTGTTAGTTTCAATTTGGTCTTTTTATCGGTAGTCATTTCAATGCTGAGTCTTTTTAATGGTTTGAAACTATTCCATTACTCACTCTTTCATTATGTACTCTCATTACACAAGCAACGCGTTGTGTACGTGAAACTCAATAAATGACTTTTAAGTGGTTTCAATATCTGAAGCTAAGTTCTGAAATGTCACAAGTTGATTCAATCACAGCCTACAATTAATCCTAACCAACAAGTATGGTTTCAGTCATGATTACAAACTAATTTGCCGTCAAACAGTTCTATTTGCTTTGATATGTGTGAAATTGAATGCTTCATCAAATGAGGTTTTACGGTTCATAATAATAATTAAGTATACAGACTTATAATAATATTACATTCGAACAAAAGAAGTTCTAATTTAAAACATTGATGTCTCCATGGCAACCTGGTATGAAATGTGGGAATACGAGGTAACTTCAAAGAGAGAAAAACAAATGTTACATAAAATTGAAGTCCAAGGTAGTTGTTAAATTTAATTATAACTTGACGATAAAAATCTCAATAAAAGATCGCTATAGAAGGTGTACAAAAAACACATTATCATACCACCGAAGCGAAAACAAAACGTGAATGTTAAATTTAAGAGTCGTTAAAACCATTTTTTTAATTTATTTTACTCTTTTCAACCGCTAACAAATGGCCTATTAGGTACCTACCCGAAATGCTTTAATATTAAATTAGACTCTCTAGATATTTAGAATGAATCTCTCTATATAAAGTGACTTAACGTCCCTAGACACAATGAATTGAGTACAGGCTAAGAAAGACGTATAGTGATGTATAAAAAATAGCTTCAAAGCATTTGCCTGGTTGCTCCACTGAATACGAACAGAAAGCCTTTATGGAAAAATATGCACGTAAAAGTGGAAAATTTTAAGCATTTTATTCGTTGGAGGACAAATTCTTTTAATATTAGCAGAGATAAAAGAACGACAATTATTCAAGTTTTATCAAGTTTTAAATTGATGCAATAAAGAATGATTAGTGCCGAACGAATTTATGGACCATGATGGAGTGATTGTCACTGAAAATTTGTAGATTTTTCATAACTGACAACTTCGAATGTCTTTTGTTCTCTTTTTGTTAATATAATCCCACCAAAAACATTTTCATGTAAAATGTTGCCAAGACGAGCCCATATGAATCGCACTGTCAAAAAGTTATCAGATCTCATGTAGAGCCAAGCTTCTAACACTACACGCCCTAACTCTACAAGGCCTAACTTCACAAACTCTACACCTTAGTCAAAATATGTGGCTTGGCCATTTCGCTACATTCACATCGGCGTAAGGTGAAAAATTAATTCACTGTTCATTACTTTTGTGTTATACAATTATTGAAGAACTATTATAGTTCTTGTAGTAACGAACGGCCAAGCCACATATTTTGATACCCGAGAAAGGACATAGGCTACTTTTTATCCCGGGAAAATGACGCAATCCCGGAAATCCCACGGGAACGGGAACTATGCGGGTTTTTCTTTAACTGCGCGGGTGAAGCCGCGGGCGGAAACCTAGTATTTTATAATTTATTTTTTAATAAATAATAAGATTATTTTTTTAGAATGGGAGATTATTTCTTTTAATTCAGTAAATATTGTATTTTCGATATTAATTGATTAAATATCTTTAGTATTTATAATATTTGTTTCTTTAATTTCTTCTTCTGTTATTTATTATAGAAAAAGATATATAAGATCAGAATTAAATTTAAATCGTTTTATTTATTTAGTATTAATATTTGTTTTTTCAATAATATTATTAATTATTAGCCCTAATATTATTAGAATTTTTTTTAGGTTGAGATGGTTTAGGATTAGTTTCATATTGTTTAGTAATTTATTATCAAAATTTAAAATAATATTAACAGTTTTATCAAATCGAATTGGGGATGTAATACTACTAATAGTAATTGCTTGAATAATAAATTATGGAAGTTGAAATTATATTTTTTATTTAGAATTTATAAAAAAAGATTTATCTATACAAATTATTAGTAGTTTAATTATTTTAGGTGCTGTAACTAAAAGAGCACAAATTCCTTTTAGTTCATGATTGCCTGCTGCTTTAGCAGCTCCTACTCCTGTTTCTGCTTTAGTACATTCTTCTACTTTAGTTACAGCTGGGGTTTATTTATTAATTCGTTTTAGGAACTTATTAGAAGGTACTATTTTTTCTAAAATATTAATATTAGTTTCTGGTTTAACCATATTTATAGCAGGAGTTTCAGCTAACTATGAATTTGATTTAAAAAAAAAATTGAATTATCAACATTAAGACAATTGGGTTTAATAATAAGAATTTTAAGAATAGGATATTATGATTTAGCATTTTTTCATTTATTAACTCATGCGATATTTAAAGCTTTATTATTTATATGTGCAGGAATAATTATTCATATCATCATCATCAGCCCATATACGTTCCCACAACTGGGACACGGGCCTCCTATGAGGGTACAGGCCATAATCATATATTAAATGATAATCAAGATATTCGTTATATGGGTGGTTTAAGAATTTATATTCCTATGACTTCTATATGTATAAATATTTCTAATTTAGCTTTATGTGGAATTCCTTTTTTAGCTGGATTTTATTCAAAAGATTTAATTTTAGAAATAGTTAGAATGAGAAATATGAATATTTTAATTTTTTTTTATATTATTTTTCTACTGGTTTAACTATATTTTATACAATTCGGTTATTAATATATTTAATAATTAATGAATTTAATTTGATAAGAGTATATCAATTATATGATGAAGATTATATTATATTAAATAGAATAATAATATTATTATTAATAAGAGTAATTTCTGGAAGATTTTTAAGATGAATACTTTTTAATTGCCCTTAAATAATTTATTTACCTCCTCCAAGCCGACTGGTCATCGTGGGGGAAAAAGACCGCGACCCTCTAAAGATAAAAAATATCAGTAAAAATAAATATAACGATATATACATAGCAACTTTAAACTGCCGATCACTAGGGACCACCGAGAAATTGAAAGAATTAGAACTAGCATTGGATGAAATAAAATGGGACATTATTGGTATTAGTGAAGTAAGAAGATTTGGAGAAAAAATAGAAGACCATGGAAATTACATACTACACCACATTGGGGAGACGCCCGGATTATATGGAGTCGGATTTATAGTTAAAAAGAGTTTTGCCAAAAACATTAAAGAACTAAGGGGTATTTCAGAACGAATAGCAATTCTCAACATTCTATTACCCGTAGATGGTGAGGATGAACAAGAATGGACTATAATCCAGGCGTATTCGCCTATTGAATCAAATAAGAAAGAAGATATAGTAAAAATAGAAAAATTTTACGAAGACCTACAATTAACTACTTCATATGCATCAAAAAACATGATAATTATGGGTGACTTTAATGGACAGATTGGTAAACAAAAATGTGGAGAAGAATATAACATAGGATGTCATGCATTTGGCAATAGAAGTAAAAACGGCTCACGACTAGTTTCATTTGCCATTGAAAATAAGCTAAGCATCCTAAACAGTTTTTACAAAAAGAAACCATCAAAGAAATGGACATGGATCTCTCCCAATGGCCGATATAAAAACGAGATCGACTATATTATGTCTAACAATATAAAAGTTTTTGAAGATTTGTCTATTTTAAACAACTTCAATTTTAACTCAGACCATAGAATTGTTAGAGCAAAACTATCAGGAAAACGTGCTAAAAGAGCACGAAAATATCACTACAGCGTGAAAGGCATTGAATGCACCGGTAGCAAAGATTTACTTCTGAAAAACCTTGAAATATCCCTGCAAAATGGTGGTAAAGAAAGAATGTCGACTCAAGAAAAATACATCAGATTGATCAAACAACTAAAAACAGAAACTATGAAAGTAAACATAACTAGTAAGAAAGTGATATCATTTAAAACTAAGGAATTATTACAAGAACGGAAAGAACTGATACAACAAGGAAGAACTTACAAAAACAATGGCCATAAGATAGCAGAATTAAGTAAAAAGATTAGTGAACAACTTAGAAAAGAACGGAAAATGAAAAGGTCAACAACATTGAGAACATACATAGAAAAAACAGGAGGAATAAAGAAGGCGCTGCAAGAAATGAATCACAAAAAGGACTGGATTCCAAATATGAAAAATAAAAACAATGCAAAGACCACTAAAAGACTAGAAATACTAGGTATCGCTACGGAATATTATCAAAATTTATACAAAAGCAATATAAAGGAACAAGGAATAAAGGTATATAACTCAGAAAACCAAGAGGAGATTAAACCAATTCTGAAGGAAGAAACAATAAAATCTATCGAAACACAAAAAGTAGATAAGGCACCTGGATCAGACTTAATCACAAATGAAATACTAAAAACTACATTACCAGTGTTAGCACCAATACTTACAGATTTATTCAATGAAATCCTCGAAACGGAAATCATTCCGGAGGACTGGACCAAATCGACAATCATACTGTTACATAAGAAGGGAGACAAAGGTGATATAAAAAACTACAGACCGATCAGCTTAATGTCAAATATTTATAAAATATTTTCTAAAATAATATTAAACAGAATTACCAATACACTAGATGAAAACCAACCTAAGGAACAAGCTGGTTTCCGAAGTAAATTCTCAACCTTAGATCACATACATACTCTACGACAAGTTTTACAGAAATATAGAGAATATAACAAAACATATTACATTGGATTCGTTGATTTTAACAAAGCGTTCGATACCTTGGAACATGAATTTATATGGGACGCTCTAAAGAAACAAGGGATACAAGCAAAATACATAAGAATAATTAAAAACGTATACACAGCGAGCACAGCACAAATTAAACTTGAATCTACTGGCAACGAATTTCCTATTCAAAGAGGTGTACGCCAAGGAGATCCTATATCACCGAAGTTATTTTCAGCAGTGCTGGAGATGATTTTCAGAAATCTTGACTGGACCGAAAATGGCCTCAATATAAATGGAGAAAATCTCAACCACCTGCGCTTCGCGGACGATCTAGTTTTATTATCAGAAGATGCAGGAACTCTGGGTGTAATGATGCAGCAACTATCGGATGAAAGTGCTAAGGCAGGACTGACAATGAACTTAACTAAGACAAAAATTATGACGAATTCTCAACGAACAGTAACAAACGAACTAATAACAGTAAACAATGAACAAATAGAATTTGTAAATGAATATATATATTTGGGCCAACTTATATCGACAGTGGATTGCATGAATAAAGAAATAGAACGAAGAATTAATAATACTTGGAAACGGTTTTGGTCTCTACGGGAAGTAATGAAGAATAAAGATATACCTATGAAAGGAAAAAAGAAAGTGTACGAAATATGCATTATGCCATGCTTACTATACGGGTGCCAGACATGGGCGTTAACAGATTTACAGGAAAATAAATTAAAAGTCTGCCAAAATTCAATGGAACGGAGTATTCTGGGTATAAAACTAAAAGATAGAGTGAAATTAGAAGAAATTAAAAATAAAACTAAATTTAAACATGCACTCACAACTTACAGACAGCTAAAATGGCGTTGGACAGGACATATGTTTAGAGAAAGTAGAGAGAAATGGACTAAGTTAGTAACGGAATGGTATCCAAGAGATAACAAAAGGAATAGAGGTAGACAAAGCAAAAGATGGGAAGATGAATTTAAGAAAATAGCCGGTCCTGTATGGACCCGCTTAGCAAAAGATAGAAATATATGGAAATCTTTAGAGGAGGCCTTTGTCGACAGACAAGCTGTTCCGTATAAACATCCTGTTGCCGATAATATAAATAAAAATTAGAATAAGTAGAATTAACTTAGTTTTTAAGAAATTGGCATGTAATAATTTTAAGAAAAGTAACAGCAATAAAGGCTATTTTATATTATTTATTTTATTTTAATTTATTTACCTTTAAATTTAAAATTAATAGTAATTTATGTGGTTTTATTAGGAAGTTTTTTTGGTTATTTTATAAGATTAATAAATTTATTTTCTATGAATAAATTTATTATAACTTATAAATTAAGTAATTATTTAAGAATAATACGATTTTTACCAGATTTATCTACTTATGGCTTAAATTATAAGTTTTTAAATTTAGGTCAAATTTTAATAAAAACTGTTGATTTAGGTAGAAGAGAATTATATAGAGGACAAGGAATATTTATAATTTTAAAAAATAATTCAATTATTAAAAATATTTGATTTGATTTTTTTTTGTGTTTGTGTTTGTGTATGTTCACATTCACATTCACATTCACATTCACATTCACATTCACATTCACATTCACATTCACATTCACATTCACATTCACATTCACATTCACATTCACATTACAACGAACAACGAACAACGAATAACGAACAACGAACAACGAACAACGAACAATTTTTTTTTTTTTTTTTTTTTTTTTTTTATTAGTTTCCAAACAGCTTATACAACATTATAACAAACAAATTATTCAAGTACAATTAATAACGTTCTATGTATAAGCCTATTCTATGGATACACAAATGTTTAGAGTGTGAAAGATGTAAAAACAATTAAAAATACTGTTACCACAACAATAAAAAAAAAATACAATAAAAGATATACTTAGGCTAACAAGATTCGACATAAATCCGTATGCTTCAGGTGCTACGCAGAGCAGTAAGTACTAGGCGACGAAAACTGGCTAGACTATTTGAAAAAATGTCAATAGTGTTATCTTTATTAACTATTTCGTTATATAGTCGGCATAACCTATATACTGGGTTATTATAAGAAATATATAAGCGAGTGGCGGGTATATAGAAGGGTTTAGCGTTCCGAGTGACACGAGCGTTACAATATAAAGAGAATTTACAAAGCATATCAGTGTGAATTAGGTTATTGATAATTTTATACATATAAGTTAAATCAATGAATTTACGTCGCATTTCAAGTGAATCCAAATTGAAATATTTAAGTCGAATGTCATAGGTGGGCAAGGATCTTCTAAGGTGTTCACGATTGCATAGAGAACGTAAAAATCGTTTTTGTACCGATTCGAGCTTGTCGATATGCGTTTTGTAGAATGGAGACCACACTGAGGAGCCATATTCAAGGGTGCTACGGACCAGAGATTTATAAAGAATTAGGGCACTATTTTTATTTTTAAAAGATCTGGACATTCGTAATATAAAGCCTAAATTTTGATTGGCTTTTTTGACAGTAGATTCGACATGATCGATAAATGATAAACTTTTATCGAATGTCACCCCTAGATCACGTATGAATTCTTTACGACCTAAGATAATATTTGAAATTTGATACGAAAAGTTAATACTGTTTACTTTATTAGTAAATGTGACAACATGACACTTTGAGGTATTTAATTTCATTAAATTTCTCTTACACCAGGCATGAAGAGCAATTAAGTCTTCTTGAAGCAACTGACAGTCAGCAATATTATCGACTTTTCTATATAGTTTCAGATCATCCGCATAAAGTAGACATTTACTACCTATATTAAATCGTAAAGGTGCATCATTTATAAAAACCGCGAACAAAAGAGGGCCAAGATGGGAACCTTGGGGAACACCGGAAGGAACAGAATAGGGTTCAGATAGGTAGCCGTTGAGAGCAACTATTTGAGTGCGGTTTTTAATGTACGAGATGATCCAACGCAATAAGTTCCCATGTATGCCACAAATCATCAGCTTTTTAATCAGGAGCTCATGGTTGACTTTATCGAACGCCTTCTGAAAGTCGGTGTAAATGACATCCACTTGTCCTTTGTTGTCCAAAGTTTCTAGGAGATAGTCAGCATATTCAGTTAAATTAGATGTTGTTGATTTACGCGCGACAAATCCATGTTGTTCAGAAATAAGTAAAGGTTTAACAAAATTGTAAATTTGATTGTAAATAACACGTTCAAATATTTTAGCAAAGCAATTTAGTATGCAGATAGGTCTGTAATTACAACAGTCCGATCTATCGCCGGATTTGAATATTGGAATTACGTGAGCGATCTTCCAAAAGTCAGGAAAGATGCCTGTAGATAGAGATCTATTAAAAATTATATAAAGTGGTAAGGTGAGCTCGTTATAGCAAGATTTAACAAAGTGAGATGGAATACCGTCCGGTCCAGGACCCTTGTTCGGATCCAATTGTTTAAGAAGTTTTTTAACATCATGCGCTTCAATTACTACTTTGTTAAGACAATTAGACCAATTGTTGTGGACGGGATCCTCAACAATGGCATTATTTTCATATACAGAATGGAAATATTTAGCAAAAGTTTGACAGATATCACTACCCTTAGTAGCAACAATGTTATTATATTTAACTAGTTGGGGAAAACTTGAACATTTATTTTTACTCTTTACGTAATTCCAGAATAATTTAATGTTACCTTTATGTAGACACGATTCAACATCTTTTAAATAATTGTTATAACACTCCTTCATCATCTTTTTAGACCTTTTACGCAAAAGAGAGAAAGTGTCATAATCACGTGGGTTTTTATACATTTTAAATTTATGATGAAATTTCTCTTTTTCCCGTAGGCATTTGATTAGAGAGTTACTAAACCAAATAGGTATTGATGAATTTCTTTGTTGCTTATAAGGTGTATTATTTTTAATGATGAGATTTAGAGTGTCATAAAACTGTGTCAGATTTTCATTTATATCCGCGGAGGAAAGGAGAACCTTCCAATCAATATTCCTAAGTTCATCTTTACATTTATTTATATCACATTTTCTAAAATTTAAGATTTTATTATTCTTACATGGTTCGAGGGACGGGACGTGAATGTCATTCACACACACTTCAAAAGGTGGATGATGAACGTCCATTTTACTAAGTGCGATTGAGGGTTCAAGTGATACCGGAATCAAACGGGCAAAAAATAGATCCAGAGTGCGATTATTGTCATTTTTGATAAAATTGTACTGGTTAAGGTTGCCATAAGTCATCAAGTCTAAAATTAAGTTGACTTTAACGTCATTAAACAAAGGTCTAGGAGTAGCAGTTTTCGTCGCGTTACAATTAATCCAATCTAAGTTAGGAGTATTGAAATCCCCCAGTAAAATAAAAGAATCATCGGATCCTGACAAAATCTCAGTAGTATTATTATAGAAAGCTTTCAGTTTATCAATGGAAAGATCCGGTGGTAAGTACACTAGACATATTTTTATAATTTTGCTAATGTGTTTATTTTTAAAGTTAATTAAGCTTAGCCAAATACATTCCACATTAGTTTCCCATTCGAAAACTCTATTAACTATGTAATCTTTTTTTACTGCAATTAAAACACCTCCACCAGAAATTTTATGACTAGTGCACTTATCCCGATCTCTCCTGAAAATTCTATAGCGATTATCCAATATTTCACTATCTTTAATTGAAGGATCGAGATTAGTTTCTGTTAAACAGATAATATCGTAATTGCAGTTTAATACATTTAAAAAGAAATCCTGAAGCTTACTTCTAATTCTGTTTACATTCTGGTAAAAAATTAGCATAATGCAGCGGATAAAAAAATAATAATAATAAAAATTAAATGTAGATGCAGATAATTATGTAAAGACTAAGGCAGATTTTTAATCTTATCTAGACTATTAATGATTACAGCTGGAGAATGTTCGTTTTTTCTCATATAGACCTTCCCAAACTTAACCCACACGAACTTGTAATCAAGTGTCTTAGAAGCTTGTCTAGCCTCCATGAAAATATGTCTCATTTCTGGTGTGAGATTTTCAGCTACATAAACTTGTTTAACTTCACTTACAACACCGAGGTCAAGCGAGTTCAATACATTCCTGGAGTTAGATTTGTTGTAGCGATGCACTGCTGATAATATCATATCGCGATGCCTAGGAGTCATCAATGTAACCAAAATAGTGCGCGGGCGGTCGGTACTTTTCACCCGTTTGGCCATACGATAGCAAGAAATAACAGCATCGATGGGAAGCGAGACAGATATTTTATCCAACAAGTTAGACACAATTGAATTTAAGTTCTCATCTTTTTTTTCAGGTACGCCATGTAATTCAAAATTATGTCTTCTGGATATTTGTTCCAATTGGTTAACCTTATTTTGAAGAGTTTTCAAATTATTGTCAATAGTAGAAGTACTGACTTTTAATTCAGTTGTAGTTAATGTCTGTGACGAGGAATCAGCTTGCATATCGTCGAACTTCTTCGAGAGAAATTCTAGTGAGCTTTCATGTTCAACTAGTTTGTTTTTAATGTCCACAATTGAGTTCTTCGTACACTTCAGAGCGGCCTCATTACGATTGCTTATATCTTTTAATTTACTGGAGCATTCCATTACAGAGTCTAGATCGGTGCGAAGTGACTGAAAGCACTTTTTCATTTCGATTATTTCAGATTGTAAACAATCAAGAGCCCCACTGAAAGTGTCTATCTTCTCTTCTTGTTTGTCTAATCTCAATTGCATATCACTACGGAATGATTTGAGCTCCGACAAGATGGTAGAAAAATTCGCGGAGTCACCAATGGAGGAAGCAGCCACAGGGGACGTCACTGCACGAGGAGAAGGCCTAATAGGTGTGTTTGTGTTGTCACCACCCCTTCGAGAAGCAGCAACACAAGCGGGACATATCCAATTAGTACGGGCCACTTGTGAAGAATTGGTTGATAGAACGCATTCCGTATGATAAAGTGCACTACATTTAGTGCATTTGATTCTCTTATGCGTCACTAATACGTTCAAATTACATGCCAAACATTCTCCAGCCATAATTAATCAATGATCGTGTAGACACAGCATTAGCAGAAAATATTCATATAATTTTTTTATCTATGGCAACTTTTGTGTGAATTGGCAGTTGACACTTGACAGTGAATTATGACAGTTGCAGATGTTATTGTTATTTTGTTGTTGAAAAACTAGGTTGTTCAAAGTTTCTTCTTCTGTTTTTACCCTCTTCTTGAAAATGTTATATAGTGAAACTATGATAATTTTCAGGTTTATAATGTGTGAGCAGTGTTATAAGTTTTACTCACTCAAAAGTCCGAAACGTGGGATCAAAATGAGTCACAAATTACACTCGGTAAATCACTGTGAGACTTGTTTACACGCAACGAACAATTAACAACGAACAACGAACAACGAACAACGAACAACGAACAACGAACAACGAACAACGAACAACGAACAACGAACAACGAACAACGAACAACGAACAACGAACAACGAACAACAAACAACGAACAACGAACAACGAACAACGAACAACGAACAACGAACAACGAACAACGAACAACGAACAACGAACAACGAACAACGAACAACGAACAACGAACAACGAACAACGAACAACGAACAACGAACAACGAACAACGAACAACGAACAACGAACAACGAACAACGAACAACGAACAACGAACAACGAACAACGAACAACGAACAACGAACAACGAACAACGAACAACGAACAACGAACAACGAACAACGAACAACGAACAACGAACAACGAACAACGAACAACGAACAACGAACAACGAACAACGAACAACGAACAACGAACAACGAACAACGAACAACGAACAACGAACAACGAACAACGAACAACGAACAACGAACAACGAACAACGAACAACGAACAACGAACAACGAACAACGAACAACGAACAACGAACAACGAACAACGAACAACGAATAACGAACAACGAACAACGAACAACGAACAACGAACAACGAACAACGAACAACGAACAACGAACAACGAACAACGAACAACGAACAACGAACAACGAACAACGAACAACGAACAACGAACAACGAACAACGAACAACGACCAACGAACAGCGAACAACGAACAACGAACAACGACCAACGAACAACGAACAACGAATAATGTGAATGTGAATGTGAATGTGAATGTGAATGTGAATGTGAATGTGAATGTGAATGTGAATGTGAATGTGAATGTGAATGTAAACATACACAAACACAAACACAAACACGAACACGAAACGAACAACGAACAGCGAACAGCGAACTCGAATTTTAATTCGGACACAAACACAAACACAAACACGAACAACGAACATCAAACAACGAACAATGAACAACGAACAACGAACAACGAACAACGAACAACGAACAACGAACAACGAACAACGAACAACGAACAACGAACAACGAACAACGAACAACGAACAACGAACAACGAACAACGAACAACGAACAACGAACAACGAACAACGAACAACGAACAACGAACAACGAACAACGAACAACGAACAACGAACAACGAACAACGAACAACGAACAACGAACAACGAACAACGAACAACGAACAACGAACAACGAACAACGAACAACGAACAACGAACAACGAACAACGAACAACGAACAACGAACAACGAACAACGAACAACGAACAACGAACAACGAACAACGAACAACGAACAACGAACAACGAACAACGAACAACGACCAACGAACAACGAACAACGAACAACGAACAACGAACAACGAACAACGAACAACGAACAACGAACAACGAACAACGAATAATGTGAATGTGAATGTGAATGTGAATGTGAATGTGAATGTGAATGTGAATGTGAATGTGAATGTGAATGTGAATGTGAATGTGAATGTGAATGTGAATGTGAATGTGAATGTGAATGTGAATGTGAATGTGAATGTGAATGTGAATGTGAATGTGAATGTGAATGTAAACATACACAAACACAAACACAAACACGAACACGAAACGAACAACGAACAGCGAACAGCGAACTCGAATTTTTATTCGGACACAAACACAAACACAAACACGAACAACGAACATCAAACAACGAACAACGAACAACGAACAACGAACAACGAACAACGAACAACGAACAACGAACAACGAACAACGAACAACGAACAACGAACAACGAACAACGAACAACGAACAACGAACAACGAACAACGAACAACGAACAACGAACAACGAACAACGAACAACGAACAACGAACAACGAACAACGAACAACGAACAACGAACAACGAACAACGAACAACGAACAACGAACAACGAACAACGAACAACGAACAACGAACAACGAACAACGAACAACGAACAACGAACAACGAACAACGAACAACGAACAACGAACAACGAACAACGAACAACGAACAACGAACAACGAACAACGAACAACGAACAACGAACAACGAACAACGAACAACGAACAACGAACAACGAACAACGAACAACGAACAACGAACAACGAACAACGAACAACGAACAACGAACAACGAACAACGAACAACGAATAATGTGAATGTGAATGTGAATGTGAATGTGAATGTGAATGTGAATGTGAATGTGAATGTGAATGTGAATGTGAATGTGAATGTGAATGTGAATGTGAATGTGAATGTGAATGTGAATGTGAATGTGAATGTGAATGTGAATGTGAATGTAAACATACACAAACACAAACACAAACACGAACACGAAACGAACAACGAACAGCGAACAGCGAACTCGAATTTTTATTCGGACACAAACACAAACACAAACACGAACAACGAACATCAAACAACGAACAACGAACAACGAACAACGAACAACGAACAACGAACAACGAACAACGAACAACGAACAACGAACAACGAACAACGAACAACGAACAACGAACAACGAACAACGAACAACGAACAACGAACAACGAACAACGAACAACGAACAACGAACAACGAACAACGAACAACGAACAACGAACAACGAACAACTAACAACTAACAACAACGAACAACGAACAACGAACAACGAACAACGAACAACGAACAACGAACAACGAACAACGAACAACGAACAACGAACAACGAACAACGAACAACGAACAACGAACAACGAACAACGAACAACGAACAACGAACAACGAACAACGAACAACGAACAACGAACAACGAACAACGAACAACGAACAACGAACAACGAACAACGAACAACGAACAACGAACAACGAACAACGAACAACGAACAACGAACAACGACCAATGAACAACGACCAACGACCAACGAACAACGAACAACGAACAACGAACAACGAACAACGAACAACGAACAACGAACAACGAACAACGAACAACGAACAACGAACAACGAACAACGAACAACGAACAACGAACAACGAACAACGAACAACGAACAACGAACAACGAACAACGAACAACGAACAACGAACAACGAACAACGAACAACGAACAACGAACAACGAACAACGAACAACGAACAACGAACAACGAACAACGAACAACGAACAACGAACAACGACCAACGAACAGCGAACAACGAACAACGAACAACGACCAACGAACAACGAACAACGAACAACGAACAACGAACAACGAACAACGAATAATGTGAATGTGAATGTGAATGTGAATGTGAATGTGAATGTGAATGTGAATGTGAATGTGAATGTGAATGTGAATGTGAATGTAAACATACACAAACACAAACACAAACACGAACACGAAACGAACAACGAACAGCGAACAGCGAACTCGAATTTTAATTCGGACACAAACACAAACACAAACACGAACAACGAACATCAAACAACGAACAATGAACAACGAACAACGAACAACGAACAACGAACAACGAACAACGAACAACGAACAACGAACAACGAACAACGAACAACGAACAACGAACAACGAACAACGAACAACGAACAACGAACAACGAACAACGAACAACGAACAACGAACAACGAACAACGAACAACGAACAACGAACAACGAACAACGAACAACGAACAACGAACAACGAACAACGAACAACGAACAACGAACAACGAACAACGAACAACGAACAACGAACAACGAACAACGAACAACGAACAACGAACAACGAACAACGAACAACGAACAACGAACAACGAACAACGAACAACGAACAACGAACAACGAACAACGAACAACGAACAACGAACAACGAACAACGAACAACGAACAACGAACAACGACCAATGAACAACGACCAACGACCAACGAACAACGAACAACGAACAACGAACAACGAACAACGAACAACGAACAACGAACAACGAACAACGAACAACGAACAACGAACAACGAACAACGAACAACGAACAACGAACAACGAACAACGAACAACGAACAACGAACAACGAACAACGAACAACGAACAACGAACAACGAACAACGAACAACGAACAACGAACAACGAACAACGAACAACGAACAACGAACAACGAACAACGAACAACGACCAACGAACAGCGAACAACGAACAACGAACAACGAACAACGAACAACGAACAACGAACAACGAATAATGTGAATGTGAATGTGAATGTGAATGTGAATGTGAATGTGAATGTGAATGTGAATGTGAATGTGAATGTGAATGTGAATGTGAATGTGAATGTGAATGTGAATGTAAACATACACAAACACAAACACAAACACGAACACGAAACGAACAACGAACAGCGAACAGCGAACTCGAATTTTAATTCGGACACAAACACAAACACAAACACGAACAACGAACATCAAACAACGAACAATGAACAACGAACAACGAACAACGAACAACGAACAACGAACAACGAACAACGAACAACGAACAACGAACAACGAACAACGAACAACGAACAACGAACAACGAACAACGAACAACGAACAACGAACAACGAACAACGAACAACGAACAACGAACAACGAACAACGAACAACGAACAACGAACAACGAACAACGAACAACGAACAACGAACAACGAACAACGAACAACGAACAACGAACAACGAACAACGAACAACGAACAACGAACAACGAACAACGAACAACGAACAACGAACAACGAACAACGAACAACGAACAACGAACAACGAACAACGAACAACTAACAACGAACAACGAACAACGAACAACGAACTCGAATTTTAATTCGGACACAAACACAAACACGAACACGAAACGAACAACGAACAGCGAACAGCGAACTTGTTCGTTGTTCGTTGTTCGTTGTTCGTTGTTCGTTGTTCGTTGTTCGTTGTTGTTAGTTGTTCGTTGTTCGTTGTTCGTTGTTCGTTGTTCGTTGTTCGTTGTTCGTTGTTCGTTGTTCGTTGTTCGTTGTTCGTTGTTCGTTGTTCGTTGTTCGTTGTTCGTTGTTCGTTGTTCGTTGTTCGTTGTTCGTTGTTCGTTGTTCGTTGTTCGTTGTTCGTTGTTCGTTGTTCGTTGTTCGTTGTTCGTTGTTCGTTGTTCGTTGTTCGTTGTTCGTTGTTCGTTGTTCGTTGTTCTTGTTCGTTGTTTGATGTTCGTTGTTCGTGTTTGTGTTTGTGTTTGTGTTTGTGTCCGAATTAAAATTCGAGTTCGCTGTTTGCTGTTTGCTGTTCGTTGTTCGTTTTCGTGTTCGTGTTTGTGTTTGTGTCCGAATTCAAATTCGAGTTCGCTGTTCGCTGTTCGCTGTTCGCTGTTCGTTGTTCGTTTTCGTGTTCGTGTTTGTGTTTGTGTTTGTGTATGTTCACATTCACATTCACATTCACATTCACATTCACATTCACATTATTCGTTGTTCGTTGTTCGTTGTTCGTTGTTCGTTGTTCGTTGTTCGTTGTTCGTTGTTCGTTGTTCGTTGTTCGTTGTTCGTTGTTCGTTGTTCGTTGTTCGTTGTTCGTTGTTCGTTGTTCGTTGTTCGTTGTTCGTTGTTCGTTGTTCGTTGTTCGTTGTTTGATGTTCGTTGTTCGTGTTTGTGTTTGTGTTTGTGTCCGAATTAAAATTCGAGTTCGCTGTTCGCTGTTCGCTGTTCGTTGTTCGTTTTCGTGTTCGTGTTTGTGTTTGTGTTTGTGTTTGTGTCCGAATTAAAATTCGAGTTCGCTGTTCGCTGTTCGCTGTTCGTTGTTCGTTTTCGTGTTTGTGTTTGTGTTTGTGTATGTTCACATTCACATTCACATTCACATTCACATTCACATTCACATTCACATTCACATTCACATTCACATTCACATTCACATTCACATTCACATTCACATTCACATTCACATTCACATTCACATTCACATTCACATTCACATTCACATTCACATTCACATTCACATTATTCGTTGTTCGTTGTTCGTTGTTCGTTGTTCGTTGTTCGTTGTTCGTTGTTCGTTGTTCGTTGTTCGTTGTTCGTTGTTCGTTGTTCGTTGTTCGTTGTTCGTTGTTCGTTGTTCGTTGTTCGTTGTTCGTTGTTCGTTGTTCGTTGTTCGTTGTTCGTTGTTCGTTGTTCGTTGTTCGTTGTTCGTTGTTCGTTGTTCGTTGTTCGTTGTTCGTTGTTCGTTGTTCGTTGTTCGTTGTTCGTTGTTCGTTGTTCGTTGTTCGTTGTTCGTTGTTCGTTGTTCGTTGTTCGTTGTTCGTTGTTCGTTGTTCGTTGTTCGTTGTTCGTTGTTCGTTGTTCGTTGTTCGTTGTTCGTTGTTCGTTGTTCGTTGTTCGTTGTTCGTTGTTCGTTGTTCGTTGTTCGTTGTTCGTTGTTCGTTGTTCGTTGTTCGTTGTTCGTTGTTCGTTGTTCGTTGTTCGTTGTTCGTTGTTCGTTGTTCGTTGTTCGTTGTTCGTTGTTCGTTGTTCGTTGTTCGTTGTTCGTTGTTCGTTGTTCGTTGTTCGTTGTTCGTTGTTCGTTGTTCGTTGTTCGTTGTTCGTTGTTCGTTGTTCGTTGTTCGTTGTTCGTTGTTCGTTGTTCGTTGTTCGTTGTTCGTTGTTCGTTGTTCGTTGTTCGTTGTTCGTTGTTCGTTGTTCGTTGTTCGTTGTTCGTTGTTCGTTGTTCGTTGTTCGTTGTTCGTTGTTCGTTGTTCGTTGTTCGTTGTTCGTTGTTCGTTGTTCGTTGTTCGTTGTTCGTTGTTCGTTGTTCGTTGTTCGTTGTTCGTTGTTCGTTGTTCGTTGTTCGTTGTTCGTTGTTCGTTGTTCGTTGGTCGTTGGTCGTTGGTCGTTGGTCGTTGGTCGTTGGTCGTTGGTCGTTGTTCGTTGTTCGTTGTTCGTTGTTCGTTGTTCGTTGTTCGTTGTTCGTTGTTCGTTGTTCGTTGTTCGTTGTTCGTTGTTCGTTGTTCGTTGTTCGTTGTTCGTTGTTCGTTGTTCGTTGTTCGTTGTTCGTTGTTCGTTGTTCGTTGTTCGTTGTTCGTTGTTCGTTGTTCGTTGTTCGTTGTTCGTTGTTCGTTGTTCGTTGTTCGTTGTTCGTTGTTCGTTGTTCGTTGTTCGTTGTTCGTTGTTCGTTGTTCGTTGTTCGTTGTTCGTTGTTCGTTGTTCGTTGTTCGTTGTTCGTTGTTCGTTGTTCGTTGTTCGTTGTTCGTTGTTCGTTGTTTGATGTTCGTTGTTCGTGTTTGTGTTTGTGTTTGTGTTCGAATTAAAATTCGAGTTCGTTGTTCGTTGTTCGTTGTTCGTTTTTAGTTGTTCGTTGTTCGTTGTTAGTTGTTCGTTGTTCGTTGTTGGTTGTTCGTTGTTGGTTGTTCGTTGTTGGTTGTTCGTGGTTGGTTCTTATTTATTTATTTATTTATTTATTTCTTTGTAATCATACAGCATTACAATAAGTAACAATTTTTAACATATTAGTACAGAACTAAGAGCCAATTAAGATTACTACTTAGTTAAGTTAATTTTTTAAATGACATATTATCAGAAAGGAGTGTATTACATGTTTTGGTGAATTATATAATATCTTAAGAAAGGTTAATGAATAATTAAACAGTTAAATCTGAAATCTCCCTTTGTGTGCGTGTGTGTATGTGTGTGTGAGTGTTAGTGTGATGTAAATGTGTGGTTGTCTGGACTTGCATGTTATTACTCAAGCCGAATTGTATGTGAATTTTGTTAATTTCTTTTATAAATCTTTGCTTTGATAAAAGGAAAACATCTAGTTCTCTATAGTCTTTATTGTATATATGAGAAATTCTACACATAATTCGATTCTTTGCGTAATTACTACTAGAATTAGGAGTGTAAAATAATGCTGTGTGACGAGTTCTAAACTGAGGGGTGTTGAAATACACCAGTTCTAGGAGTTCCGAAGAATCAATTCTTCCATTGCATAAAGCATGAAGAAATAATAAGTCATTTTTAATACGTCTTAGTTGTAATGGTTCTAATTTAAAATATAAGCAAACATCCGTATATGTGTTGAAGCAGTGTTTAGCTTTAAAACACAAAAACCTTAAAAACCTTTTTTGGATAGATTCTATTCTATTTACGTGTTTAGCGTAATATGGAGACCAAATATTTGAGGCATAATCGAGTATACTCCTGACAAATGTAGAATACAAAACTTTGATACAACTAATATTTTTGAAACTTTTACAAGTGCGTTTGATAAACCCAAGTTGTTTAAGCGCCTTATTCACGACTACGTCCATATGCTGTGTCATACTTAATTTTTGATCGATAATTACACCAAGATCTTTCACCCAGTTGACTTCTTTTATTGGATCGTCATTTAATGTATATGTGAATGAAATGGGTGCCTTTTTTCTAGTAATTGATATTTTTTGACATTTTTTAATATTGACAGTAATTCTATTTTTTCTATAATAGGCTTCTAAATTAGTAAGGTCGCTTTGAATATTTTTACAATCATTAATAGATTCAACAGCAAGATAGATTTTTTTATCATCCGCATACATTAGATATTTAGAGTGGATAAAACAGGTGAAAATATCAAACAGATAAGCGTTGTACAAAAGAGGTCCAAGTATTGAGCCCTGCGGAACTCCAGATATGATATTTACGAAGTTACTTTTAGCTCCTCCAATCACTACAGCCTGCATTCTTTTACTGATATAAGAACAGATCCATCGATATAGATCACCTCGTATACCGATAGCATATAGTTTTTTAAGAAGTATGATGTGATCTACACGATCGAATGCTTTTTCGAAATCCGTGTAGATCACATCCACTTGATTACCCCCATCCAGTTGTTGCAATGTATAGTTTGTAAGTATAGATAAGTTTGTTACGGTAGAGCGTCCCTTTATAAAGCCGTGCTGTTCTGGTGGAATGAATTTATATATTAAAGGACTTATTCGAAGATGTATAAGTTTTTCAAAAACTTTACTGAGTGAGTTTAATATAGAAATCGGCCTATAATTGATAATATGGTTTTTAGGACCCGATTTGTATATAGGGACAATAAGAGCTTCCTTCCATTTCGAAGGAAACTCACCAAAATGGTTTACTGACAACGAAAATATAATGGACAAGGGTAACGCTAAAGTTTCAGAGCACTGTTTTAAAAAAATTGGTGGTATTTCATCGCTACCTGCGCCCTTTTTCCCTTTAAGTGACTTTAAAACACGTTTAACCTCAGAAATTTTGAAAGAAATATTAGAGATAAGTTCATTATTCGGACACGAAACTGGAAGGTTGAATTCTTCATATGACTTAGCAGGTTCATCAAAAATGCTATGAAAGTGTTTGTTGAATTCAGTGCATATGTCTGTTTCGGTACAAAAAATTTTATTTTTATAAATCATACTTTTAGGATATCCTTTTGAGCCCGTCTTTATAGATTTTATGTACGACCAAAAACAAGTCGGATCTTTCTGAATATACGATTGCATTCGATCAAGGTAGAGTGAAAAACATTTTTCCTGTAGAATCTTTTGCCTCGAACGAAGTAGACTAAATTCATCGTAGTCAAGGGGATTTTTGTATTTTTTCCATCTTTTGTGAAGTTTTAATTTATCTTTTATTATATGTATTAATGCTTTGTTGTACCACCGGGGAAAGTTTTTCACAGATTTATATGTTTTTGGAACGTGTGTGACAAAACACTCATTTAGTATCCTGTAAAACACATCAACTATATCATCGATATGATCACCTATTAAAATGGATGGCCAGTTAATTTTTGAGAGAAAATCATTAACGTCTGAATAGTTAGCACGGTAAAAATTGTAACGGACTATCTTTGATTTCTTTATGTATTTGATACTTAGTTCAGAAATATCTATTTCCAAAGCAGGGTGATATATATCTTCAGGTACCAAAGGTCCCGACGCTTTACTGACATCTATTCGGAAATTAGAAAAAATTAAATCGAGTATGTTATTCTTGTCGTTTGTTATAAAGTTGTACTGATCTAGACCGGAAATACTACACATGTCCAAGAAGTCAGAAGCAGCAGTCTGCATTTCAATAGAGCCTTTTTTTAACTGCATAACATTAATTGGGGACCACTTGACATTTGGCAAATTAGAGTCACCAAAGATTAAGAAATTATCGCTAGGAAAATCAATGAGTAATTTAGATACTGATGCAGTAAACATTTGAAGGGTTCGGGCCTGATTTTTATCTGGAGGTATATAAGCTACACAGATATGGAGACCTCGATTATTGTGTTATAGGACAGTTGTTGAAGGTATACTCACCCACAGACATTCGACGGCCTTAGGTCTCCAATCAGTCATAACTTGAGCTTGAAGGATCTTGTTACAGCAAATCATTACACCTCCACCTCGTTTTTTTGTTGAGGTAGTACAGTCTCGGTCATTTCTAATGATATCGTAGCGGTCATCACACAACTCCCTATCAAAAATACCTTCCGCTAACCATGTTTCCGTGATTAAAATGACATCAAAATTGTTCGAAAGAATATTATTATAAAATTCATGTGTTTTAGTTTTAAGTCCTCTTACGTTTTGATAGAAGAAATTAATGTTATTAGCCATTACTATAATTTAAATAGGAACTAAAATAATTAATATCCGACACTAAAAACATGTTATTTAATTCGGCTATTAGTGGTTTTGTTAATTTATGTGTGTTATTTGTATTGAAAAAAGTGTGTGTGTATGAAGATGTATGGGAGATATTAACATATTCTACGGGTATAATTATAAACTTAAAAGTGAACATTTTATCAGCAGCAAGAATAATAGTTGATAAATTAATTAATATATTCGGCTTAATTATACAATTTTTTGTAGATCCCGCTTTGAATTTATACATAATGCTGGAGATTCTTCTGATTTTCTTAAAAAAATGTTACAATTTCTAACCCATACAAATTTATAAGAGTTCTGAACAGCCAGATCCTTAGTTTGTTTCAAGAGGGCCTTGTTCTCAGGAGTCAGGTGTTCAAAGACGAAAAACTTAGTAGTAGGACCTTCCACACCAACATTGTTAGTATTTATACCCTTTTTCTTACGTATACCAGAAAGAATTTTATCTTTGTATAGGCGGTCCTTCAGTTTTACGACTAACGGCTTGGGACGCCCAGGTATATTTTTAAATGGTTGGACTCTGTGAGCAAATTCAATTTGATCGCTGCATAATATTATACCCGCATATTTCGCAATTTCAGTAATTATTTGTTTAGGATCTTCGTTTATTTTTCGGGTAGACCAATTATTTCCAAATTCCATTGCCGCGACCACTGTTGCTGTTTGTTCATGAGATTACGTAACTCATCCATTTGATTATTTTTGTCTAGAACTACAGCTTCTAACTTTTCAAAATTTTGTTGGAGATCTAAATGTTCAGATTGAAGCATATCGTAGGATTCCTTAATTGTTTTAACTTCCGTAGACATTTCCGTAAGTTCATTCTTGATTTTTTTTAATAAGCAATTTTTTATTTCATCCAGAAAATCTTCTTTTATCTTTTTCAGTTTTTCATCCAGCAATTGTTCAAAGTAGCTTAATAATTCGGGTGTCGTTAGGGCTGCATTGGTGGTAGATGGGGGATTGAACTCCGGTGTAGCTCTCGAAATTTGTCCGCTGACATCCGAAGATGGTTGGCTCTGCTGTTGATGAACTGTATTCTTCATACCGCCGCGAACTGGTGTATTACTGATGTCGCCTCCTTTGCGTAAGGCAGCCGTGCAACTAGGGCATTTCCATTGGGTACGCATGGAAGTAGAATTATTCCCAAAATCAACGCATTCGGAGTGAAAAACAAGCGCGCATGTAGTACATTTTATGCGTCTCTGCGTGACACTTATGCTATTTTTACATGCCTCACATAATAGACCCATATTTAGTTTATTATTTTTAATATAAAAATAAAGTAAAATTTGGCCTATAGTTGGGTAATTTCTTGGTGATGGCAACACTGAAGCACGTCAGTACGACAGCGATCTGTTGTCTTTGGAAGGCGGAAATGTCAATAACTTCAGCTGACAGAAACTTCAATTATTTATTTTATCTCTGTTTACCTTCAGTTTGTAAAAAAATGTTGTAAATAGAAAACAAAATGTGCCTTTTTACGCCAAAATTATAGTTCATTAAGTTTATTCTTTTACTTAACTTAGTTTTCACAGTTCACTTTAACACGTTTTTAAAAACCGCACTATGAAACATACACTTATCTATTTTTAATACATTAAAAACTCAGCAGCAAATGTTTATCGTTACTCAGATGACAGATGATTGGTTGTTCGTTGTTCGTTGTTCGTTGTTCGTTGTTCGTTGTTCGTTGTTCGTTGTTCGTTGTTCGTTGTTCGTTGTTCGTTGTTCGTTGTTCGTTGTTCGTTGTTCGTTGTTCGTTGTTCGTTGTTCGTTGTTCGTTGTTCGTTGTTCGTTGTTCGTTGTTCGTTGTTCGTTGTTCGTTGTTCGTTGTTCGTTGTTCGTTGTTCGTTGTTCGTTGTTCGTTGTTCGTTGTTCGTTGTTCGTTGTTCGTTGTTCGTTGTTCGTTGTTCGTTGTTCGTTGTTCGTTGTTCGTTGTTCGTTGTTCGTTGTTCGTTGTTCGTTGTTCGTTGTTCGTTGTTCGTTGTTCGTTGTTCGTTGTTCGTTGTTCGTTGTTCGTTGTTCGTTGTTCGTTGTTCGTTGTTCGTTGTTCGTTGTTCGTTGTTCGTTGTTCGTTGTTCGTTGTTCGTTGTTCGTTGTTCGTTGTTTGATGTTCGTTGTTCGTGTTTGTGTTTGTGTTTGTGTCCGAATTAAAATTCGAGTTCGCTGTTCACTGTTCGTTGTTCGTTTCGTGTTCGTGTTTGTGTTTGTGTTTGTGTCCGAATTAAAATTCGAGTTCGTTGTTCGTTGTTCGTTGTTAGTTGTTCGTTGTTCGTTGTTCGTTGTTCGTTGTTCGTTGTTCGTTGTTCGTCGTTCGTTGTTCGTTGTTCGTTGTTCGTTGTTCGTTGTTCGTTGTTCGTTGTTCGTTGTTCGTTGTTCGTTGTTCGTTGTTCGTTTTTCGTTGGTCGTTGTTCGTTGTTCGTTGTTCGTTGTTCGTTGGTCGTTGTTCGTTGTTCGTTGTTCGTTGTTCGTTGTTCGTTGTTCGTTGTTCGTTGTTCGTTGTTCGTTGTTCGTTGTTCGTTGTTCGTTGTTCGTTGTTCGTTGTTCGTTGTTCGTTGTTCGTTGTTCGTTGTTCGTTGTTCGTTGTTCGTTGTTCGTTGTTCGTTGTTCGTTGTTCGTTGTTCGTTGTTCGTTGTTCGTTGTTCGTTGTTCGTTGTTCGTTGTTCGTTGTTCGTTGTTCGTTGTTCGTTGTTCGTTGTTCGTTGTTCGTTGTTCGTTGTTCGTTGTTCGTTGTTCGTTGTTCGTTGTTCGTTGTTCGTTGTTCGTTGTTCGTTGTTCGTTGTTCGTTGTTCGTTGTTCGTTGTTCGTTGTTCGTTGTTCGTTGTTCGTTGTTCGTTGTTCGTTGTTCGTTGTTCGTTGTTCGTTGTTCGTTGTTCGTTGTTCGTTGTTCGTTGTTCGTTGTTCGTTGTTCGTTGTTCGTTGTTCGTTGTTCGTTGTTCGTTGTTCGTTGTTCGTTGTTCGTTGTTCGTTGTTCGTTGTTCGTTGTTCGTTGTTCGTTGTTCGTTGTTCGTTGTTCGTTGTTCGTTGTTCGTTGTTCGTTGTTCGTTGTTCGTTGTTCGTTGTTCGTTGTTCGTTGTTCGTTGTTCGTTGTTCGTTGTTCGTTGTTCGTTGTTCGTTGTTCGTTGTTCGTTGTTCGTTGTTCGTTGTTCGTTGTTTGATGTTCGTTGTTCGTGTTTGTGTTTATGTTTGTGTCTGAATTAAAATTCGAGTTCGCCCATCCCCTAGTTTAAGGGGTTGGGGGATGTTTGGGGGAGGTTACAAGTTTTATATTTTTTTTGTTGTTTGTGTGCTAATACTATTTCATTTTGTGTGCTAATACTAGCTTACATACAAAATTTCATTTTGTATGTAAGCTCGTATTAGCACACAAAGCTTTCTTGGACATAAGGAAATACCTTAAGAATTTTGATGATCATCAGTGAGTCAGTGACTAAATTAGCGTTTTTTTAGATATAAATAAAATCTGAAGTATAAAAGCTAATGTAATTAAAACTTAATATGTTCAATAAGTCTGCTATTGACAATATATCCCGAAAATTTTGTTGATCTAGCATTATCCAAACCCAAGTTATGAGGGTTCAAAAAAACGTCGAAGCGCTTCGAGAAAAGGTAGGTAGTGCCCGTGCGCTTCGCTTTCGCTTGGCTCGTCTTGGCGGGGGCACTACCGTGCCCCCAGATGTTTGCGAATAATATTTTTTAATTGACTGATTATTAGAAATATTTGCTGTAAAAAGACACTCATAAATAGATTTTGTCTGAATTCTCTATTTTTTATGATATTATTCTATTCTATCCACCTAAAGGTAACCTAGACATCTATTTATCACGTTTCGTGATGTTTAATTAAATAATTTTTAAGCCTTTAATTACTACCGGTACTATAATATCATCATCGGTAGAGCGATAGACCGTCCCCTGTCTACATATATAACAGTTATTTTTTTTATATAATTAATACTTCAATTAATGCTATTAATTTTGAAAATCAGTTGCATAATACTTCAAAATTCTAATAGTTTCGGTTAGTCTGAACTATAAGCGTTAAAGTATAACATTTAATCTCTAGTATTAAGCCGTGGAAAAGACGCTCGAGCAAATGGAATGGATGGAAGTAAACTAAAACTTCTCAGTGAGTCGTACCAAAGCTTCGCTCATTATAGTTATTTAACTCCACTTAAATAAATTAGCGAGATCACTTGGGAAAATTGATTTACTTGGTTATAATTTTGTAGTCGAATGATAGAAGCGACTGGTACTAAGAGTTAGCGGATTATTTACAGACTTTGTAATGAATCTAGGAATACTAATTATCTACTTAAAACTTTGTGAGAATGTACAGCTGGATATCTTAAACTATAATTTTTTTTTTATTTAAATTTTACATATTATGATGCGAAGTTGATAAACTTCGCATCATAATATGTATACCAAAATAATTTATAATTGCATTTTTTTACCATCATAACAAAATACTGCTGTTTTAGAAATTCACGTGAATGAAAAGCGGGCGATGGTAATCGTAGCCACGCGGCAACGTCGCTTGTAATCGTAGCAGTGCGTTGAGTTCACCATTTCATAGCTACGCCGAACACTACAAACTATTATTTAACTTACATCGTAGCTTCACAGTACACAAATCTGCATAGCACTAGTTGGGATTTGGGAACCAATCCGTTTGTATAAAGTTTCATGGGCCCTCTTCACAATGGGCAGCGTTGGGCGAGTAGAGGCAATCACGATAGTGTAGAGGGCCTAAATGTATATGATCGGCCGTCATTGTAAATTCATAATCACTGTAATTGCGGCAAACATCGACGAGCATTTGTTGGGCCACCATTGTGAAGAGGGGCCATAACGATATTCATGATACTAGTGTAAATCTCAGTTGTGAACTACGTAATGTATTATGAGAAATATACGCTGCAGTGAAACATATGAGATGGATTCGATATAAATTGTTGAGACTTAGTCGCGTCTGTGTCCGACAAACATTTATGTATCAGCCGTCTCCTATATGGATTTGTCAACATTCCGCGGTGTCCACACTGGGGAGAGAAACTTTGTATGCGATTAAACTCGAACATTTATTTATTCAATAAAAACTACATAAATTCGTAGTCCTTTTTAATCGTCACATAGATTAATATTTACCTTTTAGTATCGGTCCGAAAAGCAGTACTCTGGTAGTTGCACTTTTATCTGCAGTTAATGAACATAAAATGAAACAATAATTACAATTAATAATGCTTAGTGGGTTGGTCACAAATTGAAGCAAGACTAATTAAAACATACTCATTGCATCATGCACTTTGAATCATACGGATAAGAAGCACTATCATGTCTCATAATATTGTAAGAATCACTGCTACGTCGTAGCGCAAAATGTTATTTTTAAATTTAATAATGCTATTTACAAAAATACATAAATGTTTTGAAAATAGAGCAATAAAATAACTTATTCAGTACTTATTGCTTTATTCTTTACCCACCTTATCCTTTTTTGCAGCAATGAGAACAACTAGTATCTAAGTGGAAAGTATTGATATAACAAAATACGTTTGTATATTTGGCCAGTGTAACTGAGCCATGTTATGTTGCATTTGGTGAAATATTAATGCATCGCTAGTACCAGGGCACATTTGTATCAACATGTATGTTGTGTGTTTGTTGGCCTCCCAGAAGCATTCACTCGGATTAATAAACGGCCGTGTTCAACGCTGCCTCTATTGAACATGATATTTTACGTAATATGCACTCCTAAAAGTCAATTAGTTCGATGACTGCCAATATGATAGAATGAGTATAGAACTTTATTATGTATCACTTAATTACACTAAGATAACTATTGCTCTGATTTATTGCTAGCAAAAGACTTACAATTACTTACATACGAATCAATTCAATGTTAATTAATATCTTCGCCATCCACAAAATCTATGAACATTATGTGCATCTTATCTTTCAATACCTACGATTAAATGCATCATTATGTCTCAGCATCAAAATATGAAATTATTTTACCCCTAAAATATCTTCACTCAAACACACGCTGTTAAAGGAAGTAAAGCATGCGTCGGTCGTTGTTAAATTTTCATTCACTTCATAACGACGTAGAAATGTTGATACGGGCGGGAAATTACATTTCTAGCCTTTGTGTTTTAAGCTTTGTGCCGCGTTTTCTATATAAAATATAATGGACCTTGGTAAAGTTTAAAGGACGTTGGGCGATAGTTGAAGCGTGAATACAGAATACTTTTTAGGTGCTAGAAATATTGTGCTTTAAAATATTTTAAATGCATTTAGTTTAGCAAAGAACAAAGGGAAACTGGTTAGGGAATATTATGACCTGTGCTGATCGATTTTTACATAGCGATTTTTTAACGGGAATTAAGTGCTATGTGCTATTAGTCTATTAGGTCTTGGTGGTTTAAAGTGGCATTTAAAGCAATGATTTAAAGTGGCGATTTTTTAGTTAAATTATAATATAGGATTTCAGTTGCGATAAACTTGATACATTTAATAAGTATAGATATACAACGCATTTCCGTAACAGTTTGTCAGTCATGGTGCTACGAGTATAAATTGAACTATTCGTTTACCGTATTTCGTATTACCTATATTATCTGTTGCATCACATTGCCAAAATTTCAATTCAAGTTGATGAAATGTGATGAAAAACAAATTAATTTACATTTCAAATAGATATTTCAAACGTAAATAATGCGGTACAAATTCGCTGCAATTTTTGAAAAGTTTCTTTCATGCGCTACCCATTCAACCAATCTGGACAAATGAATTAAGCTTAACGAGGATTACATTTTGAAACTGCGATATTTTTAAGCCAATTCATTGCATAAAGCTTCATATTCATTTAATATTTAATCACGAAACATTAATGGGATCGTATTTAAAAGAGTCCGATCTCGGTATTTTATTTACAAATTTTATACAGAGGCTTATCCGAGGCTGTTGGGGACAACTCAGCTGTTGCATACAACGTGAAAGTTTAAAACGGTTTAAAAAGGTAATTGATATTCCAAAAGGGAACGCTTCGACAGGCAATTTTAAAACACAAACACCACTTTGGGATATTGATGAAATTCTAAAATGTTGAACGCTTTAAAGCAGAGTAAATTATAAATGAAATTAAATTGGTTTTTGCGGGAAGCAATTTAAAGCTTTGATAATGAAGGTGGATTTCTTGATGGATTTGTGAGTTTTCTTTATGATTTTTAGATGCTATAAAAGCGTGATATTGGAACAATTCAGAATAAGTCTTTAGAACAGCTATGTTTGTTACTATATCTGAGTATAACCTTATTATGAATACTCAATAAGTCTACTATTTATACCACAAAATATAAATTATATATCACATACTTTAAGTGGTTAAGTAAAATGTTATCTCTCACTTATTTGCGTTAACAAATCAGCAAAACAGCGGTAAATACGATGAAATAATCTTGTGTACACTTCACTAAATTCTCCATTCCACCAAATGTCGGGGAGCCTAATGATTATCCGTCTGTTCGCAGCCTAATAATGTTTGCCGGCGAAATGTCGGCATAATGCTCCTGCCGACATAGGCCGAGAGATAACGAATCGAGGATGACAGGACAATACGTTTCGAAGGTAATTATAGTAATGCAGGTACTTACAAGATAAATCAATATAGATATAGAGCTTAATAAAGGTATTAGTAGTATAATAGTCTCATATCAGGTAGGTCTAATATGGGAAATTATATTCGATCGCTTAATTTTTAGGATAACTAGTAACTACGGTATGATTTTTATTGTAAAGGAATTAAACTTCAAGATAGATTAATTACTGAAAACACAACTCGAAGTAAATAGTAGGTAAGTCGTGGTGAAGTTATAAGAGAATTAATATTAATAATGGCTCTTAAATTTTTATAGAGATAAGACCGCATTACTGTAATTTTGTTATTTTTTATATGTTAACTCTGTTTGTTAATAACTTATATGATTATTATTTAAAAGAGAAGAAGCAACTAGCTCTCGGTCTACTTCAGCATACTTAGACTACATTCGACTGGCAATCGCGTCGTTTCGTAACAAAGTTTCACCTCAGATTTGTAACTGTATTTTGATGTTGTTTATTTTATATTCATGTATTTCATTTCATATTTTGGCATGTATAATATGATTGATAGAAACGATATAGTCGAAATCTTTTCATTTTGCGACTGAATGGCTATGAAATGGGTTTCAAATGTAATGTAGGGCTTTATGCTTTAGTCTATCTGATTTATGAATACTATACCATATAGTAGCGATGTAATTGGATTCTGAATATACGTTAAATGTATTTTTTTTTTACGTTTGGACTTTACGATATTTAATTTAATTATTTCGTTTTATGAAAAAATACTGTACATACGTAAATAATTATCGATTTTAAGTGTGCCTGAATAATAGTAAATAGTAATATTAAATATTTATGACTATATTGATATGAAATGAAATGAAAAACTATTCGTCATTATGATATTGATCGACATTCTTTTGTTTACTTTACAGCGGGCGCTAATGAAACCGGTTCGATTTTATCGGCGAAACTGACCAATATAAAACCAACTTAAGAAAAAAGTAAAGAGTACATAAATTTCATTTATACTAAGTTATAATTTTAATTAATTTTGCTGAAGAGCACTAATGTAATGTAATTGTACAACAATAGATACTTTGAAATAAAACATAGAGAAACATTGATGTCTAATTCATTTTATTAATTTATTTCCCCTTAATTACGGAGAAGATGATTTTATATGGATGTGTAATTATTTTAATTTTTAATTAACACCTCTGAGTACTGTTAATATTAATTACATCAGAAGCTCTCCACCTTTTAATTTCCTTTGTTGCATGTAACTCTCAGATTACTATTACCGACATTTTAATTCTTTCTTAATTAAAGGAAATGCTTTCAAGTACCCATATCTCTGCGTTAATTAAAATTATAATTATTAATTGATTCAATTTTATATCCTACCGTTCATATTACGTATTCACCACTTCGTAGTACTTACGTAGTTAAGGTTAAAGTTCTTTAGTGATTGTGTACAAAACTGAACATCTAAAATCAATGTGAGCACTAGAATTATTTTAATATCATATAATAATTTATGCTGATTAATATTACATAATATATTAATTTATGACGCACCTTTACCGATTTGATATATTCTTCAAAATGACGTTTTTTTATGAAAAACTAGCTTGTCGGATGGAATTATTAACCAACAAAATACTTCGCAATTTGTAGTTGTAGTACATAATATAATTATGTTGGAAAATACACAGAAGGAGTACGAGCGACAACAAATAATTTTCACTAGCGCCTACAGGCCCATACTAGAATACATAAAATATTAAGGTACATTACTTGAAGACCTAATTTCAAAATTACTAAATAATTAATATAATATATCGAACCTAAATATTATATTCAAACACTAAACGTGCAGAGAAATGTTAGAACTGAGTCTGTATATATGTTTGTGGTCGTTTTTGTGTGTATATTGTATAATAATTAATCTACCTTTGCCTTACCTTTTAAAACTAAATTGTTGCGTGGATATGCTAGTATAGTAAACCTACATGCTTAGGCAACTTCTATTAATTTCTGGCCTATTTTTATCACAGCTCTGCAAATAGTGACTTTACACTTGATTTAATTTTCGTAGAATTTGCTAATCGATTCCTATCAAGAGAGATTGTAAACTTTGCAATCTTCCCCTTTTTATATCCAACTAGCGGTCCGCCCCGGCTTCGCCCGTGGTACATATTTACATTTTCTCCACATAAAAACCATCCTCGTACTTCAAGGAATATAATAAAAAAAGAATTATCGAAATCGGTTCGGCCGTTCTCGAGTTATGCGCTTACCAACACATTTTGCGATTCATTTTTATATATAAGATGTAACAAAGTACCATAGAATGTTAGTCTTTCTAAAATATAAATATACTGTCTGGAACTAACTTCTAATATTAAAAGTTATATCAATGATGACTGTCAAAGTTAACTCTACGGATGTTGAATTTGGCAAAACAAAGAAAAATAAATTAAATTATCTACGGTCATTATTTGTGATAAGTTTTATTTTTGTTATTTTTGCAAACGTCGACCCAGCAAATCTAACTTCACTTGTTTGAGTAGCTACATTCTAAACTTTTTCTATTTTAATAAGATAAAATACAGCTTTACTCCAAAAGACATTTTGTTCATAAAACAAATTCGTCAGGAATCAAGAACGTACAAAATAAAGATATTTAAATCGTGTTTGTAATTTACGTATAATTAGTATCAATATAATATAAAATTATCCTCTAAGAATCCATTTAATATGTCACAGTAGTGTATAATCCAAGAAATTGTTTACAAACCGAAATTTCGTAGCACCTTATTTCAAACGAATACATCTTTTTATTAAACAAGTCGATATTGATATACACTATCCTATCTTTTATATTACAGAAATACGCTATGATTAGTTTAAACATTGATTTAAAGTTTACAAGTAATCGATACACACCAAACGATTAATATTTCAGCAACATAATGTGCATAACCGTCATTACGCTTACCACACCAACATCGCTAATTAGGTTAATGCACAGATACCTAATCCGAAAACAGCCCGTTTCGGATAATATTACCTTAATTGTTATATATCTCATATTCTGTTTCGCCGAAGGCAAGTATTACACGGAGTATTAGAATAGGGAATGTTTAATAAGGCTTTATCTCACTGGGAAAGCAATTAATCAATCAAATAACTATATAGGCACAGATTATTAAATATTTACCATGTATATAGGTCTTTGTTTGACAATATATAGAGAGAATTATACATAGGTCGTCTCGAAATTCAATACATTTCGTAATACATTTAGTTTGTTGCTACAAAGGTAATTATATTATCTACTATTCGGAAAGGTCTACGAGTAAATAAAACGCTTCAATGATTTATATTCTACTGTTTACTAACATAGCCTGTATAATATGTTAACATGATATACATACAATATAACTTACTCTGTAATACAATATCTCAAAGGTAACAATTAAAATTTAGCTTTGAATACATTTTCTTATTGTTCAGTAGGTAATAATTATTGTAAAGCTCTATCATCATAACGAAATACAAAATTTTAATAAAATATAACAACAAGAAACGTGATACATTTGACAATATTCATTAAATAAAACAAGTGTAATCCTTACCCGAGCCATGATTCAGGAAGTTAGCGGTGTTGTTACATCTACGTCAGCGAGCACGTACAGCTGTCGACCCCGACTCCCGGAGGCCCGGGTCTCAGACCGGTCGTGTAGGATTTCCTTTACACTATATACTAAGTTCCACATAGTCCATTGAATATTTCTTTATGAAACTTTAGAGGCTAACCAACTTTGATACGTTCAGAGATTAATCTAATTATGAATCTATCAGTTAGTCAATAAATGACTCATGTTAATACATTTAGAGCCGATTTTTCAATGCTTGGATAAAACTTATCCGTCCAATAAAGTATTACAGGATAATATTAAAATGTAACGTAAACTGTCAAATACGGGCAATTAGAATACGTTTTTAAAATGGTAGTTTTATACATTATTCGACGAATAAGTTTTATCCAAGCATTGAAAAATCGGCCCTTATTAGTTTATCTGGATAGATGTACAAATACGATAGACTGTGAATCTCCATTTGTCATAACATCGGTAAAACTGCTTTGCTCCTAATTTTACTATTGTGAAAATTTGTATTTAAAATATTTGGTCGGAGTTGCGTTAACTGCTGAAAGTTTCTGAAGTTTGATAAGTTAATGGCTAATAGCCACTTAAGTAAACAAGGGAAATAAGGAAATAAGAAAGGGGTGAAATATAATTTATAGCGATTTTGGTGGCGCTTGATGACAACGGAAGCGAAGCGGCGTAGCTGCGTGAGCGTGAGCGTTGAAAGCGATGCCAAGGCACTCTTGCGGTACCCACATTGGAAACTAATGTTATAATGTGAATTTATAAAGTAAATTCATACATAAAGTTAGTATCTAATAATCTTTAATAATTGATTAAAATCTGTAAAACATCAATTAATTCTTTTTCAAAGTGAAAAGAATGCTTTCGCTATATCGACACCTACCATAGCTAGCTACGAATTCATTAAAACTTTTCAGTTTTACGTGTACAGTGTGTCTATGGGGACATTACAATCATGTATCTGAACGTCGAAACAATTAATAACACACAATAACTGGCACGTAACCTGCACCAGCGACTAGAACACAATTAACTCAACGTTTGCCTTTATTGATATGGCATGTGACATTCGATAATAGATACCCAGCACGCGACACAATTTTGTCGCTCGCTATCAGCGAAACGATTCGAAATACATTTACGTGGTCAACGATTTGCATCGTTACATATATATTATAGTGTGTACCATGTGTGTCAGTCGTACGTGATTATCGTATGCGATAAATGAATTGCATAGTTTTATGGACATGAAAGCTCTATTGGCTAAGTGAATTAATGCTGTTAAATTTTTAGTGTGCTGCATATTAATAGTAGAAATGGAAGAGTGTTTTGATGTAATTTATTGGTGTAAAATGCCTGTATTTTATATAATTACGACTTCTGTTTTTCCAGCATGTTTTTCTCGAAGTATTGCGTCGCGCCCACAGTCGAATCTGCTAGAAACCGATGGTATACCACGTTTGATTCATTAAGAATGATTTCATAGTAAAATTCAATTTTAATTTTTCTTGTAAAACTTCTACGAATACCGTCGATGAAATGAAAATCATCACGAAAACATTTCTAGTACTTAGCTGCAAGCTGTAGGAACCAAGAGTTGCCAGGCTTGACTAAAGCACAAGTACAAGGCTGTATAGATGACTAATTAGAAATTAAACAATAATTTTGAAGCCATAGTACAACAAAAGTACCAGACTTGTAATGAGCTACTCGAATGAAAGTGAACATAACAAAAAATTGTAATAAGACTCAGGATACGTGCTCCAGCTTTTTCAATGAACGTAAAACGTTCACAAGGGGAAAATTTTTGCACTGAATCCCAAGTTTCGTCACGGACCACTCGTTAGTGGTACACAGTTGTGTGACAGATATAATAGCCAGTGAAATGACTGGGACGTAGTGCACATACTGATAAGATGTCTGGACTACTTTGTTCAATGAGTTCTTTGAATTCGTAAAAGCGTCTTGTTTCTTTCTTTGAGGCAAAATATAGGTATGATTTTGCTTTGATAAAACTAGTGTTTTGACAGATCTAATAGAATAGATAGCAAACTAAAAGCCAACGAGAAAACAGAGATTTTGAAAACAAAAAACTGAAATAATGATTATGGATAAAAATGTAATAAAATAGATTATTTTTCCGACCCAAATATCGACCAATAGAATTGCACCATTCGACGTCACGTGGTACAACCTACATGGTATTATACTGATAATTTTTTGAAAATTTTCTCTGGTCGTTGACGTCAAACTGACAGGTTCAATTCAATAGTGAAATTATTGGCCGACATTTGGGACGGAAAAATAATCTCCCGAATACCACACGAGCTTCAAAATTATCTGGCATTTCCCTCAAGGTTCCCTGCAAACAAATAAAGTCGTCAAGTTTTTCAGGAAAAATCACTCGCGCTTCGCGCTCGTGATTTTTTAACCTTGACTAAAAACTTGACTCCTTCATTTGTTTGCAACGAACCTATCGGAAAATACCCGATAATTTTGAAGCTCTTGTGGTATTATAAGTGATTATTTTTCCGACCCAAATATCGACCAATAGAATTGCACCATTCGACGTCACGTGGTACAACCTACATGGTATTAAACTGATAATTTTTTGAAAATTTTCTCTGGTAGTTGACGTCAAATGTCGTCGACGAATGACGACGTCATTTGGGACGGAAAAATAATCCCCCGAATACCACACGAGCTTCAAAATTATCTGGCATTTCCCTCAAGGTTCCCTTCAAACAAATAAAGTCGTCAAGTTTTCAGTCAAAAACTTGACTCCTTCCTTTGTTTGCAACGAACCTATCGGAAAATACCCGATAATTTTGAAGCTCTTGTGGTATTATAAGTGAATAAATTAGATATTATAAAGATTATGATAAGGATCCAGAACTGCAGAATTATCTGAATTCTAAAAGACATTTCAACCGTAAAATACGGCGACGCGAAAGTGGCTCAAATTCTTATTTAGTAGAGACGAAAGTATGCTGACCTAAATAATATTTGAAACTCTTATTTCTAAAGTAAGAGTATAATAAAATATGTATAAAAAATATTCCGAATTTAGTGGCTTTAACTTTAATTGGACTATACTCAATACTCTATATTGCATAAATAATACATAATATATTGTGTGAATAATATGAATATCTGTTAGAATACACTATGTACGGATAGCTTGTTATTTTCCTTGTTAGTTAAAAAGGTGATGGGTGTCATACGAAATTCGATACCGAACCATCAACCACATAACATCTGGATTTGCACATAAGCTACTTTTTGACCAAGCTTTATTGATTACAAAAGGACTCGATACTTTTGTAATTTGTACATTTATCAAAATATTTCGGTCAAACTTATTACTAACGAAAACAGAAATTTAATACATAGTTTCAACTTATTATAAAGTTATTAATTTCTCTCACGATGCCTGTTGCTCTGATTAAAGTTAGCTAATTATATTTTAATTAGTACTTCTATTTAATCTCTATATAATATCCGAATAATCCTCCGTAAACTTCAACAAAAACTTCGCAGCCCGAACCCAAAAGTCTACGTTTAAAACTTTTAATCCACCAAGACTCGCTGCAACCTAAATTCTTTATTAAACTTGAATTTGAATTGTAATCACGGTTTACGAGGCTACCATCTGCACAGCGGGAAACTGCAGGGAAAACAAATAAATACGACGTCCTAACGCCGTTCGTGGAATCGTAAACAAATATGGACGATACAATACGTGTCGCGTGAGACGGTGCAAGTCTCTTTTTTATTATTTAGACGCCTCTTTTGAAAGCGTGAACCTCTGTGAGCACTTTTAATGTCGTTGCGAATTGCGTACATGAAAACGAAAGTTTGAAGCATATGGAAATGACGTTAAGTACATATAATAATACAGAGTGATTTCTTTCATCAATATTTTCGAAGAATATAATATCTACGTATATCCAATATTTTCGTCCTATTCTGTGACATAATATAATATTATGTATTTAAAAAGGCCTTTACCAAATATTTATTTCATGATACGTATTGATTGAATCGTTTCTAATGTTTTCATAACAGCCCAAAGTTAAACACATCAAACGCAGATATTTTAAACATGTTTAGAGGGCTAACCACAAATACGCAATTAGCAAATTAACAATGTAGTTGAATAGATAGAGCAAAACATTATTTAGAAATTAATAAATTTTGACTAGATTATTACAGGGTGGTTCTAAATTACGTTGACAAATTTGAAAATAATAAATTTCAAAAATGGGACGTGCTGCGTTGCTTTTGTTTTTTAATTATTATTTTCACATGTTTTGGCGCCAACTTAACGTTATTTGTGAAGAGAATAAATTAAAAATTAGTTATTTTTTACTATGTCTGCTCAACGAGGTGCAATAATATCCTTATATGAGGCTGGTAAGCGGCAGTGCGAGATAGTGCGACTTCTCAGTATCAGTCGGCAGTTAGTTTCTTCTGCTATTAAACGCTACGATGAGCTTGGCCATCTTGGTGACCATCTGGGAAGAGGCAGAAAAAGAACTGTGAGGACGCCTAGGCTTCGACATAGCGTCAAACAAAGATTGACCCGCAATTCACAAGCCAAGGAAAGAAAAATGGCTCGAGATTTAGGTGTACGTCATTCAACGTTACAACGAGTTGTTAAAAATGAGCTTAAGTTAACAGCATACAAGCTGTGAAAAGCGCAGCGGTTGGATGATAAAGAAAAAAAAATACGCCTTGAAAGATGTCGCTTACTGAAAGCGCGCTCCGCTGGTGAAGCGTGGAAAAATATTTTTTTCACAGATGAAAAAATTTTTCAGATTGAACAGTCTCTTATCTGTCAAAACGATAGAGTTTACTCTTTTAGTCGCCCTGGAGCCACAGCAATTATCCCCATCGGCAAAGACCGGATTCAGTCATGGTTTGGCGTGGCATTTGCTCAACAGGCATAACTCCTCTCGTTTTCGTGAAAAAAGGTGTGAAAATGAATCAAGAAATATACCGACGCGATATTTTGGAGAGTGTAGTTCTTCCTTGGAGTTAGCAGCACTTTGGTGACCAACCGTTGACTTTTCAACAGGACTCTGCTCCATCTCACAGGGCCTTAAATGTGCAGTAGTGATGTATGGACCATTTCCCAGAGTTCATAAGTTCCAAGGAATGGCCTCCATTTTCACCAGACCTTAATCCAATGGATTTCAGCGTATGTTCAATTCTAGAGGCGAGGACCTGTGCAACATCACACAGAAGTGTAGACGCGCTGAAGGCAACACTTACTCGTGAGTGGGAAAAAATATCTGAAGAGGAGGTACGGAAAATCGTCGAAAACTTCGGAAAACGTTTAAGCCTTTGTATTAAAACTATAGGTGGTTATTTTGAAAATAAATAGATATTTACATTAAAATAATACTGCATTTTTATTATTAAGACGTAGTCACCGATACACTGCGTAAAAGAAAAATAAAATAAATCGTAAAATAAGTTGTCAACGTATTTCAGAACCACCCTGTATTATTGTAAAATTATGTCGAAGAAATGGGGGATTGCTTTTATTTTAGTGTGAAACTTATATTGCTTTTATTTTAGTGAAAATTATAGCCTATTATTTTCGAATAATTTTGTAAATATCCTCCGACGGTTGTGTTTTCTTGGTCATTGAAAATGGCTACTAATGATGAAACATATAGAAAAAAGAACTTAAACACTTATTCTGAGTATAATGTACATACTATCCATTTATAATATTACCTATTAATAACATAAACTGTAAGCATTATTATTTAGTTCAATAGTCCAATATTTCCCTAGTCACGTTTGTATCTAGGATAGATAATACGGCGTTTGAAATCAATATGCAGTAAATTACTGTTCAAAATAGTTTGATTAATTCCAATAATATAATTTATGTAGCCTCTCACATTCCACGGTATATTTAGCTGCGAGGCTATACAGGCGATTCGCAATCAAACAAATAGGATCGTGAGCCAAATAGAAAGTTTCTTCATTCCCAATACTGAGAACAATGATTTATGTTTGTAGCTGGATTATAAGATTTATAAAATACATAGTCTACAACGTAAGTCAAATTGTTTTAAAAATAACGTTAGAGATTTTTGAAGTGAAACTTTTTTAGGCGCGTTGAGAGTAAAATTTCATGGTCATGGCAATACCGTCACGTCATGGAGGAAATATCTTTGAATCTTGCCAAAAAAGTTTCACTTCTGACACATGTGCTCGCAACACACGCTTTTTTATTATTAGATGCGTTGTAAAGTATGAGACAACACAATTTATTTCTTATCTATTCATATAATGTCCCTATAACAATTTAATTTCAAAACGGAAGTCATGTGCGTTGATATACATACAATATACACTTTTATTACTGATTCAAACAATAACAAGGCTATAAATAATACCTACCTACATAATATAATTTATCGCTCGGATTAACACGTAATGATACTGTTTGTCCCAATTCAACCCAATTCAAATTCAAAGGTCCTACGTGAATTAGACCACCATACTCAGCTGCAAATATGTTAATTGCAAAAGTTTTCGTGGAGTTTCGATAGAGATACATTTCTCGAAATTTACTAATTATTTACGCTAATGAATAATGAAAATATTGGAAATTTCCTTGATATTATGTAAATTATACAATATATAAATAGAACATTCTCAAGATTTACTACTAAATCGAAAAGCTTTCGGCGTTTTCAGAAGTAATATCAAGCGATGTAACTTTTCTAATGACAAGCGACAAAGTGTGGATCGCGTGTTTATTAACACATCCCCCTTGAATATCATCTGCGCAGTATGATATGATATAAATTTTAATGTCTTTGGTGAGATGGGAGCGTTTCAATTTGTTTCTTATTTATCTTTCCTAATTTTCGCATAGAAGTTACAAGAGTTCGAGAAGCTTGTTATAAAGTTTGTTATTAAAGGAAAACCTTCATGTTTTCCGTTCTGTACATTAATTCAAAATTTGTTGTACGCACAATGCAGGCTTAAATATGTTTCAATAGATTTCAACTTTTCAAAATAATAAATGTGATCGGTTTTTGTGTGGACGGAATAAAGTTTTAAGCCGATTTGTTCCAACAACGAACAGAATTTTTAAGTTCAATTGAATACCCTTACTATTGTGCCTATGCATTGCAGTCCATGAACTAGAAAAAATACAAGGTACTTACCTACCTACGTTCTTTTTTAATCTTTTCATATTTTTAACACACATCCTAACTATTATTACATTGAGGTTCTGTAGTGTAAGTCATAAAATAATTTTTACAATATTTTTATTCGTATTCCGGAGCAATAAATGAAATGAATGGAAATGGAAATGGAAATGGAAATGGAAATGGAAATGGAAATGGAAATGGAAATGGAAATGGAAATGGAAATGGAAAAGGAAATGGAAATGGAAATGAAAATGAAAATGAAAATGAAAATGAAAATGAAAATGGAAATGGAAATGGAAATGGAAATGGAAATGGAAATGAAAATGAAAATGACCGATGACCGATGGCCGATGCCCGATGACCGATGATCGATGATATTATATCTGTTTTTCAGTACCTAAGTATTCTTCTATAATGTGCACCGACTGTGCTCTGTTTCAAAATTGTAAATTAAAATTCAAAATTCTATAACTAGAAAAATCTTATTAGATAATTAATAAAGAAACTCACGAAAATCTGGGACAAGCAACAATCAGATTCATTTAGAAATCCCTTTTACGAGTAAAACACTTTGTCATTCGGTTTCAACAAATTTCTTGTCCATTTTTTTTTAATAGTAAGTCATGCTTAATGGTTTATGATGTAGTGGCATTTGGAATTATCGTGGGCGTCTATATCGGTATTTTTTTATTAAACTTTTTTTCTTTTAATTTTCTTTTAAAGAACTCTATATTATTAAGATCAAGAAGAAGAAGTCCTTACAATAATCAGTATTGGCAAGATGAGGTCAAAATGTTAGGTAAAACATTAGTAGTATAATGACCAAATTTTTCTATTAAATAAGAATTAAGTAGCTACATACTTAAATAATTTATAATATTTCATAGATTAATAAAGTTTATTTAAAGTGTTTGCTCCATTACTTCCCGATAATGCTAATTCCTCTTAAACTTATAATAATTTTTTTTTACATCTGAAAACTCGCTAAAACTTTAAATTCAAAACGTGGCGTCGTGAATAATTCAAGTTTACGGACAACACTAGTTCTGTATAAAATTCGCTGAGGTTTCCCGGCTGAGCTATTTTTAATCTTTTTGAAGCTCCGTCAAAGAATCCAGACGTTGGTCTCGAGCATTAAAGTTGCAAGATAAAATATGGAACAACATTGTCGTTTGTTTTCAAATAAATATTCTATTTGACACACTCATTCTTTTACTAATAAGTGTTCGTAAGGTTTGTTCTCTATATTTATTACCTAAGTAGTGTCACTGCATGTGTTTGATATCGTTAAAGGACGAGGACTGAAAAAGATATTTATAAATAAACAGGCTGACCTTACTGAGCTTACCTGAGCGCTATCACATGGACCTTCGTCTAAAGAGCCCACAAATGGATTGCATTGCCGCTTCCCATCAGACGAGTAACTTAAACACACCTACATAATTAAATATACATAGCCCATGGGAAAAAAATTAAATGAAAACATTTAATTAAATATTTATGGGACCATTCTAATCTATGAACCGATTTATGACATTTTTTGATGTGTTTAGCGAAAATGAGTGAGATTTTGCGATTATGTACAGGATAGTTTATGAATAAAATAATCGAAATTACAATAATTTCAAGTACATATACAAAATTTAAAACCACTCTATGTGAATTAAATAAATACCTCTCCAGCGGTCAAAGTTGAATTTTTCAATAAAAAGTAATGCACTTTTACGAGAAAAGAAACGGTGTTTTCGATAACGTGAATTTCTTTGCTTGTAAACAAAAATATTTTCGTTTGATAAGACAAGACTAAAGTGCATGAAGTAAAATACCTCCTTATTTGATTACTTTATGTGAACTTATTGAAATCATAAAGTAGACAGATATGGAGAGCAGGATATCTATTTATTTGTTCTTTCGGCTTCCACTAAACGTAATTTTCAAATTATTAACCTAATGGATTTTTTTTAAGTTTAATTAATTGTGCTTCTTCTCATCTAATCTAATATTATATTATTATATTATTATATATTATAAAGGCGAAAGTTTGTAAGGATGTATGGATGTATGGATGTATGGATGTTTGTTACTCTTTCACGTAAAAACTACTGAACCGATTACAATGAAATTTAGCACACATATAAAGGGTAACTTGGATTAACACATAGGATAGTTTTTATCCCGGAAATCCCACGGGAACGGGAACTATGCGGGTTTTCCTTTGCAAACGCGGGCGAAGCCGCGGGCGGAAATCTAGTACATAATAGTTAGTACAAGTTTTTAGCACAAATATAAATTTATAATTTTCAAGCAATACAAATATCCGCCCCGGCTTCGCCTGTGGTACATATTTACGTTCTCTCCTTATGAACCATCCTCGTTCTTCAAGGAATATTATAAAAAAGTAATAACGAAATCGGTCCAGCTGTTCTTGAGTTTTACGCTTAGCAATAAATTTTATATTACTTATAGATTAATAAAATTAAATGCTAAATTTATTGCTATTACTTATAGATTAATTTTAATCAAGTAACAATATTGGTACAAGAAAGAACACTAATATTATGCACCACGCCCGAGTGAAAGTACTTAAAAAGATAAAATCTTAATTAAGATAGTAGGCAGCCACTTTACTGCTCAACCTGTAGGTCCAACCCTTCTATAAAAGGGTTTTAACGATGCTTTGAAGGCGGCTTTGAGAAACCGTTCAAATTGATTCATGTTTATGTGGCCAAGAAAATAAAATATATAACAGTATCGATGAATAAAACGTTGAATGTTAATAAATAACGTAAGTAATTGTAATTATTGGTTTCAATTGGATAAACAAATCTTTTTAATTTTAACAAATAGTGTTTATTTTTTTCTTAAAAATTGTCACTATTTATCGATCGATTCAATACTAAGTATTAAAAGTAATATTTAAATATCAAAATATAACATTTATTTTCACAGATTAAGAAATACTTATTAAAATACGTTGGCAATTTCAGAAAAACTTATAAGAAATATTTAAACAACACTCTGAGGGAGAAATAAGTTTTAATAGCTCTATTCAAAGTATTCTGTATAGAAAATTGTGAAATAAAAATTCTTATATTTTCTTAAAATTTCAGATTATTTTCTCCTTTAAATAAAAACGAAAAAGGTTTGATATAAAATTAAATATCTATATGTTGGGCTTAATTCGTATATGACATTTTAACATTAATAAAGCACTTAGATATCGATTATTTATAACTATATGAATAAACCCACTTAGACTCAAATCTTCTGAATAATAATTTAATAAACCATAAAAATGTATCAAACTACTTTTAACATTCACAATGCTTTGTTAAAATCTCTTGAAACAGTATAATTCGTAAATGCACAAAAGATTTTCAATCAATGTTAATGCGTATCTAAATTACTTTTTCCACAACAGTGTTTTAAATAGAGATTAAATAAAGCCGCACAAAGGAAAGCATTATCGACTCGACCTTTCGTTAACAATAAATTTTATAGAGTACAGAAGGTTATCAAGATTGCGGTGTCATCAGCCGAACCTCCTTCAGTGATTTAAAAATATCTTGGCTACGTTTTAATGCCTCTTTATACACCAGAAGTTCAGAACTCACTCGAATGTTTTTAAATCAGAACGGGAAATTGGGACAAATTATATGGTTTTGACGACTGCATTTTCCTGTGAGATAACAAGAAATTGTTTTTGAATAATATGAGATAGATGATATACGACTTCCCAAAGAAAATTTATTGGATGAAAAAATTAACATTACTTACCTATAGAAATGCAGTTCCATTGCATTATTGTATACAAATTAATAAATGGAGATTCATTTTTTGGGATTTTCTAAACACAATCTATTTCTTGATTATTTCAGGATAAATCAAATATTCATTTTTAAATTATACTTTCATCACATTTGAAATTTCAACCACAAAATTGATATACCTACGCACGGTGCTGATCAATTACCTCCATATTCTGTAGGCTGACTCTACGTCGCGTCGCTCTATCTGGGGGCACGGCAGTGCCCCCGCCAAGTCGAGCAAAAAAAAAGCGGCACGGCCGTACCATCCTTTTCTCGAAGCAATTCGGGCCTTTTTCGACCCCCTATAATTCGGTTGTGGATAAAGCAAGAAACCTGAATCTTCAGTAACTAATCCGGCATTGTATAAACACGGAATATTTAAAATTTCAGTCAATTTGAACCAGTAGTTTAAGAATGACAACTTGTTAAAGTTTCTAAATTTTGTCACTCACTGACTCACCGATCATCAAAAGTCCAAGGCACTTCTAGCAGACTTAGAAGCTTCATATTTGGAATACATATAGAGTTTAGTGTCTTAATCATGGGAAAACTTAAATATTTTGTAATTTCGGTCCAGTTTTCCAAATACACCAACTGCATCAATAACTTTGTAATCCCATATAAATATATGGGATTACAAAGTTATTTATGCAGTTGGTGGTTGGTGGTGGTTATAAATTTAATAGGTGTAGATAGGTACCTACCATATGAGGCAAGGGAGGGGGTATAGGGTGGGTAAGGGTGTGTTTAGCCCATGAAACTGAACAACATTATTACTTGTAAAATGGTCGACGTAATGAAAAACACATGATTGGACATGTCTTGAAGTACGAAAATCTAATAAAACAATATATTATAATTTAAATCTGTTATATATAAATTGTTGGCGCGACTAGCCTCCTTACAGACAGACTGGCCTCTATTGCACGCCTCATAAGCGAAGCGTTGAGGTGGGTACTACTGTCACTTCGCGCAAAACATCTGATTTTTCAAACTTAAAATGTCTTTATGTATCATACATTGCACTTGTAAGATAATACATACACACACATATTAAGAAAAAACACTATTTTTAACATTCATGATATTTTTGATGTCATTTTTGTTATTTAAACTAGTTAAAAAACAGTTTAAAAAAGTTCTGTCTTGGACGTCCGTGTGTCTGTATGTGCGGATCCTTTTTCTTGTTAACACGATAGCGACCGAAATACTTTACTAATCGAGTCTTTTTTTTTCTCTTACGCTTGAGTATGCTCAGGAATAGAACCCTTTCATTTTTCAGGGTCTGATTCGATGTGGTTTAATTGTTATTAAATAAACAAAAATAATAATTAATAAATATTTATTAAAAAAAAATTATGAGGCGTGCACTTTTGGATTTTCCAAATTATTTTACTCTATGACTAACAAGCAAAATATACGCCAAAATGACAGAACAATGAAATGTGAATGCCTTCGAGCGAGCGGCAGCCGCACGCATACGTGCGAGCGCCCTCATGCTGTTCGGATGTGCCTCGAAACCTAACCTATAAGTTTGCGATTTTCATTTATAATTTCGATTGATAAATTACATTTACGACTAAAAAGTAGATGGTATCAAAAAGAAAGGCTCTACAAAAAGAAGTGAGATCCCATCAAAAACATCCTGTAAAAAACCCAAGTCTCGCAGCTCAGTCTTTCTACCGTCAAAAGTTGTGAGATCCATGTAATACCAAGTCGGTTAATCTATTTAGTGTCTACTTGAAGTACCTTCTGTCTTAAGTTATTACATAAGTTATTATCATGCCAATATTAAAAATATTTAACGTTTTAAACAAATAGATCGACTTGGACATCGCATGAAAACAAAATGAATATTACAATATTATATTAGATTCTTTAGTCTCTCGCGCCTCACGCGATTGAAACTCTCGTTCCTGTTGGTCGCTGGCCCGTCGTGCTGTGTAGTGTGATACATACTAATAATCAAATCAAGCGATGTCCAAGTCGATCTATTTGTTTAAAACGTTAAATATTTTTAATATTGGCATGATAATAACTTATGTAATAACTTAAGACAGAAGGTCCTTCAAGTAGACACTAAATAGATTAACCGACTTGGTATTACATGGATCTCACAACTTTTGACGGTAGAAAGACTGAGCTGCGAGACTTGGGTTTTTTACAGGATGTTTTTGATGGGATTTTTAATTTACACGGAAATCTTGGAGCCCTGTTAAAAAACAACCACACATCAAAACGATGTCTGTGTCATTATAATACACTTATTGTACTGTATGTACACTTTACTTTATTCGGAAACTCACATGTAAAATATATGCTACGTTATAATTAAAATTTACATTATATTACAGAATTAAAATAGTATTAAGAATTAGCATTGTTTTATTTCAGTCCTTTTATGATTCTGTGTTGAGGTTTATATACTGTACAAATGATCTGCTCTGACTTTGCCTTCAAAGAAACAATTCAAGGTGGTACAATTTTCTACAATTAAATTATAGAAAAATATTAAATAATGTTTTAATTATTTTAATCAATATTCTGAACGTAAAAATACTCGTCTAATTCTGCATTAATTTATACTGAATGAACGATAATACTTACTTGAAAATTGCGTCTTTGTCCCTATAGGATAAAAGCTTACATTATTTCTGTGAATAGTCTGGGTTCTAAGAAGGATTTGCCTTTACTAGAAGTACTTACCTATATCGATTAGCCATTCATATAAATTTCATATGTTTCCATTATAATGCTAACGAAATATTAATTTAGGTCCAAATAGAAAATCACACTTGTAAATAGAAGATCGAAGCAACCCATACCCGTTTCGCAGTAAATTTTAATTGTTTAAGAAGTTATTAGACCTTTATGAAACCGAGTTGAATATTTCAATTCAATTAAAACTTTCGCGTGATTTATATTTTAACTGAGTTGTTCCATTCATTTATACTCTGGTTACATTATTTGGTTAATTTATTGTTTTCTGAATTGGCTTCCATATACTGTTTATTTGTTTTTTTATTGTTTTCATTTATATGTAGGTACATTATTAGAAAAAAAAATTGAAAGCAATAAGACACAATGCATTATATAAAACAGGCATCTATAATTAAAGGATGGTAGGTAGGTTTTAAAAGGTGTATTGCAAGAAAAAGGGTGACACGCGACACACACGAGGCTCCTTGAATATTTTCTTATAATTCTGAACGAGACCTTCTATCTTCATATAGACCTATTTACGCTTTATTGAAATATTTTTACCTGTATGCTAAAATCAAATGAGCTAAATTATAAATGCAGTACCCATCATCTTAAAAGCCTGACCACATGTTATAGGATTCATAAAAAAAATAATAATTCGTCATCTGCTATGAAGAGATACAATTTTAAGTGAAAAAAGTTAAAAGCCAGTATAAATTTTCATATCGCACACCAGAAAATATTCATATTATGTACATAGTGAATATAAAATTATAGGAAAAGTTTCCAAACCGACGCGGCTTCAGCAAATAAATCCACAAGCGAGTCGGCTCTCAAACGGAATCAACTTTTTCAACACAGCAGTTTTAGTTTCCTACATACTTATGTTTAATCAAAATTTTCGCGATTACAAAGTTGCGCAAAACTCACCTCAAGTTTAATATTCGTTGCGTTTGCAGTACATTTTAACTAATATATTGCGTGGCAATTTTCGGTTTAATTTCGGTATTCACGTAGAAAAAAATACGAATGATAAACATATTTAGTAGAAAAACCATAATCCCGTATCATCGAAAGAGATGGTTGGATTCCCGGTTTAAGGCAAATAAGACTTAAAGAAGATGGTGGTGCATCGGAGAGCATGTAATGCTGTTGGTCCAGTGTCTGATCCCATCGTGACTCCATAGCAAATTAAAATCATCACAAGCGAAAATTATTATTATATGAGTGCTTTTAAAGAGCACGGGAACAATTTTGTTTTAATTTCTCAAAGGATACGTAGGCGTAAAGTTACAAACGTATGTTAAATGTTGGTAATTTCAGTCTCCATAACAACAATATTTTTTGTCATAATGGTACAAATTTGCAACCGAGATACCATAGGGTCATTATCCTAATGATCTTTATTACACATACATACGAATTTCCGGGCACACATTAAAGATTCACGTCATTATAGTCGATAAGACAAGGGTAAAAGGTTCAAAAGGTTGGAATTAAGATTGATTTTACTAGTTGGCTTAGATGTTACTGCTGTCCACTATAGGTTTTTGTTCTATTCCTATAATATAAAAGTAATGTTCACGTACTTTCCTAATAAAATTCCTCATTTTTTTTTTTTTTATCGCTTAAGCAGGCACACGAGCTGGCGGGTCACCTGATGGAAAGTGATGCCCGCCGCCCATAAGCATTCGCGATGTTAGGGCCACCGCGAATGTGTTGCCGGCCTTTGAGGTACATATAAATATATAAAAAAACACGTATAATTAAGCTTTTACCAATATAGGTAGTTTACTTAATAGCCATGCCATTGTTTTTACCATCGTGTTCTTATTACAATACGAGCACTCCGTTATATTCTTAATTCTAAGTTGACATACCTAAAAAGGAAGCCAAAGCGAAGTTATTTTATCCCTCAAATACTTTTAATACATGACAATTTAGCTATCTAAATGACGAACATATCAAGCCGTCACAAGTTGAGAATTGTTGGGTAAATCGAGTTAGATCAAGTAAATTGGCATGGATCCAGCAATTTGGGTGAATATGTCTCTGTGACTACCTTAATTGTAACCCTTACCACTACCAAGGGTTCTCGAAAGAGTGGAATTAAGTGGACGACTATTGAAGAAGACCAGAGCAATGTGGTTTTAACAACACTTGCGTAAATAAATAAATAATAAGATAAAATCATGCATAAAATATTCAGATTTTAATATTCGCAAAAAGCCACAATGCGTAAATACGCATGTGGAAACTAAATTTTTTGTATCAATTGTTTTAAATAATGCGTCAATGTAGAATACAATCGCACACTAAAGAGATAATTAATGACCTCTCTCTAAACTGCAACTGCCACTGCTTGTCTAAGTATAATGAATTAAGTGAAATTCGTTTCATAAAATAATATTTTAAAGTGCACCATTTGATGAAGTGATAATAAAGTGATATAAATTCGAGATGAAAACCAATAGTAGTTTAATAGCACGATCTCGAATGTCAGTCATTTCAATTCCGATACGTGCCTCCTATCCGTGAAATGTATGCAAATACTCATGACACTCATTGATTTATAGATAAGATATAGCTATATAAGCAATTGATAACCTAATAAATGTATATGTTTTGTATATCGCTGATTGAAACAGTATCTATGTGTACTTAGTTAAAAGAGCAACTACGGAGTTTCTTGCTGGGTCTTCTCCGTAGAAACTGCTTTCAGAATCGGTGGTAAATGGTAAAACTATGACGATTCAAAAGTGCTTTTAGAAGAATTCTAATTGAATCAATAAATGTTGGAGTTTATTTTGGAGTAGATACTTTCACGTGGCTTCGGTGATATGGTTAGCGGTAGAGCTTTGAGCCTTGAACTAAAGGGTGTGTAAAAAATTGATAAAAAAAGAAAATGTTTTAGGATGTGTATGTTTAACTCCATTTTCAGTGTTGTATTGTATAAAAAATATTTGTTTCCACTATTTGTCACTGTCGATAGATAGAATAAATAAACGTAATTGGTTGGACGCAATTGGTTTTGTGGTTAAAAAAATATTACAATTCTATCTTGTATTCGTTCTAACCTCAATTCAATAAAATAATAAAGTTCTATAGGTATTATAATATTTGAATGAATCTTGCGTAGTATACAAAACATATAATAAAATGATGGATTCGTGGTAGAGGTACAAGTAGAGTCTTTCTCCAGTTAAATTATATTATGACTGATTATAACAATTTAATTCATTTTTTTTATTCTGTTATTTTTAATTAGATATTTTTTTTACAATGCCATAAAGATTCAATAGAACAGAGCGTTATTTCTCTTAAGATTATTTCTAATTTGAATGGATACAGCCTTAAATCTAATTTAAAAGCCTACCACATTTAAAATCTTGTTGAAAGCACACAAACCTACTTAAATAAGTTAAATGCATCGTGATGAAATAAAAACATCTCATAAATATTATTTACATAAAGAAAATACTGTACTATGCAAATACGTTTGACGTCTGCCAGCAATTATGCCGCATCGAGCGAACTAACGAGAGTTGTGTCAATGTCATAATGTATAAAAACATAATAATCTAGAGTTCCGCTGAAGAAAAGACTACGGAACATTATAAGTTTTTCGTTGCTATATAAAAGGTATTATATTAAGTATATTTATAGGAATACAACTAGCTGTTACAGAGGGCTACGTCCATGTAGAGATCATTTTATGTTTATTGACGAAATGTTTGACGAAATTCGTGATTATAGCCAGAATAATTATTATTATTAATTAATAGATGTTAATAACTAACTGACGATGGGAATGAAATAAAAGATCACAAATCACGTTTTTAATCAGAAAACTTTACTATTTAATGTTAAACGGGCCACGGAACCCTCAACGCAGTAATACGGCCTTTACCAATTTCCTTTATAACCCCAGCAACTGATTTTTTATTCCCTTTTTACATTTTACAAGTGTTTTAATGACAAAATTATACGAACTTAGTATATATTCCAGACTCTCGTCTAGACAAACAATGAATGGCTAAACACTAATTCATAAGTTTTATTAGACCATTATTATTCAGTTTTTAAGTTCAAAAATATAATAAGAAGAGGAATAATCACAAAATAAAGCCAAAACTAAACTTTTACAGAATAGAAAAAAATTCGTTCACGAGGCAGGATTCCAACGAGCGTTTGATTCTTCTGTCTTTCCGGGGCGAAAAGGACTCGTGATCGATTGTTTTCAATTCTTAAATAATTTATATAATAATAATTATACTTAAATTGATAGCTACGGAAGTATAAGAGATAGTAAATGAAACAATTTTACAGACGTATCAATTATCTTTATTTACTACAGTATTTAATGTAATATAGGAATAATATTTATAGGAATATTGTAATATAGGATATTATAAAACTCCTGTCGAAGGTTCATTAAAACTGAACGTTAACAAATGGTGTTATCGTTCAATTTCGTTCGTAGCTGAAAACACAGGCGTTTTTTGTACCTGAAATGTAATACAAAACTCATGTAAAATAGATCCATTGTTTTAATGTAATGAAACGTACGGGAATGTTGCATTAACTAACATTTACATATAAAGCTGTTTTTCAAACTCATACAATATACCTAACTGTTGATTTTTAGGTTATGTAACTATTCAGCCAATATAGCATGTGAAATGTATTTTTAAGATAGTGTTTAACTATCGGTTCATTATCGATATAGCCATGTTAGCATAGATTTTACGTTGTTAGTGCATGATCCAACTAAATCCTATGCAAATTTATTAGCAATGCCACTTTATTAATATTGTAGCTGCAGTTGGCGAATGCCATTAATTAAGGATTATCAGAGAATTCGTATAGAAATAGAATTATCTCTTACTAGCTTTTCTGCGGCTTTGCTTCCCTAGTCAAAGAAAAACCAGCATAGTTCCCGTTGAAGTTTCGCGATGAAACTATCTACTATCCTTTGTCTCAAGTCTCAAGCTATCTCTGTACCAAATTTCATCTAAATCGGTTTAGTGGTTGAGGCGTGAAGAAAAGACAAAACGACAGACAGATACTTTCGCATTAATATAACTTAGGATTCATTTGTATCAAATATTACAGAACATAGTAGTTAACGATTAAGTAAATAATTAATAGCTTGCTTTTGTACAAAAAAAAAATGAAAGTTAATTATATAAATAAATCAATGTTGAAAAATTGTATTTCCTCCAATCTATGTTAATATATTATAAGGCTGAAGTGTTTGTTTGTTTATTTGCTTGCTTGAACACGCTAATCTCAAGGACCACGGATACGATTTCAAAAAATATTTTCCTGTTAGATACCTAGCCCACTTATCGAGGCAGGCTATATTATTTACGAGTATATCATCACGCTAAGACCAATAGGAGCGGAGCATTGCGGGTAAACCACTGGGTAGAGCTAGTCAAATATAAACGCCTCCTTACAATGAATTGCCACTTTAAGGGTTGTCATAACAATTTGCATGAATTCATCTATTAATTCGGATCTTGTCCCATTGTAAATTCCTTAATTTCTCACCGTACGGCAGACATCCACAGGTAATCCTTTTATGTAAATGAGAAGCCTCTGTTACTCCTTTGTGTTATAGACGTGACCTAGAATTTGTCATTTTTGAATTAATTATAATACGAGGTCATTTGTACGAGCTTTTGATGCTTCTACTAACAGTTTTGTTTGGCCGGCTTTTAATTGCAGTGTACATTGTAGTAATGAAAAACAAACGAAAACGACGGTACGACGAATTGTAGTTTTTGTGAGTTTTTGGATGCGATTTATCTATTGATTATATAACTTTGTGCTCGATGACTCATAAATTGGGCGTTATAAATGGTTTACAACTTATTTTTACCTTATGATGTGTTTTTGACATAAAATATGATGAGAATTAATATCTACTTTTAAATTACCTACAAATTCAGTTGTAAGAGGCTGTTGAATAGATCTTGAGGAAATCTTTGGCATGTCAAAACTTGTATTTATATTTCTGACTAGCTGTTGCCCGCGACTTCGTCCGCGATTACGTCGTTTTAGGTCATTCGTCGTTTAAAAAAAATACGTGACACTTTATTTTTGAATGTTCTTAATTGTCTCTTATAAAATTTAACTACATTAAAATTGAACACTCTGAAAATCTTAAAATCGGAGAAAATTGAAAATCTGAGGAAAACATGAAGGAATGTGATTTAAATTCTACATTACTTAGCATTTCAAATAATAATCTAAATTAAATGTAGATTAACAGTTTGAGCGCACCGTTATAGAATATGTACCTAAGTATTAAATTACGTTAGTTTACATAGTAACAAAACAAAAACACGATGACTTTCTTTCGCGCTCGGTACCACAAACTAAGCATGTTAATGGTACGTGGCCCGCGTCACTTGACCCCCCGCGAGTTCCCCTCCTTTGCTATGCGAAAATACATTCGTCGCCCTGCTGTAGGAAAAATTGTAATACTGTGGCCTGGGCGTTATACACGCCCAGGGAGTTCCTGAGTGCCGATAGACGTCCGTCTATCGGCATTTATAACAATCTTATATTAATATCACCATCTTGAGGAAAAGCTTCTAATGTCGATTTAAAACTGCATACATACGAATTAACCTGATGAAACATGTTCTAAAATTGTGAAATGAGTTCAGTTTTAAATTCGAGAAATATTGATAATTCTTGAATTCGACTATTCGTTGTAGTCGAATACAAAATATATTTAAAGAAACTTAGGTTGGCCTTCAGGCAAAAGGGATCCTATCAAATGGTAAACTTGACCTTGTATCTTAAAAGTAAGCATGAAAGGACCTTCTGATAATTGTTGAGCATCAAAGGATCATTTGAAACGCACTACTATAAGAGCGAATATTGTCTAAGAACTGTTTAGATTGCACGTCATGTTCCTCTAAAAGTAGTGATTTCAAAGGTTCCGGTGTATCTTCAAACGAAAGCCGACTCCTTACTCCACTTTAAAGCATTACAAAAATAACATACTACGTTAATATCGCCTATACAGAAGATGATCTGTAATCAATTGTGAGGTTATAAGAAAACCCACTTTTATATTTGTCGGACCCCACCACCGAATTCGTAGATTGATCTTCTATGTTTACCTCTAAGTCATTAAGACTATGCGAAATCTGTCTGCAGTAAGAGGGGCCTCTCGCTATTCGTCCGTTTCCAGAGACCGAATAGTTTCAATTCTTAATCTTTCATTAAACAAACTTAATAATCGTTTTTGTCTCAATTAATTGTAATATTCGCGTCCCTACTCTAGTCATTGCTTATGCTCATGTTCATCTTCAAGAGATCGAATAATATTATGGTGCACCCTATCATTTGTCAAACGGTCTTCATATTGAGTAAAAGTTTCAGATTCTCGAGATAAAATGTGACGGCCGTGATCAGCTGTGAGACGTTATACCCTCTCAGTGAAGGTTTCGGTCTCACGGGATAGTACATGCCGTTCGCGGTCAGCTGTGAGCCGCAATTCTCGTTGTGAAGCGGTTTCAGGTTCTCGGCATAACACGTGTTGTTTTCGGCCTAGAGTATACCTCTAACGATTCTTGAGAACTCTTATTTCTCATTTTCTTAGCTTTGCTCGAATTTCGAGATAAAGATTTTTTAGGTGGCACTGATGCATGAAAATAAAAATTGAGTTAAAACGGACTGAGAGTGTTATAGACAAATATAATCAGAAAGCTTCGAACTCCTAAGCTATCGGAAGTTACACGTGTTATTGTGAGTCAACCATAAAAGATAGACATTTATGATGTCGGGAGATATTTTTTATATAATAAGGAGAACATTTCTTTCATACATGATTTCTGTGTAGCTTTAACCATTAAGGTTGCACACGCGACGAAAGCTTAAAAATGGAGTTACTGCTCTGCTCAGGAATATGAAAAATAATTGTACCAAGTTTCGTTTAAATCCGTCGAGTAGTTTTTGTTTCTATACCGGTTATACGGACAAAAATTTTACTGTTTGCTTCTTTGGCATCAGTGTCGATCCCTAATCACCCCGTGATAGTTATTTAGGAAATATATTTCATGTACAGATTTAATATACCTAAGTATACATAATATATTTAGATTCCAATTTCCATGTAACGTTAAATTCGACTATACAATAACTAACAGACAACGCAGGTTACTCTCGTTTCCGTAAGTTGAGGCGGCTACATATTCGGTCCTCATAACATCACTTTTAGTGAACGAAACGACAGCGCGGTTTAATTCGATGCCAACACCATCAGAAAAAAGGAAATATTTTTAATTGTGAAAAAATATTATGATTTACACTATTTTAATATAAAATATATGTCTGTGAGTGTGTAAAAATAAATCCAGCTAGTTTCACATCACACTTATGTTTATAATTAGCTATACGACATGAAAATATACATATTAATTACCAAGCAATAATCATACAGGTAAATACTGAACAAAAGTATTAACAGTCAAAGTTTATTTTTACTAACATTTAACAACACCCATGTAAATGATGAAGAAATGATAATTATCAACGAACTAACCTTTTCTATAATACTTAACACAGCACATTTTTTAAATTATTATCTTGCTCAACTCTGCTCAAAAATTTGAGGGTTTTGTTGGAACTGTAATGTGTCAAAACTATGATATATCATCTAAACTACGATACAACTTGCATGCGGAAATGCTCATTACAATCAGTGAATTTAAAGAATAACTAACAACAACTATTCAATTTTATTGAGCTGATGAATATCTTTTGCCTGGAAGAGATCACCGCCGCCTAATAAATATACTGTGTTTTCTTATAAAATCGTAACATAATTTCTTTTATCTACTAAATTTTAATAAATAAGTTCTTTTTGTTATTTTTATCTAAAAATGATCTTGAGCTTATATTAGGCAAAAGTATACATTAACTTTTTATAATTTCAGGACCGCACCTTAAATGGGGTGCTCGGAAAATATGCCTACGGATTATTAATAGAGAAATGATACCTACACAACAAAGTTATGTTGGTTCCATTTTATTTATAAAATATAATGAAAATGGGCAAATATAAAACATATTATGTAAAATGATTAAAAATAAATAAATGAAGCAACTACGATTCAAAGAAAACATCTTTTTCAGTGTGAAAATGCTCTAAGCAATCCTGGATGATGAGTAGGTATAATATTATGTACTCTCATCCCAGTACGGTCGGTACCTCGATAGCCATAACGATAAATATTATAATCAGTAGACATCGGATTATATGCATTTGCATATTTGCATATGCAAATGCATAAAACTCTCCAATTACGGCGTTAGTGCATATTTTAGCCTTTTTCCCCAATCGTGCATATTTCGTTAAGTAGCGGGAGTTTTGATTGGTCGACTAACCTTTAGGTATTAGCCAATCAGAACGCTCAGCGAGTAAAAAAACCCTATTTTGGCATGGTAAAATGGCAAAAAATTACAAAATGGGCTCCATTTTAAGTAAATTATGAGCCATTCAAAATAGGGCTAGATTACCCTTTTGGGGCTAAAAACTTAAAACACGGGTTGAATTCCAAAAAAGGGCTAGATTTAGCCCGGAAAAGTCTAAAGTGGCAACACTGGGCTCGCGGGTGATAAACGTCACACATTTGCGCTCGAAAATTTGGTAAAAATGCTTAATTGTATATTGGCACAAAAACTATACTTAATTTCAAGAAAATTTCACTGTTTTTGTACAATCTTTGATTTAAATATATAAAAATAATAAAGGTTTTTTGATTTTGTATTGTGCATATTTTAGGCATATCAGTCGTTTTTAGTGCATATTTCGGCCTTTTTTAGTGCATATTTGCATGCATATTTTGGCATTTTGTTAGTGCATATAATCCGATGTCTAATAATCAGATAACAGCAAAGTCAGAATAAAAATCATAACTTGTACAGTTGTGAGTGCAAAATTTATGTTTCATTTGGCAATAACATTTTTTTCGGTACTAAAACGTAGTAGTTTGATATGTGGTTGGCTGCCCCTCCTCTCCTTCCTGAAAAATATCCTCCAAAATTACCCGAGATACTTCCAATGATTGAACCATACGTTGGACATTAACTTCAGTCAAAAATTGACGAAGCGGATGATTACTAATTTCCACTTAATCCTTGCTGCCACTATCTTCATCATCAAATCATCAATTTTCAAGTGGTGTTGTAAAATTGTCAGCAGAAATAGTCTTCCAAAGGCGATATAATTTTATGAACATTGAATCTGTAAATAAAAAATCAAACGTTAATAATTGTAAATCAATAAAAAAAGCTACTTACAAATAAAATTTTATCAACAAACTACTGTTCCCAACGCACCTCAAAATCTTGTAAAAGTCAAAAACAATTCATCATTTTATTATTTTATTCTAAAAGTGTAATATAAAACCATTATAAAACCAATAAAAAACATGAATTGCTATCATTATAAAAATAATAAAAGTAACAACTTACCTTTTGTGGGAACGCATGGTGAAAATTCACAAAACACGAAGATTGAATTTGATATTTTTGGTTTTATGACATTTATTTTAATTTTATTTATTTATTTATTTATTTATTCAAATGCTTTATAAATATAAATTTATAAATAATAAATTTATAAAGAATAGAAACATTCGATCACGAAATTATGTGGGTTCGAGTCCCGCCTCGTGATCGAATTTTTTCTATTCTTTATAAATTTATAAAACACGAAGATTAAAAATGTAACCAATGAACACAATCAATATTAGATTAATTGTAATGGTGTCTAGTTTGACTTAAAATAATAAACATCTACCCTCACTTTTAAAAATGTAGTATATTCACACGAAATATAAGCGCACCTTATAGGGAAGGGAAGATATGGGTTAAAGAGTTAAATAAATAACATGATTATATTTAAATTATTAATTTTCAACAGTTGTTCAGTAGTGATAACATGTAAATTGATTTGATTTTTACGAAATCTCATAGATGGCGCTGTTTCAAATTTGTCTTTATACTACTAAATTCATTAAACTGTTTCTCTGCCCAAATTACGTAAATGACATAGTTTTTATTTTGTAAAGCTAGATAATAGCATGGCTTACTCGAAACCAACATTTAAACATGAGTCTTTAGATTGTACGCTGTCGTAGTACACGGAAAATGTAAGAAAAATATAGGTTCACAGCTCCTCCCCTGAAGGTGATATCATGATAATATGTTTAAACTATCCTCACCCGACCTCTTAGGAATATTCATGCAAAATTTGAAGTAAATCTATGCAGTACTTTCTGAGATTAGCCCGGAAATACATACAGACAAACAGACAAACAGACAAACCGACAAACAGACAAAAATTCTAAAAACTATATTTTTGGCTTCTATATCGATTATAGATCATGGATCAAGTATTCTTTTAAAAAAATATTCAATGTACAGTTTTGACTTTCCTACGATTTTATTATATGTATAGATTTTACTCGTCTTGTTCTCACTATGCCGACCACAGACATATATTTTAGATCTATTGTCTGTGATGCCGACCAACTAATGCATTATATTAAAAAAAATTACACGTTAGGAATAAATGATTCAAATTACTGCAAACATTATTTTAATTTCAGTTTCATAAAAATATGACCTTGACTTTTACATTCAGCTTTACAGAGTACAGTGTAGCTCTCAAAACCTCCCAACACTTAGCGAAGAGCATAAAATTACCTCTCTCAGGCGAGGACAATAGACGCTTACATAATAGTTTACTATTTGGCTGTGACCTCTAAAACAAAAGAGTACTCATTGTAACTTAAAAATTCACATTAATTTTAAACAGATTAAACTTTTCATGTTGTAACACAACAAAATTCGTGCATTTTCGAACAATAAGTACGACTGCAGATGACAGTTCAATAATAATATTGTCCCACTAAATATGGGGAAATTTTGCGATACGAGCGATTTTTGTGAACGAAAAATACTCGATCATATTATTCTCTATGAATTTTGCCAGCTGTTCTCTTGCCAAATTATTTAAATCGTACAGAACTTGCTTTGAAAACAAGAACGTTTTCGGTTTTATCATAAAAAGGTAGATAAAAATCTTAATAGTAAGGACAAATATTGTTTGCGTTTTTTTAAGCATAAAAGGTACGTGTCCCTTGTTACGAGGTAGACCCAATTCTGTTCACTAATCGATTTAATTTTTACAGGTAAATAGATGTTCACTGATTACGGTCTTTCCTTAATACGTTTTTCCGTTTGCGATTTCTCTCTGCATTTGGAATTAACTTCGACAAGGTTCAAGTTCTCTAAGGAATCGCCCTCGAAATTGGTTGATAAGGTTTTCTCGTTTTAAATTCAAGACATAAATAACAAACTAGATTAAGATAATATGCAAAATTACCTGAACAAAAATGTGATGATAACATCTTTCAGAATGCTGAAATTGCCAATTTAAATTTTTCAAAGACTACAAATGGCAAAAAAAATAAGAGCTATTATGCTCTATAAAATTGTCATCTTAGATGCTGATTACCATGATATAAGTGCTTCTATAGTAAGATAAAATCTAAAAAACACCCCTAACTCCGTAGAAGCGGTACCAAACTTGCCTATTTCCAAACTTTGTCTTCAAAAGCTTTCGCATTTTTCCTTTCAACTCAAACTCGTTTTACATACACAAAGATTCAGGTGAATCGTTATTATCAAGCCTTTTAGCGACTTTGCCAGTACTTTTATGGGAAATAAATTACTTATACGCTCGAATATTTTATAAGAATGTTTGTTATGTGCAATAAAAGTTACGCAATTTGTAGGGCAGAGATTGTTTGAACTGACTTTGAAAGTTATTAAATATGAATGTATTTTATAATGTTAGAATTACAAAATGCCGTTAAATTGTAGTTTACTGAGGCAATTTGTTAAGTTTCATAATTATATACACAAATAGTCAAGAGACAAACAAGTAAAAGCATTAATTTAAATAACATAAACCAAAATTATAAAGATGCTTCATATGTAAAACATACATTGTATACAATTTACCTCACCAATATTCACAAAACATCACATTACTTTTAATTACGCTAAAAAGAGGAAAAAATAACCAAAAAATCATCGAATTAAACAAACAAAGGTTACACATTATAGGTATATCACAAACTAAACCTCGGCACGGTGCCCTACATAGAGAACAAATGGTGAACACGAAGATAACTCTAATTGCACTCAGGTGCACCAGTACCTACTACGTATTTCTGTATTCATCCGACGTAAATTTAATAAGATTTTTTAATGAACTACCCTGGAATTATCTGAGAGACGTTGCATTTGGATGTGCTTTTTGTTAGGAAGTCTTTTTTTACACAAACTAAATTTATTTTAATTAATTGACAAGGTGCTACTAATATATTAAATAACTTTTTTTTGAACCATAATTTTGAAAAACACTCAATAGTCGTAAATTTCGTATAAATTAATTCATATAAAGTGATTTCTTATTTATTTAAGTATTACTTAACACGCACACTACGAAATTTACACATTTAAGACATTTTTCAAAACCTTAATTTATTATTCTCGATAATAATTGTGGCCCTTGATTTTATTCATTCATTTATTACCACTTTATTTCATTCACCTATGCCAGAAAATACTGTATATGATGCGTTATCTTTTATACTTTAATTTCCAAATTTAATTACAAGAAACGAATACTTTATCTTCAATATACAATTACAGAATAACTTAACCATACATTGTTACCAAAACAAAACATTTCATTAAAAAATCATACTGATCCAAATCAATCCTCGGATGCAAATATCCGATCAAATCGAAGTGATTGTTGTCCCATCCGGCGCGAATCTTCGACATTCGCATAATCTTCGTCAATTAAGCGATATCCGTCAGCTAACGAACGTCCAGATTGACAATCTGCTTCATTTCCACCCACGGACCTTGCCGTGTCGTCATGTTCATTATGCGAAGCACATGATGGATATCTTTGGTTAGGTATCTGTTTGCAATGTTTAGATGTGTATTGGGTATTGATGGAGATGGAGATATCTACGGTATATATGTACATCGAATTATGCATGTATTTACTATTTCCTCTCATAGGAGGCCCGGCCCGTGTCCAGTGGGAACATAATATTATATGGCCTGATGATGATGAGGCATTTATTTTCGTTGTTATATTTATCAAGATGTTCATATTTAATTAAACACCAGTATTTTTAAAATTTCCACTCAGTTCTATTAATAGATGGCTTGCGCAAAATCTAAAAATAGTTAAGCTGTCGTTACACCAAGAAAAACTCCCTGATATAGATTAATTTGAATAATTGTTGATATAATAATATGTGACCCTTATAAACACTATCATACATGCAATAACTTTTCCTTAGGTACTATTAAAATGAAATAGATAAGTAGCTATGTTATAAAAAAGATGATACATTACTCCCAATACAAAAATTAATTATTATGAAAAAATAGCCACCAAAATTTTGTTAAGAGATATTAAGCTCATAAACCATACACGGGGCTTACTAAACGTCAAACAGTCGTACAAAAGCCAATTAATAAAATACGTACTCAAACGTTTTCATACGGGCAATTATGCTTTTACGATCCCAATGGCGTCCTTATTGGTCTAATTATACCGATAAATAGCGGCCATTATGAGATTTTACGCATTTGCGTCTGGTTCCAGAACCATCGAGAGCACTATAGTATAGTTTCGCTGATCACTTTAAGCTTTGAGAGGCATTTATTGATAAAGCGGTATAGATTGTGAATGCAAGAGCACAGATAATGTAATACTTATCTACTATACAAGACAAGCGTTGAAGTAACTATCTTACTATTAAGATGACAAAGGAGCATTTCACACTACATCATTACAAGTGGTAGACACTTTAATAAGTATAAGAATTGATGATTTGTATACTAATTGCATAGTATAAAGTCATAAAAAGTTACACCTACACATAATATGTGACTATGTGAGTTTATTTTGCTAAAAACGCAAATATAAATCAAAGGAGTATAACGCTATATTTAAATTTGATTTTTACCGGTAAGGTTGCTTTTAACTCAATCCTGTATCGTTTAAATCGTTTATAGATTACTAGATATGCTACGCGGTTTCATCCGCAGTGCTCCGCTCCTGTTGGTCTTAGCGAGACTATAAGCCTATAGCCTTCCTCGATAAATGGGCTATCTAACACCGAAAGAATTTTTCAAATCGGACCAGTAGTTCCCGAGATCAGCGCGTTCTTACAAACAAACAAACTCTTCAGCTTTATAATATTAAGTATAGATTTTCGCATTTGGATATTGAGATTGCGTATACTTTCCAAAACAAAAAATTTTACTCCCAAGTTGGCATAGGTATAACATATTTTTCACTATGAAGACCACATACCTTCTCATGAAATATCGCTTCATTTTAAGTTATTATTTTACACCTCATAGCACAGGCTTTCATATTAAATTCCTCGAAGCGGAAACATTTCTTCTGACCGTTGTATAAAAATAAATTTCCTGACCTATTATTTGATAAATAGGCTGCGTAATAATTATTCGATTTTCTGTTAACAATCTATAATGACTCAAACCAATTACTGTCTTATTAAAAATTCATTACGTTAAGTTGTGCAATGTTATTCTAAGATTTATAAATAAACTTCTTCCAACTAACTACGAGTAAGTCCAACAACTAAATAAAGTTACTTAGAAGATCGGATATAAACATGTTTTGTGTTAAAATATACACGAAAGGGGAAACATTTTATGAGTTTTGTTTGATGTGTTTGTAAATGATAAATTTGAAACGCCGATTTTGAAAATTTCCTTACCAATAATCTGTAATAAAGTAGGTACCTATGCTAAATTCTTGACATTTCATACTGAAATTAAAGCCATTAGCCATTTAATCTCTATATATAAAAATGATCCATATTTCCCTTGGTCACGGCATCACGCGTGAACGGGTGGACCGATTTCGATAATTCTTTTTATATAATTTTCCTTGAAGTACGAGGATGGTTCTTAAGGAGGGAAAAAGTAATCATGTACAACGGGCGAAGCCGGGGCGGACCGCCAGTTAAATATAAATCGGTACGTAAATCATGAAAAAATATTACGCAAATACTATTTGCAAGAAGCTTAACAATTTTATCTGAAGTGTTTTATTTAATTAATTGCTTGTAAGTAGGTATTAATTTGTATATAATTCGATTTTATATGGTTATAAAAATTTAATCTGTTTCAGATTATCATCTGGAGCTTATTAGGAACAAGTTATAACTGTTTCAAAGAACGAAGTTTGAATCAAAATTATGCGAATTTTTTTTGGGTTCTTTGAGCTGTAAAATTTGATCCAACAGCAGTTACGATACTTTATTTTCACAAATAAAAATATATTAAGTATTACATTTACATTGTATATTTCAATAGCAAATCGTTACGTATTTTATAACACATAATATAATGCTAGTAATCTTAAAATATTATTTCTATATACTAAGTTCGTGCTTAGAATACAGTCAGTTAGAGATATAATAATATGTAATAAATACCACCCAAATTTTTATTTTTAAATGAGGGAAATATTGTATAATATTCCATAGGTAAGTAATTAGACTTGATACAAAGTAAAAAATTATATAACAAGCTTACGACAAGAAACATACCTTCAAAACAAACGCAATTCAAAGGAAAATACCTCACAGATTAAATAATGAAATGGCCAAAATGAAATGACGAAGAAATGTTAGGATCGAAATAATAAATCGTCCGCTGTCCCGGCCAGAGCAACAGGTAGGTCAAGGACGTATCTCCAGGCATTAAATATATATTATTCAATGAGGGCAAAACGATGTAATATATTTAATAGATGTTATGATTATGTGCACATGGATTCCCAAAATGTTACTTTTGTATATCATAGTTGTATGAAGAGAAGAAGCTACTCGACTATGATACTTTAAACTGATTAGATAAAAAATAAAAAATTGAAAACTTTTAAATGATATATTTAAAAAAAAACATTATTATAATTTGTGCTTTGAATTTCTGTGAATAAGTCTAATAAATAATGGACTGTAGAAAATACAATCACACAATCCATCAATCAAGAAATCAATTCACAATAAACTATAAACCACGATAACAACCATAAAACAGAAATCCACGCTACGACCTCTCAAACACGATTCACCTAACCATTATGTACATTAAAATGGAGCTCATAAATAAAGCATCATTTGAGCATAATCAATAATCCATCCATTATAAACTCAACGTTACTCAGTCATCTTTTCACAGTATGTTGGAAAATTCCCCTTTCAGTAAGATTGAGGATATCAGGGACGTACCTTACCCGGGCGGTATCTCACTGAAATGTTTCACATTGATTTTTCAATACCACGTCGTGTTGTAAGCGCACAGTGCGCGTGGAATCATTCTTTTGTCATCGTATTTGATGAAAACAATACCCAATTTGTTCCGTAGGTTTTCAGTTCGTTATTGGTTTTTGTTTAATTCGTGTTACGGGTTGATAGTATTTTATTGCAGGCAAGGAATGTTTTGATCCCTACTGTTTTGTGATAACTAAAACGTATAATAATTTAACTGATTAACTTCGAATAAAACTAATCTACTTTTCACATAACATATTTATACAGCCCCTTTAAAAAAAGACTTGTCCTTTAACCTTGGCCTTAACGAAAATGTCAAGAGAAAATGTATGTAAAAACCACTTTACACATACAAAAGAAAGACAAAGCCTCCATTAGTAGGTAAATTTTGTACCTCATGTATTTTTTTTAGTCCATGACACTCTTAACAGTTCAAGGTAAAGGTCAAAATGGACCCCTGTCGCCTCCGTTCTGCTGGGAAGAGCAGTGTTAATTATAAAACATTGTAAAGGCATTATCAGACCGACTATTCTCTCTTTTTGTAATGTCCTTCCTTTTATTTTTTCTTACAGAGGTCTTTTTTTAATTTCTAGTCGTTACAAGTACTGTTATAGATGTGTCTACAATTTAATTTTTGTTAAAATAGTGTTAACCTAAGCTCTTGTCCAAAAGACGACATTTTACTATATAACTGTGTATAAAAAAAGAGAAAGTACCAAAACTACCTTATTCTAACACGAAAACATACAAGAATAATGCACCAGTAGGCAGTACCCCAAATTGTATGAAACTGCTTTAACTGTAACAATATGATACTGAATTATTGATCGGCCGATCGCTGTGTGCGTGATAAGCACGCCCACTTCTACCAATTCACATTATATCTTCCATTTTTCACACCTTTTCAAATATTCTCAAGTGCACTTCGTGTATAAAATCTCGAGAAGCACACCTTTATCATAAATTTTAATATACTTAAATTAAATTCACGTTAAGTTTATGCTAATACGTATGGGTATTTTTTTGTTGGTATAATAAATATGTCAGAGCCCAGATGGAGACATGGATATACAAAACAGGTAGTGAGATTTAAATATATATAAATAAAAGATGCAAAATAAATAAAGTTATGTCACTATTTAATATTTATTTACTTAAAGGTACTTTATAGATTCATTGTTATATTTATAACTTTCCAAGTGACTAAAGTGTTCTAAGATGCAAAATTAACACGTTAACCACAATACCAACGAGGAGGTCAAAGATATAATAGCTGACTGAGCACATATCTTTTGAACCAATGAACAGTAGGAATGCCTAACGTGGCTTTTACATTCAAAGCATTCCTCATATTCTATGCCGCTATGATGTTTGTTTTCTTACCAGTTGTGAAAACGTTTACATGGAATCAAAACGCGTGCGTTCTCAACTTATATTAGCACCTTCGTAAAAATGAAGACCAGTTACATTTTTAAAGTGATCGGCTTTTGTTTTTCAATATCCACACTTACCTTTTTATATTTTTGTATTCGCGATTTAAAAATGGGCAGTATTAATGTAATTAACAGCTTTAAAGTTATGAATGCAGAAGACAGAACTGCTACTGAAAAACTTGACATGAAATATATTTTACAGTGGACATCACCGGAAAATGTACCCTTCGTATACATGGGTCAGGGACAAGAAGGCTTCATTAATAGAAACTGTCCTAAAACAAGCTGTTACGTGACAAGTAATCGGTCATATCTTGGAGATTATACTAACTTCGACGTCGTTGTCTTTGCCGGGCCCGAAGTTGTACAAATGGAAAGAAAATACTTGCCTCATAGAAGATCACTTCATCAGAAATATGTTTTCGCGTCTATTGAATCCTCTGATAACTATCCTGTATGTTCTAGCAGATTTAATAACTATTTTAATTGGACTTGGACTTATAAATTGGATTCTGACGCTCAATGGGGTTATATGGTTATACGAGATGCCGATAATAAAATTATTGGTCCGAAAGCAGATATGCACTGGATGAAATTAGATGAAATGGCATCTATTAGTGAAGAATTAGGATATAAATTGAAAAATAAAACTAAAGCAGCCGCTTGGTTTGTATCAAACTGTATATCACGAAGTAGACGGAATAGCTACGTTCTTGATTTAGCAGCTGAACTAACTAAATATGATCTGAAGATAGATATTTATGGTGATTGCGGTAATTTGAAATGTTCCCGCGACAATGAAGAAGAATGTGACAAAATGATAGAAAGAGAATACTTCTTTTATTTGTCTTTTGAGAATTCCTTTGCGAAGGACTATGTGACTGAAAAATTGTTGCATCCCTTGAGAAATCTTGCGGTACCAATAGTGTATGGTGGAGCAAATTATACAAGGTAGGTATAGTTACTATTCATTTATTTTTGTAAATGCGCTTTGTACATCTTTTGCACGCCTCATAAGCGAAGCGTTGAGGTGGGTACTACTGTCACTTCGCGCAAAACATCTGATTTTTCAAACTTAAAATGTCTTTATGTATCATACATTGCACTTGTAAGATAATACATACACACACATATTAAGAAAAAACACTATTTTTAACGTTCATGATATTTTTGATGTCATTTTTGTTATTTAAACTAGTTAAAAAACAGTTTAAAAAAGTTCTGTCTTGGACGTCCGTGTGTCTGTATGTGCGGATCCTTTTTCTTGTTAACACGATAGCGACCGAAATACTTTACTAATCGAGTCTTTTTTTTTCTCTTACGCTTGAGTATGCTCAGGAATAGAACCCTTTCATTTTTCAGGGTCTGATTCGATGTGGTTTAATTGTTATTAAATAAACAAAAATAATAATTAATAAATATTTATTAAAAAAAAATTATGAGGCGTGCACTTTTGGATTTTCCAAATTATTTATAATTAGGGTTCGCTTTAAGTTTGATGATACTTTATAAAAAATCTTGACGTAAAAATGCATTACTAAACGCAGATCCATTTTGAAATATTAAAGGCAATTAAAACATCCAATCCTTTCCACAAAATACAGTTGCTCTATATTTATTTTTACAAACAAGAGCCTATTATCACTCCATATTCTAATATGTATCATTTTCAGGTTTATGCCTGATGGTATTTACCTCAACGCAAGGGCATTAGGCCCAAAAAGATTAGCAGAAAGAATGAACGAGTTAATAGAAGATCAAAACAAATACGCCGAATATTTTAAATGGCGGAATCACTATTCTTACCACAAAAGACACGAATCAGTAGAAACAGATGATTATTGCAGATTCTGTTCCATGTTGTTTGATGAAACTTTGATAGAAACAAAATCGGTTTATAAGAATTTTAAAAAGTGGTGGGATCCTCCTTACAGATGTTCGAGAAGAAAAAAAGATATACAAAATGAACAAAGATATCGTAAATCACATGTGTTAATCAGACCTCAACTAAGCTTTTATGACTGAAATTAATTTCAAATTCTAGATGGTTATAGAGATTACCTACCTATAAATAAAAAAAATGTGAAGATTAAAATATTGTTTAGTTTTGTTAATCTTCTTGATTGATTTTTAATTATTATGTCCTGAAAGTATGTGCCACAATGAGGAAAAGTACGTAATAAATTGAATGATTTGTGATATGCTTTTTTGTTGGAGTTTGTATTTCTGATGAGATCAAAAGCAGTTTTTTTTTAAATAAGACTATTTTGTCCTATACAAAATAAGATATTGAAACAGGAAAATACGAAATCGACTCAATTAAACTTGATAGAATAAATTATCTATTTATCCTGCTACTATTTGTATCTGCGGTCATACGTGCTAATACATCCAAAAAGGTTGGGAAATAAAAACCGTTATAAATGTAATATATACGTAATGTCATGCATTGCAATTAGAACTAGCCTTTATTTATTTTTTTAATTCTCATCTGCATCACATGCGTATACGTACTAAGCGTGAATGAGCAGTTGATTATGATGATATACGACCAATGCGCTAAACTACATCTCTACCTATAAATAATACATGACTTATTTAATAATTTTTAGTTTTATTATTTAGTTATATAATTTTTATTATTTTGTATAAAAAATATGTAAAATTATAATTACAGCATTATAATACAGAATAAGGTAAATTGCAAAACATAATCACCTTTACTATTAGGTTTTACAAATCAGTTTTCGTCAGAGATGGAATAATTTTTAATTGTCCTGTGAAAATTAAATTAGCAAACTAGTGTTTTGTCATAAAGTCTTTAAATACCACAGGATACTAACATAACTGAACACTATCAATACTGGTACAAAGCATGAAAAAAAATCTACATAACCTTTTTAAGCATTTGAAGACTGTGCAATAGATTTGAGCGTACATTGGTACTAAAACTTACACACACACTCACACCTATAGGTACGCACCCAAACTGACGTATGTAAACGTTGATTGATACTACAGAATACCTGTGTACATTTAGATATCGTATTGGATGTAATGGATAACAAGAAACCCTTATCTCTAAACACTCACTCATTCAATTTTTTTGATAATGAAAAGGTTAGTTTTTTAAGCTATTGCATAATTTTTGTTATTTTATTTCTGTAACCATTAAAAAACTACAGGTTCTAAAGTTTATCTAATAACGTGTAACTAGTTGCGTACATAGCGCAACAATACTAATATGACTAATACACTCAAAGATAAAATTCTATAACTGATAGATAGATTATCTAAATGGCGATTAGTTGCTCCATCTATGGATTTTTTCAACACACATCGCAAGTGAATATGAAGTGTGCACTCGTGTGTAGGTGATTCCATGAATACAATGTTATAAAGAAACAAAAATGTCGGCAAGAATTGTAAAGATTTTCTCCTTTTGTGTTTTGTTTGTTGTAGTGATGCTTTTCTATATATCTATACGTGATGCAAAATTAAACTATAGGTCTCCGCTGGGCCTAATAAAAATGGAGAAAATTATTCTGACTTTTAATAATTCGCCAAACTTGTCACAGAATAACAAAACATCAGATTTAAAGTATATTTTATTATGGACCTCGACTAAAACAGTTCCATTTGTATACATGGGAGTCGGCCGACAAGGTTTTATTGAGAAAAAATGTCCAAATACCAACTGCTTTGTGACAGGAAATAGAACATATTTAGGAGACTATACGAATTTCGACGTCATCGCTTTCGCTGGAACAGAAGTTATACGCATGGGATCTTATGATTTGCCCCAAAGAAGATCATCTCATCAAAAGTTTGTATTCGCCTCAATAGAATCGGCTGACAATTATCCAATATGTTCAAATGCCTTTAACAATTTCTTCAATTGGACCTGGACATATAAACTAGGATCTGAAGCCAGATGGGGATATGTAGTAGTAAGAGATTCCGAAAATAAAGTAATAGGACCGAAAAAAGACATGCACTGGATAAAATTACAAGACATGGACCCAGTTAGTCAAAATGTAAAAGAGAAATTACGAAATAAATCTAAAGCTGCCGCCTGGTTTGTATCAAACTGCTTTTCGAGAAGTGGCCGAGAAGGTTTCGTTAAAAAATTATCGATTGAATTAAAGAAATATGACTTGAATATTGATATTTATGGGAAATGCGGAACACTGCAATGTCCGCGTAACGACGAAGAAAAGTGTAACAAGCTAATAGAAACAGATTACTATTTTTATTTGTCGTTTGAGAATTCCTTCTCCGAGGATTATGTAACTGAAAAATTGACGTACCCTTTAAAAAACTATGCAGTGCCAATTGTGTATGGAGGAGCTAATTATACGAGGTACGTTATTGTTACGATAATAAGTAGATAAACAAATAAACCTTCACTTATCTCAATTTTGTCAGACAGATATTTGTGATGAACGCGTGATCGTAGCAATCGAGTTTCTTGTTTTAATTCTTGTTAGTGATGAACAAAATAAAGTCTCAAATTAATTACCTGTTAACTCTACAAGTCGACCTGTTACCTGAGCCCTCACTGTTGCTGTTACTTTTAAATAAGCTTTGTTAACAATTTCTTAACAAAATCTATAAAATATATGCAATGTGCATTCAAATCATAATATTTTAAAAAACTATTTTCAGGTTCATGCCAGATGGTATATATCTGAATGCTTTAGAGCTCGGAACCGAAAAATTAGCGAAAAAAATGAAAGAACTCATAGACGATCCTGAGAAATATGCAGAATATTTTAAATGGAAAAATCATTATTCATACTATAGAAGAGGTGAAAGTGTAGAAACAGACGATTATTGTAGATTTTGTTCTATGCTTTATGAAGATGATCTTGTGAAAAAGACTTCGATTTACACAAACTTTAAGGAATGGTGGACGCCTCCGAATAGATGCTAACAGAAACTTCTTAAACAATATCTGGTGATCTAATCGATAATTAATAATGTCTAAGATGATTAGGTAACAATGAAGAAAATAATTAATAAGGTTAGGATAGGTGAATTATTGTGAAGGGTTCAATTTTAGTCATTGTTATAAAACGTGCAGTTTGTTTTTTTAATATACTTTGAAAATTGAAATAACAATTCAATTGATCATTCGAAATGTGACTATAAATTTCTTTATGTAATGCAATTGTAATAAATTTTTATGATTTTGATAAAGATATTGGTTGTAGGGAAATAATACCTACAATTTTCTTATTTTACTTGCTAGCCCGTGCACAACACGTTTTTTTTATTTGGCGTCCAACATAATATGATAACATAATAACTAATAAAGAAAATTTTTCCCCTTGTTATAAAATTATTAACTTAAATATATATATATTTTTTTAACTTGACACTGGCCGAAAAGAAAAAAGAAAAAGCAATCCGAATTTTTTGATTCAAGTTTGTTTTGTGTTGTCCCAACTGCTATCGGAGAAATGATTAAATTCTGCGAATTATCGGTATTATCCACTTTATATGACGATAATAAAATAACTTTGTTAATTTATTGAATTAACGTAATTCGTGCTTATCTATATTTTAGTATTAAATTTCAGATAAGATATTAGAAAAACTTGAATTACCTATTTGTTTTTATTAAATTATAGATCAGATAAATGTTTTATTAATGAAATTACGTGGGTATTTTTACACATTAAATTTTATAATACTTAATTGAAATTATAATGAAAATGCTCATAAATAAGAATTAATTGATGTTCAGGGAAGGGGAATATCATACGTCAAGAGAATTAGCGATTACTCTATACAATATATAAATTAATCTCTCCTTATTTTACAGGGTTGCCATAACTACATTTATCGAATTTCTAATGCAACATTATTGTAATATATTTATACGGTTTTATACCACCTGTGCCCTGCGGTTTTGCCCACATTACTCTGTCTTAGCGTGATGAAATTATATTATAGCCTTCTTCTATATATGGGATATCAAACACTTTTATGAAATCGGAGTTCGTAAATTAGCGTGTCCAAGTAAACAAAAAACTCTTCAGCTTTAAATAATAAATAAGAACACCAATATTGAGTCATCATTGATGACTAAATGATCTAATTTTCCACTGAAATACCGCTGTAAACAAAAACACTACTTTATAAACAGTTCTAGTTTCTATTATAGCATACGCTTTGGAAAATGATTTCGGACAGAGCTTAAGAAAGTCAAACTCCCAATAGAAAGTTAATACTTCAAAGGGTTCGTTTGGAAATTCGTTCTTTACGATCGTAATCTTTAGAGGGTCTCCACGGGAACAAACCCTGCTTATCCTTCATCTGATCTTGTCTTATTCAATTTGGAGACAAAGTTATTTAGCAATTAATTCCTCTGTTACAATGATATAAATATAGCTACTGCTCATTTAAATAAATTAAAGTGTATCGAATGTTGGAAGTTAATTTCTAAAGGTGTATTGGAGTAAAGTTCTGCCAGTATCGTATTTCAAAAAGTATCTTCTTGGCTAATCTTTTGTAATTATATGGTTATTTGGTTTACTATGTTGTATTTCAGCATGTTATATTAATTCAGAACTGCATCATGAGGATAAAGTTTACAGATATTACGAAATACAATGTATTCGCTGATTCAATGTGTCCAATAAATCGTTTGTAGGTTTCCCAATAACTTAGAAGTACAATCCCGCATTTATGCCAAAGCATGTATATCTGAAAAATCTACATGTTTATCTACTTATCTCATTCACGGAAACCTGCCCCCCTATGCAAGTGGCTTTCTGTTAGCGTAGCGTTCAATAGAATAGACTACGAATGTATGAGATTGACGTAAGCTGTAGATACGTTTATCTTTAGCTTACGTCAATCTCATACATTCGTAGTCTATTCTATTGAACGCTACGCTAACAGAAAGCCACTTGCATAAGGGGGCTGTAATGCTTCGCTCGCGAGTGCAACCAATATTTGAACAAGACATTCAGCTTCATCCCTGTTAGGATTCAGATATAGGATCTTTCATAGCATTGAATGTGTGTAGAAGATGATAAGATTTTCCACAATGCAATGTCAGTTTCACACAACAGTAAACAGTTTTTTTTTTAATATATTAATGATGCTATTTGCTTATATGCAGTATAACACATTCATTTTTAAAAATTATTGCTTTGATTTGAGTTAATATAGTACAGTTAATGGTATTGAGGAATGCTATTTAATTACATTATATCACTACCGACATCATTAAGTGTTGTATTGATTAACACATATTATTTGTAATGGTATGTAAAGAGGTGCTTTTAAAACGAAATACGATCAGTCATCAGTGATCAGTGATAACTCTTGCATTATGCGGCTTGACTCTCATAGGAACTCGATAGATATATGTGTTAGATGAAATTGTTTGACCTGTCATCTAACTCGATTCAGTATTAAGCTTTTTTTTATTACAATAAAAGATGCATTACCGATTTACTAATGTAGTGCAATTATTTGACACAAAGAAAATTGTTATTAAATTCAAAGATGGACGAGATGGACAGAGTTTAAATATTTTAAAGCAAGTATAGACCTTGGTCCTTGTCGTATAAATTTGGTAATCATAAAAATGGCAACATTCTTTTTTTTATTATTTACTATTAATATAGCTAGTGGCAACCCTATTGAATAATAATTTTACCCTAGCGGAAACCAGACGTTGCATTAGAATATGTTCTATTTCTATAAGAGGATTATCATCCCTTGTCGTAAGATGTATACCATAAAATGTGTCATGTTCTACAATATAAAATATTGTTTTGCGTAAAATGGAGATAATCTGAGCTAACTTTTCAACGGACTTAAATGATTCATAATTATAAGTTTATAATAAATGAAGTATGTATATAATTTAACAAGACTTTCATTTCTAATTTCCTACATAATGTTCGCATAAAATCAAACATATTTATATACTTACACAGTCTTTAACTCAGTAATATATGGATCAAAGGCCAGCATAGAAACACATGTCTAAAACTATCAGAAATTTTATGTATAGATAAATTCATAAATAAGCCTCGACAAATACGAAAAGCTCACGGTATAACGAGATTTTCCTTTTGGGTATAAGCAAATCCAACCAAGATTAGGGCACAAACAAATACGCCACCTTTTGGCTAGATGTAAACATGACAATATTGAATAGAAAAATGTTTGTGAACCAAAAACGTCCTTTACAAAGGCTGGGTGATCTTATGGAACTGATATCTAGGTTAATAGCGGGATATCTTGTAAGCCTCTCATTATTTTCGATCGAATGCTAAGTTAATAATAAAACGAGTTTTAAAAGTTTTCTATTGTTGCTCCTCAATTGCGGTACCTATCCTCCTAAGGACCAATGGCCTCATATAAGTACATAAACACTATCACCATTACAACCCAAAGCACCAAAAAGTTTTAACTAAATTACCAACCACCGTCCTCATCCGATGACAAAATCGAAAATTCGAAATATCTTAAAAAATACCGCGCTTTTCTGCCTTTGATCACTGTGTAACGCGATTGGCTGAATTGAACTATTAGGTTTGGTAGGTAAATGGGTTATCCAATCACAGAATTTTAAAATACTTTAGTTAAAGTTTTTAAAATGGCTGGTCAACGTAACAGAGGTAAGTTAAATCGTTAATTATCATATTAATCTCTCACTTGATTTTCATTTGGTATTGAAAAATAAATAGTAAAAACAGTACAGGAACGTATTTTAATTAAATTTAACGAAACAATTCATATTGTATTTTTTAAATTCACGGATAATTTTTATGTGATCATGTGAGAACATTGGTCGTTACTTACAACATTATTTTCATTTTTTTTGTACTCAGTTGAAGACATTATTTGGTAGTCAATGACTATAAAACATTTAATTAGTTAATAATTTATTTTGTTGTTTTACAGTAATTTTGAGTATAATTGTCCTGTTTTATGATTATAATTTATTTAAACTGTCAACAGGAATTACTATTGCAATCAAAATAAACAGTTATCTTCCTTATTTTTTCAGTTATTCGTGACGATAATATCATCGATTTCCTAGCCGACTGACGGAGATTTTATTTCTAGTGATGAAGACTTAGGAGACCCACCATTTGTTTCCAAATCGATTTTTAGTTAGCTCATTGATATTTCAAGTTCCTAATATTGTACTTCCAATGTTTTTATTTCTTTTTTTAACATATGTTCAGATAGTTTAGATATTTTATTACCTAATATGTAGTAAACTTACACATTTAGAATTTAAGAAAAACTGTTTTTAATTCTTTTGTATACTTTTTAGAGGTTATTGTATGATCTCATATGTTATAACATAAGTAAATAAAAAAATCTACAAGTAAAACCTTATTTTAATAAAAAAAAAAGTGTGTGCGTGTAACCTTTACGCGCGATTGAAGTAAAACGCACATGTCAATATAACCTTGTTATTGAATATTATAAAATGTCGCAATTGTCAGAAAATTTATTTTTAATTTACTTATTTTAAAAGTAATAAATAAACAAGTATATTTAGAGATTTTCAAAAAATTTTGCAATTTAAAATAATGTTTTTAAAACTGTTGAATTTTTCATTCACTTTGCTATTCACAATTGATCCGTTTGAAAATTTGAAAATAAATAATCCTAATTGATTATGATATTTGCCACTAGCTGGCGTATAAGTCAAGAAGCGTGTAGTATATGACATATACTTACAACCAATCAGAATTATTATTTTTAAATGGCGGAAACTACACAGCGTTACTTCCGTCAGAAAAAAAATCTGAGTTACTCCCTAGTCGCGCCTAAAGAAGTTTTACTTCAAAAATTTTTGGATTCACTTAGGTCTGATGTGATCACATGGGAACAAAATAAATCGAGTTTTTTTTTCAGAAATGTATTCTATAAGCTATATTTTACACAGATAAAAAATCTCACAAGTAAATTTTAACTCTAACAATAAAAAAAACAAAAAACTACCATTGGGTGGCAGGTCTGTTGTATTTTTATGTACTCAGGTGAGAACAATGGGTGGTAATGCAGAATAGGATTTTTTTAGCTTGGTCCTTAGGAGGCTATAGTCCGTAGTCACGTGTAGAAAATTCTTCTTGTATTTTGTAGAAATATACGAAACACAAACATGAATACCAATTTAGATACTACCTAGTACAATTAGTGAAAAAAATTACTTAACTGGATGAATCTTATAATACTTAATACTTATGTATTTTTAGAATGGTAACAAAAACGAAGCGCAACACTACTTTGAGGTCAAAAAACAATTTAAACATCTCAAACTCTGCTAATAAGAGATATAAACTAGTTTTAAACAAAATTAGCATTAACGTATCAATAATGAAGCAGAACTTTCCTCACCTACCGACCCACTACAAAATTCACAAGTGACTATTCAGTTGCAAAAACGTTTTTGCGTATTTCCCTAAGGCGATGCGCGATTGTAATACAGGATTGATGTGTTTCTCACTTCTTGGATGCTTCAGAATTCTAGATTTTTCGTTCAGCTTGTGAATATTTTACAGAATCTATGTCTGGCGTCAATTGGGTTGAATCAGAGGAGTGTATCTAGGGATAATGTAAAATATTATCATTGTACTTACCTTCTTTTGAAATTTCCAAAGGAATTTCTTTACACTTTGGTAACTAATAAATACAGAATATGTAAAGAAATAAAAAATGTTGATCTAATTTTGATCATTCTAGTAACATTATAGGAATATAATAATATAATAATATGTACATATTATATTCCTACAATGTTACTAGAATATTATGTTTTCTTGTGCTATATCATGAAAGCGATGGCAATTAAAGTTGAATCGGTTTGTTTTCGTAGCTGAAGCTCGATCTATTGTTTTCTCACTTATTAATAAAATATATTATTTTCTAATTCAGGAACCCTCCAGATTGAAAACTAGTAAGAGATAGAACAGGATAGAGTAATTTCAATTAGGTACAATATAATGCTTTAATATTATATCCTACGTATTTCCGTTTACTGCTGGCAAACTTTATTGTTCCTCACCTCTAGTTGAAATATTTTAGTTTATACGAATAGTGCTGCGTCAGAAATACTGTTTCTTTCCCAAAAGCATATTACATTGAGCAATATGTCGGCTCTCCATCTGTCTCCGCGTACTTAGCGGACGGCCAGACAGCTTGGGCCCATTAATCAAGATAGTGTAACACATATAGCTAAATAAGTAAAGAGCTATTTGGATACGTATAATTTCTCATACGATAAACATGATTTTATCGTATAATAATAAAAAGTTTATTTTTTATCGTCCGTTAACAAGCCGTGGCAACTTGTAATTAAAACAACACTCCGCTATCTATTTGTACCTTTTAAATATATAATCATTTTATGGTGTCTGTCTATTTTGTAAGTAAGTAGTCCTAAATAAATAAAAAAACATAAAAAGTAGGTAAGGATTTTTTCCGCCCTCTTCTTGTTTATTCAGCAGCGACTGTCTAGAAGTGTGTTAAAAATGAGCTACACTTAATTATAGCTTGGTCTAAAAATACATCAACATTTAGTTTTAATTAAATCTCTCTTGAAAGCTTTATTTCATTAATCATTCCAGGAGAAAACAAACTCAATAGATTCCTTTCAGTTTACAGATAATAAGATGTCGCGAAAAAACATTTTTTTTAATAAGCATTGATATTTGATTGATATATAGAGTCTAGGTGTATTAGAATAATCTATAATTTTAGGTCTCAAAATAATAGCGAATGGTAAGATCAAAAAACAAAATATATGAAAGCCGGGGCACATAATAAGGATGAATCAGATCCCAATCCATCAAGGCTCAAGGGACGACGGTACCCTCGAATATTGTGAGTTTATTACAGATTATAGAAAATGGACCGCAGGCCAGACAGTGACTACATTATCTCTGAAAGCCTGCCGACTTTACTTTTCAGGCACGTTCTCAGGCCAAATACTTATTGTCATCCCGCTTTAAGTATTTGTGTTGTATTATCCGAGATTATTTTCAATTTATAGATAGAAAATTAAAGAATTGTTTTAACACTTGATAGATGATGTGATCTGTGGAATGTTGATACCTAGATACGTAAGAATAATATTAACATATACAGAATCCACTCCTACCTATTTTAGTCATTGCCAAATCGTAAAACATGAGTTCCCACCATGGCCATGGTGCTCACACTATCTTCTAATTTTTAAATTACCTTTTAAACTCCTTCAAAGATAACAGAACATTGTTAAAAATATACAATATCATCCTCTTTGACTCATAGTAGCATGAGACCTGTCAAGCGTCTCATGTGAAACGTTTGGGACGAAATTAATATTAAACAAAGGTATTATGCGCAAAGTTTTTAGGTGCAAAAAGTACTATCCACAATATTTTAAAAATGTAAAAAGAATAGCCTGGTATGTGTATTTCATAGTATTACTATTAATTAATTAAATAACCTCAAACTTACCCTTTTCCTCCCTTATCATATAAATTCATCTTGTCGAATTTCTTCAAGTTAATTTGAATTGTATTGCACATAGTTGGCGAGGGATATTATAAATTGTTTCTTAAGTTCCTACTTCCTGTGTTATCCTAAGTTATTAAAACTAAAGCATTACATAAAATTGGGTTTTACATGTTAACTGTAAGCTGATTCATGCGGCACTTTATATATAAATATTTATATAATATAAAGTAACATCGAATTAAAATTTTAAAATTAATTTACAAATTTTACGTTAATAATTCAGGGAACTTGCCTCTGCATACAAATCGTTACTCTCATAAAAGGGTTGAATTCCAGGTACATTTACTATACATTCTAAACAAAAACCCAAATGTGCTCAAACCGAGGTCTAGTAGACAGAATAGAATGCTGCATGGAGGATATCGTCGAGTGCTTCGAGGACTACATTACTAAATCATTGATAGCGCTCTCGGTCGCTTTGGGAATCATAGTCGCTAGCGTCGTGTATCTGTTGAAGATTGTTTCAGAGCGAACACTTGAAATCAGCCCTTCGTGTAAGTGTTAATGCATGAAGAATAGAGTCTATATTGTAGCAGAAGTTAGACTCCATAGTCTAACTTCTGCTACAGAAAAGACAAACAGACCTTTACAATATCGTCCTTACGAAATGGATCATGTGAAATTTATAATAATGTCATGATGATTTTATTCTAAGCGATCTGTAAAGAATGTCTTATACAACCTTTATTGACTTTTTTGTTGAATTCAAACAATTAATCAGGTGTACCTAATAACATTTTAGCAAGAATTATAACAAACTAGCTTTCCGCCTGCGGCTTCGCCCGCGTTTTCAAAAAAAAACCCGCATAGTTCCCGTTCCCGTGGGATTTCCGGGATAAAACCTAGCCTATGTCACTCAGAAATGATGTAGCTTTCCAACAGTGAAAGAATTTTTCAAATCTGCCAAGTAGTTTCGGAGCCTATTCAATTCATACAAACAAACAAACAAACAAAAAATCAAACCTTTCCTCTTTATAATATTTGTATAGATGGCTCGAAATAAAAGTATCAACGAAATAGAGGCATATTCATAACTTCGTGAATATTATTTTGTCTTGTAGACTGACAGCCCCCTAAAAGACAGATGGGCTTTCAGGAGGGTGAACCATGTTAGAGCGGTACTAATGCACACCATTTCCTAATCGTGGAATAGAGACATTTCTTTACTCATATTTTCAGTTTCTCGTACATAATATACTAGTAACATGATTACAATGTAGATTTTTTTATTACAAGTAAAAATTAGTCTACAAGTTATAAAAATGCATAGGCAAAATTACCTATGTTGTTTTAGAATGAGGTACATTAATATTCAAATCTTTCTAGTTCAAACAACTATATCTATTAAAAATAGGGATGATATTGTTCACAACACAATTTTCACAATTTTTTGTTGATAAATCAACTTATTCCCACGATATAAACCCAATAGAATTAGATAGATCCCTAGATCATCAATTTGTAAAAAAACTATCCCATATTTATTTACTGCCCAGTGCCCACAATACCCCAGATCACATTGTTTCACCAAGTCACGTAGTTCAATAGGCCTTTAACAGAGAAAATTGTTCTGTGATCGTAAACAACGTTTGGTTAAATTGTCTTACTTTGGAAACAATAAATGTACTTTTATTATTGGAATACTTTGTTTGGATGTTTATTGTGTCCTAATGGACATTAATTTATGGTATCGAATCGTGATTTTATTGTCTTAGACATCAATATAACACGAAAGCTCTACATACATATTTATGTGATCCAAGCTACTTACTATGACAATCTTTATGATCCTTAAATGAACGTATAAAGATACAGATCCCATAATAATTTGAAAAAAAATTGGGTTCAAAAACATTAAAATAATTTTGTTCACATTCATGCAGGGTTCAACTACAACAAATACATGTATAAAATCATAGAACACATTATACAGACTATACAGTATACATCAAATCATTAAACTTACAAACCAATATTTACAGCAGCCAGTGCAAACAGTATCCAATATCGTCGAAACGACATCAGAAATACACGTTCATATAGGCAAGCACAGGGTCGTAGACAACTGCTGGTGGACGGAAAACAGTCTAAACCACGAAGAGATAATGTAAAAGAGAATTATTTGATGATCGGCAAACAGGACGAGCAGGTATCGACTACACCGGGACTTAAAAATGTTCGCAGCATCCCCAGTTTTGATGAGAGCGTGTTGAGGGAGGTTGGGCTGTCTTGTTGCGCGAAGGTATGTTCTTATAATCATATATCATAACGTTTAAATCATATTAATGTATCAAATACAAAATACTGTAGGTATCGTTCACGACACACATTCTTTTTTATTCATTAAAAGCTGTCGCTATGTAAATGATCTTTACCTATTTATTATTTACTCTACCTATATTTAGACAATTACAAATGTAAAGATTGTATTAATAATCCGAGCATATTGTTTTATTATAACAAATGCTTATTTTAGCCGTGTTGTCTCTCTAAAAAGAAGTCAAAAGAGTCAAACCAAAAACAAATATTACAACAAAGACAACAAGATACCAGAAGGCCAAGACAGAGGTATGTTTCAATGCATTTAGCTTTTATTGTGTTTGAAGCTTGATAGTTTTAGGGCTAGCGCGCAAGAGCAACTTTTGTCTCTGCAACTATTTTGTCTCTCCCATCAACTCTATGGGCTAGTAAGAAAGTGCGCGCACGTAGCGACGCAACTCCCGGGAGACTTTTTTATTAGCCCATAGAGTTTATGGGAGAGGCAAAATAGTTGCGGAGACAAAAGTTGCTCTTGCGCGCTAGCTCTTATTCTCTTAGTCAATTTCTTTAGAATTCAGGAGGGTGATTATGATTACCTTTTTCACACACATACCATCAAAGAAAGTTATCATACGTGTGTTTTTCCGCGAGAGATAGAGAAGTTATTTTATTAATGGCTTATTTAGGCATAATATAGGTATTTGTTGTATACTTTTTAACAAAACTTACCAATACGATTGATAGGTGTACGATCATAATTTTATTATAATATTAGTATATATTTTGTCTACATTGTGTATTCAAAATAAAAACTCAATAATTTTAAAACGTACAAACTTTAAATCCGCGAAATACAGTTAAACATCCAATGAACTCTATTAATTCAATCATCGATCTCATTACATGCATCACCAGATGGATTGAATTTATATAAACCATAAATGTATTAATATATGTAACGAATTTTGTTTTAACATTACTTTAAATTCTTTTTCCAGGTCAATAACTCCTATTAAGAATCGATCGCGCTCGAATAGTCCTAAACGTAAGATATTTATCAATATATTAGATTTCCGCCTGCGGCTTCGCCCGCGTTTTCAAAGAAAACCACACATAGGTCCCATTCATGTGGGATTTCCGAGATAAAAAGTAGCCTGTCTCATTCTGTTACGACTTATACTGGGTCTTCAGCTACCAGTTTTGTGAACGCTTCGAAGCCTCTAAAAATTCTGCATTGATTTAGCTCAAATTACGGCAATAGAATAATATTATACAACCTCCTTCGAAGCTTGTGTTTATTACCTTTTCTCATTTCTCATTCATGCAACCACAATGTGCAATATCGAAGCGTAGCAGGGCATAGCTAGTAGTATGTTATAGACATAACATTTATAACCATTTTATAACCTAGTTAATTTCTTTCTTAATTAGAGAAATCGTCATCGAACAGACTTGGGATTAAAATATTATAGACCTGTTAAATCGTTTTTCTGCTTAAGCTTACAGACTTTGTTTGAATTAAACTGTCGCCTGTGTTAATTAGACCTCGGTCGTTCAGAATTATAGAATTAACTTGAACGGTTTGATACAATTTTTACAAGCCTTTGTTTAACTTGCTTAATTCGTGTGTCTCTTACTGAGCCTCATTTTAATCTCTCGCTGGAATGAGCATTAATTTGGTATAAATATTTCAGATTAGTAACAATTTTGTCAATAGAGAAAATTTAGGTTTCTGTGGTACTTAACCTAAAAGAATTGTAGTATAATTATTTGGAATCGGAAATTACTCTTGAACGGCTAGACTGACATTGAAGAGTCCTCCACTAGCACACACTCTAATAATTGTTTTTATATAAAATCCTTAAGAATAATTTAAAATGGATGGAGCATTTCATGGCTTTAATATTGTGAAAATGACTAATGACTGTCCTATCTAGTCTCTAAGCAGATATTATGTAAACAGTACAAGAAATTAAATAATATCGTATATAAATCATCATCATCATCATCATCAGCCCATATACGTTCCCACTGCTGGGACAGGTCTCCTATGAGGGTACAGGCCATAATCCACCACACTGGCTAAGTGTGGGTTGGTGGATGACACATGTCGTTGAACTTTTGATTCTTCGACATGTCGGTTTCCTCACGATGTTTTCCTTCGCCGTTCGAGCAGTGGTAATGTTACAACATGCGCAGATACATTGAAAAATCAATTTTGTGTATTAATAATCTCAATTTATTTTGCAGGTAGTTTACAGTCACTTCCAATATGTTCCAAATCCAGCAGCAAGGGTTCCTGTTGTTCTATGTACCTGAAAAACATTCCTGATTAATTTAGTGTAATAATAATTAGCAAAATTTAATAGCACTATTCTTCTGTGTTTGCAATATTTACTTGTTTTTGTTTGTGTTATAAAATGATGAATTAAACAATTTGTTTTATTTTAATTGATAAAGAAATAGAGTTGTTTATAATTAAAAGATACCTGATATGGTAAATTTTTGAATCCTGAAAAAACAAACACTTCTTTACATTAAAATGACAAAAGTGTGTATTTATTTATATTATTATTTATATAAAAAATGCTTAACCAAGTACAAAACTTCTCCACTATGTTATTTCTCGTAATAGCTGAGCAATTTAGTTCAATGGCCGTCCAGCGTAAACTAGATTCAGCACTATTACGATTCAACAGCTTGCCTTTTGTGTCAAATATCTTAAAATTAAAATAAAACAACTTTTGAAATAATAATACATTTTCTGATGCTGATAGTCACCATGTAGCAAGTGCTGGTTTAGACTTGCAAGCTTCTGTCGGACAGACTGTCGGACATTTCTTACGGAAGTTTTCTTGCAGATGGAAACGCGGCCTAAGATCCATAATAATTCGAAAAGCTATGCATTATTGTCATAAAATTCTATAGTCCTTTTCATTCACAGAACAGTAAAGTAGATAGAAGTGTGATGTGGGCGTGGCCCACGTGTCACTGGTAAGGTAAGATCACCTAACTTGCTCTCAGTTGTGCGCAGAAAAATATTCGAGTCGGTTGTCAGCTGTCAAACCTTTTTTCCATATTTATTCATTAATTAGGACGTGTTGTTCGGTATTAGAGTGCAAAAATGATAGCAGACGAAATAATATCAGCAATGGAGGCATTTCATACCATCGGTAAGTCTTATTTTTATTTATTTTAATTATATTTTATGTTATAACTTCGCTTGTCGTCATTTGTCAAAATTGTATACAAATATCTAGTCAAAATGAACCTTAATCCGTAAGAAATTAGTACTATTATAGATTGAACAGCAAACAAGACTTTCTGGAATATTATTGCAATAAACAAACGAATGTCGCTTTAGTGATGCTTGTGGCGCATATCGACAGTATCGATACTTTAGATAAGACAAACATTATAAATATTAAATTTTATTTTATTTTTCCTTAGCTTTCATTTGTCTAATTTATTTATAGATTTCCCAAAGAGGCTAATTTAAAAGAGAAATGGATAAATGCAACGTGACGAGTTAACTGGATGCCGAACAGCACTAAGCGGTCTAACAAAGGCCACCGATACAGCAAACCTACGGCAGTTCCAAGATTTAAAATAATGCATATTTTCTGTTTGTATTTTGTAAATATAGATTAAATACTATTCTATTCCGTTTTTTATTTAATAATAATAATATAAAAAGTCGTACTTAGTCTATAAACATATACAATAAACATACTCCAAAATGTGACACATTATACTATACTCATATAAAAGAACGAAAAAAAAAATACACAAAAAATATTTATTTGTGAATATTATCGATAACAAGGCTGACATCCCTCAGAGCATAGCATCAGATAAATATCAAGTTAATGTCATTAATGTTGAGTGACACAAATTTCAACCTTATCTCTAAGTGTTGCGTTTCAAATTTATATCTATCGAAAACTAACGCCCTCTGTTGTGGAGTAGCTGAATGTTTTCGAATTTGGAATTTCTGTGCAATGAGAAACAAAACAGCTAATATACCTAGGGAGGTTATACAAAATTAAACCGTAACTTGGTGCGTTAGGGTACATTTTGAAATGCTGAATTTATAACCTAAGTCAGTTTTTACTCAAATTAAGCTGTCCAATCAAAGGCATAGTTTACTTGTAGTGTACTATATAACTATCGGTTTAAATGTGTGGGTTTGGCGACACTGGTTTTCATACTAATTATGACACTATCGCACTTCTATATGTTTTTACTGTTCTGTGTTTTCATTTAGGATGATTCCTGTGACACTTCATCGTGTTCCGAATTACGTATTTTATGTTTAAAAAGTCAAAATAATTTTAGTGCATAATATTTTTATTTTATGGCGGCATTATTACCAAAAATATAAAAATGAAACATCTTAAGCTTATAAATCAAAAACAGTATTGTTTAGTTTAATATAATGAAAAATAAAATAAAATAACACAAAAATATAATACCTACGCAATTCTTGTACATGAAATGGATCGTTAAAAAATCATAGAGTTGGAAAATCATATAATCGGCGCCCATCTTGTGATCGTTTGTCAATCGAGTCAATCGTCTGTACGAGTACCTCAGCCTTGTATACAAGTTGCATTTTTATATTGATACTTTACGTGGTATTCTGTTATTTTTACTAATTGTTATTGTTGACTTTTTGTTGCTGTTGTTTGCTAAGTTTCCTTAGTTAATTGTTGGCGAAATGCCGAAAAAACTAATTTTGGTACTTTATTCAAATCGATTTCATTTCCATATAGAATATTATCGATTATCGGAAACAATTGATACGATTTCAGTAACCGACATCTCTACACGTGTCAATAATCGATGTGTCACAGAAATCATCTTAGGTGGAAAGGACTATAGTTGACATAAAAAAATATTTGTGATAATTATAAACAAGACATCTCAAGTTATTATAAAAATAGTTCGGAAAAAACAGATGTAGGTAAATAGTAACAAAAAAGCGTGTAAAAAATAATATGAGCGACTAATATTGATCGAAAATCTGCGCTATGCCATTTGGTAAGAATAAAATGAGTGGATACTAAAAATTGTAATTTATTATCAATCTAGGTATTATCACTTATAAATTATATTTTAACATATTGTGAATTATTATAACACTAATTACAAACTTCTTCCCTTATAGAATTATAGAAAATATCATGCTGTTAGGTCCTCTGAGTCATTGTGTTTGTTACCATATTATATTATGTAAAGATTTCAAAGAATTGGAGGTAAGTTGTACTCAAACTCTGATTGTATGGTAAGATTAATTATAATTAATAGGACTATTAACAAAATAGTCCTATTATAATAACGGATATAGTAGATATACACGATAAAATGTGTGTAAAGACGACACAATTATTGCGATTAATTTCTACTAGGTACTAAATAAATCTATTTAAAAGAAATGTAGAGTTCTAAAAATCCTTAGGTAATATAATTTATAAAAGAACAATGCTACAGTTTATAATTGAATTGGTAAACTATATACTAGCTGGATGTGGGTATATTAGTGAGCAATTGCTTCGAGTATTAGTCCAAGCTCTAAAGGCTATTAGCAAATCCGAACCTAATTACTTACTAACAGATGTGCCGTTCATATATCGTAATATATAACATTTAAGCTTAGACTCTAGTAACTTCTACCTACGCTTTATTTTTAAAATGTATTGGATCATCATCATCTTCATAAATAATCTTTCATCATTATTTTATATATTACTAGCGGTCCGCCCCGGTTTCGCCCGTGGTACATATTTCGCAATAAAAGGTAGCCTATGTTCTTTCTCAGGGTCTAAAGATTATCTGTGCCAAATTTCATCAAAATCGGTCCAGTAGTTTATGCGTGAAAACCATACATACAAACTTTTCCTCTTTATAATATTAGTATAGATCATGACCATCCTTCATAAGCATTTTTAATAGTTTAATAATTAAACTTTAATTGCCTCGCTGGGAATTATGCCTGAGATACATGAGGCTAGTTTTTCAAGCTATGATTCTCCTGGCTATGAGGCTACGACCCTCGTGTATCCCGGGCATTATTGTCATCGTCAATTTAAGTGGTTCTTTGTGAGGAAAAAATGTTAAGATATTAATATTCAGAAAATATATTCAGTTAAAATTTTTTGGTAAAGCGACAGGGTATAAAATTTGAATGTTAATCACATTATGCGTTTTAAATCTTATTAATATTAATATGTGCATGTTAAAATGTGCATTACGTTTTATATTCATTTACGTGCATACATATTTTAGATGTAAAAATGTTCGTTTAATATTTATGAAATTATAAAATAATTCAGGGAAACTGCATTTTAAACATTTTTCCCTATTATGTAGATGTGATAGTTGTGTACAATAATAAATACAAAAATTTAGTTTCATAGGTATACTCCTTAGTCCATACTTAATTCTAAATATCGAGAGTTACATTAATCTCTACATTTTCCACAACAAAATTGCTCCAATCGGTGAAAGAAAACAATATGAGGAAGACACCTATAGGTACATCATCATGCAAAGGTAGACGATTTTAAATATTACCTATGTATACTTACGTTTTTTTTTAACAGATACTACAATATGCGATGATCTACTTTCAACCAATACAACATTAAACTCTCCACAAATCACGCAAGATGATATCGACAAATTATTTAGTTCTCCTCACCATTGCTATCATGGTGATGCTCACAGTACTCCTACCGAACTTCTCATACAGAGTGAACAAAACCACAGAATTACAAGAAATGAAAAAAGTATTGGATGACATGGAGGTAAATCACTAGAATTTAATATATAAAAATGAATCGCAAAATGTGTTGGTAAGCGCATAACTCGAGAACGGCTGAACCGATTTCGATAATTCTTTTTTTTATTATATTCCTTGAAGTACGAGGATGGTTCTTATGTAGAGAAAACGTAAACATGTACCACGGGCGAAGCCGGGGCGGACCGCTAGTTTAATATAAATATTTCTATGTCTACTTGAGATAGGTAGTGAATTTGCTTGTATATTAATTTACTAATGAATAGAAACTATTGGCTTTAGTTTGCACACGTGCCAAACAAGGTAAATTTACACCGAGCAAATATTAATTGATACCAATTGATATTGATTTATGGTACAGACTGGCAAAACGTGAGATTATATTAATTAAGATGAAAAGACAAAATTATTAAGTATTAAAATTTATACAAATAAATGTAATTGTAGTACTTACTTACTCTTTTTTGTAATATAAAATTAACTGAAACTTAATTTATTTTGTACTACATTATAAATTAAAATAGGGTGTATAAAAGCTTAGTACCTTGACACTTGTGTAGATCAGAAATGTGATATAGGTGGTACCCCTAAAATTAGTCTTATTTTGTTGTTTCTATTGAATCACGATTATTTACTCAGATGCTAAATTCCAGTCATATTAAAACTTAAAATTTACCGTACATAGGTGAATCTTCTCGCTTCTAAAATTCTTAATCTATACAAATATGTAATTTAAAGCTGAAGAGTTTGTTTGTTTATTTGTTTGAACGCGGGAACTAATCTCGGGAACTACTGGTCCGGTTTGAAAAATTCTTTCGGTGTTAGATAGCCCATTCATCGAGGAAGGCTATAGGCTATATATCATCACGCTAAGACCAACAAGAGCGGCGCCATGTGGGTGAAACCGCGGAGTGCATCTAGTTAAGAATATACTGTACGTTTATGAATAGAGAGTTAGAGACATAATTCACATAACAACCAATAAAAAGTTATGAAACAATTTCATTATAATAATTTTTTATCTATTTCAGGAGCAGATCGGACAAGCGGAAGCGGCGTGCTTCACAGCAGCTGAAGAGCTATGCATACTTCAGTACACAATGCGAGATGAGGAAACAAATACAGTAGGAGTTTATTATATTATCGTGTGTCGTGGCTTGTTGAGGATTTTTGTATTATTTGTGGAGCTTCAATGAGTGGTATTTTTATTCTCTTGGTTTTAATAAATCATTTTGTTGCCCTCCTAATATGCTATTATAATTTGCACATGAAATAAAATTGATTAATAATTGGAGCACGTGAAAATATACTATGTGTAGAATATAAATTGTTGAGATTTTTGTTTATATACCTATTGTCTGATCAACGAAGAACCTGACGAGCAACTTGATGTTGATTTAAATATACCTTAGTCTTTCTTTTTCCTTCGTTAGTTACATACAAAAAGAAGCTAGGCTGTTTGAAAAAGGACTAGGTTAAGCAATGTCACTTACCAAGCCACGACACATATCAATATTTTCGTCATAACAGTGTTCTACAACATAAAAATTAAGCACGATTTTCTTTCATGCCGGAAAAATTTCGACGTACTCCCTTCGACGCCCGTGCTGCCATGCACACAAAGGATACGCAAAATACGAAAAAAATCGATTTCTTTTGACAAGTCCACGTCGACTATTGAGTTATATCGAAGGTGAGAATTTCTCATCATGGGTGCTTTTTTGCTCATTAGTCATTACATATTGTACTTAACTAGCTGTGCCCCGCGGTGTAACCCTCATTGTACCGCTCCTAGTCTAAGCGTGATATTAAGTATACTATGGCAAGACTATGGCAAATAAACTCTGTAGCTTTGTTATAATAGTAGATATATACCTATATAATTTATACATTAGGTAAATAATTATTGTACAAAGAGTGTAGGAGAGTACCTACCAACATCAGTTGATTTTTTTGTTGACTAAAAAATATAGAATAGATCCTATTCATACAGATTATGCAATGCAAACAAGCATATCAAGTTGAAAAATATTTCGTTGCAACGAAATACAGTATTAAAACTTAATTTTCAGTTTCTGTATCTCTCCAATGTTTTCGAAATATGGTTCAGGAATTATTGAATCGAGGCCACGTCGAAAAATATTTCGGCTCTTATGACCAAATAACTACGCTGCTAGGAAAGTTTTTGAGTGAAAATCATTGACTGAAAAGAGAAACTGGCCAAAAATAATTAATATTGAGCTACTTTTTTATTTATTTTTTTGCAGAAAACTGCCGCCCAGTCGACGAAGTCAACAATCGAACCTTAGTTTAAAATAGCGCTAAAACATATTGTATTGTCGTATACAAAATGTAACCTATAATAGTAATGTGGTGGAATATGTTAAACAAATTCATATATAGGTAATAAAAAAATGAAATTCTATAATGTTTATTCATTTTCTCCGAACTTATTGGTTATTTAATTGTACTGTAAAAGCAAAATTTCGTCTTGCGACTCGTTTCTTGTTATTATGAACTACTGTAAATAAAACAGATACGCATGGGCATAGAGACATCAGCAGCATAGCATAAAATCTAAAAAATACCCACATTTATTATGCCACACTAGAAAATTAATAAAGCACATAATTCTGTCCATGAATGGTTTCAACTACTGATTATTATCTCATTATTTACGTCTTCTATCCATATTTTTAAACGACATAATTATGTCAATTTCATAAGTGATTACGTCATAATTATGTGAATTATTTATTATATTTTATAGTCATTTGTTATAAATTTATCGAAAATAACGCAGTAATGCATTAAATTTGCAATGTGTTTGCGAACCAAACTATAGAAATGTGCGATATATATTCTTGTCTAAATTTTAAGTGAAGAAAATAGTGGAAATTAAAAAAGTAAAATATTAAAACCATGCCTCTTAGCAAGAACTTCCTATTTGAATTGAGCATTTTTATCGCAGTAGTTGCTGTTACTGGACATTTGACCACGCATTTTTGGGATAGATATTTTTTCCATAACGAAATCAGTCACATGAAGACAAGTTTACATGTATTGAAGGTTATTATTTGTTTTATTAGAAACCCGTTCAATTTGAATTGGTAAATAGGGTACCTACATTAAGTTTCGTATGCGGGTCTTGGGGATATTTCCAAATTCCGCTGCCACTGAGGAATTCTATATAGAAATACCATTAAACACAATACCCGATCTTGAAACTCTGAACACTACTGCCGGGATTACAGTTATTAATTTTCACGAAGCAATGAATATAATACATTAGCATTAGGTACCGTATCAATTATTGTATGTAGTTGTATGTATAAGTTGTGTATAAGCAATCTGGAGCATGCCAAAACATTTAATGTCAGGGTTTTAATAATTATGTATCACCTTATTTTGTATCAGTTAATAATTTAGTGCATTTAGCACATTTTTGAAACTGCTGCATAAGTAAAACAACAAATTTTACTCGTACTATGTGATACCTGTATTTGTGTTATTATCCAACAAAATATAATATTGACCATTCGTAATCATAGTTCAACAGTGCATCAGATCAAGTGCAGACTGTATAGTGAATGTTATTCACTTGATTTTGTGACTTAGACCACGTGAAGATTAATTGAAAATGCCAATTTATATTATACATCACACTCAGTATTGGCCTTCAGATTGCAGTCAATTCAATTAACTATTGACCTACTCTATTAATGCTGGTATTTTATGAGCATATTATATAGTATGAATGCAGATTGTTCTGTCAATTGGTTAGGCAATAATTGTTATGCTGAGATTTCAATATTAAACGAGTTACTATTTACTCATTTTAGCACACAATATTGGATATAGGTGCTGCTTACGATAGTCTTCACAAAGAACTGAACGAAATTGCAAAACTAGAACGTCGGAAAAGCTGTGCTGTACATCATCATCATGACGAGCAACATCATCGACATTTGGATCGAAGAAAACAACATGATATGAATGTACTATCAATTTTAAAGGACAAGACTAAAAAAGAGGCAAAAACAACGACTAACCAAGCTACCCAAAATGAATTGAGTAAATATTCAAAAAATGCCACAACTTTAACAAGATCTTCTCTAAAATCCACAGGTGTTGGCGTAGAAACGCGGCAATATTGTGTTTACAAAAAAGACTGTCATTGCAATAAAACACACCAAGACAAACACTGGATATACTGATGTGAATACCTTGTAATATAAAATTGCTTGTTGAAATGAGATTCAAATAAATTTTACCAATTTTTATACAATTTTTATTTCCATTGTTAAACAAGATTAAAAAGTTGCCTTCATTCGGTTTCTTACAAATTCAAAAGTATCCAAATCTAGTCAATCCGCCTTAATCTCTTTTTGATTTTGTGTGAAGTTTAAAACGTCGTCCTTTTTCAAATGATTCGGTGTCTCAATATTCAGAAATACATCAACATTGGGCAGAGATAATTGCGTTTTAGGATTCCATCCAAAATCGCCCCTTTCGAGCGTGTTAGCTAATGCTTCCAAAACTTCCACTTGTCCTTCTATTTTTGGCAATTCTTCTGAGAACTTTAATATTTTAGACTCTAAATCATAGTAAGAATTTTTCATATCCGATAGATTAGCCTGAAAAAATACAATATCATAAGTCTACATTCAAAATAGTTGCTGAGTCAGTTTTCTTTACAAAAATACTTACTGTTATTTCATTTATTCCTTTTGATATGTTATGTAAATCGCACTTGCTGCTACAAACGCTACAATGATGTTCCAGAAGTAAGTATATAATAGCCATTAGACTGGACATTACAAGGAAACTGCATATACTATCAAAGAATGACGACTTTTTCTGTCTCGGAGCAAAGGCCAGTGCAACAGGATTAGATCTTGGTCTTCCACGGCGACGTCTTCCGTGATACTCCATTTTAACGAGACCTTTGCTTAGTTAATGATTTAACGAGTTCATAAATGCTTTTAATTAATTATATTTTCATGTTTTTTATAGCGTTTGTTTTTCTATTCCTCCATGTTAAGGTTTTTACTGTAATTTGGCTTGTTCGTTGCTCAAGAATTGACGGAAAATTCTTGTGTCACTTAGCAGAAGAAACTTATTGTTCTTTATCGTTTTTCAAAGCACGATGAGTAGGTATCTGTGTAGGTACTTCAAAAGAGTATTGACTATTTATTACTCGTTTTAAATATTATAATTCGGTATTTATATATTATGTAGTTAAGGTATCGTCTTCTTAGAATATTAGAATTAATGTAATCCATTTTTAAACACGAGTTTTTACACTTTTATCGAATTTTTCAAGTCCTACATAAAAATTAAACGATTTGATGACCACGCCATCTCTTTGATACAAACCGTATCATTCCTTTAGTACTCATAAATCTAGTAATTCTGGTTGGTTTCTTTAGATGGCAGTAAAATGAATTTTAAAAAGAAACTATTTTTTTTTAATAAGTAATTAATGGTGACAAAAACAGCTAAAGTAACCCATGCACCAGATCATAATATAAAATAAATAAAACACAAATTTAAAATTCGGCTCACACAATAACGCATTTTATAGCATGTTGATTTGACTTTGAATAATTAGTGACGAGGGCTGACCATGCGCGCCTTGGTGCCTTTAACATGGAGATAGAATGAGATGACAAGACGATAATATATCTGTCCCTTTTACTCATATTGTATTCCATACTTGGTTTTCATTTTACATTCATTTGGGGTTCATAGGGCAGGATACGGCTGATAATTATTATCGATATAAAGTTTTTATTAAAACTGAAAAAATCGTTAACTTTTGAACATTATATTTGTAGGTAGTACCTACATATAAAACATATTTCTTACGTCATTTCCAATAATAATAGAAAATATAAAATTTCAGCTGAAGTTCACACTTATAATACTTACTGTTATTAATATTTTTTGAAATATTCATAACTTTTATTAATTTTTTGGGTAAATACGTTGGGTAAGTATCTTGAAATGCTTGCATCTAAAATCTAAATTGTATTTATGATCATGAGCCGAAGTGTAAAGGTTGTGGGTTGAGGTTATCTTGTACCTCAGCTCGTCGGTCGTCGATATCGTGGCCTCCGTCACATCCCTAGAGTCGAGCACCGGCCGGCCGCTTCGCGCTCGCTGCATGATGTCATTCATCACACACTCACACATAGAACAGGTCGCCAGTCGACCCGCGCCGCTGTTTACATTTGTATAGCGATTATATCCTTCTTCCCGTGGTGACTTCACGACAAACCGCGTCTGTGATTTAATTTATTATTTATTGTACAAAATAGTTTATAGTTACAAAATGGCAAACAACAGGGCGACCAAATCTGGATTTGCCGCGGAGGCTCAAAGAAAGGTATGTTTTTTATAATATACAGTACTCAATATTTAAATTTTCCAGTAAGATGTCTGCCTTGTCGGCAAAATTTTTAGTTTTTGTAGACGGTTCGTACCTACCTGTACGTATGGATTTTCCGCTGAGATACATATCGATTTGGGATGCTGGGTGGTCCAGATGTTGAGCCAAGGACTCAGCCATGACCTATTTATGTCACGTGCCTCATAATATGTCCATAATTATTATTAAAGGTAATTTGCGTAATTAATGAACTCGAAAGTTCTAAAATAAGTATTTGTCAAAAATGTTCCAAATTAAGTATGTAGGTATCTAGTTTTAGTCTAAAACCCAGATTTTTAGCTCGTACTGATCTTTAAATCAAATATAAGTAAATCCCTGTACAATGATACACATCTATTATAAGAAAGACGAAACAAGAATCTTAAACGGTCGAAAACAGGTTCCAATTTCCACGGCAAAAAACGTTCGTAAGCCCCGTGTGGGTAGGTATTTCTAAACACCATGGACCTCACTCGTACTTGACTTACAGGTGTGTTTTATGGTTCACATAAATCATTTTACCACTGAATTATCTTACAAAGACTTAATTTTTCAAAATTAAACGTAATTTGGATATAACTATTCAGTACTGTACCTAATTCGCGTTTTTTTTTATAAATTTCATTTTTTACCTATCATTATTTTCTCTATAGTCTATGGCAACCGGCAGATGAAATTCTTTTTTCAAAGATGGATTGATACAAAATTAAAAAAACCTATGTTTAATTTGTACAGACTGGCACGGCTTATCTTAGCATGAACTTGACATAATATTATGTATTTATGTACATAGATATCACCATAAATAACTCGTAATAACGGTTATAATTAATTGCATTTGAATTTACTGAATGTACCTAGGTAAGTTTTGCAGGCTGCTGCTGGATTTGTTCTACAATCTTCTAATCTAGAATACTCGGTGGAGTAGGTATATTGTAGAATGCTGAATGCTTTCTGTAGTTTATTATAATTAATTGACTCTATTGCTTTGTCACCGATTTCTTCAACAATAGATAGATAATTGTAGAGAATTAAGATGTATATTTATCAGAGCTTGTGTACCTACTCCGTACATGTTGTTTGTTACGTGAAGTATTGTTGTAAGGTTTCATTTCGTTTTTATATAGTACCATTTTATAGGATATTTAATTTATAGTTGAAGGTCGTTTTTCGATTTTTCTAGGTACTACGATACCATAAACAAATATTGCAATATAGGTAGGTGAGTCGTTTTCAAAATAATTGTACATTACTACAAAATGTTTGTCCCCCTAAAAAATCTTCGAAAAAAATATGGTTACGACTGAAATAAATCATTGTTAACGTTTTACAGACTAAACTTAAGCATACTGCATATCATTTCTGATAAAAAGCAATGAATTGCGATTCAAATTCTTACATAAATTTAATGTGAAAATAAAGTAACAAAAAAAGCTCCATACATTTTTTTATTGTCCCCTATGTGGACGACAATGAAAACCAATATTTTTATCAGAATTTTTGTATGAAACTTCCTATTTTTTTGTATCATAATTAAAAAGCAATGTTTGAAGTGTTATATCTGATAGATTAAACTATTTAAATTACCTTAAATAAACGAAGAATGACATATTATAAAATGTCCCTATCAATCGTTACAATTTCGTGACACTGATTTATTGACATAATTAACCAACTTCTTGTATCACAAAGAAGAGGAATCTAACTCTAATCATTGGCAAAACTGGTCATGTCACGAAAAGTAAGGTCACATTAACGCGCCGCCATTTTGTTCGTCGTCCAGACATGGAAGAAGTCCTGTAGTGTGCTGTGCAAAAAATTTAGTTACATTTTCCTAACGACGTATTCTCAACAAAAGTAAGTACATTTTGAAGAATTCACCTACCGCAATTGTAATATACTTAAATTATGACTAGAGTAATAGATTACACTTTCAATCTAATGGTAAATGTGATTATGTTTTGTGTAAAAGTATTTCTTAGGTTATTTTTTACATGTTACTGACGAACAATTTCTTGACATTTACTGACGTCAGTAAATTGTAGACGGTAAAGCTGTGGTCTCATGTGTAAAGTATGAAAATAAGATATTAAAATGTGTGTTAAATTAATGTAACGAATAAAAATAAAGGAGAAAAACAATAAATCTCTCAAGATTATTTTTTGTAACTACAGGCCATACTTTTTTAAACCATGATGTAGGGTTAGTAAAGTCGGGCTTAGGGACTTGACTTTTCCTGGGATCTGATAACTTTTTTATAGTGAAAGCGGATCAGTGAGTCTTGGCCTCCAATTTTACAAGTGGTTTCTGATGGGATAACGCTTGCCTTATTGCATTTAGTGTTGATCGCTTTTCCACCCACACGAGTGATGCTTACTTTTGTTTTTATTTTTATTCAAAATACATATATCCAACAGCTTTTTTTAGTTTCAGAATGCCGCTAACCGGTGCCGAACGGCAAAAAAATACATTGAAAAACTAAAAAAGCAAAACCCTGAAAAATATGAAAAGAAAAGGAAAAAGCACCTCGAGAAAGTGAAACAAAGACAAAGAAAAATATCAGATCTTAATGACAGTGAAAAAGAAGCTCGAAGACAAAAATGGAAAGAAGCTAATGATAGAAGAAAAGAAAAGGAAAAGCAAACAGAGAATTATAAAAATTGATTGTTTCTTGATTATTTTGTAACTAAAAATATATTTTTTTTTAACTAGTGACTTCTTACTTTTTTATATGTAGATAATATTACCTTATTCTGAATACAGCCTTACCTTTACAACTTCCTGACATTTCCTAACGAAACAGTTTACTGACAATTTCGTGATGTACAAATATTTTGAAAATTACCCAGGTACCTACCTACCTAGGTACCACAAAACACAATCAAATGCTTTTGTTTAATTCTTGATTATTACACACAAATATGAGCAATAGGTACATCTAGGGTTGAATATAGCTGTGTAGAATAATAATAAAGTCTTAGCTTCTCAAATAGGTTACAAACCCCATTTAAAAACGCGAGGGAAACTTTTTAAAGTTTAAAATCGCATGCTGAATTATTACCTAGCTCTAGGTATACCAAATGAAAGTTTTCTCATTGATTTCATAAAAAATCACACAAAAATATATCGTGTTTTGCGTAATCCATACCATTGATATACCTAAAGTATATCGATATCATCAATGAACATAGAGAACAGATTAACGATTTCATAACCGTAGGGATAAATACACCTAACCACAAAGTACGCATTACAAAATGATGTAAGTACAACGTGACTAACTACTAACAATATTCATACTTCATAGAACAATAGTGTAATTGGCAAGACATATTTGCGACCATATGACATATATGTGCACATTTTTGTATGTATGGAAATTCCGATGCTGTAGCCTGTAGGTAACGCTTGGGATCGGTTTTGAATTTTAAAGACGTATAATCGTCCTCCTTATGCTACCACATAAGGAGGACGTTAAGCTCGGTTATTTGCTTAGGATAAGTGTCTGCTGCATGTTGCAAGTGTGTGAGGTGACACGGAAAAATGAATAATGCATGGCCCACGATTTTTTTGTGACTGTGACAGACATTTTATGAACTCATAAATTACTCATTGATATGTTGACGATACATAATTCTGGTTTGGTTATTCTTTCATGAGTGATATTATTATAAGAAGCTTCGAATATTAAAAATTAAAAAAAATATATGAAAATAAAAATATATAAATCTACGGAAAATATTTCAATAAATTTTTACAGTGTCACAATTTGATATTACCAATATAATATTACGTAGCAAATTTATTTCGAAATTAGTCAGGTAGCGGTGATAGCACACGTAAATGAAACAACTATCTACGTTTTATTTCCATACTTTCCTTGAAATTTTGTGAAATTTCGCATTTATCAAGTATAATTATTGTAACACATTGGAAAAATTGCGATAATTGTAAAATAATTATACATAGTTATTTCGTAACATGAGCAAACGTGAGTAGATGTTCTTCTTTTACAATTATTATGTATCATTAGCATAATACAATATAATTGTTCATAATACAATATTATTGTTCTTATTTTGTCAATGACACAATTTAACAACCCCGCCCGGGCTATCCCCGGGCTAACTAGGACAAATCTGGGGCGACCCGGACGGATAGGATAGCAGCCCTTAGTTTTATAAATAAACTTTAACATACCTGTTTCAGAGTTCATTTTATTCAGGAAAATATAATTTTAAGAGTAGATACCTAAGAACCATGTATAACTGATTCAAACAAAATGATAATACATAACTTAACGTACATTATTAAAAGCAATTAATATTAACAGTTAAAATTATTTTGGCAGAAAATATCAAGTAACAAGAGCATATAGCATTAAGAATTACGGAAGGCGGTTGTTGACCCTACAATTTAAATTGCTCAATATGTTTTGTATTCTATTTGAATACGAGTTGATTGCAGTTTCGTCTTACAGTGAAGCAATAGCAACGTTTTAGATGTTATTCTTTGATACTTTTTAATCCGGTTTTTCCAAAAAAGGTCCAATCCAATTAACGGAACATATTTTTTGCTTCAATTAATTTGAACATGCGGTGCCTTGTGCTCTTATTAAATTTATGCTATGAAACTCGAGCGGAATATTCTGCTTTTAGTTTTAACGAAATCGTTACTAAACGAACATTCCTTCCGATTATAGCTGGCTTCAGATTTGAACTTTCTTTCTGGCTATCCTTGTAAAATTTCTACAGAATTTCATTTCCACATAAATAACACCCTGCCTTGAATGATCATCCTACACATAGTCGTCCTAACAAGCTACCAAAATAAGCGGTTAACGGACAACTCACAGTACGTTTCGTCACACTTACATACATTGTAATTAGGGCATGCACCCGGGTTTACCCGGTTCCGAAAAACCCGGGTAAACCCGGGTTTTTTGATGATCTTGAGAACCGGGTCTGAATAGTATGAAACCCGGTTCTCCCGGTTCCGACCAAAATATTAAAATATAAAATTTTATTCATATTTTGCTGCATTATTTTAACAAATTTATTCTATCTGGCAACGTCGTGCATCACGTGCTCACGTGCATCGTGAATTTTCGTACTACGTCTCAAGCTTGCCTCTGATTGGTTGTCTAACCTTAGATGCTATAAGTTTCCTACGGTTGTATTACCAAAAAAAAATTAGGCTTCGAAAATGACAAAAATTAGTCTACTGAAATATTTTTATTAGATTTGTCGTGAATTTGAAAAGATTTGATTTTACTGTTTCATATAATGATCCAGTCATGTTTTTGTTTTTGGTATCAAGCTGAAATTTATATCGAATACTCAAGTCTTCGGTCACTTAATGCTGTGAAAAAGTCAAACTCACCAACGAATCAAAAGATACAGCCGTAAATGCTGAAAATTTTCGAAAATTTCGACATTCGCATTGGACTCAAAACCTACAGGGTACTTCTCATAAACACAGAGCCTTTAAATTTGGTAACAGTAACGTCTTATAACACAGATAAAGGAAAATTTAGAAACATTAATTTTAAAGATACAACATTATAAAAAATAGTGCCCTCGGAGCGCGAGTCCGACTCGCACTTGGCTGGTTTTTTTGCTTTACAGTTTGCAGTTAATGAATAAGGTTAAAGTTTAAATGTGATATTATGATAACAAGGTACTTTGATAAATAAAGGGAAGTATTGAAATTTTGTTTCTTTATTAATTTAATAAAATAAGACACAAGCCGCGTAAAATAAAATGCCCATTAGGTACTTTAACAGTTACTTTTGTTTAATTTCGTATTTTTTTCCGAGGTATTATAAAAGAACCGGGTAACCCGGTTCTACCCGGTTCTGAGGTCGATTTGGAACCGGGTTTCAGAAACTTGGAACCGGACTCGGTTCTGCATGCCCTAATTGTAATATTCATAATAGTAAAGTATCGTGAATATTGGAAGTCATCTTGCACCTTTCTTCCTGCAGCCCATGTGGGTCAAGGAGAATCGGTCAACACTTTCAACCGGTTTCCTTGTGAGACCGCTATCGTGGAAGCAATGCACGGCGCCAATGCATTTTTAATAAATAACGTAATCATGTATTCACATAACTCCATGTGGTTTAATTTGTACCATCAATTACTGAACTAGCTGGATTGGATTGGCGTTCCGAATATGCACGGAATTCTAGGAACAGGAATGTGAAAAACTGTGCTAAGGCCTAAACTGCAGCTAAGGATTAGAGCGTATTCAAATTAGGTTTTTCTTGCATTCCGTTCGGCCGCGGCGTTTACAATTTGTGTTTTCGGTTTGATTTCTCGGATGAGAAAAAGATTAAGCATAATTAACTATAATTCAAACATTCCTTTCAGCGAAAATAAATGAGCACAACCTATACAGTATGTTCGTTGGTAGGATAAAATTCCAATTTCAAACCAAATTAACCTTTTATTAGCGATATCCAGGGGCAAAATTAGTAAAGACGAAGTAATAAAAAAGTTGGTTGAGACTAGAATATGATTCAGAACAACAAAATTAAAACTTTCCTTATAAAAATTATATTGAAATTGTAAGACGACAACCTCTCCAAAGGTTTTCTCATTTAAACTTAGAAATAAAAATAAACCTTGACAAAACAATTGTTCTAGTTAGACAGTAGATAATAATTATTTAAATTCAAACATAGGCAATGAAACAGAATCTTATAACATTTCCGGTACGTCTAAGTGCAATATAATAACAACATAGTATGTTTTGTTAAATTCCTCCAGTATGACGCTGCGTCTCGAAGTTTCTAATGACATCATTAATATACTAGATTTCCGCCCGCGGCTTTGCCCGCGTTTTCAAAGGAAAACCCGCATAGTTCCCGTTCCCGTGGGATTTCCGGGATAAAACCTATCCTATGTGTTAATCCAAGTTACCCTCTATATGTGTGCTAAATTTCATTGTAATCGGTTCAGTAGTTTTTACGTGAAAGAGTAACAAACATCCATACATCCATACATCCATACATCCATACATCCATACATCCATACATCCATACATCCATACATCCTTACAAACTTTCGCCTTTATAATAGTATTAAGAAAGATTAGGAGTTATAATATTTTGGGTAGAATAACTTTGTATGTAAAAGTTAAAACAATAATTTAGGGGACAGGTAAGATAGTTTCATAATTCATTATTGTTATGTACATTTCCAATCATTGTTATATGTCTATAAAAATTCATGGTCTCACCTTACTTTTAAATTGTAAAGATATCATATCAATCATGAATTATATAGCAACCTTAGCTAAATATAAGCTATTAGTTTATAGGAACAGATGTTCAATTAGGTGCAAAAGAATTTTTTCATACTAATTCATCGAGACGATGACTCATACAAGGCACGGTTCACTTACAACACAACCACACCTTATATGGTATGGCCTTTACTCAGGACGTATTTATAAGGCTTAAATAATATAGGCTACTTTCAAAACAACGCCATATGTTTAAGATTGACGCCTGACCAAATTTCTCTTGCGTCGTCTTTGAATTTTAAACCCCTGTGTGGACCAAATGTAAACATTAAACAGTTCTAAAACTAGTTTCCCTATGTTCCTGGGTGGCCTCCCATGAAACGTTAGATGTTGATGTAATCATGAATCATCGTAATATAAACCTTTATCTAGACTCTCGTTTCGTATACCTAGCTAATATAGGAATTAGCTAACTTAAGCTCTATAGAAAACAGAATACTTACTTGCTTATTAAAACTATATTCAGAAAATAAGACAACCATAAGGCATCCAAACAGTGCTTAGAAGTGGAAGCCTATTTCATCGGTTCACAAAACACAAAACTACTCAATATAAAACCCCTCTAGAAACATAAATATTCAAAAGGAAATGATAAGACAGCGATTACAATAAAAATTCAAGTTCCTTTCAACCATCGCCACATTGAAGAATTAACGAACCAGAAAGGATGCGGTCGCACCTCGAATATTTTTAAATGGGGTCAAATTTAACGGTCAGATGTAGCGACAACACTTAATCGTACATAAATATTAACATAAGAGAAAAGAGAAAATTACCAGAATGAAATTAGCTGGATGGAGAACAATGGATCAGCCCACGATCAGCCATCACAAGCCTAGAGGCACACTAGATTTTATACAAATAAGATTGATCATTGCATCGAATTAGCTACATATTGTAAGCATTAGGCGGCCTCATTCTGACCCCATTCCTGTCTCCTTACCGGTCAATGTTGAACTATTGTTGATAACAAGGTCTACATGCAGCCATAACCATTTGGATAAACCTGTATGAACTGTTTTCCGCATACATTAAATTTAAAATAACGCTTCTAGAAATATGATAGTATCGAATCCATTGACATTGAGTCATGTTTATTTCTGAGCAGAGTTTTTGTTGCTAACGGACATGTATGGTTCTTACGTACTGAGATTGGTCATGAAAGAGCGTTGTGTACGCTATTGGTCATCATTAACGGCCTTCAAGCACATCTGCTATTATTAAAATAAGGCTTAACATTTGTATTATATTACAACGCTTGTGTAATAGTCGGTAAAAAATATCATACAAATGATTGTCAACGGGTGTTACAATACTATTAATGCTCTCAATTAAACCGTCAACGTTATCGACGTATGATACGTACATAATATTATATAATACTAGCGGTCCGGCCCGGCTTCGCCCGTGGTACATATGAAAAATAGATGTTAGCCGATTCTCAGACCTACCCGATATGCTTACCAAATTTCAGAGGAATCGGTCAAGCCGTTTCGGAGGAGTATGCAGACTAACATTGTGACACGAGAATTTTATATATAAGATTGTAATACTGTGATATTATGATGATAACTATAAACTAAGCGATATTTCATATCGTAAGCATAAAATATGAACCAATTAACAAAATATTGATACAATATTTGAAGTTATGGATAGACTGGTCGGAATAGTAGAAACGGGACGTTGCTATTGACAAGAATCCACTTCCTTTGTCTTGAAACACAAATTAGATAATGTTTGGAATATTAATGGCTGTCCGAATAGTTGAACGTTATCGGGCAACTTTATCGACACGTTGAATTTCAACTGTACATCCGTCACGTTTGAATTAACATAATTGTTAATTAGTCCGGCGAATTCATAAATCAATGACCTTGTATTAAGTTTTAAAATTAAACTGTTATGCAATATTATCTATGAAAAATTAAAACTAATCGTAATTCGTGAACTTATCCGATCCGACCGATCAAGAATGTTTAGTATAGGCGCTTAATGAACTGCAACAGGTCCTACATTAGCTTATAGTAAAGCCTAATCTATACTATTAGCTATTCGATATAAATTAGGTGCATATTTTAATAGCTCTATATTTATTGTTCTTGTTACTCGAAGTTTCAGAAGTTGTATTATTTCATTTTGTTTTCAAGACGAATACATACTGTAGTTAGTCGTTGTTACGGTTACTAGAATAGATTCTTCTTTAGAACTTCCTTTCTTTTCAAAATATAGAAACCATGAGCAAATTTTACTTTTACATGACTCGTTGTGCACTGCATCGCCATACCATCATTTGTGTGCATTAATCAAGAAATTTCGGCAACATATGACCGTTTTTAATAACGTCTGCCCTCTGTTGACTCATCTGAATCCTTCGCTTATTACGTCATCCTGCGATCTTGCCCCAATCTCGTATCCTTACAAAACGAGACTGTTTCACGTATTTCTTAGTATTGAGTCATTTATATTATTATTACATGAAGTATTTCTGTATAGTTCGTGACAAATTGATTATTGAGAAATCGACGCATTCGATAGTAAGTTTCCTCGTGAACCTGACCATGGAGTGAACTGTAAAACCCTACGTTAAGTGGAACAATGCGAAAATCTCATTAACACTAATAACTGTAATATATTTAATTGTAATGCGGCCTAGAGATGTTATTGTGGCCTCAATTTACACACAACTAAATGTTACCAGCTGCATTATCTGAGTTTTGCTTTTACACACCCTTTTATTTTAATTTTTAGTGTATATGTTACCGGAAATGTATGTAATCCGTCATTGTATACAATTCCTAAAATCGCACGGAAATGTGTGAAATAAATTATTTTATACACATTTCCTAGGAAATCTATACATTTCCTAAATAGCTATCGGAAATGTAAAACATTTAAGATATTGATATGTTGCAGGCAAATTGTATATAATCTGGCCGTTTACAAAAACGGTCGGCATTTTGTAGTAACTATGCCGATAATTCGTAATCAGAAATTTTTGGTTTGGATAAGGGGGTGGGTTAGGTTAGGTTCGTGTTTTTTAAAACTACACAGAAATAGGAGCCCCACGAAGTGGGGCTCCGTCGGTCGCGACCGTCTTTTTGTAGAATTTTGGAAAAAGACGAATTTTCGGCACATTAAAACAGCTAGCCGTAATGTAATACGGCGGATTATACAATCCGACTGCGCCAAATATACGCGGGGACAGCGGGACGAGGGGACTGATTACTTGCCAAATGAAAATTTGATTTTATAAGAATAAATATAAGTTGATTTTGTGATATTTACGTTAAAAGTTAGATAGTTGATTTTTAAAATGTTAATTAGTAAGATAATAATATGAACATAATATTATTACAATTTTACGGTATGACTGTTACCCGATTGTATCAATAAGAGCTATAAATAAAAAAAAATAACAACGTGTTTTATTACAGAAAGCATTTACTTTACACATTTCCTAATACGATATTGGAATTGTGTACAATTCCTAGGCAGATTATACATTTCCTAGGATATGCATGCATTAAATAGTTTTTTAAACAATATTTTATACATTTCCTAAATGGTATCGGAATTGTACACATTTCCTAGGAATTGTATACAATTCCTTGATTTCATACATTTCCGGTAACATATACAAATTCACATATTAAAGTCTTTCTAAACAATCCATTCCATTAAAGTTTATTCTGTATGAACTGTAAGGATAAAAAGGTCTGTAAGTACCAGAATATTCTAAAAGAAATGTGTGAATTTGTTAAAATAATGATACTATACCATTATTACCTTGATAATCCCGGCTACGATAATCAAGATATAAATTTTTATATCGTGGGCTTTGAAAGTAACAGAAAATACTATTCTATGAGGCTGCAGCCTGAATATGACATTTAGGTCATTTGCCTCAAGCCGAGAGACGCATCTACTGATATTAAACCAGAAAGCATTTTTTATTTCAAAAAAAATTCTGCGACTGCTATTTTTCACCGACTTTATAACAAACGAAGGCAGATTACAGAAAGCATTTACTTTACACAAGTGTTTTTATCACAAACGAAGGCAGATTTCAATACGCGTATTTTATGCCATAAATATGTTACTGCTTCATTTCTATAACAAGCATAACTTTTTACATAATACCCTTTGACAGACATTCGTCTTCTCACTTCAGTTCCCATCTATTTCTTCAGAATGTGTAGAACACTAATTGAGCACTTGTTAGGGATGCTTGTTACAACGTTTTTGTCTTCCATGTACGTTTCTTCCTTGTCCTTATAAAAACTAGTCTACAGAAAAGTGGGTTAGCACACGAGGTTTAATGATGACAACCCATCTCAAAGACGTTTATATCCATTAATGTAATTCATCAAGAGCTAAGCCATATAAATTGTTTTTATTGACCAGTAAATGGCCATAACAAAATACGTTTGGCGCCAGACGGTTGTCGCTTTATCTTGAAGCTATTTGTTCATCGAGTCATGGAAATCGAGTCTAGAGTAAACGTAACGTATTGCTTCTTATTTTCTTATACAGATATTTTATTACTTATTCATCGATCTTGTGCGGAGACAGTTTCTGTTTATATTGTCTATATGTTTCGGCATATGAAATGCTGGAGAAGTTAAAAGGTATGCAATTTTGGATTCCTGACTTACTAATAAATGATGATTTACAGGATTTAAAAATCAGTTCGAATAAATAAGTACCTATAAATAATAATCGGATATTATGTACTTGTGAAACCAACCAGTAGGTAATTGTGGTTACAGTAATTGTTGCTACAAACTGTAAAGCTTATCATCTTACAACAATCGATTCGTATGTAATTAGATTACTATTAGTTTTCTAACATTAATATAATATTTTATACGAATAGATAACTACATAATTAATATGGTTTTCCACATGTAATATAAACTAGTTATTTATCGGATATGTTTTTGGATGGAATGAACAAATAAAAATTGTAACAATTTTTGTTATAATTTTCTGTCGGCCCGCTTAACAAAAGTGTTTTTTGAGACAAAGACGAACCGAGCTCAATAACCAGAAATAAAGTTATAAGTACAATATCCCAATACTGTCAACATAATGTGCTATATTGGTGCTATAAGATAAAATCAATAGGCAGTTAACTGAAATATAACGTACGTTAGATGGCTTATTAGTACAATCGCGTATACTATTTATCCTGTCCTTATCAGTTTGACCTTGGCTCGAATGGTTAACATTGACGAAACTCGCATAAAATAAGGTTTCGCACATGCATGTATTTTATTCTATATGTATATTGTATAGGTATGTAGTAAGTTTTAGGATGAATTTATTTATTCATTTCAATCGGTTTAATAAAGATGAGAAGTCTTTACAATTTTTGACTCAGTTTAATAATATAAAATAGAGGGAAAAGAAAAGAAAAACCTCCGTAAGGTTAAAATTTCTTATGGATATTGGAATAATAAAATTGTAGGTATCTATTTATTGCAATTATTATCAGCAAAATGCTAATGTAGCCACGGAAGAGTAGTAAAACTCTATCTCTCTATCTTTGTATTAAATAAATAATAAATATTAAATATTATTATAATACATTGCGGCCTTGAATATGAATTTCACGGTTTACGTCTGATATTGAAGTTTAATAGGTATACTATATTTTCACATAAAATGTACACAATTCTCATTAAAATATACATTACAAGGGCTGCTGTCCTTCTGGTAATATTCGAATATTATATAGAGCTACGGAATCATATTTAATACTACATAATAATAGAATAAAATACAATTGAAATGATAACTTTCAAACTAGATTTCGACCTAAGCAGGTCACGGGGTCATCGCACTCTCCTTGCATTATTGATTAAAAATGCATGATTGCAACATAGAAGTTAGACCATGTACATTATAGATACATACTTATCTCTTAAATATTGTGTATCTTATAGAATCTTATTATTGCAATTCGAGATTGAATTATTATCCTTATTCAGGTAATGTTTTTATCCTATGAAACCCGTTTATATGGTTATTTGATACGTTCAGAGAATTGCTTCGGATAGTAGATTATGTTTAGGGAATTTTGTTTATATGCCTTGAGGGACCTAGAACGGAGAACCGCATGATAGGAATATAAATGGATGAACTTACGTCAGTAACAGGTAGTCATCTAGGCAAAGAGGCACTCATGCATTTAAATTAAACGCTTATAGAAAAAATCTTATATTTTCCATTAACTTGATGAATAAATATTAATTTATAAAAATAAACAGTTGATTAATTATACTCTATATTTATTTTAGCCTTAAAAATTATTCAAAGATCAAAGTGAAAATGTGTTTTATTTGACCGTTGACCAACCGAGTCGACAGAAGAGGTGTTAAATCCTAAGTTAAGTAAGTCACGATGTTCACCAATAGATGGCGTCACTAGTTATTTAGATGCCGCTATTGAATTGTTTTGTTAAACCGTAATATAACATTGTGGTCGTTGCCAATATACGATTGATACGCCCTCTAGAGTTTTATTTCTAAACCTTTATTGTGGCATTTTTGGGATTTATACATGGTCCTTCGAGAGTACCGGGACTGGTGCCTTGCAGTTGACTGTGAATAAGTCCGTTCAGCGCCTTGAGGCAGTAGGTACTTGCTAGTACCGAGAGGAGAGTGCCCCTTTGAAACCTGCTGGCGCCTGAACTTTTACCTCAGAGGGGAGCACCCCCTGAGACACCTGAGAGGTACGAGAGACGATTGCGGAGGGGAGCACCCCCTGAGACACCTGAGAGGTACGAGAGACGATTGCGGAGGGGAGCCCCTTGGTCGCCTATCTGAAGAGGAGCAGCCATTGCAGAGGGGAGCACCTGGCAAGCCTGCCAGTGTCAGCTGTCAGCTGTCAAACGTCAGTGTCAACTGTCAGCTGTCAACAGTCCGTGTCACCTGTCAGCTGTCAACGTCAGACGTCAGCTGTCAACAGTCCGTGTCACCTGTCAGTGTCATCAGGTGTCAACCCTGACACTGTCACAGCAGCCGTCAACAGTCAAGGTCAAAAGACAAGTAACGTCACTTGTCAGATGTCATCGTAATAAAAGAAGTTAAGTGTGTATGTGTGGGACAATTACCGAACATTAATCGTGAGTACAATTTTGAACTTTATTTACAAGGAGAAGTTAACTTAGAAGATTCAAGATATTGCATGTTTCAAGATAGAAATATTAACTTAGTTAAATTCAAAGTGATTAGGACTTAGAATAATTCGTTAAAAAGTGATCCAACGGGGAACCTATGCCCGATTTTCAAGTGAATAAATGTGTTCAAACACTTAGAATAATTTTAACGATTGTATCATTAACTTAGAAAAATATTGTGTTTAACCTTGTCAAGTTGTGAAGGTTATGTTGTGTATCTAACACTTGTAAAATTTTAAAGTCCGTAATATTTATAGTTGTTAAAGGTTGATTGTTTTACTTGTAAAAATTTAAGAACTTTATTTGGGTTACATTTCTTACTTTATGTTTACAGTGGTTTTATACGTGTTAAAGTAAAGGGTATTATAATTGTTGTAGATTTAAACAACATTTAAATTAAGCATTATTTTGCATTGTCATATTATTATATGAAGTTTAAAGGTTAGTTTTGTTTTGTGAAGAATTAATTTTGATAATTAGCTGATACAATTTGTAAAATTTAAGGTATTGTTTTTGCATTTCTGTGTATTTTTTTTCTGTTCAGTTTATTGATTACTTAATTGTTTTTACTTACAATCATGGGTGAAAATTATATAAAACTTCAAGATGATATATTTAGTAAAATTGAAAGAAATTTATGTAACTTTAAAAAGTCTCCAAGGGATAGAATTACTATAGGATATCTTGAAGCGCGTTTAGAACTTTTAGAACAATTATGGTCGTCTTTTCACTCAAATCATCAAAAAATTGTTTATGAAATTAAAAAGGATGTATTGATGCAAAATGATTATGTTTTAAATAAAGTGTTTGATAACTGTGAAGAGATGTACCTAGATTATAAGTCCTTATTAAAGGACAAGTTGTTAATAGTAAGAGGGTCAAATGTCGGTTCGGAAAATAATTCAGGCCACAGTGTTAAGTTACCTGAGATATCCATACCCAAATTTTCGGGGCAATATACTGAGTGGCCCAGTTTTAGGGACCTTTTTGTTTCTTTAATTCACAACAACACCAAATTAGATGATGTACAAAAATTACATTATTTAAAATCTCATTTATTGGGAGAACCGGAACAGCTCCTAAGGCATACAGCAATAACCGATAAAAACTACACGGCTTCCTGGACCCAGCTAGTCAACCGTTATGACAACAAAAAGTATTTGTCAAATAATATCCTTAAACGTTTGATGAGTCAAAAAGTATTACATCATGAATCGTCATCGGCGATAAGGGAATTATTAGATAACATGAACGAATGCTTAAGTGCTCTAGGAAACCTAGGAATTGATATTACTAGCTGGGACACAATCGTTATTTATATAATGAGTCACAAATTGGACCCTGAGTCCAGGAAGCAGTGGGAGTCCAAGGCAAATGATTGCGAAGACCTACCAACCTTGACTCTATTCAGAGAATTTTTGGAGCATAAATATAGATCTTTAGAATTTTTAGACTCTAAATCAAATAAATCTGAAAAACCTGCATGCACTCACATTGCCACATCAAGTGTTAATTATTGTTTGTTTTGTTCAGAAAATCATAAGTTATTTAATTGTAAGAAATTTTGTAAAGAAACCGTTGACTCACGACGTAAGTTTGTTCAAACCCACCATTTATGTTTCAATTGCTTGACACCAAAGCATTCAGTTTATCAATGCAATCGATCTACAGGTTGTAGAATTTGTAAAAAAAAGCACCACACTTTACTTCATACCAACACTCCCAAATCAGCCAGCTCAACGCAAGTTGATCAACCTGGTGAAGGAAATGCTTCAGTTGTAGGGAATGTCATTCATTCTTCCCAGGATCAAGAGGAGAGTATTGATCGTCATAAACACACTACCACACACACCAAGTCCACAACTAATCAAGTTTTGTTGGCAACCGCCTTAGTGAAGGCAGTTTCACAAACTAATTCAAGTCCGGTGGTGTTAAGGTCTTTGATTGACCAAGGGTCCCAAGCCTCATTTATTACGGAGGCTGCAGTTCAACTGCTAGGTCTCAGAAAGAAATCTGAGACAAATTTTATGTCAGGTTTAGGCGGTGACCAGAGATCACCTTGTTTATCAAGGTCCTCTGTTGTGGTAAAAATTCAGTCTCGTCTAAATCCGAGCTTTGTCATCACAGTCAAGGCTCATGTGTTAACGAAGTTGACCTCATTCTTACCAAGTAAGAAGGTTGAGATACACAATCTGCCAGTGTTTACGTCACTGCAGCTGGCAGATCCTTCGTTCCACACACCTAATAAAATAGATCTTTTATTAGGTGCTGATGTGTATAGCCAAATTTTGTTGAAGGGATTAGTCAGGGGTCCGCCAGGAACTGTAATTGCTCAGCATACAGCGTTTGGTTGGATCCTCTCTGGCAAAATACACGATGAGGGTATAACTGTCGTTGAGGATGGGAGCTGCAATAATGTTGTTAGCATGCATTTAACTCAATGCAATGAGAATGAGTTACTGAAAAAATTCTGGGAGTTGGAATCTGAACCAACTAAACCCAAAAAGTATCTCACTCTAGAGGAAGAAAGCTGTGAGAAATTATATAAAGAAACTACTTCTAGGGATGAATCTGGGAGATTTATTGTAAAACTTCCTTTTAAGTCGGATAATCCGCAATGTAAATTCGGTAACTCTATAGATATCGCTCGTAAGCGATTTCTTATGTTGGAAAAACGCTTAAATAAGAATCCAGATCTGAAATTTCAGTATTCTAAGGTAATTAATGAATACCTGGAGCTAGGACATATGGAAGAAGTTTTAGCAGAGGATATTGACAATCCAGATGCCGTTTATCTGCCACATCATGCGGTGATACGGCAAGACAAAGCAACGTCTAAGGTTCGGGTGGTGTTTGACGCCTCATGCAAGGGCACCAACGGGGCATCGTTAAACGATGACCTAATGGTTGGTCCCACAATTCAGCCCGAATTGCGACATTTACTGATGCGGTGGCGCTGCTATCCGATTTCACTTGTCGCAGACATCGTTAAAATGTACCGACAAGTGAAAGTGGCGGAAGGTGATGCTGACTATCAACGTTTATTATGGCGTGATGATCCAAACGATGTAGTGAGACACTTTAGGTTGTTACGAGTGACATTCGGCACATCACCAGCACCATATTTGGCTGTGCGCACTCTTAAGGAACTCGTGAATAGGGATGGTCAACAGTTTCCGTTGGCGGCCAGTAGAATTGTGAATGAATTCTACATGGACGACATGATGTCTGGCTGCCATACGGTAGCTGAAGGCATTCAAATTCACGAGGAATTGACTGAGTTGCTCAAACGCGGTGGGTTTCCACTGCAGAAGTTCTCGAGCAACAGTCAAGAGCTGCTAAATAAAAGTGAGTCAGACCATGGGTTGGAAATCAAAACTGACGAAATTATGAAAATATTGGGCCTTACCTGGAACAGAGAGGAGGACAGCTTTCACTTCACTGTCAAGCTTTCTTCGGTGGAATCACCAATAACCAAACGAAAGGTTATTTCAGATATTGCTCGCTTATTCGATCCCTTGGGTTGGATAGCGCCAGTTGTGACAAAGGCCAAAATATTTATCCAACAGCTATGGTTATCTGGCGTTGATTGGGATAGCGAACTTCCTAAGTCATTTCTTAAAGGCTGGTTAGATTTCAGGAATGACTTGAAATCTCTTACAGGCGTTCGCATTTCTCGATGGATACGATCAAGCTTAAATGATCAATCTATGGAACTGCATGGGTTCTGCGATGCATCGAACGCAGCCTACGCAGCTATTGTTTATTCTCGCATTATTGATAGTAATGGTAATGTGCATGTGAGTTTAATCACATCCAAAACTCGTGTAGCACCCGTAAAACAGGTCTCCATTCCACGTCTTGAGCTGTGTGGAGCTGTTTTGCTAGCAAGACTTTTGGATGAAGTTAGAGGTATTCTAGATGTTCCGAAACATCAAATTCATGCTTGGACAGATTCGTCTATCGTCTTGGCTTGGCTCAGGAGTCATCCAAGTCGATGGAAGACCTTTATTGCCAACAGAGTGTCGGAAATACATACCTTGTTAGATGGAAGTCGGTGGTGCCATGTTGTATCACAGGAAAATCCCGCTGACTGCGCCTCCAGAGGAGTATCTGCAACAGAGTTTATAAACAACGACCTTTGGAAACAAGGTCCTGAGTGGTTGTACGGCAATCACATAGATTATCCAAGGGGAGATGAAGCAGACACAAACCTGGAAGAACGGAAACAGAAGATTAGTAGTCACGCTGTAACCAGTGATCAGGAAGATAATATAATTTCGAGATTTTCGTCTCTTAGAAAACTTACCAGAGTGTTGTCATTCTGCCGTCGAGTGTTGCACTGGAACAAACCTGAAAAAGAAAGGTATATTAGTAAAACGTTAACTGCTAAGGAAATACAAGAAACTCTAATTATATGTATTAAGATATGTCAAAAGGAAAATTTTGAAGAAGAAATGGAAAATTTAAAGAATAATGAAAAACTGAATAAGAAAAGTAAACTTACCTCGTTGAATCCATTTGTGGGACAGGATGGTGTTTTAAGAGTAGGGGGACGGTTGCGTCACGCTTCTTTGTCCGATGGTATGAAGCACCCTATAATTATTCCGTACAAGTCACACTTTACTTACCTTCTTATACACGATGCTCATGAAAGGACTCTTCACGGTGGTCCACAACTCGTCCTTAACTATTTGAGGAGCAAATATTGGGTTGTTGGAGCTAAAGGTGCAGTGAAGCAATTCATTAAAAAATGTGTGACCTGTATTCGCCATTCAGCCCAGGTGAATCAGCAGATGATGGGGCAACTACCAGAGTCCCGAGTAACAGCACATAGACCTTTTTTGAGAAGCGGAGTGGACTATGCCGGTCCAATCAGTGTTCGTACTGCCAAAGGTCGTGGTCATCATGCAACGAAAGGATACATATGCCTTTTCATATGTATGGCTACACGGGCCATTCACTTGGAAGCAGTCAGTGATATGACCTCTGAAACCTTTTTGGCAGCCTTTAAGCGGTTTGTTGCTCGTAGAGGTCATGTGGCTGAACTTTGGAGTGACAATGGTACCACGTTCGTGGGCAGTGCACGAGAGCTCAAAAATTTCTTGCATTTAGAAAGCTCTACTGTTGCTGAAGAGATTCTAAATTTTTTGTCTTCTAATGGTACTACTTGGCACTTTATCCCTCCCCGTGCTCCAAATTTTGGAGGACTGTGGGAAGCTGGCGTAAAGTCCACCAAGTATCACCTAAAGCGTATTGTAGGTGATAAAACGCTCACTTATGAAGAGTTATCCACCGTTTTGACACAAGTCGAAGCATGTTTAAACTCTCGACCTATAAGTCAGATGTCCAACCATCCGGAGGATCCTCAACCACTTACGCCGGCTCATTTTCTTGTCGGCGAGCCATTAGTGTCGGTACCTGAAGCTAATTATGAAGACTCCAATGTCAATAGCCTGAAAAGGTGGCAATTGACCCAGAGAATGAGTCAAGATTTCTGGCGTAGGTGGTCTCGGGAATACTTGACGCAATTGCAACATAGATACAAATGGAGCGCAAGTACTCCTGAACCGGAGATTGGGAGTGTGGTATTAGTAAAGGAGGATGATTTGCCTCCAACTAGGTGGCTTTTTGGTCTCGTCGTAGACAAGCACCCAGGGCTAGACAAGCTTACACGTGTGGTCACCCTTAAGTACAAGGGAAATTTGATCAAACGACCGCTATCCAAATTAATTGTGTTACCTGTAAAGGATTAAGTTTAAGCTTGAATTGTATTTTTTGTTAAGTTATTTTGTTTGTTGTTCTTTTGGCTGGACTACGTCCATGGCGGCCGGTAATTTTATTACCTGTGAAAGATTAAGTTTAAGTTTGAGTTATTTTTTTGTTTAGTTATTTTATTTGTTGTTATTTTGGCTGGACTACGTCCATGGCGGCCGGTATGTTAAATCCTAAGTTAAGTAAGTCACGATGTTCACCAATAGATGGCGTCACTAGTTATTTAGATGCCGCTATTGAATTGTTTTGTTAAACCGTAATATAACATTGTGGTCGTTGCCAATATACGATTGATACGCCCTCTAGAGTTTTATTTCTAAACCTTTATTGTGGCATTTTTGGGATTTATACAAGAGGAAAATGAAATAATTTGTACTTAATTAAGAATTAACGTTATGTTTCCAATAACAATACATACTTATTACTTGCACATTCATTGACCTTGTTCTGACATCTCTTAAACCGACCTCATTTCTCTTCTTGTTAAATGAAGGTTGAAAATTGCAGTATGTTGCGCGTCACCTTTTAATATAATAACTATTATATAGAAGTTACTTACTGGTCATGAAGCATATCAATTATTCAGTTATTATTTTAAGTACTTATAGTAATTTCTTGAATTGGTATTTAACATCGGTTTTCAACTGTGGTTTATGTGTCATGCGTATGTAATTCGAGGTATGATTATTTTTACTTTAATTAGGTATTACATCGATGTATGTAATTATTGTGAAAATATGATCAGAATTTATCGGATATTCACCGAAAAAAAAGGTGAAAGATATTTCGTTGTAATAAGAAAAAAATTTGGCAATTTGAGATGATTATTTTTTCTGTATAATTTTGGAGCTAAAATAGAAAGTAGAAAATATTCTGCATGTTTTTGAGCGTAACGCAAGCCAGGTGGAAAAATTGTATATAAAAATAAATTTAATAAAGCGTTGACCTAGTTGTAAGTCGCTCTCGAGGCTTGAACAAGTAAACATTTTTATAGCACTTGTCCAATATCCATTCTATTACACTAATTAACTTTAGTAAGTTTAAATTAATAATAATTTAATTAATTATTTTGCTTGCATTTCACTGTTTTTATTCAATATCATAGAGTCGTTGATTGTATGTAACTATGGAACGCTATTCTCTGTGGAAGTATTTCAGTTTTAATTGTTTTATTTAACTTGCTAAAATGTTAATGCTAGATCATTACATAAGTTCAAGATCATAATAGATTTATTATTTCGCTTATAGAAGAATTACTATAATCAACAAAAAAGATAAATTTCATTTTTTCAAGTCAGAGAAAGAAAAGTCTTCATTTGCGAATTTCAATTTCTTTGAATGTCTTGGCATCCACAAATAGCAAATGCGAACATAGAGCAAACCATAGAGAGCAAACAGACGCATTATTTTTCATTAATCAAATATTTCTTTTCGTTTCTAAAATTATAAGATTATCCTTATAATGTTACTATTCCTTTTTAATAACATATCGGATAATTAATAAAACACATGTACGTGTAACTTGTAAGTCCCCAAGCCATTGCGAATCATGTATCCCAAAAGAGAGAAAAATTCAATTTCCCTCCATATTTGCGAATAAAGAAAGTGGTTATAATCGAGTTTTTCTTCATTCCAGATCAACAGCAAATACAGCGAAGAGCTGGCTGAAGAATGCTTAGAATGGATCAGGGTGATAACTGGAGAGCCCATCAACGTGTCTGGGGACATGGATAACTTCTATGAAGTACTTAAAGATGGCACCCTTCTGTGCAAGTATGTATCTTTCAACTTTGTCGGTGAAAAATCTTCGGATTCTGTTAAAAATGTAGTCCTTATATCTTAAGCTTGTGCTAGGTTTGAGAAGATTAAAATTTAGGGCATTGGCTACTTCGCGTAGAATATTTTATATTAATAACAAATATTTTTTGATCACATTACCGATACAGAAAATAATATAGATATTTAAAGAAAAAAAATGAATTAAAAAAAATAAAGGACAATATCGTAACCTTAGATCGTAACCTCGAAGTAAGAATACAACATGATGGTGAAATCCTCAATTAGTTTGATGACAGCTAATGTAGCTGTTTGTTTAGGCTCACTACCTATAAACATAATATAGCCTGTATCAGCCATAGTATCTGCCAACATTGGTAATTGCTTTGATCGTTAATGTTGTATTAACCTGAATTTACGACCCACCCAATCTTTAAACCATTAATCATTCAGTATGTTTTTACAAGTTTGAGTGAAAAAAAACCGCTAAATTTACATTTTCCTGATAATTTCGCCAAAACTCACTAAAGTCAGTGTAGTTACGTGTCCCTTTGTGGGTTATGGGAAGGGATGGCAGCATTTCAATGTTTCCCTGACATTTTTTTTACCTAAGTCCTATGTTAGACAGCGACATTTTTGATAGGCTTTAATGCGAATCCAGGATCAATCAGTTCATTTACCCACTCACTTTCCACCATACTAAGGAGGCAATCACAACAATATCTGATTTAACTACATCAATAACAAAAAATCTTTCCCATTCCAGGCTCGCGAACAGCATCAAACCCGGCCAAGTGAAGAAGATAAACGAATCCAAAATGGCGTTCAAGTGCATGGAGAACATCAACGCGTTCCTCGAAGCGGCTAAACAGTTCGGTGTGCCAGCCCAGGAGACCTTCCAAACTGTCGACCTGTGGGAGAGGCAGAATCTCAATTCCGTTGTAATTTGCTTACAGTCGCTGGGTAGAAAGGTAAGGATTATTATAATATTATGTACTATAATCACCATTGTTAAATTCATCTCTGTTTACTGTAGAAAAAACAACGGTCAGCTGGCACGACATTAATAAAAACTGGTGTTGGCGAAATTTAATTGTATTTTATTATTTTTAAAGAAGGACGCGTAATTCGTAATTTAATTATTAGTAGTTACAGGCATTCTATATTTTTAAATGCGGCTACGAAGTCACCTTCGTGATTCAACATATTTTTTGATATTTTTTTTACTAGGCACCGCAAGTATTATTAATTAAAAAGATACTTAATAGTGCTGCCAAGTGTCCACTAAATCACTCAAATTAGCAACTTATATAACTTCTCTTTTTTCCAGGCCCACAATTACGGCATGCCGTCAATAGGACCAAAGGAGGCCGAGAAGAACGTTCGCAACTTCACCGAAGAACAGCTGAGGGCGGGACAAGGCGTCATCTCCTTACAGTACGGCTCCAACAAAGGCGCCAACCAAAGCGGCATCAACTTTGGCAACACTAGACATATGTGAACAGATTAAAAATATTATGTACCATAGCCAACAACAAACTTTGACGTGACTATGGAAATTTTGGCGCGAAACCGCCACAGTCAATGTTCAATCCATAGATTATATAAGTAGTTCTGATTAGCATAAACAAAGTACTTAGAATGGCGATATTATTCGAGTCTTAATCTCAATAAGGACCATTATACAAACTGCATATTTAGAATCTCTGTAACTGAAATATATATTCGATTGATCTGTGTTTAAAATTTTATAATTGTATTAGTATATTGCATTCCGCATTCATTCCATGATTGGATTTACTTTAATATACTTAATGACAAGTGAGATTCTTTTGATCTTACTGTAGTTTTATAAGTCGGTTAGCATTTGTTTAATTTACGAAAATAATAATATAAGCATTTTATTACTAGTTTTCCTAATTCCTTAAGATCTTTTAATCTGAAGTGAAGTGCCAATTTCCGACTTACTTAGCTTTTTTCTTATGCATATTTATATATTTTATAAAATAATATTGTGCCTTTGAAAGTCCTAAAGGGTTTTTAATTGTTCATCGAAGGTGACTAAATGAAGTATTTTCCAAATTATCAAGAACTATTCTTGAGTCATTCTATTAAGTATAATGAAATTTATTCATTCCAAGTTATATTTATTGTGTTGTTACTGTGATTAACCATTATATAAAATTCCTCTATTCTTATAGTTATATATTTTTATGATTCATTTTTGTAAGTTTCACGAAGTTTCATGACTTTGTGAAAGTACGTAGTAATAAATAATAATCACAAAAACGGTTTTTATTTTGCATGTTTTCCTTTAACAATAAGCTTTTTTTGATAATACCAAGATATAAAATTATACCTATTTAGTTATATTTTATAGCATTGAAAATACCAAGAGAGCTCGACATTAAAATTTTTTGTTTGATAATTTTATGCAATATAATATTCAATTGATAATAAGACTTCATAGAAAATTTCATCAGGGTAACTCCCCTTATAACTGAAAAAATCTAAATGTTATAAGGGTACTTTTTCACCAGAGATGTGCGAGGATGCGTAGCGGAGGATGTGTTTGTAAAGAACCAATCATATCGTTTCATTTGGCGTTTGAAGCAATACTATTGGTACGGGAGCTATTAACGTTAAAAAAAAGTCATTTTATGATTTTAGTATAGTTGGGTTTTTGATATACTGTTTCTCTTGCTATTTCGGTTAGAGTCCGCGCTGTCTGGCTGGCGGTAGTGGTTGCGTTTATTAGTGCGCACAGGAAAATATGCGTAATTTAAAGTCATTTATTAACGCGTAATTTTTAATCTTTTGCCTTTAGATAGATCCATCAGACATAAATTTGTTATTGCAAGACGTTTTTTTCATTGTTAAATAGGTGTCATCGAAATAAGTGAAATTACATCAACATGATTCCGCTTAAAAGGTAAGTAATAACTTTATTACTTATATTATATTATCCTTTTTTAATACTTACTAGCTGTTGCCCGCGACTTCGTCCGCGATTCGGTCGTTTTTCGTCATTCGTCGTTAAAAAAAAAACCTGACACTTTATTTTTGAATGTTCTTAATTGTCTCTTATAAAATTTAACAACATTAAAATTGAATACTCTGATAAGAAAATCTTAAAATCATCGAAAATCATAGACATCGAATATCTGAGGAAAACATGAATGAATGTGATTTAAATTCTACATTTCTTAGTAATTAAAATAATAATCTAAATTAAATGTAGATTAACAGTTTGAGCGCACCATTATAGAATATGTACCTAAGTAATAAATTACGTTAGTTTACATAGTAACTTTACTAAAAACACGATGACTTTCTTTCGCGCTCGGTACCACAAACTAAACATGTTTGTGGTACGTGGCCCGCGTCACTTTACCCCCCACGAGTTCCCCTCCGTTGCTATGCGAAAATACATTCGTCGCCCTACTGTAGGAAAAATTGTAATACTGCGGCCTGGGCGTTATAACACGCTCAGGGAATTCCTGAGTGCTGATAGACTTCCGTCTATCGGCATTTATACCAATTTTATATTAATATCACCATCTTGAGGAAAAGCTTCTAATATCGATTTAAAACGCATATATACAGATTAACCTGATGAATTAACATGTTCTAAAATTGTGAAATGAGTACAGTTTTAAATTCGAGAAATATTGATTTCTTGTATTCGATTATTCGTCGTAGTCGAATACAAAATATATTTAAAGAAACTTAGGTTGGCCTTCAGGCAAAAGGGATCCTATCAAATGATAAACTTGACCTTGTATCTTAAAAGTAAGAATGAAAGGAGCATCTGATAATTGTTGAGCACCAAAGGATCATTTAAAACGCAATACTATAAGAGCTAATATTGTCTAAGAACTGTTTAGATTGCACATGTTCCTCTAAAACTTAAAAGTAGTGATTTCAAAGGTTCCGGCGTATCTTCAAACGAAAGCCGACTCCTTACTCCACTTTAAAGCATTACAAAAAGAACATACTACGTTAATATCGCCTATACAGAAGATGATCTGTAATCGATTGTGAGGTTATAAGCAAACCCACTTTTATATTATTTTGTCGGACCACACCAACGAATTTGTAGATTGATCTTCTATGTTTACCTCTAAGTCATTAAGACTATGTCGAAATCTGTCTGCAATAAGACGGGCCTCTCGCTATTCGTCCGTTTAAAGAGACCAATAGTTTCAATTCTTAATCTTTCATTAAACAAACTTATTAATCGTTCTTGTCTCAAATAATGGTAATATTCGCGTCCCTACTCTAGTCATTGCTTATGCTCATGTTCATCTTCGAGAGATCGAATAATATTATGGTGCACCCTATTATTTGTCAAACGGTCTTCATATTGAGTAAAAGTTTCAGAATTCTCGAGATAAAATATGACGATCGTGATCAGCTGTGAGACGTAATTCCCTCTCAGTGAGGGTTTCGGTCTCACGGGATAGTACAATATGCCATTTGCGATCAGCTGTGAGACGTTATATATACCCTCAGTGAAGGTTTCGGTCTCACAGGATAGTACATGCCGTTCGCGGTCAGCTGTGAGCCGCAATTCTCGTTGTGAAGCGGTTTCAGGTTCGGCATAACACATGTTGTTTTCGGTCAATAGTAAGCCTCTTATCTCTAACGATCCTTGAGAACTCTTATTTCTCATTTTCTTAACTTTGCTTGAATTTCGATATATAAAGATTTTTTAGGTGGCACTGATGCGGGTGAATAAAAATTAAAACGGACTAAGAGTGTTATAATCTCAATCATCATCATCAATACATATAATAAAATTGTGGAAAAGTGATGTCTGTACAATTAAAATATGTAGAAAAAAATTAGCAGGTGTTATTATTATCGAGAAATCGAGAGAAACCATTTTTTTCTCTTAAAAGCTCCCCCCCTCCCACTTCCCGAACTCCGATTGACCGTAATTTATTTTTCCTTACATTTTTATCATATCCTTTTCTAATGGGTTTCATCCTACTGCGATTTTTTTTTGTTTCAAAAATTATCTACCCTGGTGTATAGGTAAATTTTCCACATAAAATGTCCTTTAAATTATGTCGTATTATATTTTTAACCCCCGACGCAAAAAGACTGGTGTTATGTGTTTGACCGCTATGTATTTCTGTGTGTGTGTGTCTGTCTATGGCACCGTAGCTGGCTAACAGGTAAACCGAATTAGATGCGGTTTTTTTTTGTTAGGCAGAATATTTTCCGACGCTGGTTCTTAGATAAAGTGTATCAAAATTGGTTCATCCACTTATTATACCTACATAGGGGTAAAAGTGGGAATGAAAAAAATGAAAGTTATAATTTATTTTTAAAGATCGTCGGGAAGTTTATGAAATTATTTATTCTCTTCTTTTTCTATACACTTTTCTTCGTCTAAACGGTTTAGTTACGTGCTCTCTCTCTCTTCAGCCTTTAGTTACGTGCGTGAGACAGGAAAGATCTAATTTGGATTTGTTTCTGGATTTGATAAAAACTGAGTACTATCGATTAAGCTGATCAGTGGCTACTGGCTACACCATAGATTATTAAAAACATCCGTTTAAGAAAGGAAGGAAATAGAATTTGCTCCTCTCCCCCCCCCTGGTTCCTAAAAAATAATATGACATAATTTAAAAGAAATTTTACGTAGAATTAGTTAGGCATTTCTTTTTTGATTTTCGATATTATATACTAATCATAATTTTTAATTACAATATGTAGTAACTATTTGGTTATAGGTTAGGCATTTCATTTCTTGATTTTCTTTAATAATTTGGTACGTAAGTTTTTTAGCTCAGTTTAGTAAGAAATTTTAATAACAATTCTTTTAATTATTTATGGTAGTACAACAGTACAGTATGGTTGTACGTATTTACTCAATAATTGTATGTTAAGTAGTAATTCAGCATGGGCGTAGCCACGGTGGGGCTGGGTGGGGCGCTTACCCTGGCTTTGATCTGGTAGGTACTAATTGTGAAGGGGAGTGGGCGTGGGCGTGGGATTGGGACTGAACGTGGCATATGGCGTGGGAGTGCGAGTGGGCGCGGGAGTGGGAGCATGAAAATAAAAATGATTTTTTATTGTTGCCCCACCCTGAGCCCATGGTCATAGGTCCCATAGTCACTATTCCACGCGAACGAAGTCGCGGGGACAGCTAGTAGACAAATATAATCAGAAAGCTTTGAACTCCTAAGCTCAACCATAAAAGATAGACATTTATGATGTCGGGAGATATTTTTTATATAATATGGAGAACATTTCTTTCATACTTGATTTCTGTGTAGCTTTAACCATTAAGATACACGCATTAAGAACGCACACGCGACGAAAGCTTAAAAATGGAGTTGCTGCTCTGCTCACGAATATGAAAAATAATTGTACCAAGTTTCGTTTAAATCCGTCGAGTAGTTTTTGTTTCTATAACGGTTATACAGACAGACAGACGGACAAACATTTTTGACGTCGATGTCGATCTCTAATCACCTCGTGATAGTTATTTAGGAAATATATTTCATGTGCAGAATTGACCTCTACAGATTTAATATAAATAGGTATACATATATTTAGATTCCAATTTCCATGTAACGTTAAATTCGACTATATAATAATTAACAGACAACGCAGGTTACTCTCGTTTCCGTAAGTTGAGGCGGCTACATATTCGGTCCTAATAACATGACTTTTTGTGAACGAAACGACAGCGCGGTTTAATGCGATGGCAACACCATCAGAAAAAAGGAAATATTTTTAACTTTGAAAAAATATTATGATTTACACTATTAATACTATTTTAACATTAACACAAAATATAAGACTGTGAGTATGTAAAAATAAATCCAGCTAGTTTCACATCACACTTATGTTTATAATTAGGTATACGACATGAAAATATATTAATTACCAAGCAATAATCATACAGATAAATACTGAACAAAAGTATTAACAGTCAAAGTATATTTTTACTAACAACATGTAAATGATGAAGGAATAATAATTATCAACGAACTAACCTTTTTGTATTAGAGTCCCGCCTCGTGATCGAATTATTAAAACACGAAGATTTTTAAAAATGTAACCAATGAACACAATCAATATTAGATTAACTGTAATGGTGTCTAGTTTGACTTAAAATAATATACATCTACCCTCACTTTTAAAAATGTAGTATATTCACACGAATTATATAAGCGCACCTTATAGGGAAGGGAAGATTTATTATGGGTTAAAGAGTTAAATAAATAAATAACATAATTATATTTAAATTATTAATTTTTAACATTGGGTTCAGTAGTGTTAACATGTAAATTGATTTGATTTTTACGAAATCTCATAGATGGCGCTGAATCAAATTTGTCTTTATAGTACAAAGATTCATTAAACAGTTTCTCTGCCCAAATTACGTAAATGACGTAGTTTTTATAGTGTAAAGCTAGATAATAGCATGGCTTACTCAAAAACAACATTTAAACATGAGTCTTTAGATTGTTCGCTGTCGTAGTACACGGAATACGTAAGAAAAGTAAAGGTTCACAGCTCCTCCCCCGGAGGTGATAGCATGATAATATGTTTAAAAAAACCTCACACGACCTGTTAGTAATATTCATGCAAAATTTGAAGTCAATCTATGCAGTACTTTTCGAGATTAGCTCGGACAAACATACAGACAAACAGACAAACAGACAAACAGACAAACAGACAAACAGACAAACAGACAAAAATTCTAAAAACTATATTTTTGGCTTCTATATCGATTATAGATCATGGATTATGTATTCTTTTAAAAAAATATTCAATGTACAGTTTTGACTTTCCTACGATTTTATTATATGTATAGATATTGAATAATTAGTAAACTAATATTTTTAATAGATGTTTTCATATTTATTACACTTTTGGGTATTAATATGAATTTGATGATATTTGGTTTTTATCAAGTTTACATTAACGTCCTATTTGAGATTCGTTGGGAAAAGGAGGCACCATGGTAGATTGTTGCTAAAAAATTGTAAATAGTAAAATGAATATTATACATAGTATATCCTTCACGGGGACTCATGTTGATGGAACTTCACTTATTTCGATGACATTTTAATGATTTTGTAATAAAAAATTGCGTCTGGCACCTATTTAACAACGAAAAAAAACATCTTGCAATAAAAAAATTATTACTCATGGAATTAAAAATTATGCGTTAAAAAATGACTTTAAATTAAGGATATTTTCCTGTGCAGATAAGATGCGCACTAATAAACGCAACCACTGCGACCAGCCAGACAGCCCGGACTCTAACCGAAATAGCAAGAGGAACAGTATATCAAAGAACCAACTATACTAAAATGCTCTCTTGTCAACGTTGGTAGCTCCTAAAACGATATTGTTTATCTATACCTAGAGTTAACGCGGGTCATGTGCAGTCATAGGTACGATATTAATGATTATGAAATAAGAATCTAGTTATTAACACATCTCGCATAAGCGAGCTCTTTCCCTGTACTGTTGTCTGTTACACATAACTAATTAATTATTCTTTGGATTTGGGGTCAGCGGCTTAGCGCCAAAAGAGCATGATAAGAGAATAGAGAGCTAGGTTTCATAGTCAAATATGTAATATCACAGAAGGACCATGACCGTTTGTAAAAAATATATACTATCATAAATAAAAAGTTTTAGTTAGTAAATTATTTTGTTATCTGTGGTAGATCGTGCGTTATGCCCGTTAAGCCTGTGCGTATTTAGAGTCAAACAAACACTTAATGATTGTGATTTGTGATTCAATAACATGCGTTGCGCGCGTTAGTAGGTAATAAAATATTATATTATTGGGTATTTATTAATTTCCATAGTGACGTATGTTTGTTATCTCATTGAAATGTTATTAGAATGGTTCGATTTAATAGTATAAATGGTTAACACCCCTGGGCTTTGTATATTATTTATGCGATAACAGGATAACCTCTTATGATAAAAAGACCTCTTGAGTTCAGCTTCCGAGATAAAAAATAAATTGTGTTTAAAGTTAAATGTACATGGCTGTGGCGATGTCTAGAAGAGCTATAACCATAATTATTATTAGGTACCAATGAGATACTGATCCTTATTGGATCTTTTTTTTATTCGAATAATATAAAAGATATCAATTAACTACCTACTTACATATAAGTATTTGATCTAGGAAATGCAGATAATAACTAAAATAGAAGTTTAGAAAACAAAAACAGCACGTCTCATAAAATTTATATTAAACTAGCAAACCGGGCGAACTCCGTTTCGCCACCAGAGACACGGTCTTTTCTTTGCTATAAACCTCACCTTTCCAACGAATGCAAAACCGTGGAAATCGGTTCGTGCGTTCTGGAGTTATAGCGTCAGGAAGGAAAACCCGACTTATTTTTAAATAGTAGAAGATAATAAATTAAATAGTAACAGTTGCCAATCATTATTCTATCGTAAATTACAATTTAGTTAACTGAATAATGAATTACATAAAAAAAATCATTGACACAGTAGGCAAAGAAGCAGTAATATAACCGATTTTTTAATCTACGGCGATTATCACACTGCCACGCACCACGCTGCATGTTGCGTGACTGCTTGTTTTAACGTTACTTGTAAGTATCTCCGTTTGTATAGAAAACACGCACAGTCCAACACACTGAAAACGCAACCACGCGCGTTCATGCGGATCACGAGCATACACGCGGAGAAACATGCACCCCCACGGGTAGGTGCGGGGCGAGACGCAAGGCATGGCACACCGAATCCCGCAGTGCCGCGCGTCTGCTCAATATGCTGCTACGTGATGCTCAGTATTGCACGACCACCACAGAGAACGGCGAATTTTCAGAGCCGCCGTGCGTGAATCTACAAAACGCACCTACGCGCGTGAGAGCGCAAAAAACCCGCACGATGATACAGATCTGCACTCCCGCAGGAACGCGCGTAGGTGCGTCGACACTGTGGTCGACACGCAATATGCAGCATGATGCGGGGCAGTGTGAAAATCACCTATAATAATACTAATATTATAAAACTGTAAAGTTTGTTTGTTTGTTTGAACGGCTAATCTCAGGAACTATATTTCCGATTTGATTGAAAAATTCTTTCGGTGTTATATTTATAGCCCATTTATCGAGGAAGGCTATTTATTATTATCATCACGCTAAGACCAACAGGAGTGGAGCAGGGCACAGCTAGTAAAAAATAAAAATCAATAAAGAAATCATGGACATCTATACCACATCTATACTAATATTATAAATGCGAAAGTAACTCTGTCTGTCTGTCTGTTACTCAATCACGCCTTAACTACTGAACCAATTTGCATGAAATTTGGTATAGAGGTATTTTGATATCCGAGAAAGGACACGAGGCTACTTTTTATCCCGGGAAATAGGATAGGTTTAATCCCGGAAATCCCACGGGAACGGGAACTATGCGGGTTTTTCTTTGAATGCGCGGGCGAAGCTGCGGGTGGAAAGCTAGTTGCACAATAAAATAAAACATCTTTCTCTAGCTGCTGTTGTGCCCGCGATTTTATCCGCAGTGCCCTGCTCCTTTTGGTCCTAGATTTTTACAAAAAATGTATGTAAATGTAACGGTGTAAGTATACCTACTTCATTTACCTATATAATTTGTTGCAATAATTTTTTAAATGAATTAATGCTTCCATTGTCGTCTTGGCTCCCTCTCCAGAAGACTGATTTAATTACTAATTTAATTACTATTTAATTATTTGACACATTTCCATGATGAACTTATTTCTTTAAAAAAAAAACTGCAATGTCAAATTGACATTGCAGTCAGCAGTTTTTTTGAGTACAGCCGAGACTCGAGAGTACAGCTGACATTTCAAGAAAAGAAAATGTCAAAATAAACGTCATCATGGTTAAGAATTATTATTTTCGCTTAATAAATTCAGTTATGTATATCGAAAAGGTCTCAAAATATAACAAATCTGAAGTAATATAGTAATAGTCCTAAAACAAATCGGCAAATGCGATTGTTACTTTTCGCAAAATCGCAACGCAACTAGGTACATACATTTGAGAAAATTTCAAACGTATGTTTATCTGTACTCGAAACGTTTTAACAATGAGACCATGAAATAATAATTTGTGATGTCGCAGTTAGGAGCGTATTCGAATGGATGGGCGATCGACACAGCGCCCGTTGACCTGAAGAATGATAACGACGTAAGTGTGGGCCCCCAGCAGACTTGTTTGTTCTGATAAGTGTGTCCTCTGTGACCTAACTGCTAACTGTTTCACGCAATGAATATTCATTCCTGCTTTATCAGACGTCATGTTTCATCATTATTTTTCAAATGGGAATCTTGGTAAGTAAACATAGCTGTTTTTTAATTATAAAGTTTAGTCGCTATTTGGTTAGCTTATTGCGTTGACACATGGAAAGTCCTCTCTATCCTCAGGTATGTTATTTTAAATATTTCAAATCATTACATCTTCACCTCTTTGTTATCATTTGTACCACTTTGTTCTAAACCTAATTATTATTTTGTTTTACAAATAATGATCTTCTACACAGACCTTGAAAATTTATAATGAATTGTTTGAAATGCTTCTAAGCTTTATCCATACAGTAATTAGGAACTTTACTCATTGATAAAACTTTCTTAAATATTTATGAAGTAATATTAACAATATCAACAAATTAAAACCTGTTTATTACATACAAACATACAGCACACTTAAAATAATTCAAACCATTAGAGGCACTAGTAAATCAAATAAATTTAGTATTATAATTTATAAGGCAAATAAAAAGATTCTGACTACTTACATACTTTTTTGCAATTGATTTTCAAGATATTTTTGCAATACTTTCCATAAGTTTAATTTAATAAAATATATTTACTCCTTGGTTGTATAAATTGCTAGTTGGTCTTAGCGTGATGATATAGCCTAAAGCCTTCCTTGATAAATGGGATATCTAATAGATTTTTGCTGAAAATCTAAATACTCCAATAATTAATTTGTTATATAAGATCCTACCTCATTTGCCCCAAAATTAATTTAGTAAATAGGCCTAGAACATAAACAACCTACCAAATGTGTAGTTTGTGGAAATTCAAGTAGCAATATTTTGTTATTATTGGTTCATCACTATAGTTTTCATAAAAAATCAAGAGTGCTTAAATGTAATAAGTGGAAAAAATCATTATTAAGTACTAAAAATAAACATGCTCAACTTATAAAATGTTTGTTCCATTTGGTTATCAAGAGGGTTTGACATGTCGTAGCAACAATGCCAATGATAATTATTATTTGTCTTCAAGCTTGTTTCCAGTGATTTCAATCTGCGTCTGTCTCTATAATATAATAGTAGCTTTCAGCCCGCGGCTTCGCTCATGCTGTCTAAAATTATATACTAAATCCTTGAACCACCCTATGTATTAAAATACCGCAATAAAACATTCTGCATAGTTTTGAGGATCTAAAACATGAAGAAAAATTCAGATAGACATGATAAGCAACATTGTTTTATAATATTTTGTGTCTAAAACCTTCCTATGGATTCACTCTATCTATTAGTAAAACTGCTTCCAAATTCATTGTGCAGTTTTAAAGATCTAAGCATACATAGACACAGACAGACAGCGGAAATTTACGAGTTTATTTTTTATTTAAATTTACTAGCGGAAATTTTTTAGTTTTATACTATGACGTAGTTAGTAATTTTCATGTTGTTAGGATGTCTTGGGTCAATGATATGACGAAGTTTCTTTATCAGATTATAATATACTGGAGATGTAAATATGTTTTTAAACAAATTAATGGAGTACATAAAATATGCCTATCTGATATTCTCTGTTTGGACCTCAGTTGCTTTGTAGATTTCTAATGGTTAATGTATTTAACTCAAACTAAATTTATACAACAATACTTAGTTCAACATTATAGTGGTATATAAGATCATTTCAATACCTCATATTTGTCTAGTCACAAATATTAATATGGTTCAAGATGCATTTCATTTTTATTATATAGGTGAGTGTTTGTACCAAATGCTTGAAGATACAAAAGCTTTAGAAATTAATTTTGCTAAATACATATTTATGTGCCATATTACATAAAAAGATTTTTTGCAATCTAATTTAAATAAAAAAGCTTTATTATAATTTTTTATGTGGCTGATGCAATAAGTTTCTTAAATTATAGCAGACTTTATATCTCTTATTACATAAAAATATACTATATGCTTAAAATATATTAGTCTTTTATAACTTCTTAAGAATAACAGACGGTATACTAGAATAAATAGAAAAAAAGTTGGAAATACATAATATAATGCAATGTTTTTAGACAAAATATGCAAAAATGAAATTATGTTCACCCAAGATTCACCTCACTTTTTATATTGCAAAATGGAGTAATTAATCCAATAGAAATGCCATTGAAATAAATACTTAAATCTTTAATTGGTATTTACCAAGATAAATTTTAATTATTATCAGGCTTAGTATTTAAATTCTTAAAAAAATACCTACGTAATTAGTTCTCACAAAATAAACATTTATTAATAATACCTTACCTTCTGGCTAGCTTTTCTACATGTCATTGAACACTAGTATCTTGAATGTGTAAAGTGAACTTAAAATTGTATATATTCAAGTACATTTAGCGCGATACTCTGTGGGGTTCCAACTTTGCTTTATCTCATTGCGGAAAAAAGTCTCATACATAAGTTTAAGTCACAGAACAGTAAAAACATATAGAAGTGCGATAGTGTCATAATTAGTATGAAAACCAGTGTCGCCAAACCCACACATTTAAACCGATAGTTATATAGTACACTACAAGTAAACTATGCCTTTGATTGGACAGCTTAATTTGAGTAAAAACTGACTTAGGTTATAAATTCAGCATTTCAAAATGTACCCTAACGCACGAAGTTACGGTTTAATTTTGTATAACCTCCCTAGGTATATTAGCTGTTTTGTTTCTCATTGCACAGAAATTCCAAATTCGAAAACATTCAGCTACTCCACAACAGAGGGCGTTAGTTTTCGATAGATATAAATTTGAAACGCAACACTTAGAGATAAGGTTGAAATTTGTGTCACTCAACATTAATGACATTAACTTGATATTTATCTGATGCTATGCTCTGAGGGATGTCAGCCTTGTTATCGATAATATTCACAAATAAATATTTTTTGTGTATTTTTTTTTTCGTTCTTTTATATGAGTATAGTATAATGTGTCACATTTTGGAGTATGTTTATTGTATATGTTTATAGACTAAGTACGACTTTTTATATTATTATTATTAAATAAAAAACGGAATAGAATAGTATTTAATCTATATTTACAAAATACAAACAGAAAATATGCATTATTTTAAATCTTGGAACTGCCGTAGGTTTGCTGTATCGGTGGCCTTTGTTAGACCGCTTAGTGCTGTTCGGCATCCAGTTAACTCGTCACGTTGCATTTATCCATTTCTCTTTTAAATTAGCCTCTTTGGGAAATCTATAAATAAATTAGACAAATGAAAGCTAAGGAAAAATAAAATAAAATTTAATATTTATAATGTTTGTCTTATCTAAAGTATCGATACTGTCGATATGCGCCACAAGCATCACTAAAGCGACATTCGTTTGTTTATTGCAATAATATTCCAGAAAGTCTTGTTTGCTGTTCAATCTATAATAGTACTAATTTCTTACGGATTAAGGTTCATTTTGACTAGATATTTGTATACAATTTTGACAAATGACGACAAGCGAAGTTATAACATAAAATATAATTAAAATAAATAAAAATAAGACTTACCGATGGTATGAAATGCCTCCATTGCTGATATTATTTCGTCTGCTATCATTTTTGCACTCTAATACCGAACAACACGTCCTAATTAATGAATAAATATGGAAAAAAGGTTTGACAGCTGACAACCGACTCGAATATTTTTCTGCGCACAACTGAGAGCAAGTTAGGTGATCTTACCTTACCAGTGACACGTGGGCCACGCCCACATCACACTTCTATCTACTTTACTGTTCTGTGGTTTAAGTACTTATCGGCCCACTCATTACCCCCTGGCGTGGATCATTGATATCGGCTGGGGTCGACCTCTGACCTCACTCACCCAACAGTAGTCTACTGCCGATAAAGACCCCTATAAATTACTCCGCTTTATCGCGTTGCCACACTTATATCTCGCCATTACTCGTGTAACATCCGTGTTGTGCGCACGCGTCTCTCTAGTACCTTCAACCATTTACCAATACATTATTTCAACTTCTTTGTGTTCTTCCTAATGGCTAAATTCGTTTGTTACCGTGATTTCCTTTCTCCCAATTAAAACTCTATTTGTGATTGTGTTAAAGGACCTTCTTTGCAGGGTGTTAATTATTGTGGACTTTTGTTTTTTAAAATTTATTCTGGCTACTGCATACATGTATCAATCTTCGAGCAGGCTGCTACAAAAAATGACTATAACTCTGATGTACCGCGTCAACCCCATCTACTATTCGGACTACTCGGATACGATTTAAAATTATACCCAAATCCGTATCAATTTAAACGTTTCCTTTGCTATTGGCTCTACAATTTTGAATACTACAAATTCGGGGTTTATCCGCAAGATATCACTTGACATCAACTGTACAACTTTCTTTAGAGGAAAGCATATATTGTATCATAATGGATATTGTTGCTAATGTAAGTAAAGACCATTAGAAATGTTTATTGAATACACTCCATTCCACTATCAATATTTTGAACACATTCTGATGTAAACTAAGATCAAATCAATGAAGAAAATTACTATCGTAAGCAAAGTTTAAGTTATCACTAAAAACAGAACGACTCTCGTGGCGCGAGGGTCGGAGTTTATCAAAGTTTTGATCCGTTGCAATTGTGTTAACCAAACTATCGAGTAGTCTAATGATTTCACAATTTAAGATATTTATGTTATGACTAATGTAATACAATTGCTTGTTACAGTATCACCCGGTGTTTAAAGCATTCCTCGCGGGGTCTTTCTCCGGAACATTTAGCACTATTCTCTTCCAACCATTGGACTTAGTGAAGACAAGGCTTCAGAATCCAACTCATAATGTTGTTGCGACGACAGTCGAGTAAGTATGCGAAATAGTAATCCAGCCTATCATCATTCATATTCATAAGCCCCAAACGTCCTGTAAAAGATAAATATCAAATTTTTTGCTCATTATGAATGCTTCCTTTAGCTCCAGTTGTAAAAGAAAGTTTCCGACTATGAAAATCGTCCTACAAAGGTACCGTTTTCATGTCAATCTTGATGTTTATCACTCCTTTGTTTACTAACTCTCCTTAATCATATTAGATCGAAATTGGCAAACTAATCTCCTATCCTTAGATAGGCATTTTATATACATTTCTACTTGTATAAAAACTTCTCTTTCCACCCAAGAAGTCTAAAACAAAACGAATTTTCCAGCGGCCGAATCCAACCCGGCATGATCACGACATTCATGAACATAGTGCGCCAGGAGCAAATCGCGGGGCTATGGCGGGGGATGGTACCCTCGGTAGCCCGCTGCGTGCCTGGTGTTGGACTTTACTTCTCCTCACTGCACTGGTTGCAGACCAAACTGGGCAAGAACAGACAGGATCTGACGGCCCTGGAGGCGATAGGACTGGGCGTTGTGGCTAGGACCATGAGCGGCGTGGCGTTGATACCGATTACTGTTATTAAGACCAGGTGAGTTACAATATGAGCAGAATACGGATGGGAGATTTCGTACCTATTCAAAGTACGAAAATTCAGAGCTTTAGATGGCATACTAAATTATAATATGAGCAAAATTAAAACTTGCGAGATTACATATTCAGTAAAAGTAGGAAGTAGAGAGTTTTCCCAATTTTAGTTGAACAATTTTTTAGTAGAGCAGTAGTCTTCTTAATCGTCGATACGGTGACATAAATCTTTTTCCTGTAAATGTAAAAAAATACTTGAATTGAAGACAAAACAGAAAGTTTATGGACAACATAATATAAAATAGTTAACAGGGAGGAAGAACTGTACAATGTAAAATGAAATATAAATCCATATCAAAATCCGTACATTGTACTGTTGACAAGTTTTCAGTCTAAATAAAGTTCAATGTAACATTACACATGCAATATTGTCACGAGTTAAAACGCAGTAACCCTATCATTTGCATACATTTACATTCTTATACAATGTAATCCAATAATTTATGTAAAGACGCACTGAATTTCAATTGCAAAGAAAGTTTATGTTAATCAATAAACTATGCAAAATTTTATAGAATAGTTTGGTTCATTTCTGCATAAATTATATTATAATTAACTGTTAAATTATTTAATACATCCACATATTATTAAACTAAATAGTTAATGAAACTAATATTATAAATGCGAAAGTAACTCTGTCTGTCTGTCTGTTACTCAATCACGCCTTAACTACAGAACCAATTTGCATGAAATTTGGTATAGAGATATTTTGATACCCGAAAAAAGACATAGGCTACTTTTTACCCCGGGACATAGGATAGGTTTTATCCCGGAAATCCCACGGGAACGGGAACTATACGGGTTTTTCTTTGACTGCGCGGGCGAAGCCGCGGGTGGAAAGCTAGTGAAGTTATAAATAATCGATAATATAGTATTCGATTCTTATTGACATCACAGTTCAAACATTTATTTATAATGAGCTCATTGAGCTATTATTTGGTTTAGTAATATTTAATGTTTGGTCTATTTTTATATATTCGAGTGCGTAATTTTGAAAGAGCACCTATCTACCTAATGAAAAATTTGGCACATTGGAATCTAAAGGCTACGATTATCTGTAATGTCTAGCTTTAGAACTTAATACAACTAAATTTCCGCTTTTTAAGTCGCATATATAGTAAATAAAAATGAATAATTTTCAGATACGAATCAGGCGTGTACAAATACAACAGTTTGAGCGGGGCTCTAAAGGCGATATACAAGGGCGAAGGAATACGAGGACTGTCATGTGGACTGGGACCGACGTTAGCAAGGGACGCACCTTTCTCGGGATTGTATCTCATGTTCTATACGCAGACGAAACAGGCTGTACCTAAAGGTTAGTGATTTTCGCTACTCTACCATAGAGTTAACTAAAATTAAAAATGACGCAACTCTTTTAAAATGTTGCATTTGCAGCTTGTCAAAATTTTTAACACCTATGTTGAATAAAATACTGATACAATTTCATCATGTTTTCTATAATAGTGTTACTGCGTAATTAATTATTTGAAATATGTATTGTAAGTTCGAGTATGTGTGCTAGAATTCATTTATCGCTAGGTACTCCTTACGTTCAAAAAAGTCAATGTAATCAAGAATAAATAAATGTTTGATTATAAAGTACCTATCTACTTAACTACAAAAAATATTGTTCATCGACAAATTTCACACATTTAAACGCAAAAATATAATTATTATTGAAAAATAAATTTAATAAAAATATAATAATCATCTTCAGAATGGCTCAAATCTCCAACGGCGGCTAGCGGCATACATTTCTCGTGCGGCGTGTTAGCGGGAATAGCCGCGTCATTAGTTACCAACCCGGCAGATGTGTTGAAGACGAACATGCAGTTATACCCGGACAAGTTTCCGAACGCGTTCAGTGCTGCCATGTATGTTCATCAGGTGAGATTTGAAGTTTTTCCTTTTGAATTTTTTTTTGACTGCCAGTCTTGGAACAAATTTGTAGGCGATTCTGCATTCTGTCATTTTAATGTATTTTTTTTTCTGTACATACTGTGAAGGTTTTGATGGAGAAGGAGTTTTGATTAGATGACAAAAAGAAGTAAATAATGAAAATAAAGAATACCTGAGGGTGGCAAAATCCGTAAAAAATGTTAGAAAATAATAATTAATATGTAGAAATATACCTAAAAATTGTTATTTTATAAAATTAATCACAATATATCAATGTTCTCATATCTCATAATCAAATCAAATCTCATAATGTTCAATTGCCGACAATCTCATTGAAAATAATGAGTAATACAATCTATGTAACTTGTAAGACAATTTGATAAGGTCAGACCAAATAATACTAATAATTAAGTTTTTTTTTGCTAAATCTCAGTGCATTGGGGGTCGAATGTTATCAGGGTTTTTTATAATTAATACGTGTGGCAACACATTTGTATCGAATGTTTCATGGTCTGTTTGTAGATAATGAAAAGATATTGATGAGATACTTTTTTTATAATTTTAATTCCTAATTAGGTGCACGTCGTTATGTAAAGGTAGATAAATTATATATAAAGGTTAAGATGGTTATTGTTCAGGTTAAAGAACTGTTGTCATTAATTTTTTTAATAAAGTGTTTCATCTTTTAAATTTGGTCAACAGAATGTATTAAGGGCTTGGTCTAGTAGTGCAAACAAATGCATCCTGTCATCCTATATGTAAATAATACAAATGTACTAAGGGAAAGTTGCTCCACTTAATTTTTAAAAATTAAATCATTCGTATGCATAATTTAATATTCGTAATAAGTACCAAAAATGACAATTTGAAACAATTTTCGTGAAAATTACACCGGGTGATTTTTTTTTATCAGTACACAAAATTTGCGAATACTTTCTATGGATATCTTCAACTTCATGTTTATATAACTGATCAACTTTTACAAAGAAATTTGGACGAAATATAAAAAAAAAATAAGCTTTCCATACAAAATGCAGAACTCAATACATTTTTTTCGACCTAAGTTTCTTAGTGAAAGTTGTTCAGTTTAACTAATAAAACGGATAAACAAATTTTGTATATAATAAAAAAAATGTAATGTTTGTGTTAAATGAAAACAAAAGATATTTATTTCTGACTAGCTTCCGCCCGCGACTCCGTCCGCGCGGATGTCAGTCTTCGCGTCTTCTACAGATTTATTATATTATGTGTAATATATAGATTTATATTGATAAACCTAATAAATCTTTTGCTAGCATTCTGATGCTTTATCGGTTGCACTGGATTTATCTCTTTTTTTTCAATCGCTTGAATGATATAGGATGGGTCCTTGATGGGCATCGAATGCTGAAGTCTCGAATCAATCAATTCTGACAGTAGGCAATTTATGTAAAATCTTGATAATGGTCCATCATATTATTTTGCCTAAACGTTACATACTTTTTTATATATTCTATTTTTAACGAATTATTCACTCCAGTCCAAACAGCAAATAAGCAGACTTCTGCTTCTGCAACGTTTAGTTGTCCCTGAATTTAGAAAAAATAGTCATGATTCTTATCTATGACAAAAGTGTTATTTTTTGCATTGTATTTCAAATATTAAATTTTTTTTTAACCGCATCTTCCGCATTCATGTCTTTTGCCGGAATTAGACATTTAACTTCTACTAGTCCCATTTTCCCTTTTTGATATGGGAGTGTATAAAGTAAATTTTTTAGATATTTCTCGTTATACTTTTAAAAAGTTATTATTGTCATTTTGCTCATTAGGTAAAGTAATTTCGATATCAGTTTTAAGTTTTTTGATACCTGCAATAATAACGTCATAATCGCCTGCACATACTTATCGATTACACCCTGTATACAATCCACCATCCACATTCATAATGTTTTCCTGTCCTCCTCTCCTTTACGCTGTTCACCGATACATTTGAAATGAGTAAATCTGCTACCACTGAAGGATGTTTCATTGTGATCAGCAAATTTTCACCCACTGTTGTCCATTATTTGTTTTTCATTTTTAATCAGCAATTGGGAATCATCAGTTTTGTTTTTTGCAGATTGGTGATGTACCCTAACAATACGTCGAAAAGGGAAAGCATCAACGAATTATCGTTTTCGTCCTCTTTTTTTATTCTTCGCGTCTCTGTTACTTCTGTTTGTTTAGTTCTCAACACCCACTGAATTTTCTATGTTATTGTGATCTTCCATTACATCTGAGTTTTGATGATGTGATGATAATCCATTCGTTTTAATATTGGTACTTAGAGTTGGTAGACTAAACTAGAAATGGCGGACTAAATTTGTCAGCGCGTCTGTAAGATCAGAATATAAAACCAACATCCTGTATTTAAGTTACAAAATTAATAATCAAACAACATTAGCGGCATGTTGTTTGATTATTAATTTTGTAACTTTATTAACGTTGAAAATGACTAGAAGATAAAATTAAAAAATTTTGGAGTGTACAAATCATTTTCCCCGTATGGGGATTTCCCCGGATGAACTTGGGAAGTTCAAGTTCTCAATACAAGTTTATATTATATTTCGTATTTCTCAAACGAAAAATAAACATTTTTGGAACTTCAAAAAAATTATATTATAAGAAAATTTATGAGCTTACTTTAGTTTTAAAGAAATATACAATATACATCCCTTTACTGACACCCCGTAAAATAAAGAAATTGTTGCCAATCACCTTTGCAATCTATTTGGTTTCATTAACTTTATGTTCGAAGATAATTTTTTTTCTAGTAGTTACACGCGTATTTTTTTCGTTTATTTTCCATATCGAAATCAAATGTTTAAAAATACGAATATTTGCACAAAACTAAGATAAAAATAATCAATTAACCCGTGACACGTTCTACGCACAATATTTGTGTCGTAACGCAAATTGTACTGTAGTGTACTGCGCACAAACTCTGTGCCTAACGCGGCCCGTGACATTGAAGGCCATCTGTAGTGAATTACAAGTGAATGTTTCCAGTATAAAAAATATTTCTCTATGCCTTAAACATTTATAATTCGAATCGACACGACTCCGAGACAGGCAATAGAGACCAAAACCACAAAATAAAAAAAAAGTGAATCATTGATTGAGTTGCGTCATCGGCCATAGTTTGTGACATTTGTCTTGTTCAACGAATATTTGGATTGTGAATTATGCCGAGATTAGATGAGTGATAATTGAGACGTATATTACTGGAAATTTTACGTAGAATACGTTTATGATATTGGTTTTAGGGATATTTGAAGAATACTCAGTGAAAAAGTGTCTCAACTTTTCAGTGCGGAAGACGCAAAATGGCGCTTTTTTTCTTGTTTGTGAATAATGGAGATTTGTTATTATTCATAGTGAAATACGTTGTGTTAAATGTGTGAAAATATAAGTGAATGTATTTGGCAATCGTGTAGTGATATGAAAACGTGAATATGATCATTTGATGACTCAGCATTATCATGTAAGTGTTAGTATGTAAGCAATTAAAATTAAAACAAAAGAAAATCATTTTTTTATAATTTTATAGAAAAAATATATCGTCATGATTACATTTTTATGCTATAACTAGTTTCTTCCTCTTTCCAAAAATATATAATACATGGCATATAATTATAGAACAATAGGGTAAATAAAATTTTCAAACTCGGTAGTCATAAAAAAGCTAGATTTCGTGAACTCCCTTGACACTATCGGGATCGGTGCCGGCTGTGCGCCAGACGCGTGATAGGTTAACAAAAATATTAAATTTAATGAAGTAGAGCAACTTTCACTTCGGTATGAAGGAAAATCGAGCGTAGAGCACACGTCAGAACGCTCCGGCCCAAGGAGCGCGACTAAAGAAATTCGCTAGGATTTTTCCTAATTATTTTAAATATTTTTTTAATATTTAAAGAATTATCAAAATTAAAAAAAAAAAAATTTTTTAAAGGATTAATACTCATTGGTCTTCAACCAACTCGAATAAATTAATGGAAAAAATAACTTTTAGCAGTATTTATCAATAGATTTTGTAAGGCAAAAAATGGGAAATTTAATGAATTTATAACGTTCTAATTAAGAAAATCATAAGTTTTTCGGCAATTGTATTCAGCAGTTTTTAATAACGACTATATAAGGATAATAATGCGCTGATCAGATTGTGTAAATTGTAATCGGTTGCAACGTAGTGAGTGCACAAACTTAGCTCGAAATGTCTTTGGGGGAAAGAGACTTATCTTGAAGGCCTGATTAAGGTAAAATAAAGTAACTTTATAAATGTGAAAAAATTCACGCGCATTGCGTATATAACACTAATTGATAAACAAGAAAAAAAAAATTCAGTTTATCATTTCATTAGCCGGGAAAAAATTGTCAAATAACTTGTTGAAAACGCAATTTTGCTAGACTGCAGCCTTAACAACAAGAATTTTTTTACTCTATTACAGCGCGTTTTCAATACTTTGTTTTGTTTAGTTACTAATAAAAGATTTCTTTGTTTCAGACATATGGATTCCGTGGATTTTTCAAAGGCGCAGTACCCAGGCTGGTTCGTAGAACTCTCATGGCGGCTATGGCTTGGACGGTATTCGAAGAAATAACTCGATCTATTGGCTTAAAATAATTCTAAATTCTTCATTTTTGTTTTAAACACAAAGTGAGTTAGAGCAGGTATATGTTCCTAGGTTTTCGTTTAAAATTGTATTGACACGCTTATATTAGTTTCATCTGTATGATTGTATGTAACCGACTCGTTTAGACTCGAATTTTATCCATTTTAAATGGTTATATCAAGGATTGGTGACAATACAATAATATTTTTGAGTAAAAAGCGTGTTTTTTTACTATATTTATTTTATTCTACTTTTTATCTGTAGCTTGTATAGCTTTATTTAATCTGTGTTATTTCTACTACATACATATTCTTTCATATTCTATGTTCATATTTTAAGCCATTAGATGGTTGAAGACTATTTACTTGTGTATTGTTTTGTTCGTTATTTTTGTAAGTTGTTAGCTTAAGCCGCAATAATTGTGATATTGTTACAAAATAAATATTGATGTTTACGAGAAACTGTTTCATTTATTACCTCGTTTGTTAATTTTACAGTTATAGTTACGTATATTAGATAAGGACTGAACAATTGCTCAAAACGCAGCCGGCTAGGATTACTAGTTCTAAGATTAGTAGTACTGGGGATTGCAATAATTATTAGTGGCTTTAGTTATCCAGCTTTTATATTTTAAGCTGTTAAAATTTTGAACGTCAAAGAAATTGAACTACTTAAGGTTGATGTTCCGACCGTCCCTCCATACATTTTTGATTACCTCTAAACACTTAACACAGACACTATTTCTTTAAAACTAATCATTTTATCACTTCTCTATAATGAAATGTGTGCGCGTTCGACCTTTTTAATCAATAATTTACAATATTTACTTAGAAAAACAACAGTAAAATACCGGAAAAATTTGACACTTCTACAGTAGTGTGCGTGACTTTTGCCAAGCGAAACACGACATAAAGCACGACATCTAGCGCATAGACTATATACTTATTACAGATCTAGCGCGTCTGTCTAAACGAAAGGCGATGTTTAGACATTGACGCGCTAGATGTCGTGCATTCGCGTTCGTTATCTTATGCATAATGAGCATAATTCTAATAAATCAAAGTTCTGTGTAAAAATTGAGTAATTTCATTTCCAATCGTTCAAAGAAAATAACAATAAAATAAAATAAAACTAATGACCTTAGAAACTATGTTTTTTTTTATTTATTACTCATTATTGTTCGTCCGTCGTAGGTCTGTAAACTGTATTGTACACTGAAGGTAAATGGTACTGTAGGTACTTTAGTTCGGCGTCGTCGCTCGTCGGCTTGATATAAAATTACATTCTTGATTTCATTGACACGCGCTATGATTTGCGCGCGGAATTTCTTGTGTTGTGAATTTATTTTTGTATGCTATGCATTTTAATTGATTCAAATTGCAATGTTTCTCTAGTATGCATTTGAGACTATATTGTAAATTGTAATAATTGATCGTGGGTATAGTAATTAATTATTCTAATAACGCAATTAGTAATATATGTATTTTCGGTGGGATTCAAAACAAAAAATTGGCCCGTGATTTTTATGAAATTTCACCACATTGCAAATCACATCAATCATAGTTCATACACATGTATGACGAAAGTGATTAGTATTGTGGCTAACATTGACTCATCAGTTCATCACTGAAACCAGTGATAAATCAGTACCTATATCATATTGTGTTTGAATATTTTTAAACAATGATATAAGTATACAATTATTATAAATCGGTAAACTATCAAAGTAATCACAAACTTGCAAACATTGGTAAAATGTCCAGTAGTTTATGAGCCTATTCATTACAATCAAACAAACAAACAAAGTTTTCCTCTTTATAATATTAGTGTAGACAAACACTATGAATACGATCACGAATGCAAATTCGGGGATTTTCTAATTATTGCTAAATAATAATTGAATTCGTTTTGAAATACTCTATAATTTTTAGTGTATAAATAGACATTTATAATGTGGTGCTCATTTTTTTTGTACTGCTAACGCTATTGTAGGTACCTATTTTCGTTGTTTTATTTCAAGTGAACACGGCCATACAATTTTGTCACGAGCCGCCTATGATTGTAGGTACTTTTGTTAGGCTCCTTCGTCGTCCGCGTCGGCTCGAAAGTTCTTGATTTCATTGTCACGCGCTATGATTTGCGCGCGGATTTTCTTGTGTTGTGAATTTATTTTTGTATTATTATTATTTTTTATTTATTTTTTTATTTTATTGATTCAAATAAAATATTTCACTAGTATGCATTTGAGACTATATTGTATTATGTATAATTTATCGTAGGTATAGTTATTCTTATAACGCAGTTATATTTTCGGTGGGACAATTTGACCCGTGATTTTTCTGAAATATCACCACGTTGCAAATCACATCAATCATACACACGTATGACGAAAGTATAGTGGCTATAATTGACTCATCAGTTCATCACTGAAACCAGTGATAAATCAGTAGGTACATATATCATATTTTATTGTGTTTGAATATTTTTTAAACAACGATATATACAATATTATTATAAATCGGTAAACTACCAAAGTACTTCCGAATTTTCAGACAGACAAACAAGTAGTTTGAACACGCAGTTTTCTTATACTAGTAGCAAAAATCAAAACCATAATATTATGTTTCCCTACTATATTTTACTAAAAGTCGAGTGCGTCGAAATCGTAAATAATAATATTATGTTTTTCACCTTCCTGGTTATTTTCCCATAGTAAATAGTGTTTTAGGTTTGTTGTTGTAGGTAGGAATAATAATAATTATTCTTACATGTTGGTTATGAAATGTATATTGAAATAATTTACTTTTACAAATCATTAGTGATATAAGTTTTGAGTGAAAATGCTTGGATCAGCATAATATTATATGGTACTTCAAATACATGTTTTGATAAAAAAAAACAATAGTGTAATAAAATAAAACTGCGTTTTATTGTAATCAATGTTGACAATTTTAAATTCCAAAATTATTGATCAATAAAATAGTTTACACCAACAAATATAACTTTTATTTTTATAACAATCGTTCATAATATAAACCGTAGCAGGTGGCGTTTTGAAGTTCTGTCTACTCATACAGAAAAATGGAAAACTTGTTTTTTTTGTAAACAATTTATTACTCATGTTGTTTGGCAACTCGAAGCGTGGTCGTCCGTCGTAGGTACTTTTGTTCGGCGTCGCGTCGTCGTCCGCGTCGGCTTGATATAAAACATTCTTGATTTCATTGACACGCGCTATGATTTGCGCGCGGAATTTCTTGTGTTGTGAATTTATTTTTGTATGCTATGCATTTTAATTGAATCAAATTGCAATATTTCTCTAGTATGCATTTGAGACTATATTGTAATAATTGATCGTGGGTAGGTATAGTAATTAATTATTCTAATAACGCAATTATATTTTCGGTGGGATTCAAAAAAAAAAATTGGCCCGTGATTTTTATGAAATTTCACCACATTGCAAATTATATATTATACAATTACAATTACAATTATTATAAATCGGTAAACTATCAAAGTAATTACAAACTTGCAAAATATGCTTTTTCGAATTTTCAGACAGACACACAATTTTATTAGTTTGTTTTAGCAAAGTAGGTACCTATACCTATACGCTTACGTCGCGCGTCGCGTCGTCGAAAACGGTGCGCCCAGAAACAAACATACCTAATTCAGTTACAATCCTTTTTTTGTTCCGTAATTTATTGTATTTATTCTAATACGATTTTTTTTATTCGTCGGCCAGTTCTACTAGGTATAAAAAGATAAAATTGAAATATAATTATTGTAGCGACAGCCATATTATGTTACTATGTTTTCGTAAATATGTTTTTCACCTTCCTGGTTATTTTCACATAATCTTATCTTCTTATATATAAAAATGAATCGCAAAATGTGTTGGTAAGCGCATAACTCGAGAACGGCTGAACCGATTTCGATCATTCTTTTTTTATTATATTCCTTGAAGTACGAGGATGGTTTTTATGTAGAGAAAACGTAAATATTATGTACCACGGGCGAAGCCGGGGCGGACCGCTAGTATATATATATAAATGAATCGCAAAATGTGTTGGTAAGCGCATAACTCGAGAACGGCTGAACCGATTTCGATAATTCTTTTTTTATTATATTCCTTGAAGTACGAGGATGGTTCTTATGTAGAGAAAACGTAAACATGTACCACGGGCGAAGCCGGGGCGGACCGCTAGTCTTATATATAAAAATGAATCGCAAAATGTGTTGGTAAGCGCATAACTCGAGAACGGCTGAACCGATTTCGATAATTCTTTTTTTATTATATCCCTTGAAGTACGAGGATGGTTCTTATAGCTAGAGAGCTAGTTAGTTTAGTTTTAGTGCAGTGGCAGTGTAAATGTTGTTGTTGAGGTTATGTAAATTTAACACTTTAGTTAACTACCAAGATATAAAGAAATGAGGATAGGACACAATAACTATTGGTTGAGGTATTTATAAACTCATAATATACTTTTAAAAAAATCACGTTTTAATAAATTTCTAGAATTAAATTAGAACAGCTGATTCAAAATAGCCTAAAAAATCTTAATAATAATAATTACGCTTCACAGCAAGAAGAAATGTACCATATGTACCCGCACAAAGTCGATATTGTGTTGCCTACCGTTCGACTCAATGGCTAGGGTTGTAACTACCTTTAATAATTATTACCAAACAAATAAACCGAGTGATGCGAAATAACCATAATTCTTTTAGAGTTTGATAAAATGATCAGGCAGGTATTTTCTTTAATCCTCTGAATTCTCGGTTACTAAATTGTATCGTTGAAATTATTCTTAATCGCGTAAATTTAATAAATAATCATATGGAAAACACTTTTCATTTGTTTTTTTACTTTCACGCCCAACTGCTATACAATAATTACGTTGTTTCGGTATTTTGACGAGAAAACGCAGGAAACATCCGTTGTATCATTTTAGATAGATTGTATATTTTGTATCTGTAGAATTGAAATCAAAGCTATGTATATGTTGTCTCCATTCTTTTCTTATCGGATTGTTGATCCCAATGCGAATGCGTCACTTAAATTTTATAAAAGACAATTAAGAACATCAAAAATAAAGTGATACGTAAATATTTCACAGTGCAATATATTATGTAATTAATAATAATTATATATTTATGAAAAAATAATTACATCAGATTTAATAATAGCAATTGTTTTGAATGTACATAATATGAATAAATGATTACATCATAATAGTAATAATCACAATTGTTTTATTTCCCATTTGTTGCAACCCTAGCATATTTTCATGTAGCAGCAGAAGTACCTACACTGGCGGCGCGGCGGCATCGTGCGACATCAAAGGCATTGCCTTACTAGGTAAGTTTATAATGACTCATTTCTTTTATTATATAATTTACGTTTTACTTTTACAGAATCCGATTCAATGGATTATGAAGACGAGTCACACAACGCCATACGATAGTGATGATGAATGAACATTTCAATAAATGCATGCGTGTTTTTTTATGTTGTTTTGTAATTGTTAATTGTTTCTTAAATAAAGAAATAAACTAAATATTTAAATGATGATTTGTTATTTGCAACACAACTTTATATTTGAGATTCTTTACAAATGTATATTTAGTTTTGTATCATCAAATTTATAAATTTTATTCCATAGTTTTCAAAATTAAATGTAAATGACCATAAAAACATTAATAAAGTAAATCATTGATGTAAGGTCAGGGAACGTAATACATATATAGGGTCAACCGGGGCAAATGCAACTATGGGGCTATGGCAACTAGTTATCATAACTAATTTATTAGAGTTGTTGTAATATATCGCCACCTATGATTCAATAACTCAACGACTAATAAATCTTACAAGTAATAGATGGTGCCACTACGATGAAAACTATTTGATTTATAGGCCATTTTGTCAAACCGCTATTTTGAAGTTGGTGTGCGTAAAAACAGGTGTCGAGTTTTACAGACAAAAAAATTGTTTAGGAGTGATTTTTTGCAGGTGTTTTTGATTGGACACGATTATCACAAGCCGTTATGCATATTTCATTTATATTTTTAATGCGTTAGTTGACTCTATTTTGTGTTATTGATGCAGTTACAATTGCCTCATGAAAATTTTACTGTGGGGTTATTGCAACTGTGAGGTTAGTTACAATAGCCCCTTATATTTTTGTATGAAACTGAAAACACTAGTGATGTGACAGTGTCGATATTTTTATTATGTATCCTTCTTGGTAGTCAAAATATACTTTCTTTATGATTAATTAAAGAAGAACCATCGATTATTTCTTCGATATTATACCCAGAGACGGGTTCATAAGTAAAATTAAAATTAGATAAAGCGTGGTTAAAGACTATAAGTAACTAAAAACGATAGGTAGGATATTTCTGTGATTGTTCAAGTAATTTTTAGTTAACGGTTGATTAACTAATAAACGTATTTTGTTTGGTTTACGTTTTTAACAATATTTAACACAAAGAATTTTATTTGTTCTGACCAAAAACTAAAATTGATTTAGTAGGTAGTAAACTGTAATTTTTTTTTGTTGCGATTTAAAGTGGTAAATCAAAGTAGGTACATGAGATTTTCCTCTAAATAATGCGGCGCCATCTACGATCGCAACGTTATTGTATAGATAACGTTATTGTATATATATATATATAGAATAATAAAAATATATCGATGAATAAGTTTCTTGCATTCCCCACACTAATTCTCTAACAAATAGTTGCATTTGCCCCACATTTAGAAAAATAAGATTTTTCCTGAAAACTCGTCCTTGCTACACGGTAATCCAGTTCAAAATCCTATGAATAACATGAAATCTCATAAATATATTCTATATTCGTTGTTTTATATGAAATAGAAGAAGAGCTATGGCAGTTAGTTGCATTTACCCCCGACTAGGGGTTAATGTAACTTTTTCTACCAATTTTAGGAAATATTCTCACTACCAGTTATTTATAAGACTACTGTATTGCTTGATTGGTTTAAAATAATCTTGAATAAATACAAAAAACAATAAATGGGTCAAATAAATGACCAAATATAAAAGGAGATAACTGCAACCGATCAAACTTGAGACTTGTTATTTTTTAGTTGCATTTGCCCCGGTTGACTATACATCTGACCATGTAGAAGCTAAGTCTTGTTGACTGCTGAAGTCTGTAAAGTTTTGTTGTCTGCTGAAGTCTGTACGCAATGAAAATGTCTGCCGTTTCGAAAATAAGTTTTTAAGACCCTAATAAATAAAATATATGAATGGCAGATCTGGTCAAATACTTTCAAAATTGTATTTTTTTCAGCACTTTCATAAGTGTCTGCCAGAATGTTATCCGCGTGATAATGGTCTGCCATTGTTATTTTCCGATAGTAATAATAATCTATTTTCAAATATCAAAATGGCAGACGTGGTCAAATGGTTTCAAAGTTCGCCAAAAATTTCCACCTGTCTTACCTAAGCGCGCGCCCCGTCCACCACTCTGGGCTTAGTGACTCCTCATCTCATGTATAGTAGGTATAGGGGAATCAACACACAAAAATCCAGGTCTGGTCAAATACATACAGGTAGCTTTGCGCTAGCTCTCTAGCTATTACTTCTTATGGAGAGAAAACGTAAACATGTACCACGGGCGAAGCCGGGGCGGACCGCTAGTAAATAATAAAATAATAAATAGTGTATTAGATTTGTTATTGTATCTTGTATACCTACGAATAATTATTCTTACGTCTTGTTGGGAAATGTTCAAATACCTACCTATTGAAATAATTTACTGTTACAAATCATTAGTGTTATTAGTTTTGAGTGAATAGGCATGGATCAGAAATTCAGAATATAATATGCTACTAACTACTCAAATACATACATGTTTACACAACAAACACCACTGACCTCTATAACTTATAGTTAGTCAGTGACCGTCAGTGACAAACACTATGGATACCTACGCTCGCGAATGCAAATTCGGTGATTTACTAATTATTGATACCTAGTCATTGAATTCGTTTTGAAATAGCCTGTACTTTGTAATTTTTAGTGTTATAGACATTTATAAAATGTGGTGCTCATTTTTTTTTTGTAATAAATTATCCTGCTACGCTATTGTATTTTCGTTGTTTTATTTCAAGTGAACACCCATACAATTTTGTCACGAGCCGCCTCTGGCCTCTGGGTGAAATCAACCAGTCAAATGATTTTTGTTCTAATTGTATTTTGGTAGTAGTTTGTTTAGAATTTACATTACCATTGTTTAATTTTTATTTTGTATTTGCAGTAAAATAAAAAGATGAAAAACTTCATTAGGTATATTGTACGACACCTCACTCTGAATCGCGCTAGCGAAATTTTTTCGTTACAGAGCACATATACAACTTTCGGACAATCTTCATTGAGGCCGGCCGGCAAATCGAGTATGTCGAGAAACTTCACTTATTCGATGGAGGTATTCTACCTTCCTTCCTCCACAGTTGTGGGACCCCGACGTGCATTGAACACGCAGCTTTCTGATACTAGTAGCTAAAATCAAAACCACAGATATGTCTGTGATCAAAACCATAATAATATTTTTACCTATTATTTTACTAAAAGTCGAGTGCATCGAAATCGTAAATATGTTTTTCACCTTCCTGGTTTTTTTTCCATAGTAAATAGTGTTTTTGATTTGTTGTTGTATGAATAATTATTCTTACTTGTTGGTTATGAAATGTATATTGAAATAATTTACTTTTACAAATCATTAGTGATATTAGTTTTGAGTGAAAATGCTTGGATCAGCATAATATCATATTTGCTACTTCAAATACATGTTTTGATAAAAAAAAAACAATAGTGTAATGTAGGTAATAAAATAAAACTGCGTTTTATTGTAGGTAATCAATTTTGACATTATTTATTTCCCAAAATTACAATAAAATAGTTTACGCCAACAAATATAACTTTTATTTTTATAACAATCCTACTTCCTACTAATGCGAAAGTTTGTGAGGATGTGTATGTGTGTGTTTCACGCAAATACTACTGAACCGATTACAATGAAATTTAGCACACATATAGAACGTAACTTGGACACATTGAATAGGTTTTATCCCGGAAACCCCACGGGAACGGGAACTATACGGGTTTTTTTTTGAAAATGCGGGCGGAAAGCTAATCGTTCATAATAATATAAACCGTAGCAGGTGGCGTTTTGAAGTTTTGTCTACCCATACAGAAAAATGAAAACCACAGGAGATTGCCCAAGTGACTATGGCACTTGGTATCGCAATCAAACTTATTGTGTCAAGATGAAATATAGCTCAATTTAAAGCTTGATGTTAGTACTTTTAGATATGATTAAAGTTTTTACGTAAATAAGCCGCAGTTCGCGACAATAAAAATAAAACAATAGTTTTATTCAACACTTCAAAAAACTACTTAATCGAGTTTAAACTAACGATGAACGTTAAGTTTTACATTTATTACATAGGTAATATTTTAATTTACAAGACAAATGTGAAAAGTAAATCGTAATTTAAACATTATTTCAAAATAACATCGAACAATGCGTCGAACACATTCATTTGACATTTCAAATAGAAACTATGACATATGACGTTTGCAAGAGAGATAGATATAGGTATGTGTCAAAACAAAACTTTTACTTTTATTTCTATTTATTCGGTATAATTACAACTTAATAGTGATAAATATGATCATTATAAATACAAATAGGAATTAACAATATCACGAACACGTGACACAACTAGTATTTTACCGATTCCATACGTAGTCATACATGTTTCAAAAGAAAAACTTTTACTTTTACTATTATTTCAATTTATCCGGTTTAATTAAGACTTAATATTGATACATATGATCATTATAAATACAAATAGGAATTAACAATATAACGAATACGTGGCACAACTAAAATTTTACCGATACCACCCGTGGTCATTCTCCTTTGTGGGTCATTTGTAACAGGATGGCGGTTCTACAGCGAAAAAAGAAAAATGATGGTCAGAACGCTGATACCGGATACCTTAAGATACTGTAATATAAAATATTACTAGATTAGATAAAATATTATAGGTAGTATCTTCACCGTGTGTGACGCGCTTTACATTCACGCCATCTAGAGTTAAATCTTTATCATTTTTGTATACGTCTGTGTGTGTAAACGACCCTGTATGCAATGACAGATGTTAAAACGCATAATTTTACCGAATTGGGTGGATTTTAAGGCAATGATATAACATCACTACATAGTATAAAACAAAGCCACTTTCTCTGTCCCTATGTCCCTATGTCCCTATGTATGCTTAAATCTTTAAAACTACGCAACGGATTTTGATGCGGTTTTTTTTAATAGATAGAGTGATTCAAGAGGAAGGTTTTAGTATATAATTTATTATGTTTTAGACAAAGCGGGCGAAGCCGCGGGCGGAAAGCTAGTATTTCAATAAAATATAATATTCAGTAACCGCCATGACTATTCCTAGGTTTGATGACTATTCCAATTACGCAAAAACTCAAATAAACTAGAAATGTAGAATTCAGCGCCATCTAGCGGGATATTGGCTGGGAACAGATCGTTGCAATCACCTTAAATGTAATTGACCATATTTGTGCGTAAATTTAATATTTTTCCTACATCATTATTCCTAAAGTTTATTTGGTCGCATTAAATTTGCAAATTTTTAGCATTAAAATGTAAGTTACCAAGTAATCAAGGTACCTATCGAGTTGGTGAGCACAACTTTCCAACAAACATTACTATTTTATACATAACGTCAAGTTTTGCTTATAACGCCATCTAGCCTATAGGTGTAGTAAATAATACCACAGATAATACTATAAATTATTGAATGGTTATAAAATTATAAGCCTTTAAATTACTTACATAACATTAGCAGGGTATCTTATGACTATTAAAAGGTAAAAATGCCTATTTGTTAAAAAGTCCATCACCATAATAGCCACTGGAACCTTGGAACAGTTATTTAAACCGATAAACCGAATTACATCACATTGATCAACATATAGAACAAAAGAAAACCACATGTTGGTAAATAAAAGAAATGTATTTTACATATTTACACATTTGAACTAAATTGACATCATATAAACTCAATGCCTTCATATTTAAGGTTTTCAACTAGTGTATCTTCTAACAACATTCGTCCGTCTATTGTAAATGCAGTTATGTATGTGGCCGTTTTTCCTTCAAACTCTGTAGTTTTTAAAGCGACAATGGCTTCATCTTTTGATCCAGGAATAAACTTGAATGAAGAGAAACCATGTTTTGGTTGGAGTTTTGTTATCTGAAAATAATAAAATATACAATGAAAATAAAAAATTAAGTAGTTTTTTTAGGAAATAAAATAATGAAATTAGGAAGACTTTATAGACAAACTCATAAAAAATTAATTTTATTAATCCTCATTATCATTCCCATTTGGTTAATTTTTGTAACCAAAATCTCTATCCCCAAGTTCTAATCTATTTTTCACATACATGAAAATTACTCAAATTTGTATTATGTAAAAACTAACGCTATTATAAATTTGAAAGTGTATTTCATACATTTATTATCAGTAAAAAGTAAAAACTAACCTGCACAGCCTTGATATTGCTAAAATTATTATCCGCAGTGATCAAATAATTGCACCCCATAACTTCGTCTTTAGTTTCATTGTACGGTTCATGACTACATCGCCTTGGCAAGAAGTACCACTTCTCGTTAATTGGTGACCACACACCAGACTCATGGATCATGTAGCCTGGCCAGTCTATGCCTATGGATCGTCGTACTGCTTTATATTGGTGCACCCAGCTTAGATGCTGTACCTGAAATGCGTATTTTGCTTACTGTTTGTTGTTGCACTGTGGCATTTACAAATAATAAAAAAATATACCTAATATGTAGGCAAACTTGCATGAGAAGTGATGACTTTGATCATTAATAACAACTACTACGACATGAACATGAAAAATCAATGAATAAAAACATCTTCATTTTACAAAGCACCAAAACTCCAACTCTTTAATTTTTTTAAAGTTGGATTTATTTAAGTGCAAGTTTAAAAGAAAGTGAAGTTGTAACAGTATCTATATTATATTTTGTTGGTAGTTATATGGTAATGTGTCTGGCACTTTGTCAATATATAATCCTTAAGGTCAATCTTTTTAACATAATATTCACATCTACACATTTACAACATTTTACTCCCACCTAGATAACTATAAACATATTTAATTTTTAAACCTCTTCCTAATAAATATTAGTAATGGATTAAAAGTTCTTATCATGGTTTCGTCTAGATAACTTATTTCTGAGAATATAAAATTAATCTTATCTATAAAAATGTTATTAAAACTACAGTATTCATAGCTTCATTAGACTCTATCAAGATAGAATGAGTGAATGAAACATTTTTATTTATTACTTGGAATCTTTCATTGTTAAACTGCACTTATTGGTGTTGGCATTTTATTATATTACCCTTCTCAATAAATGGATTATCTAACACAAAAATAACTTTTCAGTTTGATCCAATAGTTTATGACATGAATGGGTCTAACCAAAAACATACTTTTTAGCTTTATAACATTAATAAAGATATAAATACCTCTCCATGTATGTTGATAGCTTTAACCCACATAGGGTCATATGTTTGGAACTCTCCACTGGCTGTGGTCCACTCTTTACCCATAGACCCAACATAGAGGATTTCATCTTTGATTGTCGCCCATTCAGATTTAAAACCTTTTTCATTGTAACCATTGCCGTCGGATAATATCACCCATGGCACTATTTTGTTGTTTACTATTTCAAAGATCTGTGAAATAGCGAATTATTTAAATAATTGTATTATTTTGAACAGATATAAAAAACTTTTAACTGTAAAGATAATATTAGATATTTGTGTAATAAAATATATTTTAAATGAGTTTCAAACTTGAATAACTGAAACAAAAAGTATATTATTAAGTTCTACTTACCATTCCTGATCTATCATCAAAAGTAAGCAATCTCCCATCATACACAATCAATTCTGACAGTTCCATTCCTCGACCCTTGTGTGAATATGTTGATGAAAGCAGTGTTGCCGGGATGGTGTCCCAAGAAACAGTCACATACTTCTTCACAGGGTTATAAGTTAATAACCCTCTTTTCAGGTAACTATTGTACGTGTGATCCTTCGTATTGCTTTTAGAATTCGTATCCAAATCAGCCACTATTCCTATCCTAAACGTAAAAGTATCTCCGGAATGTACAACAGGCGAAAGTGGGTAAGTGGCATTATATGGACGTGAAATCTTAGTCCACCGATTCAAAGAGTGCGAATGGTCACTTGTCCACCAATTATAATAAAATAACACTAACAAAAATACTCCTAATAAAATTATAAGCAACACAAACTGAGGTTGTAATCTCACTGTATTTCCTACTCTATATGTGGCAGGAGTCCGAAGCGCCTTGCGCCAATCACGAAGACCACGCATTTTACGTTCTTCAAATTCGTAATAGTCATACATAACGTATCAATAATGAATTAATTCATTGTAAAGATCACTCGCGATTCAATGTAAAAATTAATAAATGACTAGTAAAATAAAGATGAATTATAAAAAAGTGGTAATATACACGACATATTTACTAATCGTGTTATAATTTTACGAAACGTGGAAATTTCTTTTACATATTGATAATACACCAAAACTTGAACACCTTAATTTATTTATGACATATTGTTCTACAATCTGTAATGACAATTGACGGCTGACATTTATTTTGACATTGAGGATTCTTAATAATTGACGTCATCATCATCATCATAGCACCTATCCTTTTTGATATGTCGAATTAACAGATTATAAAATTGTAATGTTGACTGTTTGTAGCTAAAAAAAATAATATATAGTATAGAAACACACATAGTTTGGACCAGGTAGTTATATACTAATTTTTGGTTTTCGTTTCGACTGCAGTAAAGTGGCAGTAAAAGATCTCCAAGAGATCTTCGTAAATCCTTTCCTTTGATCACGCATGCGAAGACGCATGTGGCCATGTAATTGCTATTTGCTACTCCATATTATATATTTTATTGAAATGGAAAAAATCATGCTTATTACAGCTCTTTTCAAATTAATATACAGTACACAATTTCAACCGCATTTCTCATTTTAATTTTGAAATGATGCAAAAAAGTTGTTGTAAACCATGGTTAAACCTCTAAGCACTTCTTACTGCCTTAACTCACAGATATATAAGAGCGAGCGCCCACGAGCAACTTTGTCTCCGCAACAATTTTGTCTCCGCAACTATTTTGTCTCTCCAGCCATGGGCTAGTATGAAAGTGCGCGTACGTAGCGACGCAACTCCCGGGAGACTTTTTTGTCCGCGGGTTCGGAGACAAGCCCGCGACGCAACTGTCGCCCTGTCTATTGGTTTCTTAGATCATTAAGTAATGGATAACACTCGCAGGCGTTTCCCCTTTTGCCGAGGTATAAGATTATTTTCATCGAAAAATCTTATCCTTTCATAAAAACTACTTGCGTAATCGATTACAAGCACTCTGCGTATTCGTAAAACGTCGAACGGACGTCTGCGAGTGCTCCGCTAAAAATGCCGTTTTGTACTGTCAAGTCGTGCAGAAGCAATTCAAACATGTCGAATATTAAAAAAGATGGAATAACCTTTCATTTGTGTATATTTTTTTATTTTTTTAACGTACATTTCTAATAAAATGCAATTTCTAATAATCGTCGATGTATCGTTTAGCGATATGATCAAGAAAAATAATCGAGTCATGTTTACTCGATCATTGATGCGGCCCCACGAGACTATCATGGAAAGAAAATATACAAATTTAATCTTTATGAACTAGGAGATAAAGTTGAATTTAGAACGCCTTAATGAACCGCATTCCTTACGAGACTATCTTGTAAAGAAATACAAATTTAATCTTTATTACCTAAGTGATAAAGTTGAATTTAGAACGCGATACTGAACCCCACTCCACATGACTATCTTGGAATGAAATACAAATTTAATCTTTATTATCTTAGTGATAGAGTTGAATTTAAAAACTCGTCGCTTAAAAGGTCGTAAATTTTTACGACTTTCGTTGACACAAATTATTTTTGTGAATGTGTGATTATGTTTCATTGTGTTTCATCAGTGTGAGTTACCCTCCCCGCACCAAAATCAGCAGAAAGTTTAGTTAGAACATTTGCCAGCGTACTCCATCCATTACTTAATGATCTAAGATTGGTTTCAATGCAAGTGCGCGCACGGCGACAAAAATGTTGCCAGGCGACGGCCGCCGGCCAGTTGCCGCGTAACCGGCGTAGCGATAATACCTATTTATGTCAACGTATTTATTCTCGTACACAGTAGTTTTAACCGACTTAAAAAAAAGGAGGAGGTTATCAATTCGGCCGGTATATTTTTTTATGTATGGACACCGATTACTCCGAGGTTTCTGAACCGGTTTACGTGATTCTTTTTTTTTTTTTGATGCGGAATGGTGTGGAATTGGTCCCATAAATTTTATTCGGATAAGCCCAGTAGTTTTTATTTTATGAGCATTTTTGTCTGGTCTCGATGACTTAATTGAAATGTAGCAAGTAACTTTGATTTATTTCCAGGTAACCGATTGAGCTGAAATTTTGTATACGCATGTAAATTGGATAGCGATGAAACATTATTATGAGATAGAGCTGATTTGATGATGGAATCGGAAGGTGGCCATATGAACTTAGTAATATATTGACTCAACTTTATAGAGTTTGAGCTCGTTTGATTCGTGTTGAAAAATACACTAAAAAGTATCTATTAAATAAAAACTACTTTACTTTTTACAATTACGATACATATCTATACTAATATTATAAAGAGGAAAGGTTTGTAGGTACATATGTATGGTTTTCAGTTTTCACGCATAAACTACTGAACCGATTACAATGAAATTTAGCACACATATAGAGGGTAACTTGGATTAACACATAGGATAGGTTTTATCCCGGAAATCCCACGGGAATGGGAACTATGCGGGACAAGAGCACAGACCACAACCGTCTCTTCTAAAACCATGTTGATAAATGAAGAAAATTTTAAAGAAAAAGTTGCGTTGCTGTCGCTTTCGTGTGCGCATCGTTCAAAACTTTGCGAGGAGACAGCGACAGAGACAAAATAGTTGCCGGGCAACTAAGTTGCTCGTGGGCGCTCGCGGTAATAGGTATATTTTAGGGTCAGCAAAAGGTGTAGGCATGACGACAGTATCCATAAATGATCGTATTAGTGTTTTTAAGGGAAAATGTACAATAAATAAATTCAATATAGTGACTTAGAAATCTTAAAACCATTAAGATTAATGAGATTATCAATAAAATAAAACATTGAAATTCTGCAGTTAGCCATTTTGACTAAAACACGCGTGACGTCACGCTTAAGTAAACAACTCGCGTCAGATGTGTTTTGTTGTTATGAATATGTTGAGAATACGCATTTTTATTTATTTTCTATTGTTTCACGTATGCTTTATCGACTCAGAACAGAAATACAATTGCGAATTCACGAATACGTGGTTCGGGGTTCTCCACACCAACTTTATACAATCATTTCTTATTATTTCTCGCTTGAAATAATTACTAACACATTTTTGAGCATTATTTTTATGTGGATTCATACTGCAATACTGCACACCACTCATAAACTTTGAAATTCGTTTCTATAACACATATTACATAAAGACTTTTTTAATTTTCTTCGCAATGCGTACAAATAATTACGTATTTACCAAAGTTTGACGTCACGCCTACGCCATGACACCTGTGAGCTGTTTTGGCACAGATAATAAATATTTTTTGAAAAATGGCTTTTATCTTCGTTAAATTTAAGTATATTACCGAAATATAGGGTTTTTCTTGTAAAGTAAACGTATACACACATTATGGAAGAGGATTTCAAAATCTTTCGTCATGCCTATTGTACATTAAACTTTTTATGAATTTTCAATAAACCATAAACGCTTATTAATAATATTAAATAGTGACGTGGTTATTGACACGATTGACGATACTCAAATTATAGGAAGCAAAATAGTTTAAAAAAAATTAGAAATCGAGATGCATGGTCAATTTACCAACGTTCTCTGGTACTTAGAATTTTATGCTTTCATTGTTGTACTAATAATATTTTTCTGCTTCATATTATATTTAGCAAATATTAATTACGTTTCATACAATATCCGATACGATATGCGTCAAAAGTAAGTACAACTCCCAAATTTATTCTCGCAGTAGGTGTATTTAAACGCATACCTAAGCCATCTTTGCACTTTAAAACCGAAGCGAAGCGAATGCGTTAAAATAAACGCATCCAAACCTGAAGTCTGAACTCTGACATAATTATCCCATTCGAATATTGATGCTTTTCATCTTCTTTTCATATAGATCAACATTTGCTTTCGATTTATTTATTCTTTATAATCATCATGCTGTTTTTTAATGACGGCTAAACATGTTGTACCCACTATAAGTAAAAATGTAACATCTAAAAAGGGTATCATTTAAGCTATCATCAATTTAATTAGTTTTGTGTTTCTTAAATAATAGGGTTTGTCCTCAAAATAGTAGATCTGTCACCAAAATGTAGTCACCAAACAATGCAAAATCAGTTCCACAATAAATCACCTAAAATCCTGAGATATAAGGTCTAGTACCAAATAAATGTTTTTGTATGTATTATAATAGGTGTGTCCTAATAAGTATTTAAGCAAACTAATTTAAAGAGATCACCAATAAATCATATTATGTTACTAGAAAATTGCATTAAGTTCAAATAAAAAATTAGGTTTGTCATTATCGTTTCAACCAAAAGATTCTGCTACTTAGTCTGCTACTCCTAAGGTTCTAAATTTCCACTGGTAGTATAAATTATATTTAAATAAAATTTTTAGCAGAGTAGTAAATAAAACAATTAAAGTCAAAATATTGATTGTTTAAACAAACTGATTGTTGAACAATCAGCGCTGGTTTAAAATAGCTGGCTTATGGCTAGCAGAATAGTAGATAAAACACTTAATTAAGTACTTAAAGTTAAAAAAATCAATATTTATTCTTAAAAATAATAACCGCTGAATAATCAGCTCTGGTTTAATAGCTGGCTTATGGCTAGCATAATTTGTAGATAAAACACATAATTAAAGTTAAAATAATCAATTTTTAAAGCGCGCCAATTTGTCTCCGCCCCTTTGATCATTTTTTCATTAAAATTATAAATTGATGTATTAAATTGGTAACCAATGCTATTAATTTAATATCTGAACGAAATAAAATGTTACTACTGTATTGGTGACAAAATATCAAATAAAAAGGAGTCGCAGTCAGGGATCGATAATCGATTTATTTGGTGACAGATCTACCATTCTGAGCACAGAGCTATTATTTAAGTAACAAAACTGTTATTATAAGAACGAAGTTTATATTCATGTAATGCAATATAATTTTATTGGTTATCGATGTCTTATTTTACACATATATTAACATTAATTTGATAATTCATACCTGGGAACAATTTTTGTTTATCTGAGAACGAAAATATTTCGTGGTGATAGATCTATTTATTAGGTGATACAACTTGATGACAAATATAAATTTTGGTGATAGAAAATATAGTTCCCATCTAAAAATACCATGTTTAACGTAAATAAAGAATTATGAATTATGAATTATGAATTATGAATCAGCTTACCACTTTCCTATTATGTATATGTAAACAGAATGGAAATTTTCTATGGGCCATGGAGAAAAGTACCAATTTTAAATACTGAAAATAGCAAATTTTGCTGAAAGAAAACATTCCTTTATTTTTAAAGAGAATAATGTATATAACCTTCTTTTAGATACATGGCTGATGGGACTTGGTTAATACAAAGCTAGTTCGATGATCAGCACAGAAGCAAAGCAGAAGATTTTATTGTGAGAACGACTAATTTTTATTAGCAGCTTCATCTACTCAATATACTTACCTACATATAAGTATATTGATGATGATAGACCTAAGTAGTATCTTATCTTTTACTTCGACTGATTGTATAAAAAGTAAAATGTATAGTAGAAGCCTTGCAAGAAACATACGTAAAAATTAGCTTAACCACCTGGTAAGATCTCTCGGTTTAATTAATAGTTATTGAATAGTATGAATACCCCGTTCCTTCTGTTAATTGCCGTATTTTTAGTAAGTAGGTGGTGAGACATTTTTACGATTGGCAATGAGCGTTATTCTTGTTGCAAAAAGAGTCGGAGTATTGTAGACGTAGAAATGAATATATTGTATTTTTTGTTTGCAACTACAACATCAATCTACAAATAAGATAAATATCTCTTTCTGCAATATTTTAATTAATCTAGTCTATAATATTATCTCTACAAAACTTTAACTGTTCTCGCACTGTATCAAAGTTTTACTTTTCTTTCTAACAGACGTCAAAATTTATCAGTCGGAAAAACAAGTGTGAAGAAAAAGGAACCCAATCAGAGGCCAGTCTGCTGTGATTTGGGATGTATCTGGTTCTGTCGGCTCATAGGCAGTATAGTTACGATTGCATTGTGTTATTATTTCGCATATACCCTCATTTCTGATACCAAACTCAAGTTCGGATTATTTGTACCCTGAAAGTTGTTAAAGACGTTACAATTTTATAAACCTTAAGCTTTAGCTTATCACAGCTAGCCTAATAATTATTGTTATCATCATTCATGAGAATAAAATACTAATATAGCAACAAGTTGTTTAATTTAAATACACTTTACATTCCTTACTGAATCGGAATTTATTAACAAACCTGTGTCATTATGCACTTTACTTTTCAAAAGGTCAAAAGTATTTTTTGTCAAATTAAACCATTTACTTTAATGTATACCCATGAATGAGGCTTTCATCATTATCATCAGGAGAAACTTTCATCAAGATCAAAACAATAAATTCAAAGAAATAAAAAAATATTTCGTCTGTGGTTCTGTCTACTTTCGAATTGGCGAATTTGTGTCTATGTAATAAGAACAAAGAGGTGATAATAGTGTTCTAATTGAATCTAATGCGATTCTAAATGAAAGTGAAAATTAAATGGAAGAGTAGCAAAATAATAAGAGATCAATTTGCAATTTTTAGCCCACATAATATTATGAGCGTAATCATGACTCGTAATTTTATTGATCATTGTATAATTTACACTAATTTACCAGTGAGATTTTTTGCTATTAAATATATTTTAATGTATTGTCTATGAGTAGTCTGCTGTCTGTGGTCATAGGTGTGATTACGCACTATATTACTTTTAGCATGTATTTTAAAGCGTATTTTAATTAATGATTCCTCAAAATCGGTGCCTATAATTGTGAGGAAATGATCACAATTTTTGTGCATTTCTTTACCTATCTTGTCTTTTTGAAACTAGCATTGGTAAAAATAAAAAAATATACTAAAATATACTGTGTAGGTAATAGAGTAATACGCGATGGAAGACCCTATAACATTTTATTACAACCAACTAAACATGTAGGTAGGTAAGTACGTAAGCGTTTAATAGCTTTTTTCCTTTAATGTTTATTTAATTATAATTTTTCATACGAAACCATAAAAAATATGGATTGCTTTTCCGTTCTCTCTTTTATATTATAGAATTAATAGTCATTAATAATTTATAGTCATATTTGATTTTCAACGATCCTCCCCGTCAAATTCTGTTTCAAATGGATCGTATCAATTCGGTAACGAGTAATATAAGAATGTACTTTTAAAATCTAAACTATTATTTTGTCGCATGTCTCGGAGATTGCAATTTTCTATAAATTTGGGACATGTCAAAATTAAGTATGATATCTGAATTCGGTGTAGCTGACGATCGAATGATACTGTCGGCTGCCTACTTCTAATAAAAAGCAATTCACTGTCTACTTTAATACCATATATCTCGATGACCCAGAGCTATCTGATCGATTCTACGATCCTACTTGCATTTTAACAAACAAATTTGGAGTGAGCGCGTGACAAAAATAAATATTTGGTCTAGATGGGGTGAGATTTCGTCTCGGTCAAACGAGTACAAGTCTTTGTTTTATCTTTTCGTAAGTCATGTTTGTGTTTTGGGCTACTAAGTGGAAAGGGGCGGAAATTTACATAGCTACGATACTGTTTTGTTTTTACAAATAATATCGAGTACTTGGAAAGATTTGAATTAAAATCAGGGATGGGTTATAAATCGTAGATATCGCCCGACTTATATAGTTTTGGTTATAGAGACGTCTTGCTTTTTTAAATCTGTAAAAAAAATGAAAGGTTTTGATTAATAAATAATAAGTATGATTCACTTTGTTCAAGGAAATTGTTAAATAAACTGAATTAGAGATAAATTTAATATTTATATTATTAAAATCTGCTTTGACTCATCCCTTAATTTCACTAACTTCATAACATTAATTTATCAAGTTATGTTAAAGTATAAAATTTAATTAAATGCTATTTTAATGAGATATCAATTATATAAATCATAAATTGCTACCACTTTATTAAGCAGTGAAGTTAAAAAGGGACTTTATGTTCTATATAGGTAACTTTACGCCATGTAATTATGGGTCTTTATCCCTATAATGATGAGAACCATTTCATACCTGACTGACAGCCCGCTGTAATTTATAGTCCTTTCCACCTAAGATGATTTCTGTGACACATGGATTTTTGACACGTGTAGAGATGTCTTTACTGAAATCATATCAATTGTTTTCGATAATCGATAATATTTTATATGGAAATTAAATCGATTTGAATAAAGTACCAAAATTAGTTTTTTCGGCATTTCGCCAACAATTAACTAAGGAAACTTAGCAAACAACAGCAACAAAAAGTCAACATTAACAATTAGTAACAATAACAGAATACCACGTAAAGTATCATTATAAAAATGCAACTTATATACAAGGCTGAGGCACTCGTACAGACGATTGTCTCGATTGACAAACGATCACAAGATGGGCGCCGATTATATGATTTTCCAACTCTATGATTTTTCAACGATCCATTTCATGTACACAAATTGCGTAGGTATTATATTTTTGTGTTATTTTATTTTATTTTTCATTATATTAAACTAAACAATACTGTTTTCGATTTATAAGTTTAAGATGTTTTATTTTTATATTTTTGGCAATAATTCCGCCATAAAATAAAAATATTATGCACTAAAATTATTTTGGCGTTTTAAACATAAAATACGTAATTCGGAACACGATGAAGTGTCACAGGAATCATCATAGGTGAAAAGGACTATAATTAGATATAAAATTGATTAAAATGTACTCTTATACACAGGAAGAATATTAAATCAAAAATTCATAGAATCAAGTACTCAATTCGCAACTTCTGTTCATAGAGCAGTTGTAGCGCAGTGATGATCAGTGCAGTGACATATTTGATTTGAAGATCTCGGTCTAGTCGGTCCTCGGACCAGCCCGAAATCTAAATATGCTCTTAAATCGAAACTCTAATTAGTTAACAATTTATGTATTTTTACTCAAAACAATTCAAAAACTGCATGCATGATATATTATCTTCCCAAAATTAATCGCGTGGAAGGCTTAAATAATTACTTAATATAAAAATAAGATAAACTTTTCACTCTTTAATTGGCCCGTATTTATTTACGCTGTTTTCAAAAAATATAGTTTCTTTCAATTATTAATATTAAGTGCGTGCATTACATACGAATTAATACACGCACTGAATTATGCTCTAATTAAGAAATTACGTTAATTTAGATCCGATAAGTAACACAAAAAGTTAAAAGCCTTCTCATTTCTAAAGTAGACTATGTATGGCGTTTCATCTCGCTGATACGATCTTAAATTTCTAACAATGCTATTATTTTTATAGCACCAAGCATGTTATAAACATCTGAAGAAACATGCACTTAATTGTATGGGTTTACCTATATAAAGTATCTAATGGTTACAGCCGGATGCAAAACAATAATTCCAATAAATGTTTACATTATTAACTAGGTAATAAATAATAATGTTTTGACTAGTGTCTAGAACGCCAGAATACTTTTACCTTATCAATATTACCTTTATTGGATTCTATTAAGTATTGTTGATCACAAATTCTTAGCATTTGAAAAAACATGTAGATACCTATGGGATATTGTTCATGGTCTAAGAGCCCGTTGGAGATCGTCCTTCACCGATCTGATAACCAAATGAGACGTATTTTTTATTAAATATTTTTTATAAACAAATATGCCTATAATTGCTTGCCTATCGAAAAGTGGTCATGGCTATTTTTAATTAAATTAACTTTTATCGATTTTTTTTCATCACCTTCATACTTTTGATAACCAAATGAAATTTATTTGACTGATAGTTTTTGATACACAGAATATGCCTAGGTATGCTTGCCTATTCATGTCAGTGTATAACTACCTGGCAAGCAGGTGTAAACGGGTAAGTCTAAATAGGTGAAAAAAACAGCAATTATAGGCATATTTGTTTACAAAAAATATTTAATGTCTCATCTGGTTATCAGATCGGTGAAGGACGATCTCCCACGGGCTCTCTTACTATCATTGCTACCTACTTCAATCCTTAAAAAAATGTGTTAGATAAAAGATATTTTATTCTAGAACTGAGGTGGTAAGTTTTATACTGAATTATTAGTTATTATTTGTTTGTAAAAAAGTTTTGACTAGTAATGTAGTAATACCATAGAATTATTACCTACTCTAAGGCGACGTAGTTCTTTACTGTGACTATACAATTCATCGACATAACATAGAAAATCGACAAAATTTTCCTTGGAACCCCAAGCTATATCGAAGAACCTTACAAACTACTATGTACTTGAGACAAAAAAAATGTAAAGAAGTTTCTTCATGAAAAAAGTGTAAACATCTTCACATACATTCAAATACATTTTTAGCTTTGTACTCATACGGTCTAAGATGAATAGAGTAAAAAGATTAGTAATAGTCGATTATTTACTTAACCCTATTGAAACTGTAGTCAAGCCAATTTCGAGTATCTCCTTAATCTTCAAACTAATTCACAAGTTGTTTTTACAAATAACATCCTTAACTGCTTGACATGTCGTTATTGTATAGCTGTAAAACAAAGAACAAATATCATACAGAATGTAAGTGTGCTTGTATTTTTTAAACGTCTCACTTTTTTTCGTAATTACCCAATTAGTTTAAATATTATGTACATCATGATTATAAAGCATAAAAGTTGCATTTGCTCTGATAAAAATAATTTAGACATTTTGCTGCAGTGCGTAGCTGTTTTAATAGTATCATATATCAGTACAATATTAATGTAGGTACAATGTACATATTTTATACTTATTGATAGTTTAAGAGGTTGGGATAATGCTTTTAGTTGATAGTAATTAAACTAATCTTTAAGAACATAGCAGGTTAAGGTTTCAGAAATCCTACATACCTATTACCTACCTTCAGGTATTCTAGGCTTAAAGATATTTCGTAATATCCTATTCCAATCTTAAACTTTTACTTTTGACTACACATTTTTGTGTTCTATTTTCCTTAATCTACTTAGGTGCTGCTAATATTTCATAGATATTTGTAATCATCACACTTTCGCCAACTTCCTTATAGTCTCAGAGCAATATATTTCTTCGCATATAAACATAAGTTATTACGGTTATTAGTTAACGCACGTAATTAGCTATTACTGTCGCACCATAATTGCCGTTGGTCTTTTAGCACGTCAAGATTGACATTAGACAATACATCTGCCCTCCGCCTTAGGGCACAGGTGCTGATCCCAACCCCGAAATGAAGTCTCAGCGAAAGTGTATGCACCCCTTGTCGACGTATAAACGCGCGCATTGCACGCGGCGCGCCACTCGAATCGCGAGTACGTAAACGTGCGCGCGAACGTTGCGCTCACACGCAGACTACGCATCCGTGTCTTGTGTCAGTGAATTTGAATTTCGAATTGTGTTTCATTTTTTTCTTCTCTTTTATTTTTCGTGTTTGCGGCCTTGATCATCGGTAAGTAAAAAGTTTTGTTTCTGAAAAAAATAAAAAGGTGTGATTAATTTTAGATAATTTGAATAAGTATAGAAAAAAACAATGCAATATAAATGCTATCTTTTTATAATAAAATCAAAGCATATTAATATAAATATTTTTTACACAGTTCTTTTAAATTAAAATATAACCATTAAATCCAAAATCAATTTTTACATATTTTTTTGCTTATATAAATGCAAATGCCTAATAATTACTATCATTAATCATAAAATATCAAATTAACAAAAAATATATCACGTAAGGTACGTAAAATAAATTGCACAAATGCAATTATCTAATACAATAGCATAGCTATAATAATAAAACAGAAAATATTATATCTATTATGTAATTAAAATATATTCTGTACTCTCTACAAACGAGAGATTTCATAAAATAATAAACAAAAAAATTATGGCATGAGCAAACATTAATTTTAATTTTGCACTTAACGTACTAGGTACTATCATAAATCTAATCAAAATTTTCATCTTATCAACACCGTCCGTTTTACCAACACAAAACCTTAAACATTTAAAAAGCAATCCACGTAAATTGAAACTGTACTCCGAGCGTGTTTCAGGAAATCTGCATTTCATCTCATTCCGAAACGCCTTATTTAGCATATCGGAGTCTGAGAATTATTGGCCAAGTTTATTCAGTAGTAATCCGGAACACGGCCTCACCTAACTTGAACCGATATTATATGCGCAATTAGAGATAAACGCCTGCAATCCAAGTAAAAACGTATATGCTGCGAATGCAAATAAGCAGAGTTTACAATAAATTTCTTCAGAGTTAAGAGCTCGCCTTTCGAATAATTTAGATTCGCCTTTGCTCAAGTATTATTAAATAGAAGATATTTTTCTATTCGATGAATATTAAGATGGGTGCTTAAATTCCTATTTGTATGAAGATAAATATTAAGAAAAAACAAAATGCAAATGAATAACTTAAAAATGAATGAAATTTTTCTGTAATACCTACCAATAATTTAATATTTATTTTGGTCAAATTCTAGGTAGATTCTTTTTTACAGAAAATAAAAAAGAAAAGAAAGTCTAGAAATAGTAGAGTTTATAATATACTATACGAACGTTCGATGATACAAATCGATCCATTAAAAAATCTAAATAGAATTTCATAATTTTGTACTTAAGTATATTTGAAAAAATAAAGTATATTTATTTCTACGGTTTAATTCCCAAAATAAAAACCTATCTTTGTCCTGATGTCCTGTATGTACCAGATGTCGTATTTATTATTTTTTATAATGTGGTCATGATAGTCATGTTGTTCTCATAAAAACAGTAGGTTTAACTTTAGTATTTAAATGTAAACAGGTAAATCATAAAGAAATACCATTCAACATTACGCGTAGAAAAATAATGAATATAATACATACCGAAGTAAAATTCTTTAAGCTCATAGAAATTCCTTTCGCATATGACTACTTCATAAACAAATTCATAACTAGTCTACTTCCAAGATCAGCAACCGCACGTCTTGCGTCTTCAACCGCAAATTAAATTTATATTCTATCAGCAAACGCTGTACAATACTGACTTGAAATGGGCCGAGATTATCTAATTCGTTTTCCTATATCGATAGGCATTTGTGTTGCTATTAGCGCCGATTCGATACGACACTTCATTGAGATTAGACACGCGAGAAAATGCTTTATTAAAAATCGATCCATCCAATAATGTGTCACACAAATCGGATGCGTCCCCGAATAATCACTTTCTACGTCACTTGCACCGACAAACTTTCACGGAAATATGCGTAAAACGATTTGTTAATCGATTATCGACAAAACGGTAACGTGAATATGGAATAATACATTTCATATTTTCATTTATTCGAATATAATGTATTGTCAATTTAATCGGAATGGTGCTATGGTGTTCTTGATGCTTTAATATGATACCTAATTATTAGGTAGTATAAAAGCTTATATATTTACGTGGTAACCGTTAGCGTATTTAGCTGCTAGCTAAAACAGTTTGTACACGGATTAAATATATTACAAAGCATGAACTTAATTCGAGATCAAACCAAAGCATTAAGGTAATTGCCGTCCGTTATTTTTTTAATGAAACATAACGCTGTGTAAGTGTACATTTTTAGATAATATCGATGCAACGGAGAAAATCTGTCGCAACCATTAAATTATATTATGCATGTTAAAATAACTGAGAATGCTTACCTATGTACAAATTAATTTGATGCACGTACTATATTTATATCTTATAATTGCATACGTTCAATCCCATCTGGAACATCCCATCCCATTCCTCCTTTATAAAATAAAAATATAATTATTATTGAATCGCAAGTATGCTCTCTTGACTTGAATTGATATGAATATTAAGAAGCTATAATTAATTACCTGTAGAAAATTGTTAAATTATAACATCTCTTTAATATTCTCAAACACTAATTATAGATAACGTGGTTATTGTGTAGAGAATTGAGCTAGTTTAAGTAAATATCCTTTCTTTATCAATAATAAATTCTTACAATAAAATTAACACACTCATAAGACCGAGTTCTAAGATAAAAAAAAAACTTTCTATTATTTAAAAAATTATATAAAAAAAAACTCTTTCAGGCTCTTTCAACATGCTCTCAACTGATCCTAAAAAACAAATACCTATAGGTATATTTTGTTGTTTAGGATCAGTTATTCCTTTTTCTTCCATAAACTAACGGTGAAGATATCTCTAGTCCGTGCAAAACCGTATCACGGCGTAATAACAGGCTGGACATAAACTGCGAATGTTAAATTTATTTCCTCAGCTTATTTGAGAAAATTGCCAGCTGGTGATAAATAGATTTTATGGTTCAGGAAGTCATTGAAATTGAAATGCGACATTTTCGCATATAGGATACTTTATGAGGCATTTAATTTTACTTTGATTATCTTGGTTTGTGGTTATTTCTGAAAAGCGGAAACTTAATCCCAGAAGAAAAGGTGTTTTTCATATGATGATCATACAGCAAGATATATTTAAAGATGCTTAAATTGTGGTTGTAAATAAGACATCAAAGAATTAACGAGTACGTATTTCTTTCATCTTTGTGCTGTAAACTTATTTCATTTCATTTCATTTACCTTTAGGTATAAGAATCAATTACATAATATAAGAAATTCATGTTTTAGGAAATTAATATCCCGAAGGTAGAGAACAGTAAGTTCTTATTAAAAACTCAAGCAATGAATATGATAAATAGGATTCTCATAGGCTTCATTTTCTTTTATAGAGAACATGCGCTCAAATATAAAACTTGCTTCACCATAACGCTAAACAAATTGAGTTTTGTTTCTTTGTAAATATTTTTAGTTCTAAAGACTATTGCTTCGTAGTCTCGTAGATCTTTTTTTTTTAATTTCAATTTACACGTTCAATGATTTTCATTTTATGTTGGGCACATTATATTATAGGGCTTAAATAATATATTTTGGGATAGTATTTGTTAAAGGGTTAAAACAGGGGATGAAAGCATTTGCCAGTTGTTTTGCCCACGGGTGAAATCGTGGGGCACAGCCTAGTGTTATAATTAACATATTTTCTTCTTCGTGATAAGGCTAAAAATAGAGAGCAAGTTTGTATCTTGTAAATGCTTCGGAGTAAACGCCCGGCTTGCTTCGAAAAAATAACGTTTGGTAGAGACAAATATTAATTGATTGCATAATACTAATTAAAATTATTTAGTGACAGGTGTGATAAAATGTGCCAAAGTAACACTAGAATGATACTTGATATACATGAGATTTATCGTTATATAATACAGCTCCGTAAGAATTGTAATTAGATACCTTCTCAATATTCCGATGGCTTTCAGATGTCTAATTACATTAGCATTCTTAGGAGTGCTTTAGCAATTTTTTGGTGCAGAACGGCAATGCCGTGGTCAGCGAAGGAAAAAGGCTTTTACTGCATTGTAATAAGGTATTTAAGTGATATAATGACTCGAAAGTTTTTTAAAGATACTGAGAGCGGACGTGATTGAATCTTTGAAATCCGAATCCATCCATGATATAAAATAAGCATTAGTAATCTATTGCTTTTTAATATCATAAATCTAATTTCAAGCAACTTAAATAATTTCAGTACTTGCGATGTGTTACGTATAAAAGTAATTATAAATAATAATTTAAATAGCTCAGGTAATGTAAAAGTATGGTTATGCGTGTCTATAAATATAAATGCTAGTGTGAAAAAAATATTTTAATTACTTTTTAATTCTTTTTCATCACAAAGTGAAGCGTGAAACACCATCATTCCAATTACAAACAAAATAAGAGAAATTATAATCCAACAGTGTAGACATCAATCTGGTATACACCATGACAAATGGAAACCAGCTGACGTTAAGCATTTCTATACGATTGGCGAAGTTGTAATTACTTCCGCATGATCATCACACAACAATCACGAACAGTTTAAATAATTAAACATCGCAAAGGTCGGCGCGCAAAAAGTACAGCAAATCACGACTAATCGAATGAAAGTAAGTAATTTGTTAACCATATCCGTAGCTCTTATACAGCGTGGAAGTACAATGCGACCAAATTATTGTGACTCCGTATCACGCGAACTTCATTCATAAAAACTTCCCATTTTTTCCGGGCACTATTACGAATGAATGGCCTGTAATCTCTGATGTTAAATTGGTTTTGTCTAAACACTTTCGCTAACGCAATATAGAAGACAATTTGGTGTCTCGGCTAATGTTTTGACTTTTGACACGCCGCTTGAAGGCGAAAACGGTTTAATTTGTTTAAATTGCCCCTTTGTTGCGGTCACTTAAGTACATTTGTGGGTGATTCATGATCGAGCACTTTTATTTTGTAATAAAAGAGTGAAATGGACATCACGTTTAGTTATTCAAAATTAAAACATCTTGATGTCGGATTACATGACTGTGTTTGAATAACATCATTGGGCTTAATGTTATATGTATTATGTATAATTGTATAGTAGGTACATTGTACAGGTACTATGTAAAATTTATTTAAAAAGCTGATTTCTATATAAAAGAAACCTGTTAATTTTGTTAATACTCAATAGCAGCAATACTATGTCGCAAGAAAAAACAATAATTACCTAATGATTAGGTAATTTAGGTACTTACATGTAGAATATGAATGAATAAAGAATATTAGAAAATTCTCGTTGTGTTAATTTGTAATGCTGGTTTAATGACCCTTATTTGGTAATATTTTTGATTATTGAAATGAATGGAAAAATAAGCTTGTATGGTCATGGAAATTAATCTTTAATAACCTTAATGCAAAAATAATACATTGATAATTCATCATATTATTTTGTAAATCTTGACATCTGAATCAACGGACCTCACACGTATTTTGTAATTTTTGTAGCATTCATATTTCATACCAAATCCTATCAAAGTGTGGCCGTTATCTTCCTACAGTTAAACAATGATAGATGTCAATAATAGATGCAAAAAAAATATATATAGCATAGAAAACCATTCGGTTATTATCTATTTAAATAACGATAATTTTGACTGATAATCGAATACTCAAGACGAAACAGACTTCGACTAATGTAAAGCAACCACTCTGTATTGGCTCTACGTGGAATCCTTCTATCCTTGTTTTATGGAACATGAGACCATTATATAAATAAGACCTTAGCAAAGGTATAGTAAAGCCAATCAATCATTTGAACCGATGTCTCCAAAATTGAAGGTTCGTACATTTCATTGAGTCATGATACTTGGTAGGTAGTGATGCGACTGCATAAAAAATCCCGACACTCAATTAAGTACAACAAAGGTTGGTGAAAGTGTTACATTCGAATTGCGAATAGTATGTATCTAATTACCTAATTACCTTTGCAAAAATTAATCTGTTACGTGATTACTCTCTCCTCGTGGTTTCTAAACACACATGCTCTCGTGACAAAGTAATTGAACAAAATGTACCATCGTGTTCATTTTAATAATGAGACAATTTTATTCGTTGTTCTTAGTAATCTTAGCTGTGCCGAATTTAAGCTAGTTTCTTTTGTCTTTGAAAACTTTTGTAAAAAAAATTGAAAGAGTTTTTACTACGTTGAAACTTGAAGTTCAGATTACTTGTTGGTTTAAGGCACGTTTAAGGTATCTTTTAAAAATAATTTAGATGAACATGATACTTCTTTAAAATTGATAACCTTCTATAATATTTTTTGCTAATTGAAATTGAATAGGTACATATTAATACATCACTTAATGCACATATAATTACGAGTGATTTTTAATTCATTAGTTGTCATTTATACTATCGCTTTTAAATTCAGTAAGTGAACTGTACTCTACAGTTATGAGGTTGAAGAAATAAAGAAAACTATCAATACAAGTTTCTCGCAGATTCTTCTCGGTAAAGACATTCAATGTTATCTTACAGTATGAATCATAAACAATTATCTAATTACGTTGACATGAATACAAATTCGTAACAAGTAGTTCCAAATAGTAATAAGTGAAAAAGTAGATGTAAGTTTAAAATAATTTTATATAAGTCATATAAAAATAAATTATTGCTTCAAGAGTTAGTTTATCTGTATCGTATCAGTCCTGACAATTAGTGTTAAGTTTCACGATCATGATACTGCGTGTTAATAAGACTAGTTTTAAATAACTTTAGTACTATATTTTGAAAAGCGTAATCAAAATAAAATTATCTTATATATAAAAATGAATCGCAAAATGTGTTGGCAAGCGCATAACTCGAGAACGGCTGAACCGATTTCGATAATTCTTTTTTTATTATGTTCCTTGAAGTACGAGGATGGTTCTTATGTAGAGAAAACGTAAACATGTACCACGGGCGAAGCCGGGGCGGCTCGCTAGTAATATATAATTATTTAAACATTTGCTCCTCTAAATAAGTATCCATTAATAAACAAGTTCTCTACATTATTATATCTACATAAACAATTACAAACGTTATCGTTACACGATCGCATGTACATAAAGCCGATTGTATACAATACGCCATGGTTAGCATTATTATAAGCGTTTAATTGCAACAATTATTTTTCGAGAGTCTTTGTTCACTTATAATGGGGTATCAGGCGTGATAATCTGCAGACAAATCTTGAGATAAGACGGACAAGCGCTACTGTAAGGTCGATGACACCATACAGCTTCACTGAGCGTAATTATTGACTATAAAAATATTAGTACACCAATGTTTGAATGGACGTAACATTGTTGAATATGTTATTACTTATTTCTGTATATGGCGCCGAAGCATCATGCGGATATGCGCATTAAAATTTTTAATCCGAAGAAGGCATTGTTATCCATTATCATTTAAATGACATGTGTTTTTAATAGATGTGTAAGTTATTGTTTTTTTCTGGTATGCGTAATGCGGTTTAATTTCTCATATGAAAGAAAATAACGAAAGTACAGACTCGAATAGCTCATGTAATAAAACTAATAAAAAAAAAACAAATAACAAAATATATGAACTCCATATTCCGATTTACCTCATTGTTAATGAATTTAGAAATCCAACATGTGTTAAATATTTAGCGAGACTAACAATGAGTGGCTTTTTCGCAATTAGATCATTAAACAAACATTTACCTCAATAATTTATCCTAAATTCCTTTCAAGGCATCATTAGAAACACCGAGCATGATATAATTACACATCTCGATTCTAAAGCGGTCCAGAGTGAATGAACACTAACAGTGTCTATTTTTCTTCACATAAATACGTAAAACAGGATTACACGCACCTGCCATTCCATCTTTAGCTCGATTCGATACCGAAACATTGTGTATGTATGATAGGTTTTGCAGTTTGCCGCGTAAAAGTGAAATGCATTTCCTCAATATTCAGAATAATAATATAAATGTAACAGCGTATCATTACCGTGTTGTAGAGTGTAAAAAAGATTGGTGACAGGATTGTACGTAAAAAATGTTAAATAAGTGATTAATTATGTATGCCAATGTACATAATTATTATAAGTTCTTCTAAACTCTACAGTTTTTATAACAAATAACAATTTATATGACTAGAAATAAAATCCTGTGAAGATAGTATTTTTGTTGCTTTTTTTAAACTTCTGAACTGATTTCGCATTTTTTTTGTATTTGTACACATTATGTTATGGATCTAGTTTTGATGTAACTGTTTTTCATACTTAACTATAAGTAGGTACCTTTTGTCTGTTTAAATTCACAACCTACATAATAATAATTATTATAATATTTTACGTGAATTAAAAAAATAATAACATTAAATACTCTATTCATGCCCTGATTTTTAATGTTAATATGTGAAAGTCGCGATTTTAAATCGCCAAAATTAGTTATAATTATTTTTTATGTTTAATTTATGTACGTAATTAATAAATAAATACCCAACGCGATAAAGCTAATAAGACCTCATTGGCGTGATCGGGATAACACGCAAAAGATTTACATGCAATAACCATAATTTTTTCTTCCGGCATTAAGTTCTGTCCCCTCGTATAATATTATCAACGGATGATTATAGATTTTCCCAGCGATTGATAAACAGCGACATTATTATAGATACCGTGGGATCGTCCTTTGGAATTATAGGGATATGGTGACTGTAATAGAAGCTAAGCATTGGGAATTGTGTGATAATATTAGGTTATTTACAGGATCTATTGGCACGCCTTGCAATTTTATGCGTATTGAAATCTATACTAATATTATAAAGCTGAAGAGTTTGTTTGTTTGTTTGTTTGTTTGTTTGTTTGTTTGAACGCGCTAATCTCGGGAGTCGGGAACTACTGGTCCGATTTGAAAAATTCTTTCGGTGTTAGATAGCTCATTTATCGAGGAAGCTGCTATAGGCTATATACCATCACGCTACGACCAACAGGAGAGGAGCCACGGGGGTGAAACCGCGCGGAGCGGCTAGTGTGAAATAGTTGTTGTCTTATTATAATAGTTGAGATATGTGTTATTGGTCATTGACATCAGTGTGATAATATAACTTCCTACTTATGTAAAAATAGGAAGTAGTAAAGTAAAAATATTTATTAGTGAATAATGTATTTTAAAATTTATGATTTGATTAAATCAATAATATATCAAAAACTGAGTCAATTATGAAAAGTTTACTAAAAGAGCCACATTCTTATACGAGAATGATTGCAGCTATTTCCTCAACTAACATATTATGTTATTTTTATATGCCTGATCAACAAGGATCATGCCGAGAGGAGAGATGAGTCATAAATCGTAATTCTAGTCTATAAAGTCTTAGCAATGCGGCGGCTGATCTCTAGTATTGCTAGTATGTTGTAGTTTGTACGGTTTTTGCGATATAACGATCCCTTGGACAATTCTTTAAATGTTTCTATAAGATTATAGAATGTAGTTATACTCCTATTGGCCGTGGCTGTTGGTGACTTATGGTTGAGTTTTTCGTCTTCAATCAGACATTTCAAATTCAATCAGACAACATTTTCTTGTGTTTGATCATTTGATGTACTTATTTTCCGCGAGTGTTATTCATTTAGAAATTGAAACTATTTAATGGGATTTATATTTTATATAATATCACAAGAATATAATATTTTAAATCAGTTAAAAAAAATAATTTCAATCATATGGGCCTGTACTCGGTACAAAAAAAATGCAAATTATCCAGATCAAAGTTATAATCGCTAAAGGTAACTTCGTGAGAAAATCGGAGGATATATTCTGTCTGCCCTAGCCTGCATTAGGCGGGCATGGTGAATATATTCTTAAGTTTAAACTAAAAAGATTTACTCATTCAAAAAAATAGAAGGAATACAAATTGCTTTATGCTGATGACGCAATCACAATCTACATGCACATCGCGATATGTGTTAGTAAAACAACAAATACCAGTCCAATGCATTCAATTAATGATTTAATGTATCAGCCACGTCACGTACTTCCTGTAAATAATAAATACGAAATATTAACAAGGAAATAAACGTCACAAAATGTGTAGCGTGCACAAAAGTAATTGACACATAATACGGGCGTGCTATTAGTACTTTCTACAACTGTAACTCAATTGCCGTGCTCGTTTTGACAAATATTTCACACGAAATGGGTGTATAGCATCTTGAACAAATTAATCAATTAATTTAATATGTGATTACAGTAATTGATATCTAGTAGGCGCAATTACATAACCAGTCTGGTTAATAATTGATTTGCATGTGCGCATGAGAATTTGTTTGAGGTTAAAAATAGTCAATTTTCTTTAATGGAAGTGCAATTTCAGTTTTAATACTATATTAAATTTTGTAGTTACATAATGATGCAGGTATGCAGGTTTAGTTCTTTCGGAAAAAAATATTTATTTTCTCCACGAATTTGCTCGAGTTGGAACTGCAAACTCTATAGGAAGGTACCTATTATTATCTTATTCAGATTGAAAAACCCAAAATCGTTAATAAATTAATATGAATAAAAAATTATCATAGTATAAGTATATGATTTTGCACGCCTCATAAGCGAAGCGTTGAGGTGGGTACTACTGTCACTTTGCGCAAAACATCTGATTTTTCAAACTTAAAATGTCTTTATAGACCGGGAGATATTGACACAAAATTTCGAGTCATTTGTAACAGGATGGCGGTTCTACAGGGTTCTTGGTACGCAATGACAAAAAGAAAAATGATGGTGTGAACGCTGGTACCGGTGACTTAGTCGCGTGGGCGTTAGTCGAACTCGTCGGAAAATAGCGAAAGTCAAACGATTTGTAACAGTATGGCACTTATTTTTCCTGTAAGTTTGAGGATCAACGAATATAAATACAAAATTTCAAAGATCTAGGTGTTGGAAATCTTCACTTATATAAATTAATTTTTCAAGTATGACAGCACTTTTTCCCCCTACTAGAAGTATGGTAAATATAATAAAGGTCACATTTTATCAAATACTCTCCAAAAATCCAAATGCAATACTGGTACAAAAAGTTTGGCGAAATATAAATTTTTTGCAGATTTTCGGCGGTATGGCGACCATTTGGAATCGTCCGAAAAGTATGGCATGGCGATTTTCGTAAATGGCTGCACGACGATGGTTACCTGTGCAAAAGTTAGCCTGGTAAATGGTTGAATAATTGTTTTATTTAAATCAACACATTCGCGTCGGTATGGCGGGCTGTAAGTCACACCGGAAAAGTATGGCATGACACTACCGCCTACTTCTTTTTTATGGGCTATCGGTAAATTCTAAAATTTTTGTGTTACAAATCGTTTGACTTTCGCTATTTTTCCGACGAGTTCGACTAACGCCCACGCGACTAAGCCGCCGGTACCAGCGTTCACACCATCATTTTTCTTTTTGTCATTGCGTACTAAGACCCCTGTAGAACCGCCATCCTGCTACAAATGACTCGAAATTTTGTGTCAATATCTCCCGGTCTATTATGTATCATACATTGCACTTGTAAGATAATACATACACACACATATTAAGAAAAAACACTATTTTTAACGTTCATGATATTTTTGATGTCATTTTTGTTATTTAAACTAGTTAAAAAACAGTTTAAAAAAGTTCTGTCTTGGACGTCCGTGTGTCTGTATGTGCGGATCCTTTTTCTTGTTAACACGATAGCGACCGAAATACTTTACTAATCGAGTCTTTTTTTTTCTCTTACGCTTGAGTATGCTCAGGAATAGAACCCTTTCATTTTTCAGGGTCTGATTCGATGTGGTTTAATTGTTATTAAATAAACAAAAATAATAAATATTTATTAAAAAAAAATTATGAGGCGTGCACTTTTGGATTTTCCAAATTATATTTTTAATTTTAGTATGAAAATAACGATCGGTAGCGCACATGAGGTGCCGACTATCATTATGTCTAAATAATAGCTGATCACATAGTGCAACAACTGCACGGAGTAAGGTCGATCTAAGTGGCTAACAAATAGTAGCTCATAATCCATCATGCGCAGACCCTTCCACAAATGAAATGACTAATCACAATCATAAACTCGTAATCTGACAACGTGATTTTAAAATCAGTAACAAATCTTCAGAGGCCTCTGTAGATGCCTACACACTGTGGGTTATCTTACTACCAACGCTTGCTTTTCATGCTTGCCCACTCTCGTATTAAAAAAAAAAAAACAAACGCGAATACTACAATATAACAGTCGATATATTGGCAATACGCTCAGAACAAGGTCACGGCCACACTGCTCATTCACAAGTATGTCACCGCATGACGCTATACAAGCTTGTACAAACCGTATTCGCGATATAGCCTATTAATATTAATGCTATGTCTGAAATAAACCACGCAGCCCGTGTGAACTTAAAATTAAAATATCCGTAACGCGCGCGTGATGCGTTTTATTAAGCGCCTAACTGTGTCGGCCTTGTTATGTTTGGTCCAAATTGGAGCGTTTTTTCGTGAATGACCCGTTTGTCATGCTAATTTAATTGTTAGATTGTTTTTTAAGAATTAATTGAAATTAAGTAATGATGAAAAAGACGTAGATACACATGCTTTGGATTTGCACAATAGGTACATTATATTGAGCACAAATACAATTAAAAGCTTATCGTAGTGTTAAAAATGTTAACGATCTATTTCATGTTAATCCTTACGTCCCTTATTAATATGTATTATTCAAAAATCCTGATACCATACACAATACTGAAGAACTAAGGTACATTTTAAAGATCACACTTTTACTACGAACTACACAGATTTTTTATTTGATGCTTAACAGTTACAGTTATAGATAGGTAGTAAAGCAAAACAAATTCCATTTCATCTACATTCAATCATACAACTGAACTCATAAAAAATATGAAAACCGTAAATTGGAAAACTCAATACCCTTTGTAAAAGATCATCGTGATTGTGAAGAAAAAAAAAAGAAATTAAATATAAAGACGAGATTTGTACCAGCGCATGTTTTTTGCTTAATCCAGTGTCGTGCTATTAACTCCACTCAAGTCTCTGTCATCAAGTTTTTCAAGCGAGATTAACGTCTTCATATTTATGTATGCAATACATAACTAATTGGCTCTGTTACACATGTATACAGGGAGTTTATAAAATGCAATTCTTATTAAATGCAAGCGTAAGTAAGTCTGGTTGTCAAATTCTTATTTCTTACTACAAATTGATCCCTAGAATTTACTTGCTTTTATATTGATTAGACAGGATTAATAAATAAATTATTAATTGAAAGGAACTACTTCTGCCTTCTTCTTAAAATCTATAGCTATATTACAATTTAAAACGGAATTAAAAACAAATTTCATCAAAGCAATTGTCGCATCAAATTTATAGACGCCTGTATAAAATCTAAATTCAAAGTAGTTTTAATAGAAGAATTGCAATTCTAAGGTGCTAGTTGCATTGTTTATAGCTTAATTTGAACATACTGATTACTTTATAAACGCTACATCATTGTTGGGGGGGTTTAAAGCAATTCAGGGAAGGCAATTTATGTCATTGCAACATACGTGTTTCAAGGAAGGCATCGTGTCTAATAGCCGAGTAATTATTATTGTCTAATTGCAGAGAACGATATTCAGTCTTCACTCGGCCGTATTGGGTCAACGGAGCGTAATCGAGACTTATAATGTTTAACAATTATTGTGTTAGTTGCTCGATGGTTAGCTACCATTTTGGATCGTATTGGACGTTTTTATGTGTAGAAATTGGTAGAAATTTATCGCATTTGTTTGTTTTTGTTTTCTTTTTTATCGTAATGTTAAAAGGACAAAGAAACTGATTGTAATTGTGTATGTTGAAGCAATTTATATAACTACAGAGTGATTTCTAGCGGCAAAATTTTATTTAGACAAAATTCCCAATTTTTATTTAAAACATTAGCTAATAACTATTCTGCATACTGTAACTAGCAATTATATTGTCTTACGCTCTTGCACTTTATAAGGTGAATGAACTCAAACAATTTTTTTCATGTAAACTTTAGAATTGAAAAATTCTTTCTATTCTTAAAAAAATCTCATTTGAAACTAAATATCAAACTTAAGAAATGTCTAAGATTGTCGTAATCGTTTGTAGAGTTGTGTAAACAATCCGCTTACATTTGGACCACACAATAGATGAATTAACAAAAACACAGATTTATAATTAACGACGCGTAGAGGAGCGAAGACAGGGCGGAACAATTTTATTGTTAGCGAGGAAACATTCATTTTATCTTGTATTTGCATACGCAGATCTCGTTGTTTGTTTTATGGTTATTGTTTCATTAAAAATGGTAATAACTTAGATATACTGTTCCGAACTGCGCCGTAACAACATTAATAAAGCTTGAAGGTGTTAGATCATCATACTTTACCTATTCGCGTGTTGGTTCAGAACAGAATAATTTTTAAAGGTGTTTGAAAAACACAGAGAGTTTAAAGAAATCTTATTGGGTTCTCTAATTTTAATCGATAGTAAGATTAGTCATATTTTGTTTTGTAAACATGTAACTGTTTTTATTATATCGCTTGAATTTGAATTTAAATGATTGAAATTTTACGCTGTTTCTATGTATCTATAACTAGCTGTTTCACCCGCATTGCTCCGCTCCTGTTGGTCTTAGCGTGATGATATTATAATATAGCCTATAGCCTTCTTCGATAAATAGGCTATCTAACACCGATAGAATTTTCAAATCGGACCAGTAGTTCCCGAGATTAGCGCGTTCAAACAAACAAACAAACAAACTCTTCAGCTTTATAATATTAGTATAGATATGTGAAGTCCCGTGTCGCCGTAGTGGGGTAAGGGGCAAGATGCATTATGCATACAACTGTTTCACTGATAGCCTTCTGTATCCTACCAGACCGAGACATTTCTTTTGCAATTTTGTTATATTTAAATGGAATAATATCCATTAGCTATAATAGAAAGGAAAATCAGTATTCTGATGTTGTACGAGACGACCGAATTTTTCTATTCAGGTGTCTGGGTCGAAACATCGGAGATCATGAATCAACGGTCGAACGTAAACTTTATTTTCGTAGGTTCGTTTATTTGCATTTCAGACAATTATTAATAGTTCATTTGTTTTTAATTAATACCCTTTTGCTTAATAAATTTATAGTTAGAAGTTTTCTCTGGTAAAGTAATTGTTATCTAGTACCTATATAGCACATTACTTTTAAATTAATCACACAGTTTATTTGCATAATATACCAAAAATTCAATTGTTACATATTTTATTATGCAATATAGTATCAAAGTGTATTAGTACATACAATTAAATATTAACAAACAATATTAATCTTTTAACGTTTTTTCCGAGAAATGTTATCAACAGCATGGTTATTTTTTATGATTAGTATCGGTACCTATTTTATTTATTTTTATTTTATTTATTTTTTACCTATGTCATAGAATATTCTGTTTATTTAAAACAAATGAATTTAAAACAAGCAATAGTCGTTTCATGCGTATGTACCTAGTTGAAAATATTTGCTTATTATTTTAAATATTTATGAGAATCTTAAAAGCTCTTGACTTTTTTTCTTTGAAATATTATTCAAAATATTTAATACCGATTGCTATTAATACTATATTAATATGATATTTATACTCGCATTCAAGCTATTTAGTCGAGAAATGATAGTGTACTGAGCGTAGGATTACCTACTCCAAATTGAGTTTGCATTTGTTTCGTGTTATCGAATATTATTTGATATTCGGAAGTTAGAAAATATATAAATTGTATAATTAAGTATACATATAGTCCTAACAAAAAAGTGCACTAATGAATTCATCAAAATTGCAAGGCGTTACATATAATTAAATTGAAAACATAAGTACCCAAATTTGAGGGCACTTATAAAACTAAATTTGACTACTTAATTATTCAAAATTTACAGTTAAAAAGTAATTACTGTTATTCGAGGCGTGAAGTTTATTTTCTTAGCGAAATATTTAAGTTTGTTGAACTGAGTGTGGTTAATAGAGAAATTGGCGCTCGGTTTTACTTGCACCGTAACAAAATGATTTGTGACTGATATTATGCATTTGCAGATATAATTTTAATGCATAACTGAACTACGTGCCTGAATTTTTTTTGAGTTATATATACGCACATATTATGTAACCAATGAGCCAATCTCGAATGTTTGTTCCATAATTTGTACGTTGTAGAAAGAAACTTCAGAGAAATAAAGGTTTATCTTGGATATATTTATATTTAATATTGTCTCATTAGCATACCATATACCAATGTAAATATTTTGTTGATATAATTATATTATGTAAATTTTTAAAGACAATTTCATTAAAAAGTCAACCTGTAAGCTGTATACCTACACAACCTATGCAGTGAATTCAATATAGGTCAACAAGTAACAACTCGACCATTCACAAGATCCTCCACAGTCCACACCTTGAAGCTAAAATTAACGAAAGTGCCATAATCGTATTAGCATATAGTTTTACTATAAGTTCAAGACCTGTGAAGACTGTAAGGACTTATATAATATTTTCTATATTATACAGTCCTTACTAAGCACACCAGTAGCAATTAGAAACATAAGTTTCCTTTCCATTAATGTAGGTTAGTTCAAATTCTTTCTTAAAAATAAATATTTATAATTTTTATATTAGGTACTTTATAATGTTTTAATTAAAAAATATAAGGTACTTTGTATACGGTACGGTATTTTATATTATAAATAAAAAAAACTTTAATAAAAAATCCTCAAAGCACCGTAGAGTTACTAACAATCTCTTTCCTGCCATTAATTCGCATGAAGCAAAATCTCCAAGTTTTCATTGTTTTAGTTGTCTTATTGCCAATTTATTTCGATTGTATCATCTTCCGTTAGCATTGAAGTAAACGAGGCGTTTTATAAATACGTTTCGCAACAGTTACACAGTTCGTACAGTTAAAACATACAACACACAATATTGTACAAAATCTTAAAAAAAAAGTGTAACAAAATCCTGAATTAGTCATGTAGAATATACCTAATAGATTAAAAAAGAACTTATGTGCCGAGCACATGTGTCAGAAGTGAAACTAGGTAGTTTCACTTCTGACACATTTGTCAAGATTGTTTTAGTTTTATTGGTATCTTTGAGATACCAAAAATCGTCGCCTTGCTCCATGACGAGATGGTATTGCCATTGCGCGACTTTGAATAATCCTTACTAATATTATAAATGCGAAAGTAACTCTGTCTGTCTGTCTGTTACTCAATTACGCCTAAACCAGTTTGCATGAAATTTGGTATGGAGATATTTTGATACCCGAGGAAGGACATAGGCTACCTTTTATTGCGAAATATGTACCACGGGCGAAGCCGGGGCGGACCTCTAGTCATGATATAAGAATAAACTTCATAAACCAACTAGTGTCATTTTCCTAATTAAATGCAAATATAATAATAGAAGGAAAAAAATCATGAGAATCTCATGCTGAAAGTAAGAATCGAAGTTATTAAACAGCAGTTTAGTACGTCCGTTATGTAATCTAATAGCTCATTAAAATTCCCCAGTCTATGCTTTTATAGTTAATAAGGATTAACTGTGGAGACCGTCTCCTGTTTCCCTTGGGATTTTATTGGAGGAAGGACTTATGGCTCTTTATTATACTGTTTAGAGCTACTTGTTTTATTTCTTTCACACGAAAAACCTGAAGACGTGCGTAATAATCGCATTAGTATGTGCCAATGATTGGTTGAATTGCATTAATGGTATAGTTTCTTCACGTGATTTATAATATAAGCTTCGGTCCGTAAGCTTTTAATTATAACTCGCTTCAAAAATAGTGTAGGGACTTCATAAATATAACTACAGAGCTGACATATGCTTGAATCATTCAATTGTAATTTCGATATCTTTAAATACAAAACATTCAACTTGAATGTTTTGTATTTAAAGATATCAAAATTACAATCTTAAAGCACTTAAAGTAGGTATGTATTTACAAATTGGCTGTCTTTTGATAAATGCTCATTACGATTTCATTTCACCAAATCTTTCGAATGTTTAAAATATTAATGTCCAAATGGCCGACGACATTTCAGTTATTTTGGGAACAATTCAATTATGTAATGAAAGTGAACGGTAATGTTAAGAACGAAATTATTAACTCACGAATGAAATTTATTTTCATTTATTGCTTTGATAACTTTCGTTATGAAAGTTTACATTTTTATTATGATCCTTTATTACACTAATGTGATTATAACATTAACAACAGAATATTATTTTCTTGGGGAAAAGCAAGTATCTAAGATTTAATCTTTGAAAATTCTACTGCTAAACTCGCATCCAGCCTCGTGATCAAGTTTTTACTGTTCTTCAAAATTTCTCTATTATAAAGCACTAGGTTTCCGCCGGCGGCTTCGCCCGCGCAGTCAAAGAAAAACCCGCATAGTTCCCGTTCCCGTGGGAATTCCGGGATTGCGTCATTTTCCCGGGATAAAAAGTAGCCTATGTCCTTTCTCGGGTATCAAAATATCTCCATACCAAATTTCAAGAACATTGGTTCAGTAGTAGTTTAGGCGTGATTGAGTAACAGACAGACAGACAGAGTTACTTTCGCATTTATAATATTAGTATGGATGTGAATGCTATAAAACAAAATACCGAATTAACTGCTATGTTTGAATAAAAACATTTTATTTTTGCTCAGACCGATACTTTATTTTCATGACTTTTATTTTTGCGCATAATTTAGATTAGTTATACAACCAGTACGAAATAACCGCAACACCATACGTTATTTACAATAGTTATTTAAGTTACGGTTAGGTACAGTAAAATCAACACGGAAGGCTTACAACTACAATAAACACGTCGCAAGTTCGTAACCAATCGAGCAATTTGTAATGATAACGGTGCGTCTTAGCTTTGCCTGATTGATATTGAGTATTGCTTTACAGCATAAGCTTAGCAATAAGGCTATTTTTGGTGGAATAAAGTTGGGAACTAACAGTGTTGTAGCTATCGTATACTTATAAATAGCTTGTAAAGCTTTTCCTTTCATGTTTTATATTAGATAGATATCGTTGCGTGTTAGGTACTTTGAGTTGGTATTTTTTTAAACTGCGTAAGGTAATTTAATTATTTTGATAAAAAAAGTCTTTACGCGTTTTTTTCGTACGTCGGGATGAAAAAATGTACCTAACACCTTGAAACGGAGTTTCCATTTCAACTATGAGTTCATATTTTGAACTGAATTGAAATTGTTATATATAATAGTATATTAATTCTTAAGGCTATGTAAAATTATGTTATACAAGGTAAAAAATTGCGTCTTTTATTTGTAGCAATGTAAATAACTATGTTCATTATGTAATTACTACAAGCATTTTAAAATAGATTTGAAATTTTAATTTAGATAATTATGAAAACGTCTTTATTTATTTACTTAAGGCAATTATTAATTATACAGGGTGTAATTGTTAAGTGTGCACAAGCGATTATTCCGTAACTATTGCAGATATCAAAAAACTTTAAACTGATATCGAAAGTAAAGTGGATATTTCTCGTTTTATTTTAAAAAATTTATTTTGGCCATTTTTCTCATTAGGTTAAGTACTTTCGATATCAGTTTAAAGTTTTTTGATATCTGCAATAGTTACGGAATAATCGCCTGCGCACACTTAACGATTATACCCTGTATAGTCTCTCCTGTTCCGTGTTTATATTAAAGAAAATTAGAGGTTACAATTGCATTATTACACATGCACAAAAGCTCAAAAGCATATGGAAATGTGTGAACTGATTCATAATTCATTGGCTACTGATTTCAATTCATATGCATTCACGTACACACCATCCTACTTACCATGTCTTAAGAATACATCTCTACTGCCATACAAGTTGGTACACTAGGTCTGTCGTAAAATTGACTTATTGAAATCAATAGGGTGGTCCGTGGTCGTTCACTTTCTCAGCGTTCAAAAATAATTACGCAGGCTAACTAATTGTCGCAAATAGTCTTTAGAATACGTCTCTATTGCCATACAACTATACTAGGTTTGAAGTCGTAAAAGTGGCTTATTGAAATCAATAGGGCCGTTCACTTTCTCAGCGTTCAAAAATAATTACGCAGGCTAACTAATTGTCGCAAACACGTAATTGCGTATGTGTGCCGTGTAAATAATAACTCTATTCTGCATCCGTGCGGGGTAAATGAACCCATTTTACACATCAATACTCTTGGCCATCTAGTGGTAGTAATGTATGCAAATTCTTAACGCCATCCGCTATGTAAATAGTGTTAAATTTTATTTTTATATACGTGCCGTTAACTCAAATTTTGATATGAAATGTGACGCTGATTATTGCGGTGTGTACGCTTATATAATACGCATTTGAATGTACTGATTTACAAACATATTCCAGTTATAGAAGAATCGATTTTGCATGCACAAAATCATTTAACTTCTGAGGTTATTTGTGAATATTATCACGTGCATTAGGGCTGCCACCAATTTTTCTGTAAGGAATAGTAGATCGATATAGAACTTATTATGTATCTACGGTATTTTTCGAGGTAAAATAAAGAGCCTAAGAGTTATATATATGCAAAATTTATGTAGAAATTGAATTTTATAAAACATAAAAATACAATAAGTCACAAACAACATGATTAATATTATCTAAAAATTGGCAAAAAATATTACAGGTTTTTGGAATCTTCAACTCGGAAAATATTCATTTAAACGTTGGACACCAAACAAAAATTCTAACATTTTCCTGAATTTCCCGCACCTGACAACCCTACTATTCAACAACGCTTGAACTCAGCAGTGCGGTAGTCCACCGAATACTTATTACGACTTTTTGCGAATAGATTGCATTGTATTGGATACAACTAAATTCCTACACGTGAGTACTATGTAGAGTGTTAATAATGTAACTTTTCTCACAGCTTACAAAGAGACCAATACTTGTATTGAATGCATAAAATATCTATAATAGCTTCTGATGAATATAAAACGCATATAAATTTATGATTCTTCTCATTCATTAATTGGGGGAATCACTTAGAATTATTAAAATAATGTATTTGAAAAATAAAATGGTTTTGCTTATAATTTTAATCACAAACTAGTTGCCTTTTTTCTTAACCTTAAAGGAAAGCTTGATATATTTTATCGTTTCTTAACAGAATTTAACTTTTCCTCGTGACTAAGAAAATAACAGGAAATCCTTATGTTTATTTTTCACAGTACGCATTCTGTTCCTAGAAATATTTTATAGTTTATGATATAATATTATAAGTTATAACAATTATGAATTAACAGCCTTTAAAGATTTCTAGTTACTAGGTCTCGATTACAGACAGATGAATAGAATTAATTTAAATGAAAATTACTGTAAAGTAATAAACATCTTGTTTAAGCTTTAAGTTTAAATGAGCTTCGTGAAGTAATTCGTTTAACAAGTGTAGTTAAATAATTAAATTATGTAATTATCTTTATTACTTAAAGTAAAAGAAACAAGTATTATAGAATTAAATATTTAAATAAACGTTTATTCAATAATATATTAATGCGATTTTAAGACATAATCACATGACTAATGATTATAAAAAATGTTTGGTTATTTAAACAGATCATTCCAAAAAAATTGCCAATCATTCCTTTATTATTAAATTCTAAGTGGATATTACCCCTTTTTTCGTTAAAATATACAGATAATTAAAACCGTAAATAGTTATTTAGCTAATTTTCTTATTAATAAGTATGTTACTCATTATTTTTTCACCACTAATAGGTAGGTACATATCCCTATTCCCTACTAATATTATAAATGCGAAAGTAACTCTGTCTGTCTGTCTGTTACGCTTTCCTGCTTAAACCTCTCAACCGATTTTGATGAAATTTGGCACAGACAATCTTTAGACCCTGATAAAGAACATAGGCTACCTTTTATTGCGAAATATGTACCACGGGCGAAGCCGGGGCGGACTAGTTTACTATATTTCATTGCCAATTTCATCAAGTGATACTTAACCCGCTTAGTACCATTAAAAAACTCAAACGAACACAAGAGCTCTTAGCAAATATTACTCGTGTTTGCGTGTGTACAAACAAACAAAGAGACTATGTCTATAGTCGAGTACGTTAAATTGATTTTAAGATCAACATAAAGCAAATACCGTTAATTATTCTCAAATAGATTAAGTAGAAGTTTTTATGTATGTGGCTCTATTAGAGTGTTACTTGTTTTATGTAGTGATTCTCTTTTTTTGTTATAATAGTACTTACATCAAAGTTATCAAACTACAATAAGAAGGTTCATTAAACCGACATCCCCAAAAACAACAGAGGATCTCGATTCGTAGCGTAATATTTTTGTGAATTTCTTTGATACGCGTAGATTTCATTTTATTTAAAATAAAACAATCATACTTTATGATTCATAGCTTATAAAAGCGTTTAATTGTACTAATACCTAGTATGTTGAAAATGAAAAATTGAACAACATTTTGCAGAGCGAGTCTATAGCGTACTTACTTATAAATTCAAACGCACTTAATATGAGCAATTAGAAGCAAACTTCTTTTTGTCTAATTGCGTCGCACTTGTATTGAATATTTTATGAAAATTATCCAATTTAGCAATTCAATATGACATAATTTTGCATACATTAATATATTTTGGAGTTCCACGTTAATACCAAACGGATACAAAGAAGGAATTTTCCGGTATTGAAAAAATTGTAAAAACTATAAATCGCAATTTATTATTGAAATTATTGTGTGTATTCGAACGTATAATTAAAATCTATGAATAAATATATTTATAGAATGGACGCGTGTGCGTGATTTTTATTATTAGCATATATGGCATATAATAGGAGCAATATAACATTATAAAAAAATCTATTTGACTAGAAGTGAAAAGAATTAGAAGAAGGAATAAGATAGGGTCGAAATTTTCCATAGCCTCAGATGGAAATACAAGTAAACACATTCTTAGTAGAAATTAAATATTTACCTATATTTTTTCCTAGAATTAATTGCATGGGTCATTTAAACTAGGTATAGTGACCGATATAACTATGTATGTGTCATTATCCTACTAATATTATAAATGCAAAAGTTTGTGAGGATGGATGTATGTGTGTGTGTCAGTGTGTGTTTGTTACTCTTTCACGCAAATACTACTGAACCGATAACAATGAAATTAAGCACACATATAGAGGGTAACTTGAATTAACACATAGGATAGGTTTTATCCCGGAAATCCCGCGGCAACGGGAACTATGCGGGTTTTTCTTTGAAAACGCGAGAGAAGCCGCGGGCGGAAAGCTAGTGTTCTATACATCTACCTTGAGTTTACGCATTTTATTTAATACGGTGTTGTGAATTGTCATTGTGGAAACGTGATATTTGTGGTATAGTATCGTGGTATAATTTATTATAATTATTAGATGTTATGGATATTACATTATCTCTTATAATAAGCTGTTCGTTAGATTGTTGCGCTTTATAAGATAGAGTACCGTTTATTTTATATTGTAGGTAAATTGTATTACATATACTCGGTAACGAGATTACACTAATATATTGTGGTACTAAATTTTATAATAACGAACATACATCATTGATTATTGATATTAATAACTTTTATAGCTTTTAGCTTTAATCTTTAAAAATGTAGAGATTGCGATTCGCATTATTTAGATCTCTGAAAACGTTCATCTCAGGGTATACTTTTTAGGAAACCTATATGGAAAAATGACTGTAGTGTCTTGTACAGCTTCATATTTTTATTTTCATTACCAATACATATTTTAAATTTTTCTCACATAGCGCGTATAATATTATGTTGAAAGTGATACCAAAAGATGCCTGTATGTGTATTGTTTAGTTAGTTAATTTAGCCAATTGCTAAGATCATTATATCCCTTATCACATATAAATCATTTTTATTTGAGACCCCTTGCGTGCTTAAAGCAACTATATTTTATTAATTAATCCAATTTATTAGTCGGATCTTATGAATGGATAATTTGTAGGATGTTGAGATAAAACTGGATATTATAATCTGGATTATTTCCTTTATGTTATTTGTTAACGAATAGGAGTGATTGTAGGCCATGATTGGCCTATAGTTCGAAGATAGTCGAACCCGTTAGTAGGAGAAATCTTTGTTATACATAGTTGTAAATTATAAGTCATAACCTACTAGAGGTCCGCCCCGGCTTCGCCCGTGGTACATATAGTTATTTCGCAATAAAAGGTAGCCTATGTCCTTTCTCGGGTATCAAAATATCTCCATACCAAATTTCATGCAAATTGGTTCAGTAGTTTAGGCATGATTGAGTAACAGACAGACAGACAGAGTTACTTTCGCATTTATAATATTAGTATGGATTTACTCTAAATCTTACCAAAATGAAGTTTTTAACACACGTTAGAATTTAAAATTCTCGTTAATCTTATGGCTGTATCTAGGTATACATATCGTAGAGAAAGTCAATATACCGAATATAATTATTTGTATGTTCGTCTTTATGCAATTTTTAATTGATTAGTAAATTCATTAAGCATTCATATTGGAGTAATGATACAATTATTAATTTAGAATTTAAAAACGTTTTAATGCATTCAAAATTTATTCATGATATTATTTAACCTTTTAACCCGACGTTCATTTTAAAACTTTCAATTTCTTTTTGCGCTTTTAAGAACGATACTAAAATATTTTCTGCATTCAATACAGACGCGGAAATAATATAATCAAAACATCAAGGAACTAATTGTGAACATAAAATTATAAATAAAAAAGTTTCAAGACCATAAAATTAGCCTGTGCAAATCGAATGTGATGATTTAGTCACGATAAAAATATATTTTACCCGTGCGGTTTTTGATTAACGAAATATGAAACATTTAGTCCAAATATTTATAAAAAAAATGCTCGTGTGAACAAAAAATACCCTTGAATTCTCTTGTGAATTCCCATTTTTGAATGATTTGAAAAAAAATTAAGATTATTTGTTCAGTTTATTCAAGGAACTGTACAGTTCTAATAAACAATAAAATTCAATACAATATTCAATACAAATATTTCTCAGATATTCATTTATCAAATACTTACTAAAAGCAAGATTGTTTTTGGATTGTCTACATTTAAAAGTATTTCTCGTTAGTAAACTAATTTATCTTAAATATTTTCGAAACATCGTATTATTGGAGATTGGAAGTTCAATATTAAATCATTCCTCACTTCCCATAAATGAATCCATACAAGGAGCGAATTTCTCCTTTGATTGGATCGCTTAAGCTACTAATTAACGAGGGGTCCATAGTATACACATCATTACCTACTAATATCCAGGATATTAACTATAATTAAACGCAAACAAAATAAACGCTACGCATTCACTTAATACGACCATAAACATGTACTTTCACTGCAGTAATTACTAATTAGTAAAGATACCGGATGCATCAGTCAAAGTTGAAAATGTAATGTCCGGTTGTATTGCTGAATATGCAATTACTTGCTTTTAGTGTTTGATAAATGGATGTCGGAGAAATATTTCTGTTGAATATTGTATTGAATTTTATTTATTTATTTATTTATTTATTTAAATTCTTTATTTAACACACACAGAAAAAAAAGGATATACACAAAAATAAAAGAACAAAAAAAGAAAATCATATTAACATGTTAAATAGGCGGCCTTATCGCTATAAGCGATCTCTTCCAGGCAACCTTTGGATAGGATTTGTCATACGAATTAGAATTAGATGGGTGGTGTTTGATTTAAAAGAGAAAAAAAAATCATGATAATAATAATAAAAAAATATGTACATACATATACATATATATATATATATTAAAATAGATACCAATACTATAAATACATGCTATAAATAGTGTCCGACCGAAACTGGTTTCCAGGCCGAAACCGAAACCGAAACCGAATGTTCGGCCGTGGCTTCAGTTTCGGCCGAAACCGAAACCGAAACCGAAACTCACGTGGTCAAGTATGAAATTTCTAAAAATACTGAACTTTGGGGGATTTTACCTATTATTTTGCCTTAATTAGGGCATAAAATGAAAACACAGTATATTAAATTTGTTGTAATCATTTATTTAATATAAGATAAAAAAATAATATTTTTAAAATATTAATAACTAACGGTCCGCCCCGGCTTCGCCCGTGGTACATATTTCGCAATAAAAGGTAGCCTATGTTCTTTCTCAGGGTCTAAAGATTATCTGTGCCAAATTTAATCAAAATCGGTCCAGTAGTTTATGAGCCTATTCATTACAATCAAACAAACAAACAAACAAAGTTTTCCTCTTTATAATATTAGTGTAGATAACAATTTTATAATAATTATAACGCATGTCATTAAAGAAACGAATCTTAAATGGCGGCGCTTATCATTCCCTCTTGCTTACACACGGCCGTACGGCATGCAAAAAAAATTGGGAAAAGTAAAATCACTAAAATGTATTTGATTTTCCCTATAATAGTTTTTATCATAAATTAACAATGACAATTATGTATTTGCGATAGTACTTAAATAATGTTTTTTTTGGAATTTGACAAAATATTTTCTTTGGGAAAAGTTGCTCAGTTTTATGGGCTCATTACAAGTATTATGGGGATTTTGTTGCATTCTGTATACGTAAATATGATAATTCATATAAATACACAAATACCATAACAAAAAAGTTTGTCAATAAACAATTTGAAATAATTAATAAAATACCCTACCATATGTCAGTGTCAGCTTTGGCCGCCATTGAAGATTCGTTTCTTTAATGAAACGCGTTATAATTTTTATTATTTTTTCAAATTAAGTTCTCAGTAAAATCAGTCATCTAAATCAAATCAGTAATTGTAACTGTTACTTTAAATACTAAGTATTGGTATTTTGAGATCTTTTTCTTTATTAATAGAGTCTTTAATACTTTGGATTGGTATTTGTACTTAGAAGAATAATCTCTTTTAGGTACCTCTTATATAAAAATAATAATTATTAATTACTATTACACCCAGTTCCAATCTCAACATAGATAATCAAAAATTGTTTCCACCAGCGTGGGTCAACCAACGCTTTGACAGCGTCCGTCAAAGCGTTGCCGAGGAAAACGAAGTTAGGCGAGCGTGAACGTGTGTGAACTACGTTCACTGAACTTGCGAAATAAGTTTCGGTTTCGGCAAAAGTTTCGGCCGATTTTGGCCGAAACCGAAACTGCGGCCGAAACTTGATTTTTGGCCGAAACTCGGCCGAAACCGAAACCGAAACCGAAAGTTCGTTCGGACACTAGCTATAAATACACATACATACATATATACTTACATACATACATACATGATACATAATACATAACTATGTATAAATAAAAATATTACAGCTCGTTGAAGAAATGGTTAAAAATTAGTTTTTTAAATATGTGCAGAGATTTAGCGCGACGTATGGTTATCGGAAGTGCATTCCACAGGAGTATGGCTTGAACATGGAACGAATTATGATAAAATTTGGTCTTGTGAGGTGGAATTTTTAAAAGTACATTTTCAGAGCATCGAAGGTTGAAATCCGTACTCTCACGAAATTGGAATTTTTCCTTAAGGTAACTGGGAGTATTAGGATGGAACAGGACACGGTATAGGAGTTGGAGAAGGTGGGAGTTCCGACGCTGACGTATTGGTAACCACTTGAGCTTTTTCCTGTATTGAGAGACGTGGTCATACTTGCGCAAGCCAAATATGAAGCGTATGCAAACATTTTGGAGTCGCTCAAGTTTGTCCAACTGGATTTCGGTCAGGTCGGGATAACAGGCATCGGCATAATCCAGGATGGGAAGGAGAAGGGACTGTGCAAGAGAAGTTCTGGTGGAAATGGGCAAGAAGTTACGAATTCTCATCAGTGAATGAGATGAGGCAAAGATTTTTTTATTTAACTCATTGATTTGTGGTTGCCAAGATAACGTCCGATCAATGGTGACGCCTAAGCTTTTGATGCTATCACTGAATGGTATGATGTTACCGTCTACAGTAATAGGGGGTAAACTAGACCATCCTATCCTTGATATGAAAGAAGAGCTGCCAATGAGAATCGTTTTAGTCTTAGAAGGATTAACAACTAAGCCATGTGCTTTACTCCAATTCATAATCAAGGAAAGGTCGTTATTTGTAGTGTAATTTTATTGTTTATTAGAACTATATAGTTCCTCGAACAACGATCTGAATATATTTTGTATCTTTTTTATGGTCTGTCTCTCGTGGCTTACTATATTCCGGGCATAGGAATGTGATAGGAACTCACTAGATTAGAATCTTCCAATTGCAAGGGTAAAGTAATTTATAAATATTTAACTCTATAAAATAGTATTTTAATTTATTACTTACACCTGTTAACAAACTGTGTACATGTGCATAATTTTCATAAAACTATGTTTACATAATCTATGGTTTATAAACAAATAATAATTATCTTTATCTGTCATCTCGTTTTCACAGATAATAAATTGTCCGCTCTCATGTAGAGCGTATGGGCGTATTCAGAAAGAAAGCTTGAAACTTATAAGCGCTTATCGGCGCTTGTCATGTTCATATATTTTCCTGCGCGGGTTACCAGCGCTGACATGCGCCGATAAGCGCTTATAAGCGCTTACAAGTTTCAAGCTTTCTTTCTGAATACGCCCTATTGTTTATGACGTTTGCACAATGTTGCCAGCGTGTAGAAGTTAGTTTTGTGTAAATTACGTTTGTAAAGACGTCAAAAACGTAATTTATATCATTCATACTTACACCCATGTTCATTTTTTGTTAGTTAAAGATATTACATATGATTTCCGCTCTGGTTGTTTGATAAAGTAGTTTAGTATCAAGTTGTTTCTAAAAACCATTAATTTTATGGTTGTATCTTTATATTATTTCGAAATTGCTTTAGATGGTAGATACGAGAAGAGATGAGAGTTGATAAAATTATTAAAATTTCCGAACAAAAAAATTATGAACTCCGTCAAATAAAATGTAGAGGTGTTTTGCTTATGGTTATTGCATGAAATACATAAAACGATATGAGTCTCATTCTATGAATGCATATTCAATTTAAATAATAGTATGAACCAATATTGAATAGGCAATAAACTGAGTATTAGATCTCACATCTTACAACTTGTATTCCTATACGTGTACGTAAAACAAAATATTTGTTTTTCTCTACAATAATCTCTACCTTGGAACTATTGTAAGCATCTCTTTGAAAATGCATTTTCTTTTTTATTACAAAATTTAGTTTAATTATCCGGGACTCTATTATACAATTTAACAAAAGACTAATAACCGTCTTTAAAATGTCAGAACTAAACAAAAAAAAGGACATATTATGGCACATCTTTTACTTAAAAAAGTTTTATTAAAATCGGTTCTACCAGTTCTGATAACAAACCCAAAAAAAATACCATCGGGGATATACGATATATAAATGATACCTTTTTTTCAAGTCGGTTGAAAACAACATTCTAACCATTTGTAAACATTGAGGGGACAGGCCGCACGCAGAGCTAATACCAGTGTCGTATCGTTTAAATGCTCCGGCTTTCTGCCTTATAATATCGGAAACGCGTCAGGTGCAACGAATAATTGTAGTTTACAAACGCAATGACGTTACTTTTACAAACTTGCGATTGAACATGTTAGAGAAGTTCTATGTTTGTTGTTTATGCTTGCAGGCATGAAATAAAATGTAACATAATGAATAGGTTCGTATACAATTTTTATTATAGTACCTAGTCATCATATCAAATAAAAAACGTACGTAAACTAGGTATTTAAGAAAGCACATTTATAATACAGAAGAACTATAGACCGCGGTAAGATATTCAGCTGCTAATACCTTTTCAACACTCTGTAAAGTACATCGTAATTCATACAGCAAGAACGTAAAAGGAATAAATTGCTGCTATCGTAGATTACTTGTGTCTAATATGCAATTGTTAAACTGTGTTTATGTCTTTCAGATCACGAGATAGCGTCCTCTGGCGTGAACCGTGAGTACCTACTTTACCTACATACGATTGTTCAATTGCCTGTTATGATGTATTAACGATTTATGTGATCGTAGGGTCAGCTCTTGATACTAATATAAAGGCTTAGAATAATTCACGATTAAAGTAAAGGAAATTATTAAGCTTCTCAGTCGATTATAGGTAATGTTATTGAGTTTCCAAGAATTTTCTTATAATATATTGTTTGGTTAATCCGTTATATTACGGTGCAATTAGAATTTAGATCAAACGAACGAACGAAAAATTCCGCACTATGTCAAATTGCTCTCGAAAAGATTCTATGCAATGTTCTAATACTAAACAAAACTGAATACGAGTTTTCGTTTTCACTAAAAGATCACGAAAGAATGCTCTTGCTCTTGCTCTAGCTCTATGTTCGTTTTCACTTGTAAAAGAACATAAAAGTTTGAATTCCCTTATTAATATTCAAAATTTATTTATATCAACAGATAGATTTTAATCGAAAATAAACACAAGCACAACCCTACGTTGCAAATGATCGTCAATTCGTGATGCGCTTTACCTATTTGTGAAGCTTTCAATGTTACTGCCAAGCTTAACGTCATAACGAGTCAATTTAACACTTAACCTTTGTTTTCAACTGGGAGCTATGCTTTTTAATTTATTTTAACTTATTTAATGTAATCAATCCGGTTGACATAGGTATTTTATTTAACTATTTATACATATACACATATTATATCAATTGTACATAATCCTTTGGTGTAATGAGCGTTAGCGCAGTATAGAGGCAATATTAATTAATTATTATTAAGGATTGAAGTGTTAAATGTAATGCGTTAAATGTTAAATAATAGTATGCGTGAAAAAAAATCATAGAAAGCACCTAATTGCATTAAAATTTGTATAGTAAGTTGTTGAAAAAATAAAATATTGAACGTCAATCATTTATTCTTTCCCACAGATTATGCAATATTGCCCATAATACTTGCCATGTCCGTTGAAAATTTAAGTATCTGTAGTAAATGTAGTGCAGTGAAGAATTCTTAATTGAAGCAAATTTATATCGATCATAATATGATTTACTACTACTGCAATAAGCCGTTTAACGAAGTAATGTATTGCAATTTAATTTGCAAATTAAAGCTGAATGTATTGCAGGTAATACTATCTATTAAATACGTCATCGGACATTGAAAAGTAATTAATTCTTTCTTTATTGCACTATTGAACACTGCAATTAAATCGCATTAAGACCACCCACCATAGTTTTAATAAAAATTTATGTGTCTAGTATTTATATGTATTAAAACTTATTAGGTACTAAAATTGTTGATGTACCATAAACAAATGAAGGTTAATTCTTATTCTTTTGTTTATTTCTATTAGTAGGCGATTCTGTTCAAACTATAATTATATTCAGCATTTCTTCCACTCGTATATCGATCAATCAATAAAGAGAAAAACTTATCGCAATTTTTTATCTTTCTCTGAATTATAAGTGAAGAATCAGTTATTTTTTACTAACACCAGACACGATAACATTCTTAAATCATAATGCAGTAGTCCATTTTAACATGCATTAAAAAAGTACCGCTATGAAGTTCCTACAAGTATAAATTAAATCCAATAAGAGCAAGCAAACCGCTCATAATTTTGATAAATGAGTTGGAAAAGTTTTTATACATAGAAAAGAACATTAAGACGGTTGCGTGTTTTCTAATTTGAATTGTAAATTGATAACAGGCGTTAAAATAGTATTAAGTCCGCTGTTTAATAACGTATTACCATGTAATATATCATATTTCGTGTCTGCACGTTTTATTTGATGATAATTTTGAGTAGTCTTTAACTGTGTTATTACTTTGCCTTACGAAAGAAATAATTACCATAGTTGTTGCATAGAATGCAAGTGGAAAATAATTACAATATTTTGCTCTATATTTCCTAACATTGATTTTATAGCTTACGATGTGAGTTGATGAAAATTATTATACATACATACATATGTTTTCACAGAAATTTATCAATGAACAGTTATAAGGCTCTGTATATAAAAAAGCTCTCAAATGACTCTGTGTTTAAATTTATTAAAATTTAATATAGATAAAAATATAAGCGTGTTAAAAACCTGCATTCGCAAGTCATTTTCGCATCACATAGACACTAATGGAATAAAAAAACAATTATTTCTAAAGTCTATTATTATCTACAAAACTTTGATAGATTTGCGAAGCTCGTTTGAATGCCAGGAAACAGGAGAGATTCAAATCATGACTATATAAGGGCAGGGTAATTGCTTTCCGGTAAAACTGTATGATTAATCGATTTGGTGGTGTTTCTGAATAGATGTTAATGTAACCGGAATACACTCGTATTGGTTTTACTTTCATACTCATTACTTATGTAATGAAATTAATAATTTCGTTCTCATGCTCAAATATGTGGTGAAGTCAGTGAAACATTTGCATTGAATTTTCCAATTGCAATGGATTTCATTCATTATATTTTAATTTAAATTATTCAGTGCGTAAAATATATAAAATATACTTGAAAACCACATATTGGTCAGCTTACTTATTTGCATGTTTCTATGTGCAGACGAATTCGCTGCGTACGTGACTTCGTTCAGCTGTCGTAAACGTGTTCTATGAACTAGCTTCTATACGAACTTACTTTTTTTCCAGTGTAGTATATACAATACAGAGTATGAGCTTAGTAGAAATGCAATACGGATTTATTTTGAAGATTTTAAGTGTTAACGTAAATACATTATCCGTTATGATTTCGCTATTATTAACAAAAATAAGCTTTATATGTACGAGCTTTTTCTTCATTTTAACACTTTCGGAATTATTTTTTTTATGAAAAATATGTTGATTTTATATCAATTTAAAGACTTCAAATGAAATGTAATTAAATGCTATAAATAGCGTTAATAGAAGCAACATTCGCGCAATATTTTGCCAGCATGTATTCTTTGATCTCATAGCCTGAAGATAAAATTTATCTGACAGCGGCCTATTACCATAATAAGATATTACTATGTTAGTTTATTGCTGTAAACAGCAAGTTTTCAATTCGAGTAAGTCATTCCGAGTGTCTATTACAAGCTGCGGCTTCTCTTAATATGGAACCTATTGAGATAAATCCTTGATAAGATGAAATATAACGTCTTTATAAAGGGGACTGGTAACTTTGATTAATTTTCTTGTAATTGCTTGACAAATATTACAGTTAGGTATTGCTTTAAAACTATATCTGGATGCTATGCTTGGATCAATGGGGACATCGGGGAAAGTAGAATGTTTGACGAATATTTGTACTTAATTTGTTCACAATTATTAGTGTTATTAATAAAATATTCAATATCAACATTTTCATTATCAGACTTAGGTATTGTAATTTTATCCGTGTGCGAAGCCGCAAGCTATAATGTTCGTTAGATACAATTTAATGCTATAATTAATATTGAACAAACTCATTACATTACAGTAGGCACCTATCCATAAAATACATAATTTTACATTTTATCGCATACATTGTACACAGCCGTATAAAATTTAACTAAATTCATAGCAAACTTAATTATCATTAATAACAATACGGCACGGTAATAAACCTATTCATTAAATAATTAACTATAAAGTTACATGGGATATCTATCGCATGTGTGTTTAACATTCAATAAGGTATTCTAGCAATGTCTATCCGTTTTCAAATAATATTTACGATTCATTGAATGCATAGAGATGTCGCTAGCAGGCGGTGTAAATCATCTTTCGACTGAACAATGCGCGGCAAGGTGTCGCACGCCCCCTCAATCTGTTACATTGTATTGTTATGTTGCTTAGGTATACATATGTACGATTTATAATATCAAAATGTGCATTTTCACTTTCTGGTTAGATATTCAATAGTGAGGTATTTTGAATGTACTGCGGTTTCTCCTTTTCATTTTGCTTATGTAAACATAGAGGAACAGCTATCATGTGACATAAATGCACATACATTACATTCATAAGTCATAACTCACTACAAAATAATTTTATTATTGTATAAAAAATCTATTACGATAGTCTACAAAAAACCGCAACAATATTAAACAAATGTGGACCATGCACTTATTTATTTCTCACACAGAAAATGAAATAAATTGTAAAAAGAAAAGTCGAACGCCGTGAGCGACACTATCCTAATTACTATACGCAATTATTTGTAGAACATGCAATCGGTAACCTCCTACATTCACGCCGCTATTAAAATATATTCCAGTAAAAAGAGGTATTACAAAAGTTCCTACATAATGATCGTCACTTTCTTCAATTATAAAAAGTGCTGGATACATCGCCAGTCAATGAAAAAGTGTTTAAAAAAAGTTAACTTAATTGTTACGCTATTCGTACGCCCCGGGGTACCGCCCGCGCCGCTCTTCGCGAGACGCGTCTCACTTTTTGGTCGTTTTTACACTTTTTTACGTATCGTTTTCACTTTTATATCGAGTATTGATTGACGAAAGCGATAAGCGCTAATTTCAAAGTAAATACCATCTAATTTGTTTACAATTGAACGAATTGCACCACTTTCGAGCACTTAATTTGCGAAGCTTTGTGTTGTAATGAAAGCGATGCAAACGTTATTAATTTGCGCGTGGCGTGAATTAATTAGTTTACTTTGTATAATATTTATACAAATATTAGTAGGTTAATTGTTATAAAAACTATGCTATTTGTTCATGCACCATGTATTTTAGAGTAATTAAGTAATTAGTATGATATAAACTGTCTATAACTGTTTTTTATACAATTTGTTATTTTACTTCTTGTACACTGACTGTACATAAAATTATTTATAAATTCCCATAATCTTTGCGATTCATTCAGTGATAAATATTTTGTCGTATCTACTACCACTACCCAATAAAAAAATTCTTGTAGATTTTTTATGCAAGTTGCATACAAATTATTTCTACAGTCCTGCTAATTGTTACAGTATAGGTTCATTTGTTTTATTTATCTGCTGTAAAATATAAATTTAAACCTTATTTCTCTTACCTAAGATTAAGATAATCGATTGCCACGTCTTGAACAATTAATGTTACGATAAACGCAAACTTTAGTCGCATAACTTCTTTTTATAGCGGTTGTTCCATTTCAACAGGTTGCGTTTATTCTTGCTTGGGATAAAAATAATATCGTATACTCGTTAGTGAAGGCAGAAGCCGAGAACCTCTATTCTTAGCTATTTACAATGATGTGTTGACAGTTATAGACCGGGAGATACTGACACAAAATTTCGAGTCATTTGTAACAGGATGGCGGTTCTACAGGGGTCTTAGTACGCAATGACAAAAAGAAAAACGATGGCGTGAACGCTGGTACCGGCGGCTTAGTCGCGTGGGCGTTAGTCGAACTCGTCGGAAAATAGCGAAAGTCAAACGATTTGTAACAGTATGGCACTTATTTTTCCTGTAAGTTTGAGGATCAACAAATATAAATACAAAATTTCAAAGATCTATGTGTTGGAAATCTTCACTTATATAAATTAATAATAAATTAAGTTTTCAAGTATGACAGCACTTTTTCCCCCTACTAGAAGTATGGCAAATATAATAATGGTCACATTTTATCAAATACTCTCCAAAAATCCAAATGCAATACTGGTACAAAAAGTTTGGTGAAATAAAAATTTTTTGCAGATTTTCGGCGGTATGGCGACCATTTGGAATCGTCCAAAAAGTATGGCATGGCGATTTTCGTAAATGGCTACACGACGATAGTTACCTGTGCAAAAGTTAGCCTGGTACAAATGGTTGAATGATTGTTTTATTTAAATCAACATATTCGCGTCGGTATGGCGGGCTGTAAGTCACACCGGAAAAGTATGGCATGACACTGCCGCCTACTACTTTTTTATGGGCTATCGGTAAATTCTAAAATTTTTGTGTTACAAATCGTTTGACTTTCGCTATTTTTCCGACGAGTTCGACAAACGCCCACGCGACTAAGCCACCGGTACCAGCGTTCACACCATCATTTTTCTTTTTGTCATTGCGTACTAAGACCCCTGTAGAACCGCCATCCTTGTTACAAATGACTCGAAATTTTGTGTCAGTATCTCCCGGTCTATTAGCTTGTCCTGTGTTATTTAGAAGAGATTATTGCAATTGACCAATGTCTTTTAGATTTTATTGGTTCGAGTCAAACAGGGGTTGATGTTATTTTTAATTGAACTTGGAAACCAGCGTCGTCTGTTTCTTGTTGAAGACTTGTGATTCAAGTCTTTAAAACTCAAAAAATACTGTGCCTTCGTCGTTCCAAAAAGTGGTAGGTATTCTAGTAATTTGGTGTATCAATTAAACTGATAACTGTTTAAGAATCGATCCAGTAAACATCATAGTTTTTCCTCCATGAAATTAATTGATCGAAACTACCAAAAGTAGGATATCCGATCATGGAAATTTTTTCACTAGTTATGATGTTATAAAGCAGTATTAATTTCAGTTCCAACTATACAGAAGTGACATAGACTACTTTTTAATATCGAACGAAGCTGGGATATGTGACTTGATTGAATATAAATCGCTTAATACACGCAATAAGTGAAAACATTACAGTTTTCTTTTTAAAATCAAATTAAAATTATTTTTACTCCTCTCAAAATGTTTATAAGCCGCCTTAATTACGTAAACTTAATACAAGCAGCCCTAAGCTCGAAGGTCGTCCAAAGGCCGGTTACTGACCTACAATATTTATAGCGACACGTCACAGAGGCGGGGCGACACGATACGATAATTGAAACATCTGGTTTGTTATATTTACTTAGAAATTATTATTTTGCCCACTTTCAATTAACATATTTTGTAAAAAAAAAAAAAACTAGCACAGCAACTTTTAACATTGCCCTGTAGGGTATGTCAGACTGTTATACCAATTTTTCTTGACTTATCATTAAACAGAGCCTACCTCCACCTCATCTTTGACAACCAGTAATAGCCACAAAGGTAGCTTTGTGAGCTCAGTGAAAGACTGTATTCCTTTATTCATTTTATTGTTATAATTAAGGAAAGATTTTAAATTGATTTGCTCTATTTTGAAAACACTAACAATGTAACTGCGTGCAATTTAATCAGTAGCTATAAGTACCATATTTTTTAAAGAAAACGAAAAACGATATAGATAAGGCGCGAATTTGATCCATTAAAAGTGAGTCATAAATACTCGACCGCCGCGGTGATAACTATCTTCCAATAAAAGACGATTGCAGGGCTTAGCATCCGAGTAATTATTAAAAGCTGTGCGTTTAAACGCGTATAAAAACTGGCTTCAACTGTCTTTATAAAACTTTATTTTTATTTTTCTCAACATTGTAAAGTTACGTGTTCTCGGCTAGCGTTAGTATAATGTTGCCAGTTGTCAGGCTAATTCTCCATGCCAGACGACAAGCACGGTTAATTGATAAGGCAACCCACACGCTATACAAACTTCTCGAGCGTAACGGGATTAAGGAACTGCAGTGAAAATGTACCTTTTTAAAGTTCTAAGATCTATGTCCACGCTAACAGCTTGCATATAAGAATTTATTCAAATATCGTCATCTTATGAAACTCTATGTAAAATTATGTATTTGAAAGCATATCGGTAACTACGAATTATTTTGTTATTGTCACCAAATCAAAAAATCACAATTTTTACATACAATTAAAAAGGACGTGTTAAGGACGTGATAAGGGTATTTTCTGGTAGGTACCTGGACGGCGCTTTTGTTATATTTTCTGCTAAAATATAATATTTTTATCAGACCGTAAATAAAGAAATTACTTTAGTGGGTTAATTAATAATCCATCACGTTCTAAATACTTAGTGCATACTCCGCAATGCACATACTTTATGAAAATGTTGTATTTAATATCCTCTTAATACAATAATGTTTAACATTTGCAGCACTTGCATTAAAGAGAAAGGTGCTAACAAAAGAATTATCTATTGCATTGTACATTGTTTATTACCAAATGATTATTTGAAAATTGAATCAAGAGAGAGCTATTTTCTAGTGAAATTAGAATAGATGCATTTGTATTGGAGTTTAGTTTATAATATTGAATTGTTTCTATTGTACAAGATGTGTTATTATAGTAATGAGAATGGCATTGATAATAATATTTAGACGAAAACGAAAGTGATATTGCGAGAACAATAAAATGTTACGAAGAAATAATTTTATAGTTGTATTGAAGAGAATTAATGACGAGTTACACAATCATTAACAAAAAGTATAAGTTGACATCTACCTTGTTCTTAAAAGTGTCGGTTGATAATATTCGATAAAAAAATATATTTAAAGTATCTATCCATACTAATATTATAAATGCGAAAGTAACTCTGTCTGTCTGTCTGTTACTCAATCACGCCTAAACTACTGAACCAATTTTCATGAAATTTGGTATGGAGATATTTTGATAACCGAGAAAGGACATAGGCTACTTTTTATTCCGGAAAAATGACGCAATCCCGGAAATCTCATGGGAACGGGAACTATCCGGGTTTTTCTTTAACTGCGCGGGCGAAGCCGCGGGCGGAAACCTAGTAATCTATAAATACGACTACCACTTCAAAAGACGTAATTCTAGAATGATATTGGACGAAGCTGAAATAAGCTGGTCTTTAATATTATGCAGTTCACTTAACTGAATGATCGTGAATGTTTCACACAACACATTTCCTAATAACCTGCCAGAGTTTAGTGTTTATGATAGTTGATAGATAGCTACCATTATTTGATGAATAGTACAAGAAACCAACAATGCTATGAGACGTAAATCTTAAGTAAATGCCTTTGAAAGGAAAATGCTATTAGATATCGACTTACTCGTAGATGAAGAGTCTTCAAGTGAAGAATTTGCTGGTGTGAAATATGATTGATAACTACATTTTGATTGGGAATTTAAATGAACATGTTTACTTTAATGTATAAGTATGCAATTTTAAAATGATTGTATGTTTTTCTAAGACAAGAGTAGAATATAATATAAAATTTATTATTTTATTAACCTACTTAATTTACTTACAAATAACGACAGGATCGTCAGAAGCGAGGATTTCTGTAATTGTTAATATATAAATTGAACGAGCTTTCGTAGGTTTTCAGACAGATTTTAGATAACATAACAGTTTCCAAACACGCAAGCTTTGATGGATGTTTTAACAGAAGACATGACTCAGGATGGAATTAGGTTATTAATTAATTATAGATATATTATAGTGCAAAACCAAAAAGGAAAAATTGTATATATTTGAATATTATGTTTAAAAAAAATTCATGTAGAGCATAGTTTATTTCAATTATTTACCCGTTAAATTTGCAGAACAGCAAGCAGCTCGTTCTTTATATTCCATGAAAACTAGTCAAATTGACCTTTTTAATCCAATGAACGAGTGTCAGAAGCACTTTTGTAACAAAATTGTTTACTTAAATAAAAAAAAAGATATTAAACGTAAATTAACACATCTTGTCAAATCGGAGTCGTCAGTGGCGTTCGTGCTGCTTCTGGTTAATCACAAGATCACAAGGAACTGAAGCTACCTTAATGAATTCTTTAATGATTCCGTCCCTTCACGAACTTGACATTAGGAGAAATCATTAACTTGTACATGATTGTATCGTCGCTGCTTTATTGAATGTCGCTGAAGATTTACTCAGCTTATTATATAATTGAAATTACGAGTATTTAATCAATGTGATATTGAATGTTTAATAAATCATTGAACCATAATTATGGTGAGGGTCAGCGTAAAATGTGAGGGGTTTTAATGGTAGGTTAGTGATGAAAGTTCCCATATATTCCTCACTTTTAAATGGTGGTATGTAATTTTTGTTATTTATTGTAACTGCTTCTCTCTCTACCGAATACTTTGCACCTTTTCATCAGATTATATCTGTGTGTTTATGTGTCTTCTACTTAACATTTCCATTGAAATAAATCTTATTTACGATTCAGTATTTCTATAAGTCTTGTGCAGTGCATTCTGCGTTATACTTTACTTATAAATAAAATATACAAACATTTATTATATTATGTCATTGCATATTTTCTTCTAACTGTAATCCAAAGAGGCCAGCGGCAATATTCCATATATTTGCGGATTATATTTTGATACGATCGTTTAAATGATAAAATGCGTGTTCGGAGAAAATGATTTCGATTCTTGATCTTTATTATAGTATGGTAAGAAATTCGAAAGTCCTTAATCGGGCCATTTAATGTCATGAAAATAATGCGCCATTGTTAAAAAATATCCGCCATCTTGAAAAAAGTGTTACACCGTTAATTTAAAATGCAATCGTTTAATAACCATTGATTTTATTGCCCTAAATTATACTTAATGATTTGTGTAGTTTGTATAATTTTTTTTCATACTTCCTTATTTAAATGTTTTTGTAAATAAAAGCTTTGTGTTTAGCAGTTGGTTATTCCTTATTACGGGTTATAAAAATGTTAACGATTAGTAAGTTTAAGTATGTGGTTACAATATTATTGTTTGTTTATTGTTTCGATGAGAGGAACACTGTTTTTTGTACCTACATATGTTTAAAAAATGTTTCTTCATTGGATTGTTATCTTGATTGAGAATTGAAATTATTTATTAAAAAAAAAAATAGACACAGCGACAACCAGATATTTTAATATATTATATTTTTAAAAACAAATTTTATTTTATCCTTGAAAATTATTTATAGGTACGTGTATAATAATAATGTGAGAAGTATGGAAATTATAAACTATATTTTAGCTCGTAAGTGAAAGGTTAAACCTAGGAGTTTATTTATTAAAGGAAATGATAATCACGGTAGAACTTGATTGTAGCATTAAAATATCTACGTGTCAATCTTCTCCACACATTATTAAACAAATGAACGGGAATTATGGTAAATATTTCATTTAAGGTTGTTAACGCAGGAATATATTATGGTAATTTGGTACTTCAGAGTTCAGATGCAATCTTATAAATTTACTTGGATTCTGAGTTGTATAAATGGACTTCGTATTTTATTGAATGTTAATCCTCATTGATATAGCTGTAATGTGCACATTTTGATTCATCTATTGTCCCTCTCATAATATACATATTAGGCTTTTATTATGGCTGTACCTACATGAATAATATTGTTATAGCTACATTAATCCTCATTTCGCATACGCTCCCCAGATAGCTGTATAGTTTAAAATAAAAAAATAATACGAACAAATTCATAAAAAAACTACCAATAAATTAAAAACAAAACATTCAAATCGATTTGCCACATGCGGAAAATTGATCTTAATATCATTCAAAACTATTACATAAAATATGATTTCTCGATAGTTATGATATAACATATTGTAATTTTAAATTCAATGCATGACCGTTAAATCATGGAATACAGTAAAAGCGGAACAAATGCAGCGATTTATTATTGAATGAAAACTTATTCGATGTACGCTAAGGTTCCGTATCTATTATATTCAGATTAATAATAATGTACAAAAAGAATAAAGTATAGGAACCAATTATTTAATTCATCAATTACATTTTAAATGTATTGTTTGTTTCTTTAACTAAATAATGAATTGAGAATAATTATGTCTAAAATTATGTTTAAAATTCAAATTCAATGTATTTATTTGTTTTTTTTACTCAACAATTAATTCTTATTAACAAATACATAATACGCTGTAGTTCAGTAATGGAAGACATAATATTATGCAGTATAAGGAAAACGGTGAACTTTATAGCAGAAAAATTCGTCTGAATGCTAAATTTCCTTTTTCCTTTTTTCAATTGTAACGATAGTCGGAGCGTAGTAGCGTCAAACAAAATTAAAGCGAAAAAAACATTTTATAATCGTAATTTCGTGAGAACGGTCGTGATAATTTCATCTCACTTTGTAAAAGTGCAGACAGAGCTGACAAATTAATTTTACTCGTCAGTAATAGTTGTCGTGGAACCCAACAGAGACGGTATTTATTGTAAAAGTTATGTCACAGTTGAAAACAGTTGGAATTAAAGTTGGCTCGAGCTAATTGTAGGAACTAACCGATTGATTGTCGTTAATTGTATAGAGATACCCGACGCGGCACGCGTGATTTGACAAATTTGTTCTTGTTAGCCTAATCATTGTAATGTGATTTAATTGCCGTGTTATTTGAAGTGAAAAATTACGTGTTCAGTTGTTTATTTATTCAGGTGAGTTATGATTTGTGTGTTAGATTTAGATTGTTAAATTATGCACTGTTACATATTATGGTTCATATATGAATTTCATTCTTAAAAGTTTTAAATTAAAATTTTGTTCAAATAAAGCTGTATGTGAAATCTTATATCATCTCATAAAGTCTATTATAATTCCAACAGTAAGTACTTACCTACTTAAAATCGATATATAATCGATATATTGTAACATATTAGAATACCTTATATTATAAATTTCTACAAATAAATTTAATATTATTATTTCTATAATATACGAGCATAATATTTTTGGGTTGAACTCCTACACGATCTCGTATATCATCTCTATAACATCCTTATTTAAATGATAAATAAAGAAATAACCCATCATATAAGTTAAAATCAAATAAAAATAAATATTTAACAATAAACAATGATCAATTTATTATGACATAAACGATTCACTGTTATTATTTGGAAGTTCTATAAGATTGATAGATGAATTATTCTTTACATAAAGTTTTTATCTAGTCTATTTAGCATTTTAAACAAATATAAGCAATCAATAAAAGATGATAGATATATGGTAGCTAACTGTTAACCGCAATAGTAGATTGGTAATTGTTCATTGACCTTACATATTATAAAGAAAATATTGAATTATAAAATATTAGGAAAAGGATGACGTCTTAAACATTTTCCGTTTTCCTTTTACATTTTTAAATCACCAATGAATTTTACATCGTGATGATGAGGAATAGTCCGAGCGATGTCCAAAGGATTTGAAAAATAATTTGGAAAATCCAAAAGTGCACGCCTCATAATTTTTTTTTAATAAATATTTATTAATTATTATTTTTGTTTATTTAATAACAATTAAACCACATCGAATCAGACCCTGAAAAATGAAAGGGTTCTATTCCTGAGCATACTCAAGCGTAAGAGAAAAAAAAAGACTCGATTAGTAAAGTATTTCGGTCGCTATCGTGTTAACAAGAAAAAGGATCCGCACATACAGACACACGGACGTCCAAGACAGAACTTTTTTAAACTGTTTTTTAACTAGTTTAAATCACAAAAATGACATCAAAAATATCATGAACGTTAAAAATAGTGTTTTTTCTTAATATGTGTGTGTATGTATTATCTTACAAGTGCAATGTATGATACATAAAGACATTTTAAGTTTGAAAAATCAGATGTTTTGCGCGAAGTGACAGTAGTACCCACCTCAACGCTTCGCTTATGAGGCGTGCAACAATGTACCTACTTGTTGAATATACGTGATGAACTTTAAAATAATCATACATATTTTCGCTCAATTAAGTTTCTAAGGAATATAAATGTAGATAATATTTCTAAGGAATATAAATGTAGGTAATATGTATGTGTAATTCACAAAAAGATCACAAAACCTGACTCTTCATACCAAAACACTCAATTACATACAATTCAAACATCATTTCCCTAACGTCATTATTAATTCCTTCAGTCTCGAGCAAAAAGTCACATAAACTCTCCTTTTTTCAGATCGATCAAACAGAACGGTTCGTTCCCGGGACAAATTACGTCACCAACAAATAAGGTAAGGCTTAGGTTTTAGTCCTAGTTCATAGAAACATTACTTACTTGTACTTGTAACGGCAGTATGCGAGCTTCCAATTAGTCTTTGACTTTTTTTAATTGATATAATTGATGTAATTGTTTTGTTGTAACAGTAAATAATTGATTTAACGGTAAATTATATTCTATATAATATTTATTTATTATTTTATTTTAAAAATAACTTCTTTGCGCATTTAACAAAATAATTTGTACGAGAAAATTATCAATGGATTTTCTGTGAAACAATAACAATAGTTAGGGGCCATAAAACATACCTGGGACTGATATAAACTAACGTTTTCCTTCATGATAAATAAAGAAAAGCATGGCTTTTCTAACTATGGGATCTATCACATCAAATTCATCTCAAGAATTAAATAAACATCGAATTTATTGTTCGTGTCACGCTTTCATACACGTGGAGATCTCTCACTGATACGCTTGTTAAATAATTGTTATTTTCCATACAATAATACAAATGAGTTTTTTAAGAAAGTAGGCCTCTTGTTATATTGTTTGTTTTTAATTTATTGAATCAACTATGCGGTAGGTTACACGCAAGACGCAAGTATACTTTCATTTAGGTAAAACGCAATTTGTGGTATACTTGACGAAAATGACATAATATATGTAATTATAATGAAAGTCTTGTTATATAAACTGAGGCACATCGTTGAGATACTTTTACGGAGCGAGCTTTAAGAGAAAATTTAATTTATATGTTACAGCCGTTTATTTGTACTATAAAGTTTAAACCTAGTTTCACGAACAAGTGAAATATAGGTAGGTACGTATGCTTGTAATTTTATGAAGTATTTAAGTCAGTCAAAATATAACACAGTTAGGTCTGTGTTATATTTTATTATAAAGAATCTAATCTACCTGAAAACTGTAAAATCTCTTAATAAAATACGACTACAAAAAAATGTACCATTTACTAATAACTTCCTACAAGTCATTAAAACATATAACAGTATATCCTCAAGGAATATATTTCCAAGCTCATTATGGCGAAAGCTCAATAATTACTTGTAATAACAATAGCAAACGGAGTCAATTATTTGTTAAATATAACAGCTATTAGTCTTGTATGCGTTTAAATGAGGAAATATATCGAGCTTTGTTGTATTTTATGGGTGTTTAAACGATTTATAGGTTATTATTTTCCACATATAAAATGTGTTAATATTATTCGTAATATTGTAGAAAGAAGAAGTTTCTTTTTCCAAATGGTAAGTAACTTATATTTTACAATTTCACTTTCATAATCAATTAATATAGAAATAAGACCATAAACTTGTAAAATCAATATAGATTGGATAACGAATTAGAATACATGACGTTTGATTTTAACTACTAATTTAAATAAAATAATTAAATGTAAATGAAAGTACGGAATGGGTCCATTGCAAATTTATTGAAAATCTAACGTAGTTTTAAGATTAGAAGTTAGTCGATGTACAGATTAGAATATTGAGAGTAGTTGGTGTAAGCCACAGATAACCTGCAAGTATGTAAACATAACAACTGATTTCACTCAAAGTTGCTACTGGGGTTGGCCTGTGCATTGTAGGTCGATGGTCATGACACGTAAATGTAGAAGATATTTGCAATTCTAGTACTTAGTTTTATATATTGTTTTATAGCTCAGAAATATATTGTATTGTTCTCGATATATGTGCAATGTAATGTGCGTCTAATATGGTTAGAGACCGTAGACACAATAAGGTGCATAATAGAAAATATTTTTTGAAATTCCAATAAGATGTTACATGTTAATTGTTATCCACAAAAAGTAGGTGATAGGGGATAATTCATAATATAATAGTAGGTACATAATATTTGGGAATAACATATGTTTTTTGAAAATTACTCTAGATTTCAAGATTACCTTCTTAAATATTAAAATTACAATAATAGAAACTTGTATCTTCGAAAAATTTCAGTTTGAAGCCCTTTATCTTTGCTTAAAAGTATTTTTTATCGTTCTCAAGCAATAAAAACAATGTGTCTTATTACATAAAACTAGGATGGGAAGTAATTGACGCCCTGAGCGTCAGTAATGGTAACAGATTTAATTCATTTACCGTTCTTAATCCATTAAAATTTCTAATCGTCTTATTACTTAATCATTACATAGTATGATCAGTTTGAAAAGCTATAAATGTTTTAACATTGTGGTATTATGGCAAAACTAGCTGCGCTCCGCGGTTTCACCCGCGTGAAAGCTCCTGTCCTGCCAGCTCCGCTCCTGTTGGTCTTAGCGTGATGATAATATAATATAGCCTATATCTAGCCTTACTCGATGAAATGAATCTAACACCGAAAGAATTTTTCAAATCGGACCATTAGTTCATGAGATTAGCGCGTTCAAACAAAAAAGCTCAGCTTTATAATATTACTATAGATATAGTTATGTAGCAAAAAATGATACCTATTCTAGAGATAAATAAAACAAATTAGATCGATTTTATCTGCAATATTAGTTTAAGGTCAAATATGGGGAATGATACAAATTATATTAAACTACAATATTCAGCACATGTAAATGTTATAATTTTGCAAAGTTTATGCATATTAAAATTCGTCTACATATTAATATATCACAAGCATAGTTGATAATAATATCATTGAAAGTTAATCGCTCTTCACTCCTAACATTTGAAGAATGTCATAATCAGTCATAATAATAATGAGTGTAAGTTAACGTGTAGGTACAATAAAACTTCCAAGAGAATTGCCTATTAACAATAAACACAGCCCTTGTTACGTTGTCGGTTTTATTTCCTTAGTTTTATTACTTTAGTAGAACTTCATCAATTACGGTATAAGTAATCGGCTCTATAAACTTTTCTCGGAATATACTCAATTACCTACTATATCAAAAGGAACAAAAATAATGATTACATCAATTATATTCTCTTAAAAACACACTTATTTATTTTTGCAATAAATTTATTTAACTTCGTAAAGAAAAGTCTAGAGCTTAAGTACATACATTAAAGCAACAAAAGAGAAATACAATGGAAGATAAAATCTGAAAGAATGCAGGCACGGGAGATTTTAGCTTGTGATATTATCAAAAACTTTTTGGAATTATCGCTTTTCCCATCCATATTATTTAAGCATAAAATTATTTAACTACTAATTGTACATTTAAATACAATCACGGCTAGTTACAAACAATAATTTTAATACCAAAAGAATTATATTTTTTAGCTTGCAACAAATCAAAGACGTTAATTATAAAACAATAATGAATAAACATTTTAATCAATATTTGCTTATCTAAAAATGATTATGCTTGAATATATTAAAAATAGAAATCGCTTACGGCTAGTAAAGTCAATGTTATCATTGGCCACATTCCAGATAAATGGTAGTGAGCTGGCAATAGAATTACCAGTGTTAAAATAATAAGCTGTAATATTGTATGTACCACTGATTAAACGTTTTTATGTTATTACTTATGAGGTCTTCGACACGTATTGTAGCATTAAAAGCTTTATTTAGAATATATAAAAATGAATCGCAAAATGTGTTGGTAAGCGCATAACTCGAGAACGGCTGAACCGATTTCGATAATTCTTTTTTTATTATATTCCTTGAAGTATGAGGATGGTTTTTATGTAGAGAAAACGTAAATATGTACCACGGGCGAAGCCGGGGCGGACCGCTAGTTTAGAATAAAAGTTTTATTATACATATTTTACTTTTCAATATTCCCCATTGTATTTATTTTTGCTACAACAATGATTTGCCGTCATATTTTGACTCATAAAACGTTATTTCGTTTAACGGCAACGGCTACAAAATAAATTTACCAAGGCTTTTCGGCTCTAACTTTTCTCAATTCTAGAGATGTGTGATATCTAATATTCTCTCCCTCTCTTATTATACTAAGGCTACGAAGTAACTATTCTCTAATCTGTGACTAAGGGCTGATTTTTCAATCCTTGGTTAAAACTTATTCGTCGAATAATGTGTGGTATAAAACAACCATTTTAAAAACGTATTCTAATTGTCCGTATTTGACAGTTTACGTGACATTTTAATATTATCGTGTAATGCTTTATTGGACGGATAAGTTTTATCCAAGCATTGAAAAATCGGCCCTAAGTTATTTTCTTATCAGTGTATTTATGTTATCACTTTTTGACAGTTTGTGATCACTTTTTATATAGCTATTTACTATGTATTTACCTCCAACTTTAATTTAAATTTTTGACTCTATGTTTTTTTCCAAGAGCACGTCCAAACTTTCGATCCTACAATTGCCATAATAAAATAAATAAATAGTGCGCATCCTAGAGACGTGCACGAAACCGCAGTCACTATTAGCTCGGTGGGTTAATGGTGCAAGTCTAGGGAAAGCCTTTACCGGCTAGATAATGTGCGGTTGACAACCTGTTTGTTACCACTTACCCCTGAATGTGACGTTACGTTTGGGGGATTTTTTTTATTTATTTATGTGGAAATAAATTAGTCATGAGTGTATGACTGATACGTTAAGGGTATATGTTTTTCTTTATTCTGCTCAAGTGAAATTCAAAATTAAATCATTTGTATAAAAGAAATAATCATCATATTTGTAACTCTGTATGTGTCTGTTTAATTCAAAGGTCATTTTGGAATAGAGATTAGAGACGTGTAATTATTAAAAAAAATAACGAAATAAACTTGAAAACCGATTTGAATAGGTTTTAAATTTGTTTTTTCTTTTTATAAAAATATATTACATCTACTGGTTTTGAATTATCATTATGATTTTTTTTATTAGATCATACATTATATAAATAATCTTTCATAGACAAATATTTAAACAGGATCCTACAATTAATTGAAGTATACTCATCCTATTTGCGTGTAAGCTGGCGCCAAAGCATAATGTATAAAAATAACGCGTTTTTTACATTTTAATAATATTTCTTATTTGCATATTCATTTCTAGTTAAGATAAACACGGCTAAAAGTTGTGATATCAAGTTAAACTAGTGACTAGGAGTAGATACTCGACCTTTATTCGTTTAGACTAGATAGTCTAAACGAAATTTGAATTGAATTTTTCGTTTAGACTACATAGTATAGACGAAAAAATCAATAATGTTGTGTATTTTAAATTGTTTTTGTTTTGACACATTTCGTAATAAAAATCTTTTTAGGCTCGTCCGGATGTAGATTATTTTATTTCATTAAATCGTCATGAAATTAAATTAATCTTATAAACAATCTTTAATCTGTTCTAATTTTTTTGCACCGGTAGAAAATAAAGTTATTGTTGAGAGTCATAGGTATTTATTTGTTGTTTTCACTCGGGTGACCGTAGCAAAGCGGCTGGTGCAATCATCCAATTTTTGTGATGTAATAATAATATGGTACAATTACGGGTGAAATTTTAAACATAACGGTATCGAATCAATATCAATGGCAATAAATAACTGAACGCAGAAAGTATGGAATTGTCGATAAAAGATTTATACGATACATAAGTAAAAGTAACATGCTTACTGAATTACGGACCTCGATAAATATGTCGGATTACCTTTCTTTTATATTATTATCTCAAACAATTTATTGCGCACAATATTTTATCAGGACATCACTTATTCATCATAACGCTTAATTTGAGGTAGGTGCCTATAATCTTAATAAGTATATAATATATAAATCTCGTGTCACAATGTTTGTCCTCAATGGACTCTTAAGCCACTTAACCGATTATAATAAAATTCGCACACCATGTGCAGTTCGATCCAACTTGAGAGATAGGATAGTTTAAACATGTACCACAGGCGAAGCCGGGGCGGACCACTAGTTCTTCTTTAAAGCATGGTTTAAAATATTTATTTTGGATACTTATATTCTGTACTTAAATAAAAACATGGAATGTGTATGTGTGCATTTATCAAATAAAAACTGATAAAACATAAAAAAATATACTTATTCTAAAGCAACCTTTTTACACTTTTACATGACTTTATTAAGTAGGTAATGTTTACATACATTTGTGTTTTTTTGTTTGATAATTTTAATAATACATTCCCTCCATCACCATAAATACTAAAAATAATAAATTCCTAATCAATCCGACTCGCGCTTGTCCGTTTAATTTTATTACCTTTAAATAACGGTTGTTACAAACCATTACCTACATTATTGCTGTACTTACATTGTTATATCCTAATTAACAAGTGTGATCGTATTAACTTTTTGTACCGATCGCGATTAAATTGTATACCTACTTATCAAAATAATCGTCGCCTCTATGTTTCTATGAGGCCAATTATGGAGTCATTGATCTTGCTGTCAATAATGAGTTATAATAAATTATCGCACAAATAAAAAGCAGCGCCACGTACTAGGAAGTACCGTATACTGAAAAAAACAAGCGCTGTATTTTGTTTTATTATTTTGTTTTGTCACAATATTCATTATCTCACGAAATTTTACAATTAATAACATACGATATATTACTGATTAGGAAAAGTGAAGTGCGCTAACTTATCAAAGCGTCAAATTACCATGAAAACATGTCGATATTTATAAAAAAAGTATCTGTAAAAACTGTTTGTACGAAGCTGCGCTTGCATAATATTACAAGTGTTTTTTACAATAAACGGGTTTCAGGACCGGATTACAAGTTGAAATATAGACCCCACGATACTTTAGAAAAGGATTTATTTCTTGTCTGTTAAAGGTTAACCTTTATGATAAATTTAGAACAGAGAGACATAGAAAGAATGTTTACAAAAAATAGTGGAAGTAGATTTGGAATAATTTATTTAGTTTCGAGGCTCTACCTTTAAAAAAAATATTTTTAACATAGTAATAATACGTAAGTGTATGAACATAATATTATTAATTTGTTATTTAAAACGCTTAACAAATAATTAAAAATATATTTATTTCCTGTCAAAATAGTAGATTGCAAAATTAGAGCACTATTAGAGCATTTTGTTTATCTAAAGCAAGGAGAATATTATGAATGCAAGAATTATACTTTGTTATTATTGTGGATACGTTCAACTTCTTTTTACAATTATTGCTTTCCAAGAATAACGTGTCATAAATAAAGGAAAACACATACAGTGATTGGTTTTTATTCCTTGTTAATCGATTCATGAATTATTTAAATTTGTTTTATCAGCGTACAATAAATTATAGCTGCAGGAAATAGAAAATACACAGGTAGCCGCGCTCAAGAAAATAAAGCATTAGATACCATCGAGCATAAAATTTTCCTTTCTGTTTATTAAATAAAATAAACTACGTTGCAAAACGTTTTACTTTTTGTTTTAAAAAGTATTGATTTATAATATTTCTTCGACTTTATCATCGTAAACTTTCGCTCTCCATGCTTTGTTTGACGCAAATTGCGGTTATTATATTGCAATTGAATGTCATCTGCGTCCCATAGACAATAATATTCTAGACGTGGACGTTCTTAACGTCATATAAAATTAACGTTATATTCAAAGGAGGTTTTACTCTTTTTATATATTTTTTTATTTTGGCACAGCGTGTCTCTGGCCATGTATAAATTCGAATAGTTGTGGAATGTGATATTAAAAATAAAATGTTGGAATTATATATTAGACTGGGGTAGAAGCCTTTAAAAATAATGAAAAGATAAAAAAAATCGCAGTCGGATGAAACCCATTAGAAAAGGAGGGGAATATGATAAAAATGTAAGGAAAAATAAATTACGGTCAATCCGAGTTCGGGAAGTGGGAGGGGGGAGCTTTTAAGAGAAAAAAATGGTCTCTCTCGATTTCCGACAAAACTACAAGTCCTACGGAAAAAAGTTCAATGGCAAAGTTGTAGGTAATAAAAGGATCTACAACTTTTGTATTCACAATTTTTTCACATAACCTCAAAATTTAGGTGAAAAATTCAAAAAACCAAGTTTTTGGTTTTTTATTTTTATCTACTTCAAAATTTATTGTTTTTCTACGAAATTTGGTGAAAACTTACTTTATTATGTCCCAAATACACTGTAATTTATTTGATTGAAAATATTTATTTTTTCGCCTTATTTTGAATTAATACCAAAAAAACAACCTAATTTTCAATCGAAAAGTCACCCGTCAAAATATCAGCTTTTTTCAAAAACTTGGGGTGCCTTTTATTCATTGAAATCTCTACTTTCATATGGTGTAAAAAAAATAAACACCACCATAGTAAATGTTCTCAGGAAATGCATACAAACAGTGTGATAATGAGCTTTTACTAAATCAGGCACACTTCTCGAACTCTATATCTTCTCTTGTATCGGCTTTTCGGTAATATTTCAAAAGAAAAATAATTATCTGTTCTAAGTTTAATATTTTACAGCATATTCAAAAGCAAAATGATGTCGATATAAACATTTCAGGTAGTTCGAGAAGTGTGCCTGATTTAGTAAAAGCTAATTTTCACACTGTTTGTATGCATTTCCTGAGAACATTTACTATGGTGGTGTTTATTTTTTTTACACCATATGAAAGTAGAGATTTCAATGAATAAAAGGCACCCCAAGTTTTTGAAAAAAGCTAATATTTTGACGGGTGACTTTTCGATTGAAAATTAGGTTGCTTTTTTGGTATTAATTCAAAATAAGGCGAAAAAATAAATATTTTCAATCAAATAAATTACAGTGTATTTGGGACATCATAAAGTAAGTTTTCACCAAATTTCGTAGAAAAACAATAAATTTTGAAGTAGATAAAAATAAAAAACCAAAAACTTGGTTTTTTGAATTTTTCACCTAAATTTTGAGGTTATGTGAAAAAATTGTGAATACAAAAGTTGTAGATCCTTTTATTACCTACAACTTTGCCATTGAACTTTTTTCCGTAGGACTTGTAGTTTTGTCGGAAATCGAGAGAAACCATTTTTTTCTCTTAAAAGCTCCCCCCTCCCTCTTCCCGAACTCGGATTGACCGTAATTTATTTTTCCTTTAATTTTCATCATATTCCCCTCCTTTTCTAATGGGTTTCATCCGACTGCGATTTTTTTTTGTTTCAAAAATTATCTACTCTAGTCTATATCGTGTATGTACGTGGAAAAATAATATGTTAAAATATTTTTTGTTTAGTTAAGATAAAATATTATTGAAATTAAAATTAAAATTATAATGTGTACCTGGGTGGCTACAGACGTGACGTTTGCCCAGACCAATTTTGGCAGTATGCGTATTACCATGTAAGTTGATTTATTAACAAAAAATAATTGAACAAATTCGTAAGTGTATCCTTAAAGATATAATTGAGTTCAATAAACGTATATAAAATGCTCATTATCACATTTATGAAATAGATCTGTTATTTTGATCGTTGATTCAGGTTATTCACATCTTGTTTTAAACTTTTTATCCTAGTTTTTTGCTGTAAAGGAACTCGAATAATTAATATGAAACGTTGAGAAATAAAATTAATCGATAATTTGAACAGGAATACAACTTAAAAATATATATAATTAAACAAGTAACATATCCAGCAGTCTTTAATCGCTTGTAAATACGTGGCAAAGATTAGTTAGCTAGCTATTATTATTATTCTGTGGCCTAATGGAATGAAAATGGAATATAATAAAAAAAAATATTTTAAATTTAATTATAAAAGTTTTAGAGAATTTGTATTCAAGTTCTCCGTAAAATAATATAAAATAGAAAACATTTTATAAGTGACTAGTGGTCCACCCCGGCTTCGCCCGTGGTACATATTTTGCAATAGCCGTAGTAGCCTATGTCCTTTCTCGGGTATCAAAATATCTCCATACCAAATTTCATGCATATTGGTTCAGTAGTTTAGGCGTGATTGCGTAACAGACAGACAGACAGAGTTACTTTCGCATTCGCACCGTAATAATCGTAACACTTTTAATGAAATGTAGATATATTTATTTTCTTGTGTGATTTATGAAAGTCTGAGATCGACATTAGACTATGAGCGTGCAAAAATTAAATTAACATTTGTAAGTTTGAATCTGAGACGGAGTAAATTGCGTGGAAAACGACGTGGCTTAAAACCTTTTTTTGGGTCTGTGTCCTGGGAAGATTGACTCCATTTATTTTTAATAAAAAAATGTTGAATTGGCTTTACTAGCAGACACTAATTAAAACTGTAATTACTCTGATTTACGACTTTTACGTTTAGAAATAAAAGCTATAGGTACGAAGTTTTTTTGTCGATTCTGTAGAGGACTTTTTTATTAGGTACCTAGTTACATGAAGATTAAATGTTTCATAAAAAAACTACGAATATGAAATGAAAAATAGTTACATTATTTCGTTAAGGAGAGGTAAATATTATAATCAGTACCTAGATATTGTTATTTTCAAATAAATGAGATTGTATCCTTGCTTCTGAGCATACCTAGTTCCCTTTAGTTATTTCTAGCAAAAATATGTAAATATACCAAACGTCTTTCGATTAATGGTTCTGATCGTAAAATTCACCAATTAAACAAGATGAGGTTGTACTCTCTGATCTCCAGACATAAATGGAAGCGCCAATTAAGATAATCCTTAGTTTATGCGTCACATTCTTAAAAGTTTCATTATTTTTCTTTTCATTTTTACGTTAAAGTTATACAGTTTAGTTAGCTGTGATTGCTTTTAACGTAGCTATTCTACTAATTTTGTCTGTTATTTAAATCAAATTTATAGTTTCACAGTCTTTGAGCTTTTTCTAGCTTATAACTGAATTCAAAAGTGATTTTAAGTGCTTTTGCAAGTCTGGTTCAATTTGTCAATTTGTAGGTACCTAGTGAAATTTCGAGATTTTCATTTAACATAAAATAGTTAGTTATGTAAGTAAGTAAAGTCTTGCAACTAATAGTCAACCCTGTATAGCTTATAAAAATACGTTCATGCTTCGTTTATAACCTCATTTCCGATAAAAAGCTAGTTGATAAGGAAACTAAGACATCGGAATATAGCATAATAACAGAGCTGTAAACGGTTTTATATAGAAACAACCAATAATTGCAGAATGATGTACGCCTTCCGCCCCCTTCATAGCATGTGAATATGTCGACTTTATTAATCTTGGAAATTGTGCCCACGGCTCTGTTTTAGATAATATTGCTGACGAATGAATAGGTAATAGGTATTACGATTAGGTTGCTATAATGGTACATAGTATAACAACGCTATGTAATAAAACAACAAGGTAGCGTTCGAATAGTTTAAAATTCAAGATTCAAACAATAACAATTTTCAACATATTACCTACCAATAATCAACTGAATATTTTTTCATAATATTATAAACGGTTCCTACGTTTGTTGTTATTTTTATAATTATTTTGCTAATAGGAATTTAGAATGCCGAGTTAGGTCAATCATCCAGGCGAGACCGGTACAAGCGGCTAGTTTGATTTATTGAAATAAATGCACAGAAAAACAGATCACTAAAATATAACCACACACTTAAATAATATACTATATAGTTATCAATAGAAACAATTTCTATAAGGAAATGAAAATGTTGAAATCGTAATTTCATAAGCTCAAAGCACGCAGGTGTCAAGGCCTAATGACCCGCACTCGTTTCATCTTTCTTTCTATTACAACTTAATGTGAAGTTAATGATGACGAATCTATTTGTTTTTTCTCGGGTGAAAAGATAATGATTTCGTCATTCTATTTTATTCTTAGATTATTGAATATTTTTACTTACGTACTGCCACTGGTATTGTAAACGCGTACTGAAACATGTTTATAGAAAATTAAGGTCTTTTGATAAGCCGCAAGCGTGCTAAATTCCACCAATAATGTGTGAGGATATTATTGTGCAACACTATATTATAGTATAGCCGATACTATTGGTTGTTTACAAACATATTCCTCGCTACGTATCCTCGCTCATTATTGGAGAAAAAACACCCTAACTGGATGAAAATTTCATGCGAAAATAATTCAAACATCTTTTAAAATATTCAGATATCATATTAATATCATCCAATTAATAATTATGAACAGGACTTGATGTTTAGTATAATTATTATAGTAAAACAGCAAAAATAAAAACGTTAGAAACGTCTAAAATATTATGATATCATATAAAACTAGATTGCAATTAAGCCCTTTGAGGTATCCGAATAGGAAATGTTCATTATCGGATATCGCAATTAAGTGTATTTAATCTGGTTTTCTTGAGATATAAATTTGATAAGCAAGTTGTCCTATCGTATTCCTCATTAATGCTTAAACATTTTTAATACGACTAATAGGCGTCAGAAATGTCATATTCATTGATGTTATTATTAATACAAGCTTATTAGCTTTAAGTTTTTTGTTTTATTTACCATAAACGATCCTGTCAAAGCATGAGTACTTTCTGTAATCAATTATTTTATTATTATTATCCCACCCCAACCCGCGCGTAACCAAGACGAACGGCAATTGTTTTCAATATAGAAATAAGCACTATTTCTTTTTAATTTTAATCACTAATCAATATTGCTCGTTAGCAGTTTTCAGAAAATATCTATAAAAATGATGATGCCTTTTTATCCATAAATAGAGCACGCCCAATAAATAATGAAATAATTACAAGCTTATTTATCTGCATCCTTTTAATAACTAGATAAAGTCATTTTAATCGTATTACTAACGATTGACGTTCATATTACAAGCCTTCATATTCTCTATATCAATAATTATCAACACTTCAATTTTTCAAACACCCATTACGCTACCTATTACAAGTTAAGATAAGGAAGATTGATACTATAACCACAGAGTTACATTATTAACACCCTGTCAGTGAAGGAACGACGGACAAACATTACATATTGAATTCAATTTACACGTCATTATTCTTGTCTCGTGGTATTGAGTATTTATTTGCATATTTTTGCATAGTTAGTACTGAGGTGGCGATATATCAATTTGAGTGACACACGACAGATATTCAAGTAAATTAACGCCTTTACACAATACCGATTTAGATGGAAATTGCATTTTTAAAACATAAGTGCTGGCCTTAATGCTCTATCTCATAACGTCCTATCAAAGCATATCTATAAAAAGAGTTTTGCATGCCTTTCTTTTTTGCGTCGTATATTATTAAAGTATTGAATGCTTCGAACGCAGACAGAACAATAATAATGACATCCTTAGGACTTAGGAGTTTAGAATTCCGCCCATGATACGCCTAATTGTAGAACCATTTGAGGACTTTAAATAATTACTTCAATTACAGTCAAGACTGGTTTCAGCATTCCATTTTGCCTAACAGTGGTCACCTAGAGATTTATGGTGTTGATACCTTTCCTCCCACAGGCTGTCTGACAATTTATCTTACTCTGCGTTGGACATTAGCAGATGGTTATTTGTGTGGTCGGTGAACTATCAGCAATTACCGGCAAATCGGTTTAGCTTACAAAAGGAGTTATGAAACAGTATATCAAATATTCCTTCCTACTGCATATGGTCAAAGATTACTGTATGCATAATATTTTCTGGTATTCCGCTGTTATCATTCGTTATACCATAAACCATTAGCGCACTAAAATTTGTAAATAGTTTCATGTGCTTGGAGACACATCAAAAGATAGATTAAAAATAAATTACCTAGTCATTAAATTATTAAATAATAGATATAATATTAGGCTGTCTTTTTGTCTTTTCAGATACAACCATGGGCTGTTCGAGGCTACTAATCAAGTTGGTGTTCCTGGGCTTAGTACTTCACACACAAAGTGCGCCGTCAAGACGATCACGAGATGCAACTCTTCCAGAAGAAACAAGTACCAGCCGACACAGTAAATTGCAAGAGAAATTTAAAGAAACTACAACAACTGAAGCACCTACACCCAATAACAGACGCAACAAGGCATTAAACTTATTTGGCTACTTTCCTTCTTACTTGTCATCGGGCTTAGATTACAACGAAGATGATGATGATGACGTCACTTTTTCTGTAAATGATGACAATTTCGACGATGATGATTTATCACGTACCATTCCTTCAAGACGTCGACAACAGAATAAGAAGAAAAACGGAAATGGAGAATCTTTTCCCAATGATAACATCAACTCTCTCCAATATGACAACTCTCCCATCTTCTATATCAGGTTGCCCCCAACTCCTTACATGTTTGTACCAGGATTAGGTTATGTATCGCAGCCTCCTAGTATTGGCCCACCGATGCCTCCGATGATGCCACAGAATATTCCATCCCAAGTGTCTGATCCTTTCATTAATTTGCCTTTAGACTTCGTATCGAATGGAAAGCCCACAGGAGTATATCAATGGAGTGGCGCTCCTGCTTTCCCACAGATGCCTATGGACCCCTATGGATTCGGCGGACCTCAACAACTAATGCCTTCTGGATCTCGCCCCAGCTACAATGCCCCATCGTATTCAAAACCGAAACCAAAACCAGCTCCAAACAATTCTAAGATCACAAACTTAAAGGGTCCGTACGTATTTAACGGGAAGCCTGGCGACAGCGTTTACGTGCTACGAGACACTTACAACTCTATTTATTCGGATGCTCTTCAGAATTTCTATCCTTAAGCTTTTGTTTATTGGTACATGAAATTAAATGGCTCGTATCGAGCTCACATTACTTTGGAGTCTGATGAGTTATTAATGTGTAATAGCGACATAACATTAAATAGTCGTAAGAAGGTTGTAAACGGACAAGGGCCATTCCTTGTTCACGAATTTAAAAAGACAATTGCTTAGTTGTATTTGGACTAAATGATTGATATTTATCTATAGGTTCGAACGAAAATTTGAACATAATTTTTGCATAACGCTAATTATGTTTAAGTAACCTAGGTTGAGAAGAAATACGCCTGTTTGTATAGTACTACAATATGAAGGTACTATAAATTGTTATAGTCATCTAGTAACATTTATTATGTGTATAATTTATTATAAAAGTTCTTAGAACACATTCTCTGTCATCATATTTATTAAATAAGTATTTAGATGTAGTAATTCTAGATGTTTTTTCTTCTTTATATAGGTTATCGATATCGATGTAATCAACACTACCTATAGGAGATTATTAATTTAGTAACTGTCGTAATTTTGAGTTAGAGTAAGGAATACATAGTTTTTTTAGTATTAGATAGTACAGTTGAACCTCGATAACTTAAACCTCGATAACATAAAAACCTCTGTAACTTCACAAAATAATGTGTTCCCTTCCCATCAGAGCCCAAAACCTCTTTAACTTAAAATACGCAACCTCTATAACTTAAATAAATAATCTCTGTATTGGCCCTCAATAACTTAAAAAAATGTTTCCACAACCTCTATTACATAAAATTTTTTGTCAATGAGTCATTTTGAAAGAGTGTCAAAACAAGAGGTTTCGGTATTTATTGCTTGCACGTGATTACTATGTATTGTTAACGTAAACAATACATTACCTATTGTTTGCTTTATCGAAATTCTTCAAAGCTTTGCGGCGGTTAGCTTTATGACAATGACTTACTTGCATCATAAGTTTTTGATCGTTGTCCTGGAAACATCACTTTACTTACTGTGTGATAAAACTGGCTTAAAATTAGTCCAAAAAGAAAACTAACAACCCTCACCTACGCTGATAAAATAAAAGCTATAGAAGAAGTGAAAAATGGATAGACCCTTGATAACTTAAAACCTCTATAACTTAAAATATTTTGTGTTTCCCTTGGACTTTAACTTATCGAGGTTCTACTGTATTTATAATTTATTTTACTAAATTTACTTCTTGTAATAATAAACGATCTAATTTATTTTTATAATATAAGACGTAGGTACAAAACTATGCTCAAAATAAATGCGTGCTAAATCCGTCCCTTATTATACAACTAAGAATAATGCATTTTGCTAATAATTTATTTAATTTAAGACTAAGTATCTACCCTACGTTAAGGTTCACATTATTTACCTATTTATGTGATAGATAACAATTAACATCTACTAACTAAGGCTCTCGTTTGTAATATTCATAATATGAAATGAAAATAAATCCGAAAATAAGTACGATCAGATAAAAATGACACAAACTTTTGTACTTAAGTAGACAAAATTTCGGCAAAATTTTTAATTATAGCGTACCTAAGTATATTGACTGAAAAAATGTATTTCGATTCAATTTTTGTGTATTTACCTTAAATAATTGTATTAAAATGATATCTTCTTAATAAAAACGATATGAAAACATGCTTTCACTTATTTTCCTCATTCCTCAATCTAATAAAAATAGTGTTGTTGTGGTAAGTAATTCACTAATTCCAATTTTGTAGTAAATTATCTACACTCTAGTGACTCTACATAGATAGCCTATATTAATCTACATTCTACATGCACATAATTGTATAATTAAACCTACTTTAACGTTGATAAAAATCGCATTAATTATTCGGATTTATTATTAATTACTTTTATAGCATTCAAATGCTTTCTATTTGAGAAATTAGTGAAGAATAGAAAAAATACAGGCAAAGCGAAAGACGCGGATTTAAATCCCGTTTCAAAATCCATTTTTTTCTATTCTTTAACCCTTAATAAGCCATGGGGATATTATTTTCCCACCTCGGCATTGCCCACAAATTAATTATTATTTTTTGTATTTTTAAAGATACGGTAAAATTTAAGGAACGCACCTTATGATAGATAGTTCTTTTAATTTTTTTCTAGCAACACATCTTTCTAAACGTCAACTGTCAATGTTAGTAAAATAACCTACGAAAGCTGTTACTTTGGGTTATTTTTTCTCATTCAAAAATGGTGGGAAATTAATACCCTGTTATAGCCGTGCATGAAATCTTCAAGTGGGAATATATTTATCCCGTAAGGATACAAAGTAGTTATAAAAAGTAAAAAGTTAAGTAAAGTAAAAAGTAATTAAAAAATTCATACATATTCAATAAATAATAAATTTAATGATGCATTTTTATTTTTTGTCCCTGTGTTAAAATCGACGAGTAAAGCCGCGGGCAAAAGCTAGTCAAGTGGGAGATATTTCCCACATGTATGTTCATGGATATAGGGAAATAATTTCCCACAGAACCTACCTTTTAATGGTTAATGGGAAATAATATCCCACCGCCAAAAAAAACTATTAGGTACCCAATATTTTTTTTTTAATACTCAAGTCTTTAGTTTAATCTCGATATAACCCCGTACTGATGTATTAAAATTAACTTGTTTGAAGTCATGGCCGATTAAGGGTTAAAAGTTAATTAAGTATATAATGTATGTAAGGTAAAAATTAATAAAATCCAAATATTATGCTTTAAGTAACCTCTACACATAGGCCAGCCATTAATATGTTTTTTTTAAAGGAAGGATGCGTGCTATGGATTCACAAAAATAAAAATTGTATGTATAATTCAGAATAGCGATTAGCGCGCCACCTAGTTAAAAGTTTTAACATTAAACAATTCATATTATGATTATAATATTTTATTTAGAATTACCTGAGGAAATACCCTATTCCGTATTAATATGATAACAAAAAGTTTCATCAAAATCCGTCCAGTAGATTTTGTATAAAAGCCGGACAGCAAGCAGACACAAAAATACCAATGTTTCTTTTTTGGTATTTCAATGTAACTAGGTAAGTACTTATAGAATTGATTAAAATAATTATGAAAATTAATAATTATGATGTACCATGCAGTACCATGCATACTCTACATCAGAGTCATATTTCCAGCTTGTATCCAGTCTCACAGATACTATATCAGAAAGTTAGAGGGAATATTTCCACTAACAAGCCACAACAAGCATTTTCATGTATTACGTTAACTTTAAAGTTTGAAAGTTTAAATATTTAAATTATTGTAAGTTGTAACTTATTTCTACACACCCACAGAACAGTGTTTTTAATGTTCTGTGTACACACCATACTAATTTCAATTATTACAATATTATGATGATTTTCATTTATAATCTTGTAATAACCAAAGTTTGTTGTGTAGTCTGTTGACATTGTTGACAATGTCAGTGTCAGTTGTCAGCATCATCTGTATTCTGTAGGTACTGTCAAAAATGTCAAGATTACATTAAACTTTACAACAGGAAATGTAAAAATAACAAAATCATTAAAAATAAAATAAAAATCAAACAACACATGTGGCGTAGCGTGTTTATTGAATTCTTTTGTGTGAAATATAACATCATGAATCTGTTTAGTGACATTATGCTATTATAATAATGTGCTAATACGCAGTGCTATTCAGGAAATGAACTAAAACTTCTCTGTTTCATTGCGATTCTTAATTTAAGTGTTGTGAATAATGTTTCGAAGTAGAAGTTGGTTTGGGGGTGGATGGGGTCGTCCTAAAAATCCCCATTCCTTGGAGAGATTAAAATATCTTCACAATATTTTATGTAAGAATACAACTGTATCTGAGAGCAATCGTGGTATTTTAGTGGAGTCCTTGAGGTGCATTGCAGAAATTTTAATATGGGGTGATCAAAATGATAGTTCTGTGTTCGAGTAAGTTTAATTTTATTTAAAATTGGTAGTTTTTCATTCCATTTCTTATGTGTAAAGAAAATAATCTTGTTGTATAAGTATGTTAATTATATTTCTGCTCTGTATGATTTGTAATACATTTCACATAAGTAATTAAGTAGAACTTACAAGTATATTCAAGTTGAAGTTTGTGGTAAAAAACATAAATCATACACATTTATTTTTCTTTACAGTTTTTTCCTAGAAAAGAACATGTTGTCATATTTCCTTAAAATAATGAGGCAAAAGTGTGGTGGATCTTCATATGTTTGTGTGCAGTTATTGCAGACTCTCAATATTCTATTTGAGAATATAAGAAATGAAACCTCTCTTTGTAAGTGTTACCATTGTTTAAATTTATTCAAATTTCCTTATGACACCAAGAAAAATATGTCCCAACACTAAATATTATTATGAAAACAAAACAGTCCTGATAATTTATGTTGCCTATGTCACTACCATGACCACCTCCTTAGTACAGTGGTTGACGCATGAGCGTAGCACCGGGGGGGTCCTGGGTTCAATTCCCGGTGGAGAAAAAGAAAAAAAATGTCTCTGTATGGTAGGAAATAGAAGGTCCTCTTTGTCCATAAAGAAAATCGATCAGTGAAACGGATGCTTGTATGATAATGCATCTGTCCCTTACCCCACTAGAGGACATGGGACTTCGCTTTTGTCACTACCATAATAATTGTAATGATTAAAACAATACCTCATTAGTAAAAATCCGATCAATGGTTTCGGTTGTAGGGCCTGCCAAAGATATATAATTTTTTGGTAGTTGGTATGGATAATGGATATATTTGTGGCTATTATCCACTGATAAACTGTAGGCCTATAAACAACAAATATAAATTTTGCCCTGTATTAATATTGATACTTGCTAATGATAACATAGAAAAAAAAATCACAATTATTCAATTTACTTTGATAAGAAGATTCCTAGATGAGTCATAGTTGAACTTGGTCTCCAATCCCATAAACATATTATATAGTGGAAGAGTATAAATAACTATTATATGATTTGTTGCGACTGTATAAGGTTTCATGTCATTAAGGGCAATAAATGCAGATTTTCTAACCTTACATGAGATTATCAAGAGGTAATAGAATAATCTTCTTATTCAATGTATTTGTTTCAAATACAATATTGATAAGGTCATTTTATCAACTGGTCATTTGTTGGCAGATCACACATTGTTTAGGTCTAAGGAAAAAGTTAATATGAATCTTATGTAATTCTTGACCCTTAATTTAATTTGTATCTTATTATTTATAAAATAACATTGATCTAACTTAAAAATATGTTTGATGTTGGCACTTAAATTAGTAAAATATTTAGCACAAGGATCTAGAAATTTAAACTTGCATACATACAGAATCAGTGACTTCTGTAATAAATAAATGCAATTACTTTCAGATTATTTATTAAGCAACAACCATGTAAATTCCATTATTGTACATAAGTTTGATGTTTCTGACGAGGAAGTCATGGCATACTATATATCTTTCTTGAAAACTCTCAGCTTGAAACTAAATAATCATACCATTCACTTTTTCTATAATGAGGTAAGATATGAATACATTTAATAAAATTTGAATGTATTGTTGTATTTGTATACAACAAATATTATATAAACTACTAGCGGTCCGCCCCAATTTCGCCCGTGGTATCTACATGTTTAAACTATCCTATCTCTCAAGTTGGAACTGCACATGGTGTGCGAATTTTATTATAATCGGTTAAGTGATTTAAGAGTCCATTGAGGACAAACATTGTGACTCAAGATTTATATATATTAAGATTAGTAAATGACATAAACTATTAATTGGAGCCATTATTAAGTAATAGAATTGGAAAAAATGTTTAATAGAATTGAAGTCTGAATGTTAAAAACAGGCTTATCTCAGAAAATGCTTGCTAATGTTTATTTCAATCAGTTCATTGAAAATTATTAATTACATATTTTTAAACATATGTCCATGTGCCGTAAGTTGCACAACAACATGCAATTAAGAAAAAAAATACTATGAATGTTGTGTATTTCTTATTTCAGCATACAAAAGATTTTCCACTGTACACAGAAGCAATCAAATTCTTCAATCACCCAGAATCTATGGTTCGTATAGCTGTGCGGACTCTAACATTAAATGTGTATAGAGTACAAGACGCGAGTATGCTTCGTTTTATTAGAGATAGGTAAGACTTCTATTGTTATGTTTATTTTATATATATATATTGCCTAGAACCTTAATTTATGTTTCAAACCTACATACTTACTGCAATTTTTTTTTGTTGAGATTATTTGTTGTGTTAGCTTCACATCAGGCGATTTTGTGGTCAAGCGCTTCCCTATCTAAAGTAAAAAAAATTTTTTTTTTCTATAATGTGTTGTAACAAGATTTTTTGATAGTCTAATAAGCGGAATTTAAAAAGTTATCACATACAGAAATTAAGATTATTTTAATTCTCTAAGTGATAAAAAATAGTCGTGTATTATGACTTCTTGATTACAATATGAATAATAACATCATTTAAACATGAACTAAGGTTAAATGTTGAACATTATCAAACATGCTATTATTTTTATTTTGTTGACATTTTCAGTTATAAAAAAAAAATTATAGTTTTTAATTTATTTTAAACACTACTTCAACACGCGCAAAATTTAACTTCAGACAAAGATCGAAGGAATCCTTGCCTTTTAATTACTTCTGTTTTAATTGCAACTTGCAAGTAATTGTATGATCTCAATTTAATTGATGATTAAGTAATAATTATTTTGGTTATTATTTTAGAACTGCAGCGCCATACTTCAGTAATCTAGTGTGGTTTATTGGTAAACACATATTGGAATTAGATGCTTGTGTCAGGAATGATGCTGAGTAAGTTTCACTACTATGGAGTTAATTAATGAGTAACATCTATAATTTATGGCCAAGATGTAATTCATAGTGCCTATAAAATTAAGAGAAGATTACTTCTTTTCAGCCATCAATCACAACAGAAACTTGACGACTTAGTTGCAGAACATTTGGACCATCTGCATTACATTAACGATATTCTATGTCTCAATATCCCAGATTTAAATGATGTCCTCACTGAGCATCTGTTACACAAACTCCTCATACCGCTATATATTTATTCTTTAACTTCCGCCTCTATCAAACGTCCGACCACATCATCACCATATAACAGAGACCACATACAAAGTATTGAAGTAATTACGCGCAATCTTGAAGCCATTCTATCCGGTAGGAGCACAGATGTGCCTCCTAGAATAAAATATCCCATACAAAAAATGGACTCCGAAGAAGATTCCAAGCCATCGGTATCTTGCGTCGTTTCCCTATTTCTTTTATCGCAAGTGTTCCTAATTATAACGCACGGCCCTATTGTCCACGCTCTGGCCTGGATTATTATACAATCTGATTTATCTATATTCGAAGACGGGGCGATGAAAATATTAGACTTGTATATCAGTAGTGCAAAGTCCAATGTCAAATTGGAGTTCTCGAAGCCCCAGTTGAGTTTAGAAAAGGCTTTGGAATGTACTACGTGTCATGATAGGGATTATACAACGCCAGAATATAGTGGCGCTAAAGCATTCGGTTACGATACAGATCATTCCAGCTGTGACCTTGATCCTGAGTTAGTGTCCACCTCTCTTCCGTCCACATCGCACATAAGCGAAACTTCAAGCATTGCTCATGATTCTACAGAGGATCTGGTCACACAAATACAATCCCTAAAATCGCCTACTGTTAAGGAAAATATGCCCGATTCGCCTTTACCAGATTCTGGTATAGATTCGAACTCTTCTAAAACTGTATCTGAATTTAATAATATAACGGACGAGGAAAAACAAAAATTACTGGGTTCAATGCCAAGTACATCAACAGAAAAAGCCATGACATTAGAAGGTGTAATTGAAAAGGAGAGTAGAGATGTAGAGAAAAAGCCATTTTTGAAGACAGTTTTAGACTCTTTAGATTGCAGTGAGGACGATTACAAGGCATTATTTGCATTGTGTCTATTATATGCTCTGATTAACAATAAAGGTAAGGCTCTACTGAAAAAAAACAAAACTGATATTTTTGCAAATTGTGCCAAGTATTACTTAAGGTGTTTTAAATAATAACTAATTTTCTTAAAATTTTCACGCATCTTTGGTAAACCAGTCGGTAAGAACCATATAACTATAAGTGCTTTTTTGTTCCTTGCTCCTTTTATCTATTCAGGTTATTTTCAAATAAATTAATTTTCAGGAGTGAGCAGTGAGCTCTTGGACACATTACTACGATCTGAACTAGACGATAGTGGTAAAGTTATAGTGGCCAATGAAAGTAGTCAAGAAGAAAGTAGTAGTACACAAGAAGGCACGCCTCAGCCGATAAAATCTAAAGACAGATTCAATGCTTTGTTAATATCCAAATTGATGTCTATAGCGCATCTTAGCTGCAAACCTGGTAAGATTACATTTGGAAATTTATGTCACCGTTTATTTTCCCATAACTATACTTAATATGTATATCTTTGAATCGTTTTGTGAATTTGGTAGTAAAAATTAATTGGTTGTCGCATGTATTACACGCGTTGAAGTAATACCAATATCGATTCTATCGGTCGTTTTTATACAGGTATCTAGTTTTTTTTTAATGATCGAAGTCTATTCCCTTACTTGCTTGTTAAAGATAGCCATGAAAGGGGTCGGGTATATAGCCACTTTAGAAATAAAGCCCCATATTCATATTTTTCAAAATCGTTTTTTTTGACACTTCAATAAATTAATTTCTCCCCAGCATCAAAAGTTCGTCTCGTAACATGCGAGTTAACGGTCCGTTTACTCAAGATATCCATGGAGGGGTCGGGGGGTATAGCGAGCGCACGGCATCTAGCGGCCGCGGACAATCTTAGAGCAAGAGCCGCGGCGTTAGCGAGGAACTTTTATAAGTGTGACGATATATTCTTGGATATGTTTGAGGATGAGTAAGTTTTTAATTATCTGATTTTTAATATAATTATATGGTTAATGCACTAATTATAAAATGTAGTTCGATAAAAATTTAAATATATCAATTAATGATAAAAAATTGTGATTTTGTATAACAGTTTTTTTTTAATATTTCTTGGATTTCCTTTTAAATTTAAGAAAGGCCTTTCCTTTCCCTTTAAATTTGTGAAGTAATCATTTCTAAAACCTACTTGGCAAAGTTAACAGAAACGCGTTAGAATCTCGTCTAACGGTTTATTTACAGGATATTATTTTAAGCAATATTTCCTTAATTCTGAAAAATTTTAAAGGTACTGTGAAATGAGTAAACGTCCGTTAAACGTGGAATGGCTGTGTATGGATGCGGCTATATTGCTCCCTCCGACTAAAACGCCTATGTCAGGAATTGCCTTCGAAAAAAGACTACCGAGTGGCGAGGTAAATCAAATTCCCTCGTAATTGGAAAACCTTAATAATTACAGCTATTATTTTACTTTTAAGGGCCGATTTTTCAATCCTTAGTTAAAACTTATTCATCGAATATCGTATTAAACAACCATTTTAAAAATGTGTTACTTGCCCACTTTTAGACAGTTTTTAGGTGACTGTATATTGTTGTGTAATACTTTATTGGACGGATAAGATTTAACCAAGGATTGAAAAATCAGCCCTAAAAGTAATTAATTATTCTGCTTTTTCTCAATTTAACTAATTAGCTATTATTCATAAGAAATTTGTTTTTATTAGATGGAACGAGCTCGTCGTGCTATCCGGACGTTCTTCCTTATCCGAGATTTGTATCTAAAGCTGTCCGGAAAACAAGAAACACAATTACCTTTGGCTAATCATGCGCCGTTCGTACAAGTTGGAAAAACTTTAGATCTCAGTGAGTTCTCATATTATAAGGTTTAAAGATATTTATTCACATTGATACACAAATAACGTATTGGATCATTTGTGTTATTTTTGAAGCAATGATCCTTACTTAATAAAAATTTATACAATATTTAAATTTACAAAACAATAATGGTTCATAGGCTTTCAGGTCAGGTTGCGTATGTGAACGAATTGTGATATAAATACTGAAATTAAGTTCATTAATATGTAATTATAAATAGAACAAGACCTTGAATTGTATATAAAGGTCGATAAACTGGACTTTATTTGTATGTTGTACAAGCTACTTAAAATATTCATTTTGTATCATATTATGATGAATTCCGATGATAAATTAAAAATAACATATTTCTTAATAATGTCCTTTTATTTAAGTAACATTTTATTAACATCTTAGAGAATTTATCACAAAATATAAATTCAATTAATTTGAGCCAAAATGTTTATTTTTTTCATTTTTATTTATTTATTTTGCCTAAAAGCATGGAATTCTCGTATAATATTTTATTATAATGCTCTTTCAGATGACTCCGACCTAATATCATGTGACATAATACAAAAAGATGGCACATGGCACCATCGATTCCTTGCCGTGGACAATATTCAGATAATACTAGTGGAGCCAGATAAACAGAAGTTAGGCTGGGGAGTTGCCAAATTAGTGGGCAGTTTGCAGGATTTAGAGGTTAGTTGTAATTAGAAAAGCAAGTTTTAGAAGCTTATATTATATATGCATGTCTTTTCTCGAAAATTAGTAATGGTATGGTAGTTAGTTGTTACAAAATAAGAAACAGAAACTGTCTAACAGAACAAATGGAAAAAACCTGGAAACTTCTGTCAATAATCCAATTTTTGAATTGCACTGTAATAATAATTAAATCAACAAAGAAATATTTTTTCATACGTCTCCAGTCTAGTTTGTTGTATGTATTTAAGTCTAAAACTGAAGAATTCCATACATAATTATTTTACTCATTCAGATAACAGGCGACAAAGACGACCCAAGATGTCTACACCTAACCATCCATAAACCACGTGTAGGAGCGACTGGAGTATCTCCTCGTACTGTGTTATTACGGGCCAAGTTTAAGTTCGATGATCATATACGGAGTATGGCGGCTAAACAGAGGCTTACTAAGGTAGGATTAAAATGAGTGTGACTTGATTGGCTTGGAAAGTTTTTTCTAATGGGCAAAAAAATTGGTAAAAATACGCAATTTTTAAGGTCTAATGTACCATTTCCACCTTACCCTTATATGGCATTCAATACATCAGCACAAATTATTTATTTATTTATTTATTTATTTATTTATTTCAGAACCAAAGACACATATACATATTATCACAATACTCTGCCAAACTGTAAAACAGTTTGTTGGCAGATGTAGCTCCATTTTACAAAATATGTACTTCCATTTTACTTATAAAACACTACAATTTAATTTAACACTTTGATATTCTAACAGCTAACAATGTTACATTTCAACGGCCACAGATCATCAACACATCAACTCACTCTCAAATGCATTTAAAAAATATCTTCTTAATTCCTTCCTAATAATTCCATCCTTCCTATCACTTTCCTTAATTTTCATTGGGATTCTATTAAACAATTTTGGCACTAAGTACTTCCTATGTCTCTGCCCATAGTAGTTACAATAGTGTGGCACTTCTAATACATTTTTAGTTCTTAAGTTATAAGACATTGTTTTATTAATACAGATTTTAAATTCATCATTATGAAATTGTTCCATTGCTATTAACATATTTACCTTCTCATGAACAGGCAGCATCTTGCACTCTACAAACAAATAGTTATAATCATTATTTTTTTTACAGCGGATTTTTACTTTTTCATGTGCTAATATTTTAATAAATTTTAATTGAAGCGCTTTTATTTTATCAAGGTAAGTCTTAAAAGTGCGCCCATAGCTAGCCAATCCATAAGAAAGCAGTGAGTCAGTCAATGCATAGTACACAATATACATAGTGGCCTTATCTAAAATAAAACTAAGATGATGAAATTTAACAAGAACTGCCCTCAGCCTATCCGAAAGATTAAGAATATGAGATTTCCATGAAAAGTATTTATCAATAACTAACCCCAAGTATTTGTATTCTTCCACTAATTCAATATTTTTACAATTACATTTCTTTGCAATATGTAGACATTCATAATTATGACCTAATATTTTTGGCGAATTCATAGTCTTACTATAAGGTGAGCGAATATGTATACATTTTGTTTTATTCATATTGATTATGATTCCATTATCGTGCGCCCATTTTATTATATTTGTAAAGTCATTTTGTATTTTAGCTTCTAATATGTGCATATCTTTATGCGCATAGAGTAGACAAGTATCATCCGCATACATATATATACTGCAATCACGTACTACACTGCACATACTGTTCACATGCATTATGTATCCAACGGGTCCGAAGACGGAGCCGGTTGGCACGCCACACTCAACCTTTGCCGGCTTACTGGCCTCCCCGCTAACCATTGTTACAAGTGTTCTATTCCCAAGGTACGCCTGGAGCCATTTACTAACACTCCCTGCGACCCCACACTCTTCCATTGCCTGAAGCAGCTGGTGGTGCTCCAAAGTGTCAAAAGCTTTTTTGAAGTCTATGAAAACGATCACCACCTGCTTCCGTTGGTCTAGGGCCTCATTAACTTCATCCGTGAATCGTGCCAGGAGCGTCTCCGTGCTTCGGCCCCGCCGAAATCCATATTGGTTATCGGTTAATACATTATTTTTTTCTAAAAAACTACTAATCTGTCCGACAATATATTTTTCTACAATTTTATTTATAACCGACAATATTGCTATGGGTCTATAATTTGTGTAATCTGTATGTGCTCCCTGTTTGAAAATAGGTCTGATTATAGCGGATTTTAACATGTCAGGATACAGCCCTTTGTCTACACATAAATTTATAAACAATGCCAAAATTGGACTCAGTGTACTTTTTAACATTTTTATCTCTTTTACCCTTATTTTATCTATACCAGGCGATTTATTAGAACTTAAATTATTAATTATTTTTTCAACATCCTTGGATGATGCTTTTTGAAACCTTAGTGACACTAAACTATCTTTAATGTAAGTATATCGATCAAGGAATTTATAATCACAGTTGTGTTTAATATTTGAGATCTCTTTTGTAAATGTGTGAGAAAATTTATCACAAATGTTTACTGTAGTATCCGATTTACCTAAATATTTTATAATAATTTCATCTATACTTTTTTTATTTTGACCTGTCCATGAGTTTATTTTAAACCAAATTTTTTTGAGATCCTTTTTACACTTTAAAATTTCCTCTTTTCTGTAACTATTTTTTGCCTTATTAATATGCTTATTCACTCTATTCCTATACTTATTATATTGTAAACGTAAATTCAAATCCATTGGTCTACTTTTTGAGTATTTAAACAATTTATCCCTAGTATTAATCATATTTTTTAATTTTTTTGTTATCCAAGGCTTACATTTTCTCTTTTTATTGAGATTTATGAACATATGTGCTTGGTCATAGGCCATATTAAATATAGTATACAATTTATCATATAAGATTAACGGACACTTACAGTTCAATAGATCAGTCCACTCAGCATTTTCAAGAAATTCTAGCACTTTTTTATCACATATTACACTTACACTGTTTCCTTTGTTACACATATCTATTTTCTTTTCACTATCTATACACAAGCCTATAAGATAATGATCTGATATTTTACTATTTAAAACATATGAAGAAGCCTTTCTTTTGGTTCGTACCCACACATGATCGATGCACGAGCTCGTCACTGAGCCACAATATATCTCCTCGCGTGTTACGTCACTGATTGCACATTGCATGCCGACTTCGCACATGTTGTTGTTATACATATTCACTACACTGTTTGTTCCCGCCATTAGGTCAATATTTGTGTCTCCAATCATTACCAACTCGCCATTTTTAGGCAATCTGGATAAAGTATATTGTATTTCCTTCAGAAATCCCAGTTTGTTTGTCTTTGGTGGTCTATAAACACACAGTATATGCAAGGGCAGCTCACCGTCTTGAAGTATTTCACAATGAATGGCCTCTGAGTAGTTACAATTTAGCAGATTTGAGTTGAATTTTAATGTATTTTTTATATATATCAATATTCCTCCCCCTCTCTTATTTTCCCTTGTGTGTATACTAGTGTCAAATCCTTGTAGGCAGTATAAATCCAATTCATTTTTTTTTATGTTTATTTCTGTAAGTACAATGATATCAATCTTATTTCTGCAGTTACTTATCAATGTTTCAAATTGATTGAAGTTTTTTCTTAAAGATCTTATGTTTAAATGAATAATATTTATATTTGTATTTTGTCTGCTAATAATATCTGCTTCCCAGCTGTTTAAAGTTGTATACTTTTTAAATCTTATATTATTTTGTATATCTGGTATGGAGTTATTGAATTTTGTAATATAGTAATTAACTGATTGTTTTGTTATATTTTGATGTGTGATTGTGTCATGATGATTTATTCACTTGCAAATAAGTCTATATCACTTAATGTACGAATAGCTCTAATTTTGGGATTTTTTGGATCATCCTTTCTTATAAGTACCTTTCCTTCTTGTACCCAAATATATTTATAGATTTGCTTCAACTCATTTTTTGCAGTCCAGAGTAAGTTACGCGTGTACTTAGTTAAATTTTCATTGATAAATATCCGCTTCATGTTGCCGTTTTGAAAAAGGTCGTCATTTGTTAATTGATGTGTTTTTCTTGTTGCCAGCCATTGGTCACGAGCTGTTCGTGTTCGCATAGTAACAATGACGGGGCGCGGTTTTATATCGCCCTGCTGGTTAGATCCCGCATTGGTTTTTTTCTTTTCGCCTGCCCACTTTATTTCACTGATCGTATTTGTTTCTACTCCCAATTTATTTGCAAGACTTTTAATTGTACTTTCTAAATTTTTGGTTAAGTTTTCGTCTATTCCTATTATCTCGACATTTTTCTCCTTCTCACGAACTTCTAGGTAGGCTACTCTCTCCTCTAATGCCTTATTACTGTTATCCAGGTGTAAATTTTTATATTCTAACGCCTTGATTTTTTTGTCAGTTTTTTCTTTTTCTTCGATTAATTCTTGATACTTCTCAGCATAAAAACTTATGTCGTTAGACATGGATTCCAGCGTTTGCTTCATGTTAAACACAATAGCTAATTTCTCGTTTACTTCCTCTAATATCTTCTCTGCCGAAACTTTTGATGGGTCAACCGTAATGGCGGATTCAACCGTAATGGCGGATTCTGCCGGCCCCGCCAATTGACATTCGTCACACTTCTCTGTTATATTGAATGCAATGATTTTTCCCGCACATTTCTTGTGAAATATGCCTTCACAAGACCCGTTACATTTGACTGACTCCCCCTTCACTCGCGCTATTGACAACTTACAGTATTTACACTGCACCATGTTTTTATTTGTTTTTGGAACAACAATAATCACGTACGCACCGCAGGAGCTTGCGCGTGCGACTGACGTTGGTGTCTCGCGTTGATTGTTGAAATGTTAAGTAAGCATACTACTATACAGTATTTGTTTACCTTTTATGTTGCGATTATTCAAAATTTTTAGGAATTAGTTACACAGAGGTAGGATACAAGGAACTCTTTAAATAAAATGACAAAAACAACATAACATTTAAATTTATTCCCAGGGCCGTACAAAATCCCGCCAAAAGAAGATGCAACAGATCGGTCGGCTTCTAGAAGTGTCTGGAATATCAGCTCCCACTATGGCGCCGCGACATCGGCCGTTATTCGCTAGACCCTCTTTGACCACTGTTCGGAGACATTCGGGTAAACTGAAATTATAATAATATTAGGAAAAAAATAAGGCAATTAACATATTATAAACTTATATGTATAAAATTCGTAGCTTTGCTCCCAAAATGTTGGATAAAATGAAATTCAAATTCAAATTGAAATTCAAATTCTGAATTTGAATTTGGATAAAATGAAATCTATGTAAGTTACCATATTATGTCTACAGCTAAATCTATTCTGAAGGGTTAGGTTTAACGAGTAATAATCAACTCATCAAACCCATAATAAACTTTTTTGTTTGTAGCAGAATATATTATAGTATGATAAGACAATATGTCTGTTTCACAAATAGATATTTCAGAAACAAATGCACTTTATTTTATTAGTATTTACTTGTCACACAAAAATCTGACATTTCTTGACTCAACTCACTCCGTGTGAAATTTATTTGTGGGAGCTGTATGAGTACATACAATACAATTACTAGTATATTTTCCAGGTATAGAAGGTGACGATGCAGAGAGAAGGTTGCGTCGTCCAAGCGGACATGTTCTAAAGGACGGTATCGTGGTCTATCGGGAACGGACCACCACTAGCAGAGAGAGGTTTGTCTAATATTTAAGAAATAGTTAAATATACTAGAACTAAAAAAAAAAAACAAGCTGGAAAGTTAAAAATGACGTAAACCTATGTATTTCAGGGTTGTACAAACTCTTACGCGGTTAAAATGGTTGGCAAAGTTTGTATAATTATGCTTTTGCTTGATGTCATGCTCATTTAATATTTCGCATTTATATTGTGATCATTTATTGAAGTCACGAAATCAGCTAGTATATAATTATTTGAGTGTTTGGGAAATAAAATCTTTTTATTGGAAAACGCTATTTATTGATTGAACATACGCATCGATGTATCTCCTATGTGGTCGTCCTTTTTGTGTATGGTCTGTTCGGTTTTGTGTATGGTATATATTGTCGTTTCGAACGTTTTGTTGGGAGTTTCGCTACTATTTGTATTCTGTATGTCGTGAATCTGTTAACCGTGTTAAATACAATTATATTTTATGTAAATAGCTTAGCTCCGGGAGTAGCTCGTCAAAATGTGGCAAATTAGCGACATTTTTCTTCAGTTGTCTCTTTCGCTCGGGATATTTGAATCATGCCATCTCTTTGACGTCCTATTAATTGTGTGTGTTAATGTGCCGTATTTTGAAGTGAAATTTCTATAAGCGCCTTGTGAATAAAATTTCAAAGTTGCGTCGTGGCAATACCGTCATGTCATGGAGTAAGGCGATGATGTTGGTATCTTTGAATCTTGCCAAAGAAGTTTCACTTCTGACACGTGTGCTCGGCACACACGCTCTTTTTTCTTAAAATAATATGATTGATTGTAAATTAAAAGGATGTTTTAAACATTATAGTAGTGTGTCACGTGGTAGCAGTGGGCGGGGCGGGTCAAGAGAGGGTTCGCCAAGAGCAAGGGATGAAGAAATACCGCTAGAGAATATACAGCGGGCGGCTGTTGTTGTACCACAGGTTGGGGTTCATATTATTATTTACTAGCTGTGTCCTGCGGTTTTACCCGCAGTGCACTTCTGTTGGTCTTAGCGTGATGATATATAGCCTATAGCCTTCCTCAATAAATGGGCTATCTAACACCGAAAGAATTTTTCAAATCGGAACAGTAGTTCCCGAGATTAGTGCGTTCAAACAAACGAACTCTCATCTCATCTTTATAATATTAGTATAGATTATGTAACCTTTATAGGCATTATTTGATAGTATGCAATTAATAGATTTTGAACAGTATTACGTTAGATATATCTTTAAAGAAGGTTTTATAGGATAAACTTGTATGTTTCATACCAAAATGAAGGCGATAATCTGCAGTAATCTTCGTTTAGGTATTATGTATAGGTAGTGATATGAATATGTTTTTTAATATATTTTTTTTTTTTTAATAAAAAGATTAAACGAACCTACTAAAAATAAGCAGTTAGAAATCGAATATAGCAACACATTTTTCGCGTTTTGGTGTTCGTTTTATTTTAATATTTTTAACTTGTTCGGACTACTTAGTTACTATTTATTTCGATTCAAACTTCAAATGTTGTAATATTAAATAATTTCCTTAAATTATTTTGATACAATACTATTAAAAGTATATTATAGTGTAGTATATTATATAACATGTTTAAATATTTCAGAATATCCCTAGCACATCGCAAGCCCCTCGAGTATCGCGAACCTCATCAGAAGAAACTTCCTTCATTTCGGGTGAGCCGAGACCCAAAAGAAAAGGCATTATAGAGACCATTTGATATTAGCTACACACTAGAAATTAAATGAATATGGAAAAACTAAGAAAATTTGGAAAAGGTCGCCCTTTTCAATGTTTGTGGGAAAGACAAAAATGTTAAAATACATTAAGTTTTAGTGGAAATTCAAGTTCGGTCGGAAATAAAATGCGTGGCGTTAATATAGATTAATTACGTAAATAAATTTAATGTTAAATAGTATAATAATTTTACTGGCTGTTATGTGAAACATATTCGGAAAAATATTACCTAAAAATTATCATTAACATATGAATAATAGAGCATATTATAAGATTTAAATAAGTAACTAATAGTGAAAAAATTCCAAAAGTAAAAAGCGGTTCCATTGTATTGTGACGTCATAGACAAAATTACTCGCTTGTTTTTAAAACGAATGAAGCCTGGTCTGAATGACTAAAATATAGTAAAAACAGTTACAGCCTAATAACCGTTTCGTATGGTATAGACTTATGTATATTTTAATACACATTTTAACTAATTAATAAATGATGTAATTGTAATTTATAGTACAGTTAACATTTATAATATTATTTTCACAAACTTTCTTCACTATAACACGTTCACCTCAGTGTCTTCCTCCATTCAAATTAAGTAGTAAATTAAAAATATATAAAAATCGTTCATTGATATGCCATTTCGCTCGTACTTGAGCGTTTATACTCGTGCTATCCCACTCATTTTACTAGTAATTATTTTCATAAGTTACAATATTATTTCATAGTTTGTTTTATCGAACTCATAATATCATATCTGCAGCTATAGAAATTTATTTTGTTAGAAAAAGGTATACTCTCTCTGTCTCTATAGTTTGAATGTATCCATATCAAGAAAAGCTAATGTTAATAACAAAATGTTGCCAGAAGTATACTTAATCAAATGTTTTTTTTTTTAATTTCTGCTATAATTGTTGAAGACAATTATTTTAATTGCCTATATCTATAATTTCATCCTTAAAGATGTATTTGTGAAGACGGGTTTTAGACAAGATTATTTTCTGTAATTTGGAGTAAAACGTCTAAGGAAAACCGTCTCCTTTATATTCAAGAAAATATTCAATACTCTTGTGGAAAGGATAATTATCAATTCATGGAAAAAATTAAAATCGTATAGTAATGTGATATAAGTTAAAATATAAACAATATAATTGCTTCCAAATTATGTTATTTTATAAGTTTGGCGGCTGAGCTGGCCTTTAGGTTGTGGTGCTACAAAATTAGGATTATTTCCATTTATAATTATTTTAGTTTAATAAATGGGTATTTATAAAATAATGATTTGCTTTTTCAACTAACTATTTGTATCAGTATTTGATGTCAATGGGAAATGTATATATTTATTTTTTAGCTTTGTGATTTGAAGTTTATTGTAAGTTTTTGGGCTTCGTGTTTAGTTACCTTTTTTTGGTCTAAATTTTATTCGTGTATTCTTTTTTTCTTTAATATTTCAATAAGTATAAGCCTCTCCCTTTCTCTCTTATCTTTTTTATGTTCTTTTTATTTTTTACCGAGAACATACTTAATTTTCTTTGAGATTTTTTTTGTTTGAGAATCCGTAGATAGTTACGTAAATTTAAAATGTGGAGCAACAATTTCATTAAGTACTGTATTCTGTTCATCAAGTATTATGGCTCATCAAAAAGATTTAGTTAAAAATCAGATTACCTAGATAGGTTTTATTGTAATAGGAAACTGTATTTCATTAAATAACCAACAAATGTTAATAATATCGTCATCAAATGTTCTATTTTATTCGTGATTTATTTAACTACAACAGCAATTGTGTATTTTTTTATATTAGCACCAATTGTCCCATTACAATACAAAGGTTGTTTTTAGTTTTTGTTTTATATTTTAATATTATTTTGTAAAGAATACACATTGATCTCATTGGAAATATTGTGAAATTTCGCACTCATGTATACTTTTAAAAAACTATTCATTTATTGTATTCTCAATAAAGTGCATGATATTAAAATATAAAATGTCTACAAACGTACCTTGTCACGATCTATTAGAAAGAATCATTAGTATTAGAAAAAATTTCATATACTTATCCGTAGTTAAGAAATTTCTTGGTCCATTAATATAGTTATTAGATTATATTCATAGTTGTATGTAAACTTTTCATCATTGGTGTATTTTTATATGAATAATTTAACTTGATGTGTCAAAATGTAACGGTTTTGGATGTATTTCGTATGGTATTGTCATGTTGTGATTTTTATTTAAGTTTTGCAATAATGTAAATATGTAATAGATATGTACTTGGTATTAGTTGGAAAATATATGACATGTTATGATAATTTGTTGTTTTATTATAAATATTTTCACCCAACACAATCAATTTTTTCAGACCACACGTACTATGAATGTTTTATGTTACACGCATTTTTTCGGTAAAAATGTGTAAGAAGTTAAGAGCAAAAAGTTCATCCAAGCATCTAGTAGGGGAAAGGAATTTTTTCCTAAGAGAAATTATTTTTAAAACTTATAACTTCATGCAGTGGCGTTGATGATACAAAAGGGTTAAAAAATAAAACATGATGCTTTTTCGTCTAATTTATTGATTAATCATCTGCTCTATACACATGATATGCACCAATGCTTATAAATTATACAAACGATAAGGGGTAATCACAAACAAACGTACTGTCATATAAAACTGGTAACCTTGAGCTTTGCCGAACATTTAACTAAATATAAACATTCAATACCGCTTCAATAAACTTCACATATTCAACATTAAATCACAGTTCAATCAACACGATTTCATTGCACCGTCAGTACTTACTGCGTTCGCAGTTCATTGAAATCCGAAGGATAGAAATACAAAGTCTAATAAAAGTATTCAGAAAGAAAGAGAATAAAGGTGCGCGTACATTGGGACGAGCTGAGCGGCGACAAGATGCGTTATGATTGTGTATGTCGCCAGTCGTGTCTACAGCGCAGCATGTGTTATTATAATATTATTACCTTAGATCATTGTTACAGAGTGTGTTAAGAAACTAATTTAAATCGTTTCACACACACGTATCTATTCTCAAACGAAGCAAAACTCGTATTATGGCGATTTAAACTAATAAACATACACATTTCGATATTATGTTATATTTCGATACTTTAATCATGTTCATGTTTTTTTTTTTTGTAAATATCCGTAAGTACATAATTTTTAATGGCCAAACTCTAGAAGAACAGTGAAAGGTTGTATCATGGGTAGTCATCGTCATCAGTCCATATTTATACACCTAATAAAACACTCTATGACTATTTATAAACTAAATCCTTATAGACAGTTACCGCTCGGCTCGCTGCAATGTACGCGCACCAGTATATAGCATAGAGCATCGACATAATATAGATTAGTTCACATTCTTACATTGAGATTCAATATATTACATTTGATTGCAAAGTCGCTTAATATAGTCACACGTAAACTAGCAGTTTAAAATATGATAGTCGTATTGCCGAAGGATTTATATTATTATCAGTTACGGATTGCGAACTCTTAAAATATCATACATGTTACTTAGAACTATTGGAAACGATAGCTTGTGAAAATTACAATTAAATAAACGATTGTATGTAACCAGGAATGACATTCGTAGTTTTATATCGATTCCATAAACAAAGAGTTGGCAACCCTAACATTAAAACATAGGTATATTAATAATAATCTGTTTATAATTTGATTAAGATGTTTAACATTAAATAAACAGTACTTAAGGTCCAGTACTAAATCATACCTTATCTTAAACAAATCACTTATCATATTGAACATCATTATTTTGGTCTGCGCAACTTATATGTATCTACTAGGATGTTACAGCCTTACCAAGCCGTATTTTACATGTAGTATATAAACATACATTAATATTATTACTATTTTTATTATTGCTATTGCCTTCGAACAATAAAGCTGTACATATAAAATAAATATAACTTAGATATGATAGCAATTTCAAGTTTACAAGCTACTTACTGTATTTCTTCATTATTATTATTTAATATTCAATTCTATTCTTGCGTGTATTAGGCCGAAGTTTTTATACACGTGAATTTATAAGAAGCTAAGCACATCCTAGTAATGGCAGAATTATCTAACTAAGCATTTGGAAGCACATGCTTGTTTTGCTAGAACCTGAAGTACTTGGAAAATTAATTCATGAATGAAATCATATATTCAACTCATATATGACGTGGATAATGTGATACCATCGTCCATCATACTTAGAGATATTATTCTTTTCGGATGGATGGGAGTGTAATTTTTTTCATAGCTATTACGAAGATTTGTGTACTTAGGTTAATGTATACGAATGAGAAGATTTATTATAGTGTTCTGTATTTGACGTACCTAAATAATGTACACGTAAAAACTGTTTAAATTTGGATGGAGATGGAGGTGGGGGAGGTATGCACATAATGTATAGTCACAGTACCTCAGGTTTTAGAATATAACTCCTTTTATTAAATAAATAATATACGAATTTCTACTGCGTTCTAGAAAAGGAACTCATGGATGGTGATGTAATCGTAATGAGAGGCGATCGATTGTTATTAGGTAGGTGTATAATTATTTATGTTTGCAATTTTTTTATAATTTCTTTATAAATGTCGCATAATCTATCTTATCACAAAAATAAGGTGCAGATTAAAAAATTACAAAGGTACACTGCATCGTAACGCTGATAAAAATGTGGATAGGTAAATATTTTTCTTTGTTAAATGTCGAATATTCTTTACAAATAAGAAGACTGTATAATCTGTGAGAAAACTGTGTATTCGAAACGTTAACAACTAGAGCCGGAAAGTGCAATATACTTTCAGAAATATTTAATCTGTTAAAATATAAAAGGTATAAGTATAGAATAATTTCGAATGAAGTATGAAAGATAAGCTCCGATTTCATTCCGGCTCCATACGATATATAGAAAATTTTGCTGGTAGACAAATATATTTAAATCACCCTGTCACCAGAATATGTGCGCTTAAATATTAAAAACAATTTATAAATAGGATAGAACTATGTGAAAATAAACATGGGAAGTATGAGATGAGGTGGTTATATACACAACGCTGTTACAAGCCACCTGTAAATCTAAATAAAGCTCATGTTTTTCCTTAACGTCTATGTAGGTGGCTACATTTCTCAATGTTAACGAAATAGTTTCACTTGTTATCTCTATAATATAAATGTCCATGCGTTTTCGTTTTAAACTTCTGATGGCGTATAATAATAATAAATATACAATTATCAAAGAGAGGTGGAAATTCTATAGCTTCGAATACGTTTTTTAATTCCTCAGGCAAATCACTGTTGTTTTTAAATATTCGTAACAAATTATAAGTCAAGAAATAATATTGTCAGTGCAATCAATAATAAGTTCCTTGGTAATACGAACGTTGTTTTATATTATGCGTATTATGTTTTCAAAGAAGCGGAACTTCAAATCCTATGCGAAAAATAATTTAAGTAATTGACAATTCTTAGATTTAAATAATACAAAATAACTATACATTTTTCATCTGATTACAAATTTATAATTGACAAAACTAATCAAAAAATTTCATTTTATAATAAGATTTTTTTTCGCCTCTACAACTCCGAAGCCAGAGTCCATAAAAGTACGTTCTAGTTAAAACCTGCAGATATACAATTGATTTCACTACGAAAGGTGCAAATATTTCTAAAATATATTATATAGTATATTTATAAACAGTACTTCACTATGTGTGCCATATACAATGCACGAGTAACACATAATTTATTTATCGTATTCCCTTACACATAAAAACGTAACTGTCAAACAGTATCACTATAAGTACACCGAATTTCTTGTATTTGCTAACTATATTATAATATAAATATTATTTTGGTGTTATTACGTAGTTCAAGCGCCAAGGTTTATTTTCGTAGTTTCGCGAATATAAGTAGGTAGAGCATCCTTAACATAAGTTTGAAGCATAAGTATTATTTTAAACAGTAAGTACTTAGATGATTTCTAAAATTTATTTTAAAATAATATACTTATTTACTGTTAATATAATATGACTGTAAGTGATAGCAATATTGTAAATTCATTAATTTGTATATATTTAAAATATTATATATTTAGAATTTATTAAAACTTTAAGTAATATTTTCTCGGCGGTTGAACTACTTGGTTTCGATTGGATAATTATATAATTAAAATAAAATCAACGCTCATACGCCATAACACTTTATACATCAGTTAACAATCATTATTGTCAGTTATAAATCTATTTTTATGAATTTTATATTTAAATATAAATTCGCATCTAGTAGTTAGGCAGTTTTAAAATAATTATGTTTATATTATACATTCAATATCTATTTAGTTACATATAGCAATAAGGTGCATTTCCCTGAGTCTTGTATAATTTGGTACGCTTTGTTGTAACTTGTAGAGCTTTAAAGTTGGGTAATTTCAAAGAAATTGCATCTTATTGGTCAATGTTTCTACTAGTATGCTTAAAGACGGATGGAACTAGCACATTCAGTAAAATAACTACGGAGTTTAAACGCTTATGACACGAACCCTACCGTAAAATAACAAAATTTACCAAAGTTGTTCATACACTTGTTGCACAACGTAAATGAATATATCGATGAACATGACCACCTATCGATACAAAACGTGCAAATGACACCTCACGTTATCACATAATTACGTAAGAACAGTTCGTAGAAAAGTACAAGTGACGGAATCGAATCTGGTAACACTACGCCAAAATGTGTGACGTCTTTTGTCGATTTCTTGTTCTTTAAAATGAGTAATTCTTGCTGCATTTGGCCTTTGTAGTTCTGTAGATAAGTAGCGTAACACATTGGAAGAGCAAAGCTGTCATGAGCATTAACAAAAATATTACAACTGTGCGATACTGTATACAAAAAATTTTATAGTCAAGTTTTGCGCGCAAACGACAATTAATACAAAATAAAGGCAAGCCGTATCAAGCAAACATTCTGGCACACATTCTGGCATAGTCCCGTGTCACTGTACAGTTTATTGCTTGGTTACGAGCGCAGTTGCGAAGGGCTGAGCACGATCTCGCCGTCGGGTCCCGCGAAGGACACGTTGCGCGGCGGCGGCCGCTTGCCCGCGCTGCTCAGAGCGGACACCGACGGGCGTGGGGGGTTCGCCTGTAACAGTTATGACTTATGAGTTTTTATGAATTGTAATTAATAGTAAACTAAGGAAAGTGTGAAAACAATATGAATTGGAATGCAACCCATCAAAGGAAATTCTCTGACAAGCTGCAATGCAATCTCTATTGTTTTCCCCTAACAGTAGCAAATATGTTTCACCCTAACGATAGGTACTGCTGAACGATGCTTCACCCAATAGCCAATAGGTAGTTACTTTGTTTCAGAAAAATACATTGGAAAGGTCCAATATAAATACGAAAGTAGTGAGTTTGCAAATATAGGTATCATTATATGCTGTCTATTAAAAATCTAATCCAACGGAGTTATTATACACAGGCAGTATTTATGTATACCTGCATATACACGGAGCTAATTATGTGCACCTGCATGACTCCATAGTAGTTATTATAAAACTGTAGGTTGCTGGGTGTTAGTAAATTTATCGCACGAAGGTAGAAACAATTTTGCATGACTTCAGGAATCTTACAATTAGATGATATAATCATAATTTACTATGTTTAAAAACTTGCTGCACGATAATAATTACGATTCTGTAAGATTAGGAATCTTAAAATTATTAATTTGTTTTTTGTTAAATTAGAGATTGTTATATTCATTATCGTTCAGGATAATCAAGAAATACTGTGTTTGTTAACCTGTTGCATGATAGCATGTAAATTGAATTAAAGAGATTAATATCAAATGATGCGTTTATGTCAAACTAATGCGCAGGCTGGTAACATAATGCGTGGCAATGCACATAACTCAAAGATAATGCGTTTCTCAAACAAATAATCATGTTTTCTCTGACCTATTTTCTTTAGGGACAAGTAGGTAATCAGCTTTCTGTATCCCACCAGACCCTTTTTTCTTCATTTCCACTCAGTTCTACGCTCATCATGCATAGCATTCGTATATTTCACGTCGATTTCTCGTGGATGTGTGTGCGAGCTAGCCCACGTAAATAAACGTCGATGATATCAAATCCGCTGCACTAGCACAGTCTGCGGCTGCGATTGCGATTAAATCTGATGCACAAGAGCAGTTTTGAGTCAAGGGTATAAACATACAGCTCCATATACAAACCGCCTCCTTGGTACAGTGGTTGACGCGTGAGCGTAGCACCGAGGGGTCCTGGGTTCGATTCCCGGTGGAGACGAAGAAAAAAAAATGTCTCGGTCTGGCAGGACACAGAAGGCTGATCACCTACTTATCCCTAAAGAAAATCGATCAGTGAAATCCCCTTACCCCACTAGGGGACATGGGACTTCACTTCCATATACAAACCTGCTGCACTAGCACAGTCTGCGGCTGCGGCTGCGGCGGGGGTGGCGGGGGTTGCGGCGGGGGCGGGGGCTGGTGCGTGCGGTACCGCCGGAGCCGCTCGTCCTCCTCGCCGCTGGACAGGCTGGACACGTCGCACGAGGACGCGTCGAGGCGGCGCGCGGGCGAGCACTGCGCGGGGCCGGCGCGCGCGCCGCACCCCGCCAGCGGCATCTCCTCGCCCTCCGCGCCGCCTGACAGTCTGCAATAGAAACATAGAAATATATAAATTAATTGAGATTTAAAACAACAACACCCCACATAAATGATCAACAAAGAATACAAATAAAAAACGGAATACTGCTGCGCGACTTGTTAGTTGCTGACAAAACACATTCATACAATTAAATATTATGCCTACTAAAAGTACCTACGAATTTATAAAACAAAGCTTTCCGCAGCCTGTGTGTCTGCGAAAATGTATACTTAGATCTATATTATTTCGCAACACATTTTGATGGGTTTTTATTAAATAGATAGAGTGGTTCTTCAGGAAGGTTCAAGTATATAATTTGTTAACGCGGAAACCTTGTTAGATATAATATAATGATGTTTAGTGCCACTTTCACTATAGAAATTTTGCTTTTACGTCAGTGAAAATGATAGATAACGTACTTCTCTAGTACGCAGATAAGTTGAAATGTTGAAATATTTTGAATATTACTTAGTTATCTCAAAGTTTTTTTGAATACAGCTCTGAAAGTTAAGACTCTCTAAAAATTACATAACTAGCTTAGTTATAGTAGACATACAAAAGTGACCAACCTTCTGTTCTCTTTGTGGTTGGTCCGTCGTTTGCAGCACGGCTTGGCGCAGATGCAGAACATTATGCGCAGCAAACAGCACGCCAGCCCAGCGACTATGAGCGACGGGCCCACGAGCCGCAAGGCTGGCGTCTTGAAACCCTGGGAAGGCTGCTCTTAATCAAATATGTCTCTAGGTTTTGCTGATACTTCAAACAAGATGCTCAGTGCATTGTGATTGATCTTTGACTAGTTTAATCGAATTTGTGTTCAAGATTTTTTATTTGTGAAAAATCAAATAAATCAATTACAAGCTATTACTGTTGTAGCGGAAAAACACTTCATTCCAATAAACCATGCTGAAAATAAAGCTTTCAATTATTAGAAATAGATGTAGGGGAGACCGGGTACAAAAGTAACGGTGGGTCGAAAGTAACAAATGCTCTCTAGATTTATCCAATGGGCGAACACCGCTTAGCCTCTGTCAGGCGATAGCCGAAAGCGCCCCCCTTAATTGTATTCATTCGCCGCGTGCACCACGCGCTGTTAGGCTGTGTGACAGGACGCAACTTGTTTTCACGAATCAAAAGTAAGATTTTCGACATTTTTTTATTAAACGTTTACGTAGTCTTAAAAGGATGACAGAAATCTGAATGTTTGCATATCCATTCTTGATTAGAGTAATTGTACATTGCTCATAATCATTTTTATGTAGCACGTTCCGTTTAAAAGTTTTGTTGCACGTCTTGGCAAAAATATAGACGGGTACAAAAGTAACATAGCCCTATGGGTACAAAAGTAACATGTTATTTTTGTCTCATTATGATTATGTATATTTTTATGTACATCTTTACTTCAACAAAATGCCGCGACAACGCATTAGAACTACTGAGAGAAAGATATTGCAACAATTAGAGGCCTTGAAAAAATATAATATTTGCCATGTAACATTTATAAAAAAAATAAAAGCCGGTAATACTAGTGCAGCTACCTTGCGTCGATCGAGATTTACTAATAACAAGTAAAGTAATCTACGCGACTATTTAATCGAGTGCTCTGCAGTTTATTTTCGGTTATCTCGATCAACGAGCATAATGTGAATAATTTTTTTGATAACCTTGCTGAGGTATTGGAAAAAGTACCAATTTGAGCCAAAAGATATTTGGAATATGGACGAGACAGGGGTGACCACTATCCAAAAACCTAACAAAATTGTAGATTAAAAAGGGATTAAACAAGAAGGTGCCATAACCTAAGCAGAGCCTGGAAAATTAGTAACTGTTGCTGTTGCCATTAATGATCTAGGAGAACACATCCCGCTTTTTTCGTATTGCCGAGGGTCCTGTTGGTTGTGCTGGAGCTGGGAATGCTAGTGGATGGATGCAGGATGTAGAATTTTTAATTATAAAAGAATGAATCCCTTAATTAATCTCATTACATGAACTAAGAATATTTTTTATCGATTTGTTTTATATTATATTTGTAAGTATTATATTTAAAATACAAAAGTTGATATGTGTTATTAATACAAAGTCTTTAAACAAATAATTTGTTGATTTACCATCATAATATTTTATTAATTACCAACCCCTTTATCTTGTTACTTTCGACCCACGACGTGTTACTTTCGACCTGCTTACGGGGTCAAAAGTAACAACTGACGATTTTTTTTTAAATTTCGTTTATTAATATAAAACACTACATAATGTAATAAATTGAGTCGCTAGTGTAAAGAATATAAACTAAATTTATATATGGTTATATTAATTTAATGATAACAGTAACACCCAGTGAGTAATCAAGGCAAAAGTACAAAGTGTTACTTTTGTACCCGGTCTCCCCTACAGTAATCAAAATACATGCTGAAAAAAAGGTGCATTAGTTTATTAGATAAGTCTACAGTACATAAAAGTAACAAGAAACAAATTTTTCATGAAAAGAGATCTACGACTATTCAATAAATGGATTCCTTTCCCTTAACAAATATGAATTCTGAACCCCAGTATACAAACATTTGATAATCAACAGTGCTAGTGCAATTGCCTCCCACGTTACAACTAATCCCCAAGTTTAAAAACGTTTGATAGTAAAAGTGCCAGTGCAAGTGCCTCCAAGAGACGCAACTCACCTTGTCTCCAGTCCCCACGAAGTATACCACCAGACCGACGGCCAGAGTCGCCAAGCCTGCATACAGAAGCCGGGCCACCCCCCACGGTTCGCCGTTCGCCTCGTCCCCGTCCGATTCCGAAGACGACCCGTATGACGCGTCGCGCACCTTTAAGTTGAAATAATTCTATAACACAAACACCACTTAATAAAATAGTCACTAAGCTGTTAAGCTTTAAGAATATAAGTTATAAATTAATATTACATACCTTTCGAATCTGCAAGCACGAATATACGCAAATGTCATCGATAAATTCTTATTACACGTAAAGTAGATCATACCTTACCTCAGGATCATGCTCATTAATATATTATTATAACTGCCATTAAAGAAAACCTTTCTTTTCATTTTCAAAATGCATTTTTTTAACATTTTGAGTTTATACTCTAGCTCTTAGTATTGAATGAATGAATGAATGAAAATACTTTATTTGCACCAAAAGCAAGGAAAACAATACGAAAAAACACATACAAACAAACACGTACAAAAAGGCGGCCTTATCGCTAAAGCAGCGATCTCTTCCAGGCAACCTTTAGTCGAGGATCATGAGAATTACGTTTTATGATGAGGTTGATGGTGCAGAACACAAAAAACATTAAATAAATAAGTATAAGACTAAACATAGTATACATATACATACATACGGATATTATAAAGATAAAAAGTAAATATTTAGTTGCTTTTTAAACTCATTCAATGACCCGCCCTTCTGATCTTATCGGGCAAACTGTTCCACAGCCTGATAGCACGGACCGTAAAGGAACAGTCATAGAAATTAGATCTATGAATAGGAACATGTAGTAGGAGTTTATTACAGGATCGCGGGGAACGGGTGGTGGAGTTTAGGAACTGGAAATTACTTTTAAGATAGGAAGGCGTATTTGGACAGAAAAGGATGCAGTACAATAGGTTTAGGATATGAGCATTCCGGCGGAGTCTGATAGGGAGCCACTTGAGCCTTGTGCGGTATTCACTAATGTGATCATATTTGCGCAGACCAAAAACAAATCTCACACAGAAGTTCTGGAGACGCTCAAGACTATCAAGTTGGAATTCAAGGAGGTCAGGATAGGAAACATCTGCATAATCAAAGAGGGATAGGAGAAGGGACTGAGCAAGAACAATTTTAGTGGGAATAGGCAGAAAGTTCCTAAGTCGTCTGAGAGAACCAGCTGCTGCAAACACTTTTTTCCTAAGTTCTTTAAGCTGATTTGTCCACGATAATGTTTCATCGATAAAAACACCAAGACTCTTAACAGTGGAACTGTAAGGAATGTCAGTGTTATTTATGCAAACATTAGGTAAAGAGGACCTATCAATTTTAGAAATAAGCGACTGACTTCCAATAATAATTACCTGCGATTTCTTCGGATTAATACATAGACCATGGTCGCGGCTCCAATTACTAATAGTCCGTAAATCATCATTCGTGAGTGCAACTTTCCTACTTAGGTCCTCAAGTGATGAATGGCAATAAATTTGCAAATCGTCCGCGTACATATGGTAGAGACTGGATATACCCGAAGTGATGGAGTTCATAAATAAGGAGAACAGGAGAGGAGAGAGCACACTACCCTGAGGAACGCCAGAAGTAACATCAGACCAGGATGAGTAACACTCGTCCAGTAGAATGCGCTGCCGGCGGCCCTCGAGATAGCTCTATATGTATGTGATAGTATTGTATGTACATTATAACAAGCTTATTGCCCACGTACGATCTGTTTGCAAAAGATAAACGCCAGTGTTAGCCCTCCAAATTAAGTTTTAAGCACATTTAATTAACCTTGAGGGAGCGTTGGACAATAAAATAAGGCAATTTCAGACAGCCTTACTTCTAATACCTATAACCAATCAATATTTAAAATGTAAGATCTAAATAAACCTTAATTAAAGTTACAAATTAACTTTTTACATAATAAATCAACATAATTTATAGCCTAAAACATAATCTCTACGTCTACGACCTACGTCGTAGAGGCCTTTTGCTACATATACACGTAGCTTAAAAATATTAACTACGAGGAATCAACAATTCATAATATTATGGTTGATTTGAGAAAAAATAACTTAGCATTATATTATATAATTACATCAACACACTTAATACAATACAATATCTCAAACCATGCGATTTATCTACGCCAAATTAGCTACGCATGATTGGAAAATGTAACACACATTATTCGACTTTGCCCATATTAACTTATGTCTTTTGTCAAATTATAATTCAACAATTAGATAGAGAGATAAACATCAAATCTGCTCAAATACTTCATATGAACTCATGCGGCTACTACGTCGAACGATTAGCCACGCATGATTACGAAAATTCTCTGAACCCAACTGAAATAGTTGAGGTACTGCATTCTATTTTACATTTCACACATTAATATATATACACACATTAATATACAATATCTCAAACCATGCGGTCTACATTGAACACTCAGGTACATGATACATCCACATAATTGATTTCCGAGCCTATAATCCTGGGAGCTAGTTCAACCAAAGAATCATATAGGGATTAAGTACATAAAATTAGCTCACATTACCTCAAACCATGCGGTCTATCTACGATGAACACAGGTACACAGCAATTCGGATCATTGATTCCTGGGATACTACAACCAAATTAGAAACACATAAAGATAGCACAATACCTCAAACCATGCGGTCTATCTACGTTGTACGCTCAGCTACGCGTGATCGGAAAAGATAACTTTCATTGGGTACCCGGTTGTTCCTGTGCCACTTGGCCCGGGGGTCCCGCCTGGCCCCGGGGTGGTCGCCGAGCACCGAGCAGCGCCGCGCCGCGCCGCCTGCGGCCCCGCCGCCGCCGCCAACGGACAGAGCCGCTGCTTCTTGCCATGCTGCACGCCCGGCGGCGCACTGGAATCACCGACCAAATATGTTATAATAATTATACACTATTTAGAACCAATGAAAAATATGTAAATTCTTATTTAATAATAAACTGTTTTAATTTCGTTCCGTTTCTGGTTTAATCAGTATTGATTCCGAGAATAAACTGTTTATTGAGATAAAAAGCCGAAGAAGTTTCATTCATTTGTTTCTTAGCCTAAAGAGGGATACTTGGTGAAAAAAGTAAATCAATTTTAATTATTATGTATTTCAATTTTCAATGTAGAGGATTTTCATGTATGGTTTCTTTTTTAATAATAATAGTTATAAAAATAATCGTTATATTAAGTTAGATGAAAGAAGTTGTAGTATCATTTTTTTTGCTGATATCAGCGCCGCGACTCTTAGTAGCATAATTTGAAGAGTAGAGTAGAGCTTGAACTTATTCAATGCAAAAAACACTTCAAACTACAAAATATTATTATCTTGTGTTTCTTTTTAGTTTTCTCGTAATGCAATGATGCTGAATAAAATATATTCTACATTATATATTTTATCCCCGATCGTACTATTATAATATTATGGAGTAGCTTAGACGTTAAAACTATTGTGGGACTTATCTATTCTAGGAACTATTACTCAAGGGAATTAGTATAGGTACCTACGGCAAGTTCCATCGGAAAATTAAACACATTATTTTTATAATATCTTTTCATTTCTTATGTCTAGCTATAATTCTCCGTACTACATAGTTTCGTGACAGGCTAGTGGAAATAAAAACAGAAACCACGATTCAGGTTTATGTAGTGTGGTTGTTATAGGAATGCACACTAAGCTTCTGCAATTAGCATAAAAACGTTTAGTATTCTGGATTTGAGTGTACATTTTTTGCTAAAAAATATTTTTTCATTTCATTTGCCATTCGTTTCTCACTAAAAAATTCGCCGTCGCTAAAACTCAAAAATTGCATGATGGATCGGAAAAAACAAACATATGGTTAAAAAAATATTAAATTGGAATTTTACTATTTTTTAAATCATACTTTATTTTGAAAACTGTTTAAAAACATTAATAATCGAGGTTAACTGGAACCAAATACAGAAATACCATAATACTTCGAGTTAGTAACAGAATACATTGTTTATACTAGTCACGATTTCGATAAATGAGAATATATAGGCGAAACACGGGTAGCTGTAGCCTGTTTATTGGAGGCTTGGCCATATTTCATGTAAGAACTGATCGCGGTTGTAATAAAAGTGGCCCGCTTAGAGAGATTTAGCGTTGTAAAGCATGTTTGGTGGTGAGCGACGCGAGCTCCGAATTATTTTGTTTTTAATTATAGGTATAACTTTGCTATTCGAATAGCGTTTGTAATGCTACTTCAAAGTCGTTGGTCAAAAGTAAAAATAGGATAGATGATTAACGTAAATGTTTCCAATCATCTCATAAATTTACTCAAGTCTATTTCTGAAAACCAAATTATCTTTATAACGTTATAACGTTATACCGTTTACCTTTATAACGTTGTAACGTTATAACGTAAGTGTCCACACGTTTCAACAACATTATTATAAAATTCCAAAAATGTTTGCTTACTAAAGTGTAGCTTGATGAATTCAAATATTTTCCTAGCTCTATAACTCAGATCTCGGCATATTTTTGATTGAAAAGCTTAAAACGCGAATATTAATTCGTATCCGCTTCTCGCTCCGCCCATACTATAAACTAACCATAACCATAGTCTGAAAGAGATAAGTGATGTATTTGTTTTGTTTTTACAACTGCCAGAACTTTATGCCTTGGTTTATTGCAATGGAATAACTGGCGATAACATTTTGATGATGATGTGATAAGATCTTTTGAGATGGGATTTGGAAATTTTAAAAACTACATACTTACATATTAATAGAGCCAGAACTTTTTTAAAGTACTTAAACTTTTTGCACTGCTACACACATTGGCTGATTACCTCTATAGTGCTGTTCTTGACCTTTTATATATTATTTAAAATTATATCTCTAAACTGAAATGATATAATTATTATTCTGATCGTGGCATTCAAAGTAGATTGATTGTGGCAATATCAACTCCTTTGTAATTATGCATGATTTATTGTTTAAAAGCCCCATTTACTTGCGCTGGGCGAGTCGTATATATTATAATAGGTTTATGGCTACACGCCACTTCACTTGTCTAATGATACTCAATTTATGTGGTGAAATATAAAAGTGTAGAGGTTATTCAACTCTTGGGCTAAAATTTAAAATAGTAGATAGCAATTAGCATGACCGAACTTTAGGCATAATAATATTAACGGGTGTTTTGTGACTAAATTTGTGTTGATAGAGCTTTTTAATTAATATAAATAGTAAAATTATGTTATGCAGATGCAAAAGTCTTTTTGAATAAATAAAATATGGTTGAGTGTGATATTTTCAGGAAAATTTTCACACACAGCTCGATCCCATACTAATCTAACTACTTTTTACTTGTGTTATGGAAATCTAATGGCTAATAAACATACATATATAATTTTAAATAAATGCTTATATAGATAATTAACACCCAGATGCAGAGCAAACATCGATGTACATCACACAAATATTTGCTCTGGGTGGGAATCGAAGCCACGACTGGTTTGGATGTCACTACTAACTAAGCCAACCAGTCAGTCATTAATTTTCTATTGATCTCTTCTTATATGATTAAAAAAAAACATTTAAATTAATTGTAACAAATAGAGCTTAATGATTCCGAATACTCAATAGTATAGATCCTCATCAATCAAACGAAACAATACACACTTGCTTACCTACAGTGTTATATTTTAAAGGAAACTAAAGTTTGTGAACCTCCGTACCAGTTGTTTACCGTACTGATTGGAGATAACAGCTAACTACGAACTAACATGAGCTATGTACTGAGAAGCTCTCGATAGCGTATTATTACTTTGTATTGTTTTAATTGCAATTGAAATTGAGACTCTTATCTGTAAACCCCATTCGTAGTATCCTTCATTGTTTTGTACAATAAAGTGTTATAAATAAATAAAAAATACTATAATATTATAATAAATAAAAAATAATTTGGAAAATCCAAAAGTGCACGCCTCATATTTTTTTTTAAATAATTATTTATTAATTATTATTTTTGTTTATTTAAGTAATTATAACAATTAAACCACATCGAATCAGACCCTGAAAAATGAAAGGGTTCTATTCCTGAGCATACTCAAGCGTAAGAGAAAAAAAAAGACTCGATTAGTAAAGTATTTCGGTCGCTATCGTGTTAACAAGAAAAAGGATCCGCACATACAGACACACGGACGTCCAAGACAGAACTTTTTTAAACTGTTTTTTAACTAGTTTAAATAACAAAAATGACATCAAAAATATCATGAATGTTAAAAATAGTGTTTTTTCTTAATATGTGTGTGTATGTAGGTATTATCTTACAAGTGCAATGTATGATACATAAAGACATTTTAAGTTTGAAAAATCAGATGTTTTGCGCGAAGTGACAGTAGTACCCACCTCAACGCTTCGCTTATGAGGCGTGCAATAATATAATAAACAAAAATACTATAATATTATAGGTCACAAGAAAGTTTCTCTCTCGTATGGAGAGAGAGAGGGGTATGCTCTGATTGACTATCTACGTATAGAGGTAGATTATAGTCTGGATAAGCAAATAGGCTTCTTTTAACAGGGAACCAGACTAGAGAGTAGAGACCCCGCGAACACCAGCCAGTGAAATAAATAATAATACTATAACAGTATGCCTTTTTCAATATATTATAGGTATTTTGTTTTATATTTGAAGTACCTATATGTGAAAATTTATTGAAACGTAAGGCAAATAAAATTATTTTTTATTTCCTAAAGTAGTTACCTAAGTATTGATCTTTAGTTCAAAACAAAGTTATAAAATTGAGTTATTTACTTAATAAGTAGGTTCATCGGTCATAAAGCAATAAACATACAACAAAGAAACTAAAATAATTTTATTTTATAACCTACACCACACTAAACTGATGCCACGCGAAAGCAATAGTCGAGTGGGGCATGGTACATAATATAGAGGGTGTCCCACTGTTGGTATACGAAGCTCAAAGGAGGTTATAATTTTGCTTATATGCTGACTACGTAAAAAATACTTATAAAATTCCAGACGCAGTTTTTTTTTAAATAGATGAATTCTTTAAACTCTATGTGTACACCCATAACAATGTAGCCCGCCCCGCTTCATAATTTTTTTTATAAATCTTTTGTTGTTGTATTTTTACGTGATCAGTGTATGCAAAACTACAAGTCCCTTCGCGCTTAGTATACCTATAGTGGGACATGTATATTGACTGATTTATTTATATTTATATACGGTTATTATATATATTTGGACTAGCTTTACGCCCGTGGCTTCGCCCGCGTTTTCAAAGAAAAACCCGTTCCCGTAGGATTTCCGGGATAAAACCTATCCTATGTCCTTTCTCGGGCATCAAAATATCTCTATACCAAATTTCATGCAAATTGGTTCAGTAGTTAAGGCGTGATTTAGTAACAGACAGACAGACAGAGTTACTTTCGCATTTATAATATTAGTATGGATTACTGCGTTATTTATTCAACTACTTTAGTTGTCATTGGAATTTCTCATGGGAACGAAATGTTACCTATGGACATAGTATGCTGTATGTGAATCTAAGTTTTTTTATAGACCTACCCATGAAATTAATATTTCTCTATTTTGCGAAATATGTATTTTTATTAATTATTATGCATTTTTGAATCGTTCAAAATACGTGATAAAAGCTCTACTATCCTTTTAACGGTTATTCATGAATGCTTATTCACTAATAATTACTTCAAAATTACTTCTAATTGCTATTTAAAAGTTAGGAATCGCAATTAAAACTGTTGATTACTTGCCCATTATGTGCATTGACGTATTTATTTAGGTCAAGGAATCGTGCTCTAAACAACAAGTAAAAATATGCAATTATAAAATACCTAGATATAAACAAAAACAAATCAAACATAAATCAAAAGAAAATGTTTTTTCATATTTTATAGGTTTGGTCCATCATAATATACCTATCTCTATTTTTTCTGTTCAATCTAAAAACGTAGATACTAGATGGATTTCGACAAAATTTGATTGGCAGGTTTTCTAAATATTATATTTCAAGCGCGTCCATAAATAAATGCTGATCTTATTGTTTACTAGCGGTCCGCCCCGGCTTCGCCCGTGGTACATGTTTACGTTTTCTCTACATAAGAACCATCCTCGTACTTCAAGGAATATAATAAAAAAAGAATTATCGAAATCGGTTCAGCCGTTCTCGAGTTATGCACTTACCAACACATTTTGCGATTCATTTTTATATATAAGAAGATGAATAATTATCGCCTGCAGAACATCCTTATTTAACGCAAACAAAATCGTGGGCGTAAGCTTGTCTACAATAAGTCTTAAACGATCTTTCGCTCTAGGGCATTAATATCATATCTTTTCATATTAAATATAACGAGGAGTTACTAAATTAAAAACTTCCAAGCGCCTGAAACCTGAGCTTTAACGAAACAAACCAAGGAATTGGGTCGAAAGGTCCTTTCGAAATAAAGTTATAACTTCGCAAAGGCGAACGCTATTTGAACTGGTACCTAGAAGTTTCTTTGAGGTTGCATTGCTATTTTAAAGTTGGTGCCGAGCAATAATTATTCATATTTTAATTATATTTGACCCGACCCTGTTTGTTGTGAGAAACCCGGCTTTCTAATTTTATAGGAAAATATTCGAAATTTATTACCACCTTTTTAATGTTTAATGCATGTTTAGCAATCAAATGCTTGATACGATTAATCCAATTTTTTATAATAATAATAGTTTATTATACAAAAATACAAAATATACGATACATTGATCCCCTAATTAGTAGGTCTAATTTTATGTCTCTCTATAATTACTCATCGTATGATTGAATATTAATTCACCCGTCACAAACATAAATGAATAAAAAAAACAAACCTATGTATCGATGGCACCATCACATATTTTTAGAAGGCCCTTTCTTCACATCTTCTTTTTAAAAGTTCAATTATTGTAATTAACTATTTACTTCACACCTTAGCTTCACAAAGTCATTGAGACCATGTCAATTTCTTTTTGGCAAGAATTTTCAAGTTTTTAAGATGATCTTAAGCACGTATTTGAACATCCTTATAACTTGAATGTCAGAAATCGTGCTTGATGGACCGGGAGCTGCCACTTTATAAAATTTACAAGATAAGCAGTCTAACAGTCAGTTTCTGAATTGAGAATTATCGATTAAACGTATAAGCAACAATTAAGTATGATTTGGTTCGTTCTTAAGGTCAAATACTCAATTCATAAACCGGCCATAAGTTGTCGGGAGAAAAGAATGTACACATTTTTCAATAGTTATTAATGTGTGAAATAAATCTACCAAATTCATTTTTATTGAAACCTTCACTAAAACGTGAGTGGTCCCTGTTTGGTAAAAATCTTTTTTTTTTCAGTAGAGATTAGTTACTGGTAAAATAGTAGAGTCAGTAGAGTTTATTTCAATTTATCCATATTATATGGATACCAACTGCAATCTACATATACAATATACATACTAATGAGGAATCAAGACAAAGCTCTATAATTTTTCCCCTTTCAAAACTATTCCCTTATATGAATTTTGGCAGATCCAAGGTCGTTTATTATGGAATCTAGAATCTTATTCTGCAAAAGCAGTAAACCACTGCAAATCCGTTTACACTGTAAATATTTCGCAATTAAAATTTTTGAAGTTTGCGTGGCTTCCGAAAGTTTCTAGAGAGTGGTCGTTTACTCGCTTTTTGAGATTAATAGTTGTGTGGGTGTTTAAATGAGTCATTTAATGTAACTCTTTTCTATAAAAATGAATGTATATTTAGCATATTGATCCAGCTATTAACAAGTATTAACTTTATAGGGATACGAAATAATGGTATTCAATACAGTTGCAGTTAAAAATTGATAAAAAAAATACTCTTAGGGCAAAATAATTTAATCCAATATCCTTTTCTCTATTAATGAACATAAAAACAATTGAGAATCTCATGTGTTGACCAAAATAAAATTTGCATTTAGAAACATTTAAGACTGTTTCATAAGATCAGCAATAATGTTAAATAGATCTCCAGAGACTACCCAAGATCTCTTTACTCTTATTTGAATACGCGATAAAAACAAGAAACGTTGAATCTAATGCTATAAAATATTCAGAAGATGTAAGTTCCTATATTCTCGCCTTAAACTTCAACAGCAGCTGCTTTTCTTACACGGAAATGATTGCATTAATAAACAATGACTATTTGAATGGACTTTTTAACATTTGGGACTTTCTCTCAAAAGCGATTAAAATTTTTTATAACCGCAATAAAAAGGGTTAAATTTTGAGACCTTTTGTGCTTTAAAAGATTAAAGCTGAACTTTAAATTTATATTTTACTCAATGAAGGTAAAGAGACAAAGAAAAGGTAGAAAAATTGTTAAGTTATCTAAAATTTATGCACAAAAAACCTGTGATATAAGGTGCAATTAATATGCACAAAAACACACGAAACTATCAAGTACCTAAATGCTTACTTAATTAAATGATCAAAAGTAATGAAAAACTGATACAAACAGAAACATAATTCCATGTATATGTATGTCTATATGGCGGTTTTAATTAATGCATTGGACATTCAAAGGCACTGTATGGTAAAACTATTCCCATGTCACCACTGACCCAAAGCATCAGGTGAGTTGCGAAGAATTTTATACGGGCAAATGCTTTTTCATTTCTATGTAAATGAATGTGACACTATGAACTAAAAAAACCCTTTTTACTCCGTCTATACTAGCTAGAGTCCACGTCAGCGTCAACATTTCAACAGAGTATAAAGTTAAAATGTGAAATAGTGCTGATACGTGCTGAATACATATAAATGCATAAAGTAATCTACAGACTGTACCTACTACATTTTCTTTTTTTTTATTAGGAGGTGAAGGCTTTCCTTTACAGTGATAGAAATCAAAGGATAAAGGGAAATAAAACGATTTCTGTCTTCATTCTGTGTAAGTTTTCAGAACACTTATTTAGCGCTCTTCATATGTTTTGATATTGTAACAGTCATGTGCTTAAACCGTCCCAAAAGAGCGATTTCACAAAGAAATTATAGAAAAACTGGTATATTATTACAGATTAAGTTGCTTCTTTTAAACTTGTAGTTTCCTACTTTTTTAAAGCATCTACCACGTACTTTATTTTCGGTATAATAGGTGTTTATAATAATATTCATTTTTCGACGGATTCATCGTCATTTTCACTGCAAAGAAATAGACATTCTATATACATAATCCAAGTTTACTAGCGATTTGGTCTTAAAAATTTTGTGGTTCTACTCCATGCCAGTTTCTTTGTGATAGGTATCTTAATTTACTAATTGGACCCGTGGTGATTTGTATAATGTCATAGTTATGGAACCTTTATTTTAATTGTAAATAGGAAGGATCACACACACACACGCCACACTAGATACAAATAATTGATATATTTAAGGGTGTATTTCATACCTAAGTGCAAAAGAAACAAAAATTTTTAATTTTAAAAATAAACATTTCATCAATTTGGGTCAGGAAAGATAGACCATCTTATTTCCTTTGTAACCTTTAAAGCCTAAAGTCTAGACCATTGTTAATCTAGGTAAATGGATCCTTATCGGATTAACTAGTACTTAACTATCAAAGGATCAATTATACAGAATTGTTCAAAGTAATGAGTACTGATGGAAAACAGGCCAATGATGTATATAATATTTTCTAGGAAACATTGTATAAGTTGATGAAATTGAAACAATAAGTTGATTTATGCGCTATTTATATATATGAAATATTTATGAGTCATGCTCCAAAGGTAATTAGTACAAACATTTCCTAAAATTTGAACTCTGTTTTTATTTTAATTTACTTTACTAATAATGAAAAATACTCCAAACAAACTGGTTTTATTATAACGTTTTTGTGATCAGATTCATGCAAATAATGTTCAATTCCATACTTATATTTTCTTTTGTTTATTAATTGAGTTTAGAGAAAATGTAGTTCAGCCATCGAACGCAGGCTTCAGAAGATATTAGATATTATAAAAGACGGAGCATTTTAATGACACCATAATTGTTTTTCCTGAGAGAATATGGGTACGATATATTTTATGTTGTAAATATTGCTTGTTACACATTATAATTTTCTATGGTATTTTTTTATTATATTACCTACTTATATATGTGTGGTTTTCGAAATATTTTGGTACCTTCTTTTAGCATTACGTACCATATTACTATAGTACAAACGATTAATATACTTGTAAGAAATGTTACCTACTAAGTATACTATTATTATAATATAGAGGAAAGATTTGTTTATAACGAATTACCATAAAAAATTACTCAATGGGATTAAAATTTCAAAGGATAACAATAATTAACATGTCGGAAGCCATAGAATTAATACTTGATTTTGCCCACAGGTTTGTCCGTGGATGAAACAGCGTGGCACAGAGTAATAGAGGCTGACCTCTCCACTCTAGAAAATTATATCGATGTTTTGCTATACATTCAGGGGATAATATTTTAAATGGAGAATTCAATTAATTAATATGACACGGTCGGGCGGCTTGCAGTTCATTATCTACCGATAGCTCCAACATCAGACTCAATTATTTTGCACATAACTTGCGCGAGTACCTACTTTAATGGAATCAATATGAACAGGCAGTTTATGTAATCGATAAATGAAATGGTTGTTATGATTAAATTATTAAAAGTTGGTATTAGACTACTTATAATTTTTTTTTGCTATACATATATGAATTTGCATGGATGTACAACTGTCGAGTTTGATGTACAATGTTCTTTTCTAAAGAACCTATAGGATGGAAATTGGAAATTCACAAAAAACAATTACTTATGTTAATATTTCGTTATAAATTTTTGATTGAAGTTTTTCTAAAGAAATAAACTGATTCTGAAAGTCTACAATATATTATTACTTATCTGAATGTAGATTATCTAGTAGACTATATTTTATATTATCATGAAACTGAAGAGTAGGTAATTTCTCTCAAATAGCCTGGAAAATTGTTCGTGAATGACAAGGTCCATTTTGTAACTAAATTGTAATTCTATTCACTCCACAAATATATAAAGAATAAATAAATAAAAATCGTTTATTTGGATACAATACATAAATACAAAACAATTTAGACACGACGATCGCCTCAACTAGGAATATACCTGTGCTAGAGATGATCGACGCCGACGATATAACAAAAATATGTAATAGATAAGTTTCGTTTAACACATGTTGTTTCGTAAATAACTTATAAATTTTTAATCGGATTTTAGACAAGTTTATGAAAACTGTTATGAATTTAAAACAATGTTAATAAAAGATGTTCAGAACAGCGAAACTTTATAGCAAAGTACATTATTTTCGCACATTTTCCGCAAACATAAAGGTGAGACAGATATAAACCTTCGTGTCCCAGGTGTAGACGAAACTGCATGTAGCTCATAGAGATACACTTTTCATCATGTCGTATTATGTTTAAAGTACATAATATACAATATAAAGTTTTTATAGGCTTGGTTTTATATATTTATAATTTAAATAACGTATACCTACCGTATAGTAGCGTAGCGTATACATGTAAAATTTACATGGTGTTTAATTTTCGGTAAACACTTTCATATAATATATGAGATATTCAACAATTATATTGTATGAATTAGCGTATTATACAAATTATGTCTTAATTATTCAAAATAGGCAATTCACTAATCGATCATAATTTACCACTTATCTATAAACTAATAAACGGTCACAAAACGTAAAAAAACTGTAAACAAAAAAAAGCGTTAACATAGATAAGTACCTGATACAAGCGTGCATATAATGAATCAATTATGAAGCCCATTCCAAGGTTTCATTATCTCTCTTGCTCCCAGTTTCATATCAAGGTAATTGTTTTGTAACCCTCATTACATTAATATTCAAATTTCAGCGCCAGCGGCATTTTTCATCCGCTACTGTTTTTGTAATAACTGTAGATTATTCGTAGATTAGCTAGATATAGGATACTGCTATTTTTAATGATACTGAAATGATTTGCATTGTATTATCAAATCTCTATGAATGGAAGACTTACTCTAATTAAGTTTTTGCTCTTAGTTCTTAACTGGACATTGTAAAACAATATGAATAAGTTCTTTCTAGGAAAGCAAGACTATACAATCTATCTCATCATAAACAGTGGTGTTTTCCATATCTTATTTAAAAATCAATAACAATCACATTTAGCTACAAAATTGATTAACATTATTTCCTACAAACGTCCGCATCATTTGGATTATAGAGCCAAAGTAACTAGCTAGGTATAGATCAACTAGCCTGTGAACTAGAATAATGGCCTATATACAAAGCTCGTCTATACAATAAGACGTGCTACCCGATAGCACAATGTCTGCCTAGACCCGTATATTTGTTTATTCACTCAAGATACATTCGAACCCCTATATGTAGGGATTATCTCGAAAGAGGTTGGGATAGAATTACTTACGAAAATCTTAATAACACGCTCATATAAGCTTCACCTGTATTTTTGTGACTCTTTCAAACTTGAATTTGACCCGCTTTTAATAGACAGATTTAATTAAAATTTTGTACACTTATCAAGGATCTCTAACAATAAAATAATTTCATGAGTTTATTTTAATGAATAATTAAAAAATATTCTTTACTTTCAGCTGATTCTAGCATTAAAGTGTGTTTTAGTTTTATAAACTATATTTATGATTATCATAAATTGTTGTTGAAAGTGGTTACTTGCGAGTTGTTAATAAAAATATACGTTTAAGTAACTAGAGGCAGATTAAAGATATTTGTTTAAAAGTCTACTTGAATAGTGAAGTTTTACTTACAAGTGGCCGGCCAACTAGTAGAAGTTTTGAAGCAAAAAGCGGACACTATAATCATTGAGATTTTTGCAACTTATTTCTTGCGGGACGACTTATTACTTCTAGTATTTACTACTTAATAATCTATCAATTTGTGTTCATACCTTATTCGTTTGCTTTATAATAATATCATCACATCAATTAACAATATGTCATTATTTCGAAAACAATTTATGATCTTAGTTATTCATAGTCTAGTCATATTATTTTAAAGTACTTCCAGCAAGGATAAAACATCTAACTTAATTGGATAAAAAATAATCTTCGCATCTGTGTTCGACACAATAAAACGAACTCAGCTAGCTATTACAAGGGAGAAAATGCAACAAATTGAATGGCTCCTCTTACAATGTATTTCAAAGCCTGTTATATTGACAAAGGACTCCGCTCACATAATAATACGTCATTTGCCACGTCATACATCGATCGAGCATTGATATCTGCATAGCGTAGAGCCTTGACACGCCAATCCTGTCACTACCTTAACTCGGACTTAAAGGAAACAGACCAATAGCCATGGAAGTTACATGTGCTAGAACCATTAACAAGAGAAGTTTATATATTATGATGTTAGGTGGGCTTCGTTTCGGGCAACCTTCCAATATCAGGTTCCTACTACAGCTATCAATTCATTGAAAGCAAAAAATACTAAGTAAACTTGGTCAAAGGTCAAGTTTGAAAAATAAAATTCTTGTATTTTATTTTTCTCACAATTAAAAAATATCAAACGAAAATCAGATCAAACTCACTTTATATTTTATCATTATCATTAGTGCTGTGAGAGTGGACTTCGAAAGCTCGGACAAAGGCGATGGAGCCTTCGTTGCTTTCAAGTTGATACTCTATGAAGTTATCTACCTTCGCCAATATTAAGTTGACCTATTTCCATCGTTTTTCATGGAGAGCTCTTGTTCATAGCACGCTCGAAACAAAGGTCAGTTTTTGGCCTATTTAAGAACATCGCATTATTGTAATTTAAATTAATGAACTCAACATTCTCTGGGTTCACATTAAAGCCTGGGTTGGGATTAAACCACAAAGAAATATGATAGGACTCTAGTACCTTTGTTTGAATATATTTTAAATTCGTTACGCTATAATGATATTATTTCAATGAAAACCTACTAATTTTATGAGGAATGCATGCATAATTATAGCTTAGCCGCATTTGACTATTTAATAGTGGAGCAATTAGACTTTGAAATGTATAATAAATGAGTTTGCAATCGAGTTTAGAGATTGGAGTTCCTCTAAGGTCAGATGGAGGGTAGATTAAATGGTTGTGTAAAAGTATACAATATAAGAAAGTGTTAAAGGCGGAACAAAACTATTTTATGAGTTGTGGATAAGTGAAGTCAAATATAAATATATATACAGCTTAATTATAATAATTTAAATTTACTTAACACAATGTTTTGTTTTTAAATTTAATACGGTAAAACAAAATCGTAATCTATATATATAAAACTCAAAGGTGACACTATATGTAATCTATCAACGCATATGATCCATTGAAATGTTACATTTTTTAGGCCTGACCTTGAGTTTTTTAGAGGACGCAATTTTATTTTTTTGATGTGTAGGGGGGGTCAGTGTGAAGCTAAAACCAAGTTTGTGGGGTCGCCACCCTTGTCCCACGGCCGCCATCTTGAAAATAGCGGTTGAAATGGTTTTAACGATATATCTCTTAAACTATTTATCTGATAATAAAACAATTTTAACATTATTTGTTGCAAATTAAATTCTCTACAACTTTGATTCAGTAACTTTTTGTCGTAGAACTATAAATAAAAAAGTTATAAGTGAAAATGTTCAGAAATTAGAGATGTTTATATTTTTCAATAAAACTTTTTTTTTATAAGTTTACGAAGAAATTATATCAGACCATTTTTGTAGATTGTTTTTCGTAGAACAACTTTTATATATAACATTTTTTCATTACGTCAATAGCTAAGGTTTTACAGCGCTCAGAAGTGAGTACTATTTTTCAGTAGTAACTATACATAATAAATTGGCTATTGGCTCTTTTCCCAGACTCCACAACAATGGAAGCACACTGCAGAACATTTCAGCCCTGCTTTTCGACGTAAAAAAAAACGCACTTCCAGACTCTACCTCCTGGGTTGTGGGGAAAAGATTCAATAATTAATTATTATCTGATAATATTGTAAAATTAATTATTGCACGCCTCATAAGCGAAGCGTTGAGGTGGGTACTACTGTCGCTTCGCGCAAAACATCTGATTTTTCAAACTTAAAATGTCTTTATGTATCATACATTGCACTTGTAAGATAATACATACACACAAATATTAAGAAAAAACACTATTTTTAACGTTCATGATATTTTTGATGTCATTTTTGTTATTTAAACTAGTTAAAAAACAGTTTAAAAAAGTTCTGTCTTGGACGTCCGTGTGTCTGTATGTGCGGATCCTTTTTCTTGTTAACACGATAGCGACCGAAATACTTTACTAATCGAGTCTTTTTTTTTCTCTTACGCTTGAGTATGCTCAGGAATAGAACCCTTTCATTTTTCAGGGTCTGATTCGATGTGGTTTAATTGTTATAAAATAAACAAAAATAATAGTTAAAAATATTTATTAAAAAAAAATTATGAGGCGTGCACTTTTGGATTTTCCAAATTATTAAAAATATTATTATAACAAAAATAAAATAATTACTGGTGACAAATTATTATTAGTACACACATAATATATCGTATTCTGTATAGTAAAGAGTACTTAAAATAGTACTCACTTCGGATGGCTGTAAAACCTTAGCTATTTACTTAATGAAAAAATGTTGTAAATAAAAGTTGTTCTACGAAAAACAATCTACAAAAATGGTCTGATATAATTTCTTCGTAAACTTATAAAAAAAAAGTTTTATTGAAAAATATAAACATCTCTAATTTCTGAACATTTTCACTTATAACTTATTTGTTTATAGTTCTACGACAAAAAGTTACTGAACCTAAGTTATAGAGAATTTAATTTGCAACGAATAATGTTAACATTGTTTTATTATCAGATAAATAGTTTAAGTGATATATCGTAAAAACCATTTCAATCGCTATTTTCAAGATGGCGGCCGTGGGACAAGGGTGGCGACCCCACAAACTTGGTGATAGCTTCACACTGACCCCCCCTACACATCAAAAAAATAAAATTGCGTCCTCTAAAAAATGCGACCCCAAATGTAACTTTTCAATGGACCAATAGCCCAAACCACTGGCCGTATCGGGCTGAAATTTGGCATGCAGGTAGATGTTAGGACGTAGGCATCCGCTAAGAAAGGATTTCCCGAAATTCTTGCGGGAACGGGGAAAAACGGGGATGCACGTACAAAGTCGTGGGCGGAAGCTAGTCTAATATATATTTTAAAACATTTTAACGTATCATATTTCAAAAAAGCTTCCTGTAATCTTTAATACAAAGTCTGTAAATAGAAAAGAAAGTGTGGACACGATGAAATTATCGCATGATAAATATGAAAATATAATTAATATCAATGACGTAAAGACAAGTTATGCCAAGCCTTTGTAATTTTAATTTCATATAATGGACAATTTTACAGCGTTTTGAATATACTTTTACCGTAACTTAAAGCATAATTTTGTATAGTATTTTGCTTTTGAATAATAGTAATAATTACAGTCTAGCAGTATCGATTTTATCATTTTTCTATATATTATTTTTTATTGTTCTTCGCAATAAATACTTAATTTTTCATCAGAATAATTCTCCATTGCGTCCATATTTATATGGTTTCTACTTTTCTACACTTTTATACTTCAATTATTATATTTTGATACCTAAATATTAAAAAGAAAGACCATAAACCATAAGATCATTAAATATTATAGACCAAGTTGTAGCTACGCTTGTTTATTACTTTATTTAAAAAAGGAATGAATGCAGTTTAATTGTCTAGAGTAGAACATTTATGCAGTTTGATGAATTATGCATTATGATTAAGCCCAGTCATTTTGTCACTAAACGGTCTCATTACGAATGTGTATGATAAAATATATATGTCGCTCGCTTTGTAATCTATGTCAGGAATTAATATGCGTTATGCTCTGTTTTAATCGCAATACCATATTGTTTATAGAAATAGTTATTTAATTGTCCGTATTTTAACTTATACGGAATTTTTCGTTAAATGAATGTATCATAATCCGCACGTATAAGTTATTATATTATTCTTTATTTATTAGGAATCGCACGATATTTAACATTAGTTATTTAAATTTTTACTCTATAAAAATGCTGTGACGGAACGTGTTATAAAAACTCTTTTTCAACGTAAATAATTTTGTATATTATCTGTGCGACAGAGCCATTAATTAAGCTCGCTATTAAGCGTTGACAGGGTGGATTGTTTAACCCTTATCTAGATTTCAACAAAGAATATTAAATTAAATGAATTCTAAATATTATTAGCTTTTATTTTGAAGTGTGGGCAAAGTCGATTAGAAGTAAAAAAGTCGAGAACTTGTATACAAATGAACTGAATATTACTACAATTTAGCATCACATTTACATTGAGATAACCATGATACATTGAAACTAAGTAAAATCTTAATTTGAACCTCCATACTAAAATTTGCATAAAATTATAAACTCGTGTACAAGTTAGGAGCAAAGAATTATTTATATCAATAAAGCCTTCAAAAGGCATTTCAATATACACGAACACAGCTGTTTTAGCGTCGAAATTGAATGTATGTTAACAAACATATTCATGTGCAAATAAATTTCGACCTTAACGTTGGTTATTTAGTGTTAAAATTGATTGTAAATATTCATGTATGGATAACATTTTTTAGCCACAAGCGAGGTGCGGTAATAGCTTCCGCAAGATAGGTGAATGGGTGCTGACAGGGCGTTTTTTCAACGCCTGGATACTCAGAAAGACTCAATATAATCGATGGAAAAGTCGCTTAGCACGCATTTTGTTTTTAATTGCTGTTAGCTCAAGCTTTCACTTCGTAGATTTAATATAAAGTTTTGTTATTTGCACTGTGCAGTTCTTGGAATTTTTGTTACTTTTAGAAATAGAGATATCTTCAGGACGTAATGTAATCAAACGTCACACTGAAATACAGATATTTATGATTAAAATGATATATAAATCAATCAACTTATCGAGAACTGGTTGGTTAAAATGGTTGAGTTTATATTCAGTCTAATAAATCACAAAATGTTTGTAAATATAAGTCAAAAAGTTTTTAATTCACTATAAATTACCAACAAGTTGCGAAAGAGGCCATAGGTAGGTCACGTAAAATAAAATAGTACGTTTACCTTGCAGAGACATGATTAATTTAAATGATGAACAGTCTGGAAATATGGAGAAATCGATAATTGCGAAACGGAAGGTTTTAAGTCGCGTGCTTGTAAAAAATTAAACTTTTTGTCGCGAGGACGATACCCGGGTTATCGCTTTCATTGCACGCCATTGTCTTTTATTAGTCGGGATTTGCACGAAATTTTGTCACTAATAAGAATAATTATATATAATAAGTATTAACTTATATTAAGAGAAAAATCAAATTTATTTTTAGTTTTCGCTATTCTTTCGTTCATGAGTTGTATAGATCCTTTCTCTCTGCTATATTTTATAAGATTTGTTTCTTTTCATAAGAATGAGAATTAAAGTGTAGGTACTACTAACTATTATCTATAAATTAGAAATTTTTCTTTCATTTCAATCCTAAACTCGTAGATTTTAATCATATTTTAATCTATTACGCAACGTTGCATTTCTATATTTTTTATAAAGACGTTCCCAAAGGAATTCGAAACCACTTACTGATTAAAATCAAACTAAACCACAGCGTAAGCTTAACAACTTGAAAATAAATAATTCAAATAGGTACTTTTTTACATCTTACATTTTTAACATTTCAGGTTTTGTCTGAAATAGTATTTAATCAATGCATTCGTATAATTAAAATAATTACCATTGTTAATCACAGAATACAATATGTAGCAATACATATTAAATATCAAATAGCAGTTAGTATTAATTATGTACGAGAATTCACAGCATATCAGATTATAATTTAATGATCTGTCTAGCGTTAAACCACGTTAAAGTTTAACAGAAGATTGTCGAATGCAAACTAATAGAATATGCATCGCTTGTACTTGGTCCTGCTGTGCTAGTTAGCTTCTAACAGAGTTGACGTTCCTATTCATGAAATTCCTCAATTTTCAAGCGAATTTTATCCGTACATTCGTTGATAGCTAAACATTTTATAGTCAACAATTTTCTTACTATGAAATATTTATATGGAATTTAGTGGGTCGTAATAATTATTGATGTAATTTTGGACAGAAGCACTTCATGTATCGATAAATATTGGAGACTATTCATAGGTTTTATCAGATATTTATTTTATGATTAAAATAATTAATAGAATAATTACTGGCAATATTAAATGTTTAAAAAAATATAAAAATGTAGAGATCATTTTGTAGTCAATTCTCAATAAGTTTATTATCCTATTAAATCCTGGCTATCCAGTATGCAGCACATCATCAAAAATCATATTAAATCTATGCCCAAAACCCTGGCTGTCCAGCAAATCATCAAAATTTGATTCATGTTTTTCACAATCTCTACATAAATAGAACGCTCCAACAACGCAGCTGAAAAGCATTCACTCGAATAACTTTATTTTATATTTCAACCTAGCATTATCAGAATAAGTGTGTCAAGTCCTATGCTAGTTAGGAAATAGGGAACATTCATTGTAACAGTAGCATAAATGCAGTACTTGCGAGTTGCGAACAAAGCCGGTCATGAATGGGACGGACTGTCGCATTTGTGATGAATTACTTGTTGCTCGATAACAAAAATTACTGTAATGCACCTATTGTGTGATAAGCTTTTCCTAAAGCTGAATATCGCTTACAATAGATAAACGGTCTATAAATAGACATGAATGTTACTAAAAAAAGGCATTGCATTTTTTCTATTTATAGCGCCATTCAGTGGTTCAACTGTATTTCATATTTTTTGAATCTAACAATTATGATTTTTGTGTTTTTGCCCGAAAATATGATGCAGTATGAACAGAGGTTGTCAAATATCATTTTATTATGGCTGTAGCCTGTAGTAGAAATAGTAGTCTAAAATCTTCAACATTCTTTCTAAACATAAGTTTAACCTAAAAACATTCAGTTGAACACGAACATTTAAACACAGGTTCACAATAATTGAAGCATGCATAAGGAAACATAAGTACGTACCCAGGAAGTAGGCGGGTATCTCGGGAAAGGTGCAATAGGCTTCGTAGCCACGTTACTCGGTATTTCGGCCTTGATACCTCGCTTGAGTCGTTGTTTTCTTCGCTCCCGAGATTTAGCTCTTATCATAAGAGCTGCCTGCATACTTGCCAGTTTTGAGGCTTTATTGAGCGTCCACAGATAAACTTCACAGAGATCCGCTACGATTCGAACTATTAACGTTTTCATTAACTAGCGAGCCTAATTAAACTATTTACACAAACACCGATATCACTTGAGTCAATCACAGTATCGATCGTTTTATATTACTAGATATAGATTTAGAATTGGATAGAGATAGGCACGAGAAAAGGCGACGTACTATTTAATCTAATTGAACTTTAACCTTACGATACGTTACGTTACGATATGTTAGTGTGAACGATAATGGAAGCGAGCGTTTTTGGCGTTTTTCAAATGTTTAAAAGTTAGTTTGTTTTATCACTCATGTTTCGTTCCGTATATCGAGTCGCAGTCTTTGATTCTTCGCCTGCCACCGAAAATTCTTCACAATGTGTCGCTCTTTCATGGCCGGCCCAATTTTTGCACTTCACAAATTAACACTTTTCCAGACATATTTGTATTTGTACTTACGTTAAACCGTTTCAAGCTAAAGGTAGGAATTCGTTTTAGGTATGTAACATCGACCACGTTATTAATTGCACTGTCTCACACGAAAATCATGCATATGCTATGCATACAATGACTTAAAAGCTCTACATTACATTGATTAAAACAACATGACCCAGTTACTATTTTCGTAATAGTACCTAGTTCATTAACATGAATAATATTTTTCTATGAACATATAAAGCGTACGAATATTAATTAATCCTTAGAAAATGGACCAGCACCTACGGAGTAACTCCGCACGTCATGAAGTCAGGTCAAGTGCCGCGAGACACCTTAGTCTAACTTAAAACTATACATTTCTCTGCGTACATAACATAAAGCATACATTTAATGGTAGGTACTTAAGTAACAACACTGACATCTAACTCATGCCCTGGCTATCTTACCTAAAATAATCCGACTTCTCAAAGCTATACACAATTGTATTATAGCTTTATACATGTCATATAAATCATTTCCACATATTCTAGTACCTGTAAATATTATCTAAAATATTGTCAACTTACAGGCATAAACGTAATTGCACCAACACAAGCGACACCGACAATTATTCATAGTCTGCAGCTAGGGACACGGTAAGCTGCAAAAAATATTATTATATTGTGCGGTAAAACTTGGCTAAGTGAATTTGATGAAATTGTTATTCTTATAGTTCCTTCTGGGCACTATATAATAACAGCTTTTATCTAATATCACTATATAGTATAAAACAATTATCTTCCTGTTGTCTGTCTGTCCCTATGTGTCCCTAAATATTTAATAAGCAACGCGTACAGTTTTTTATAGATAGAATGATTGTCGATGAAGGTTTTAGTATATAATTTGTTAACTTTTCTACAACGTGGGCGTAGGCACGGGCGGAAAAATAGTTGAAAATAGCTGTAGCCATTTTTTAGTACTTCGTAGCACATTCCTATACACTGCTACTCGTGCTACACGCATAATAGTAATGTGCTACGCGTGAGTCCTAACATACAGGCAAATTAGGAGTTATGCAGAGTTGACTGTTTCAAATAACTTAAAACCATTTGTACTAGTATGCTCTTAAAATACCGACAGTCAACAGATATTTTACCTACGACAATGTTGCATGTACTTGTTTAAGTTAATATACAATTTATTAAAAAACATTAAACTTATCTTTTTAAAGTGAAACTTTTATCACATCGTCTCAAACTTTTTGGTCTGTGTAGCGCATGTCGCGTGTATCGCGGCTGCCGAGTAGGTATGCCGGCAGTCGACCGTCACACGACCACACAACATTTTTTATACATATAAACCATTCATAAATAATTAGAATAGCATTTATGAATAGTCAGTTTTAACCTACCACCCATTCTAAATATCTACCGAGAAATGGGCAAGAAACTCTATAGTTAATCCTATAATTACAGATTGATTGTGATTCCCGCAGCCAAGCCAACCGCACAACAGTAGCGACACCGATCTAACACTTACATGCTTTATACATACAGTAGGCTGTACCTCGACGAGGTCGCATGGCGAGTGCGAGTGTGGCGAGTGAGGCGAATGAGGCGAGGGCTCGGAGAGAGGCCGCGGCGGGGGCGCGAGGAGGCGGGACTCCCAGTGCTGGCAGGAATAGGCGCGTACGCCGGTCGGCGCGGGGTGGATCGGGCTGCGCGGACGCGGGCTCGGCGGCGCTGGGTGACGCCCGTGTTGGCGCGCCTGTGGCAGGACACATTAAGAGCTTTATCAAGTAGGTATTAATACATTTGGACCATTGTACCACTCTAATAAGTTAATAAGATGCTAGTCAATTTTATAAATATCTAGCTGTTACCCGCAGCTTAAAAGTTCTATGAGAATGGGATAATTAGTCGGGATGGAAAGTAGCCTATGTCGCTCAATATTTTCAGACACAAAAATTATTCAACACATTAAAACATGTCGGAGGTTGATGACTAGATGAGTATTTATGTTTTATTTCACATCATATTTGTACTAACTAGTAAAGGAAAAAAAATGTGTGGAAATCAGCATGTCTAAAGTTTGACACGTCGTGTGAACTTTGCTAGCCCGCACTTTAGTTGTGAATCATGGCCTAAACTCAGATAGTAAGCCTCTGTCAGTGTGTTCAGAATAATTTACATGGAACAAATATGGGCTGATGATGAAAACTATATTTCCTAGGACTAAATTATGTGATTTAAGTCCTAGCTTTTCTATGTGACAAGGTAAGGACAGCCCTATAATCAAAAGTATACTTTCATTTTAGCACATACTTGAAGACAGTAAAAGTTCATGATGTAATCAATTGTAAAATGAAAACAATAACATAATTATTTATTTTATAAAATTACATTTTCTGTAGCGAAACAATAACAACGCAGGCTACACGTAAGTCATCAACTGTTTTATGTTTTCCACCTGAAAATGACGCGACGTTCGTTACTAAACTTTGTTGTCATTGCATTTACTGTTGTTAAAAAATAAATACTACGTTTAAATATAGCTACTATTTTAATTCATATTATGTTAGATAGTGAGGAATATCAAAACCTACTTATTTGTAAAGTTACAAGATGTTGTTAAGCTATTTCTACAGGCTATTAATCAATTAAGTAGATTTATGCTTTGCTTTTGCCTTTTCGCATTATTTTTTTTAATCTACGATATGTTAAATCTATGAAAAACTGTTAATGCCAATTTTACACAGAGTACTACTCGCATTACTACACAACCATGTTGAAATTGTTGCTAACTCTGCTCTAGGGATTCCTGTCGTTTCATTAGAGTTGCAGTGGCTACAACTTATAATACGGAATCCCCTCAACTAGTACCTCATCCTCGATTGTGCAACTGTTCAACATAATATTTTATTCCTCAAATTAGAGAGATTATTTCATCACTACATAGATACCATTCATTCATTCATTCATTTATTCGTACCAGTAAAAGCACAACTCATAGGCCTAAATCCCTGCAGAGAACGAGTCCGTGCTGATTATAAACGACGAAATTTTAATAATTACCCGACTGCGACACAAGTAAACTCAAAAAAATATCTTTTCAACATCGAGCATAGTATGAGGTAAAACTACAAAGTCAGTTTTTTTTTTTAAATAATTCTTGTTAAAACTATATACTTATGTCATTGCAGGGAACGAGTATGGGCTGATTACGAATGGTAAATCTACGCTTATAACCCGACTGCGACAGAATGAACGAACTCAACAAAAAATTGTACATGGAGTGTAGAATGATAACTAGAACTACAAAGAAGCGGTTGGGTTACATGTTTTTGTAATATATGTTTTTTTTATTCTAGATAGGGAAGCGCTTGACCACAATCTTGCCTGATGGAAAGCTAAGATGTGGCCTAAGATAGTACGCGCTTCCCTAATACCCGTTCACTCTACGCTTGAATAATAATTCTATTTGCTAGTACCACAGATATTATAATACTATATAATACTATATATATTATAATACTGGTAGTACATATTATAATACTATACTGGTAGTAGCTGCCCAAAATTGACACGCATGGCGGAGTACTGTTGACGCCCTTTGCCCCAGCTAGGGATATTAAGTAAGTAAGTAAGTATACTGGTAGTACGTACCTTTCGGCCCGCGAGCGACGCGCCGCCCGCCGCCGCGTACATGCACCGCGGGCGCGCTCGCTCACCCGGCGCGCCGGCGGCCGCGCGAGTGCCTCACACCGCTTCGCCGCATCCGCGCTACCCACCTACAACTGACAATCATTGTGTGAAAAACTAGTATGGGTAAATTGTGTGAATATAATTAACTTGAGACACGAGTATTTAATATGTACAGGGTGTCCTAGGAAAGACTGTCAAGCGATGGCCCAGAGCTAGATCGCTCCTTGACCTACACGAACCAATCCTATGGATGATGCAATTTTTCTTAGTTTATAAAATATGTAGTTGGTATTATGGTATTAGTAAATGTAGAATCTGATCCTCGCATTCATTAAAAGAATAAGAACAACTGAGCTAGGTCGAAAAGAATGCTTTTCATAAATCATTCTATATCCATATGTATGTAAATATTCAAATTGAAATAAAAACATTATATTAACAGAATAATATTAAGTATGTATAATGTCGTTCGTACACCTCTCTGTATCGAAACGCCTTGACTTTTATATGTTTAAACGTGTTTATCATTTTTGCCGACTCATCAACACGCAAATAAGTTCATAGAAGGCAACAAATGAAACGCTACCCCAGAATGATCTGGCAAAATATGAAAATTTGTTCATATAAAGTACGATGTGAATCAACTGTTAACTATCGATTCATTGTGAAATAATATTTATAACAATAGACGTACGTAGTTTGAATTATTAAAGAGAAACTACATTTTAATCTATAGTAATTACAAAAATATTGGCAAACCTGCACAATGCGCAATGTTTCTCTTTTTATATTTCGATTATTAATATTAGGCATTGCTGCACTTTAGATTAAAAATACAAAATACTTTTGTGCGTTCTTCCATAGTTAAAATATTTTTGTTTTATGCTTTTGTTTTTCCTGATAAATTAAAAGTAATCTTCCTATCCTAATCCTACAAGGATTGAGAACATCAAAAAATAATTAACTACATTTAAAGTCTATACTGTTGGATTTTATAACGGGCCTATTGCCTAATGTTAAACAATTAAACATTATGTAATATGGTAAAGCTCGGTAGAATAGTATTATCATAAATTAATGGCTAAATTACAGATAATATTTGTGGTGCTAAATTAATGCAACCGTTATGAACGGGCAAATGAGTAATTAGCTCATAACGTAATTATATTAGATCAATATTCGGTAAACATATCGTGCCAAAACTACACGCTACAGCACGAAATGTTACCATTAGATAAATTAATTCCACAAAATTCATGTTTAAAACTCTCCCCGTTTTTTGTGCTTAATAATTTTTAAATGCTGAAATTGTGAATAGAGTAATTGCAGACATTAATGTTTTCTTGTTGCACTAGTTCAATGCATTTATCATTATGAAATAAATTTTATTTATTTATAATGCTTATAAATTTTAGGGGACTACCATTCATCTATTGCTTGAAATAATGATTATAATAGTCTTGTTTGTTATTTTGTTTTCCGTAATATTATACAGATGAATAGTTGATTAGGAAATTAGCTGACAAAAATATTACACAGTTTTCGTCATTATGCAATAAGTTTTGAAGTGAAACTTATTCAAGCGTGCTTAGAGTAAAATTTTAAGGTCGCGTCATGGCAATACCGTCACGTCATGAAGTAAGACGACGATTTTGGTATATTTGAATCCTACCAAAGAAGTTTCACTTCTGACACGTGTACTAGGTACAAACACTCTTTTTTAATGTTTTGAACCTTTTACCAGTACATTAGGTATACCGAAACATGAACCATTAATGGTAAACATTTTCAAGTATATAGAGATCTCGGTATAACTTAATAACAATATTTATGAGCAAAAAGGTTTAACTACATCACGGCCAAGGCCGAGTCGTATGAATGGAGCCCACCCCAATATGTAAAACGGTAAAGTTAAATGGAATAAATAATGTTGCGCTCACGCCGACCTGCGCTAATCTAAATTAACGTCATTACTTAAGTAACTACGCCTATGTGAATTGTTTATTAAGAACTATGAGCTTATGGTCTTAATATCAAATAGAAAATGAGCAATTCCTGGAGTGATGACGTCATAGATCGTGCTAATTGTATTTTCGATAAGGAAAGTAAATCCTAAATAATAATGTATTTACTTATTAAAAAGTATTTTAAAAAGAGTTTTGAAGTAGTGTTTCCAAAGTATAATATTATAATTTAGTTATGATAATATAATGCGTATATAAATAAATAGTGATAAAGGATTTTTTAAGATACATACAATACATCATTGGTACTTTCAGTAGAAAGTCGTCTTATCTATCTGTCATAAAATCATAAGCGACAAAATATGTTTAAATGTTGCCACATTCTTAATAAATGGAAATTAATATGAACTTAGTACTTTCGTGACATACTTGAGTTCAAGGAATGCTGTGATTGACCGATAACTGAAAGTGTAAATACAAAGGAAAATATAAATACCGCATTTAACTTAGTTTCATGTAATTTGTCAATGTTTAAATATAAAAAAATCTGAGAAATTCCACATTGAGTATATTGTGCAATAGGTTATATTCATCGTCCATATCCCAATATGGAATACGTCCGAACGTAGGTTATGAAATTAATAAAAAGCTAAATAAAAAGTGTGTTTGATATTATGTTTGGAAATAACTAATTGTATTTTTGGAAAACTTTTAAAGTATGAATATTATGTATGTACCGGAAATTTACATACATAATATTTTTTAGCCTGCACACAACATCAACCGTATGTCCTAACTATTAATGTGTAAAGCTATTAAGAAAATTACTCCTTCGAGTATAAATTAAGTTCCTATCCAATTATAATATTTAAATAGATTCCCAGTAAATCAATTATTAGCACTACATAATGCAACCGTTTGAATTAAACCCATATTGTACAATATATAATTCAGTGCCGTAGCAACGCTACGAACTGCTACGATGTGCTACACGAGCTACGATTCGAGAGCATTGAACAACGATAACGATATTAAAATTGTAGAAGATTTTCTTATCAATATATAGTAAAATAATTTATAGTTTGTCAACCTGATGACTTATCAAAACAAAAATCTTCCATATTTTTATGAAAAGTTGACTATACTTATATAATTGTTGTATATTATAGTACATGTAAAAAATGTTATATTACATAATGAAATAAATATATTTATCATATTGTAATAAATATTAAAAAATAAATAATAAACAAAATAACAGTATAAACTGGTATATTTAAAGAATGGCCTTCATTGGAGCACCATCTTGTTTTGTAGGTATCACAAAGCCTCGAAAACCCTTGTGTTGGCAAGTCAGGTTTTTTCAAGCGTTTTTCAGAAGGTCTTATTCATCACCTTTCAGCTTCCATCTGAAGCATCTACTCTCCGATCGCATAGTTCGATAATAAATCTGTAGCCTCGACGAGGGCTTTTAAGTAACTTTATAAAGATTTTTAGATAATGCCCGGCTATAATGGTCTTATCTTCTCGTGTGTCAAGTGTTTTTCGTATGTATAGAAGTGTTAGAGTAGCTACTAGCTGTTCCGTTGTATACTGGGTTGAGGTGAGGGGATATCAATGAATGAGTATAGTGTACTCACACTTGCGGTATGGTTAATAATTGAGATGGTTTATACATTTTATTTTTAAAGAAGATATTAACAGTTCTTCAAAGTTTCAACCGCATTAAGGATTAAAAATATCGATTGTGAAATTTTGGTGAGGTAAATGCATATTTAAATTTGCAATTAGTAACTGAGATAGAAGGAAATCTATAAAAACATAGTGCCATAACTATATTTAAACAACATTTTTACTTCAAATTATAAGGTACATATTATATTTTTTACAAAACTGTTTGTTGAATAAATTATTGTGATCCTATTATTAAGATTCTGAAAGAAGCGAAGTCCGCTATAAAAATTTAAACTCTTTTCAGAGAATGCCCAAGTTCGCTATAGTTAAATATACCCCACTAAGCCTTTTCAATGCCATTTTTAAGTTCACAATGGAAACGTTATATTAAAGTTCTAAATTGTATTTTACAACTGGAATGATACGTTCTTAAAAGAAATTCATTTTTATGATAGAGGCAGGCAAATGAACTGACCTGACTAAGTGATACAGTAGATATTAGACAAAGAAGAATGTGCATTCGTTTTTGTTAATGTGTGTTTCCCTTGTAAATGGGAATGGGGTCAATTACATTGGATGGGTGATAGTAGCATTTTGTTTCTCTTGTTATGTAGTATATCTAATTGTTACTTAATACTTTCATTGAGGACTTGTTTTTGTGAACATATACATGTAACACATATAGTTAATACATACATATATTGTATAATATAGAATTGATATAGTCGAGGGTTTTAATTTTTCCAGCATTACTTTTTGTGACATTTTATTTTCTCCTACAACTTCCATTGTTTCGTTCCATAAATTTATTTTTAGTAATAATGCCTATAATTTTTATCGCATTAAGAAATATTTACATATGTTGGATACATAGTGTGTGACTAAACTCTTTCGATACGAAACACGCAAAACAAACTTTCAATTCACGACAAATGTTTTGTTTCATGACAAAAGTAACAACGATAACTAGTATGCATCGAATCAATATTCAGAAAGTTTGTAGCAGCAACTAGTAGGTATTCATATGCTAGAATAATTTACATATAGCATTGTCTTTGTTTAAATATGAGTTCAGTTTGTAAGTTGTATGCTTAAGATGTTATGGAATCGCACCTGCATAAATACAGTTTAAACTTATGTTTAGCTTTTGTTTTTGAAGTGAAACTTCTTTAGGCGCGTTGAGCGTAAAATTTCAAGGTCGTTTCATGGCAATACCGTCACGTCATCGAGTAAGGCGACGAATCCTGCCAAAGAAGTTTCACTTCGGACACGTGTGCTTGACACACACGCTATTTTTTATATAGTGTTTTGGTATCAGAAGTTTTTTAATCCCACTTATCATCCCACAAATAAGCGAGTGATGATGAATTAGTTTTTTAACACACACAAAAGTAAATCTATTTTTTATTCGGAGCATTCACTATCTATATAATTACTTACTAATTTTCTTACTTCTTATAACCTAAATTTAGGTACAAATAAAATTAAAGTGTACTTCGTAATAATAAAAGGTCACCGACTTCTTCCACTTATAACAAAAAATTCTCACTTCAATAGAAATACGCTCATTGCTATACACTGCTTTATAAATGAGGAATTTTAATTAAGGTCAAAAAATTAAACAAAGTAACATTCTAACGAAAAGTTATGCAGAAGTAATTACGGAATATTTCCCTTATGATATGGGGGTTTTATAAAACCCTTCCTTGTGTGAAACTTTTTGAACGTAGTTATTCAGTTGGTTGGAAATTTACAATTTTTGATAAACAATTTATTTATAAAAAAGCTCTACGTATTCATTTAGCGAACAAACGTAACTTATTCACACTTTTCTAAAAAAATCTAAAGCGTTAATATATCACTTTTCTATTTTTTAGTGGATAATTAGAGATCAGTATTATATGGGATTGATACTTGCAGATTTTTGCCCATAATTTTAGAATTATCACCGAACTTCAAGAATTTGTAACATCTAATATTTACTTATAATACTACAATAATATATGAAATTAAAAATACTATTTCATCATCACTCACTTATTTGAAAAAGCGATCTAAAAATACTTATATGCCACATGGCAATATACATATATTCTCGTATAACTTAAATAAACATCAAATGTTTGGCCATCTGAAAACATACAAACGAATCATTTAATATCAATCGTTGCTTCAAAATATTGATCTAACAGCACACGATAGCAGTTCCAATAGAATCCATCAACGAGGCAATAAACACCGAAATGTGAGTACAATATAAGTCGTCACCTTGCAGTAATGTCATTTTAATAACCCACAATCAGAGACGTGAAGAAAACACCTTTATCAGGAATACAATGGCTTTTTCATATTCCATTGTGGAATCAATGCTATACCGTTTTTATGTTAACTACTATTTTTGGAGTCGATGTATGTAATTTTGGAAGTTTTCTTGCTTGGTTAATGATGTATAGAAATATTGACTATTCCTGTCATTTATGTTGAGAATATGTCACTAAAAGTTAAAGCGTTAGCTTTAAATTCGTAATTAAAAAATATACTACAATAAAAACGAACGTAATTCAACAAATATAATAAATGACGTATTTCAAAACGTAGCAGTAATTTAAAGAGCGACTTGTTGGAATAAAATTTAATAATTCTTTTACTCTTTTAATTTTGACAACGGATAACGAGGTGTTAAAAACCTGATTAAGATTGATTATCACTTATTATTATTAATTATGAAATTGTGTACAGCCGCAATTTTCTCAAATTTATTATATATGCATATTGCAGTGTTTAATTAAGTATTTTTGCCCCTTCACGAGGATTTATTTATAATGTTATTGCTGTTAAAAAAATCAATAATAATTATTTATTTTTATCTGTAAATAATCAAAGTTAACACTTAAAATTCACACGGGTTCGTTATATTTTTGTAACAGTCATCGCTATATATTATAACGAAATAAAAACATAATAACAATTAGTGTTAAAACGAGTTTTTAATACAATATTTTCTGTATTTCGTGGAACGTCGATGATTTATATTTTCTCAATGTCACTGCTTTATAAATCACAGAATAACTTTTTATTTGACAGACCACAGTCGCAATAAATAAAAATAATGGACTAGAACCTTTATTCTAATTACTCCATAACAGACAATTAATTATTAGGTACTGACGTTAGGAAAATCTTAAATGATAGTTAACTAGGTACGTGGGCCACACTGAAAGTTTTGCGTAACTAATAAATAAAACAATTTATTCGTCTAATATTATATTTACTACTTTTTAAAGTATTCTCCGTTACATTTAAAACACTTTTTCATCCGTTCAAACCATTTCTGGAAACATGAGGACCATTGGTCCGAGGGTATGTTTTCTGCGTGCTGTTTGAAAGCAACCACGGCCTCTTCTGGCCTCGTAAATGTCGAACCACTCATTGAATCATAGATTTTTGGGAAAAGGAAGAAATCGCAAGGTGCTAGGTTAGTACTGCGTGCGGCATAAGTCACGTGCTCTATGTTTTCAGAAGCCAAAAATGACTTTGTTTTGTTCGCGGTGTGCGCCGAAGCATTGTCATGGTGCAACAAGATGCGACTTCTAGGTCGCTTTTCTCTTATTTTTTCTAAGACATTGGGCAAACAAATAGTGGTGTACCACTCGACATTAACAGTCTTTTGTAACTCAAGTGGGATAGTGCAGACAGGATTCGTCTTAGAGAAAAATAATGCAATCATTTGTTTGCCAACCCTTCTCGCCTGCCTCAATTTGGTTGGTTTGCTGTCACTTTCAAACACCCACAAAGAATATTGGTGTTTACTTTCTGGAATATAACCATATATTCATATTTCATATCCTATCACGATATTATACACGGCATTAGAATGTCCGTAATTGTACTTTAATAGCATTTCTGAACACCAATCTACTCGATGTCGTTTTTGTTCTGGAGTGAGTTTGGGAGCAATCCACCGTCAACCAAGCTTCCTAACTTTGAAATGTTCATGTAAAATTTTCTGGATTTGTCTCATACCAATCCCCAAATGTCCTCGAATCTCCTAATAAGTGATATGGCAATTTTCTTAAATGAGTCGTCTGACGGTAGCCATTTTTTCCTCCGTGATCGCAGTTGAGGGTCGACCTTCAGGAATTTCATCATGGTGAGAAACACGGCCTCGATGAAATTCAGCATATCAATGCCTTACAGTGCTCAAATGAGGTGCTTCCCTCCCAAAAGTATTTTGAAGGCGAGCAGTGCAAGCTTTCGGAGAAAGCGAACTTTTAAAATCATCAAAAATCATCGCCCTAAAATTGTTTCGTGTTAGTTCCGTTTTTGCTACGGACAACGAACTTCAACTTGAGATAAAAAAAAAATTGACAAGCGCTTTCCCCCAATTTTTTTTTCCTTAACTTATGAGACTTCATATGTTAAAAAAATATAACACTCGAAATTCAAACATTTATGGGTGGCCAGAAACGCAAAACTTTTAGTGTGCACTAGGTATTTAGTGCTTGCCTTTTTTTCATAGTGTCATTAATATAACATCGACATATCTTTATAAATTGTGCGTTTAAAGGTATTACTCTTCTTCATGTTACATAGAAAACATGTGACATAGAAAAATCCCGGAAATACCACTAAAACGCGAACTATGCGGGTTTTCCCATACTACGGGGGTGAAGCCGCGAGCGGAAAGCTAGAAGGTAAGTATAAATACATAGAGGTATATAGATATATATTTCTAAAATCATCCCGACACGTAATTAACACACTTGAATTACCATTGCCACCAACCTGAACTGAAGCCTAAGCTATAAGGTTTACAGTCTAAGAAGATTCGCTAATTTAAATCCGGACATTTCACCTTCACCGTTTGACGTTTGGAATTGCTAATCGATGGTAATCCAATCTAGCATGACTAGGTATACGCAGGGTGGAATAACCTAGGCTTAAGAAATTACGTGGCCACATGACCTTGCTAATGTCGAGGGTAACCGAATTATTTTGATGGCGATAAAACTTATAGAAATGTAAATAATCAGTTCGGTATTGCAACATGAAATTGGGTTGGAAAACTTTCCGATTGAATTGTGATCATGAATGTGTTGAAAATATGTGTTAAAATAAGCAATAACGTGCGTTATCTATATATATTTTTTAATTTTATAGTCATATTAAATTTGATATTGTTATCCTAAACATCGTGACATAAAGTAAATAATAAAATTGCGTATAAACGTGCTGTTATTATAATTATCATCTCTACATTTAGATTTCATAATTAGGTACTTAACCGTCGACATTATAATTAATGAAAAGAATTTATTACCTTTGAAAGTTTTAAACCTCATTCATAGCGCTTATAATCAAGTTAAACCGCGAAAAGAAGAATGCCCACAAACGTGAAGTAAATAATCTATACTAATAATATTATATAGTAGAGAGTTTGTTTGTGTGAACGCGCTAATCTCAGGAACTACTAGTCCGATTTGAAAAAATATTTCGGTGTTAGATAGCCCATTCATCGAGGAAGGCTTTATATCATCACGCTATAACCAACAGGAGCAAAGCCACGCGGGTGAAACTGCGGACATGACATAATAAACTTTTGTTATTGCATTTAGCAGAGCGACTGTTAACAATGAAATTAACTCTAAATTAAACATGTGACAAAGCATAGCTTGCTTTATCCGAAACACAATTAAATTTAATGCGAACCTGACAAACAAGCGATATTAAATTATTGTTCACTTCGAATTAAATAGCATCCAGATAAGCTGGTTGAGTTTTAATTTATCATTCCAATTGAATGTGAAACATTTTGTAAATATTGTTTTTTGCTGTTTTCTTGGTAAGCGTAATACTATATGTATCTAGAAAATCTGCTAGAATATTTAAGAGAAGATAAGACGAATATTCCGATAGAGGGTTAAAAGGAGGCTTTGTATAAGACACAAATATTCAAGTTTCCGTTAATATACACTAATTGCAATGATCTGAAAACCGATCTAATGCTTCAAAAGGAGACAAAGTTAATTGCTTGTACACACGTTAAACATTGTGTAGAGATCGAGATATTGTGTTTATGAAAACTCAACTTTATCATTTTATTGCTCGATTTACCTACCAGCTTAATCGCTAGGATTGTAAAACTCTATATTTCAATATAGGCAACTAAATAAACGTTTCAAAGTGAAAATAAAAACTACTATCTGCTTAAAGACAACGTAGTATCGTTAGTAATTGGCCATCGTTGATCGATAGATTGCGACCCAAAGCGACAATTGTAAATAAATTACCGTACTAAAGTTTACACAATTTATAACAATGTTTACAAAATGGATTCAATTGTATACATTTCATGTAATACTAGCAGAATGTTTACTTAGGGTGCTTTTTTTCTAGGAAACTTTTTCTATTCTTATGCTACGGGTAACTCAGGTGCAGTGACGGATTATGTGCATTACAATCAAGAATTCCTGGGTTCTATATCTAGTAAAAGTAATAACAACAAGTCTCATTCTGAATAGAAAGCTCAAACTATATTAGGCCCTAAATAAAGTTTGATTAGTGAAACAACCATAAAGTATCTGTTTCGTACACAATAAGACAGAACTTTATAAAAGCTTATAATAAGCTTGCTGATGGTTAATTTAAAATAATTGTAAAAATAATGAGAACATTAAAAAGTCAATTGTGACTGATACTGACCTGGTTCAAGAAATCCAAGGTACACTTTTAAATCCAAAACGATATTCCATATTGCAAGAATCCTCACAATCTTCTGTCACAGACAATAGAAGAATAATAAAGAAGGATAATTCTTATTTCAAATAAAATTATTTATAGTCTATACACTTCGTAACTGGTAACACGTGAAAGTTATTAACTTTAAAACAATTTTATAACGAGCCTGTATACATTTTTTATCTATTACATCTATCTTATTATTATACAATACTTTAAAACTATATAATGTTTTCACACAATTCCTACGATGTACCTAGTAATATTTTATATTAAAATTATTTAAAAATAATAATAAACCTTCATGAATATTACTTTACAAATAATTAGTTTACTTTATGACTAATCCTTAAAAATTATAACTGAATAAAATCATTGAAATCTGATCTATGAAACTTAGTTCTTGTTTTTCAGTAAAGTTTTAAGGAAATTCAATATGGCTGCAAAGTTTTTATTTGTATTCAATATAAGTTGAATTCTTTGAACGATGAATAAGTTATACAATGCCTATTCGTAGCGATTTTAAAGTTTTAGTAGGTATCAAACATAAGAATATAAATTAAATAGATTTTTATATATTGAACCAATCAAAGAATTCAAAATATATTAAACATAATTAAATATTGTTTATATTTTTTGATATTGTAACGAAACAATTTAAACCTATTATTTCACAAGTAAATACGTAAATTCATATCATATACTGATGTGAATCATTTATTTTACACATCGTATCGTTACTAATTACTCATTATGTGTAATTAAACACAATCAAAACACTTGAAGAAAATATAATGAACATAATAAATTAAAAATAAACCTTGTTTACTCTAAAAGTCTCAGAACCACAACTACATCCGCTTATATAAAATCAATAGTTTATAATCGAAAGTAATCTACAAAGTCCTTCATTCGTAGGTAAATACATACTTGATATTTACACGTGTGAGACAGTGCAATTAACTTTATTCAATTATTATTCGCAATATTATTTTTATTTGACAAATTACCCTCAACAATGACGTCACCTTTTAATAGAAACAACACAAAAAGTCGGTCGAAAAGTTGACCCGCGATAAGGGCGGTCGTTGCCAAACCCATAATCTGTTAATTAGCTCACTTTTAAAAATAATTCAACCGAGCACTGGCCGTTGAGAACTTTTTTCGAAGTTTGACAGTTCGAATTTTGAATTTGGAAGGTTGTGCTCGCGGGACGCGGCGTCGTGGACTGCACGGGCAGTAGGGCGCGCGCGGGCGCTGTGTGCGCGGTGCTCGCGCCGCGCCGCCTCAACCTCGACTGCCGGCATGGAAATTCGATTTTTCTGACGTTTCCTCCGCGCCTTGCTTGACGATCGAAGTGCACGCCACAATATGATGCCTCCACTGATTTTGCACGTCCGTTTACCAAATATTACCATAATATTTGTGCCACCACTGCGGGAAGCAGACAGGAGGCGTTCGTGAGCTAGCCGAACACGCAACTTTCGATTGTTTCGCATTTCCCTGACCTTGATATTTTTATCAATGTTAACGGTTTCCGTTACATCGATATAAAACTGTGAGTTAATATGTTTTGACAGGATCTTCAGTATACGTTCCAAGCGGAATAAATCGATTTCTTCTCCCAACGAATGCACTCAATTTGTAAGTTTACCAAAAGAAGATTTTTTAAATTCCATCAAAAGTTATTTTATAGGAATATAATTGAACAAAACATACGACATTATGCTTAAAATGCTCATGATCCAAAAACATGGCCAAACGAAAAAAATGCATCAAACTTTACAAACATTCATGAAATTTTCAAGTCATTTAATCTGAATTAAATTTCAATTCAACACCACCGCATACCATCACAATACTAAACTTCAATTTTATAACTTAATACGCGATCGGGCAATAAAACACAGAAAGCACTCATTAGGGACTGGCATTTCGGATATAATATGAATAATTTACCTCACGAACGTTTTGGGTTTTAGCGAACATGAAAATAAAATCGGTATGTAATACATAGTTCGACTGCTTACAGTCTTAGTATAAAATTTTATTACCTGCCATTAGAAGATAGACTAAAATATGCAAGGTTTACGTACATATTATGTAGGGCACAATTAAAACGTTTTGATAATATTGTGAAACTAATATGAATGCGAGTATGTTTAATGTCATAGGCAGAAGTGAGGGTGATCACGCTCGTTGTAAACCGCATTGTCGTGTTTATAGGTTTCATAGCTAGGCTGAAATAAAATTGTGTTTTTATTTTTTTAAGCTCATTTTAATTTCCTTGATATTATTAATGCGCACAAATTGCATAAACAAAAATAAAAGCTTGAAAGAAAATTTTGCGTTCGAATTATGAACTCAAAATATTTATTACGTATAAATTAAAATGATTATTCTTCAAATTGTAGTACAATCCTTTCAATGGAACATGAAGCAGGTACCTATGAACATAAAAGATAATCCACTAGAAAAACACGTGAACATTTTTGAAATATGAGTCTAGCGATAGAACCCGGGAATAATGAAAAGTTTCAAAAGTAGTGAATAAAAAAGCGAATAGATGGACGGATGCACCGGCGGATGGTCTGGCGGAACAACGAAGTGATCCAATAAAGGTACCATTTTATTTAGCCGCTTTATACTTTACATTCTACTATCACGCCTAATAGTACTAGGCTTTTTCCGCATCGTAGTTATGGGTTAGCCTGGAATATATCTCTCGTTGGTCTTAAAGGTTAATATGGAAGATATCAAGTAACATTTTCGAACATTGGAGAAGTGCAATTCCAGATTATCCTATTGAGGCGCTGCAGGCTTCAATTTCAGAATTATGATAACTTATAGAACATCATGAAACTAGAATATTTTAAAGAACAAAAATACTAGGTCAACAAAAGCTTTACTTCGAGTAATAAAACTCTAGCAAACACTGCCTGTACCTACATTGCAGTTATGTCAGCAGTCAGCACCAGATTCATTCAATCAATCTCGAAATGAATGACTGAAAAGAGAAATAGAAGAATATTACAAACCATTGTTAAAAGGAAAGATAAATAAACTAAAGCTGTCGCAGCGAACAGCACTCTGAATAAAAATAAAAAAAATCCAACCGACTCGGTTATGATTAAATATTCTTGTGTAAACATTTCAATCCATCGTTATTTAAAGATTTACTCGGTTGTACAACAATAGTTTGTATTTCGTTCACTCTTGAGTTTAAATTCTATTGAATACGAATGAATAATGCATAAGTAAATACCACCGTTGCACGACAATGTCTTAGAAAGTTAGTCAAATTCTGAGATACGTTTATAAGTATTTTACTTATTTACATTTGTATGAGAGAACGTGATAATAAAAGGGTACCTAAATCATCGATGTAACTAAAATTAAGCATATAAATAACTTAACGTTTCAATATTAAAAATATCTAAACTCAATTCAAGAGGCATTTTTATCAGCAAATCTACGCCAAAATCTAACAAAATGACATGTGCTCGGAGGCGGAAAATCGCTTTTTAAACGGCTTCCAGTGTGAGCCAAATCTGTTGTAAAACGAGTGATAATGGTCGTGTCTGGCACAGGGTTCTGTTATCGGGCATCTTGATACATTTCCCTCCAAATAATTACACTTATACTTACATTGGAAACTATAAAAAAATAGTTTGGTGTTGTTTGCTGTTTATTCTTAATTGTTTCTTCTTCGAACTCGGTCGATCTCGGTACAGATTTAGATAATCATACATAGAATTTACATAGGACCCTTGATCATCTATCAGCTATCATACCTATAGAATAGTATACAAGACTTACAAGTATTAAAAAAATAATAATCTAGGTTTTATCCACGAAGCATAATATCTCAAAAATGACTCTACTCTCACAGATAAAATAAAATAAATAAATAAATATTATAGGACATTATTACACAAATCGACCTAGTCCCACATTAAGCTCAATTAAGGCTTGTGTTGTGGGTACTAGGCGACGATATAAAACTCATACAAATTATGATTAAGATACATTCAAGATTCATAGAGTACCAATCTCAATAGATCATTTAGGCCTAAATAGCAAATTTTCTTCATAAATTCACTCACAAGGAAAGGATTAACTTTTCATTTCATCTTCAATAAAAAACTAAATAACGCTCATCAAAATAGTAGCGCTCAAAACGTTCATTTCCTATATTCTAAATCCGAAAGTTATATGCCTTCGTTAGGTATAAAAACTCTTTTAAAATATGGCATATTTTTAATCTGTATCTCGCTAGACTTATGACGAAGCCACTTTAAAAGTTCAGTGAGTCGGCAGGAGCGAATTTTCGCATCTAGGGCCCTTTATCACGCAGCTATTAAATTTAAATAAAACTGAAAAGCAGACAATTATTGACCTTCATTTTAATTTTTTTAGACCATTAGTACCTTTAACATTTACCGATTGTAATTCGAACTTATTATGTCATCTATTCCATGGGCAACATGAATTAGAATTTAACAATAAAATTATAATAAGAAATAAATATTTATCATCATTCATTCTTCACTCAGCCCACAGCTCTACTTAGTATCCCAGGAAAACGTAATCCATATAAAAATGGAGACAATAATCCATATCTGTACCAAATTCCATACAAATCCGATCAGCCATTCCAAAATTGAAAAAAAACATCCTTAAAAACTTTCATACTATTAGTACGATTTAAATACCGGGGCCCTTAAGTGCGTCTCTGATGCAGAAGTCAGTGCAACTCATTAGTAACGAATGACTCGCGCAGTACCTACAATATGTGAAATATATAAATATATACGCTGCTTATGAGGTTATTTTATGGATGGATGAATGGGTGAATATTTCTTATGATTTGCGTTATTGTATGCAAACTTGACGTTTAAAATGATGCTCTAAGTGAAATATGATATGAGTATACATTTTCAGTCTAGTTGGATAGATAGAATGATTTTTGTTATACATATATGATAGCGTGATTGCTGGATTTTGTAGAGCAACAAACAGTAAAATTCTAATACGTGCTTTTTATCATTAAAATTCGACTCTTAAATAAATTGAATAATTAATCTAACTTACAACAGCGTAGTATAAAATATTCGAGTTTGTAAATTGTAATATACCTTACTATAACTATAACATGCACTATCATTATTTAACATACATCATTAGATGATATTGTAGTGCTAAATTTAAACCTCAATACAATAAAACATTATCGTTATGTAAGTTCTTGAGATATTCAGGTGTTCAGTATATTTTCAGTGGAACGCAGGTGAAAGTCGTTAAAATGAAAAGGTCGCTTGTGGTCACCGGTTGTATTCTGTATAAATGTTGACTGTATTGCATAAAGTCTACTAGAATCCTTCGATTTAATTTATTTATTGTATAAATTTAGGTAACTAAGAATAGGGAAATAAATATTAAATAACTTATTCCCTCTACAATCCTATTCCGGGAATACAGTAGGTAAAAAAAAATTGTTATAATCCCATACCTATTTAAAAGCAAATATCCATAGCTACATTAGGCATAAAATCTCTATTATATATTAATAATTACAGAGAGAAAATACTAGTTGAATTTTATTTAAAGATTAGAGACGAACACTTTTTTAATTAATGTACAAAGACTGCAAACGACATCTCTGTTCAGGGGCTTTTGTAAAATTGAATTGTATTTACTCGTTATATTTATTATAGAGATCCTTAGTATTTGAATAAATCTGTATTAGGTTTGTAGTCTTCCTGTAGTGAGTTATATTTATGCAACGCTAAAAGTAAGTTGATAAGTTTTGTTATCTTTTATGACCGTCATTTGAAAAACTCAACCATTTCAAACATAATCAATATCATAATTAGTTACTCAATTTAATTAGGATAGAAAACCGTGGAAGGAACATAGAAACTGGTAGTTCGTTTTTCCAAAAATAAATACCTCTCACGTTCAAAGTTCACTAGAATATGTTACTTTTTCAAAGTATTTTAATTCAATCGTTTTTCAGCAATCACTTAACGAATGTATAAAATGCATGGAACTTTGACATTTTGAACTCGACAATCAGCTATCCAGCCAGGCCCCTATCGGAGCTTTATTTGCAGTTAAAATTGAAAACATCGCAAAAAGCGAGAACACTCAGCGCACAAACAGTTCAAAATTTCTGTCAAAACAAACTGCAAATGGAGTTTGCCAGTTGAAATTTGCGAAGCGCTCAATACATCCAATTACCTTTAGTTTCAGACCCGATTTTTAACATTGATGGGGATTAATCGAATTTTCTCGAAGCATTGTAGCCTATCCTTATTATTATATTATTAGTATTAACCTATGCCAGTGGGTTTATCTAGTGGGCATTATCTAGTGTGTACAAAAATGTTTATCATAATAATTATGTCATTGAAATGTATTTTTTATGCTGCGTTTTAAGCTTTAGCATCCTTATAAAATAATTTTCTGGCATATAACACTAAAATATTAAAAATATTATTTTGCTAATTAGAAATGTACAACAGAACAACCTTTTCGTAGTTGGTGAAGGTAATCTCGGCGGTAGCAAAAGAAACATGATTGTCCTGAGATTCTGTTACAATTTACTCCAAAATCTTGCCGTCGTATTTTAGATATTTTACATTTTAAAAGAATATCTTGAACCCAACCACTCACATGTCACATGTCAGCATTTAACTCTATTATCTAGATCACATCATTTAGTTAACGAATTAAGCGACTGTTTTGATCCTAAAATTACATAAGCGTAATCCATTTTGTAGTCAAACATAATGCCCATTGCCCACATTGCAAGTCAATCCGCTGTCGAGTTTACAGTGCTTATTTCATAGAAAACCACATATTTAATACCAATGTTATTTCGACTCAATTTATAAACAAATAAAACACATTTTTGCTTGCCATTACTATAACCCGCTTAAATCCTGGCAGGTCATAAGAACCATTTGAATAATGCTTCTACTATAAAATAATGTGTGGTTTCATATAACGGTTTCCGTTTTATTTACCGCTAATTTGACGTTTTGTAATGTTATTTCAAAATGTTTCGTTGAATTAATATTTCTTTGTTTTTTGAAAACTTGGCAATGTATTAAATAACTTTCGATAAATAAAAAGCTTACATTATTATAGAGGACGTTGTACGAAGTAGAAAACTTTTAACCCCTTTGATTGTTGAATACTTGAACTAGATATAATAATATTCTAATAGGATGTTGGGAGTACTTCATATAAAACTCCCAGCATTGGGAAGGTACTAATTGGGCCGATTTTATACAATGGTGACAAAAAAACAAAGATCGAGTTTTTCTATTAATTGCAAAAATTAATTAAAACAGCGTTGAAGTATATAAAACAAAATTGAGATTGTCTGCAGTATAATAAATGTTTTATCTAGCATAGTTTTTACTTGTATAATTAATATTTTTTACTAATAGAGAAATTATAAAGTTTGAAAGACCTTCAAAATATAAGTCAATATATCACATAAAACGATTACAGTCCGCTTGACCTATCAACGATTCGTTTAAACTTATACAGCACTATAATTTCCAACTTTTAAACGATGAAGCTAATACGCAAATAATAGAGTTGGATTGTGCCCTCTCGACCCGGAGCTGAGTGTAGCAATCCGTAGTAATGATATCGCATTTAAACTGATGAATTTTTTAAAATGTTAACAGCAGTGCATTTGTGCTTTATCGCTCTTTCATTAGGAATGTTTTGTAGTGTATTACGTTGGAGGAGAGAGGAGATTTACATTTCAAAGTTTCTGTGACGTTCCCTCATTCGAACATAGAAATATAATAAATTTTAGGCGGAAACTTAAAATTATTAGTATAATATATAGATTTACTAACATAAAAGTTAATGATAGTTATGAAGTTAATGAATTAACGCGATTTTGTTTTGAAATCTAGAGGGATATAGAAAAATACGTCGACTTGCTGACAATATTGTGTATGTGCCCTAAGTCCTAACAAACTGAACGTCTTTTAAGTATGGTTATAAACATTTTCTTTTGCATTTTATTTTTCTATAATTATCCATAGTAAGTCAAGTAAGCTCCTAGATTTATTTCCGAAACTGTTAATCGATTAAAGATAACATTCGTATATGTTTAAAGCATGAAACAATAAACTCAAAAGTTACAAACAAAGGTTCTCACAAAAATGCCATATTCGTCATACAAATGCATATTGACATGTGCCGTGCAGGCTTCATGCAAATTCAATACAAAATTGATTGAGGTGTCGGAACTCAAAATATTTCACTACACGCACCGTCGCTTCAAATCCTCTGTATGATAGTCTTTTGATCCTTTTGAAATGGTGTTATAAATTGCTCTTTTTCTATTTTGAATTAATTTAAATAATAGGTAAGTTTCAATCTCACAATCGCAGTCAATTAACTCTGATTTTGGTACTTAATACTCTCTTAAATATTCTTTATACTTGATTTACACATAAAATAATTATGAGCTCATAATTTAAGCTTACATAGTAGGTATTGATTTAAAGTTTAGGGAACCATTCAATAATAAAAGTCATGATATAAATATCATATAATATATTAGGCAATTTCTTGATACAAACAAATATATTCAAAATAGAAAATGATCAGCATATGACCTCTGAACGGACTATTACGCGCCCGTGGTCATTTGGAGTACGCTGTGCGTCACAAGTTGTGAGGGAGAAATGATATGTGCGTGAGTAATGTACCTATGCTAGTTGGTTAGAACCTGCTCATGTTTCTGTTAGCCTATAATAGATTTTTATTTATGAAATTAATATGTTTGTATGTTCTTCTTGTTTAGTAGAATTGTTAAAAATAATTATTATGATAATTTGTTAAAAATAATTTATTTATTATTTTGAATTATGTTGAAAAGCATTATAAATATATCGATGGGAAAAAAATCATATAGTGCGATAAATGAATTAACGTTAATTAATTTATTATTGGATTACCACAATGTCAATTCCTGATGAATTGTAATAAACAGAGCAGACTTAGGTCTTCATGAATCCCTCTGAACTTGACTTATTTTCTTCTCTAGGGCCACAAATATTATCTTCAACTAGCTTCCGCCCGCGACTCCGTCCGCGCGGATGTCGGTCTTCGCGTGGATGGTTTATTTCTCCATTTTGAGTAACTCTGACAATAACATCTTATAAATATCTATTGGACTCAAATACGGCTAGGCCTATAATAATACCCAACGTGTGTTCGCTGTTCTACAGAACAACGTCTATGGATAAAACTGAAAAATTAAGATTATTTTTTTTCTTCGTATTTTTTCAGGATAAAAAGTATCCTAATTTACGCCCAGGATAATAAGGTATAATTATACCAAGTTTCATCGAAATCAAACCGTTAGTTTTCACGTGATGTCTTCACATACAGACAGACAGACAAAAATTTTTTTTAATCACATATTTGGGTTTGGTATCGATCCAGTAATACCCCCTGCTATTTATTTTTTCAATATTTTCAATGTACAGAATTGACCCTTCTACAGATTTATTATATACGTATAGATGTTTAGGAAGAATCAAACCTCGTTATAACAGACGCTCCTACGAACAAAACCATTTCTAGCAACTATTGTATTTATTGTAGAGTGTTCAAAAATAAAAATAAACCAATTAAAATTATTTATAAACGACCTTGCCACTACAAAAAATTGCGACCGAAAAACACTATGAAAGTGGAATACGAAAGTTTTTTTATGCAAATTGTGGTTTTAAAATGCAAACGGTCTATTTCAAAATTGGAACGGTCCGATTGATACGTAAACAAACTTTTAGTATTCCATAGACTACAACATTACTTCTTATTTTTGTCTATGGCACATCCTGATCCATTTCTTGTCTAAATTAAAGAAACTACGAGTTTCATAAAATAGAACTTTCTTTTTTTGTCACACAAACACCTACCAATCATCATTATTTAACTGGTAAAAATTAATACATTAAAATTATGTATAGCTAATAGCTCTCTATAGTTATTATATTTTATATACTTATTTTAATACATGATTAATAAACTATTTAACTACGTCAAAGAATAATAAATGAGATACCCTATTTTGGTATTAAAACCGCTAAAATTTTCCCCAATAACTTTTCACAAATCAATATCAATTTACGCTGCATTTATTCCCAATATTTAAAATATCCCAGTACAAGGCAGATTAATTCGCTATAATCATTTTACGATGTTATCGCCTGACAGATCTGTGTTCATTTCGAATGCAATCGAATTATATTTGCTCCCCATATCCATGAATATGAAAATTGTTCCGTGTAACGTCGTTTAAATTGATGCTTTTTATTTGCACCGACGATTTATTGCTACATAAATGTATTAAACAGAGATGAAAATTAACCAACATGGATGTAAAATTAAGATTAAAAACAGCCCGACGAGCGACTGAAAAATGCTACTGAACATAACATTTTGGAATTTTTTGGTAATTCTATTCTGTGTTCTTGTAATATTGGCTGCGAAATAATATTTTAATTTTTAATAGCTATTTATTCGATTTTTAAATAATAATGAGTCTTATATTGTTTATAAAAAAATTCTTCATAAATCACGTCATATTTAGTAGAAGCAAAATTAACAGGCGTCAATTACTATATACAATACAATATATACGTCCAATTTCAGGCAGCATTTAGCTTGCAAACCAGCATTATACTCACAAACGAGGCAGGCTCGTCTGTCTATGGTCTAGAGTCTAGTACAACGGCACACAAACCTGAATTATCAATCAGGCCTGAGCAATTTGTGGGCTCCAACCGCACACGGACGTAAGCCCCATAGATATTTTATTGATATGTGGTTAGTACTTTGAATGGCATATTGACAGAATGTGCATAAATTGGAATCTTCTTTGTGTACTTTGAAATCCTGCGAGGATCCTCATAACTAATACTTATACTAATTACATTTTAAATGCGAAAGTGTGCTCGTTTGTTGCTTGTCTTTCTTTCACATCCCAACAAGGGGATTTTATAATATGATTTTTGTTTTAGGACATAGAAGACACGAGAGAGACACACTTTTTGCCGCTGTGCAACATCTCATTCCCATGGGAATTATTTGACTACACGAAGCCGCGTGTGGAAAGCTAGTAATCTAAGTACTAATATTTACGATAAACGACTGTACGGAATTTTATGTATCTTGGCACAAACATTGTGTCAATCTGGATTGACATTTGATTTTATTCTATGTTTACTCTGTAAGCCATGGCAAGCGAATTGTAAATAAAGCTAATGAAGTTAGAGAATAGTTAATGAAGGTATTGGCATTCTATTTGTATACGGATATGGGTTTTAAAAATATCTTTGATAGTATAGTTTAATCGATAACGCATGAATGAGTTCATGTCTTTTCTCCCATGAATTTCGATCGATTAGACAATCTTTAGGGATCATAACACAATGGGTCAACTCGTGTTTTCGCAGTTATGGATAAATAATAAAATATAATGCAAAATTTTCTAAAGACTTTTTGAATACTAAACGCCTGTTTGATATGATTCTTGCTTTAGTTTACATTTTATCATCATCGTCATCCGAATAGATTTGTTTCAATACGTACGTTGTGGTACAGACTGCATTATAATCTTAATAATTAAGAATCAAATTAAATATAAGATAAGTAGTTTAAGTAGAGTTTTAAGTATATTTAATAAAACTGCAATTCTGAATTATTAGATTGTTTAAGATTGTAACCAAGAACCAACTTGTTTCGTATGATCCAACTACACTTAAATTTGCACCAATAATAACAAAAATAATTTTACCTAATTAGCATATTATTGGCTGAAGTAGAACTAAGGTTTCTAACAATATAAAGAATCTCATATATCAGTTAAATAGTTACGTGTATATGTTTGAGTTTGATAGATTAAAGTGGATGAAATGTTCACGGTCAAGATAAGGGGAGAATCAACAGATGATCTCTGAACTCATCAATCACTCTGCATCCCCAATATATTGAATAGTTTTCACTTGATTGAATTACACTGTGATTTGATACAATGTGTATTAAACATAAGATATATATCTATAACAAATGATTTAACATAAGGTATATTTTGTATAGGTAGACGTAGAACGTATAGGAGAGTTGTAAGTTTGATTACCAGTACACTGAAGTTTAAAACGTTTCTTAAAAATTTAGTGATAACGACTTAAATTACTATCCATTAGGTAGTATAGATATTCGTTTTTATAGGCAAGTAGTCTCAATAATTTGAATATGAAAAATAATTGATAGTTAAGAAAATAGTATCCATACAAAACATGTCTAACTTACAATTTACGTAGGTATATACATATTATGTACCTATAGAAATGAACAATAATATAAAACAATAAAATTATATCCAAAAATTCTCCAATAAAAGCGCTATACTAACCAAACCCGTCTATATAAATATTTCTAAACTTAAATCATTTTAACATAAACCATTTCAAAACAATACGCCACTCCTTTAACACTAGATTACACATGACATTAAATCAAAATAATTACGTATGCCATTAGATTTTGCATAGTTGATTACAAACGTGCAAATTTGCGAATGTTGATTTCATTACTGTGAACATGTAAACATGTGACCGGCTGCAATTCATTAACACCTGGCCATGCAATGCAAATAGATTGAGATAACGAACGATTTAGAACTTAAGGCCTATTCGATTAAGATGTATTTTCAAATGCCAGTGTTACTTATATTCATGTAGGAATTAAATTGTTACTTAAGAGTCACGGGAGTAAGTTTTTATATCAATACAAGTTAAGTTTGTTTGTGTACGCTTCAATATTATGTGTATAACAAAAAGTTGCATCGATAGAGCTTAAATTCAGCGCGCTTCAAATAATGTTTTATCTATTTTCCTCTTCTCTTTCTTATTCAGTCAACTATATTGTATAACATTGAAGCATGGAATAGTAGAACTAGTATAATATAAGATTTAATTTATATTAGATAAAAAATAATACCATATAACGCATAAGTAAAACTAGATTGCTTACACTAGCATTTAATAATATGTTGTGTATTGAAATATTTTGTAAATCTCTCTTATATTTCTCATATAGTAATATAAATAACATTCAATAATTAAAACTAGTAGAAACACTGAACGACGCACAAATAAAACTCTGAATATTAAAGCAGTTTATTGCAGTAGGTTTACATGGAAATATTTGTGTGCATTCAGATTGCTTTCTAGTGAATATTGAAATATTTATTACATGTGAATGTAACTTCGTAGTGGATGTATTAAACTTTCATATATAGTCAACAGCCACCTTGTAAGTGAACCTTGTTTGATTAGATGTAGGTGAATAGTATAATAGGATGAAGCGTTGATTTTAATGATGAAATAATATCGTCCTTATAAGATAAAAGATTTTCCTGAAAAAAGATCTCAGTTCTATTGATAGAAAAACGATTTTGTCAAGTTTCCAACATTATTATATCTGTTAGGTCAAATTATAATACACCACTAAGTTTTATAAATTCAAATATGATTAAAATTAATATTCATCTGAACCTGTACAATTATTAATCCTAATCCAATGAATAATTATAATCAATCATTCCAACCTAATTGTTCTTGATATAGGTACACGAATCGTCTTATATCTACCATTGTACTAAAATAGGCATACGAATTAACTGTAGGATATGTAACCTATTGAAGTATTGACCTTTAGGCACAGAATACATAATACATAGTAGCTAAACGCTACTTTAGGCTTTATCTAACTGACGCATCGCCTACGTCATCTGTTAAAAAGGTATGAAATCCGATTATTTTTCATGTTTTTTTATATAATTAGTTACTTATTTAATAAATTTAAAATGTTTTAAATTTCATTGCATACATATCTATTACATAATATTGCGTATTTTTTTTATAAAAGGTAAGTCAAGTTTCAGTCAAGAAAACCACATATTTCAATACTTAGCTCAAATTATTTAAAAATGTTGACGTAATCTAACGTAACAATACATCTTGTTCAGAATTCCAATCCTATCCTATTGAATAGAACAAATCACTAGGTAAATACATGCCGCTTACAAATGAATGTATCTTTCCGGGCGAAACCTAATAAAATGCGACTGTTTCCGCCCGCCCATTACTGCCTATTACATTCTCGGAATGTTGGCAGCCCTGCGAATAAACCTTATGGGTATAAGAACTTAGCGGACCGATAAGCAGAGCGATTTGAATCAATGTGTGAATTGTTTCATGTTTCGCACATTAGATATCGTGTTTTTTACAGCGTCGCGTCATTAAATGCTTAAAATTTTTTCTATAAATGCTAACCAATAAATTAAAGCTGCATCCAAAACTATAGAAGTGACGTATATAGAGTAAAAATCAGATGAAACAGTAAGAAATATACCTACTATATATAGTACACAAAACTTTCATATTTCAGTAACTTTCATATTTCATTTCATTTTCACCACTTTTTCATTGGTTTCGTTCGAATGGAAAATGTGGATTGATGATGAATAAAAGTGATTATTGAAGATGTGTACACAACATATCAAATACTGTTTTAGTAAGGTTTTAAACAAATGTATCAACAACTTCAAAATAATAACCATATTACGACACATTTACATCTCGTTTTATAGGATCTCATACGGGTTCCTTACGTATTTTACGAAATTTACTTAAATTATTTTCATAATTGCCAGTTAATTATATTACAACGTTTCGAAGACTTAGAACAAAAAATAACTTAAAATAAAACCAAGTTTATCATGATGATTATGATTTATAATAGATTGAAGTATAATTCTTTACAACAAATGAATTCGTGCAGCGCTGGCATACGTTTCTTCCAAATAAGTTAGTATAAAAATAGTATTATCGTTTTGTTAACTTATAAATTAATTTTATTACATTATTGTATATAAATATACAATAATGTAATACAGCAACCTTGTTTAAATTGTAAATTCTTAATGAACTAACAATAAAACAAACAAATAATGAAATCGCTTATTCTCACGCTTCGCTTATGAATATAGTTGCACCCTATTATTTTCATTAAGATGACCTGCGCAGTAACTATCAGTGAGGCGATAGACGTCGATGGACTCACACATATTTATCGTTATTTTTCAACTTTGAAATATCGTATGATTTGGTCTTATATTCTACAAAATATGTAGGTAAATATGTATCCGTTTTTATACTGACACCGTTAATATTATCAGAAAACTACATAATGTTACTTTTAATAAGTTCCGCTTATTAAAGTGTTTAAATTAAAATGTACATACATTTGAATTTAAGCACAAGTAAACAGATAACTAAAAGTTGGAATACTCACAATCGTTCCTTAAAATGTCTTTATTAACAAACTCTTTCCTTACAAACTAAAAAAAAAACATTTACTTGCGTTGTTGTTAAATACTCAACAATTTAAAAGAAAATAGGAAAGCACTTAATTCCAAAAGGTAAACATCCAATTTACTTCGAATCAATGACATACTTAATTTTACAAAAAATACCAGCAAGTACTATTTGCACAAATAGTTCCAGGTAAATTTTTCCAATACAAAAACAAATAATAAGTCCACTGTACCTCAGATAGGAAAATAGTAAATAGGTCCAAAGCAATTTAATTCGGGTCGACGAATAATCAATAGCATTGCCATCGTATTATGATCGGCTAACAGATATTGTATTGATTTTATTTAGGGTAACTTTTGTAGACTCAGACTATCTATGATTTGATCACAAGTAGGTACCTATTATCAAAAACAAAATCTTATCCGATTGCGAACTGATTGTAATACGATTGTGGTCAAGTAGTCAATGCCTACGTGTATGTTGTTTAATTTGTCTTTACATAATATATTGTTTTAAAAAGTAAGTATATATATCAAAAAAAAATCAGGAATATAGCGAGACTTTGTCGTGTTTACATGAGTAGAGTTGAATGATTGCAGAGGTCGTTATACCATCAGTGCTCAAGGAAAATTAAAACTTCAATACGCTTCACTTGTTACCCGATAAATGTGGATTTTTATTTTATTTTTTCTCACGTCTTGGATATGTTGACTTGATGGATTTAAGCCTGAAAGATAGGTTTAGCTATATGTTTGAAATGTGGAAGTGGGGTAGTTTTATTAGTTAAAAATTAAAATGTTACTATTGTAAAAATCTTTATTATCCTAATACTAGTATAAGGTAAAAATAAGACTTATATACAATATGTATTTGATTTAGATTATAATGCATTACATCAAATCACTTTTACTATACCAACATATTTTAATCATCAAATTGACGACCACGAAATCAAGTAATAAAAAGTTAATTAATTTTTCTGCTGAAATCTGATCGAGAAGCGTGCGAGGTGTCAAGAGATATCTCGTTAGGTGGACCTGAATAACGTGCCAATTAGACGCTTTACTCTAGGGCTGTGAATAAAACAACGATCCATCAGCGTACTAACAATATAAATAAACATTTTTGGTTTTGTTTGTTTGTGTAATATAATTTTAAGTAACATTTAAATATTGATAAGTGTATTGTATACTTTTGAGGGCAATTAACGTTTTTTAACTTATAAACATGGATTTTCCATACAGTTTTCTGAGTTAAAATAAAGCATGATTTATTTCCAGTTTCCACCTATGTTTAAAAATTGCTATTCAACTCCGTATTGTTATTTGAAAACTGTTTACGATCTACTTTTATGGCAACGATTTATTATAGGTACCAATATAACAAGTCAATAACTGCGTTAAAAACAACCGACTTCAAACTTGCACTTGCAACATTTACAAATACAGACAAAAATGCTCATAAAATAAAAACTACTGGGCCTATCTGAATAAAATTTTTATGGGACCAATTCGACACCATCCCGCATCGAACAAAAATCACGTAAATCGGTTCAGAAACCACGGAGTAATCGGTGTACATACATAAAAAAAAAAAAAAAAAAAATATACCGGCCGAATTGATAACCTCCTCCTTTTTTTGAAGTCGGTTAATAAAAGCAATGTTAGAGTAATATACGAAAACAAATTTTTATTTCGATTTGCATAAATAATTACTGAAATCAATAATTGTAAAGGATCTTATTACTTTTTCATTTTTAATATTTTATAAATTAAAAGCTGTGTGTCTTGCAATTAATAAATTACAAATTACACGTAAAATTATAATTTGACAGCCCTATTTGAGTCAGTATGATCGCACCTTCCACACTGAAGAGAGCTTAATTTTCCTTTCATTTAGTTTAGTGAAATGAGTTTGCGAACGATATTGAGTTACATTGTTCCCCATGGAATAGATTTAAAACGAATTTTTAAAACAATGTGCCTTTGAAAACGTTAGGGTCAAAATAGGATTATAATTCAATTTAATTTCCACGTAAAAAGGTAGATCTTTCATTATAAGCCGAGGTCTTAGCAATTATAAGTACCAGGTTCGATTGTGATTTTCTGGTTGCATAAGTAAAAAAGGATTTGTTATTGTACTTCAGACTAACAACATATTTACCCATGCAAACTCATGCAAATATAAAAAAAAAAACTTAAACAAAATTTACCTTATCCATACTCTATACCAAAATTCGCAAGTTTGTACTAAAATATTTCATTAGGTACCTAACTAACTGTTTTGAAATAATATAATTCCAATTTGCTACCAAGAAAATATTTATTCCCTTAAATATTTAATTATACAAGATACAAGAATTTCAAAACTACCATTAAATAAAATAAGATTAAAATGTAGAAACAGCACCCTCTTTAAAGTAACGTAAGTTCTAACACGCCTCGGGGTTGAAAACAAACTCTTTCGCGGCATTCCCACCCGTCACTAGATGGCGCCAGTAGCGTTGAAAAATAAAAGTTCTTTAAAAACTACGTTTATCGCAAAAGTATTATATAGGTTTAAACTAAAGGGCTTAAGGGTATAAATATTTTTATAAACTTGCTAAGAAAATTCTATCCAAATTGAATACTTGAGTAGGTGGTATAGTTTTTTCATTTTATTTTTATTGTACTGACCTGACTGAAGATTCCATACTTCTAGTAAATAAATCAAACTATGACTTACATTCCTATTTATATTTTGTAACCACGAACAATCTTTAAGTAGATAACTCTATATCTTACGGCGCGTCTGCACAATTTAGCTAACGAACCGACATCTTTCTAGAACATAACTTTAACTAATTTTTACTAAAGTAGATATTAAATTAATATACTTACTAAGAAATTTTTAAATTAAATACATGTTAATAAATTTTATACGTTTAACGTAGCCATGGAACCACATACATACTTGAATCGGAAGCAGCTTTAAACAGGATATATTTTTAAGTATATTTAAATAATTTGATAGGTACGGTACGTAAAATGAACTGTCTCTATACGTACGAGTATCTTTGACTTCCTCCTATTAATATAATTTAATACGCCACAAGGTTAGTTTCCTTGCTACTTTTCAGTATCAGCCAACAAGGATATATTTCTCTTTACTTCTGATACACTCACATTATATGAAGGAAACACTACCTTCGAATATCCACATCCACGTAGGTAAGTACTTTATTGGAATCCTCGTCAAGACAAAGACTGTAAATAGCTAAGACAAAACGTAAACATTTCAGGAGTGGCCTGGAGGCAACTAATGGAGGATGAACCGGCAAAAAGCATACTGTTTGAAAGGTTTAACTGTATAATGTTTTGCTTATATTATAAATGTGAAAGCTTTTAAGGTTGGATGTTTGTTACTCTTTCACGCAAATACTACTGAACTGATTACAATGAAATTTGGTATGTAGGCAGTTGAAGACCTAGAATAAGACATATGCTACTTTTTATCTCGGTAATCCCACAGGAACGGGAACCATGCGGGTTTTTCTTTAAAAATGCGGGTGAAGCCTAGCGCGGTTATCTTATAATAATAATATAAAGATGCATTTTTAGAAGGCAATATAATATGACTTGAACTGTGCGTAAGCGTTTAAGGATTTCACTTGATGTGTCGCGGGGAACATCTGGTGTGCAAGTAATTAATGTGCAGAATTACCTTCTGCGGTGAATCTAGCAAATAGTGATTCCGAACATAATCCCCTTACCGCGGTATTACGTAGGATATGAATCGGTAGAATTTAATCCTCATCGATTGGGCGATGCTCAGCTCGTATCTATGCGCATACATACATATTAAGAACCCCTTGCGTTTTAAGTTTTCCTTTCAGAAAATACCTGGTATACCGAAATGATAGTTCGTGAATACTTGTACTTATGGGATTCATAGTCTCTCTTTAAATTTTTAAAGTTTACAACTTTTTATTATTGCTTAAGAATAATTCCCTAAGTTAATTAATTTACGTTTTTGATATTTATTATCTATAGCAATTGAGGTTAATAAAGAAAAGGAACGTTTGTATATTATGTTCTATTCGTATATTTCAATTACTAGTGAATGTACACTAATTATTAATATGTAAACAGTAAGTAATAAGCTGTCTCTGGTTAAACAGTTCAAGATCATTGCTTCAGACATGTTATAATCAGTCACATTCAATTGCCTATTTAATAACTGCTGAAGCAGTAGGTAGTTTGTTACGTTGTCATATTACTGTATTATATTTGCTGATTTATTTATATACATGTAAATCTAGTTATCACACATTATGTGACCGCAAATCAATTTTTGTTTATTCTGTGTATAAGTAATGTAAGATAAAGATAATTGTTCTGCATGTAATCACAGAACTATATTATAGTTCTGTGCATTTAACATAGTAACAACCAATATACCTATGTACGAAGTTGGTATAAATTGCGCTTGGCTACATTTCTTCATTTAAACGATTTCTTATTTACACGATACCTAATTCTAATCCTATTCCATTATCTAAGATACTAAAACATTTTAGCGACTCCAAAATGCAGAATATGATTTTATATATTTCATGTAGGTTTGTGAATCAAGAAACGTGATAAAGTGTAAATATGCTACCAATATGGCGCCGTTGTTCTTCGAGTGTAGTAGCAACCCCGAAGCGACTGTGACTCAATTTAAGATGAAACGCAAACTTCTACACAATACTTGTAGAATAGTTCCATAGTAATACATATTACATGACTCTAACTTTCATACTTCGAAAGTATGAACTATGAAGTATTTATGAAACGTAATACCGATAGCTTAAATTTATAGGTTCACTAATAAAGCGGATGTAGGCTAATTAAGGCCAGTGTGAACCCGCGGACGACCGCTAGATTCCCATATAATTAAATCAATACGTATCGCATAGACGATAAACATAGTAATAAAGTATAAGCTAGCCGTAAAATTTAAGCAGAATTTCGTATACAAGTGAACATTTTTCGTCTACGGTACCTACTGAAGGTCAGATCGAGAGCTCGAATATTCTAGACGGTTAACCTTAAAGCATAATTGCATTTGCCTTGAATGAAAACTAAAAACTGTAACCGCGTACGGAAGTTGAGCCCCCGTTTTATTTTGTCGGGCTAGCTTTCCAAAATTTTATAGAACATTCTAGATCTCAATAGTCGCGTTTGTTGATAAAACCAAGGGCTTTCAGGATATTTAAAACTAATGCTGTATAACTAACGCTATAGTATTTTGAACCGTCGTTGGTATAATAAGGATTATGGATTCGTAAATAAAAAACGATATATGCAAGTAAAATTAATTTATTTTACAAAAAAATTAAAATATTATTTTGTAATTTATGTTATTATAATTAGGTATCTGATTATTTTCGGATTTCATGTCCAAATAGAGTCAAAATGATAAAAATTAACCATCAAACCTTCTGTTGGAAAAGCTTTTCAATGCAAACAAGTTTGTCCCTGAAAGATATACCTAGTAAAATTCCTTCATAACAATGTTGCTTGCAATGAAAATCGCATTGTTAATATCACCCCATGTAATGTTATAAGAGTACTTGAAAAGCCATCATCTTTTATCTGAGCAATCAACGCTGCATTGAAAATAAAGCGAAGAAATATGAAGCCTGCACGGCAGAGCGTGATGAAACATATCTCAAGAAGCTTATCAATTTAAACCTTATTAGCATTGAATAGACTTCATTTTAATTTATCAGGGAATCGTATACTCTCCAGTGATACCTCACACCTTTACTTGAGATTGAAGAGACTTGAGTGACATAACAAGGTAAGTATCTTCATCTGTTGACTGTAAATAATTAAAGGGGGAACTTTTGCGTAAATTGTTGCTTTTGCTACGTAAAAGGGCAAGTGGATGTAAAATTAATTTTAAGTACAGTTTCATTTTTTTGTATGTTAATTATATATTTCCTTAGGGTACATTCCACAGATTTTTTGGAGTTTATCGTAAAAAATATGGAGATTAAAATATTAAGAAATGGACGTCTGATATAGCAGCTACCTTGATTCTTTCTAATAGGTAGGTTTTATAAGCCTTATAAAAAGGAAAAAGTTTGAATAACATTTGTAAAACAGATAGAGAAGTTGTATTTATTAAAACTATACGCTATTATTAGAAACAATTTCTATGCAAGATTTTGTGAATTTTTATAATACTGACTGTAGCAGTGTAGCATCCTTTCATAATGAAGAGACTAATGTAATGTAAAAATATGTAAAATTTTAGTTGTTACCTAGAGTGAAGAATAATTCATACTTGTATTATAACAAAATATTCAGGAAATGTAGAAATAATCATAATAAAAAGAGCGTGTATGCCGAGCACATGTGGCAGAAGTGAAACTTCTTTGGCAAGATTCAATGACGTGACGGTATTGCCATAACGCCACCTTGAAATTTTACTCTCAACGCTAGGCGCGTTTAGAAAGAAGTCATTTCAAAAATAGAATTTGATGAATGCACGTACTATAGACTTAATCTGATCTTATAATTGAAAAACAGTACATTTCAATCAAGCGTGATCCAAATCGGTTTGTAGGTACATTACGGTTTTCCTATTTCATATATTCTTACTATTTAAAAAGAGAAAAGCAAGAGAAATGCAGAAAATTTATTTTGCCACTCTAGGTTTTTCAAAAAATATCAGAATACCAACTGAAACATTTCAGTAACAAAACGTTCCTTTCGCGTAGATTTAATTAGGTTAATCAACCGGAGTTCTTTACTACTGCTTTTATTCAATTCTTTGAATATTTCAAAATAAGCTCGTCTCGATATAATAGGTTATAATGTTTTTGTGCTATTTGCAATCATCAAAATATGTCATAATGCATTGGCAAGACTTTTCCACTTCTATAATATTTATTTCTGCAATACCCTTGCTTTGCACTATTAAAAGCTATTGCCATACTTACACATTTTTTTTATTACATACATCGTTACTTTATTTCAATGGATATTGGCTTGAATATTTTATTTACCCGAACGCAATCTAGTCCACTTATCTATCAACTTTATTATTTAGAAATGCATTTTCTTCAAAACACGTTTCATGGTTTTGACTGATTTCTATCCTCATTGTTTAAGACATTCTATTCTTACCTATACTGATAGACTATTAACAAGTACACGACTGACTTTAATACAAGTACAATTTCTTCAAAATGTATTTCATACTTTTGACCATTTCCTATGCTCATTTTCATAAGCATTCTAATCTAACTGATGCTCTTAAAGTCACCTTTTCAAAGTCTTACAATGTACGCAGTACGGTGTAAAAATGCTGACTAGAACGAGTCATAGATTAAGGCGTTCGCGGAAGCACTTAGCATATTGGTCGTTAGCAACACGTGACAATTCAAATGAGGATAGAAGGGAAATTTTAATTGGATTTTACAATTAAGTTGTAAGCGTAATGCGGGGGATTTATTGCCTTGCTTCGTATGCATGCGATGCGAAAACTTTAACATTCTTTATAATATTATAGTATTAAGTAATATGACATATAATGATAGTATGTTATTGTTTATATACAAAAATCTATAAGTATGTGATTTAAATTCCGCATTATAGAAGATGTTTGTTTTAAAATAATATAAACGATAGATGCATTATATTTTAATTATTCTTTGCTGTAGTGCATTTGCATAATGTGTAGTTAAAAGCTTTTTTCAACATCAATAAAGAGAATGGTAAGCCCTTTTACTTTATTGTGGACATGTAAGTCAGAGATACCTTTTTTGTACCTAAAACAAAATTAGATAATATAGACTACTTACTATGTATGTTGGAAAACGACAACTTTACCTACGACAAGAATTATAATGATGATTAGAATAATAGAACTTAAAAATTGTTCAGGGTCTAATTCTTATTATCATTACAGAAACAAGTACTGAAATAACTCAAGAAACTAGAACATTATCTTAATATCTAAATAGAAATTTTAAATATAGCCTAGAAATATTTAAACCTCAGTGAACATCGAAGGAAGCCGTAATCTTAAAATAGACTTCAGGCTGCATTATCGTTCTTAAAGAAAGATGAAAATAAAAGACTGGGAAAATCGATGGCGGAGAAAAACTGACATATCGGAATTTGCGAAGTTTATAAGAATAATAAAAGGGTTTTTAAGGAACACTTATCGTTATTGTTTACGTTAAGAATGCTACTAATAATAAAATATTTACCAATTTCTGAAGTACTGATGCCACTCCTTACAGGTTGTAGGTTGTCTAATCACATTTTTAACCTACACATTCCCATACTTGAAATAAACGTGAGACAATGTTAATTATAATTAAAATTAATTCCAACTCAATCTGGAAACCTTCTACAAGTGTATGAATGCATTATTTTGCACAAAAACCTTCCACAACACTAATTCTTAAGAATTGGTATCAAACTCGTTATATCTTTTTAAAATATACTTAGTTGAATAGTAGGTATAATCTCTGTATAAATCAAATGAAAATTTCAACTTAACTTCTTCAGAAAAAACAGCACATCAAATTAAAACCCAATAAGGGCGGCCATACACGGACCGCTCGTGCAGTTAACGGCTGAGCGACGTACACGGACGGCGTCGCTACCAACCGCTCGAGCGGTTTTATTTTATTTTATTTATTTGGTCAACCAACATTTGTTTACAATGATTCTTAAATATAAATTTTACATAACATATAGTTCTTGCGATAAAGTAACAAATAATTAGAGGTTGACACAGCATGCGCCAATTATACAGAGTTAGTTCTTAAAATATTGTTAATATTATTAAAAGAATAAGAATTATTTAATTAAGGTGATGACAACAATTTAAGGTTTTAATTTTTGTATATCCTTCACTATAGAACGGAGCTTGTTGGGTGTATGGAAGAAGATGTCGATTTTATCACTGTATTTATTTACAATTTTGGATAGCCTGGGTAGTGGCGAGTTGGCCCCGGAGACGGATTTGCGGAGAGGAGGAGCTAATGGGGTTATTTTGCAGCGGGGATATCTAGCTGGGACACGAATGTTGAGTCTTGTTAGCAATTGGGAACAGTCTATTTTATATTGATGATTGAGGTTGATTTTTTTGACTAGTCGAGTCATTGATTTTCAGGGGGGGTGGGAGCTGTCGACGGCTCTAGCGCAGTCAACGGCTCGAGCAGTCAGCCTCACGACCGCTCGCGAGCTGTCGACGGCACGATGAAATTTCATCATGCAGTTGACGGCTTGAATCGGTCGCGACGGCTCGAGCGGTCATGTGTACGGCGGTGAATGAATGTCTATAGTTCACCGAGCGGTCGCCGCTTCAAGCCGTCGGTGTCAACCGCTTGAAGCGGTCCGTGTACGGCCGCCCTAACATAAATTACAACTAAGAATCAATAAAAGGAAAACTAGGAACAAAGAGCTGTTTTATCTCAAACAGCTTGTTCGATCTCATTGCTATACAATAGATATGTAGCATTCGTAAAAGCTAGTGAACGTTGTTCAAAAGAAACCACACCAGTAAATAGCGAATGTGTTGCATAAAGCCTTAACAATTACATAAATAAGTTACTTGGTTCGATGTTCTAAGCTTTCCTAGATCTTTTCTATATTGTCAATGGATTCTGCATTGTCTGTTATTTTGTAAGGTCTTCTGGTAGTGGAAATCGGGAAGAAAAGTGCAATTACGTTAAGGTGCAATGGAAAAAATATAATAAATTTATGAAATAAAGTGTGGAAATTTTCTTTTCAAAATACAGTAAGGTGTCTGAAGATGTTATTGCTGTTACAATGTTTTTAAGTGGGTATCATCATCATCATCATCATTCCAGCCTTTCAGGACGTCCACTGCAGGACATAGGCCTCCCCCAAGGATTTCCAAAACGACCGATCACCAGCGGCCTGAATCCAGCGGCTCCCCGCCACTTTGATCAGGTCGTCTGTCCATCGCGTTGTAGGCCGTCCCACACTGCGACAACCTGTACGTGGTCGCCACTCAAGAACCTTTTAAGTGGGTATATTGCTGTTTAATTTTGTAATGTTTAAGATAAAGATTATATTATTATTTTCATTATTAAGTCAGTCTGCCAACTGCTCTACCAAGGTTCTAGAACACTTTACAAAAAAAACACTTTGAATAAACGGACAGACATGATCAATTGAATTTCGCTAAATAGCTAATATTCTAAGAATGCGCTCATACTTAATCTGCTAATTTATAAAGACCTCGCAAAACGTGCAAGAAATGAGGAAATTTCCTTATTATTTATAATGCAGCAAGAGTTGATACTTTTCTTATAATCAAAGTTCAATTACCAAATAGCAGAATATGCATTCACATTGCATCGAAAATTCTTGTATGCAACAGAAATCAAACTGTAAATAAAAACCGGCCAAGTGCGAGTCGGGCTCGCGCACAAAGGGTTCCGTAGCAGCAAATATAATAAATTACAGTTAAATCAACCTATCTCAAAAACTATAAGAGATACTTTGATCAAACCAAAAATCGTTGAAAGAGTTAATTAGCATGCATCACCTCTATTTTTTTTAGAATTTTATACCCCGTAGTTATAAAAATAGAGGGGGGGGGACATACTTTTTACGACTTTGAGAGCTGATATCTCAAAAACCGTTCACTTTAAGAAAAATGTTTTTTAGAAAACTTTATATCATTTTAAAAGACCTTTCCATTGATACCCCACACGGGTATGTACATCGAAAAAAAAAATTTCATCCCTCAGTTACATGTATGGGGGGCCCCACCCCCAATTCTTTTTTTTACTATTTAGTGTCATATTTTTGTAGCGGTTCATACAACACATATTCCCATCAAATTTCATCACTGTAGTACTTATAGTTTCCGAGTAAATCGGCTGTGACAGACGGACAGACGGACAGACGGACAGACGGACATGACGAAACTATAAGGGTTCCGTTTTTGCCATTTTGGCTACGGAACCCTAAAAACTACAGTATTTCACAAAGGTACAATTATTTTGAGGGCACTAAAAGGTGTCGGACTGTTTCGTATTGGTGCAAAGTACATGACTCGTTAGCCAAGCCGAGCTGAATGCCATTCAATATGCCTGTTAAACTTTGCGGACTTCATTCAATGGCGAAGGAAAAATTGAAAAGTGTCGTTATTGTAACTGTTTTTAATATATGTAGCGCGATTTATGATTGGGGATTTTGGGTATTGAGAATAGTGATGGTGAAATGTCGGGATTTCAATTTATGTGTGTTTTAATTGAGCTTTAAATTTTATGGTGAATTAGCAGTCAATTAAAGATATTGTACAACTTGTACAAGTGATTATAAGATCACACTCGTACGATAACTCTATCAATTAAGTAGAATAATTATTATATAACATGATTTTGTTATTGTTAAACAAGCGGTCTGCCCTAGCGTCGTTCGTGAATTGTGGTACATACATATTCTATAACACTCATCTTATCACTTACGTATCCAACGGTGAATGATTTTTTTAATCGGTCCATTATTTCCTTAGATAAACGCATTCAAACATAGACATAGACATATAGACAAACAATCAAACTCTTCAAATTTATATGGTGTGGGTAGATATAGATTATCAGAATTCAGGCCCATATAGTATCCCTACATGTAGCGTAGCCTTTTAAAATAATTTATTTTTCATTCCCCTGTCCTCGTTGAAGGCGCATGTGTACCCACAATTTATGATACCGAAACCACACAATGCCCTCTTTGGTAATTTATTTAAGACATTGTTACAAAACTTGGAATTCCTCTGTTTGCACTCGGCACGCTCGTAAAACCGCGAAAACGGACCATTACTTATTGAAGCCATTTGTGACATTGTTTTACGTAACACTAGATTTATTTTGTTTGTATAATATCGTTGAATATATCATTATCATTATATATAATGATATTACAAACAGCTCTATCAAATTGCTTGTAAAGATCGGATCTACCGAACTTTATGGCATCGATTGAATAGTTTATATGTTATTTTGTACATTTTGTGTTAAAAAATCATTATTGAATTAAATGAACAGGCAAATTGTCTCTTTTTTATTATATAATTATTTTAAAACACAACGTTAAAGTTGGTAATAAAAACTTAATGCCAGCTAATCTATATCATAAAAATGTGCCAATATATTGTGTTGGTAAGCGCAAAACTCGAGAACGGCTGATCCGATTTCGTTAATTTTTTTTTTTTAATATTCCTTGTAGTATGAGGATGGTTCTTATGGAGAAAAAACGTAAACATCTTCCACGGGCGAAGCCGCGGTGGACCGCTAGTACATTATAAAAATAGGATGAAAAATAAACTTGGTTTGTGTAAATCCTACAATATCCTAATGGCTTAATGTGGTGGCAGAAGCAAAATGAATACACAGAATAATTAATAATAGTATCAACAGTTCGATGTTCAATCATTTCAATGTATCGATGGAAATTACAGGCTTTTAAGTTATTACCTGTATTTCATGATAATTTAGATAGTGCTTTACTGCATTTAATTGCGTATGCTTGTACTGGAAAATAAATTTGGTTTATATTGAAATTGATTCATTTATTTGCCTACAAAATGATTTAAGTAGTCTTTTAGACATTATTAAATAAAAACTTATAAAATAGAGTAAAATTTACCTACTAATGGTGGACTTAATAATGGCTAAAAATATTATTAAATTGCGTAGACGAAAAAAAAGTTGCTTTCAGTAACTATATAAAGGTATTATAACTCTATCTCTACTCTCTACTTTACAACAGTATTTGACTTATATGAATAAAATAAAATCAAATTATAATTTGATTTTATTTTATTTTTTGTTCATATAATGTAATATAAATTATGTAGGTAATGTGCTATAATACCGTAATTGGTGTAATACCGTTTTAATTATAAATGAATAAATTAGATTTACAAAAGTTCAACCTATTAAAATGATTCACCCCTACTTCATAATTTCAAAACAAAATTTATTCATTATTTTATTAAACTCGGTGACTACACCGAGGGCCGGAACTCATGGGCCTATGAAATAATCTCGAATAAATTACGTTTTCAAACCGCTACAAAGTCTTTAATTTCTAAATTTATAATATACAATCAAAACAATGACCTATAAACACGTGAAGCCCTAAAAATATTTCAACTTCACATCGATAATAATGAAAATGATTAATTTTTTGAAACTCATTGCATAATAAATGCTTACGTAAGAAGAAGGGTAATTTATGGGTGTTGCATAATTTATTCTTCCTACCAAAAGGTTTGTTAATTTACATGTCATGTTCCGTAATGTCCTTTATCTATTACTTTCATATTTCACGTAATAATATGTGCATGTTATACTGCTTTAGTTAGTTATTTTTTATAGGTATACAAACTCTTAAACTTTCATTTCGATAAAAGTTTATCCAATAGAAAACTTACAATCCACTAAGTTGTATTATTAGACATAAAAAAATACTTTAAAATAAAAAAGACGTGTGGCACTCGGGGACTGCCGCGGTAAAGCTATTGCATGCTATGCCTTCAAGCCACACCTCCGTGCCCGTCGGAGTCGGGAGCGTGAAGTTTTTTCGTTACGGAATTTCTGGATTCGGTCCCCGCGTTCAAGGCCCGCGATAGAAGCTATGCAATAGCTTAAACTTAAAAAAAACCCACATATTTTATACATTTGTACGACAATAACATTCTTGAAGAACTTAGATTATATCGATTACAACTCCTCATTAGTCATCACTTTATCAAACCAACTCATTAGTTATGAAGTTCACTCGGCGCCGCTTGCATCGACAAAGCTATTACCTTAATGCCTGTGAGACGAGTGCTCGCTAACCTAATAGGCAGCCGTGAAATTGAATAAATGATGTAACGACTGTGATTATGTTAAAAACAACAGAGGGAAAAATAGGCATCGGCATGCTACTAATGCAGTCATAAGGAAGAATACCAGTTTTGGAAATAGGCTGTGAAATAAAGAAGGGAGTAATGAGAGTCTATATTGTTTAAAGTGAAGTGAGAGTATATTTTTTTATATTATGTAAAATTTTACTAAAGGGTTAAATAAAAAACTGAATGTGCCTTCAAAATTCAAGCCTTCTTTTTCAAGTGTAGCATTTTTAGACATTTTCTTTGGTAAAAGGAGGTTCACTAAACCCTGCGCCGAAAATCGCATCTAGAAAAAAGTAGATTTAGCTGAACCGTAGATGCCGATCAATCATTTTATAACATTTAATTTTATTGACATTTGATTACTTCACTGAATTATTCAATTTAAGAGATTCTCTTGTAACTGTAGGCTCTTTCAATCGATTCGACTGGTGCAACAAAACTGCATTTAAGAACGTCAAACGAGTTTAATTATTTGAAAATTATTTCGATCAATATTCTATGCTACCTACTACCACTACCTACTGCATTGTGTAAAGTACATAGAAAAAAAAGCCCATAGTTTACTTTACTCGTGTACTTATATGATTTCTCTAAAACATTAATTATTATTTTGAAAAAAAAGACGCGAAAAGCTTTCATTCTCTAGTATTATTCCGCATAGTATGTCGTCACTTGCAGGTAAGGGTTGCGTGATCGTATATAGTAAGGGTAAACAGGATGATAAAATTTCAGAGCCACTTCATGTACAATGTTGCAATTTCACTAAAATTGTTGCCGAAACAAAGATACCGCAGTCTGTTTTATATGAATTTAACAAATTCAGAAAATACCAAGTTCACAACTATTATTACATCTCATTAATATTTAAAATTTATTATCATTTTACCAACATGACATGTATTGAATTTTTGGATAATCAAATAAAACTTCTATAGGCCTTCAAGTGTTTCTACTATTAGACTTGTACAATAAGCGACTTGTTTAAAGTCTTGAAAGAAGTTATGTCATCGCCAACTCTTTATATCTAGAGTCCTACTAGGTATGTACGTTATCTAATAATATATTATTAAACTATAAAATAGCAATTAGTCTCCTTGCGTGACCCTAAAATATCGTATATCATCATTAAAACAATATCAGTCATTAAAATGTAATAATCATTAAAGATTTGTAAAGTTTATTATGTTTGTTCCGTCCTTCATTTGCATCTAAAATTATAGAGTACAATTTCAGTTTATACAGCTTTTTAAAATTATATCACATTTTGCAAAATAAATGATCTGCAAATGAGAAGTTAAATCGTGTAAAAAATTACCTGAATAAAATCGTAGTTCTTTAAATTCCTTGTTTAATAAATCTACGTCTTTCTTTTGTTTAAAATATACCTACAATTAATTGAAGTACTATAAAAATACAAATGAAATTATTTTGGAATTATCATTAAACATAATTTCGCTTGATTTTTATTAATAAAAAAATTTCAACCTGTTTTAGTGAACAAAAGACATGAAAGAATAATAAAGTTAAATCAATGTTTTTGGCAGGCATTCTAATTAATGCAAAAGATATATTAAGCCACGGAAGCTATTCAACAACCCCGGTGCCATAAAATATTGGGAAAAACAATTCCATTCCAAGTATACATTTGGTTTTATGCAAATAAATCTTGGCCTGATATTGCGTCGAAAATCAAAATTCGCTCAGAACCGCAGATGGATATCGGATTCAAAATGTTTTCGTAATCTTTCGACGCGGTGCATTTTATTGGGAACAAATACAAGACAGCTTTCATACTTATCTTTTTAGCCCAAGCCTAAACTATTGTTTCTACGTTGCCGGAATAACAAAAAGAGATTTAAATTTTAAAGATAGGAACTTTCTAGAAATTCTCTGTAAAAATGCTGAGTAGAGCATTTCTTTATCTCATTTATTTTATATCATCAAACAGTTATTACTGTTCCAGTTACATTCTTATAATAATGTTATATGACATACTCGCTTACCTTGTCGAAATAAAATATTACTATATTGAGTTAATCAATACTAAATGTGTTTCCATCGTTTTTATATGCTTCCGTTTGAATTCGTAATCGTGAAATAAGAAAATAACAATGAACATGCTATAGAACTAATACTAAAGTGAGAACACTTAAAATTGTATGGAATAGTCTAAGTTCCCACAAGTTGTCAATAGATGATGAATGGATTTTTGAACTATTGATCTATGACTGAAAAGCTTTTTGAAAATGCTCTTTATCCTACATTATGCTACAGCACACATTTTCAACTGAGTAATTTAAAAATAAGCTGAAATTAAACTTACCTTTCGTCATTATTTTAAAAAGATTATAGTAGTAGATCCGAACATATTAAGTCGACCTTCACCGGCGTGATAATAGAATGAGACCAATTTTATAATAAATTTAGTGTATTAAAAAATGTATTAAAAATGGGTTTACTGGGAAAATCCTGGACAGGACATTTTTAATGAATTTAAAAAAAAACATTTTTTTTTAATTAATTGCAGTATCAAGACAATAAAAAAAATATAATAGACTTAAAGTATGAAACCTACAGAATGTGCAGTCATAGTCGTTTTCTAATATTTACCGGGACAAACGGATAGGTTGGCAGGTATAAACAGGTATGTTGGTACCAGTTACTTTCACTTGATAGGATGATGAAAAAAAAATTATGTCAGCGCTGTTTTATTACAAAATTGTTTTATTATCTCGAAACTGCAATTAATAAAAAATGAAAATAAAAGATTTTTTAATAATTAATTAAAAAAAAAGACGTGTGGCACTCGGGGACTACCGCGGTAAAGCTATTGCATAGCATGCCTTCAAGCCACGCCTCCGAGCCCGTCGGAGTGGGGAGCGTGAGGTTTTTTCGTTACGGAATTTCTCGATTCGGTCCCCGCGCTCAAGGCCCGCGATAGAAGCTATGCAATAGCTTAAAAATATCCTGTCCAGGATTTTCCCAGTAAACCCATTTTTAATACATTTTTAATACACTAAATTTATTATAAAATTGGTCTCATTCTATTATCACGCCGGTGAAGGTCGACCTATATTTGGATCTTAGATTATTATTATTACATCAAAACACTAACTATGCTATATTTTTACTTGTCCTTCTCCTTCATTCAAGTCATTTTTTAAATATTCTAAGAAAGTTACAACTTTAATATAAGTTTTAGTAGATATCAAACTGATACATCACTGCAACTACAATTTATTTTCTTACGATGTTTAATCTACACCGATGCAAGCTTTTTTTTAATTCTTCCTTATTACACTTACAAAAACGTTATGTTTAATTGGCAGTCATAATTATACACAGGTTTTATGTCTTTTTGGTAGTTGGTAATAAAGTGTGCCGTAGCACAAGAAACTATAAAACTGTTTCAATAAAACTGGTCGATGAAAACCTGCATTAGTCTCTTTATATGATTAACATTGTTTGATTTACTGATTTAGGAGCGGCAATTGCGTGACACACGACGTATGAAATATGATATGAAAAACGAGAATTACGAACGACCGACGACAATATGGCGGAATAACAAAAATAATGCTAAAAGATGATTCGTTCTAATCGCAAATCAACTTAAAATCCGCCAATATATATCAAAACAACTTCTCAATAACATTTGCGGTGGTCGTGCGATGGAAAATGTGTTTTACCCTGTGCACATAGGTAACAAAATTGTATGTCTTATTAGTAAGACTAGTGCTTGTAGACGGTCATCTATCACAACGATATCGTTATCTTCAGAACTCAGCGAAACTCGTGATATTAAGGCAATCTCATCGGAGAAGCTCTTCATTTCATTAGCCGAAGTATTATTGGGCGTCGACCACACTACAGGAAATGATATATTCGGGATTGAACGATGACTCTGCTTTTGTTTTGATTTATTTGAACAACTTAGAAAAAGTGCTACGAAGGTCAAAGCAATTAACAGGAGTCATAATTTAATGATAATTGATGTATTAACACTATAAATTGTAATAACAACACCTATATTTGTAACTGCATTCTTGCAAATAAGTGTAATTTGAATTTGAATAAGTCACTTATAAAACTATGGCTTAGAACAATCACAATATCTTTATCTAAATCATATTGTACAAGAAATATATTATATTTTTATAGTAGCCAAATTACTCCTTGCAGAAATAATTTTATGCACTCAAAAAGTAATAAAACTTATCTTTAAGAAATAACATGGTACATGGTGTGGTACATTACTATGAACTCAATATAGTTTGGACTAGAAAAGTCGATACTCTAGGAAGAGGTAAACAGAACGATTCATTGTCCGCGGTCCAACAGTCGCTAAATTAGCCAAGATATATCTATTTACTTGGGTAATTGGACTGTGACTTCCATATGTTGTCGTATATGTTACTGAGAATATAACTTATATTCAGTTGCATTATATACTTATGTCTATTTTGAGTATATATCGAGTTGTTTAGCGATTCTTTACAGTAGATGTGGTAGAAGTGACATTCCAAATCCATAGGAATTTAAAATATGACTATTTATAAATGCTTGTAAAAGCTTACATGAATAAAAATAGTACTTACTAGCTGTGCCCCGCGGTTTCACCCACATTGCTCCGGTCCTGTTTGTCTTAGCGAAATGATCATATATAGCCTATAGAGTATTGCCTTCCTCGATAAATGGGCTATCAGACACCGAAATGATTTTTGTAATCAGACCAGTAGTTCCTGAGATTTGCGCGTTCAAATAAACAAACAAACAAACTCTTCAGCTTTATAATACCAGTATAGATTTGAGTTTGAGTATATAAAGATGTAGGTAAAGTCAACATTGAATCGATAGTGTTTTATCACAGTATTAGTAATGGAGCAGGCGATGCACTTGATGGCAGGTGATCATCGCTGCCCATAAGCGTTCACAATATTAGGGCCTTTGCAAACGTTTTGTGGCTTTTAAGAGTGGTGTAGGCTTTTCCCAAGTGGTAATAAACTGGAAATTTCGTCAGTTGTATTAGAAAATTAGATATTTTTGGTTTTATTGCATTCAAATTCTTTCTATTCTTTATTAATTTATATTAGAAAATAAGTTAAAAACAACGTTGAAATGGTAAAAAACGCAGTTGGCTTTTTTTCTTTCGTTTTCCAGTCAAACAATAATAATAATGTTTCGAGTGCATTATCATTAAATTATTCCATAAAACACTCCTACAACAATTAAAACATAAATTTGTATCGCATAACAACCAACAAAAACACTCCCAATTATTGAAACTTTTACATTTTTACAATACAAAACATTAACAATCTAAAAACATCGCAGCCAAATCCGTGGAGCAATTTATTTCACAGCACCGTCACTAACAGGTTTAAAGAATAAAATTCACGAGCGCAGTGAGGGATTGCCAAATGCTGGCTGATACACGCCTGCCGAAGGGATGTAGGTCAGCTCTGTTAACTGTGTTATATCGGAAATGCATTGTATGCTAAAGACTTTAAAGGTAGATTTAATTTGACTATGGAAATTCGTATTGGCAGTTGCCTCTGTTTTCTATGTAGCGCCTGTTACACGGAACAAAACATTACTTATTTCGCACCAGATTTTTCTCTGCATACATAAATCATGCATGCGATAATAAACATTATTTAAAAAAATAATATAACTTAATTTTAATATTTAGTTATAAATCGTTACATGCTTTAAAAAAATCTTAGGTAATATTACTGTTTCAACATTTAAAAATCAGAAACGGGTTGGCGAGAATATCAAAACACGAGAGAGAGATAATTTAATAAGCTATGAACGCTTTATTATCTATTTTTAAGTTTCTTGGTAACTACTTATAAGAACTAAGTATCTCGTAAAATATTAAAAAATCATGCTAAAAATGTTCGTAGCACCTAGCTACGGTTCGTAGCTACTTCGTAAATTTTTACTTCTAGACGCTTGTAATTCAGAACATTCATTTAATTGTACCAGAATATTTTAAACTAACAAAGCATAACAACATACAAAGCTTAACATTATTTCAACGACAATATATGAAGAGAACTAACGTGGTCTCGTATGCGGTTTACGAAAGGATTGTAAATGCATTCACGATTTCTGTAACACACATTCAACCTGCTACATTGTTCATAGTTCATTGTGAGCTCGTCTCGAAGCTATTGTTCCATTAATATTATATTATATTAGCTTAATATTCTCCTAGCAGGCTTGCATTGGGAACTAATAAATTTCCTATGTAACCTACGACGTAGTTTGGTTTATTAAATATGACGGGTGTTGTAAAATTATAATCACTGCGCTTTTAATTAAAGTTTAATTATTTTCTGTTACAGAAATGTAATAGATATTTTGGTTATCTAAAAATATAAGTAGTATAGTAGCCGTTTAAGTAACCACAAATTTCGGTTTTATATTGGTTAAAAAATTTCGGGGATTTTGTGGTAGAAGGAAATGAAAACTAAAACTTATTATTATTCTATTCGAATAAACAACTTCATTCCACCAACAATAATAGCTTTTTTGTTCCAACACTTTCATAATCTGTTGCTAGCTCTCTCAAATAGCGTGAATTATTAAAGCGAACGGAAGTAAGCTTAAAATGTTTCTAAAATATTATCTCACGCGTTATTTAACAGGTTGAGCAACAAACGCTTATGCAAAGCGTTTAATTACGATGCAGTTAACATGTTTTGTGCAACAAAGATTAAAAGCTACAGCACAGTAAAGTGCCCACTTCTTCTGCACTTAAGGCAAACAATGGGACTCATTTCAAGGATTTTCACTAGTTTGAATGAAAAGACTCGCTTACTCAACAAAGAAGCAAACACTTGGTTCTATGATCGGTGTTTAAAAGCTAATCTAGCACTAAAAGATTAATCGCTGTAGGCTTTCCCAGATTTTAAAGCTTTTGTTTTCGGCACAAAGATTTTTACTTTGATCGGCCGGGCGTGGAATCTCACTACGAAAGGTTGTTTTTATTTTGTTCCTGTTCTCTAAAAGTAGTGTTGTGTTAAATACATTGTGTACTAGCTTACAATTTTTTTCAATTTTTTTTATTATGGATATGCAATGAATTTGATAAATATTGAAAGCTATTAAGGTTACTTATTTTATTTATCCTTTTATGAGCTTTAATAAGCTTTTTGTAACTAGAAATACTAATTCTACTTCTATAATTATCAATACTTATTTGTCGGAACGTAATCAATAAAAACCTCCACATCAAAATTATAATTATTTATATTTAAACAAAGAGAATTTTCATTATCAATATAGATAAATATTGTCTCTACAATTACCATACTGCCGTTTTACTTCAGTAAGTACTTATAATGATCATACAAACTTAAGAAGTCTTGAAAACTGAGATAAAGGAGGTTTAATGTTAATTTTTAAAGAGCATGCAGTCCACAGCAGTCCCACACCATAGACATTATCTTTACTCTATATATTGCTAATTAATAATTGTTTGTGATTGGATTATTAGCCTCCTTTACATTCATTTTAAGCCGTTTTGTCAAAAGAAGATACGTATAATGTAACACGTCTTGCCAGGTGCTAAATATTACGCTATATATAACAGGTAAATACTCGTCTTTCTTGCACATGGATGATTCCATAATCTCTTGTTACTGACTGAGATGTAGCCATGTGTGTGATGAAAATCGTTCTCATTTACTTTACACTACAAAAACGTATACGAAAAGGTAAAAACGACCCGCCTTTAATTACGAAACCATTCAGATATTTTTTGTTGTACATTTATTTCAATAATAATAACAAAAGAACGTAATGTTGGTTTTTATTAAGCTTTTATGTTCAATCTTTATCCCTTTCGTAACGTATTCTATACATATAAATGTAATCCGCGATATTTTTGTTCGTTGAACTCGTTCTATAGTTTTTCTGACACATTACTGATCTTAATCGATACATTATAGGAAAAGAACGCAGAACAGACGAAATTTTCTGACGCATAAAATAAAATCAGGCAGTGTTCTACGAATAATTCGTAGGTAGAGTTAGGTCGTCTTTTGATTCGTAGAATCGTACACGTACATACACGTTTCTTGTGAATACTGTAATAAGGCATTTATAGCTCAACAAATAAATAATTAATGAATACCACCAGATATTTATTGCATGAATCTATCAAAAAAGTAGTAAGAATTTCTAATAAACAACGAGCGCACTACTAGTTAGTACACTAGGTATATAACCTACTATTTGATAGATACGAAAATAATGCTACTCAACAACAATGTAGATATATAATTTATTAAAAAAAAATATAATTTATTAATAAAATATAATTCCTTACTTTGAAAGGCCATGACATTTTACCCCAATTTTACTGGGACACACTTAAAAAACAAACGTTACCACACTGCTATCGTTGAATAGAAAGAATATACAATTACTCGGTAAATCAACATGCTAACATTGCAGCTACTTAGAAATTCTAACTTTTATTTACACACAAATATGTCGACCCCGTTCGCAACATTGCCGTAAAAATATATACGAATTTCCAACGAAACTATGTAGCGATAAATAATTGAATGGGAACATGGTAACAATGTTTTGGCCACGTTCTGCGGTGAAAACAAATTATTATAGCACATTATAGGCCTCCATAATGCATGTTATACACCGACTTATTAATTTAAAGTGAGCTCATTGAATTATGTAAAACAATTTGATAATTGGTTCGGCTCGGCGGTGAACACGATTGTAGAAAAGCGATGTTTTTTAATGTTATTTGAAACGGCCGCATACAAGGTAATAATGGGAATAGTAAAGTATATTTTATTTATATTTATAGCTTTAGGCTCGTGGATAAACAACCTTTTTAAAAATTTCTGTCACCTCTTTCAGACACTTCAAAGTTTTACTCTCGCAACAAAAGTAGGTTATATCCATGTCCAATACATTTTTTTGCAATAATTAACAATTATGTATTTCAGTTACTTTTAATTATTTCAGCTTTCCATACGAACCAATTAATTATTTCAGATTTCAATCAATCGTCGTTGGCCTATTTGATCTGTAGTAGATCATATATGCAGTTACATTTAAATTTCAAAAAAGAAAATTTTATTATTAATTTATTAGTGTTGCAATTTTCCTAATCAGTCATGATTTAGGGCAGTGTCGTTCGTGGCTAAAGAGCCCGATTCTGGAGCGACAATAACGCCCACAAGTCTTACACTTATATGATGATGTTGTGGAAGGTGATAAATTGTTTAATCTAGTCCGACGATCACGGAGTGCATCGAACCAACTGCGATCATGTGCATTACAACCCTCATGAATAAGACTGCGCCAAGAAGTACGGTTTTGGGCGAGCTTTTCCCAGTCCGGGGGGTTGATCTTGAACATGGACATGTCACGTTTCACGCTGTCTTTAAAACGTAGCAAGGGTCTTCCGATGCCTCTCTTCGCATGTGCAACCGCACCGAGCATAACTTGTCTCGGCAATCGGGAAGGGTCCATGCGATGGACATGTCCTAGCCAACGCAACCGACGCTGCTTAAGCAGGGCTCTAAGACTGGGCAACTGTGCAATCTCTAGGACTTTTTCATTCGTAATTCGGTCTTTCCATGTTATACGCAGAATACTACGCAGACAGCGCATGTTGAACGCATTCAGCCGATGTTCCTGCTTGGCGTACGAAGTCCAGGTCTCAGCGCCGTATAGGAGAACACTAAGTACTGTAGATCGGTAAACAATCAACTTCGTTTTGGTTTTTAGATGTTTATTCTCCCACACTCTTTCTCGGAGCATCCCAAACATTGCTGCAGCTTTGCCGATGCGACTGTCAATCTCAGCATTCATGGAAAGATTGCTCGTAACAGTTGATCCAAGGTAAATAAATTTATCGACTAATTGTAATGGAGTTCCGTCTAGAAGAAATGTTGGTCTATCAGTAAATCCCTGAGCCAAAACAACAGTTTTCTTAGTGTTGATGGACATCGAAAACAAAGTACAAGCGCGAGAAAATTTGTCCAAAATTGTTTGCAATTCCACGACGGAATTTGCAACAAAAGCTGCGTCATCTGCAAATAAAAGCTGGTCCACAAAGAGATCTAGGCGGTGTCGCTTAGATCTAAGTAGAGAGGCGTTAAATAGTTTACCATCGGCTCTGGTGTGCAGATGTATACCTTGCTGGTCATTATTAAATGCAGTGTTCAAAAGTAGTGAAAAAAATATACCGAACAGTGTAGGTGCCATAACACAGCCTTGACGGACACCTCTACGCGCTATGAAGGGTTCCGAGGCTTTTCCATCATACACGATTACTCCTCTCGTCTCTTCGTGAAATGACTTTATCATTGAGAGTAATTTGGGAGGACAACCGATAAGTTCCAAGGCAGAATACAGACCATCCCTGCTAACTGAGTCGAAAGCCTTATTTAGGTCTACAAAGGCAATAAACAGGGGTGTCTGTTGTTCTCTGCACTTTTCCTGAAGTTGTCGTAGGGTAAATATCATGTCGATTGTTGACCTTTGAGAGCGAAAACCGCATTGGGCTTCAGGATAGACGCGATCTGCAAGTTTCAGGAGTCTGTTAACGATAACTCTTCCGAATAGTTATAAAATCGTCCATAAAAAATCGACCGCGTATTTTCTTATTAACGAACTTTCAAAAAGAAGAAAAAATATTGGTCAGGCATTTCACAAAGGAATTAAAATGGCCTCTACTTGGGTTGCTCGTCCATCGGATGTCTTTGAGCTCAAAATTAGACTTGTAATAAACCCTACATTTTTCTACAGTCATAGTATGTTGTTAGAATTATAAATCTAGACGATACTTAAACTGAATGTACTTACTCTTATAATGTGAAACTTTTTGATCTGGCCGTTATTTTTGGTTCATACCCGATATTTAATAGGTAAAGAGAAGAATTTTATTTTATTTTGTACTAGCTTTCCGCTCGCGGCTTTGGCTAAAACATAATAAATCATATACTAAAACCTTCCTCTTGAATCACTATTAAAGAAAACCGCATCAAAATCCGTTGCCTAGTTTTAAAGATTTAAGCATACATAGGGACATAGGGACAGAGAAAGCGACTTTGTTTTATACTATGTAGTGATGAAGTATTGGTTCTTAAGCTATACATATATGTATTTGATAAATATATAGAATATATTAATATGTAAACATATAAATGCTATTCTTGTAAACACGGTGTTAATTACTCCTCGTCAATTGATGACACTGACTAATTATTTTACAAGAGGGATGGGAATTCGATACTATGTATAAACATTGAAAATATGTTTAGGTATATGTTTAGGTATGTGAAAAAAAAAAAAAAAAATTTCTTTATTTGTTTCAAAAAATTTTTACATAATATTGTTACATATGTTGCATTGAACCCCACACTAGGATCCCTTGTGTTGTGAGGCTCAATCTCTTTCATCATATGTATTACATAACAAAACAACAGAAAAAGAAATATATTTATATTGCCATTTTAAGTATTGAGAGTGTGTGTGTATATGCGTACGTGTATATATGTGTATATGTGTGTGGATATGTTTATTTTAATATTCAGTAAAAGTTTAAGTTTATATTTTAATCAAGAAATTATGGTAACGAGGTTTTCAGTTTCTAAGTAGTTTAGATTAAATAGCCAATTTGTAACAAATTTTTTACAACGGAACTTGGTCATAGGAAAGATATTTAGTATTTTGTTCATTTTGCTGTATAAGTAAGGTCCCATGAATATAAAAGCCTTGCTACCAAAAGACATATTACAGCTATGTTTCCTCCATGTTAAGTGAAATGAGTTGAAAAGTTATTAATTGGTAGTTTTAGCAAAACATTTTTTACAATATATTTTATTAAAGGGCACTTAAAAATTCAAATCTCGATCAAAGGTGAAAACAAAAATTCGGTTACAATTCTATTCTCACTGCAGCAGTAAAAAAATAGTGCTATAACAGAAACTCCGCCAATTCTATCTGCGGTTTTGACATCTGCATACTGCAAAATACAGCGACTATACGTTCTTACTATGTATGTATGATTGTATAGTTTATATATACCTCCCTACAGCAGTTGCAAATTTAAGTACAATTTGTTAAAATAAGCAATTTAATTCAGAATTTTAATGTAATAACAACAAAATTAGAGAAATTCTAATTAAATATAATGCAACAAGTTTTTAAAACTTTTGAACAAAAAATATCCATATATAATTTTATTATAATGTCCATTATATTTTAAGTGTGTGCTCAATACAAAACATTTGAATGTTTCCTTTTAAAATAGCTTTAAAGAACATTTTACTATTTTTGTTGGCATAATGAACACAATAAACTCATTACTTAAAAATATATTAAACAATAAAAATTGTTAAATACGGAGCAGTCTTCTCGTTTAAGATTACGAAAAGCAAACAATCAATGGTGAACCTCAGCTGTCGCACCCTTTTCTGCGAGAGATTTCATCTCTTGTTACAATAGATAGGCGAAAGTGGTTTTGATGATTTAATTAAAAATAAAACACAACAAAAACTATTAAGTATACCAATGTAGTAATTTTATATTTTCACTCATAAGTCTTGTAAGAGCCAGTTACTGTGGATTGAATATCATTACATAAAATATCCTTTGAATTGTTTTTATTTTTTATTATGGAATGTCAAAAATGTCAGCTATATATAACTCCGTATAAAATATGATATTGAAGTAAAAGTTGGAAATACTCAATATAATTTAGGTTACCCAAGGTTAGGTTACAGTCTACTGATAGTGATCTTACTTTGTCATCATAATATAATCAGAGTGTTTTAGTATACTTAAGTATTATATTTTATAAACATTTACCATAATATCCGTTATTGTTTTAACATTAACATTTTGTGATATTATACTTATCATTAATAGACAATATTTGTATTTAATATAATTGCCAACATTTCAAGAAAATATTGTTTAAAAGTTGATGGTCACTAAGGAAAACTAACATATATATTTCAGGACATTTTCAGGACAGTTTTTCACACACGGCACGATCTGATCCCATACTAAGCTTTCGCTTGTGTTGTGGAAACCAGATAAACATACATAAATAATTTTAATTATAATAAACACCCAGATACCAAGCAAAAATCTACGTTCATCACACAAATATTTGCCCTGGGTGGGAATCGAACCCTCGAACCCACGACCTCTGGCTTGGAAGTCAGGGTCACTAAAAACCAAGTAAACTGTCAACCGGTTAGTCTATCAGTTTATATTATATAGTATATTATATGTATATTATTATTATATAGTATATCCGTTTAAAATTCACCTCAATAGCATGGCACGTAAACTTTCCACTAAATGAATTATCATTATTAAACCCCAAGCAAATATAGCAAGTGCCCTTTAAACGACACACCCGCTTATCGTAAACAATGAAATTAAAAAAGTTGAACTGCAAATCCACTTTTCATAACTCTACCTACGTTTATTTTAATAAACGTTAGAAATTATTCGAAAATACATGGGAATTTTATTTAGGTATGGACCTAAAAATGGTTTGTTGCTCATATTGCCAATACAAATCAAATTAAAATAAAATGTTCATAAAATAATCCGATATTCAAAATATAAAAAAAATTATCAAAAACGTTCTCATTTGATAAATATCTACTCTTGATATAAATATATTAGTATAAATTTCCCACAAAAATGTATACCTACGTATGTTAAGTATGTAACATAAATAATGCATTAATTGGAACTCTCTTACTTGATGCTAAAAGGAATTATTCATTAGCCGAATGTGCTTAAATAGCGACAGAATATATAGTTGAGTGTAATAGCTTCGTATGTAAGTAATACGTAATTTTGTTTATCACATTGCCAAAGTCGTTCCCTCACCGAAGAGGTCGATAAGGACCTAAGGATCTCTTAATTATATGCACGTCAAGTGCCGAAACGTTGTCAACTTGATCGAAAGGTTTATGTAATATTTGTGTGCGTACCGTCACGGGCAGCCGAATAACAATCGCGTCCTTCGATTACGTAAACCGAATTTTTGATTATCGATAGCAATTCGAAATATTGTAAACAATGCAGCGCGCAGCCGCATCGGTCGTATGGGTATTAATTTACTTACGGCGGTCAGTGGTGCGTCGCGCCGGTCACCTCGGGCAATCCATTGAGCGCGGGCGAGAGGGCGCGCGGGCTAGCCGGCGAGCGCGGCAGGACTGGCTCGCAGGAGGCACGTGCTCTAGTATCAATCAATCGATGCGCGGCGCAAGCGGCACATTCATGCGGCGAACAGCTGACGGGCGAGACCCGTAAACATGAATCGGCCGCCGCCTACCCCGCTAGTTCGCGCCGCCCGTCTTGACCCACTCTGCGCAGCTTCGAGCGCGATTGGTACACGCCGCTCAACACGTAATAGTGCTCTTTAAAAAGTTTGTCTTGGGAACGATTACAAAAAAAGCTACATCGTTGCGAGAATGTGCTTATAATTATACACGGTGTTTGAATTTGTCTTCAAAATTGCTTAGAAAACTATGCATTTGCATAGTTAATGTATAATAACAAATAAATCACGGTTTTGAAATAACACTATTCTTATAGAGCGTTATTTTAATAAGCGATATTCGCTAAGCAACACAGACATAATTACAAAATATGTATAATTATTTTAACTGCGCTTACGTAAATCATTAAGGATCTCAAGGATACGTCGCACCCACATTGGTAGAGCGGTCTTTACATCTGAGCCTCAGTGGGCGTAGCTCCGCGCGGCGCTTGCGTGAGGACGGAGGACAATCCTCCGCTCTGGGGCTGTGCAGGTGTCATCTGGTCTACGTAACACACAATTTCTCCTTTGGCATGCATTTAAATTGAAATCTTTTATTTCCTGTACGTGTAGAGCAACTGATTTGACGTAGCGTGGAAATTTTTCACAATCAAATTTTAGTTAGAAATTCTACCAACGCGAACGGTCCGGCGTTCGGACGAAGAAGAATGTATCGTAATGCACGCTCGCTCTCGCTAGCTCTTTTTATAATAATTTTTTAATAAAAAGTAACCACTCATTTTTTTAGACTTACGTTAAGTTCTATTGCAAAATTCTAACTTTCTAATCGTTTTATTTCTATGGTATAAATAATCCAATAACCATTTCTTTTTTGCATGCCTCTTTTAAATTATCGAACGTTGTTTTAAAACTTCATGACCCCACACTTATTTTCTATTTTATTTGAACAGTTACAAGAAATATCATTAAATATGATATCTCAACTTGAAACAAACTTTAACAACGTGGAAATTTATGGATAATAAAGCAAATTGCGATGGTTTTACAAGAATCCACACTGCGCAAGTTTCCCGACCTAGGACTCTATATCTGTGTAACCTAATACTTTAAGGTTAAAAAATATAATATTTCGAACCTTTAATTATAACAGTGATACTATTTATACTATGCAGGGTTAGTTTTCAATGACCGGCCAAATTTTCAGAAATGGTTCTTAATCGATAACATTTTCGATCTAATGAAAAAAAAACGTTTTTTTTTTAATTAGATTTCATTCCTGTCCGCCACTAAAAAGCGAACGTGTGGACATTACAAAAGCACAATTCAGTTCAACAATCTAGATAGGTAGAAGTTAGCACACACATAAATGTGGCGATGCGCGCACGCACACAAGTGCATTGATTATCGCGTGTTTACGATTTAGGAAATTTTTAAGACATTTTCAAATGAATGCTATTATTTTATTTTATTTTTTATTCGAAAATAATATTTCAAATGTACCTTTGGTTTAATATCTAGATCTTAATTTTAAATTTTGTCTGGTCATTGAAAACTAACCCTGTGTAAGTCACTTGTATTATTTTGGACGCTCTACTCGTAGGTACTTTATAAAAGTTATGTTACAATTCAACCGTCTATAAGGAAAATGAATCGTTTTACAATTCAGGGTAGGAGAGCGAAAAAACTCTTTATAGACTGCTCGACTCGGCGATCGAAGTCAGGAATTTATGGTCCAGTTTCAGCTTCCAGTTTCATACGCTTACTGCTTAGTACACTCATGTTCTTATGACAGTCTCCTTCTTGGTGTGTTAAATTTCCTACAAATCAGTTCAACATTTTTGCGTAAGAGAACTAATAGTAATATGTAGTATATGTGTAGTATGTAGTAAGAAATTATAGTATAGCTACAGTTCTAATACATAAAAGCTTTCGGATTTATAATAAATCAAGCACATATAAATAATTAATCAAACACAAGTAACGATATCAAATTACATGAACAAGAAGGCGACCTTTTTGCTAAAAACAAATTTCTTCCGGGCAAGCTGCAACATAATTTGTGTGATTGCTCTACTTTCCCCTTTATACCTCTAGTTGATTAGTACACTAATTGCATGAGATTTAAGAAGTAATAACAAAGTAAGTCAATACTCCTAAATTAGTAAATAGGTATAGTATGCTGATACCATGTATGTTTAAACCATGCAAAACTGAGTGTACATGTAATAAAGACATACAAATAGAGACGAAATTTCTTAGCAAGCAAAGCGTGAACAGTTGGATGCTAAACCCGGCTTGTACGCAGAGTTTCGAAGAATAAACTAGCAAAGTTAGACGCAATTAAGTCTGTAATTACACGCCGTCTCTAGCTAGCTCCCTAAACTCTATTTTCCTACAATTTTTATGTGCAAGTTTATATAATACATTGTATTGAAAGGATATGAAAACTGATCGCAAAACGAGATTTTCAATCAATGAACGAAGTAATTTAAAACAATTTTGCAAGCAAAAACATTATAAATTATTATGATACCCAATAAGGTTTATCTTATCTTATCTCATAAAAACATCTTATATATAAAATTCTCGTCTTATATATAAAATTCTCGTGTCACAATGTTAGTCTGCATACTCCTCCGAAACGGGTGGACCGATTCTCATGAAATTTTCTGTGCATATCGGGTAAGTCTGAGAATCGGCCAACATCTATTTTTCATATGTACCACGGGCGAAGCCGGGGCGGACCGCTAGTATCTCTATAATAATAAAGCTTAATTAACGAACTCATTATATTTTTGCAGCCCCGGTCCTTGTCTCCACTCGAGGCAATCTGAAAGAGTGTGAAAGAGCTTTCGACGTTCTTTAACAATCATAACCACTTTACGTTTTTACGTTAATTTGATAATTATAACGGACTTCTCAACAAGAAAAACAATAAAAAATTATACTTACGGTACAGATATTACATTCTATAATACGAAATAAATTGGAGAGCTGCTCAATAAATAAATGATGCAGGTACATCACAGAACTATATCGAGATCTGTGAGGTACATTATGCTTTAAATGTATTACATTAAACATCAATCGTCGATATTTAGTTACGGTCATTATAGGGTAACGGCACCAGTGGTCAGCCTCATAACAGCTTTTTGAAGTTTTGACAATTGCCATTTCTACAACAATCGTCGAATAAAAAAACGTACTACATGTATGGATTTATTGTTTATTGTAGTTTCGAATCAGCGTTTATCAAAAACAATAATTCTCTTAGTAAAATATATAATTAATTTTAAACAAAAAATGGCCCAGTGTCCCAGTGAACAGCCTCTAAAAACCAATAAACAGCCTTGTTGAACCCAGTGTTCAGCCTTTAGTAAGTATAACTAATTATGAGATCAAAATAAACAATGTTATATCAAAATCAACTATATTAATCACATTTTTATAGCAACGATTCACTTAGCACAAAAAAATGTATATCGCACATAATACAAATATTATTTTAAACATACTATTACAATCTCTTTGTGTCTTCTTATTTTCTAGGTACTTCTTATTATTTATCATAAAAACAGCAATAATTATTTTTAAAGAAATCAGCGATATTAGTTTATAATATTATTGATGTATCTATAATCCACAATATATATAATTATAATCAACCACAGGAGGATCTCTTTCGGAGGATTTCTCTGGAGGATACTGTTGTCTTGGCGGCATTTTTAGCTAGAAAAAAAGGGAACAATAATAACTTTTGGATATGAATACACATAATACAATTATTTCAGGTAAAACTTAACTAACATGAAGTATTACTTATAGATTTAAACACAAACATTCTAATTTATACTTCAAATATTATTTCAATAACATCGTGGCTGAATACTGGATCATTGAGACCACAGATTGAGACCCAGTGGTCAGCCGCTTGAAAAAAATATTTTGAAATGCGGCTGACCACTGGGTTTTCTAATAATTAGGAATAAACCCAGTAATCAGCCCCAGGGGCTGTCCATTGGATCTTTCATAAAAAATCAGTATCCAATGGTCAGCCCCTCAAATTTTTAAGTAAAAAAACAATATTTTTTATCAAATTTCACAAAATTAAATGCTCTAAGTAATCTATAAAGTTATTATCTATAAAACACAATCACATTTCATACTAAAATATGTTATTTCTCACCTTTCAAAAGAGCACCACATGAAACAAAAAATATTGCAGACATGACACTTCTGCTCTTGTCGGCGGACAGCACCTGTACGAACGTGTTTACTTCTCTCCCCTGACCCCCTGCTGCTCCTATCGCGTGATGCATGAACCAATAACGAAACAGAGCTTCTATTAAGGTGCGCGTGATTTGGTTATTTTGATTACAGCGATATTTATGGCCAATAAACAACGCAATAGGCTGATCACTGGTGCCTGGCTGACCATTGGTGCCGTTACCCACTTGATTATAAAACGATATTGCAATAGGTACAATTTTTCATTGGGTACGTTGTCAAATTAGTAAAATTAATTTAATTCTACTCCATTTTCTCTTATTTAGCATAATACCTCTGATAATTTATACAGGTCACATGATATTATACGCATGGAATATAGGTAGATACGTATCCATTAAGCTACCTTAAAATTTTCAATTTCCAATCCAACAAACAAACTATGCTAAAATTATAAAACAACTGTTTACTTCCTACAGGCTGTCACGATGAATGATAGTGTTCCATTCACAATAATACATTTATCCGCTTACAAACTAAAATGTATTCCCTCTACAGTCATACATCCGGCAGTTGCAAAGTTTCATGGATGACATTTCATTCTATGAAGCCGCATACCTAACTTACATTTATAGATAAACGACACGATTTATTCACCAACAATACCACATATAATAACTAACAAAACAACATAACACAACAGAAAAGGTCCAGGCTCAGCATATGTCATCTTCACCGATCTGGTTGCATACAATGATATATTATGTATATGTTTGTATGCAACGTGATGCATAAGGACGCAACCGACTCCTTTAGACTCGATTTTGACCCACTTTAAACGGACAGATTTAATTCAGACCAATGTTACCGATCCTTGATAAATGTATAAACTTATCGGGTCGGAAACTTCATGAGTTTATATTATTCCACTATTTTTTTAGAAATTAAACTGACCTCAAATGTTTGCATTTCGAATTATGCTATGCTAATGACTTCACCTGAGCCAACCTGACACGGCAGAAATGAAAGCGGTTAGCTCTGCATTTCACACAAAAGGCGCAATTTTCTTCTTGAACGTGTGGATTTTAAAAATTAAATTATTCAGCAATGAAAGAGGTTTTAATTCAATTTGATTAATGTTTTGATTTTAAACGTGCTTGTGTTAGTTAGTGTTTTTTTTTCTTTTTTAATTGAGTACCTACGCTAGACTATACATTATTTCTTCTCAAGAAAAGCATTTGAAACATCGTTGAGAGAATTTTCAAAATTAATAATTATATCATCTCGTGATCATGTGAAATATGTTTATTCATTTTGGATTTTAGATGATAGCTAAAATGTATACCTATAAAACTTTTAAATCTCAGTATCTTATGTACGCTCACGTTCGCTTTATACTTTTACAAGAAGTGGAAGTTTTGGACAGTATTTTTATTGTGAACGCTACACATAACAACATTAGAGCGAAAATATGACTACAAAAAAATATAACAGCAAATCTTGTTTTACGATTTTTTACAATTATTGAGAATAATAAATACAACTACAGGTTTAAATAAAACTAATAACTAAAAAGAAAGCGGCACATAGTCATTTTCATGATAAGTACCTATATTATGCAATAAAGTAGCTAACAATTTAATATCTTTAAATCAAAATTGCTCTACAATACGATTAAAATTGCTCTAATTTTTAAACTAAAAAGACATCATTGTCCTTTACATAAAAAAGATTATAGGGTAATTGTAAAACACATCTATATACCTACTTGAATGATTTCCTTTTGCTCTAAGATGTTACACTCTGGTATCGCTGGTGCCTCCTATCGCCTGGAGAGTGCACGAATGCGCTGGCCACTCATCGACACAACAACAATATTATGTAGAACTCAAACGAAGAAAAGATTAAGCATGTGGTAGTTTCAATGAAATTCACTACACAGAGAAAAAATCAGAGCCCATGACAACATAAATAAATACAAAAACAATTACATACCCCCATACTTCCATAAATAACGCACTTATACATCAAGCGAATCTCGTATTCAAAACTGTTTTTGTATTAAAAGATAAGAAAATAACAAGCAACAAACAAATACATTTTCACCACTCCATTTCTCAAGTGATAAATCTGGTTTGTTTTTCGCAGAACCTTGCATAGATGCCTTGACCCACTTGTAAGCATCTGCAATCGACACTGCCTCGGGCCAATACGATTGAAACCTACGAATACTGAATCGAGACACTTAAATTATATTCTGAGGACACTTATTAAACGGGCTAGTTTCAATGCTGCGCTTTTTAAAACTGATAATAAACGTAGGTAAAAACATGGCATGGTGGATATTATGTTTGGTTGTAAATTTTTTAATGATTGTTGTTATAATCGAATAATCGATACAGGTATTAGTTGAATAAATATGAAAAATAGCAGTAAGTAGGTAATGCAATAGTTACATATTAATAAAGATTTGTAAATGTTTCTGTCTTAGGAAACCCGTGTATTCCATCCACTCGTACGAGTAAAATTGATACTGTACTAATTATTGTTAGCGGGATATCTCATTAAATGTGTTATTCCAGACCTTTTCTAATAGATCTTTTGGGTTTTTAATAAAAATAAATCACATATTCACAAGCCGATCTTTATACTTTAAAATATATACTATTTGTGAGATTCAGTTTCTGTATGATTTAATTACCAAATGGCAAGTAAATAAATTAAAAATAAAACAAAAGCTTCCCAATCGACAGCTTTAGGCAGCAAGAGATTTAGGGTACCTACGTCAATTAAAAATGCACATATTTTAATTTATATAGGTCATCAGCAATTAAATTATAAAAAAAATACCGCACAAACCGTTCAACAAAAACAAATGATTACCCATAAACCCGAGTCTCATTACGCATTCATACGCGTTTACCCCACGCCTTACCAGTTGCTCTGATTAAATATTTTATAGACGCAACAGTGACCCACGAGCGAGCCAAAACCATTGCGGGCATCATACAAGAGTTTTATTTCTATTACATATATAATTGAATCAAAATATCTTCCCCTGGATTGGCGCCAGAAGCAACAGTTGCGAACATTTGGATGCACTGGAACACGCGTCCGTGGTACGTTTTGGCAAACTGCTGTAACTGTTGTTCTGTTTGATGGGATCGTGATAGAAATGCGAATAAAATGTATTGTGTTCAGTTCGTTGACTGAATCGAATGCCTGTTAAAAGTTTAAATTTAAATTCCTGCAAGCAACAGTTAAGCATTGTAAAGGCCTATCACAGTAGCACTGGGTAGGTATAATCAGTATTATCGGTCTTTGACTTTTTTTTAGGCTTTCACAAAAACAATGTAGATTAAAATAGGTAGCTTATACGCAGCAGAAAACAATTTCACTATTGTTTTAAAATTTAAATTACTTATAAATAAGTCATAGATAAAAAATACATCAGCAGGTAACTTAAATTTGCATTTTAATATTCTATAATTATTAAACACGATTTTTACCGTAACTTCGGTTCATTCTAAATGGCACTTCCATAGTCCTCGATTACAGGGCGGCCACGGGCTGTAAAGTTGTTAACCTCACAAGTTGTGGCAACCATGGAATTATCATTTTATTTTATGGATCTCTTTCATTTTACAACATTAGTAAAAAATACTCATTACACTAAATTATTTATATTTATTTTCCCCTTTATCACGCGGCACTTGTAGCAAGACATCGGTGGTATCATTAATGTTTTCTCTTCAAAATTCTCAAGTATTTCCGACCAATTTATCACCAAAATTTATCTTCATACTTTATTAAGCCTCTTCAATTTAAAAGTGCGTAGGTCCCCGTGCCGCTTTGGGTTGTTCACGTAGGTGCATAGTATTCGAAGCCCCGCTTAAAATTTTAATATAAAAATATATTTTATTCATTTCAACTTTGATAGCGTCATAATATTTGCTTATACATGTCTGCTACTATTCTCATCTCTTCATTATACATCTTTAAACGTTTATAAAAATACTATTAAAGCACAACTGGTAACTGTATCTTATAAACTCGACACTTCTAATTATCTTGATTATAAAAAGATTACAACTGAACAGATTATTTTCTGAGTAGTCAAGATATGACCGTTTGGCTCTAGGTCTACTGAAGCATACGTCGAACCAAAAGTAAATGAAATAATGAAATTAGCTCATTTGAATGGGTTTCTTAGATCAATATAGATAAGCTTCTAAATCAAATTAACTAAGACATTCAAGCAAGAACCACGTATAGTTACTATTGATTATTATCATTGTTCTGCTTGGATTGATATGATTTAACCTCGTTCATTATTGGTCACGGGAGAGTTAATCTAACAAACTGATTTACCACAAGTAATGTCGGTATACCTACATGTTGAATGTGATACTCAAAAAAAAGTTCCAGAAAAGTTTTCTTTTTCTTATTCTATTCAAAAGAGAAAAAGCAAAAGCAGGCAATAGTAGTAATAATAATAGACGATACTACCCAGTAGGTAAGGTGTATACCGTGTACTGTTATGTTCCGAGACTGTATGCATTATTGCTTACAGCCATCCCTCTAACTATCCCGTCAGCACATTCCTTTCCCGCCATATTCCCTACGCATCGCTTATCCATCCGATCCCAGCCAGTCTACTTCCAACATCCTAAGAGCTCGGTTGCCGGCAAACCCATATAAATCTGTGTATTAACCACATATAAGTCTGTGTATTAATTATAGTGTTGTAACTAAGTTTTAAATAATAAATTCTTTTTTAAAAAGAGGTTTATTTCACCTCCCATAACATTTTGGTGGCAGCGGTGGGATACGGAAATTCCAGTGCCGGGCAACCCTAGACTCGCTCCGTATTCCACGTTCCTACAGTCCGAAAATTGTTAAGTGCAAAAAGTTAAGTTCAAAAGTGTGCATAAGTGCTGAACCGGAAGGTTCCAGGTGCATAAGTGTGTGTATTCAAGTGTATCAGCCGGAAGGCGCAAATCAATAAAGCGCAAATCAATAAAGCGCAAATCTACATATAGAATATATTATATTGAATGCCCGTCTGATTTCTGCTGCGTCGGAGTGCTACAGGCGCTCCTCATCCCTGCGCGTGTCCTGAAAGTGGTCCTGCCTGTTCCTGTCTGCAAGTAGCGTCGTATCCGTGTCGAGAGGGTTCCCGAAGATCGAAGACTAAATATAAGTGTTCTAAGAGATATCTATGATGTACCGGATGTTTGTTATCACAACGATTATCGTCGCTGCTCATGCACTGTAAGTCGCTTGTTATTGCTTAACTGTATATCAACATAGTAAGAGAGCCCGTGTATAATTTATGTTTTTTCTATGTGCCGTTATTTTGTACAGATTGATTTAAATTAAAATTGTTCCGCTTCATTTTTAAATATTAAAATATTATGTCAAAATCGCGGGTTGACGATAGTAAATTGTTCATTCCCGTTCCGGAAGAAATTCCTAGCGATAGTGAATCTGTAAAATCTCCCGTGGGCTCACCACGAATTACCAGACAAGCCGCAGCCGCATTAGCTATGGCTGAACTAGATATTAATATTCTTTTTAAATTCATTAAACCCTATGATGGGAATAGGGAAACTTTAAATTCATTTATCGTCAATTGCAATAACGCATACGAATATGCATCCGATAAGCAGAAACCTATATTGTTCAAATACATTTTAAGTCAGTTGAGCGGTAGAGCGGAAGTAGCTTGTTCAATTAAAGAATTCGGGACATGGGAGCAATTAAAAGAATTCTTAAAAACGCAGTTCAGTCAACGCAAACATTATTCTCATCTTTTAACCGAACTGCAAGAAAGCAGGCAGGGTTCACAGGAGACCGTTAGTCAGTATGCATTGCGAGTCGAGACCAATCTTTCTCAACTCCTTACCGAGATATCATTATCCACCACGAAGGCTAAGGAACTTCCGGGTCGAACAGCAGCGATGGAGGATTTAGCCCTCCATCACTTCTTAATGGGGCTACACCCTAGGATTTCCAATATCGTTAGATGTAGATCACCCAAAAATCTTAATGAGGCAGTGAACCTCGCAATCTCGGAAGAACGTATTCAACAAACACTTTATAAACGCCCTCAAGGTGATCAGAAGCCTAACAATCACAATAACGACAATAGGCCAAGGTCAATCAAACCTCAAAATGGTCCTTATCCTAATCAATTCCGCGGAGCTAGATTTAGCGGTCCTCCGCAAAATTCTCAGCCTATATGCCGTTATTGTAAACTCCCTGGTCATGATATTTCGCAATGCAAAAGACGCGAATTCAATAATAATCGATTCAGAGCACAGCACCATCCTACACCCAGAGTAACATATGTAGCACAATCCGATCCTGTAGGTCAGGACGAAATTGACGCATCCTATGGTCACGATGACTCGTCACCAGACCCTTTAAACGAATAAGGGTCTCGCCTCAGTGTCGCACGAGACTAGTATCCAAAGTCGACACAATTCCTATTTCAAAATCCAAGGTCATGCAACAGGGTAACCAGCCCCAAACTGACGGCCTTATCAAATTCGGCTTGACAGCCAATCCTTCGAAATCCAAGGTCATGCAACAGGGTAACCAGCCCCAAACTGACGACCTTACTATATCAGGCTCGACAAGCCATCCTTCAAATTCCAAGGTTAATCGGAAGAATAACCAATCCCGGGTTGTAAAGCCACAAGTCCCAACGTTAACGACATCTATAGTAACCAAAGATGTCGATCGTGAAGTTTATGAAATCAATTTAGACACATCCAAAAGGCTATTGCCGCATGTCCTATTAGAGTCTCCAGTTTCCGATATTCCATTGTCTTTATTAGTAGATTCTGGTTCCGCTATTTGTCTTATCAAGCAATCTAGTATTATTAAATATCCTAATTTGACTAAGGAACCGATTAACCTCAAGGGCATTGACCCTGGCGATGAACCAACGCTGACGGAAGGTCACTTCTTACTCGGTCTTAAATTAGTTCATAATAAATCAGTAAAATTCAAATTCCATGTTATTAAGCAAATTAATTTACCGTATGACGGAATAATTGGTACAGATTTCTTAACAGCTTTTGGTTGCAAAATTGATTATATTCATGACACCTTAAGGATAGGTAACTTAGATGTCAAATTGCATTTTGTTGATCCTTGTTTTATTATTCCTGCTCGGACCGAAACTGTGATAGAGTGTTCAGTCCGCAATGCCAATCTTAAAGAAGGCGTGATTGTAGACCAACACCTTTCTGAAAATCTACTAATTTCCAATTGTATAGTCAAAGTCAAGGAAAATAATCGCGTAAACCTGACGGTTGCTAATATTTCAGAATCTCCTATTACGGTAAAATCTAATTTAAATCTCGATATAGTTCCTTTAAATCTTACTGCATTTCAAGTAAACAATAATAATTATCATAGTGTATCTAAACGAATTCAAGAAATAATTAAATCCTTAAAATTAGACCATTTGAACGACGAGGAATATAATTCCCTCACAGAACTTTGTTCTCAGTATGCAGATATTTTCCATCTCCCAGATGATAAGCTAAGCCACACTACAGCCATAGAGCACAAGATTCAAACTAGTACCGATGTCCCGATTCATACTAAATCTTATCGTTTTCCCGAATGTCATAAAAAGGAAGTAGAAACACAAATACAGAAAATGTTAACTCAAAATATTATTGAACCGTCTTGTTCTCCATGGAGCTCACCCATATGGGTGGTGCCTAAAAAGGCAAATTCTCAAGGTCAGCCACAATGGAGAGTTGTAATCGATTATCGAAAGCTGAACGATATAACAATCGGTGAAACTTACCCAATTCCACAAATCAATGAAATTCTTGATCAATTAGGTAAAAGTAAATATTTCTCTACTCTTGATTTGTGCTCTGGTTTCCATCAAATTCTTATGTCTCCTTCAGATGCTCAGAAAACAGCATTTTCCGTCCCTCAGGGACATTTCCAATTCAATCGAATGCCTTTCGGGCTGAAAAACGCCCCATCTACCTTTCAAAGGCTAATGAATAACTGCCTCTCTGGATTACAAGGCAGCCGTTGTTTTGTCTATCTCGACGATATCGTCACTTACTCCTACGACTTAGCAACGCATATCAATAACCTCCGAGCTGTATTCGACAGACTCAGGTCCTTTAATTTAAAACTCCAGCCCGATAAGTGTCAATTCTTACGAAAGGAAGTTACATACCTAGGGCATGTGATTGGAGAAGATGGTGTCAAACCCAATCCAGATAAAACTAAATCCGTGACCGGATTTCCTACTCCGAAAAATCCGAAGGATATCAAATCATTTCTAGGCTTAGTGTCTTATTATCGTCGTTTCATTCCCCATTTCGCAAAATTAGCAAAGCCCCTCACCAGCCTTCTCAAAAAGGACGTTCCTTTCAAATGGGAAAACGAACAAATGCTAGCTTTCGAATCCTTAAAAGATAAACTCGTAAATGCTCCTATTTTAGCTTATCCAGATTTTTCACGGCCATTCCTATTAACGTGTGACGCTTCCAATTTCGCCATCTCTGCCATCCTGTCCCAAGGCCCAATTGGACAGGATCGTCCAATTGCATTCGCCTCACGCAGTTTGAACAAAGCCGAGTGTAATTATAGCGTCACAGAAAAAGAATGTCTAGCAATCATTTTCGGAACAAAGACCTTCAGACCGTATATCTACGGTCATCGTTTCACAATCATTACCGATCACAAGCCGCTGCAATGGCTTTTCAATTGCAAGGATCCAGGTTCCCGCCTAGTTCGTTGGCGTCTTAAACTTGAGGAATTCGAGTATGAAATTCAGTATAAAAAGGGTAAATTTAATGTAAATGCCGATGCCCTATCTAGATATCCTGTTAATCCCGTCCTTCCTGAAAATGACGTAGATTCAAATCAACCTAACGACGGATCTCACATTGATGCGTTAGATAAAGACCTCATGGACCTCCTTGTTTCACCTCCATCGTTTCAATTAGACAATATTAGTCCGGGTTTTCCCGAATTTGAACTGCCAAGCCCATTAGAGCCTAACCGAAACTTACCTGACCAAACAGTAGAACCACAACCTTCTACGAGCTGGCAAAATCCTGAAACCTTACCTGCAGTCATTCCAAATCCCGAAAATCCTGAAGACTTACCTGCTGTTATCCTTGACTCCGAAAATCCTGAAACCTTACCTGGCGGTATCCTTGATCCTGAAATCCCTGTAACCTTACCTGCTACATCACCGAATCCGGAAGGTGCAGAATCACCTGAAATTGTAACAGATGAAACCTATAATAAATTTCTAAAATCATCACCTAGACAATATAATACACACATCAAAGAACATAATGAGACCTTATTAAAATCAATACAAAAGTTAATCGTAATACCAACCTCTATAGACATGGATGAATCCATGCCATATGCCTGCGATGTCCTCAACAATTGCCCAAATCCTGAACGTGAAGAATTCCTTAAGTTAGAAAGATCACTGTGTTCATTCTTACCGCTAGTAATCGATACCAAGACATACATTTTCTTATTTACAAAGGTTCACCATTTTGACGATCATTCCTATCCGGATATCTTCAAGGCTCTTAAATATTTGCGTGATCAAGTAATGATGACATATCCAACTGTTAACGAAATTGCTATTTCCGATTTTAAGAATCCATTCGATAAACATTCTTTTGTTAAAATATATAATATGTTAACTTATCTCTTTGACGGAACAAATATCATAATTCACATATACAAGAATAATATAATTTATCCAACCCTTAGTGAAATTCCGAAGATTTTAAAAGAAAATCATGACCTACCAATTGCGGGACATTTAGGTTGCTCAAGAACACTGAATCGAATTAAGGAAAGGTATTATTGGAAAAACATGGGCTCTGACGTTGAAAATTACATCAAAAACTGTCAACTGTGTCAGGCAAACAAAGCCCTACGTAAAACAAATAGAGCGCCAATGGTTATAACGTCGACGTCAACATCACCGTTTGAAAGGTTAGCAATTGATATAGTAGGTCCCTTACCGGAGTCCGGCTCCGCCAAATATAAATTTATCCTCACCATGCAGGATGACCTAACGAAGTTTTCATTAGCTTATCCATTGCGTAGTAACACAGCCGAGGAATCAAGCGAATGCCTCGTTCATTTTATTTCCCTATTTGGAATACCAAAACATATACTTACTGACCAAGGGACTAACTTCACTGCAGATTTATTTAAAAGGACCTGCGAATTTCTTAAAATCAAGCAACTCTGGTCATCCCCTTATCACCCTCAAACGCAAGGCGCGTTAGAAAGGTCTCATTCTACGCTAAAAGAATATTTAAAATCCTATGTAAACGAAAATCAAGATAATTGGCCGCGTTATGTATTCACTTCAATGTTAGCATATAACTCCGCCGTACATTCCACAACTCATTATTCACCGTATGAATTATTATTTGGTCACAAACCTCATATCCCTAGCTCTATATACGATAGCTCAAATACTACTTACCCGGAATACGTAAAAATGCTACAGCATAGAATGAAACATTCGAGAGATAAAGCTCTAGAATTTATCAACAAATCTAAAATAAATTCCAAAAATTATTATGATACACACACTCGGGTTGTTCAATATAAGGTAGGCGATTACGTTTTATTAAAAAATCATTTAAGGCTGCGAAAAGCCCTATCACCGATATGGAAAGGTCCTTACAAAGTTGTGAAAATTAATGGAAATCATACACTAACATTATTGATAAATAGGCGCCATGTAACCCATCACTATGATGAAGTCAAGCTAGCTAATTGCCCCGGCGACGCCTAAATTATAAACTGTATTATCTTAATTATATCTTAGTTATACTAAAATATATTGTTTTATTATTATGCGTAATTTAATTAATATGCGTGACGCATAAACGTACTTTATACCTAGTTCTCTTCATCCCAGACACTAATATAATCATCATAGATAAATACTAGATTTAATTATAAATATTATATTATCTACACTCTATTTCCAGTGCAATGGCTCATGGTCACCCCGAATATGTACATCGAATCAACTCCAGTTCCGGTGTTTACTTTGACCCGATTGGGAAATTAAATATAAATGTAGGCTATTTAGATATAGTAACTCCCTTAGATATATCTTATATAAATCCGCATATAGCAAACATTAACTCGTTTTTAAGCACATTACGTTTCATATGTTACAAAATCCAGGCTCATTATCCTAATAACACTGAATGTAGTTATTTACTAGAACCTCTCAAAACCCGATATAATGACATAGTATCGGAGTATTCTTCTTTTTCTCACTTGATCAGTAGTAAGTTCAAACGAGGGGCTTGGTTTGCTGGTATTGGCACACTCTCCAAAACAATATTTGGCACTTTAGACGAAAATGATGCAGTAAAATATGATAACGCTATACAAGCTGTACAAAATAACGAGAAAAAACTGAGCTCATTGCTAAAAGAAAATATTTTAGTCACATCTTCTACCTTTTCTAAATTCAATTCAACATTATATGATATAAAAAGTAATGAGGCCAGTCTCGCAGAAGCTATCGACAAACTCTCTTCTCAATTTCAGAATTTTTCAAACCTTTCAATTAACTTAAATATTAAATCGAAAATTGATAATATATTAGCTCGTCTCGAAGCGTCAATGCTGACGATATCATTCCGATTAGAAGACATAACAAATGCCATCCTATTCAGTACACAAAACGTTTTACATCCGGCTATATTAACTCCCACGCAACTGTACCAAGAGCTTGTCGATAACTATAGACACATACCCGTAGATCGTAAGTTACCTTTAAGTATAGAATTAAATAATATACATTTGTTATTAAACATCTCTAAAGTTATTTGCTATAGTTTTAGTAACAAGATCATTTTTGTATTACGAATTCCGTTAGTTGGCATACAAGATTATAAATTATTTCACTGTTTAGCCTTACCTACTCCGCATAATGGAGATAAACCTAATTCCTTTAGTTATGTAATTCCTAGTATTAAGTACATCGCAATAACCACTGATAATTCATTATACTGTACATTAGATTCTATCAAATATTGCACCGTTATAAACCCAAATGAGCTCATATGTGACGTCACGAGTGTACACTCAACAACTTCAAATCCTCGGTGCGAAAGTGAACTATTAACAAATGTTGTAAGCGCCCTACCAGTCCAGTGCCATACAGATTTTATATTCGGAAATGTAACAATTTGGGAACCTATTTCTAATTATAACTGGATTTACGTGCAATTCCCAAAAGATAAATTATTTGTAGAATGCCGCAATAGAAATAATGTAATATTAACCATTTCAGGAACGGGTATCCTGAATATCCCGAATGATTGTGTAGCTCATAATAAAAATATTCGGCTTATACCTAAGTTCAAAGACATGTTTTTAAATGTAACGCCTGCTAATTCCGACTTTAATATAATTAATGACTCATGCTGTAATAATATAAGTAATTTTAAAACTGAAAGGAATAATGAGCCTCCTATGCATTTAAAGGATATTAATTTGGACATTTTTACAGTAAAATCAAAACGTAAATTTGAAACGATTTCGGACGACATAGACGAAATCATTAACCAACATCAAATAATTAAATATGAGACCCATTATTCTATAATTTTAATTCTAGTAATAAGTATAATAATTATTTTTCTATTTTATAAATTAGCTTTATACTTAAAAACCGGTAACTGTTCTCGTTTCCTTCACACACCGCCCGAACCTGAAAACATTCCGATACCAAATATCCAAGAAACCCCTCCGAGAAAATCCGTTTCATTAGAGAGTTCAACCCCTTTACCTAAGTCCGGACCTAGCACCAGAATTAATTATTAATTTCGTATTTTTCTTTAGTTCCGCTCCAAATCTAAACTACGTAATGTTTTAACCCCGTAGTTTAGACTACCCCCGGGAGGTGTTATGTTCCGAGACTGTATGCATTATTGCTTACAGCCATCCCTCTAACTATCCCGTCAGCACATTCCTTTCCCGCCATATTCCCTACGCATCGCTTATCCATCCGATCCCAGCCAGTCTACTTCCAACATCCTAAGAGCTCGGTTGCCGGCAAACCCATATAAATCTGTGTATTAACCACATATAAGTCTGTGTATTAATTATAGTGTTGTAACTAAGTTTTAAATAATAAATTCTTTTTTAAAAAGAGGTTTATTTCACCTCCCATAACAGTACGTTGATTTTGTAATTTCTCATTACGTTCCTTACTTTGTTAGATCAGTGTTTCTTTATGAACTTTTAAAATAGATAAATAAACTCAAAAAAAAATTAAATGTAAGTAATGATACAGCTCCTACTTAACTACAAAGATGTCCTTAAAAATCTGAAGGACCTGAATATTAAGAAGAAGAAATTTTAAATCTACTCCTACATCGACTACAAAATAAGTGAAAACATTCACTGACATTTAAAAATGGAAAATATTTGACGAGAAAATCTTCGTAGCATGTTCATACAAATGTAAAGGGCGAAGAATGACATTTTGAAATGTTTATTTTATCTTCAGGAATATTCCCTTGTCAGCAGAAATGGTGTTGTATATTCTCTGGTTTATTGACGGCTCTACAAATGTGAAATAAAAATTAAGGATAACTGTAGCAGGTACTACGCTACTACGCACGTAGCACGTAGATGTGACGTAGGCACGATCTATATTATTAAATTTTAGTAACCCCTGTTGTGAGGATTAAATAAAAATGATTTTATTATTATATTTTCCTATTTCACATAGTGTAAATTACTAACATAAATTTAAAGTTGTTATATTCTACACGATAGGAACGACGAGTAGTAGTAGTCCTGCTTGTAGTAAGTAGTAAGTAGGTACACTAATAGGTAGGTACTAAACTTGGCTTGCTTATTGGCAGTGTTAGAGTCTTGACTCTAACACTGCTCTTGGTAGAACTAAAAGTTTTGAGGCACCTACTGGCATTGAGACAACTGGTATTATTACCAGTAATTACCAGTAATCTACAATATTAAATTTACTACTTATCTATAACCGCTGCAGCTGATAATAATAACTACAGCATCTAGTAATGATTGGATTGTAACATAAACTTCAATATATTAATATTCGAAAAATTTACCGAGACTAGTAAAAATTGAAAATTCGAATGCTCTATCATGAGTGGCCTAGCAATCTAAGACATCGCCACTTTAGTACGCGGGTTCGAATGCCGTCTTAATTATAAAAACTTGTACTAAATCCCTTATTGCACGCCTCATAAGCGAAGCGTTGAGGTGGGTACTACTGTCACTTCGCGCAAAACATCTGATTTTTCAAACTTAAAATGTCTTTATGTATCATACATTGCACTTGTAAGATAATACATACACACACATATTAAGAAAAAACACTATTTTTAACGTTCATGATATTTTTGATGTCATTTTTGTTATTTAAACTAGTTAAAAAACAGTTTAAAAAAGTTCTGTCTTGGACGTCCGTGTGTCTGTATGTGCGGATCCTTTTTCGTGTTAACACGATAGCGACCGAAATACTTTACTAATCGAGTCTTTTTTTTTCTCTTACGCTTGAGTATGCTCAGGAATAGAACCCTTTCATTTTTCAGGGTCTGATTCGATGTGGTTTAATTGTTATTAAATAAACAAAAATAATAATTAATAAATAATTATTAACAAAAAAAATATGAGGCGTGCACTTTTGGATTTTCCAAATTATTTTATTATCTACTAGCGTTCCGCCCCGGCTTCGCCCGTGGTACCTACATGTTTAAACTATCCTATCTCTCAAGTTGTATCGAACTGCACATGGTGTGCGAATTTTATTATAATCGGTTAAGTGGTTTAGGAGTCCATTGAGGACAAACATTGTGACACGAGATTTATATATTATGTATATATGTATTAAGATGAATGATTTCTTGATAAATTAAATATCGAAGTATGTATTTTTATACTGGGAATCACGCTTCTTCATTATGTATTGACCGTCTTATTAGAGTAGGTATTCCTTTTTATTTATAAGTAATGTGTGTGAATTCAATTGTGTTAGAATTTTTATTTCAGTCATATTTCAGTTACATTTACTTGTGGGATAAGGGTTTTAAAATAAAATCACAATATACAAACCAACATTTACTTAATATTATAATGATACAATGTAGTCACGACCTGGTTCCGTACAAATTACGACAAAATATTTATTATCATCTAATAATTAAAACCCCAAATCAATTTGAACTTAAATGTATAACAGAAAAGGTCTTAATTTACTTATATGTACAACACAAATTTTGAAATAATACAATTTAGACGCTTACGTTTAAAATATTATTTACAAACACAGAAAACTGCAACAGAATGGTTATTTATTTTACGAATAATTGAGTAAATAGATAAGACTGTATTTATATGGAAAATAAGGCAAAATTATAAGTATGTACATAAAAAAAATACTTCTAGATGTATCACAGGAAATAAAAGGGTTTCCACAACATATTTTGATATATCAGAAATAATATGAATTCATAACTTAAAATAGTTCTTCTTAATATATCGATATAATATGAAGAAACAAGATGTATTCTTGCTACGGTGTTTTTACAAGATAAACAATAAGAAAATTAACATGGAATATATAAGTGCCAGGTCAAGTAAATTAAATTAATATTTAGTGTATCTTCGAAAACATAAGACAATTTATACATTACAAATAACTTAATTATATTAAGCAAACATTAAACCTTACAAAAATACATGCTTAAAAGTAGATTTCTATTATTAAACATGCTTTGTAGGGTGTAAATGTGTTTAAAAAAAAAAAAGACGTGTGGCACTCGGGGACTGCCGCGGTAAAGCTATTGCATGCTATGCCTTCAAGCCACACCTCCGAGCCCGTCGGAGTGGGGAGCGTGAGGTTTTTTCGTTACGGAATTTCTCGATTCGGTCCCCGCGCTCAAGGCCCGCGATATGCAATAGCTTAAAAACAAAATTTAAAAATTTATGACATTGAATAAATTATTGAAGATTATGGTTATTATTTTGGTTTATCTAATAAAGATGTAAAAACAACAGTATTCTATAGTGTAATTTTTACATAATTTGTTATATTTTGTTTTACTGAAAAGAAAAGCCTATCTAACAACCTAGGCAATCATATTTTACTTTGTGACCTTTTTTTTCATACTTCTCATAAAATTTTAACCAACACATAAGTAAGGAAAAACTATTGATCTTTTTTTTTATAATTTAAAAAGTAGATATAATTTTAACATAGAAGAACACAAATACTCATGACTTAAAGGTTAGATGAGGCAAGATTTTAAATGATACATATTTTTTAAACATAAAAATTTTGTTACACTAATACTGAAATAAATTTAAATATGTACTTATAAGCCTTTTTTGTATTTTTTATAATTACACAGAGTACAGAAAATCAAGAAAAATCAGTCATAGTTAAGCAAATTCATCACACAATACAATTTACATAATAATTATTATTAAAGCTTTTTATTATTATAATTTTGAAATCAATAATTCGTAGAGATCGAACATAAACTTTCCGCTTTTTACTTTACTTTAAAAAGTATTTAAAAATCTTTAATTCAATTCGGATCTTTATATTATTTTTTTATTAAAGATTAAAAAAAGATTTAACTGAAAGAGTCCCTTCATAATATAGAGCAGGCTCCAAGGAGATGTTCGTTTGCATAAATAGCGGACCTAAATCTGACTTCTGATATATATTGTATAGATCCCAGACATCCTATAGACAGATGTTGCCAACCAGTTTTGTGGTCCCCTTCCCCGCACCCCGGTAATTAAATATGGCATACAAAGAAAAAAATAAACATTTCCAAAACATGCCGCGTGGGGTATCAAATGAAAGAGCTTATTGAGTAGATCACGAATATATAGCATACTATAACATTTCTTTCACTTTCTCTAAGATTTTTTAGAAAATTTACGAAAATGGTCCATTTTTGAGTTAACTTTAAACCACTATAGATTGAAAACTCATGAATATATTTTTTAAATTATTATTTTAAATAATTAACAATAGTCCATTGTTTACGATGCAATAGTTTGTAATAAGTGAGCTATATGTATGTGGTGGATTTGATGACCCCACAAAATGTTTTAAATTGCAAGGCGCAACTTTCACTGAAGTTACCGATTTGAAATTTAATCACACAGAGGCTGATTCAAGAATGTTCTGCCATATTGCAGAGATAATTATTCTAAGCCCTGACACCGATATTTTTGTATTAGGCCTTTATTTCTGGCATAAACTTGAAAATATACTCGCCATCTTTGAATGCTCCCCCACTCCCCCATGCAACTATTTCACTGTACGAACTATTGAATCGTAAACAATGGACTATTGTTAATTATTTAAAATAATAATTTAAAAAATATATTCATGAGTTTTCAATCTATAGTGGTTTAAAGTTAACTCAAAAATGGACCATTTTCGTAAATTTTCTAAAAATCTTAGAGAAAGTGTAAGAAATGTTATAGTATAGCTATATATTCGTGATCTACTCAATAAGCTCTTTCATTTGATACCCCACGCGGCATGTTTTGGAAATGTTTATTTTTTTCTTTGTATGCCATATTTAATTACCGGGGTGCGGGGAAGGGGACGACAAAACTGGTTGGCAACATCTGTCTATAAGATGTCTGGGATCTATACAATATATATCAGAAGTCAGATTTAGGTCCGCTATTTATGCAAACGAAACTCCACTGAGAGTCCGGTCTAATATGGTTACGAACAGATTGCCAACCATTGTGAAATTACTCATTATAATTTTCAATAAAATAATGCTGTACATAAGTATTATATTTCATTAAACGAATAGAATTTCCGATCTTATTACATCAAATACCTTAAAATTTATTATGGAATATTAAAACAGACTAAGTAAAATTGAAACAAAATGTACTAGATATTAAAAATAGTAAGGTTTTATCAAATTATTTCACCCATCCTTGGGCATTAGGAACAAAATAATGTGACTGTGGCAACACCTAGAATTCCTTTAAAATTACGTGTGAAAATATGAAATGGTTTCTATCTACAAGCGCGGACACTAATTTAATTTACGATTATTAAGAATTATTAATAATCGAGCGCCCATTCGTTTTCTTGCAAGAAGGCGTCTACAACTTCCTTCATAGTGAAGTTAGGTATCAATTGATCTGCTGTTAACTTCACACGAGTGACGGGATCAAAGTGGCCGACACGCTGGAACAAAAAAAAGGTGAGGGTAGTCGGAAAAATGCAGTTTGTAAATACGAAGGTTACATAGAATTACCATTGATTGCCACATAATTTTCATAGAATTATTAAATGAAACAGAATACTCAAGTTCTTTGTACAATTAAGAATTTTGACCTTTAATAAACTTTATTCTTTTAAATTCACAACAATTTTGAGAAATACTGATTTTCGTTTTGAACGTCCAATTTTCATACATAACTGCTAGGAAACTGATTAATAAACGTTTAATATTTTAATAAGTATTTACCTCGAGGTGTTCTTCAATATCCTTCTTCTCATATGTGATACCGCTCGGAGTGATCACCGGCTCATTTAAGATCTCAAAGCTGATTTTACCGCACAAATAGTCTGGGACGTCGCGTTTCTGAAAACAATACATCCATACTTAATATTATAAATGCGAAAGTAACTCTGTCTGTCTGTCTGTTACGCAATCACGCCTTAACTACTGAACCAATTTGCATGAAATTTGGTATAGAGATATTTTGATACCCGAGAAAGGACATAGGCTACTTTTTATCCCGGGAAATAGGATAGGTTTTATCCCGGAAATCCCACGGGAACTGGAACTATGCGAGTTTTTCATCTATTGCTATACAATTCTCGTATAAAAATGTTAGTTACAATACTCCTCCGAAACGGCTGGACCGATTCTCATGAAATTTTTTGTGCTTATTGGGTAGATCTGTGATTCGCCAACATCTATTTTACATAACTGATAAGAGTACCTAAGGCAGAACCTTGCCGGGACAACTAGTAAATGCATAAACATTCTCAACGGTCGATACAATCTTTTCGTACCCATTTTATTGCGATTTATTGTTTTCGTATTATAATGCAGTCTCATGGGGATACGTGCATATGCAAGTGAACTTCATTTGACTTGTAAATTGCATTCTGAAGTATTTATAGAATGTTGTATCTTTTTGCATTATATCTTAACCCATTAAAATTACGACTATCAAGGACTCACGAAAAATCAATTAAATACTTCAAATAACTCCTGTCAAATAAGGGTCTATGTTCTTCTACGAGTCAAGTTTTAACAATCATCTTAGTAAGGTTGATAGCACAATGTGTAATTGTATTTCTAAGGTAGAATATAGTATCATAAGTGATTTCATACTGCGTTAACCCCCTTCAACTTTACATTATTTAGCATAACAATGGTGTTTCCTCACATATTGTGTCTTTATGTGATAAAATAACATTATTATTCATCTTATAGTAAGTACCCAATACATTAAAAAGTTATTAACATTTTGCAATGGACAATACATTTATTAGAAAATAGTGAGTAGGTTAAGAAGATACGTACATACAAGAATTTTTTAAGGTCTTTTCATCTCTACTGTCTTCACTTGTTCAACTGTCTGAACCCAGCCCTGCCACATTTTTTATTTACAACGGGAATCGAACCCAGAACAACCCCGCAAATTTAATTTGAGGTATACACTGCGTCAGAAACCTTATTTTTATATCTAATTCCACATCACGAACATTCCAATCCTTCGTGACAAAATCTACGTAACGTGGCTATATCTAACTGAATCAATATAACATCTTACCCTTCGCCGCTCGTCGATCTTGGAGAATAGATTGTTCAACTCGCTACTGTAGTTATTCTGTAAATATACATAGGTATTATATTTATAACTTAAACCAATTACCGTCGCATCCCATACGTGCCTCTCCTTATTTTTCCATATATACCATATTATACCTATAGAACAAAAAACCCGGCTAATGAATTAAGTCCACGCATCCTATAGTAATGCTATGACGTCACAATGACGTCATAATGGGATTATTCCTTTTGTGCGTGAGGTGGCCTGATGTATGGCCTTAGGAACATCTTATGCCTTCTGTTTTTAAACCTTATGACATAACGTTCCAAGATTAAAATGTTGTTGCGTTTGTATCTTAATCTATTTATTGTTATGTTTACAACGATTTAGTTTAAGATGCGTAAGTAAATCTGCAAGGTGAAGACGTTATGAGAAATGAATAGATTAAATTTTATTGTAGGCGGCATTTGAATCGGCTTCTTTCTTTTAACTATAGCAATCAGGGCCTAGTAGGTCAAGCCTCGTAGGCCACGGTCGAAGCGCCTCAGCGATATGCCACAAAATGATAAAGAAAGTAAATCAATTCTTTTAAAGAGAATTTCTAATAATGCAAAAGCAGGAATAAATTATTTATTTAACCGCCTATTCTAAATGGATTACTTTAAACGATTCAATATAAATTGTAAAATAATTAAAATCATTTGGCGCCAAATATCCGGTATATTTGCCGCCAAATTCTTATTCGTAAATTTATAAAAAAATGTAAAATCAAATCAATAAAACAATTCCCTATTTATAAATAATTAGTTACCAATATTTTATTGTCTACATTTTAATGACTCAGTTTGTAACATTGAACACTACTTAAATATATTTAGTTTTATTACAAGGCCAACGGAATTATTACTTCTTCAGTCCAATATATCTTGAATTCTTAGCTACTTATATATAAAGACATTTATTAAATTTACGTTTACAATACACTAAGAACTCAATCCATACTAATCCATACTAATATTATAAATGCGAAAGTAACTCTGTCTGTCTGTCTGTTACTCAATCACGCCTAAACTACTGAACCAATTTTCATGAAATTTGGTATGGAGATATTTTGATACCCGAGAAAGGACATAGACTACTTTTTATCCCGGAAAAATAACGCAATCCCGGAAATCCCACGGAAACGGGAACTATGCGGGTTTTTCTTTGACTGCGCGGGCGAAGATCGGGCGGAAACCTTAGTAACTTATATATTCTATATAAAAAAAAAAACATGCTTTAACAATAGAATCATCTAAAAGAAAAAACTTTTTATTGTTCTTATTATTCAGGATAATAAGATAAACTCATGAAGTTATTGTATTGCCACCGGTTCTTAATAAATGTAAAAAGTTTAATTTATATCTATTAACAAGTCAATAACTGCGTTAAAAACAACCGACTTCAAACTTGCACTTGCAACATTTACAAATACAGACAAAAATGCTCATAAAATAAAAACTACTGGGCCTATCCGAATTTTTAATTTTTATGGGACCAATTCGACACCATCCCGCATCGAACAAAAAAAGAATCACGTAAATCGGTTCAGAAACCACGGAGTAATCGGTTTACATACATAAAAAAAAAAAAAAAAACATACCGGCCGAATTGATAACCTCCTCCTTTTTTTTGAAGTCGGTTAAAAATGGGCCAAATTTAAGTCTTAATGAGTAGGTTACATACAAACATACAGTCCCCAGCTAATATAAGTATGTTGAAAGTTTAAAAAGTAATGTATACTCACACATTCCTCTTCAGCCTTTGTAATTTTTGTAGATGAGTCTTCCTCATTTAGATTTTCTAATTTAATTGATTCTATTCTACGCTGTAAGTCTTCATTTATTAACCTGGAACAAAATGGGTGATGTTTTATTTATTTATTTAACAGTTTAATAGTTGTAAAAATAGGAAACCTAGAACAACATACAAATAGAACAGAGTACAAATAATTTGGCGGCCTTATCACTTAATAGTGATCTCTTCTAGGCAACCACGGTAAAAGGTAACAAGCATAAAGATCACTATGAGATGTTTTAATTTTGTATTTTAAATTTTAATCTATTAAGGAAAGGAAATAGAAAATAATTTTATTGAATTGTTATCTATTTAGGAAATAAAATGGTAAATAACTCTACTTTGCTTCCTCGGTTCCTTGATCATACTATTATGGTATGGTAATCATTTTTTTTTATTGTAGAATGGATAATTTTACTCATTAACAGGAAAGCATTAGATTTGCATTGCATGGACTTGTTTTGTATCTCTTTTTTAATAATAGTTGTGAGTTGAACTCCTTGAATGCTGATGTTACGGGCAACTTGATTAACTGGGCTTTATTAATCGTGTATACTGCTTTTAATCCATTAATTCGCAACGCCTCACCAAGGCATGGAGACTAGGGGAAAAATCTCTACCTGTACTTTCGAATTTTCATCTGCACTCAGTTGGACAGCTTACAAGTGACGTCATAGTGCTGAATCTTATTATTTTATGCTCTTATATCATTCTAGATAGGTCACCTGGTGGTTCAAATGACCCATAAATTTTTCTACATGGGCCCGTAGTCAACTATTGCAACTATTTGAATGTAAACAATATGGTTTTTCGTATGAATTCAATTGCTTTATTTGTATTTTTTATCTATTAAGCCTTTGAAGAAATGGCTCTGCTGTGTGGTCATAGTAAGACTTTAAGTTATGAAGATTAAAAAAAAAATTACTTTTTAAGTAATGTTTTTACATCTTTGAAGCTGAAGAGTTTATTTGTTTGAATGCGCTAATCAAATCGAACTACTCGTCTGATTTGAAAAATTCTTTCAGTGTTAGATAGCCCATTTATCGAGGAAGGTAAATAACATTATGGGCTATATATCATTACGCTAAGACCAACAGGAGTGGAGCCACGCAGGTGAAACCGTGAAGCGCAGCTAGTTATAAAATATCTAAATGTTTATTGAGTAAACAATGTGTTTCATCAACATGCTAACTAAGTGCTCTAAAATATGTAATGCTTTTCTTTGTTTGTATTTCTTAATTTGTACAATAAAGTGTTTTTATTAATTTAATCTTAAATATTTGCTTACCTATTCAAATATGTCTGTAATTCAATTTCCTGTGATATTCTCTTTTCTTCTTGTACATTCCATCGTTTCTTCCTCGCAATTCTTATTTGAGCAGCAATGTCATCACCAAAGTTCAATTTTTGTTCACGAGCTAAGTCATTGGCTGAAAATCAATATAACGTTTAATTCTGTTTATTATCTTAAAATAATCTTAAGGAAGTATAATATGGAAGAAATAATTAATGTTGATAAATAATTAAACACAATGGGTAAAACTGTAAACAACTATGTTGTTGTTATAGTTTATGAAATAAAATATTAAGCATCTATGTTAGTTATTTATATAAATAAATAATAATAGTTATCAAAGTATATAAAATTTATTTATGAAGTTATATAATAATAATCCAGTTTTTTAAAATTTTCTACAAAAATATTTGTAAACAAACAAAAATTCAAATTGGCTTCAATGATTATTTTTGAATTGAAACCTACCTCTATGTAGATGTTTAATAGCCTCATCGTAACACTCCAGCTCAACTAGCGCCTGTCCTAAGAAGAAGTGTCCCTTTACTTGATTACTATCTATGTCTAAAGCCCGTCGACAGTCCTGGCAAGTGGCCTCCCATCTCTTCATTTTCAAATGGCATAATGCGCGATTTGTAAAGTATGTCGCAACTGACGGGTTTTTTATCTACAAAACCAAAACACTCTCAGAAAAATGTTTACATTTTAAATTTATACAAGATCATCGTCAATGTTTATCTTATTGGATAAAATCAGGCAACATCCATTCAACCGTAACAATTACACGTATATATTGGTAGGTGAATACTTACTATGGCTTTCGTATAAAAATTCATAGCATCCTCGAAACGACGTAGGCTAAAAAGTCTATTTCCTTGTTCTTTTAGCTCCTTGTCGGTCAAATTTGCAGTAGAATACATATGCTTACTCATTTTTATATGTTAATTTCCAAACATACGAAAACTAAATCACCGATTTCATTATATATTTTATAAAAATAATACTATGTTGTTGTAGTCTCTTTGCTCAGCAAGTTTGTACGATAGAATTATAAATCTAACACGTCTAGTTTTCTGTTTCAGAAAATAATTTTTATCAACTGACAGTAGACATGGGTAGGTAATGCGTGTAATAGTACAAAAGTAATATCACTTTGACACGTAATGCAACATCACGCATTACGCATCAGTTACAAACATCACTCGCATCACTCACTTTTTTTTATTTTGTTTTACATTTGCTTGCGTTCATTACAATTATTAACAAACAACATAAAGTACGTGGCCAAGTATGAAGGAAAATCAACTACATTTTTTAAATATTTACTTAAATTGTAATTTTACGATATGTAATAACTAATAAGTATTGCAGTTATTATTGCTATTTTTCAATATGATCTATAATACTTCACATATCACCATTAATATAATAATATAAACATTATAATATTATTAATGTCATCATTTCATTAAAAATCGATCGGGTAATGTGTGATGTTACGGAGTAATATCACTTCCGTAGAAGAGATGCGTGATGTTGCATTACTTTTTGACGTACTGTTTTGCGCATGTCTAACTGACAGGCAAGGCAACTGCGGACATATTTTACAGCCCATGACAATTTTGACATAAAGTATTGACATTTGACAGTGACAAATCACAGATGGCATATATTCGACCTCGACTGTCTGTAATGCAATGTCGCTATAGAAACCTAGAGTCTGAATTCAGAAAGCTTCTAATTTTTCCAAATTGAAAATGTGTGGCGTGCTTTCAGAATTCCGTATCGAAAAATTCAATGAAGTGGCAATGGTTTTATTTTTGTTTATTTTACGGCTAAGGTCAGCCACATACTAATGAAATACCTGTCTATAATCATATTTTCAAATTATTCATTATCTATCGTTAAAGTCTCACATATCTTAAAAATGACCTTATGACCTTATTTTTCAAAAATTGGTTGTATGCATAGAAATCTAAATAACAAGACACATAGAAGTGCTAAAATGTCATAATTCGTATGAAAACCGCTGTCGCCAAAATCAACACATTCAAACCGAAAGCTAAACAGTACACACAAGTAAACTATGCCTTTTATTGGACAGCTTGATTTTAGTGAAAACTAACTTATCTATTAAATTAAGCTTTTGAATATGTATCCTAACGCACGAATTTACGGTTTATTTTAGAATAACATCCCTAAGTATATGAGACTTTTTGCTCCAATACGAACAAACGTGATAATAAAAATGGTCGACTGTGTCATTCATTGTTATTTCGATTACTATGGTGACGCTCGTAATACTTGTAAATATTCTATAATTTTAAGGAAAAACGGCATTATTTCTAAAAAAAAATATTTTCCGATGAAATATTATTCCTTTATAAGTATAATTACAACTTGTGGAAGAATTTCCGCAATGGGAATTGCTGAAACACACCATGTATACACTCATACGTCTCCAGAGCAACTGAACAGTGACGAATGCACTGGTGTTGTGCAAATCACCTGAGTGGCGACAAGGTCACGCACGCTTACGACTTCTAGTGTCTTGTTATTTAGATTTCTATGGTTGTATGTAAAGTCTAAGTACTTACGATAGTTGAACGTGACAACGTCCGATTGTGCTTCTTTGTCGCTCGGTTCCGCGCTCTCGCTTACACTTCAAGCCTATGGAACGCCTCAGAGCGAGGTAACGCCGCATGAGTCATGTTTTTCGTGCGTGCAGCCGGCTTTATCGAATTATAAGACGTTGTCACGTCAAAAATAATTTACTATATGCAATTTTACAGAAATACGTCGAATCACGCGTGGTAGGGATAAGAAAAAGATGGCGCGTAACGGAAAAATGTCACGCGTAAAAAATGTTACACTAAATTTTTTTTCCACACCTGATAAAGAAGTTTCACTTCAAAAATTCAGGATCACAAAGTTATTACGCTATCTATTTTTACGCGATTATAATTATTTAGTGGGTGTGTTTGTGTTCTCTCTATAGAATTAATGTGTGTAAAGATTTGTGTTCTTGTTCACCATCTTAAATTTATATAATATCCAGAATACACATCGGACATACTATCAGATCAATCTGAAAATTAAGATTCTGAAAAATCTGATTGTGTGGGAAACAGTGAAATTGTACATGCATTTCTGTGTTTTCTAAATTCAAAGACAATTCCGCTTTAATCCCACAAAATATGCAAAAATCTTCACTTTACCTGAATCAATAAAAATGCACAATAGGTATATAATTATGTTTAAATAATAAATAAAGAACATACTGTAATTAGAGCTTTAATTATAATTCAAAAAGGAAACTGGTAAGATGGTATCTTTATCACTGGATAAAGAATTGCAAGATCTTTATTTTTCCAGCTGTAACGTTTATTTTCTAAGGCCTTGGTGGCATGTCTGAAACAAGCAAACTTAATTATTTATCTGTAGTATATTACTTGCTCTGTGACGTACTACGGTTATCTGTTTCATCTCTTGCCGCCAAGGTACGAAAAAAATATACGACGTTACTTAAAAAAATGATTTTCTTAGAGATATTCTGGAACTCACTTTAGAGTTGGATCCACAATGAGAGGAAAATCCAAAGGAACATTCAAATTGTGAACCAAAAGAGGACAAGGAAAGTTTAAATCACCTAACGGTAAGATTCCTTCAGATTCCTTTCTATTCTGAAACAATGAAAACAATAATACAACGTCTACCTTCTTTGTAAAAAATGATAATTAATTTAGTTTATGATAGAATTAACGATAATTTGAAATAATAATTTGAGCATAATGTAATGCGTAGGTTCTATAAATCTGGTTCACATTTAAATAATTATTATCAGCCCATAATATAATATAACCGACAGTAAGGTACATAATATTGTTATAAGTACAAGTATTTACTAACGTCGTGGCCGACCAATTTTTTGCGCAATTTCAAAATGTTTGAACACCATTTCCACATGTTTTCATCAGCAGCCCCACGTTGATCCAAACGCTCGTGAAAATCGAACATTTTTCGAATTGGTTTAAGGGTCTGAAAGAAACAAAATCAATGAAAATATTTTATTTAAATACTTATAATACCTAACTATATCCTAATATTTGTTCTCAAATTAGATTATGTTATCATCAAAATAAAAAAAAGAATCCTTGCAATACATTTGAGCGTCATAATATGATTGTGTGTCTGCCATCGTAAACGGATAATTATAATTTTATATGCTTTGAAGGATTTGTACGTAAGTATGATAGAAACAAAGTAAATCCACTTACAGTTGGTGGTGGCCTTTTCACCTGTTTCCTCCAATCGGCAATATTAGCCGATTTTTTGACTGGCTCTACACTAATTGGTGATGTTATATGATAGGTGTCTCCATCGAGCGTAGACGTATTTGTGCAAAGCTCAGACCCGCTCACCATGCCTAGTTCTTGGTCGTGACGTAGTATAATTTCCTAATAAAATTGTAAGTTTTTGAATTGTTTGTGGGACAAGTTTATCGTCCCTAATATCAGAAATAAAGATATTAATGCTTTCTTAGTAACCTATTTTAAGCAATTTAGATAAAATCGAACATTGGAATTTAACAAGTAATTTATTATGGTCGATTCAATCGTAATTTCAAACTAATCAAAGTAATAAAACGAAACGTGTTAAAGTAAACACGTCTACGACAAACAATTATTCAGTAACGAAAAAAATATAGTAACTAATATACCTATGTAAATTATAAAAAAATACTCACTCGCAATTTTTCTATATCCATATTGATCTTTTGTCTAGCCAGCATATCGGCTTTGATCTCATCAAGAAGAAAAGCCCAATATCTGTTCACTCTTGATATTTCCGTATACTGCGTTTGAGGCACGTATAATAGAATACGTTTGGCAATGATTGCTGGTAGAAGCTGAATCTATAACAAGCCGAAAATTTTAATGTTTAAAGCTAAGTATTTTTAAATGAACGTTAAGTTCTTAGTTAGTAATGCCCAGTTTGTAAATAAATAGCAATCAAATGCATACAAAATCAACAGTTTCCAAACTTTCTGGCTTCGGTCTATTCACTTTCCAGATGGTCTTCTTGGTGCCATCTTTATACATCATTTGTAGTTCCTCCAGCTTGAAGCTATCTCGGAGTGATTTTATAGTAGAATTCCAAGTGGCCAGATTTATTTCCAACTGAAAATCGTAACATGTAAAGCTCACCTTTAATTTTTTTCTTGTGTATGCGTTGTTTATATGTAATAAAATTTTGGATAATATATCTACTATACAACCAAAGAACTATTAGAAAAACGTATTTTACCTCTCTTTGGGCTTGTCCAGGTAGTGGAGCTTGACTTGACGTATTTAATGACGTCTTACGACGCGGAGTTTCTTTTTTGACCTTAAAATATTTTAATGCATTATGATAACATTTTTTTTTATATACATTATAAGCAAAAATAACGTCATACCTATTTAATAAGACGTGTATGTTTTATTCATTTGATAACGTAGCTTAATTACAACGTAATAGACTTTACAGGCTTTATAGGCTTTATCTTTCTCCGTGGTTTCACCCGCATTGCTCCGCTCCTGTTGGTCTTCGCGTGATAATATAAAGTATATAGCCTTCCTCGATAAATGAGCTATCTAACACCGAAAGAATTTTTCAAATCGGACCAGTAGTTCCTGAGATTAGCGCGTTCAAACAAACAAACAAACTCTTCAGCTTTATAATATTAGCATAGATTTGAAATTACCTCAGTCGGAACAGCCTTTGACTTCTCTGCTGGTGGTTCATTCAAAACAACACAGTCCATCATGTCTTGTAACTGTTGTTGGCGATGTCTCTCAAATATCTGCTGGGCTCTAGTTAGTATATCCCACATAAGTGGACCACCTGATACCGTTAGTAGTTCAGATAGAACTAATGCTTGTTGGTCCTAAAATTTTAAAACATCATAGAGAGGAGAAATATGAACTATAGTGTGCCGTTATTTTTATGAAAGCTGAAAGTATAACAAGTACTTTTCTATCATAATAAAAATTTGTCCGGATGAGGGACTTCTTCAATTATTAGATTATTGTCATTAACTATACATAGTTATCAATATGTTGTCTATTCTGTTTTGTTGAAATCAATATTCAAATTATAATACTCACAGATTTCAGAGTCGAAAACCATTTGCGATCATTAACCATAGCTTCATTTAACATAGAAAGTGGCAGTACGGTTCTATTATTATCCAGAGGAATCTGATCATAACTACTCCAAATTTGCTTTCTACAAAGTAAGAAGAAGCTTTTGATAGACATAAACATAAATTATAAGTAGGTACGCTTTATACTTTAAAGCTTAAAATATAGGTAGTGCTCTTGTTCTTTAGTTTATTACATTACTGATAAAAATATCATTATGGCTTCATAGTGCATACTTACTCGCTTATAGAAGATATTGCATCTTTAGGCTTGCAATTCCAAATAGACTTCAGTAGAAGCGATAGAGTCCAAACGCTTTTAACATTTTCTAGCAATGTCATTAGGAAATGCATCTTATTCTTCCACGATATGCGCATGTACCAATATTTTGTAGTGAGAAGATGTTTACTAAATTCTATAGATTCTTCGTAATAGTCGTTTTTACCTTTAATAAATTTAGGTGACTAAATTTATATACTTACCACTAGGTATTTGATAATCTAGATTCTAGAGCAAGGACAATTTATGTGAATAAACTTGTTTTCTGTGTGCCTCGTATTGATATTTCGGCTCTTATTCTACTTTTACAATTTGCTTAAAATAATGAAAATTACCTGATATCATCTCTGTCAATATCAATTCATCTAATAAATGAACTTGTTTCGATACATCGGCAAATGTAGTCATATTATAATATGTAAATTTCTTTAAATTGCAAATATACAAAGTTTAAATAATAACAACAATTAAAAATTCATTTCATCACTGACATCTTAATATGACAAAAATATTTTTTAATTAGTTATGTCGTATTTTTTCTTTTACTCTATTAATGCGTATAGCCTGAATAATTTTGGTCAATAAATATTTTTCCCTAATGTTAGTTATCCATATTTGTTTTAATGTTAAATTATCCATATTTTGTAATAGAAAAGTAACATAACAGTTAGGTAGATCTAGCGCTAATTTCGTCGCCTACTCCTATCTCTAAGATCCCAGGGTCGACCTTACAATGGCTATTATGTAAGCAGATTGTATACAGCAATATTCCAGTTACAAATCCGACGATGTCTGACCGACTGTCAGTTGGAAGCTGCAATGACGCGCGTAGACACGCCACCCCAAGCAATTTCAGTTAAACCGAAAAGTGCAAACCTGTGCCGGTTCTTATCAATAATAACTATTACAGCGATCGCAATTTCTTTGTACTTTATTTACAAAAAACCATTCGATTCACTGGGTGATCCATCCGATCAAATTGTAATTCAGAATATCCCTAAATCTTATTCAAAGTTAGAGACTGTTGATCCTGAGGAACGTGATGTTTTCGAAGGATTTCGCACGTCGTTTTTGCCTCCAAATGATGATTTTATGGCAAGACGGTACGCCGACAGCAATACTGAGACTTATTACAATGTAGCGAATGACCAAATTCAATCAGGAAACAGAAAAAGTATCCCACCCAAAAGGATTAAACGCAGAAGCCAATTTAAATTTACATCGGAAGAAGACGAGTAAGTGTAGTCTGAATAGTATTATAAACACGATTTAAACAAAATCTAGTCTACTTTCGAAAACGAAACAAAACATCTAGTAATAAATTAATGAGATATAAAAATGATGATTGTTAACAGCTACAGCATAATAAACATATACCTACTTACTTACTTTAAATCATAGAACTGTAGTTGCATTGTCTTAACCATGGAATCACACTTCGGTATGTTAACGAGACAATTAAATCCTTACATACATACTCATAATATGGAATTATGGCATTGACACCAATTTACGAACTAATTTAGTTGCTAATGGTTTGCTTATAATTAAAAAAATAACATCAGAAGGTAAAAATAATATTTATCGTTGTCCAACATTACTATTTTTGTGTTATCCATGACTTTTTACGCCCGGCCGATTCTCGTCAGGTTCAAAAAAAAGGAAAAATGGAACCATCCCTATTATAATTAGGGCATGCACCCGGGTTTACCCGGTTCCGAAAAACCCGGGTAAACCCGGGTTTTTTTATGTTCTTGAGAACCGGGTCTGAATAGTATGAAACCCGGTTCTCCCGGTTCCGACCAAAATATTAAAATATAAAGTATTATTCATATTTTGCTGCATTATTTTAACAAATTTATTCTATCTGGCAATGTCAGAATCACGTGCATCGCGAATTTTCGTGCCACGCCTCAAGCGTGGCTCTGATTGGTTGTCTAACCTTAGATGCTATAAGTTTCCCACGGGTGTATTACTTTGAAAAGCTGTTGATTTTACTGTTTCATATAATGATCCAGTCATGTTTTTGTTTTTGGTATCAAGCTGAAATTTATATCGAATACTCAAGTCTTCGGTCAAGCATCAAGTGCTGTGAAAAAGTCAAACTCACAAGCCAACGCATCAAAAGATACAGCCGTAAATGCTGAAAATTTCCGCAAATTTCGACATTCGCATGGGACTCAAAACCTACAGGGTACTTCTCATGAGAAGTACCCTGTAGGTTTTGAGTCTTCACAGAGCCTTTAAATTTGGTAAAAGTAAAGTCTTATAACACAGATAAAGGAGAAAATGTTAGAAACATAAATTTTAAAGTTACAACATTATAAAAAATAGGTTTGTGCGGAGCCCTCGGAGCGCGAGTCCGACTCGCACTTGGCCGGTTTTTTGCTTTACAGTTTATGAATAAGGAATGAATAAGGTTTAAGTTTATAATATGTGATATTATGATAACAAGGTACTTTTATAAGACTGATAAATAAAAAGAAGTATTGAAATTTTGTTTCTTTATTAATTTAATAAAATAAGACACAAGCCGCGTAAAATAAAAGGCCCATCAGGTACTTTTACAGTTACTTTTGTTTAATTTCGTATTTTTTTCTTAGGTATTATAAAAGAACCGGGTAACCCGGTTCTACCCGGTTCTGAGATCAATTTGGAACCGGGTTTCAGAAACTTGGAACCGGACTCGGTTCTGCATGCCCTAATTATAATATTATTAAATAATACTAAATAGTTTATAACAAGCATTATAATAATTAAAGTGCAATATGCAAAATACGATAGTTAATATTTAAACGTTCATATTATGTACTATGTAATATACTGCAAAATATGTAGGTACCTACAACGCCGGTAATGGGTAAATAATAATATTATGCAAATATCATAATCATGCATAAGATCATAAGATATTGTTTTGGTAGGTTGTTGGAACTTTAATTACCACATTCCTAATGCAATAATAGGGCCATTACCTTGAATATCTACCTATAAAATTAACGATTTAAAGTCTCATGATAAATCAAAACATAAATTCAATTTTTACTTTGCATTGTTATTTATTTATGGATTGCAGTTTAGACTACAAAACAAAACATCACTTTATTAGTTCCACTTTACTCCTCGTAAGAAATAAAAACAAGTAAGTATAGGTATGTATATGTAATTATTGATGAAAATTGTCAATTGTAAGATCTCCATTAGACAACGGTTTTGTACGAAAAATGTTCAAAAAAAACTTTAGAGCTAAAATTCTTGAAGCCTACAAAGTGAACCAAAAGTGTTAATGATTATAAACAATGTGAATTTTATGTATTAAATTAAATTATTAAATGTAACATTTTCAACCAAGTTCTTTTTAGAGAATATCTCTCCGACCAAACCGAAGAGGATGAAGATAACAGCGAAATAGAAGAAAGTAACGAAAACGATCCTAACGATCAATACGACGATGATGGAAAACTGCAAAGGTATAACAAGACAATATGTTCCCTAGCAATTTATTTAACTTATTACATAGGAAATGTTTCTGTTATCGTCCTTGCAAACTGCATCAAATCCAATATGATTGTTTATTCTATGACACCTACTATAACTTATTTTTTGGGCTTTTAATTTCACATGTTTTATGTTAACATTAAAGATATTAGTCATTTTCAGTAATGAATTTTCGTATATGTATGACTGTATTTATCAGTGTAGTGCATCCTGAACTATACGTTGACCGTGGCCCCTTGGACGATGTGGAGCAAGTTCGCAGGCAGCCCGAGTTAGAAGAAGGCGAAATGAGCTCAGCAGCGCATGTGTACAAGCCTGTGCGTTCGTATGCTGGTAGGTTTAAATTATCTTTATCAATTGTATTACGTGTTTTGTTTAAATATTTCAAATTTCCTTACTTATCCATAGGAACAGAAGATTTTTCACGGTGATTTTCCTCTAGTATTGTTAAGTCTCAGAACAACTTTGCTTCCCGTATTTTTGCATAACAAATTAAAATCAATGTCACTTATCAAAAACCCTCATGAAAATGTACTATCTTTTAACTACCTATCTTATGTATAGTGGCAAACTATTTTTGGCGGGTTGCTATACGTACGACTTGTATAAAAGCATTCGTCCCGAATTGACAATAGGTTATGCATACTACAACGTGCTACGCTCACGCCCATTATCCAATTGTGGACTCGTGTAAAACGAGTCAAGTTCACGTCCGAATCAAATGAAATTACATGTCAACATTATTATGAAAAATGCGAAAGAAGCAATGTACGATTTATGTACCTAGTTATAGTACCTAATGATGGAAAATCTGGCTATTAATAGCACAAATTATTATTAGTATAGAATAAAAGCTTGATCCCAATTAAAATATAGTAAATAATAAATCTATTGAGCCTAATTATTCGAAAATCTTGAAAAAACAAACTGTTAATTTGATAATCGTTAAAGTTCCTCTTAATTACGGCTTATCAAACTTAAAACAATGGTGAATTACCCACAATAAAGAAACCGATAGTGTCATCTTTGGTAATTACATCATTACTTTATCAGGTATTCATGCATTTTGGAAAGGTCAAGGTGACCGCGACACAATAAGGAGCACTCAAGCAAAAATAATGACGCAATACATGGACGCTGAAGCCGATCCTTGTCATGACTTTTATCAATACGCGTGCGGTAACTGGCCTGCTCTTAATCCTATTCCAGCTGATAAAGCCGGGTAAGATTTTAAAAACGATCTAAAATAAGAAAATTTCAATATAATAACTCTATCTTGCTTTTCAGTTATGATACATTTGAAATGCTTAGGGAAAACTTGGACGCAGTTCTCAAAGATCTGCTTGAATTTAAAAAATCTGAATACGTCGCGTCCATTTATCCGGGCCCACATTTAGATCTCGAAGAAAGCTTTCTGAAAGTATTAAGACCCTCAGAGTGCCCCATTGAAAATATTAATAACATGCGTATAGATATAATTTTAAACAAACCAGATGATGTTTCCGATAATGTTAACGAACAAGCTCATTACGAAATAAATGATGACAAAAACAAATCAGAAATTATTAATCGTATTAGAAGGTATTTGGACAAAATATCGACAGTTGACAAATCTCTACCTAGAATCAAATATAACATTCACGAATATTACTTTGATAACAAGAGAAAAGGAAGGAGTCGTTTAAAGAGGCAACACAGACTAGTGGAACACATTAATCGAGTTAACAGAATAAAAAGAAAAAAGTTTTATAAAAGGGACTTAATGCAAGGAAGACGATTACTAACAAAGAAGCGAGTCAAAAGACGGCAAGGCATTGATGACGTCATTTCTCATATAAAACGTATGCCTCAGAAACCTGACTCTATCGACCCAGCTCATGGCGATGCTACTTTAAAAGCAAGATATTTGTTCAAATCGTGTATGAATCATGAAATATTAAAACAGAGGGCCCAACAACCACTTCTAGATTTATTAGATCTTTTTGGTGGTTGGCCTATACTAAAACCTGATTGGACTCCTGGGGCTTTTGATTGGCTAGAACTAATGGCCAAATTACGATTGTTCAATAACGATATTTTGATATCCGAGTGGGTTGGACCAGATATTAAGAATTCGGATGAATATGTCATACAATTTGATCAAACTAGTTTAGGTAAAATTATATCCAAAACATTATTTTTAATTCATAAAATGGCTGTCTCTATTTATTTTTCAGTCTTCATTATATACGTTATTCTTTTGTACTAGGATTGCCAACTCGAGATTATTTTCTACAAGGATCAAACAGGGTATATTTGGAGGCATACAAAACATATTTGATAAAAATAGCAACTTTACTTGGAGGAAAACCTGGTTACGTGAAAGCTAGTGCAGACAAGCTTATCGATTTTGAAATCAAGTAAGTGACATTTACCTTATATTTTTTAAATCTTACTAAGTATTTTTGTTGTTATTAATATTTACGTATTGTGTATCTAATGTTACACATTCATTATTTCAATGTAAATGATATAGTTTATAAGCAATGCGGCAATAGTAACTAATTAAGCATACAGAGAATATACAACAAACAAGTAAAAAATCAATACATTCCTTGTAATTACATTTACATAATTATCTCCATCTTAAAATGCAATTAATAGTCTTCCATAGATAATAATTTATAATTTATGTTGTATTTTCTATTACCATTTTCATAAAATTATAATCTACTTTGACTCGGTAAACGTTATTCTAATTTCTACGGACACCATATTCTATCACGTCGCAACGGATTCATTAAATGTATTATGATGTTTGAGTCTGAAGGTAGTTAGGAAGCTAGAGTGTGACAGAGATTTTAGGGGTTTTAACAAAATAAAATTTATACAGATTTCTTTCAACAGATTAGCAAAAATAACCTCAGCGCCAGAGGACAGACGCAACGTATCAGAACTGTACAGGAGAATGACGTTAGCGAAATTACAAACTTTAGTTCCCGAAGTCGATTGGAAGAGATATTTGTGTATTGTTATGAATAGAACTGTGCATTCTGAGGAAACTGTTGTTCTATTTGCCCTTAATTATGTTCGGGTAAGGGTTTTTATTGATGTTAGGTATGTATTTTTGGGTAAAGAGATTCTTTGTAAAATGTAGAGCAGGGGCATTTAACGTAATTTTTTTCCTTTTTTGTATTATTTGTGTACCTAATTATTTTTATTATTTGCGTATTATAATTGTGACAATTATTAATGCAATATGAATTAAAGTTTGAGAAATAATCGCAATGCCTGCCAAAATCTATGCGCAAAATTTGATGCCGATGTTTCACTCACCTTAAAGAAAATGTAGAGTCCTGTAAATCCTATAATTGTGGAAACTATATATCGTCTTAGATTTCATATACAAATACATTTAAATATTCTCAAAACACCTCTACAGCCTCGTATTCATGGTAAACATTTGTCTAGCAACAGTTGACCAAGAATGTTGCTTGAAACTTTGTTTAAATGTTGTCATTGGCGCGAACATTCAAAAATCTAAATTCATTCCAACTATACCGTCACATGTTCAACTTTCCTATCCCATTCCAAAATCACAATCCCATCACGTGTTCCAACTTCCACCTGACCAAAATCACGATCCCATCACGTGCAAGTCTATAATCTGTCAACAATTCGACAGCACTTGGTGCAATTGATAGAGGCGACGGATCCGAACACTTTAGCGAATTATCTGCTCTGGCGGTTTGTGCGGCATCGCGTTAATAACCTGGACGACCGCTTTCAGTCTGTTAAACAACAGTGAGATTTTTTATTATTTTTTTGGAAAAAATTTATTTCAAATGTGTAAAAAGGAAAATTCTCTATACAAAAGTACCTATATTTTCAAAGGTTCAGTTAAATTACTTTTAACATATATAAAATACTTGAAAATATTTTATGCTATGTAATTAAATCACAGTATGTATCTTAAAGCATAACAAGCTCCTGTTAAATAAACTCTCATTACAAATAAAATGTATTCCTAAAATAGTACCTAGAAAAGTGCAAATTTCATATACCCAAACTGTTAACCTTCCATTACGATCCAAAAACTTTTCAGATTCTACTTCATACTATTCGGTCGAGAACAATCTCCACCACGCTGGAAGAATTGTATATCCCAAGTAAACTCAAACATGGGTATGGCCCTTGGCTCAATGTTCGTTAGAAAGTACTTCGACGAAATGAGCAAAAACGACACACTAACCATGACGAGGGAAATCCAGCAATCATTTAGAGATTTACTGCACATGACCAATTGGATAGATGATGAGACGAAAAAACTAGCGGCACATAAAGTTGACTCTATGATGCTTAGAATAGGTTACCCGGACTTTATCCTGGATAGAATTGAGCTGGATGATCGGTATAAGGAAGTGAGGATACACCCGGATAAATATTTCGAGAATATCCTGAATATATTGCAGCATTTGACCAAAATGGAACAGTCACGGTGCGGTTTTATTTTGTTTTGAACGAAGTTTGAATAGAAATGTAGAGTAATTATGTAGAGACTTGTTAATTTTAAACTTTCATTAACAGAATTTAGTTTAAATTTTTAGTGTTTTTTTCTTTGTCATATAAATATATAAGAATAAAATATCATAAAATATGATTTTGTTCTGAACGGTTATCGTGCCCTCTTACAGCAGTACTAATTGCCATCCCATCTAGCACCACCACTTTCCCACACTAGATTTACTACTGCTATAAGACGTCACAGTTACCCCCAGGTGTTTGTACATCTTAAACAGTTACTAATTTAATTTAATTAATCCTGGTCTACAGTGTACATCTCTACAAATAATTTAAGTCATCCCTACAATTGACAATATAGATTATTTTTAGACCAATTTAAATAATATTTTCCATTTAATTCTTCCATTAAAACACAGCATAGGCCAACCGGTAAACAAAACGCTCTGGAACACAGCGCCCGCAGTAGTGAACGCGTACTACAGCCGCAACAAGAACCAGATAATGTTCCCGGCCGGCATCCTGCAACCGCCGTTCTATCACCGGCACTTCCCGAGATCGCTCAACTTTGGTGGCATCGGGGTTGTTATTGGTGAGTTGTGCTTGTTATATACAGTATACAGTATATAGCAAGTACGTAAGTACGCAGTAGTGAACGCTACAGCCGCTACAATATTTTTTTTACTGCTGCAATCGATTCAATCAAAATAATGATGTAAATCTATGAATAAATGAATTTTGATTGAATGAATTTTGATCGATTTTTTCTATTCTTTAAAAAAAATGTATATTTTAACTTTTCAAACTAATCACACCCGACTTTTTCCTTATTTATCCTTATTCCAGGTCACGAAATAACCCACGGATTCGACGACAAGGGTCGTCTGTTCGACTGCGAAGGCAATTTACACAGATGGTGGTCGGATAGCGCTATAGAGGCGTTCCACAAACGTGCGCAATGTCTGATCGATCAGTATGGACAGTATGTGGTGCCGGAGGTTAATATGAAATTGGATGGGGTTAATACACAGGTATGGAAAATTGTATAATTGTTATTTTACTAGCTTACCGCCCGCGGCTTCGCCCGCTTTGTCTAAAACCTAATAAATTATATACTAAAACCTTCCTCTTCAATCACTCTATCTATTAAAAAAACAGCATTAAAATCCGTTGCGTAGTTTTAAAGATTTAAGCATACAAAGGGACATAGGGACAGAGAAAGCGACTTTGTTTTATACTACATATTTAGTGATGATGCATATTTATCGAATTGAGTTTCCTAAAACTTTTTCTCGCAACCTTGCTTTGTCTTTTCGTGGTCTTTTCCCACAATTTTCATCACTATTATACAAATAATTTTTCTTGCGTAATAATTCCTCTCATTTTCTTTAAAAATTCATATTTGCAGGAAAGTTTACCTTAACAATGAGAAAAGATAATAATTAATTCCAATTTCTACTTTTCCTTGCATCAATTGATAGTAAAGATTGGGAGATAGTTGAAAGAGTAACAAAATGATAAGTCGTATTTATAACAAAAATTACTACGTTATGAAATTTCGTATTCCAGGGTGAAAACATAGCAGACAACGGCGGTGTGAAACAAGCGTTCCACGCGTACCAACATTGGCTCAGACTACACGATGCAAGCGATGAAACTCTACCAGGCCTCAATCATACACATACACAGCTCTTCTTCCTTAACTTTGCTCAGGTACTCTATGTAGAGATGTAGAGATAATGGTTAGAGCTATCATAATAATATGTACAACTATATGACGTACTCTATGTAGAGATCGACTCGGCTATTATATTAAAGTTATTAAGAGATAGAGATAGAAGCTGTCGGCTCTATCACACACTGCTCTATAAATAAATGAGTTCTATTCTAGCAACCGCCAACTACTATATTATACAGGGTGTCCCACTGTTGGTATTCTAAGCTCAAAGGAGGTTATGGTTTTGCATACGCCGAGTTCGTAAAAAATACTTATAAAATTCCAGACGCATTTTTTTTTCAAACAGATAAATTCTTAAAACTCTATCAGCCGTACAAATAAACGAGTTATAACATTTTATGCAAAGAATAAACTAAGAATAAGGAAAAATCATACAAATAAACACGAAATAAATGTAACCTAGTATAACTTCGTAATAAGTATTCATACTAATGCTATTCCGTCCTTATTACGGCTACCACCCTAGTATAAGTCTGACATAACCGAGTTATAACATATCTTTTAGTACATTGTGCTGTGTTTTACAAGTTTTAGAAGCAATTTTCAATCTAAATTTGAGATAATAGCAATGAGAGTAATACGAGAAGTAGAAAAAGTTGAGCAAATTAATAATTTCATTACGTACCTATTGAAATGGAAAATTTTGTATGAAATGTCAAAATAATTTGGAAAATCCAAAAGTGCACGCCTCATAATTTTTTTTTAATAAATATTTATTAATTATTATTTTTGTTTATTTAATAACAATTAAACCACATCGAATCAGACCCTGAAAAATGAAAGGGTTCTATTCCTGAGCATACTCAAGCGTAAGAGAAAAAAAAAGACTCGATTAGTAAAGTATTTCGGTCGCTATCGTGTTAACAAGAAAAAGGATCCGCACATACAGACACACGGACGTCCAAGACAGAACTTTTTTAAACTGTTTTTTAACTAGTTTAAATAACAAAAATGACATCAAAAATATCATGAACGTTAAAAATAGTGTTTTTTCTTAATATGTGTGTGTATGTATTATCTTACAAGTGCAATGTATGATACATAAAGACATTTTAAGTTTGAAAAATCAGATGTTTTGCGCGAAGTGACAGTAGTACCCACCTCAACGCTTCGCTTATGAGGCGTGCAATATACGAAATTATGAAAAACCCTTTTGATATTTATAATGATTTATTTATTTACAACACGCGCCAAACCATACATACATAAAACTTATTTCTAAACTTATCACAATAATATACACTTTCGTTGAAAATATAAATCTTCTAAGCCTGGAGTTGTATGTTTTGAGTACCAGTTATTTGGCAACTCTCTATCTCAAGGTGGGTTTATCTTCTGTTCTCCAGATATTGGATAGCGTTATCTATCATTTGCTTGCATATTTAATGATATATTTAAATTATTTCCAATAAATATTTAAAAAATAAATAAACAGAACATCGTATGATGAAACTTCACAACAAATTCGACGAAGTCAAACGAGCGTCAGCAAAATGACAGCACCAAGGCTTAACCGTAGACAATTTCAATGTTTTTCATAATTTTGTGAATGAATTGCGACGTTGCCACTTCGCGCCTATTGCATAGCGTGAACATAGTTACATCGACGTTATTCCAAATTTATTTGTAAGAAATTATGACATCCATATTCTTTATTTATTCTTATCATATCTATGCATTGCATAAGGTTTGAATAAGCAAGTTTTTATTTGTACGGCTGTATGTGTACACCCATAACAAGCAACAGGCCCAACTTTACCACCAGCACGTGAGCTTAAGATTATGTTTTCATAGACAAAATGCTCACATTAGCGAAGCGGTATATGCCGGCTGCGCGAAGCTAGAGAAGAAAACATGGTTTTTCCGGAAAAATTTAGCAAAAATTTTTTGACGTAATTTTTTTGTTTAAGTATTTTTTAAGTGATCAGTGTATGCAAAACTACAAGTCTCTTCGCGCTTAGTATACCAATAGTGGGACACCCTGTATAATCGATCATAGGGATAAGAGAGCTATGCCTGAGATGGTTTTATTTATCATGCCGTACCCATGCATGTAGAATCCAATAAATGTCTAATAAACTGTATCTCATGGAGTGGAAAGCGTCGATCTCCTATAACACTGGTCTAGTACCTATTTTAGTTGATGTCGTGTCTCTTTATTTGTAAACTTATATAATAGATCCATCTAAATATTTTCTATTCAAACTTTATTTTATTTAAGGTAATTTACGATAATCACAGGTATGGTGCGGTGCAATGCGTCCAGAAGCGATGCGTAACAAACTGAAAACGGCCGTACATTCTCCGGGACGGTTCAGAGTTATCGGCACTTTGTCTAATTCTAAGGATTTCGCGAGGGAATTTAATTGTCCATTAGGTTCTCCTATGAATCCTGTACAGAAGTGTAGTGTATGGTGAAAGAACGAAATAACAAGTTTAGAGAATATAAATTATAATAAACATAGATGGGTATTACCACAAAACAATTTAAACACAGTCTAACTTTAAACCAGGGATCTGTCACTTTAATAGTTGTCCATGTGAAATACGACAAAACCAGATTAAAGAGAACCCGCGCTTAAAGTTAAACCCTGTCTAAAGATTTTTGTGGTAAGACAGAAAAATTTTGATTTAAAATATGTCCTGTTATGAGATACAGGCTTTATAATATTATCTAATTAAAGAAAAACCTTTTTCCATAGAGCGATAAAATTGTATCGTTATACATATTATATTGGTTTACAGAAACTTTCATGATTTATAATCCTATTAAAAAATATATTTTCGATAATTAGTACATCAAGCCAGAATATTTAATCCGTCCATATCCTTTATTTTAAATTTACCCTCATTTTTATAAAACGTAGGTATCTCTACTAATTTCAGCTCATAATATCTAAATGTGTGGATCCTTTCAGTACCTGATTTATTATATATATTATTTGTATAAAACTTTTATATTGTGGAGATATTACAATCGTGCATTTTGGTAACTGTGCTTTAATTGTATATTAATATTAAGTTTGTATTGTTAGTTATTGTCAATTTTTAAGTTTATTTATAAATGAATATTTTTTAAATAAATAATATCTGAAATAAAATGGGTGTCATTTATTATACCATTAATAAAATGCGTCAGTATTTTTTACACAACAATAATATTTTTATTGTCTTGTTATTTATAATCACGACAATGGATCATCGTAAAAAATAATAAAACAGCAACTCATATTACGTAATAAATTATTTACTATACGATACAAATGCAATGAAGAGTGCCTGGAGTTGTCACATTAAAAAAAATTAAAATTACTTAATTTTAAAATTGTACAAGAGCTTAATTTAGGATACAGGTAGGTGTAGGTACACAAAAAAAAAAATATATAAAAAAATAAGCCAACTTCATCGCTATTGCGACTAAACCAATTTATTCAAAACAGTGAACGCAAAATTTGATCAAATAAAACACACAAGGTTGCGAACTTCATTTCTCCAGTTTATTAAAAAAAAAAGAAATATCAAATTAAAAAAAAGAACAGAATCAATAGACAAAGTTGCCAACTTCAACGCTCTGCACGTCGTCATTGCTCCATAGAGTCTCCACCTCATAGTGCGAGGGTCCGCTAATATCCACATGGTCACGGCGCTGCCAACGTAAACTGACCAGCCGGGCCATCTCCAACCATAGACGAGCTTCGAGCACTGAGAAACAAAAATAATAGACATAATATATTTTATTATAATAAATCTACTTACTTAGATAATTTAAATAAATTACTTGGTAACAATTCAGTTTTGGATTCGATTTAATTATCGCTACCTGCTACCAAAATCTACAATCATATGAACACGAACCAGTGGACAGTGGACTATAATATGGGGCAGACGAAGGTATATATCACATCTGTTTTACTGATCAATTAAATAAAAAAAATCTTAATGGAAATACGTGTTTAGCCCAAGGTTTAGCCCTATGTATTTTTGACGTGACAACGTCTCATAATTATAATTAAAATTCGATAAAGCCGGCTGCACGCACGAAAAAACATGACTCATGCGGCGTTACCTCGCTCTGACTCATCTGAGGCGTTCCATGTAAGGCTTGAACCAATTTTTTTCGATACTGTTATATTTAACTACTTCCCGGCCGGCTGTGACAGCAATTATTTTAAATTGCAAATTGCAAACATAATATTATAGAATACAAATATAAATCAAAAACTAACAGAATAAGAAAGAGAAAGCCGTCAAAAACAAAGGGTTGATGCATCCATTGACCACGCTCATGGTGTAAATCAACGCACCAGCGGTGGGCGCCTGCCTCAAACACAGGCCACGCATTGTAGCACCAAGCCATGGCAGAAATAGATATTCACTTAGAGGGGATCGCTGCAAGAATACATTTTAATTAAAATTATACGAAATACGTTTTCTTCTTGTAATTTATAAAATTATTGTGTTGGTTGTCATACTTCTAGGAAACGGGGTGATCGATTTTTATGAAATTTGATACGTGTATTAGTAATGATTACCTACCTATTGAATGTAGGTGTATTTTTTAACTCTAAATGAAAAGAATCTAATGGCAGAAAAACGTTCGTCGGGTCAGTTAGCTGCGGTATAAATTTGATTGAATAATAAGACACTTTTGTAGCAAATCTTACATGATAAAAGCATTGATAATGCATGATTAAAACCTAATATGATTTCCTTGCGTCTTATACAAACATAAACAGAATTATTATTTATTTGCATTGAAGTACGCGCTTGTAACATGTACTCGTTGACTATTAATTACATTAGGTATACGTATATACCTACCGGTCCAAAATGTGTGCACAGAATGATCATATTATACGATATATAATATTATTGTACAGTTGTTTTTTCCTTCCTGTAGAACAAATCAGTTAATACAATTACCTACCACGTTTGATGAATTCCATATCAATAGTGTACTAAAAATTATAACAAGCGCGTCAGAAGCCTCGATGCACCACATCACTCCTACAGAAATGAAAAAGAATCAATTATTATTTAAAAAAGTGTACCTAAAAATCTATTTGCTCTGCATCGCTAATATAAAGTATACTTATTTATATTTATTATTATGAATGCTTTACTGCAATGGAAAATTTCTTAGGTGCCAATGGTGTTAATTTAAAAATTAAATAACGACATCTCTAACAACTCTATGTAAATTGAATTTTTACTCACTAGACGCATCAATATCATCGATATACAGTTTATCATCCTTGCTCATCACCATGAAGTGTAAATCATTTGCCAACGGCTCTTCATCAAACGTCACAACTTCGAATTTCACATTGCTCACCATCCCTAGGGAAAAGCAAACAAATGCTACGAAAGTAGCTGATAATGTTTGCTTTGAATTAGAAGCTTGCAATCTCTCCGCTCTAAAGAACGTTTTGCTCCTCATATATTCGATATTAGTACTTATATAATCGAAGAAAGCTCCGATAAATGGTATTTTAGATTTTGCATAGCTCATATGTTTCGGTATGTCGGGTGAATCTCCGCTAGCCATTACTGATGTTCTTTGCGAGTTTAATTTTATCACGTTATTCAATTTGATAAAGTTCATTTAATATTTTGACCTCTGTGATTTTGACAGAAATTTTTCTTTTTCTATCATATAAAGTCATCTTTATGCAGTTGCCAAGTCATTTTTAATTTTATTTTATGCTTGCTTGATGCTAGCAGTCCGGCCCGCTTTGACCATCCTCGTACAGCGTACTTCAAGGAATAAAAAATAAAAAAAGAATTAACGAAATCGGTTCAGCTTCAGACGTTCTCGAGTTAGGTATGCGTTTACCAGTTGTGATTCGTTTATGTTATAAGATAGATACATTCTTAGAGCATTAAACATAAATTATTCAAAAGTTGATTTGTATCAAATAACCAAAATAATGAAAAATTAATATAATTTGTATAAAAAAAAATACAGGATGTAGGTAGGTACTTAGATCTTCATCTGGTATATCTATCAATTATTAAGTAGGTACCTACCGTAGGTAAAAAGGTAGCCCGCATCTTACTATGTATACCTAATAATTTTCCACGTATTATCGTCATTATATTAATATAAAATGCAAGTCATACTTACATAATTATTATCTTATACATATATAAAAATGAATCGCAAAATGTGTTGGTAAGCGCATAACTCGAGAACGGCTGAACCGATTTCGATAATTCTTTTTTTATTATATTCCTTGAAGTACGAGGATGGTTTTTATGTAGAGAAAACTTAAATATGTACCACGGGCGAAGCCGGGGCGGACCGCTAGTTGTTTATAAAAAGAAATATAAGATTAACCTGTGAGAAAATCTTGATTTTTTGAAGTGAAAACTTCTTTAGCGGCGTTGAGCACTTTTTTGTATGGGTGTTCACTTGAAATAAAACAACGAAAATACAATATGTAGCGTTAGCAGGATAATTTATTACAAAAAAAAATGAACACCACATTATAAATGTCTATATAAACACTAAAAATTATAAAGTATTTCAAAACGAATTCAATTATTATTTAGCAAAATTAGAAAATCCCCGAATTTGCATTCGGCTATTTTTCCATAGTAAATCTTTTGTTTCACGCGCAGGACTGTGGCGAAATTTCTCTTTCACTCTTATTGGATTTCGTATGGAGGCAATGTACTGCATAGGAGCACAATCGAGAGCGCTCCGTAAGCTCCGTTTCGCGCGTTACTTATGAAATGAATGTAAGAGTGTATAATATGTAATGATGTATTTTATTTGTAATGTGTAAAGTTACTTATTTTATGATATTAGTAAGTATTGGAGTTTTTTACTTGGCGCACTGAAAATGACAAAAAAGAGCTGTAATTCAATTACCTGTGCAAAAAGTTTGGCTAATAAAACTAACCTAATTACCCATTTAACCTTAATTTATTTACATACAAGCGTGACTTGTATGTAAATAAATTAAGAATATTTTTATTGATAAGAATGGAGTAGTTACATGTGTATTCACGATAATCATCATTCAAGCAGATTTTTATTTTTTTTATTAAACAGAATACCTATTTATGGCTCAATCTCACAAATATAATTCAGTCTGTAATGAATGTGAATTATACAAATACCTAGATAAGGAATTTTAAGTATAAACAATAAACATTGTTCGCAATTAAATATATGAATGCGCAATTATAAAACCAAGCTGATTATAAAAATACACCCTGTCATCATAAAGTATTGACAACTATTGAAAATATTATATTGTTTGTTTTTAGGGTTCCGTACCCAAAGGGTAAAACGGGACGGTCATAAAAATAGCGTTACAAAATAAAAACGTTCCGTTCCGTTCATCAATGTTCATAGATGAATGCAACTGGAAGTTGGTTCAATATTATTTCAGCAAGTCTCAAACTATAATAAACGAATATTATCGCTAAAAACTATCATATTCCCAAGACATAAGGTTCTAAATTATTAATTTTTAACCGCGCTGTCCTCTAGAGTGTGGGCTATTATATTATGATGAATATAAATCTCAATAGCTCATTGACTGACGCACACCACAGAGCAAGTAATATAATACGCACACATTCTCGACGCATGTGACCATAACAACGTTTATGTGTGGTTTGTGTGTATAGGATACATACACGTATCCGGTATCACTACATAAACATTAAAAGCAGGGAATATCATCAAACACTACAAGTTGTTGAAATAAACTTAACCAGATCGCCCGTGTCGGTGAGCACTGGGCAATAATATATATTTATAGAAAATTTGAGTTATTTGTGATAGTGACCAAGCAATATAACAAACGCTTATTTGAGGTAAGTACCTAAATATTTGATTACCTAGGTATATTACCATTTTAGTAGAGAGTTATAACTACCTATATTCAATAGTTTCATTATATTAGTTTAAAAAATTTTTACAGTAAATCGGTAACAGTAAATCGTGTAGGGCAATCCAGGGCCAATCAAACATTACAACGCCCTCAGCTGACCCTCTATTTCCCACTGACCTTGAAATTCACAGAGGCCGTGACATTAAACCTTGACTTTGTGTACAATTAACAACAATACGGTAGCTACATAGAAATCTAAATAACAAGACACTAGAAGTCGTAAGCGTGCGTGACCTTGTCGCCACTCAGGTGATTTGCACAACACCAGTGCAATCGTCACTGTTCAGTTGCTCTGGAGACGTATGAGTGTATACATGGTGTGTTTCAGCAATTCCCATTGCGGAAATTCTTCCACAAGTTGTAATTATACTTATAAAGGAATAATATTTCATCGGAAAATATTTTTTTTTAGAAATAATGCCGTTTGTCCTTAAAATTATAGAATATTTACAAGTATTACGAGCGTCACCATAGTAATCGAAATAACAATGAATGACACAGTCGACCATTCTTATTATCACGTTTGTTCGTATTGGAGCAAAAAGTCTCATATACTTAGGGATGTTATTCTAAAATAAACCGTAAATTCGTGCGTTAGGATACATATTCAAAAGCTTAATTTAATAGATAAGTTAGTTTTCACTAAAATCAAGCTGTCCAATAAAAGGCATAGTTTACTTGTGTGTACTGTTTAGCTTTCGGTTTGAATGTGTTGATTTTGGCGACAGCGGTTTTCATACGAATTATGACATTTTAGCACTTCTATGTGTCTTGTTATTTAGATTTCTATGGGTAGCTATTATAAATTAATCACACGTAAATTTTATATACTTACTTACAAATACCTACCTAGTCACCTAGATATATATAACTAAGTAGGTATATTTTATCATAATAGTTTTATTATCCCAGGACCCAGATTACCAAATATTAACTAAGAACTAAGAACTTGATATCATAAATTTTACTATATTATGTACAAATGACCTTATAAGAGAAGAGCTACTTATCCCGTTAAAATTTAATGTATTTTCTGTATTAGTTTAACGGGTGTTAGGTAGGTATCTATACTTGATATTATAAAGCTGAAGAGTTTGTTTGTTGGTTTGTTTGAACGCGCTCATCTCAGGAACTACTAGTCTGATTTGAAAAATTCTTTCGGTATTAGGTAGCCCATTTATCGAGGAAGGCTATAAGCTATATACCTATCATCTCGCTAAGACCAACAGGAGTGGAGCACTGCGGGTAAAACCGCGGAGCACAGCTAGTTATGAATAAATAGGGAAAATTTGAAAGTAGGTAGCTACCTACCTAACTTATTAGGTGAATTAAATAGGTTTAAATGTAAGTAATGAAAGTAAAATCATATCGTAATTTTATTTAAATTTAAAGGCATTTACATTTTAATAATACGATAATCTATGCGGGTCAGCTACCTAGTAAATTAACTAGTTAATACCTACTTACTTACTTAAGAATCTCAATACAATTGTTGAAATCAAGTTTTTACAAAAAATAACACTTTAGTAAGTAACTATTGGTAAAATTCCAATAACAAATAGTCACTACTTACCAAAAACTCCAAATCAATTTTTTTACCTACTTTTGAATAGATTTTTTTTTATTCGAGAAGAATCGCCAATAAACTTAATGTGTAGTTTTTAGAAAAAACTTTACTTTTTAGTTTTGCTACTGTCCATTCATTCATTAAGAGAATTATTTTAATTCAGTAGATTGCTGTTTCCTGGCTAATAATTATTATGTGCGTGTAAGATATATTAGAGATATTAGATACAAATGTTAATTGTATGAATAGAATACCTAAGATTTCAAATTGATCTTCCATCTATTTCAGATCCAGACATTTTTCAAAAATTAAGGATGGTGAAGGCAAGAAAGTACGTCGTAAAGAAACATTTCCAAGGTGTCCCTAAGCGTGATGATTTTGAAATCGTTGAATATGAACTTCCTCCATTAAAACAGGGCGAGTTTGTCGTTAAAGCGGATTGGATCAGCGTTGACCCTTATCTTCGTGCCTATAACTCTACTATGCCTGTTCCTTATGACCAGTTTAGTTTCCAAATCGGCACAGTTCAAGAGTCAAAGAATAACTCGTTTCCCACAGGAACAAAGGTCGTTACGCACAAAGGCTGGTGCGATTACAGCATAGTTAGTGAAACAGCTGATCCTTTTGGTAAAGTTTATAAACTACCTAATCTACAAGGCCTACCCACTGAACTTGCCCTCGGTGTTGTTGGAATGCCTGGAGCGACTGCTTACTTTGGTTTCCTAGAAATCTGTCAACCTAAAGCTGGCGAGACTGTTGTAGTAACGGGAGCTGCCGGCGCTGTCGGATCCATCGTAGGTCAGATCGCTAAGATCAAGGGCTGCAGAGTGATTGGATTCGCTGGTTCTGATGACAAAGTGCAGTGGTTGGAAAAGGAATTAGGATTCGATAAAGCAATCAACTACAAAACAGCTGATATACCCAAAGCATTAGCAGAGGCTGCTCCAAAAGGAGTGGATTGTTACTTTGATAATGTTGGAGGAGAATTAAGTAGCACTATAATGGGACAGATGAATAAATATGGAAGGATATCCGTGTGCGGGAGTATAAGCTCTTATAATGACGATCATACAAAAATGCCAAAGGCGACAGTTGTTCAACCATTTATTGTGTTCAAAGAGCTGAAGATTGAAGGTTTTATTGTATCACGTTGGTCGCAGCCCAAGGACAGATGGCATGAGGCGTTCGCTGATTTAGCGCAATGGATTAAAAAAGGACAGATTAAAACTAGAAGTCATGTAACAGAGGGTTTTGATAAACTGTACGATGCATTTATCGGTATGCTTGCTGGTGAAAACACTGGAAAAGCTGTTGTTAAAGTTTAATACTATTTTAACCCTCCCTGTTAAATTGTATGCAGGTATCAAAGTGTTCCATGTTATGTAATCAAAATAAATGTTCGTTATTTCTTATCTATTATTTTATTTCTGTTGTATATTTAGTTATTTTGTATGTACAAAATATACGCACTATTAATTTAAATACCTTCATTGAAATTAAATTACCTAAACCTTGTCTGCTATTCATGATATTGACTAAATATTTTACTAATAAAGTGCTAAGTAAGAAGTGAGGCGGATATTTGAATTTATTATAATATTATATACAAGCTTTAATCAAACATCGTTTTGCATAACATGTTGTTGTAGATGCAAGCAAATTTGGTGCTAAGATTTAAATGATTTTTTTTTGGTCCTACTTCAAATAGATCCTACCTTCTTATACAAACGTGACTTCAATAATTTTATGACTTACTATAACAAGTACATGTACAGTGTACTTTACTCACGATAATGATCATTCAAGTACATACTTATATACCAGTGGAATCGTGCCCATTAAACAAATGTAGCCTAGGTTAATTGTTAAAATCTTTTTTTTCTTCACATTTGCTTTTCCCACAATTACATTTTTACCTGACCATTTTGATATAATTTTAAATACATTGCTGGTAACATAGAAATCTAAATAACAAGACACTAGAAGTCGTAAGCGTGCGTGACCTTGTCGCCACTCAGGTGATTTGCACAACACCAGTGCATTCGTCACTGTTCAGTTGCTCTGGAGACGTATGAGTGTATACATGGTGTGTTTCAGCAATTCCCATTGCGGAAATTCTTCCACAAGTTGTAATTATACTTATAAAGGAATAATATTTCATCGGAAAATATTTTTTTTTAGAAATAATGCCGTTTTTCCTTAAAATTATAGAATATTTACAAGTATTACGAGCGTCACCATAGTAATCGAAATAACAATGAATGACACAGTCGACCATTCTTATTATCACGTTTGTTCGTATTGGAGCAAAAAGTCTCATATACTTAGGGATGTTATTCTAAAATAAACCGTAAATTCGTGCGTTAGGATATATATTCAAAAGCTTAATTTAATAGATAAGTTAGTTTTCACTAAAATCAAGCTGTCCAATAAAAGGCATAGTTTACTTGTGTGTACTGTTTAGCTTTCGGTTTGAATGTGTTGATTTTGGCGACAGCGGTTTTCATACGAATTATGACATTTTAGCACTTCTATGTGTCTTGTTATTTAGATTTCTATGGCTGGTAATTATGTATATTGTACCTACATTCATAATGCTGTCTCACTTAGATCCTTATTTTATTAGGCATCACGTAGTTAGTTATGTACATAAAAAATTGTTCTAATCTTAATATATATAAATCTCGTGTCACAATGTTTGTCCTCAATGGACTCCTAAACCACTTAACCGATTAATAAAATTCGCACACCATGTGCAGTTCGATCCAACTTGAGAGATAGGATAGGTTTTATCCCGGAAATCCCACGGGAAATGGAACTATGCGGGGTTTTCTCTGAAAACGCGGGCGAAGCCGCGGGCGGAAAGCTAGTGTTGCTATAAATTTTAAAGCTGGTAAAAAATTGAGTTTGAAACATAACCAGGATATTGTCTGGTAACAAATCTTTAAAATTATTATAATTAGTGTTTAACATCAATATTTACTAAAAAAGATCCGATACGTGACTCATCGTATAAATAAATAACGTCTACAGTTTATTTTTATCGCCAAAAAAGTCTAGTCATGCAAATTGATAAAGTTCGTTTTTTCACGATTTGCGAATGGTTATCGTATTTGTATAATAAATCGTTATAAATTATAGTATTTGTAGACGATGTTATTATAGAATCTATTTTGATCGTTGAAAACTTGAAACGGATGAAATTTATTGTATTTTAAATACGAATTGCATTGAAAATAAATTGACAGGTATATGAGGCATTGAAATTATATTAAACTATATATGAAATGGAAAACAAAAATAAAAGTAACGTATAAATGTGTATGTTTAATTAATACCTTAAATACAACATAAATTTAAATTACATATTATCTTAATCACTAATCTTAAAAACTAAATATTTTTAGCCTTCAGCGAAAACAAAGCAATACAATTCTCAGTCAAAACAATTTATCAAATAATAATTTAGAATAAATACAGAGTCAAGAGATTTTCTTTTTCATTCATCCACGTTTTAATTTATTTTTAATTATTTAATTTTAAGGCAATGTTACACTTAAACCTATTATGTACTTACCTTATAAATACACTAAAAATATAAGGACATTAATTATTATTTATTAGACTTTGGAGCTATAGGGCTTTTCTAGGTCTATTTTTCCACTAGCCCTATCTTTCCATCTCGAAGAAAAACCTTCCACTAGAACGAAAAAGGTTGCTCTTTTTAATAAGAAGTTGTTGGTCTGACATCAAGATATTATTCTCGATCTAGTTAAAGATATTTCTAAGGAATTAGAAAAAAGATGAAAAATGTCTCTGGATAATAAAAGTACATAAAGATTAGTCAAGTTGAAGGAGACTAAAAATTTCCAAAAGCATGATACTGGCAGTTACATATTATAAAAAAATAAACATGAAAAATTCTTAATATGACATTGGAAAATAAAATTTGTCTCCTGTGGGGTTTGATCTCAATCATAAAGTGAAGGTTAGATACATACTGGATAAGGTCTAATTCTCGTTATTTACATATTTAGGCTTTTAAAGGGTTTTACTTTTACATCTATATAAAATAATTAACACGCACTCGTCAAATAAGTTGTAATTACTGTTGTACGCTTTTTAAAATTATTATTCTTATACAATACACCTTTATTTGTTGTCTATGGTTTAACAACTCGTTAAAGTCTTCTAGTAATTTCTGAAAACTCAAACATTACTCAATTTTAAGAAATTTGACCTGAACCTTTTGTTCCTGCTTATTTTCATTAAACTGTAAAATTCAAATGTATATAACCTCAAAATTAAGGAACAATTCAGTATTCATAATCAACACGTTAAATTCAAACGAATTGGTCAAACACCATAATATGTATGTGTCAATTTATTCATTTAGCACTCACACCAAAAATGGTTCTTTACTGAGAGCGTAGTCCACAATTATTTTACATAGATAGGTGTTAAAACTATTTCACGTATTGACTTTTTTCGGTGCCGGTTCTTCGGTTTCACTGGGCTTGCGTTTCCTCTTGATGAGATGTGAAATATCTGAAGCCGCGGGCTTTGGTTTGGATTCTGATGATGAACTGGCTCCGTTGCTTTGGGATTTCTCTCCGTTTGAAGGACAGAGTGTTTCTCGTACTCTTTTTATGGTCTGGAAAAATTAGTGTTATGTGTTATTTCATAATTTATATTCATAGTATATCTCGTCTCGCAATCTAATATGTCAGAGAACAGCTTTACTAAATCATAGATTTATGGATATAACTGATTTTAAATTTTGTTTTCTAACTTCAACTTTTGCAGACTAAAGACTCGGAGGACAAATGATATACTTTCAGAGCTTTTCTAATCTTATTTATCCATAAATTTTTAGATATAAAAAATGAGTTTTGCTTATTGTGTATATGTAATTTAGAATATTAGACATCCAGTGAATAAGGTTATAATTATTGAAACTCATGCATATTTGATTGCAATCCAATTATCTATTTTTTATGACTTTTCCGATTCAAAAGTGCAGAAGAAGTCTGAGAGCTAGCGTGCACGAGCAACTTTGTCTCCGCAACTATTTTGTCTCTTCCACCTATGGGCTAGTATGAAAGTGCGCGCACGTAGCAACGCAACTCCCCATACAAATTGATGGGAGAGACAAAATAGTTGCGGAGACAAAGTTTCTCGTGCGCGCTAGCTCTAATTCAATAAATAAATATCTGAGTTTGACATACTTCATAATCTGAATAATATCATATTATTATCCTGTTATCATCTACCTGACCAGAAGATGCCTGGAGCAACAACTATCTTTACAGCAAAGCATTTATTATAATAGAAAATCTCCTTATTTATAATTCATAAATTAATTAACTATGCTTTAACAAAATGCTTTGTCATTAAAGAGATTAGTGGGACTAAATTTATAAGTTAATTTTATATGATCTGATGGATAATATGAAATATGCAAAATCTATGTAGTTGTTTAACCATATTATTTTCAGGCATCATAACTTTAAAGAAAAATGTTAGATAAATGAAATTTTAAAAGAGCAACTTCATAGTATCTTGAATACCCTCTGTAGAAACTTTTTTGAACCAATGGTAAATATCAAATTACATATTAAGATTATTTCCTTTAAAATCTACCTCTCTCAAATAATCAATATCAATTTTTACATATAAAGGTTATAAAAAACATCAATGGCCACACACCACAAACAAAAACCACATGGCCATCAATGTATTGGGTTCGCTGCAATAACAACACGCGTTAATTTCGAACATGTTTATTTCAAAAAAAAATCACAATACAAAAATGGCCTTGTGGTATAACAATACAATGTTACTTATACAATAATTACTAACCGCTAAAGCGTCGAGATTAAGGCACTGACTATAACATAATACTGACAACAATTTAGAAGTAATTTTTATTGTTACAAGAGCATTGCTACTGACAATTTTATTGAGATTAATGAATATATAACCATAAAAAGTATATTGAACAAAAAAATGGCAATATTTTAATTTACTCATTCAATAATAATATCAAAGTATCATTTCAACAATTAGATGGTAATATTTTTTAAAAGGCACTCATACATATAACATTTCACAAAAATTAGCATTATGTCAGATTAAAAAGATCAGTCTTGAGTCGGCAGTCAATATATATCTATACTAATGAGTATTATCAGTCTACGTAATTTTAAAAATGTTACTCGCGCCAAAAAAGAAAGGAATGGAAAATGGTGGTGAGGAAGCAAGACAGCAATACACGAGTTCTTATGTGTGAGAGAGACAGATCATCAACACAATTTACAATTCCTTCCTTTATGAGCATCGGTTATACCAAATTTGGCATTGTAATTGGCAGAGTACTTATCAATTAATAGTCAGCCTTGGGGATATTTAGGCCTAAAAGATAGCAGTTACATTATGGTTATTACGGTTCATAATAAGCAGTAATAAGGAGGGAATTAGTTTGTAATTTTATGAAGTTATTTGTCTATTCCTACAACTATCTTGTAACAATTTTTAATACTAAAATAGGAATGCAACATCACAGCAACAATTTCACCTAACACTAATTAAAAAAGGGATGTCAAAAACACACAACTTGTAATCCAAAACATAAAACCTTATAAATATAACCATATTCACAATCAACTTCATAAAACTACACACCTAACCTTACTAGTTAGATACGAAACAAGAAGCTTATATCTAATACACTGGAGATTGCACTATGACCATTAACTTGTAACAAGAAAATATGACGTTGAATGACGCCTGTATGTTTTTTTATCCCTTTCACACCTAACTTGGCAAGTGGGTGTGAAAGGGATAAAAAAACATACAGGCGTCATTCAAGGTCATATTTTCTTGTTACAAGTTAATGTTCATACTGAAATCTCCAGTGTATTAGATATAATCTTCTTGATACGAAACTAAGCCTCAACTTCAATATGGCACATATTCTTTTCCCTTATAATCATATTCCGCAGCATGTCTCTAGTCTGCTCAATGCATTCACAGGGTCTTACCTCCGCCTTATAGTCCATCATGTCTTGAATTTTTTCCTGTATTTCCGGTAATAATTCCTTCAACTCCTTTATTTCTCCCTCAACCGAATATAAGGGATCTGCGGAGTATTTCTTGACTGTAGCATCGTCAGTTGCGGTAGGACTTTCCAGTGATTTGATTCTAGTTTCTAGAATATTCGCCGCGTTCTTGAAGTGTGTGATCGCGTCTTCGAAGTTTGACGCGAGGGAATTTGCGAGACCTGCAAGTAATGCAAAATATTATAATTAAAAAAGATTTCCTACAAATTAGCTGTATGTTATTTAATAGTCAAATGTCTATTACTGGCCAAAAAGTTTTTCAATATTCAAGCATGGAAAATGGAATTTACTTTTTATATAGAATAGTTTATTTATAGGGCCGATTTTTAATGCTTGGATAAAACTTATCCGTCCAATAAAGTATTACACGATAATATTAAAATGTCACGTAAACTGTCAAATACGGGCAATTAGAATACGTTTTTAAAGTGTTAGTTTTATACATTATTCGACGAATAAGTTTTATCCAAGCATTGAAAAATCGGCCCTTAGAAGAAATAATAGTCCATTGAATGAGTCCCTCCAAGGGGGGTCTAGAGTGCGTGAGTTAGTAACGTAAGATGTTTCTTCGGAAACATGTCAAGAGTCCCTAGGTAATAAACATACTAAAACCCCGGGACACTAGGAGGAGCCCCGGAGTGGGGGGAGGGGGGAAATGAGTCCATTTTTTCATTTTTCGCTTAAATCTCAAAAACGGTACATGTTAGAGAAAAACTTTCAAGGAAAAGTTGAAAGGCCATAAAATTATCTACAAGTTGTACCTAAATCATTTTTTCCTATATCCTACCGTTTCTGAGTTATACGCAGTAAAAAATGATTTTGGCTCAAACAATTTCCCCATACTACACATCAATCGATCAAAAAATATTTATTTCTTCCAAAAAACTCAAATGTGCAACTTGTGACCGGTACTGATAGATTGCTCTTAATTAGGTCTATAATTGGTAAAATAAACACATTCCTCCATGGAAGCCTTTAGGAGGAATCGATTGTCAAAATATTATATTAGGGCAGTTTGAGTTACTGAACTTGATCTTTTTATTTTTTTCTTCCAAATAACTCAAAAGTGCAACTTGTGACCGGTACAGATAGATTGCTCATAATTAGGTCTATCATTGATAAAAATACTAGATTCCACCACGGAGGCGTTTACGGGGAATTGAATTTTATTAGGGTAGTTACGATACTTGAACTTTTTATTTTTTTTCTTTCAAAAAACTCAAAAGTGCAACTTGTGACCGATACCGATAGATTACTCATAATTAGGTCTATCATTGATAAAAAAACCAGATTCCACCATAGAGGCGTTTAGGAGGTATTGAATTTTATTAGGGTAGTTACGATACTTGAACTTTTTAACTAACTGTCCTAATAAAATTCAATTCCCCGTAAACGCCTCCATGGTGGAATCTGGTATTTTTATCAATGATAGACCTAATTATGAGCAATCTATCGGTACCGGTCACAAGTTGCACTTTTGAGTTTTTTGGAAGAAAAAAAATAAAAAGTTCAAGTATCATAACTACCCTAATAAAATTCAATTCCCCGTAAACGCCTCCGTGGTGGAATCTAGTATTTTTATCAATGATAGACCTAATTATGAGCAATCTATCTGTACCGGTCACAAGTTGCACTTTTGAGTTTTTTGGAAGAAAAAAAATAAAAAGTTCAAGTTCAGTAACTCAAACTACCCTAATATAATATTTGACAATCGATTCCTCCTAAAGGCTTCCATGGAGCAATGTGTTTATTTTACCAATTATAGACCTAATTAAGAGCAATCTATCAGTACCGGTCACAAGTTGCACTTTTGAGTTTTTTGGAAGAAAAAAATAAAAAGATCAAGTTCAGTAACTCAAACTACCCTAATATAATATTTTGACAATCGATTCCTCCTAAAGGCTTCCATGGAGGAATGTGTTTATTTTACCAATTATAGACCTAATTAAGAGCAATCTAATAGTACAGTCACAAGTTGAACTTTTGAGTTTTATGGAAGAAAAAAAATAAAAAGTTCAAGTATCGTAACTACCCTAATAAAATTCAATTACCCGTAAACGCCTCCGCGGTGGAATCTGGTATTTTTATCAATGATAGACCTAATTATGAGCAATTTATCTGTACTGGTCACAAGTTGCACTTTTGAGTTTTTTTGGAAGAAAAAAATAAAAAGATCAAGTTCAGTAACTCAAACTGCCCTAATATAACATTTTGACAATCGATTCCTCCTAAATGCTTCCATGGAGGAATGTGTTTATTTTACCAATTATAGAACTAATTAAGAGCAATCTATCAGTACCGGTTACAAGTTGCACATTTGAGGTTTTTGGAAGAAATAAATATTTTTTTGATCGATTGATGTGTAGTATGGGGAAATTGTTTGAGCCAAAATTATTTTTTACTGCGTATAACTCAGAAACGGTAGGATATAGGAAAAAATGATTTAGGTACAACTTGTAGATAATTTTATGGCCTTTCAACTTTTCCTTGAAAGTTTTTCTCTAACATGTACCGTTTTTGAGATTTAAGCGAAAAATGAAAAAATGGACCCATTTTCCCCCTCCCCCCACTCCGGGGCTCCTCCTAGTGTCCCGGGGTTTTAGTATGTTTATTACCTAGGGACTCTTGACATGTTTCCGAAGAAACATCTTACGTTACTAACTCACGCACTCTAGAACTTTTTATTCAATGGACTATAATTATGACTCATTATTTTTAAAAAATTTAAACTTTAGTGAATATACATTATTTGAGAATTGTATTAATTTATCAATTAAATCTCTACTATGTACAGGACAACCAAACTTACCAATTTGATAATGTGTTTCAGCGATGCGCCTATCATCACTGCGGTACAGTTCCTTTTGAATTTCCAAACAGCTTACTGTAAATCAAATTATTACCATTCAATTAATTATAAACACCATATCTATACTAATATTATAAAGAGGAAAGGTTTGTATGTATGGTTTTCACGCATAAACTACTGGACCGATATTGATGAAATTTGGCACAGACAATCTTTAGACCCCGAGAAAGAACATAGACTACCTTTTATGGCGAAATATGCACGACGGGCGAAGCCGGGGCGGACCGCTAGTGTTTTTATAAAATTGACAGACCAACCAACAAGAGAACATGGGAGATCACCATTTAATTACACCTAACCATACCATACTTTATTTAAATATTTAATAAAAATGTTTTTACACCTCAATGAATTAACATAAATGCCTACTTCATATTTTTTGGTTTCTTACTTCATAAAAAATTTGGTTGTCTGTAAAGTCGGTTTACTGACGATAGTTGAACGTGACAACGTCCGATTGTGCTTCTTTGTCGCTCGTTCCGCGCTCTCGCTTGCACTTCAAGCCTTACATGGAACGCCTCAGAGCGAGGTAACGCCGCATGAGTCATGTTTTTTCGTGCGTGCAGCCGGCTCTATCGAATTATAAGACGTTGTCACGTCAAAAATTAAACAAAAACACAACTTACGCATATCAACAACAGCCTTGTCATATGTTTCACTCTCGAGAGCAACTTCACCGAGTGCAAGATGGACATCAGCTAATAATGTACGAGCAGCTTCCGCTTTCGATTGTGCGCGACGCTCTAGTATGCTTCGGGCGAGATCTGAAATTGTAATGTAAATTATATTTAAGATAAATTAATTTTTGTAATGAAATAAGAAGAGTTAGCTTTAGAGAGAGACATTTTCAAAGAATTCTTACAATTCACTTATTCTAACGTTTCACAATAACACATAAACTTGTACACCTTGAGAAAAAAAAAATTAAAGAATTTGCGGGTGAGTGGAGATTATTTTGAGCAATAATATCGTCTTATTACGGTATGGCTGTGTTCGTGAGGAATGTTAACACGGATATAAAGCAATTCAGTAAGCAATTCAGCAAGTTATGCAACTTCATAAAACTAAATTTCTTTGAACTGAAAGTAACGCAATAACCACAATAATACAAAGATTATGTGAAGTCCATAATTTACTTGACAATACATATTTTTACTTAAAACACTGTATATATAAAAGTTGTTAGTATATATGTATGGTGTTAAAGAATGGTATAAATTATGTTTGTGCAAGTGTGCACTATATAAAATGTAATCAGATTTTATTACAAAATTCGATGCACAAAAAACTTTAACTATAGAATAATATAATAGTTTAAAAAAAACCTAAAAAACACCCATTTAGTTCGGTTTTCTATAAAAACCGTGTTTTTTAGTTTTTTTTAACTATTATTTATTTTATCAAATTAGTGTATTGTCATCGGTCCTCAATAAATCTAAAAAGTTTGAACGAAATCTGGCCGTTTAAAGTGGGTCAAAATTGCGCCCAAAGAAGTCGGTTACAAACAAACATACAGGTGAAGCTAATAAAAAGCGTGTAAAAATACAATATGATTCTTACCTAACATTTCCCAAGCCAGCTGCAGATTGTCAACATCATCTTCATTGTCAAGGTTCACCATTGATTCATCATTAGTTTCTCCATTTGATGTACCCTACAGAAAGATGTAAATATATATTACTAGCGGTCCGCCCCGGCTTCGCCCGTGGTACATGTTTAAGTTTTCTCTACATAAGAACCATCCTCGTACTTCAAGGAATATAATAAAAAAAGAATTATCGAAATCGGTTCAGCCGTTCTCAAGTTATGCGCTTACCAACACATTTTGGGATTCATTTTTATTTTTTATACTAGCGGTCCGCCCCGGCTTCGCCCGTGGTACATGTTTACGTTTTCTCTACATAAGAACCATCCTGGTACTTCAAGGAATATAATAAAAAAAGAATTATCGAAATCGGTTCAGCCGTTCTCGAGTTATGCGCTTACCAACACATTTTGCGATTCATTTTTATATATAAGAGAAGATAAGACTAGCGGTCCGCCCCGGCTTCGCCCGTGGTACATATTTACGTTTTCTCTACATAAGAACCATCCTTGTACTTCAAGGAATATAATAAAAAAAGAATTATCGAAATCGGTTCAGCCGTTCTCGAGTTATGTGCTTACCAACACATTTTGCGATTCATTTTTATATACAGTGTAAACTCTATATAACGTCACTTAAGGGACCGTGCATTTTTCGACGTTATAGAGAGTGGTCGTTAAATGGAGAGAAAGGGAAAATTGCATGATTGGTCCAGAGACAGGAATATTATTTTGACATTGCCTATGAAACCATGTTATCATCGCTTGATCAAGGTCTTCATATTTTTTGTTTCTTAAATTTTTTGGCAGATCGTCCATCTTCTTCGGCATGCAGAATTTTTTCTTTATTTTTCTACGACTGCATTTCTAAGAATCTTCGGTATGTCAGTAAAAAGAATGTAAACAACTACATTTTCATTGATTTCGGCAACTTAGTCAGTACTTCCAAGTCCCAGTTCCTAGTTGTAATGTCTTATTGTGGTCGTTAATTAGAGTGAGCGTGATGCTATATGGAGTGTATTATTGTATAGACAACAATATAAACCAACCAAAGTCGAGAAATCTTGACGTTATACGGAGTTTGACGTTAAATGGAGTGTCGTTATATAGAGTTTACACTGTATAAGATTATAGATTATTTTCTAACAATATGAAACTGTTCTCATTTATATTTTAAACACAATGCATAACTTAAACGATCGAATCTATTCTAAATACCATAAACATTTTAAAATATAAGTATTAAACTTACAATGATAAATTATTTTCTCTATTTAATATCTACGACAGTAGATACTCTCACCACAAAAATAGGGAATTAAATTATTAATATCTAATGATTAAAGGAGGAATAAAATAAATACCCCGCATCATACAGAAAAAAGATTATTACAGTCGAACTGTATTTGTAAACTAAAAAAAGTTTGTATAGAACATTTTGTTCTTCTTTAATACCAGTCTATGTCTAATTCCAATTAATTCAGTTAATCTGTGTTCTACTGCACTTTTATTTTACTAGGTTTCCGCCCGCGGCTTCGCCTGCGCAGTCAATGAAAAACCCGCATAGTTCCCGTTTCCATGGGATTGCATCATTTTCCCGGGATAAAAAGTAGCCTATGTCCTTTCTTGAGTATCAAAATATCTCCATACCAAATTTCATGAAAATTGGTTCAGTAGTTTAGGCGTGATTGAGTAACAGACAGACAGACAGAGTTACTTTCGCATTAATAATATTACTAGCGGTCCACCCCAGCTTCGCCCGTGGTACCTACATGTTTATACTATCCTATCTCTCAAGTTGGATCGAACTGCACATGGTGTGCGAATTTTATTACAATCAGTTAAGTGGTTTAGGAGTCCATTGAGGACAAACATTGTGACACGAGATTTATATATATTAAGATAAGATTAGTATAATTAGTATATTAGTATAACTAGATTTCCACCCACGGCTTCGCCCGCGTTTTCAAAGGAAAACCCGCATAGTTCCCGTTCCCGTGGGATTTCCGGGATAAAACCTATTCTATGTGTTAATCCAAGTTACCCTCTATATGTGTGCTAAATTTCATTGTAATCGGTTCAGTTGTTTTTACGTGAAAGAGTAACAAACATCCATACATCCATACTTACAAACTTTCGCCTTTATAATAGTATTAAGATTAAGATTAGTATGGATTAACTTACAGGCTGTTCATCCTGTGTGCTACTCTCTGGTTCTGGAGCCTCTTCCTCCGCTTCATCTTTCGTGGTGGACTCTGCTTCGCCCTGTTCCACTTCTTTCTCTTTCTCTGTGACATCTCCATTCGCTTCACTCTGTCCTTCCATAGCATCGTCATCTCCGTTTTCTTCTTGTTCTGTTTATATTTAAATTCATGTGAGATAATATAATATAGTAAAAAAAGCTTGAATAAAATGGTATTGAGGAGAACGGATTCACAACCTTGTAGTTTCTCAAAAAAGTGGTAATGCAAGACATAGAAATTTTCCTTTAGTTATTAACCCATTGAGCCCCGAACGGCCCGATCGGTCCACAACACAATAGATTTTCTATTGTGTCGTGATTCCAGGGCCTGAGTTATCAACAGAAAAGACACAAGAATAACAATAAATAAATTGTAAGTGACCCAGCAAGTTTCTACTCAATGCTTTAAAATAGTTAATAATAAAATCAAACATACCATCATTTTCATCATCATCGTCTTCAGCATTGTTTGTTCCTGGCATACCATCTCCAAGGACACCGTTTTCTTCCCTCGACAAACCAAGAAGAGCTTTGCCATACCTAATAAAAAACATTCATATACAAAACCAAAACTGTTTTTAAATTTAAATTATTAAAAAATTTAATTCAATGTTTATATTATTAAATTCGTTTTACAGAAAGTTAACTGAGCTTTATGTTATCACTACATAGTACAAAACAAAGTCGCTTTCTTTGTCCCATGTCCCTTTGTATGCTTAAATCTTTAAAACTATGCAACGGATTTTGATGCGGTTTTTTAAAATAGATAGAGGGATTCAAGAGGAAGGTTTTAGTATATAATTTATTAGGTTTTAGACAAAGCGGGCGAAGCCGCGGGCGGTAAGCTAGTTTATTACAAGCAAGTCTATAATTCTGCTACATGAAGACCTCCAGCCATAACAAGCAGAAATTACACAATTATATACCTAGGTACTCAAAATCATTGAGAGTAATAAAAATAGACATTACCATAAATATGCCTCAGCACATTGGTCTGCAGTGTCACCATGTTCCTTGGCTAGTTCCTCACAAGCCTTAGCCAAGCTCTCGACAGCCGCTCCATAGTCCCTCACGGCAAGATGTCGGCGACCCACTGCCAATAATTCCGTCGGAGTGGTAGGCACTTCGGATACTTCAGCCATCTATTTAAATTATAAAACAAACAATCAAACAATGGCCGAACGTATTTGACCCACAAACAAGTTTGGTAAAAAAACAAAAACTATTTTGCCGGTAAACTGTAAGGGCGCGTTCCCACCGTGTCGTGACGACAGATAATCGTGTAGTTTTAAGTGTCGTGGCTTATATGTTTAAATGGAGGTGTTCACATTTAGAACGACACAATTTACTGTCGTCTACGACAGTTTTTGCAGTGACGACACTTTGTCGTGACAGTGGGAACGGCAAGCACGACAGTCGTAAAACGATAAAAAATCGTGGACGGCAACTCTATGACGTCCATTGAACTCAGGAGAGTAAACGCACTAGTAATCACCAAGCGAACGCAGAGGCGACTTAGGCCAGTAGAAATCGACACTAAAAAACCCTAAATTCGCAAAGCACGATGTAGATTTGAATTTTTGGTATGTTGTTTGGATCAGTTAGGGTGATGTAAATCCCAATTTGCAACTTCGAAAAAGTTGTGCTCGCTGCGCACCACGTGATAAACTGCGAAAATTTTGGACTTTTTTCACTTTTTTCTCTAAAAGTCATAAACTATGCGTTTCCAACAAGTATGATTCAGTACATAAATTAAGGTTATTAAATTTGCAACAAATTAAGCCTAACCGCAGCTCTCTAAACCTTATAACGACTAAACTGTGGCCATTCGAAGATGGTTCATTTTTCCGGAAATATTGAAATTTTTAGTTTTGCTCCCGTTTGAAGCAAAATATTGGCAAAAACCGCTCGTTCTATGAGAAGTTCGTATAATAAAGTTGTAGTGCATATAATTTTCTTTCATAAGAGCATAGAACAAAGTCTGTGAGACAAATAGTTCACTCACAATATCTGAAAAACAAAATAAAGGTAGAAATAGATTTTTAAAGAATTGAAACTGAGGGCATATAAAATCATAAAAAGGATAATACTTTTTCATTTGCAGGATAGGTAATTAACAAAATTACAAAGATAAATTTGAAACAATTTAAATTTGCAACAATTTAAGCCTAACCGCAGCTCTCTAAACCTTATAACAACTAAGCTGTGGCCTTTCAAAGATAGTCAGTTTTTCCCGAAATTTTCAAATTTTTAGTTTTGCTCCCGTTTGAACCAAAATATTGGCAAAACCGCTCGTTCTATGAGAAGGTCATAAAATAAAGTTGTAGAAAATTTAATTTTGTTAATTACCTATCCTGCAAATGAAAAAGTTTTATCCTTTTTATGATTTTATATGCCCTCAGTTTCAATTCTTTAAAAATCTATTTCTACCTTTATTTTGTTTTTCAGATATTGTGAGTGAACTATTTGTCTCACAGACTTTGTTCTATGCTCTAATGAAAGAAAATTAAATGCACTACAACTTTATTATACGACTTTCTCATAGAACGAGCGGTTTTTGCCAATATTTTGGTTCAAACGGGAGCAAAACTAAAAATTTGAAATTTTCGGGAAAAACTGACTATCTTTGAAAGGCCACAGCTTAGTTGTTATAAGGTTTAGAGAGCTGCGGTTTGGCTTAAATTGTTGCAAATCTAATTAGCTTTGTAATTTTGTTAATTACCTATACTGCAAATGAAAAAGTATTATCCTTTTTATGATTTTATATGCCCTCAGTTTCAATTCTTTAAAAATCTATTTCTACCTTCTTTTTGTTTTTCAGATATTGTGAGTGAACTATTTGTCTCACAGACTTTGTTCTATGCTCTAATGAAAGAAAATTAAATGCACTTCAACTTTATTATACGACCTTCTCATAGAACGAGCGGTTTTTGCCAATATTTTGCTTCAAACGGGAGCAAAACTAAAAATTTCAATATTTCGGGAAAAATGAACCATCTTCGAATGGCCACAGTTTAGTCGCTATAAGATTTAGAGAGCTTTAATTAGGCTTAAATTGTTGCAAATTTAATAACCTTAATTTATGTACTGAATCATACTTGTCGGAAACGCATAGTTTATGACTTTTAGAGCAAAAAGTAAAAAAAGTCCAAAATTTTCGCAGTTTATTATTTGCGTACATAATCTTTTTTCCTACTTTCCCAAATTTTGTAATTTTGTTAATTACCTATCCTGCAAATGAAAAAGTATTATTCTTTTTATGATTTTATATGCTCTCAGTTTCAATTCTTTAAAAATCTATTTCTACCTTCTTTTTGTTTTTCAGATATTGTGTGTGAAATATTTGTCTCACAGACTTTGTTCTATGCTCTAATGAAAGAAAATTAAATGCACTACAACTTTATTATACGACCTTCTCATAGAACGAGCGGTTTTTGCCAATATTTTGCTTCAAACGGGAGCAAAACTAAAAATTTCAATATTTCCGGAAAAATGAACCATCTTCGAATGGCCACAGTTTAGTCGTTATAAGGTTTAGAGAGCTGCGGTTAGACTTAAATTGTTGAAAATTTAATAACCTTAATTTATGTACTGAATCATACTTGTCGGAAACGCATAGTTTATGACTTTTAGAGCAAAAAGTGAAAAAAGTCCAAAATTTTCGCAGTTTATCACGTGGTGCGCAGCGAGCACAACTTTTTCGAAGTTGCAAATTGGGATTTACATCACCATAACTGATCCAAACAACATACCAAAAATTCAAATCTACATCGTGCTTTGCGAATTTAATGTTAATTTCCACTGGCCTAACTAGATTTGTAGCTTGCTGATGATGTGTAAACGACAAAGCGACTGCCAGGAAACGATAAAATGTCGTCGCGATCCAATGGGAACAGCTAGATACGACAGTCGCTAAACGATAAAAAATGTTGACGACAAACAATCGTTATAATGGGAACAGGTAAAGACGACAGTCGTCGAACGATAAATTAGTCGTTACGACATAGTGGGAACGCGCCCTAACGGTTACTTTTGACATTTACAATTACAATAGAACTTTTACACATACCACGTGGACAACAATAATGTGAAACTTTCTAATGTAAACTTGTTTGCTATTGATTGTGGATTTTAACAACTTATATGCAATAAAATCGTTTTTATACAGTAAATTCAACACAATTAAAATGCGAGAAATTGTACGTTAAACCTGTTTGTCCTATCAACTCACCTTTCAAACAATTAAGCCAGGAATAATTCAATATTAGGTTTTGCTCGTATCTCCAATTATCTTTTCCTTTTTCCACTGAAATGTTCGCCGAGTTAATGTGGAAAATATAAATTAATTCACTAGAAGCAGCGTCGTGTAACCGATGAACGTGATCTCTCGTAAATAATGGCCGACCGGTGATAACTGAAAGTTGAATCATCTGTCAGATGTCATGTGTCAATCATAACATTTTGTTGCCATAGTAATAATTTTATTTGTTAAATAAAATCGAAGCATTCTTCGATAATTGGATATATTTTAATCCAGATCTATGTTTATGCATATATTCTAAAACAAAAATCGAAATTATGTAACGCCATCTGCGTGCGCTGGTGCAGTACTTACACAAACTTTTTCTTTTTGTTATTATAATGACCTTCGCAGTAATTTCACTTGTATACTCTATAAATGCTCTTTACCTATAGTCTATGCTTTCGATGTCTTCGTTATTCCCGCCACAGATTCCCGCGCTTTTTACTACGATCAACAATATGTTTTTTTTTTATTTTTACTTTTAACTAGTGTGTTTGCATTGTGAGATTGATTTTAATTTTTACTAGGCAGTTGTTGTTTATCTTTGCTTATGATTGCCTTGGGCCGCATCTGAGGGCCGCATTAAATCGTGTCGACGTATCTCTCACTCACAGTCCGCGTCCGAAGATTTGGATTTAAGAAAAACATCCTGAGAAAATGTTTAACCACCTAAAATCAAATGTTTGCATAATGTTGGTATGTGTATTCATACTATAAATTATTATAAATATACCTAGATGAATACCTACAGCATAGTTGCAAGTACTTGCAGCATCAAGTAGTGTCGTCAATTAGGTACATACTTAGAGTTCCACGAATGATAATCTAGATGAACTACAAAATTACCGGTACGGTACCTACAATTAGTTATTTTTCTGATCCTGGAATTTTTCGACTACACTTTATTCTAGTGTTTATTCGAATGTCGATACAGTTTTACTAAAAGAATGATATAAAATTAACTATTTAGGTAAGTAATAACTAACTAATAAGTAACTACTTATGTACAATGTACATATCTATAATAATCCTCATTTTCATTGATTAAGTAGGTATTTGATAATTTCATTTTATAAACTAATTTAACCAGGTAAGAAGCAATTTTATTATTAAGTAACTAGCATTTCGACCGCGGTTTCACTCGCGTGGACTTTGAGGATTTTCGAAGAAATGGCACTTTGGGCATTTATGGCTGCGTGTTAGCGCCTAGCGGTTCCCGCGACTTGGTTCGCGCGTGCGTGGATTCGATTATTCGAATTCCGTGAAATAGAAAACTAAAAAAACGCGTAAGTACGTACATAATACACAATACCTACCTCTGTTTCATTTTTAAAGATCTATCCATATGACGTGTCATTTATTTAATGCATATTGGCGATTTTTTTTTTCCGGTTACATGAACATTGTAAGGATAACCACCCCTAAAATGCCCCTAAACAATTTACTTAAAGATATTAAATGTACGTAGTCTCTAAGTTGAACCTTAATATTTTGTCTATCACTGTAAGAATTTTGTCACTATCGGCACAGTGAATTTTACCTGCGACGCATATTCAAACAGACAAAATAGACAAACAGAAAAAAAAATACCAACTATTATATTTTACTTTCAGTTACTTACTCTATTCAAGGCAGTTTTCCTGAGCATATTGAAATTTTGGAAACAGTGATATCGATATTTTGTACAATAAATTGTTTTCGTATATTTTTTTTAAATATACTTTAGGTACCTACGTTAAGAATAGAGAACCCTTGCTCGTTTTCATTTGGTTTTATGGTTAAGTATCATGTCTTTAGTTAAAAAACGAAATAGAAAACTTGCTTATTTCTATGATGTAATTTCTCGGTCATGATGTAACAAATCACAATATAATATTACGCTATTAAAATATCAAAGTTTCATCACTGGCTGCGAAATTTCATCAAGACGCCAACTTTACCCAAACCCCTTTATTTAAAGTAGGACTTGAAGATAAAACAGTTAATGAGAACGAATAAAACTTATATATGCAATAAATAAAATCAATTTTTAAAGGGATATTAGTGAATGTAATGAAACAAAGAACGAATTATTTACATTCGATAAAATTTATACGTAAGCGCGGGAACCCGCCCCCCTAGTCAAGTGGCTTTCTGTTAGCGTAGCGTTCAATAGAATAGACTACGAATGTATGAGATTGACGTAGGCTGTAGATAAACGTATCTACAGCTTACGTCAATCTCATACATTCGTAGTCTATTCTATTGAACGCTACGCTAACAGAAAGCCACTTGACTAGGGGGGCTTATCTCTATTCGAATGTCTATAGTGTCTATGTATTCGACTATCGTACAAAAAGAGAACATCATTTGTACCTAAAAACGTGTACAAACTTCGATATTGGAATTCGATTCAGCGTTGACAATTGCTGGAATTGAATTGGATTTTCGATAAAATTCAATTTGTAATTAATTATGGTGCACCGTGCATCGTGCATCGTATAATGGCATGAAGTAGCTATCGACTTTTCCCCCGCCCTAGCTGTAGCGATTGTCCGCCCAATATTGCCGTAGAGTTGCTCCATTAGGACATACTAGTATCGAATATCGATACGGTATTGTACATTATTTGTATGTGGGGCATGTAAATTTTAACATCCAATACTAACAATAACTAATATAAGTTTTTGGCCTATTTAAAAATGGTTGCAATGATTAGAAGGCCTTTGTAGCTTACACCGAGCGCAGATAGCGCCTCTTTTCAATATTATTACTTCATTATTATTTAGGTCCTTATATATCCTTATATCTATTACGGATAATAAATAAGTTTTAAAGAACAAAAGTCCATACCAATCGTATAAAAATTGTTAAGTACCGATACCAATAACAGTTGCATTATAACTCCCACACGTGTGAACGCTTTCACTAGTCTAAAAAGAGAAGAAATAAAAAAAGAATCGACGTTTTAGTTTCCCCCGCCCAACACTACGTGCCGTTTTATTTTCTCGTTTTTCCAACCCCGTCAGTCTGTTTGTAATTCTCCGCTGGAGAGGTTCGCTCTCTGCGTCCGGTGACATCGCGAGTGAACAATCAACAACCCTCCACACGCAATCACGGGTATTGAAAGAACCAGAAAAACTTTTTACAGGAAAATGTGACGGAAATTCGCGCATTATCCCAAATAATAAGGAGTGGAATCGCGTGAAAGGGGTAAGTACGATTTGTAGCTATTATCCGATATTCGTCACGATATGATACGATATAATGAGATAAAATGTATTGTTTTGATTAGAAAGAAAATTAATGGTTTGAGGTAGTAGTTGGCTATATATATATCTGGAACGCACAATATAAATCCGACTGTAATTTTGTTTTATGTAGGAGACATTGAACTCTAATGAGATTAAAGTTACGGCAAACTCTTATCTTTGTTTTTATGAAATATGTTTTATCACATCTGATTTTATTTGATCATCACCTTATTATCACGGAGATTTGTATTTTGTCTGGCAGTTGGAAGTCCTAAATTATCTAGCTGTGTACAAGTAAACGGTAAATTATTTCCACAGGCTTTGGCAAAGCAAAGTACCTACTTAGAATGCCAACAAATCTAAATAATGTATCTGCATAAGGACCCTTTACAACATTTTGTAGGAGGGTGCTTTATATTTTTATAAATAACGATTACTTTAATTAGGCAATTAAAACTACCTTATGCACACAAGGCGACCTAATTACAACCGTAGGGAGGGTATTTTGTGTTCAAAACAAACGGGGTTTTCCCTCAAAGAATTATTTTGGTTGAGAAAATATTTACCAAAGTTATTTATGAGCTATGCATCTACGATTTTTTTATTTCATCTAATAATAATTACCTATTGTCCCTTAGAATTCATCGATACCTTAATTTATGCATCCTTATTTATTTAAATATTCAATTAGTTTTATACAAAGTTTATTATTTTAATAAAGTGTAACGGATAATATTGTATCTTTAACGTGTAGTAACTACACAAATTTACAGTATAACGTCCGTATAAGGTAATATAGTCGCGATAACTACAAATTATGAACACCTTGAAACGTTAATTTCATAGATACCTATAATTTATTATTTCTTTCACTTAATATTCATATATGTCCCAAAGATATATAATATTATTTAAGTTTCATTTTGACTGACCATTAAATTGGCCAATTGCCTCATGAGCCTTAACAAAAAAATAGCCGCATTAATTGCACCGTTCTCGAGTTTTACGCTTCGCAATACGTTTGGCGACCCATCTTTATTTCTTTTTATTTATATAGATTATAGATCATAGATGTATATTCCCACTACAGCTGTATGATTATACACAGGAAGAGAGGCATGGTCCCAGCGACCAGATGAACGGATTTAGTATTGCCGGGGTCGACATAAGACTACGAAAATTGCTTCCCACGGCAGTCCGGCGCGCGCGTATATCGCCTACCACAAGCTGGGAGCCGATATGGAGGCCCAGACCGCCACGCCGCAGGGCGACTGCGAGTGCGGCGTGCATCCATCCGTCTTCTATCTACTGGCCACGCTGCTGCTCACTAGGTAACAACATTAACACACATATACACACACTGTGCATATACGATCCAACATGGTGAAAAACCGCAGTTCGTAGCAGAAAGCGTAGCTCGAGCGTCTAGATGACTCATTCCTAATTTACCACTACAGATGCCCATTGCCCATTAATATATATATGGTTTAGCTTAAATGTACTAATGTACTAAATAATGGCTTTTCAATTGAACAATTTGGGAGATGAGCGTCAGGGAAAACCACGAAGTAAATATACGATTACGTAATCTGCATGCATCCACGTGTCTGATATTTGGCAAGTTCACTGCTCTCTAGGTAAAGGGGGAGGAGTCGCTTGGACCAATCCATAACGATCTCGACATGTTACATTGACGTTAAGTTTAAAGGATGATTCAAGCTACACCGTGCCGTATATGATAACACTACTACAATGAATAGATACATATTATTGTTGTTTATAAAGTTAAATTACCGTATATATTTTACATAAGCCGGCATGCCTAAAAAAATCTTCTCATTTTAACTAAAAAACAACATACATACTTACCTAGATTATTTTGTTTTTAGATAATGTATAAAACTATATGATAAACAACCTCAAAGCAATTTCGTTAATATCAAAGTCTATAGAAATGTTTCTTTTAGAAATTCGAGGGAATACTGAATACCATATAATATCTGTACATATTTTATTTAAATATTCTCTAACAAGCACTAACCCAAATCTTACTCGAATACGCTCAGTAATAAGCCGCAAAACAAGATATGCAATTCGGAACTAAACCAAAGAGATGTCAGTTTTAAGATATTTTCATTGAACATTTCGTATTGCATTTATAGCTCGAAAATTCACGAATAAAATATAAAGCAAGAGCCTGAAATTCTGATTATAAAATTCATGTCACATATTGGTATCTGCAGTGCGCAGTAGACTTTTATAGTTTCGAAGAAATGAAGACGATTGAACTTGTACAATATTCACGCTCTTTGCACCCCTAATTCTTCTTTTAAATCGATTTAAAAAGAGGAGGAGTTAGAGAAATACCACCTCTGATTGGTTGATCTGATTCTTATTATTATTTTTATTTGTAAGCTGGTGCCTTCAGTGAGGTCCCAATTAAATTTGGTGTAGTTCTCACAATTTGATTTCTTTCATAGTAATATTTTTAAGTGCGTTATGGAAATAATGAACATTCCGTGAACAAAGATAATGTACTTGTGTCAATATCAAAATACAGCTTGTAAAGTAAATTTATACTAACTACTTAAAATTCACTGCCTCTATACGAATAGTTACTATATCTATGTTACCTATTAGTACTACTAATCCCTTGTAAAGACATGTTTAGGACTCACTCGCACAGTATTTCCTCAATGTCAATCACGGTGATATCAAATATCAATAGTATCGTTGATCGTTGTATATTTTTTTAGAAAGACAACAGAAAATTGCTGTATAGATCATAATGAGATCATAATATTATGACAAATTTATTTTTATTTAAAAGACAATTTATTGCGCCTTGCGGTTACAAAATTAAAAAAAAATAATAAAATGAAATCATTACATAATCAATTTTATAAGCATGTCTTGAATATTGACTTATTACTTATAAACTTGATCGAGTGTTTCAATGTACTTAATTTTAAACACAATATTTATGAAAGTATAATATATTATGTAAGTACGATAGCATCAATGCTAACAAAATAATAAGTTGAATACACAAAGCGGCGTACATGAAAATAAACAAAGGTTTCGTTAGCAAACATAGACAGTGTAGACACGTACTACGTATGCTACGAAGCTACGAGACTACGAAATTTCTACTACGGGAGAAACGTAAAATTTTACATACTACACTCGTTAAAATATTTGAGTTTAGGAACCCGGGTTACTCTCGTGTGTTAATTGCAGATAGTTTTATAGCCATCGCTTCGAAATGTAACGAGAGTTTAAATTAGTTATTTTATATGCAGGCATTCGTTTATTTGTGTTAAAGAATTTTTAATTTATTTTACTTGCTTTAATCAGTTTATGAAAATTACATTTCTTCTTATATTATGTCGTTAAAACATCTAATAAATCTCACATTAGGTCTTTAGGAGTATGTCTCAAAAAGTAATAAATTCGTTGAACCGTTCTTGATAACATTTTAAGTAAGATAAATGATGCCCGCTTTTATTCTTACTCAATTTGAATATTTCTTAGCTTACCATTTTAAGTGACAAAAATTGTATTCAAATATATTATAAGAATGTGCTTAATAGGATTATTCCAGTAAAACCAGAAAGAACGTGTAAATTCCCAGAGGCTACGTCAGGAACAGAATTGAGTGAAAGGTAGTTTACAAAGTGTTGAGAATTCTGAAATGTCAAAGGTAACGTCTGAACTGTTGTAAACTGAATTTCCATTTTAATTCACTTCTAAATAATTCTTTCATGATAGAAATTTATTCAAATGAAACTGTTTATAATATATTGTTGGAACTCGGCCAAATTATGAACGCGTATTTGTTTCATATTATTTACCTAAATAGGTTTATTACACACAGAAACATGGATGCCTTCGGTGCATACATTTCTTTCTTCATCTTTCTTCCATGATTAGCTGTTATAGATGTACGTACATTCCACTTAATATACTATTAGTAATAACATTTCATGCATATCAAATAATTGAATTAACGCAATAACAGGAACAAATTCTACAATTATTTTATGCACCTCAAGAAAATTACATCAAATGAAATAGGCAGAGATTGAAAAAACTGAAAACTCATACCGCCATTCTACCTGCACCGCCCACGAATGAAATGAAAACACCTTAACAATTGGGGTGACTCATTAAACAATATCAACCGTTCACCCTCTAAACTGCTTTTATTTAGGCCAAACAGAACAATAAATAACGTTGGAGACTATTCATACATTTAAGTAACTATGAAAAGGGTTTCATAAATATAATGTTAAGTGATTGTTTTGTAAAACAACGTGGGTTGAGAAAAGTACAGTGAAGGTAGCCTTAGCAGCTATTTCAATTCAAACCGATCAGATTAGTCGTGTCTACTGACTACTGTAACGTTAAAAGTCACAATACCTACTTATTGAAGTGAAACTTCTTTAGGCAGGTTGAGAGTAAAATTTGAGAGTCAAGGTTGCGTCATGGCGATACCGTCACGTCATGGAGTAATGCGACGATTTTGGCATCTTTGAATCTTGTCAAAAACTTTCACACGTGACACTTTGACACGTGTGCTCGGCAGTGTGTGCCGTGTGTTTTTTACAGTATATCTAAGTTAACAAGAAAATCGTCATTTTAAGCAAAGATTGTTTTCAATTACAGTATTGTGGCTTTTCCAAATCGCTGTACATCAATCTATTTAAACACTATACAATTACATTGTAAAAAATGTAATAAATACAACGTGGTCTGAACTCTCATAGGAGGCCTGTGTTCCTGCTGCAGTGGGAACGTATTTGGGCTGATGATGTTGATTAAAGATATGTACATAATATTATGTGGTTATTTGAATAAAACATAATGCTTTCTCACCTTTAGCTGTACTACGGATAATATAATACTATTTTACAAACCATATTTTTTATGTAGCGCTTACATTATCTGCTCAAGCTGTACATGACAGTCAAGTCAGAAAGAATATGAAACATTTACTAGTTTGTGCTAGTTACGCTATTGCCACTATAGCAGTATTAGCCCAGTGCGGGCTGTTTCTAAGTGCTCAGCGAAGTAATTCTTCGTGTCAGACGGCTTCATGATAGGGCTGTCAATCGTAATATTATTTTATAGTAATAGAGACATGAAAGAATATTTAAATTCATATAAACAATCGACTACTCTAGCAATCCTGATATTCTTACAACTATAGTAACATTTCAGCAAGAAAAGTTATTTAAAGAAAATCTGAGTAGGTACGCGTTATAAATCTCTCTCATCTATACAGAGAATGTATTGCGGTATTGAAATGATTAACAATTCCTTGAAATTTAATTAATCTTTGATAAGCTTTATAAATTGAATAGAGAGAAAAACATTTATAAGATGTTGAGAAAAACTTTTGAGTTGATAAGCTTTAGGCATAACTTGCGTAGGTACGTGGTAGTTGTTACGTATATATATATATATAGGTATACTTAGTTTATGAATTAAATTACCTACTTTCTTAATCTTAAAAATAATTAAAAACATTCATAATATGAAATCTACATAGTTTGTTTCTTAATGTAAGTATGTTAAATTGATTACGTGGGCTAAGTACCGAGTCATGCATCACAACATGCATGCTCTTTCTGTGTATAGGTATGTTGTATGTTTACCTTTTTTATGTCTTGTATGTGTTTTGTATTGCCTTATTCGATCTATAAAACGGTGGCAACCCTGCTCGATAGTGAGTTAATTCTTTAGTACACACACCGGGGTATTATACATAATATAGCGTGGGTAATGAGTTATTTCCAACGTAGATAATTATTTTTTAGACAAACACACTTCTACCAAATCAGAACATGATAAATTAGTGTTACAGAATACATAAAGGACTATCGCGAATGCAAAACGCAAAAGATATAGGTAAGATATCGCGAAAGATGGTTGCAGTTTTATTGAACAAGATAGTTATTAGTTACCTACATTTTATTAAAGATAATAATGTTTTTTTTTAATATCAGAAAAGTCATGAAATTTAAATCAGCATAGCATAAATAGCAGTACCTCTTATACCTATATATTATTCAAAATGAACATAATAATTTCATCATGTAGTAAAATAAAAGATTAACGTCAAAAGTTAAAACTTTCTCGTAACCAACTTGAGCATAACCCGAAGAACAAAGTTTTATAAGGTAAAACTTTGCTTAACTTATATGATAAAGTAAATCGACTTTTATACAGTTTCTACTGTACATAATATACATATTATGGGTTCGTTTCAAACATAAAAAAACGCACAATCATATCATTCCTCCAGCATACATCTTCTATACATATAATAAAATCGTAGGAAAGTCAAAACTGTACATTGAATATTTTTTTAAAAGAATACATAATCCATGATCTATAATCGATATAGAAGCCAAAAATATAGTTTTTAGAATTTTTGTCTGTTTGTCTGTTTGTCTGTTTGTCTGTTTGTCTGTATGTTTGACCGAGCTAATCTCGAAAAGTACTGCATAGATTTACTTCAAATTTTGCATGAATATTCCTAAGAGGTCGGGTGAGGATAGTTTAAACATATTATCATGATATCACCTTCGGGGGAGGAGCTGTGAACCTTTATTTTTCTTACATATTCCGTGTACTACGACAGCGTACAATCTAAAGACTCATGTTTAAATGTTAGTTTCGAGTAAGCCACGCTATTATCTAGCTTTACAAAATAAAAACTATGTCATTTACGTAATTTGGGCAGAGAAACAGTTAACTGAATCTTAGCAGTATAAAGACAAATTTGAAACAGCGCCATCTATGAAGTGTTAGAAAAATCAAACACACGTTAACTATTGGAAATTAATAATTAAATGACGCATATATAAATGTTGTTTGACAATATCTAGATTGACACTATAAAAATTATGCCATTTAAGTAACTTGGGAAGAGAAACATAGTTTAAAGAATGTAAGTTGTATAATGTTAATTTTGTAACAGCGCCATCTATGAGATTTCGTAAAAATCAAATCAATTTAAATGTTAACGCTACTGAATACACAGTTGGAAATTAATAATTTATAATTTAATATTATGTTATTTATTTAACTCTTTAGCCCACATCTTCCCTTCCCTATAAGGTATATTTCGTGTAAATAATAAATATACTACATTTTTTTAAAGTGAGGGTAGATGTTTATTATTTTAAGTAAAACTAGACACCATTATCTATAGTTAATCTAATATTGATTGCGTTCATTAGTTACAATTTTAAAAATCTTCGTATTTTATAAATTTACTAGCTTACCGCCCGCGGGTTCGTCCGCTTTGTCTAAAACCTAATAAATTATAAATACTAAAACCTTCCTCTTGAATCAGTCTATCTATTAAAAAAACCGCATCAAAATCCGTTGCGAAGTTTTAAAGATTTAAGCATACAAAGGGACATAGGGACAGAGAAAGCGACTTTTTTATACTATGTAGTGATATTTATAAAGCAATTGAATGCCATAAAACCAAAAATATCAATTAATGCAATCTTCGTGTTTTGTGAATTTTCACCATCATGCGTTCCCACAAAAAGTAAGTTGTTACTTATAGGTAAGTATTTATATTTTTATAATGATAGCAATTCATGTTTTTTGTTGGTAGGTATTATATTACACTTCTATACATATAATAAAATCGTAGGAAAGTCAAAACTGTACATTGAATATTTTTTTAAAAGAATACTTGATCCATGATCTATAATCGATATAGAAGCCAAAAATATAGTTTTTAGAATTTTTGTCTGTTTGTCGGTTTGTCTGTTTGTCGGTTTGTCTGTTTGTCTGTTTGTCTGTATGTATTTCCGGGCTAATCTCAGAAAGTACTGCATAGATTTACTTCAAATTTTGCATGAATATTCCTAAGAGGTCGGGTGAGGATAGTTTAAACATATTATCATGATATCACCTTCGCGGGAGGAGCTGTGAACCTTTATTTTTCTTACATATTCCGTGTACTACGACAGCGTACAATCTAAAGACTCATGTTTAAATGTTGATTTCGAGTAAGCCATGCTATTATCTAGCTTTACAAAATAAAAACTATGTCATTTACGTAATTTGGGCAGAGAAACAGTTTAATGAATTTAGTAGTATAAAGACAAATTTGAAACAGCGCCATCTATGAGATTTCGTAAAAATCAAATCAATTTACATGTTATCACTACTGAACAACTGTTGAAAATTAATAATTTAAATATAATCATGTTATTTATTTAACTCTTTAACCCATATCTTCCCTTCCCTATAAGGTGCGCTTATATTTCGTGTGAATATACTACATTTTTAAAAGTGAGGGTAGATGTTTATTATTTTAAGTCAAACGAGACACCATTACAATTAATCTAATATTGATTGTGTTCATTGGTTACATTTCTAATCTTCGTGTTTTATAAATTTATAAAGAATAGAAAAAATTCGATCACGAGGCGGGACTCGAACCCACATAATTTCGTGATCAAATGTTTCTATTCTTTATAAATTTATTATTTATAAATTTATATTTATAAAGCATTTGAATAAATAAATAAATAAATAAATAAAATTAAAATAAATGTCATAAAACCAAAAATATCAAATTCAATCTTCGTGTTTTGTGAATTTTCACCATGCGTTCCCACAAAAGGTAAGTTGTTACTTTTATAGGTATTTATTTTTATAATGATAGCAATTCATGTTTTTTATTGGTTTTATAATGGTTTTATATTACACTTTTAGAATGAAATAATAAAATGATGAATTCTTTTTGACTTTTACAAGATTTTGAGGTGCGTTGGGAACAGTAGTTTGTTGATAAAATTTTATTTGTAAGTAGCTTTTTTTATTGATTTACAATTATTAACGTTTGATTTTTTATTTACAGATTCAATGTTCATAAAATTATATCGCCTTTGGAAGACTATTTCTGCTGACAATTTTACAACACCACTTGAAAATTGATGATTTGATGATGAAGATAGTGGCAGCAAGGATTAAGTGGAAATTAGTAATCATCCGCTTCGTCAATTTTTGACTGAAGTTAATGTCCAACGTATGGTTCAATCATTGGAAGTATCTCGGGTAATTTTGGAGGATATTTTTCAGGAAGGAGAGGAGGGGCAGCCAACCACATATCAAAGTACTACGTTTTAGTACCGAAAAAAATGTTATTGCCAAATGAAACATAAATTTTGCACTCACAACTGTACAAGTTATGATTTTTATTCTGACTTTGCTGTTATCTGATTATAATATTTATCGTTATGGCTATCGAGGTACCGACCGTACTGGGATGAGAGTACATGATATTATACCTACTCATCATCCAGGATTGCTTAGAGCATTTTCACACTGAAAAAGATGTTTTCTTTGAATCGTAGTTGCTTCATTTATTTATTTTTAATCATTTTACATAATATGTTTTATATTTGCCCATTTTCATTATATTTTATAAATAAAATGGAACCAACATAACTTTGTTGTGTAGGTATCATTTCTCTATTAATAATCCGGAGGCATATTTTCCGAGCACCCCATTTAAGGTGCGGTCCTGAAATTATAAAAAGTTAATGTATACTTTTGCCTAATATAAGCTTAAGATCATTTTTAGATAAAAATAACAAAAAGAACTTATTTATTAAAATTTAGTAGATAAAAGAAATTATGTTACGATTTTATAAGAAAACACAGTATATTTATTAGGCGGCGGTGATCTCTTCCAGGCAAAAGATATTCATCAGCTCAATAAAATTGAATAGTTGTTGTTAGTTATTCTTTAAATTCACTGATTGTAATGAGCATTTCCGCATGCAAGTTGTATCGTAGTTTAGATATATCATAGTTTTGACACATTACAGTTCCAACAAAACCCTCAAATTTTTGAGCAGAGTTGAGCAAGATAATTTAAAAAATGTGCTGTGTTAAGTATTATAGGAAAGGTTAGTTCGTTGATAATTATCATTTCTTCATCATTTACATGGGTGTTGTTAAATGTTAGTAAAAATAAACTTTGACTGTTAATACTTTTGTTCAGTATTTACCTGTATGATTATTGCTTGGTAATTAATATGTATATTTTCATGTCGTATAGCTAATTATAAACATAAGTGTGATGTGAAACTAGCTGGATTTATTTTTACACACTCACAGCCATATATTTTATATTAAAATAGTGTAAATCATAATATTTTTTCACAATTAAAAATATTTCCTTTTTTCTGATGGTGTTGGCATCGAATTAAACCGCGCTGTCGTTTCGTTCACTAAAAGTGATGTTATGAGGACCGAATATGTAGCCGCCTCAACTTACGGAAACGAGAGTAACCTGCGTTGTCTGTTAGTTATTGTATAGTCGAATTTAACGTTACATGGAAATTGGAATCTAAATATATTATGTATACTTAGGTATATTAAATCTGTACATGAAATATATTTCCTAAATAACTATCACGGGGTGATTAGGGATCGACACTGATGCCAAAGAAGCAAACAGTAAAATTTTTGTCCGTATAACCGGTATAGAAACAAAAACTACTCGACGGATTTAAACGAAACTTGGTACAATTATTTTTCATATTCCTGAGCAGAGCAGTAACTCCATTTTTAAGCTTTCGTCGCGTGTGCAACCTTAATGGTTAAAGCTACACAGAAATCATGTATGAAAGAAATGTTCTCCTTATTATATAAAAAATATCTCCCGACATCATAAATGTCTATCTTTTATGGTTGACTCACAATAACACGTGTAACTTCCGATAGCTTAGGAGTTCGAAGCTTTCTGATTATATTTGTCTATAACACTCTCAGTCCGTTTTAACTCAATTTTTATTTTCATGCATCAGTGCCACCTAAAAAATCTTTATCTCGAAATTCGAGCAAAGCTAAGAAAATGAGAAATAAGAGTTCTCAAGAATCGTTAGAGGTATACTCTAGGCCGAAAACAACACGTGTTATGCCGAGAACCTGAAACCGCTTCACAACGAGAATTGCGGCTCACAGCTGACCGCGAACGGCATGTACTATCCCGTGAGACCGAAACCTTCACTGAGAGGGTATAACGTCTCACAGCTGATCACGGCCGTCACATTTTATCTCGAGAATCTGAAACTTTTACTCAATATGAAGACCGTTTGACAAATGATAGGGTGCACCATAATATTATTCGATCTCTTGAAGATGAACATGAGCATAAGCAATGACTAGAGTAGGGACGCGAATATTACAATTAATTGAGACAAAAACGATTATTAAGTTTGTTTAATGAAAGATTAAGAATTGAAACTATTCGGTCTCTGGAAACGGACGAATAGCGAGAGGCCCCTCTTACTGCAGACAGATTTCGCATAGTCTTAATGACTTAGAGGTAAACATAGAAGATCAATCTACGAATTCGGTGGTGGGGTCCGACAAATATAAAAGTGGGTTTGCTTAAAACCTCACAATTGATTACAGATCATCTTCTGTATAGGCGATATTAACGTAGTATGTTATTTTTGTAATGATTTAAAGTGGAGTAAGGAGTCGGCTTTCGTTTGAAGATACACCGGAACCTTTGAAATCACTACTTTTAGAGGAACATGTGCAATCTAAACAGTTCTTAGACAATATTCGCTCTTATAGTAGTGCGTTTCACCAAAGGATCATTCCTTTGGTGCTCAACAATTATCAGAAGGTCCTTTCATGCTTACTTTTAAGATACAAAGTCAAGTTTACCATTTGATAGGATCCCTTTTGCCTGAAGGCCAACCTAAGTTTCTTTAAATATATTTTGTATTCGACTACAACGAATAGTCTAATACAAGAATTATCAATATTTCTCGAATTTAAAACTGAACTCATTTCACAATTTTAGAACATGTTTCATCAGGTTAATTCGTATGTATGCAGTTTTAAATCGAAATTAGAAGCTTTTCCTCAAGATGGTGATATTTGTTATAAATGCCGATAGACGGACGTCTATCGGCACTCAGGAACTCCCTGGGCGTGTATAACGCCCAGGCCACAGTATTACAATTTTTCCTACAGCAGGGCGACGAATGTATTTTCGCATAGCAAAGGAGGGGAACTCGCGGGGGGTCAAGTGACGCGGGCCACGTACCATTAACATGCTTAGTTTGTGGTACCGAGCGCGAAAGAAAGTCATCGTGTTTTTGTTTTGTTACTATGTAAACTAACGTAATTTAATACTTAGGTACATATTCTATAACGGTGCGCTCAAACTGTTAATCTACATTTAATTTAGATTATTATTTGAAATACTAAGTAATGTAGAATTTAAATCACATTCCTTCATGTTTTCCTCAGATTTTCAATTTTCTCCGATTTTAAGATTTTCAGAGTGTTCAATTTTAATGTAGTTAAATTTTATAAGAGACAATTAAGAACATTCAAAAATAAAGTGTCACGTATTTTTTTTAAACGACGAATGACCTAAAACGACGTAATCGCGGACGAAGTCGCGGGCAACAGCTAGTTTAGAAATATAAATAATTTTGCCCGTACTATCTTTAGGAGCTAGATTATTGGTACATGAGGTATGTAATGTTAGTCTGTGCCACAGATTAACATTACAGATTCTGTGGTTATTTAGGTAGTTAGCTGTATAGGTTGTCCATGATATTATACTCTTTAAAAATTTATACATATCTTTCAGAAGAGATAGAGGTTTAGGAATAATAATAAAAAAATAAAATCAATTGCAAATAATTTACTTATATGCCACATAATTTAGAAACAAAGACGTTACCATTACAAAACATAATTAAATTTTTAAACCATTGGCTCTTGATCAAGAGTAGCGTAACTATGATATGTACTCATAGACGCTACACTAGTATCGGGATATTTCGACGAATTAACAGATTTAGCCTGTGTCTTCGACGCATTAGAACTCGGTGCTTTTGCCGCCTTCGAAATAATATTCGCATCAGTTATCACTTTTGACATATTAACATTCAATTTTGATTCCATATTGAAAATTCCCGCATAATCTGTGCCCAATTTTTTATCTTTCACCAATACGTACGCGCACTGACATCCCGTTGTCACAAAATGCGATGCAAACCTATTGCGATTATTCCCTTTGGAATGTGGTTTACTTATTTTAGTTCTTGACGAGACGCGGTGTGTGCGTGACTTCGATTTTGCTTTGGACTTAGCGCGGCCACGGCGCCTGTACTTGTTCCTTTTAAATTTTGCGCAACCATTGAAAGTTGGATCTCTTCGGAACTTATCTTTTTTCTTAAGAGCAGTTATCTGGATCAAATTAACAATTATTCAAAACCTTCAAAAAAATCTATATATTTATAAAGTTTAACATACTTAGTAGTTCTCTAAGATTGTTATTATATATGATATTTTTAATATTTTCGACTACAGAACGCAGATTACTATAAAAACATACATAATATACCTACTATTAAATTATATAGCTTTTGAAACGGTCTTGAAACGGTACTAAAACCTCGAATTTACATAAGCCATTTAAATCCATACTATAATATTATAAATGCGAAAGTAACTCTGTCTGTCTGTCTGTTACTCAATCACGCCTTAACTACTGAACCAATTTGAATGAAATTTGGTATAGAGATATTTTGATATCCGAGAAAGGACATAGGCTACTTTTTATCCCGGGAAATAGGATAGGTTTTATCCCGGAAATCCCACGGGAACGGGAACTATGCGGGTTTCTCTTTGACTGCGCGGTGCAAAGCTAGTATTCAATAATTATTATCCTAGACACATTAATTCTCTTAGCTTTAAAAGAACTCCAAAGAAACAAGCCGTACGTTATTGCAAACACTTTGTACCCTTAAAACTATCTTATCTGCATAAAATTAGAGTATATTTTTTATTACCTTCGTCATCGACCGACGCCTGTCCAGTTCATCAATCAGCTTGGGATAAGCAGCATTGTGTCGGTGTACACGGTTCACACGACTCCCACTGCTTCTGCCTCGTTCCTCGTATTGCGCTTGATGGCTCGCCCAGAATTTCTCCAGGCCATTTTTTATTTTCTTATGGATAAATCAGTGCAAAATAGGTAGAGTTTTATAAATATAGCTAATTGAAGAATTACCATGTGCTTTCTTTCGGGCTTTTCAAATTTGCTAATAAATTGGTAGCAGTTTTTATATGGTATTACGTATTCAGAAAATCACATAGAGCAACAACATTTAATATCGGCTAACTAAGGCAAATAAAAGGTATAATATTCAAACTTTGACAGAAATTAAAATATTTCAGATTGTAAAAAAAATTCTGTCTAACAGAATAATATGTTTTCTTCCATAATATTTGAGATTTGTAACGTTACATAACATTAAGGTATTACCTGTACGGGTTTAAAATTCTTCATAGGCTCAGGTCCATCGTCCATTATGCCAACTACACAATCGACGATATCTTGTGGTAGCTTGTGCATTTTACACTAAAACCTACAAAGATAAATCGATGATATTCAATGTTTATAACGTGTGAGGGAAATATTGAAATAATATTTTGCACTCTTGGAGTCACACTTGCATCGACAGTCAGTATCTTTGACAGAAGTACAACAAAATCTTTCCTGTTTGTTCCTGATGGTTCCTTCCGTCCGTTCCGTTTTAAATTAAAGTTACTAATGATGCACCAAAAATAAAATACTCTGCAACTTACCATTGGCTCGTTATATTTTTATTAGATTTTTAACACTTTGAAATTTTTATCTTATTTTTATTCATTTAGCCATTTTGAACTATTGAAATGGCACAATTGTCATTTTTGCAATAGCCAAAAGAAAAAAAAAGTTATATGAACATAGGTCAACCTCTTTGAAGAGAATATAGTAACCACATTGTAACATTCACACTGTGCATTCACATTAAATATTTATATGTATTAATTTCACATATAAATAACATCTAACAAAGCACCATAAAATTAAAAATGGACTATAGATAAACATCAGATATTCACCCAATAATTAAGCAAAACTTTGTTGTTATAAAAGGGAGGGTATTGTTTACTTGGATAGCCATAAAGGCGATGAAAGGTCACTGAGTAATTAAATTCTCGTTAAGGTGAAGTAAAAATATCACATTAGTCATATTGTCTGTGCCTACAGTACGCAGTAATTACGGTAAATGAATATATTTTACAAGTTTCGACTCATGTATAAATAATATTGTAATACTGTGGCACCCTTGGTGGCACCTAATAGGAAATAGTCGATTATTTATCCATCACCTCAGATATTTGTGATACTAGATTACCTATGCACTAAGAGCATAGAATGTACATTGATATGTACATATTATATTTTAACGTTATGTAAAATCATAGATTAAGAAACTTTTTGGAAAACAAAATAAGTAAACACTGCAATTAAATAGAGCTAGGGTATGGGTATGAGATACCAAAGTTTCGCTTTAAATGGAGTTTTATGTCGAAATGATGAAGATGAAACAGAGATGAGTGCTGCAACTTTGCGTTTGTACATATAGGTTGTCTATACGTATATTATACTGATATAGAATGTAATGTACCTAGGTATCTACTGTTTAAACTTTGTGCCCACAGACATATATTAAGTCTTGATACATGTCTGTGTTTGTGCCATTGTGTGCATCAAGAACGGAATCTTAACTACTTAATTTTAAGTTTAACGACTGTGGGTATGACTCGATATTTTGTGAAAAGATTTAAACATAAATTATTATTTCTCACGAATCAAGTATATATTTACTGCATTAATCGCGCAGCTTTCTGTCCTCGGCATCGCATGCACGGATTTTACGATATCATGCTATAGCCAGCTCTGCAAGACTGCTTTTAGCCATGAAAAAGAGCACGTACAAAATTCAAATATATATAAAGGTATACATTGGGTGTACATATCACATTCACGATAAGCAGTGATAGGAAATTTTATCTATACCAAACTAACAGTAATAATAAAAATAAAATGATGAAAATAATATTATGATAAAATTACAATATGTGTTATCTCTATCATTTTTCGTTCATATAAAAGGAGAAAAAAAGTAATTTGATCTTGAAAAGCAGCTGTCAAAGCTTTCGCTCCTCTTTGTGATATAATTGTATTACGTAAAGACGTAAAGAGCTGTTTTCGGTGATAACTATATTGTTTTTGTCTTATAAGTTATAACCATCTTATAATACTTGGATGACAACATTTTGTGAGCAAAAATATTTCGTGCAAATTTGCTTCACTTAACTATAAACAATTTGTAATAATTTAAACTGTACAGCGATGAGCTACATTTTTTTTTAAAGTGAAACTTTTATTACGTCGTCTCAAACTTTTTGGTCTGTGTAGCGCATGTCGCGTGTATCGCGGCTGCCGTCGAGTAGGTATACCTACCTACTCGGCAGCCGACCGTCACGCGACATGCGCTACATAAAGCAGTGTTCGGAACCGTTCGAACAGTTTCACTTTTACCGTGGTTTCATAAAACCACACAACATTTTTTTTATTTCGGTCGTTCCAAGTCAAAAAATGCTTATTGAAGCTGAAGGGGTAATAAAACCTAAACAACTACTTAGATCTTCATGAAAGGAAGTAGAACTTTTCGATGATATCTCCAAAGCAGTCGGGGATATTTTTTGAACACATAATAACTAAGATGAATCCTTAGAACCTGTATTTATAATATTATGACACCAGAGTCGCGTTCCTAGTACTTGATAGAGCTCGTTCAGTATGTAAATCAGTGTGATTGAGGTCAAACGTGAGGTGTTTCCCACTAAATACTCTTTAGCCTGTGGAGTCCTTGCTCTAAATATTTCCCTTGATGATGTATAAGTACATATGTAAATACTTGGTATGAAGTGATTGATTTTGATATAAATGGCTTTTAATCTATCACCAATATCATTTTTACCGATGACTGATTGTAATTTAAGTATGTTTATGTATGATTGATTGAAAATACCTTATATATCTAACAAATTTTATGACGACTGCTAATGATGTAGGTATTTTATTACTTACTATATGAATGAAAAAATAGTCATATTTACTTTTCTTATTTTAAAAATCATTTGACACACATTTATAAAACTTTGATCCAGTTGATACGTAACATAACAAAAAATTTAATCAACCCAAAATATTATCAGATGTCTGGTACCGTAGAATGAAGTACATATAATGGAATGGGTCCTAAACAAACAACAGTTAATTAAGAGCTACTTAGCTATGTAACTATGTTGATGAAAAACTGCACAGCTTTACAGAAACAGTCATGTCACTAGAGTGAACCTTAGCTTGTATGTTAATTAACGATACAAGTACACTATACTAGTTTATAACTATGTATAACCTTCCGTCCTTCATGTTTGTAATGAGTTTGCGGTTCTAGTTTTTTTACTCTATTTTTATAATAGTTTTAGACGGTTTTTATGAAAATGTAAGGTACTTTATTTGAATAAGCAAATGAAATGAAAAAACGGCTCTACAATTTGATGGTCATGGACCATTATTCTATTTGCGCCGTTTCTGGCTTCTGCACAACTTAGGTACTCGTACATTGAGGTAGTCGATATAGGTAGCACTTTCAATCATCCTCATACATCATATTGTACAATAATTTAATACACATATACTACGTGATTTGATTAACCACGATTAAGCCTCATTTATATTTAGGTATTGGAAAATTATATAAACAAAAATATTATAATGGATATGTTAAGTTAGTTCCTACTATAAATTTAATATTTTGATGTGGTACACCTAATAACTAGAAGATATTGTTACCGTCGTCTGACTTGAACGTCTGTACCAATTATTCTGTATTTATAGCCAAATTTTGCAGAATATTTTAACATTTTCCGTAACGCGAGACAGCGAAATGTGTTAAGAGGATAACAAGCACTTGCGAAAATCAGTTTTAAACGAAATATTTTACAGGATAAATCTTAGTAAAATATTGCAGGGATCCCTTCCGTCGAGACATCTTGGCGTCTCCCCGCTATCGATTATATAACGTATAATGTAGGTCGGTTTAAGGAAAAACTTTTCAGAATTTCTCGATTAAATTTCGGATTGGAATTGGATTACATAATTGATCATGTGATTCCTGGCATCGCTTTTTTTGAAAATAAACTACTATAGTCTGTCTCTAACTAGTAGGTACCTATATAGACCCATAAAATACAATACATAAGTAAGAATATTGCATACAACAATAGGCTCTACTTATTTGTCATGAATTTGTTTTGATATTTATCATAGATTTGCCAATAACTTTAAAAGCGAAAGTCTTTGTCTGCTCTAATGATCGATGAAACGAGCTTTAAAAGTTCCCTTTGTCTCATTATAGACGACACTCTTCGTAACCTGTTTCAAATAGCACTTGCGCATTACAAAAAAGCCTAACAAGATCTATCTAGATTTTCTTATTTGAACAATCGAATAAAACTTTGTTACAAAGAAAACGATTCTACATTTCGTCTGTATTGCGGAATCCGTAAATCCCCTAAGAAAAGAGTTTGAATTGGATAAAGGGTAGGATTTGTGTTTACGTGGCATTAAATTACCTGTTTAGATCACATTCGACACTTCTAAGAATTGTAGGAACCTTGCTTTTTCTACTGCAATGCGTGTACATATCTTAAACTTTAACTTCATAAAGTTCTAATGGTAAAAGGTTTTTTTAAATTCGGTCCAGTAGTTTCGGAGCCTATTTAATTCAAAGAAACAAACATAAAATCTTTGATCTTTATAATAGGTATTAGTGTAGATAAGATATTGATTATTATTTTCACATTTGTTAGTCTCTACATATATTACTTTTGAATAAATAACATGATGGGAATAATTAATTTAGGGCCGATTTTTCAATGTTTGGATAAAACTTATCCGTCTAATAAAGTATTACACGATAATATTAAAATGTCACCAAAACTGTCAAATACGGGCAATTAGAATATGTTTTTAAAATGGTAGTTTTATACATTATTCGACGAATAAGTTTTATCCAAGCATTGAAAAATCGGCCCTTAACACTGCTATTCTAGAGTCAGATGAAAATGTCACATGGAATGTATTTTCCAGGATTTAACCTTTGTAGATGGATTAAATCCGTGCTTACTACATGAATTAATTTAAATAAATAGTATAATTCAAACGTTCTTATGTACCTACCTATCTACATTTTAAATACAAATTACAAAAGTTTTAATCCAGGGTTATAAATGCGTGAATTTTGATATTATAGATAATATTAGCGTGTCATGTGCTTTAATAATAATTTATTAAAACTGAATTTTTAATCTACTTATTTCATTGCACATATTTTGCCAACCATCAAACTAAAGTATTCGTTTTATAGTAAAAGTTAGTGACACTTCTCATAAAAGTTTTATACTCTCTAGTAGGTATTCTTCAGAACCGTCTTTGTGATGAAAAGTGGCCTTGTTATGTTTCGAGAGTTTGAACTTTGTGAAGAGAAAAAACATGAGGTTTTCTTCATATCAATATTTCAATATAAAAAGCACAAATTTTGTAGTTAGGTTTAATAAAATGAAACGTTTCTTTTCATTGTTAAAGATTTTTATTGTAAAAAATTGATATACATAGGTAAGTACTTTATTTCCATTCCTCTAAAAAGGAAAGGTTTATCTTATATATAAAAATGAATCGCAAAATGTGTTGGTAAGCGCATAACTCGAGAACGGCTGAACCGATTTCGATAATTCTTTTTTTATTATATTCCTTGAATAATTAATAATTCTTATGTAGAGAAAACGTAAACATGTACCACGGGCGAAGCCGGGGAGGACCGCTAGTTAAATATAAAAAGGTGTAATAGTATAAAAATGATGGTCATCATAAAACGCTTTATATCCCCGGCAGCGTTGTCTCAAGCTTCTCAAGGGTATAGATTTAAGATCATCCATTACGTAATAGATCTTGAAGTAAGTATAATAGAATTTTTGGTTTATGGTTTAAAAACTTGTTCACAAAATATAAGTGGTCTATTTAATATTATAAATCATAGAGCATTTTACTGTTGAAAAAGCTCTTCTTTTCTAAATAATTAGTGGTGTGTTTAAAATAATATACTACTACCAATTTCTGGGATTTGTAGGTAAAAATAAGAATGTATAGGACATATTTCTTCATTCAAAAATTTTCTTTTTTGTGACAGTTGTTCAACGGCCATGCTATGCGCGGCGATCATGACAGAGCACTGGGAGCACGTGTCGTGGGAGCGGTCCGCGCTCACGGCGCTCGCGAACGCGTCCAACACCGCGATACAGTGGCTGCTAGATGAGAAGGTCGTCAAGGTTAGTATAATTATGTGTCCCGATGTTCAACGGCCATGCTATGCGCGGCGATCATGACAGAGCACGTGGAGCACGTGTTGATTATGATATTGAGATGATGTTTGACACGGCCTGAATTTTTGAATTTTTTCACACATAGGTACTATCAAACCATATAAACAGTTAACTACCTAAACTATAATATCATACTAGCCGCAGTTTAGCCAACTTTATCGAAGGTCCCAGAATGAGATTTTTTGAAAATTAATCTATATCACTCCTAGCTACATATATATATAAATATCGTGAAACCTCAAAGAAATATAAATAAACAAACAAGCGCGTATGTATGTACTTATAATATTTGGAAGGATTAGCTGTGATTATTGTGATGTGTGATTTGATTTGTGTGATTTGCGTAGCCTTCTTCTATAACTGGCTTATAGAACACAAAATTAATTTTTCCATTCGAACCAACAGTTCCTGAATTCCTGAGTTTAGCGCGTTTGACCAAACAAACAAACTCTTCAGTATCGATATAGAGTTTAAATGAAATATTACTGATTATACCGATCGCTACATATCGAGGCTACCACTTCTAACTGATATTATTCAGCCAATATTCTGAATATTCGCAAAACATACTTTCTCTTTGTTGTAGGTACCCATATTAAGATTGAATGTGTAAAGTATTATGTGGTATTATCATTTGCTCGTATGTGTAACATTGCACTTTGCAATTTTCGTTATAACTTATTACAATAATAACTCCCAAGAGCCAACAATGTTTACGAGACTAACCCTATATTTTGTTACAATTCCAATTTATCACTAGCGTAGATTTCACTTGGGAAAAATATATGAGGTGTCGGAAATGTGGAGTTTCCTTTTATAAGTAACGTAAATTGCTCGAATATTGGAATTGTACGAAAGTTATGTATGTTATTAGGCTTCTTACAACACGCTTTAGTAAGGTTTTTGTTGTCGATAGTTTATTTGGCAAAGCATTAAACATAATATCAATCAATGAAAACGTTATTTTTAAGTAACTACTTATATTATGAATATTTGTTACTCTTTCACGCGAAAACCCTTGAACGGATTTTGATGTTACTTGGCAGTGATGTAGCGTGTCTACTGGAATAATACAATAGCTATATATTTATTTGTACCATAGTCTATACGGCATACCACATAATGGAAAATGAGACTACACTTTAAGGCTGCAGTCTAGCAAAATTGCGTTTTCAACAAGTTATTTGACAATTTTTTCCCGGCTAATGAAATGATAAACAGTATTTTTTTTTCTTGTTTATCAATTAGTGTTATATACGCAATGCGCGTGAATTTTTTCACATTTATAAAGTTACTTTATGTTACCTTAATCAGGCCTTCAAGATAAGTCTCTTTCCCCCAAAGACATTTCGAGCTAAGTTTGTGCACTCACTACGTTGCAACCGATTACAATTTACACAATCTGATCAGCGCATTATTATCCTTATATAGTCGTTATTAAAAACTGCTGAATACAATTGCCGAAAAACTTATGATTTTCTTAATTAGAACGTTATAAATTCATTAAATTTCCCATTTTTTGCCTTACAAAATCTATTGATAAATACTGCTAAAAGTTATTTTTTCCATTAATTTATTCGAGTTGGTTGAAGACCAATGAGTATTAATCCTTTAAAAAAATTTTTTTTTGAATTTTGATAATTCTTTAAATATTAAAAAAATATTTAAAATAATAAGGAAAAATCCTAGCGAATTTCTTTAGTCGCGCTCCTTGGGCCGGAGCGTTCTGACGTGTGCTCTACGCTCGATTTTCCTTCATACCGAAGTGAAAGTTGCTCTACTTCATTAAATTTAATATTTTTGTTAATTGATTATTTATATCTTAGTTTTGTGCAAATATTCGTATTTTTAAACATTTGATTTCGACATGGAAAATAAACGAAAAAAATACGCGTGTAACTACTAGAAAAAAAATTATCTTCGAACATAAAGTTAATGAAACCAAATAGATTGCAAAGGTGATTGGCAACAATTTCTTTATTTTACGGGGTGTCAGTAAAGGGATGTATATTTCTTTAAAACTAAAGTAAGCTCATAAATTTTCTTATAATATAATTTTTTTGAAGTTCCAAAAATGTTTATTTTTCGTTTGAGAAATACGAAATATAATATAAACTTGTATTGAGAACTTGAACTTCCCAAGTTCATCCGGGGAAATCCCCATACGGGGAAAATGATTTGTTTACTCCAAAATTGATCCGAGGTGTTTTAATTTTTTCTTCTAGTCATTTTCAACGTAGCGGCATGTTGTTTGATTATTAATTTTGTAACTTAAATACAGGATGTTGGTTTTATATTCTGATCTTACAGACGCGCTGACAAATTTAGTCCGCCATTTCTAGTTTAGTCTACCAACTCTAAGTACCAATATTAAAACGAATGGATTATCATCACATCATCAAAACTCAGATGTAATGGAAGATCACAATAACATAGAAAATTCAGTGGGTGTTGAGAACTAAACAAACAGAAGTAACAGAGACGCGAAGAATAAAAAAAGAGGACGAAAACGATAATTCGTTGATGCTTTCCCTTTTCGACGTATTTTTAGGGTACATCACCAATCTACAAAAAACAAAACTGATGATTCCCAATTGCTGATTAAAAATGAAAAACAAATAATCGAAAACAGTGGTGAAAATTTGCTGATCACAATGAAACATCCTTCAGTGGTAGCAGATTCATTTAAAATGTATCGGTGAACAGCGTAAAGGAGAGGAGGACAGGAAAACATTATGAATGTGGATGGTGGATTGTATACAGGGTGTAATCGATAAGTATGTGCAGGCGATTATGACGTTATTATTGCAGGTATCAAAAAACTTAAAACTGATATCGAAATTACTTTACCTAATGAGCAAAATGACAATAATAACTTTTTAAAAGTATAACGAGAAATATCTAAAAAATTTACTTTATACACTCCCATATCAAAAAGGGAAAATGGGACTAGTAGAAGTTAAATGTCTAATTCCGGCAAAAGACATGAATGCGGAAGATGCGGTTAAAAAAAAAAAACATTTGAAATACAATGCAAAAAATAACACTTTTGTCATAGATAAGAATCATGACTATTTTTTCTAAATTCAGGGACAACTAAACGTTGCAGAAGCAGAAGTCTGCTTATTTGCTGTTTGGACTGGAGTGAATAATTCGTTAAAAATAGAATATATAAAAAAGTATGTAACGTTTAGGCAAAATAAAATGATGGACCATTATCAAGATTTTACATAAATTGCCTACTGTCAGAATTGATTGATTCGAGACTTCAGCATTCGATGCCCATCAAGGACCCATCCTATATCATTCAAGCGATTGAAAAAAAGAGATAAATCCAGTGCAACCGATAAAGCATCAGAATGCTAGCAAAAGATTTATTATGTTTATCAATATAAATCTATATATTACACATAATATAATAAATCTATAGAAGATGCGAAGACTGACATCCGCGCGGACGGAGTCGCGGGCGGAAGCTAGTCAGAAATAATTATCTTTTGTTTTCATTTGCGTATTTTTCTATTTGATAATTTTTTAACACAAACATTACATTTTTTTTATTATATACAAAATTGTTTATCCGTTTTATTAGTTAAACTGAACAACTTTCACTAAGAAACTTAGGTCGAAAAAAATGTATAGAGTTATGCATTTTGTATGGAAAGCTTATTTTTTTTATATTTCGTCCAAATTTCTTTGTAAAAGTTGATCAGTTATATATAAACATGAAGTTGAAGATATCAATAGAAAGTATTCGCAAATTTTGTGTACTGATAAAAAAAAATCACCCGGTGTAATTTTCACGAAAATTGTTTCAAATTGTCATTTTTGCTACTTATTTCGAATATTTAATTATGCATACGAATGATTTAATTTTTAAAAATTAAGTGGAGCAACTTTCCCTTAGTACATTTGTATTATTTACGTATAGGATGACAGGATGCATTTGTTTGCACTACTAGACCAAGCCCTTAATGAAAAGAGATATAGAGCCTATTAATTGTACGTCACACACAGCTAAGCGCCTCTCAGACCACGAATGAAAGAAAGAAAATAAAACGCGAATAAAATAATATCAACATGGAAATTAATAAAATAATATATTAATTAACTTTGCAATTGCGAATGATAATTAAATTTAATGACGAAATGATATTAATTTGCACGCGACGGGTCTAATTGAAATTGAAGGTTAACTAATTGGTAACCAGGTACTCTAATGGATGAATACAAACGTATCGGAGTATCAATTAAATTAAACTAAGTGCTAACGAATTTTATTCATCCCTATAAAAGTACCTGCTTAAACAATAAACATTGTTTTCTAACTAAGAAATACTAAGACTAACCTAACCTAACATGGACAATTTTCAAGTCAATTAAATATAAATACAATTAATTTTCTTTATATGTAATTCGTAGTTCGTAGTCTTAAAAGTCGCCAATAAAAAAGTGTCTATAGAGTCTTGATTCTAGGCAAACACGATCTAAACAATCCAACAGTGCGTTGTGCTATAATCCCTAGATATAATGCTAAGTCAGAAGCCATTTTACTTGCAATATTGTAAGACTAGTCTTTCATCTTATATTATCAAAATCAATAATCAATAAATAGGCACCTACCTGCAAAGAAGGCGTATACATATATAGGTACCTACATAATGCAAATTATAAATGGTATTTTCAATCCTTATATTTCCACTATATCCATTTTATTTTATTATATTTTGTGCCCAAAGGACCAAAGGCAATTTATTTACAAGCCACAAACGGAGATTCAAGTTTAATTTATAGAGCAATTTTCTTCTAAAGCAAGGAAATTATTATACGAATACCTAGTAGGTACATGTATATTATCTGTGTATGAAAGCGTATTATTTGTTTTGGTCTATGATCCGAACATAAGGCGAAATTCAACGGCGTGATAATAGAATGAGACCAATTTTATAATTAATTTAGTCTATTAAAAAATGTATTAAAAATGGGTTGACTGGGAAAATCCTGGACAGGACATTTTTAATGAATTTAAAAAAAAACATTTTTTTTTAATTAATTGCAGTATCAAGATAATAAAAAAAAATATAATAGACTTAAAGTATGAAACCTACAGAATGTGCAGTCATAGTTTTCTAATATTTACCGGGACAAACGGCTAGGTTGGCAGGTATAAACAGGTATGTCGGTACCAGTTACTTTCACTTGATAGGATGATGAAAAAAAAAATTATGTCAGCACTGTTTTATTACAAAATTGTTTTATTATCTCGAAACTGCAATTAATAAAAAATAAAAATAAATAAAAAAAAATTAATTCATTAAAAATGTCCTGTCCAGGATTTTCCCAGTCAACCCATTTTTAATACATTTTTTAATAGACTAAATTAATTATAAAATTGGTCTCATTCTATTATCACGCCGTTGAATTTCGCCTTATGTTCGGATCTTAGACCATTTATCATTTAATTGTTAATAGAGTAGATATTTATTATACCTAGGTGTGTTCAAATCGCATATATGCACACACACACCTACTATGTACATAATATACCTATTTAAAATACTGTAACTAATTACGTGTAAAAAACGTGGGTATTAAAATATAAATTCCAATATCATAAAAATTGCAGATTAAATTTTCATAAAATTTGTTCAGGATGAAGACAAATAAAGCCTTTTCTCCAGTAGAAAGTGTTTTGAGTGACTTTCATTATCCTTTATCGTGGGTCATCCGAATGTAGCCGGGGAGCGAAATAATAAGGGACGGAACTTTTTGATAGAAGTTTAACCACAATACCTATTTGTACTATAACAATAGTCCACAAAACTAATTATCCCAACTATTCATGATAGCTATAACCATTAGTGCTTTTGCTAGTTGGATATGTATTACGACCTTCGCTAGACGATTAGTTAAATTACCCAAATGACATTGCCTACTGCTGTTTACTGTGTAATATATGTGTGTATAAATTTGAGCGTGTATCACTACACAGTATCAAAGCGTAGCAACGGATTTAGATGATTTTTTTAATAGAAAGTACGAATTTATTCGTAGCAATCGCTTTGAAGACCAAAATATGACGATTACGTGCTCAAGCAATAAACACACACAAACATATGCACTAGAAAAAATGACCATCCTTCAGGCACGGGTGAATTCGGGTAAAATCTATGGGTGCATTTATAAGCTTCATCATAAATTACCATATAGCTCGATACTCATTATACATTTTTAGCATCAATGATGAAAATAAATAGAATTACTTTTTTGACTGTATATTTTATCTGTTGTAATAATTGTAATACCTTAAGACCTTGGGCCTTGGGCGTATTTTATTCTTTGCAAGCCCTATATATAGCAAAATATCATTTCGGAACCCCAATGTTTTTGCATATTAACATTAAGCCAGTCACCTTGATGTTTTTCGCTAGCACGCGAAGTTACGACGTAATTATAATGAAAATGCTGGAATATTTTTTGCCTTATAAATTTCATTCTGTTTTTCAGCACTTACCGTGGTTAGAATAATAACACGAGCCGTGAAGCTTTGCAAAACGTTGCTTTATTTTAAGAAATTGCACTTACAATGAACACGAATTTGCAATCCATTTCAATATTAAATGATTTATTCTGATTCTGTAATGTGTATTCTTTGTTCAACAATATTTTATTATGATTATATTGGGTTATCTCTCTTGAATACTAAAATTTAATCCGTTAAAATATGAGCTTAATCTATATGAATGAAATAAGTACGTTTCAGCCCTGCCATGAATTTTAACCCTTAATGAAATTCGGGTCACGCGTGAAAGTTCACCAACCCCTCCATCAGTGAGGAAACATTTGAAGTACTGAGTGACTTGTGTTACGATTCGATTTTCTACAGAACAAAGAAAACAAGATATTCCATTTTTTTAGAAAAAGACTGTTTAAAAAAAGCTTTCTCTATACGTATTATGATCGAGCGATTAACGATGTAAAAATTATCAACAATTGCTATGAGCTTTTATTGAAAGCTCTGTTAAATAATATCATAATTTACAGCGATAATTCAATACGGAGTACGGATATAAAGAGATCAAACGAATTTTAAATGAAATGAAGAATTTTTTTCAATCCTACCTTCACTGATCTTTGACAAAATATTAATTAGGTAATTCTTCTTTATAAGATAATTAATTATTATATTAGTAGATAACGACGCCTATTAGATAGATATTAGATAGTTAGTTAGTGTTAAATAGATACATTTTAATTATAATAACAAAATACTAACTTCAAACGTGTAAACGGTCAGGTGCAAGTCATAAATTACTATAAGCCCCTAGGTTTCCCATGCCGATACTTCAATAGCCGGAGGTCAAGGTGACCTAATAATATGAGCGCCATGCGTTGTAATCACTAGCTAACCTTGAAATTGCAGCTAACACGCTATATCATTATTGATATTACTTTTAAACTTTCTTTCTACTTCGACTTTGGTTCGCAATAAATTACGTATTTTGTCAATGACTTTTCAGTTTGTAAAAATACTTGGAATTTTGTACGCATTGATTAGGTAGGTTGTGTATCACCAAGCTACCCATTTTTGTAACTTGCATCAATCTTTTAAAGTTTTTAAGTATTTTATTCGTTTAGTTTTAGTCTAGTATAGTTTACCTACCTACCTTTTCTTCGCAATAATAAATTGAGCAAGCAGATTTTAATAAGAAATTATTAAGAAAAAAATGTTGTGTGGTTTTATGGAACCACGGTAAAAGTGAAACTGTTCGAACGGTTCCGAACACTGCTTTGTGTAACGCATGTCGCGTGACGGTCGGTTGCCGAGTAGGTATACCTACTCGGCAGCCGCGATACACGCGACATGCGCTACACAGACCAAAAAGTTTGAGACGATGTAATAAAAGTTTCACTTTAAAAATTATAAAGAAAATTTGCAAAGCTTTTTTCAGTGCTTTATGTGCATAAATGCTTTATGTGCAAAGCAAGCAATTGGCCTTTTACCATTAATCTTCCATCAATATATAACATATTGAGGTGCTACGTATTCAGACATAAACATAAACCACCTTCTATAATACAAAGAAAAACCATAGGTCATTACTTCTGGAGAAGCTGCTTACAAATGCGATTCACTGATTGCACGTCTGTCTCATTTACCGTTCGTTAATTCAACCGAGGCTTTTTCAAGCGGTGAATAATAAAGCGTTCCTCACCACTCGACTTTTCTAAAAGATTTCACGAGAAATCTGGAACCTTCTCGAATGTTGCAGATGTATAATATTGAAGACCTCTTTGAATATTTTAAAGAAAATTTGTTGTCGCAATGTTTTTGAATATATCTACACTAAGTGTAAGTTTTCGAGTACCGTAGAATCGTCTTATTAAGAATACCGAATTTATGTTTAAAGTTTAATTGAAATTTCAGGGTGCAATTATTTCTTAAAGTATGTAAAAAACTTCGCACAATTAATGTTCGATCAAGGGACATAACCACGCTACTTACTTTATCGTAGAGCGTTATGAGCTTGTATTCATTATGCTTCTTTAAATATGAGATCGATACATGAGCTGTTATATGATATATTGCAAAATGCAAATTGTTTGATAATAATCCATTGCAGGTGGAAGATACAAGCAAGAAAAAAGGGGGAGGAGGAAGCACATTTTTAGTACCGATGAATGGTGGCATATGGAAGATGTGCGTTTCTTTAGAAGGTAAGTTTTATTCAAAATTATAAAATTTTAATTGACTTTGAGTCGAGTGTAAACACTTTTAAAATTATACTGTAAAGTTTCTCAAGTATTATGTGGTTAGGGTAGTTACTCGTATATTGTTGGGAAACTAAACTCTAAAGACTAATTTAAAAGGCTTTTTCATACTAAATAAGTCCGGACCAGTTTACCACTGAGCCAACATTATTTATTTTGCAGTGTTTGCTGCAGTGTACCCGTTGTAACAAAGCCAAATTTAAAAGAGAAACACAAAGAGTTTCATTACTAATATTTAGCTGTTGTTATTTTGTAGGATATTTGGCATTTCAAAACTTATACAATGGTTCTATAGAAAAACTATGCAGTTGTTTTTATAAAGCGCAGCTTAACATAAAATAATGTATCTATAATAATTATGGGCTCTTTATTTGTGAAAGTCAGTATCGATGTGTCGATGTATAGATGACAAGCATTTCGATTATATTTCCAACAAAACAGTGCCTAAATATATCTCGAATACAATTCAAACTTTGAAAAAGTTATTAAAACTTTCCTTGATCCAGGGTAGAGACGCTCATCACTATGCAAAATACAAACTATGCTTTGTCCTGTATGGGTTATAGTACCTTATACTGATTTTTCAAATATTTTCAATAATTGTTTAGCGGAAGAAGTATCAATATTATCAAGGGCTGGCTTCCCCACGGAGCCGCTGTGCACAAATTATTTAGCTGATGATGAGAATGAGGAACCCAGAGCCGATGTGCAACATCGTAAGTAATAAATATTAATCTGTGTTAGCATATTTTTGAGTAGCACATTAAAAGTTAAAAATGTACGAAAATGTAAATGTAGGTACAAAGAAGTGATTATAATTAAAAAAAATAGTGATAAAAAGTGTGTTTAGGTATAATATTATTTGAATGCTATCCGCTAGCTCGGATCGAATCAACCAATACAATTTATTTTATAGATTCTGAGTCACATCTGTGCGTGCGAAACGTAATAAATTCTGACCTAATCTAAACTCTAGCCCATATAAATGTCTCTTTTAAAAGAAAACCCACAAATATCACATTGTGTTTTTTTAAGAACACTTACTTCTCTTCTTAACTTCAAACCTTATTGAATAACCCTTTCCACAACCTAATCATCTATCGATCTTTTTATTAGATAAGAACTTTTATATTCTTTTAAATGTTCCAAAACACATTTATAAATTGCACCATATTAAAATAAAACATCTTAATATAATCCTTATAAATATATTTCTAAATTTTGTAGTGTTGTATTGTTAGCATGTAGCTATATTTAACTGAGGTAGAGGGAACTTCCCTACTACAGGGTTATATAACTTAAAAGGGAAGTTCCAAATGTTTGTGACCACACCGCCATGTTAACAAATAAATAAATTGTTTTGTTTAAATTGTTAATTGTTTTGTTTTGAATTTCGTACACCAGGCATGCAGAATCTGTCCATATCGTGTGCGCTAGTGTGCCTCATAGTGCTGGGCAGCGCGGCGCTGGTCGGCGCTTTCGGGGTTTGTAAGCACCAGATCAGCGCTGTTCTTGTTACTGGCGTTATGTATTTGTTGGCTGGTAAGTGTAAGATTATTCAAATAAAAAAAAATGTGTGTGTGTACTAGTGTACACACGTAAGAAGTGAAACTTCTTTATGACCATATTTTTCAAAAAATAATTTACTATGTATATGCAACTTTACAGAAGTACGTCGAATCAAAGATGGCGCGCAACGGAAAAATGTCACGCGTAACGAAAAAATGTTACACAAAATTTTTTTCCAACCCCGATAAAGAAGTTTCACTTCAATAAAAACATTTAAACTTTTACATTATGAATTTAAATGTAACGAACGATTTGGAAGATCCCTTAATAGATATTTAAATTACTTTTTTATTCATGTGCATATGGTTTTACAGAACACTTAGCTTCCAAACCCTTTTTTATAATTACCTAACTGTTTGTAAAAGTCACAGAACAGTAAAAAAGTAAAAGAAAAATTAAAAAATGTGTGCGTGTACACACGTAAGAAGTAAAACTTCTTTATGACCTTATTTTTCAAAAAATAATTTACTATTTAGATATATGCAACTTTACAGAAATATTACCTATGTCGAATCACGCGCGGGATAAGAAAAAGATGGCGCGTAACGGAAAAATGTCACGCGTAACGAAAAATGTTGCCCTAAATTTTTTTCCAACCCCGATAAAGAAGTTTCACTTCAAAAATAAGTCGCTTGGCTTTTGTTTTTGCCCCTAGGATTTTCCAAAATGATAAAGGTGTTATTTTTAAAAAACTACATAAACATTGTTCCCAGGTCTATTCGCAATGTTCACGCTAATGATAATCCACTTCAAGCGTGTCCAGCGAGTATCCGCCCGTGCAATGGACGATACTGCGGACGGAGTTGTTGGACCACATGGACCAGCTTTACCTTTGCTATCTGCTAGAGAATTCACTACGTCTTGGTCTTTGGAACTTGGCTGGGGCGGGGTTGTACTGGCCACTACTACGTCACTATTGTGGATTTTGTTGTCGAAGATCATGCGATACAATCCGCTGTCCACTATGTTACTATGAATTTTCCGCTACACATCCCATGCGTTTCCTCGAGTGCTGCTATCTGCTAGAGAATTCACTACGTCTTGGTCTTTGCAACTTGGCTGGGGCGGGGTTGTACTAGCCACTACTACGTCACTATTGTGGATTTTGTTGTCGAAGATCATGCGATACAATCCGCTTTCCACTATGTTACTCTGAAATGCTACAGATCCCACATGGACCCGCTATACCATTGCTATCTGCTAGAGAATTCACTACATCCTGGTCTTTGGAACTTGGCTGGGGCGGGGTTGTACTGGCTACTACTACGTCACTATTGTGGATTTTGTTGTCGAAGATCATGCGATACAATCCGCTTTCCACTATGTTGCTCTGAAATGCTACAGATCCCACATGGACCCGCTATACCATTGCTATCTGCTAGAGAATTCACTACGTCTTGGTCTTTGGAACTTGGCTGGGGCGGGGTTGTACTGGCTACTACTACGTCACTATTGTGGATTTTGCTGTCGAAGATCATGCGATACAATCCCTTGTCCACTATGTTACTGTGAATCGTCAGCTAGAGATCAGGTTATACCATTGCTATCTGCTAGAGAATTCACTACGTCTTGGTCTTAGGAACTTGGCAGTATTCGATATTTGTTCTAAAAATAAATAATCCTGAACTTATACAGCTTTAGAGCAATGAATCCTGCTTATCAAAATCAGAAACTTAACCCTTCGTCCACTATTTTACAATACAATGAGCTTTACGTTATTATTATTTTAGACATTATTAAAAAAGTAATAGCGGAATTAAAAAGCTTACAAATTCATATTAAGTCTGTGGATTTCTATTCTATGACAAATAACCTCCACTTATTACTATGAACGTGCTATAGTAAAATAGTGAATTTTGTTGTCCACTATTTATTCCTATATCGACAAAAATTATATCTACCTATTTAGTTTTGTCAGATAGTATTTTGTGTTTTATCACAAAGCGTACATACAAATTGTTTCTTTCCCGATCCATCATGGCCTCGTAATTAAGTCAATTATAGCTGGTTATTCCATTCAAATAGTATCGTTTATTAGGATATTGTCTATGCTTTGATTAATTATTCTAATATTGGCTTATACCGCCATTTAAGAGAATAATTAATCAAGGGATCTCGGTAGAAGTGTAATACAATATTAGAAGTTATAATGTTATCTGTGGTTACAATATGATCTAGAAAATAAAAAAATATAGTAGTATATTATTGTTGAGAATGCAAAGCATTGAAATTGTACTCTGATTATTCAAACAGTAATATAAAAATATGTACAATAATCCAACCCATGAAAATCGACTCATTTCAACTCGCTTTATAAACATGAAAAAGTTTGTAATAAAAACGGCAACTTCTTTTCGTCTAACACAATTGTTTAAAAAATTTAAATCGCCGAGCTTTGTTGCCGTCCATTGCTATTGTTATTATTTACGGCTATAAATATATTTTTGAAGGGAAAATGTTATCCTTTGTTTGATGAATAGGTATTATGCCCTTGAATTTTATAACCACGTTACGCTTTTTCGAAAATACATTTGTTTAAAAATCTATCTAGCTATAGATATAAGTACTTAATAATGATAGTACGCTGTGAGTCGTTTTCTCTTACAATTTACGAAGGTTCGATTCATACATAGCTTGATCGCGATGATAATAATAATTAATAATATATACCTACCTAGCCAAAAAGAACAATAATAATATTATTATTATTAATGCTAGGGAACATAACGTCATAGTATTTCGCGATACGTGCAGTGGAAGTTGGAACACAGTTGAGAAGATTTTCACATTGATTTAAAATCCTATTGGTTGTGCTTTAATTGCAAGCGTGTGATGTAATTATAAGGAAACTTTTATGTACAAGTGTGCCTGATGTTGTGTAAATAGAGTGATATGAAAATATTAAAAGTTAACAAAAATTGAGTTTTTATTATAAAATTCTGCTTAATGTATACAAAATGGTTTTATGTTACAATTATGAGGTTTATTCAGATTATTACAGTTGATAACGGTTGTAGTTCTACCATTATGGATCTAGTATTTAATCGTAGGTACCTACCTTTACAATGTAGTTTAAAAAATAACTGTCGAAAAAGTAAATATCGTAAAAATAATCTATGCGATAAATAATAATTTATTTCAATTGGCTTCAGCATTCTTTTAGCTTGTCCTTTAAATTTAATATGCATACAACGAATTTTAATAAACCTATGAGTAAATATGCAAATAATGTGACACTATTTTATGAAAGTTTTTGTTATTTCTTTGTATTTAACAGAAACTTAAAATTTTTCATCATTAGTGTATAAAGCTGAATGTTGAAAATGGTGCTGAAACGATGTTAAATTTTAATATACAATTTAGCAATTATTGAAACAACATTTTGCATGAAGAAAAACTATGCACAACATTTTTGCGAAGCAGTGTGTGTTACCAGTTGTAACTTGTGTGATTGTGTCGATAATAATTAAAATATAGTAATAACTGTTTAAATTTCAATGCATTTTCATTTATTTATTGTTCCCACACTTAGCAAATCGTATAACCTCGCAATTTTAATTTATTCAGCTTTGTTATGTATATATACAAAATAATGTGAGTAGTTAATGTTAAAAGTTAAGTATATTCATGGACCAATATTTGATATATTATATTGGTCCATGGTATATTGTTAGCTTGATAATTGCAATAGCTTAAACGTACTAGAAGGGCGAAATATTTGTAAAATATTATTTGTGATAATTAATAGTTCTGTTATGTGATTTTGTTATTAAAGCTATATTTTGTTTATGGTTATTTTATTTGCATTGAATTAAGCGTTACCTTATTTGTTTATATTTAATCAAAAAGAGGTACATTCGTAATAAAACACAGTTCTTTATGTGAAATTTATTTATTTTCAACTATAACAATATTTACAAGATAATATACAAAATAGTTCACAGAACTAAGAGCCTAAACATTGGATCTGAGGAATTTCGATATTTTCAAATTTTAGCGATGAATACAACTTAAATAGTTTGTCGATAAAACACATGTATTCACGAACACTTTCACCTTGGACGAATTAAAATAAAGAGATTAAATTAAAAATTAATATTTATTGTAAAAAAGTTAATCGTCCTGTAGTAATTGGTCCTCAATATCAATGTCTTCGGCTTTCCTTTTCCTCGTTTTCGGCCTCTTTCCATGTAACATTTCTAGTTTAATTTTCTTAGCTTGCTTCTTCTTTTCGCGTAATTGAAGTTTACGTTTTGCTGCCTTCTCTGGATTACTGACTTTCTCTTGTAATAATATCTGAAAGCAGATACGAAAGAAATTAGGATTTTTTTTAGATATAGAAAAATTAAGCAGATCTGGATAGAATAAGAGCATTTAAATAGATAGAATACATGTTTAAAAAAAGTCATTAAATTTTACTATATTCAATTCTCCCGTAACACGCTTCACGAACAATGATTAATTTAAATTTAATAATAGATTTGGACTTTGAACTTTTCCTATAACTAAAACAAAATTTGATAGTAGTGAAAACAGATATCAAGACTATATCGCTATAATGTAAAGCCCTACAAATTTTACAGTTACAAACATAAAGCGTTAAAAAGTTATTAATTATAAGTTACACTAACCTTCTTCCTCTCAGCCCTTTTAATATTCAATTTAGTTTGTACTTCCGCAGCTAGCTTGCTATATTCAATATCTCCGATTTTCCTTCTCAATTTTTTCCCAATTCTTCCCGCGAGTTGCTTAGCAACGCTAGACGGTGACATCGCGTCACCGGTGGAAAGTTCTCGAACAACCGGCGGTAACATTACATCTATTATTCTGTTTATATCCTCTGGTTCGAGGATACTTATGAAGTGGATCCACATTGTAAAAATGGCGGACCTCTGTGAAATAAAAATTTAATATAAAAAAAATTAAATATATAATATAACGATATTTTGTACCGGTATAATTTAAATTTGTTTTTAATAAAGAGCTTTTTATATAACCTAGCTATAATCGTAAATCAAAATATAAAGGTAATTCGATAAAAGTACACTTGCATTTTGCTGTTATTAAATTAATTGATTCATAAATATTTTTGCTTTGTTTGATGATTGTTGCAAATTGTTTGTGTAATTATTAGGTATTAGTTGTACTATAAAAAGAGCGTGTATGCCTAGCACACGTGTCAGAAGTGAAACTTCTTTGGCAAGATTGCGAGATACCAAAATCGTCGCCGTACTCCATGGCGTGACGGTATTGCCATAACGCGATCTTGAAATTTTACTCTCAACACGCCTAAAGAAGTTTCACTTTAAAAGTAACAGTAAAAAAATAGTTTCTTATACACTATTTATAATAACTAAACAAAAAAAATATGTTATAATAACTTACAATATTCATACAAGTAGGCGCTCTAGCCACTTCAGCATTTACTCCTTTTCGTAACTTAAACAGGATCCATCTTATATTCACTTTCGCTTTTTCCGTGTCGACTTCGTCACTTTCCACTTTATTTGTTAGTTTGAAGCTAGGCATTGAATGCACTAGTTTTAGTATGAGGAATAATACTTCAGTCACCTGAAAGAGTTTTTAAAACCGAGTTAAAACTTATTATGAAACTAGAAAAAATATAATAAATTAAACTATTTGACCTATACGAGACAAGATTAATTTTGGCAGACATCATTAGTTATTGTGTAATTTACTAAAATGGTAACCTCGCCAATAATTTCAGCGGAGGACTGAAAATTAGCACTGCAATGCGACTGTAAATCAACATACGCTAAGATTTCAAATATGTTCTTCCTAATGTTTATTGCAAAAATAATGTCCATCTTTATTCCTAACCAAAAATATGCGTACAAAATTACCTGATCAGCCATATCCTTTCCTACATTTGGCGTATACTGCGCGCACAGATCCAAGACTAAACTACGCAAAGCATCCTCCGTGTCATAATAAATAAACCCTCTATCAGTTTCACCATTATTCTCTAAGTCTTCAACATTTACACTATTCAGAATATGCCCCAAAATTTTGGCCGATCGTAATCTAACCCACGCATGAGGATACGCCAATAACGCTTGACAGTGTTGCCCTATATCATCGTAATCGGAATTATAATTCTTATTTTTCAAAGTGGCAACACAGTGCGTCGCAATAGCATCTATTAAATTCAGAATTTGTATTAGGCTGTGGTCTTTTTCTTTCTGTTTATCTTCGTCCGATTTTTCGGTGTCGTCGAGGCGTATTTTAACAAAGCGACCTTCGGTTATATCGTTACTGAGAAGTAATATTTTTCCACTGAGTACGGGAAGGAGCGTTTCAATGCGGGTTTTAAAGTTTTCTTGCTCAACGTTAACAAACCGAATTGCTAACTGGGCTGCTAATTCGAAATGTACAGGCTGAAATACAAGAAATAATTAAGCATATATACATTGATACTATAATTGAAAAACCATTTTTATTACAATATAATTAAGTTACATTCACTATATTAACAATTTTCATATGATATACTTGTACATATATGACAATTAAACAGCTTTAAAATAATTATTTAATACATAAAAATATTATGTCTTGTGATTAAAGAAACTGAGAGAAGGTCTTTTGACTATGATTAAATTGTTTTCATCTATCTGTGAAACACAACTTTGGAATTTTATTTTTATTTATTACTCTTTAATAAAACTATACATGGGGAACTTATTGCTAATTTATACAAAACAAAACAAGAAAAGTATAGTTTATTAGGCGGCCTTATCACTTAGAAGTGAACTCTTCCAGGCAACCTGGGCAAAAGGTAACAAGCTTACTGAAATTACGATGGTAGGTAGAAAAAAAAAATTAATGTTTCTTTGCTAATCACCTCACTCGAGTCTTTATTTAGTGAATAAACTTTACAAACCTTTGTATCTTCAAAGAACTTGAGCAGCATATCGAACAGCTTGTTCCTATCAGCACTGGTCAGTCTGGTCAGCATCACCTCTATACAAGCCGCCGCAGCGCTGCGACACTCCGCCGCGCTGTCGTTCAGCATGCTGGCTCCCAGCGCTAGTAGCATGTAGTCGCTGTGCTTTGAGAGGAATGCCTGGAATAATACACAGTTTGATTTGTTTTGTGTTTTATCCTACTACTATCCTACTACTATTATAATGGCGAAAGTTGTTTGTTACTCTTTCACGTAAAAACTACTGAATGGATTTGAATGAAACTTTACCACAATATAGCTTATACATCAGAATAACACATAGGATAGGTTTTATCCCGGGCGAAAAAAAATTTTATTGATTTTTGGTGGACATTTGCAATGAAAGAAAATTGATGATTTACTAAGTTTTGTCTAATTAAATAACTGCACTGTTTTGTACAATAATTGAATTAAAAATATAAAACTCTAATTTGAACCTAAAATTGTACCATATCATAAAAACGCAATCGATTTCTTTGCTTATTTGACGAAAAACTTAACTCACATTTTATCAAATTAAAAATTAATAAAATGAAAACACTAACTAACCGGTTCAAATTTCCGAACGATCATTTCAATGAACTTAAGCGACGATTCCCGCCCATGCTGCAGCTCATAGTTCAGTTGAGACATGAAGAACTGTATGAATTTCTCCATTCGCCTTCCCGGTGAATAATTCGTTAGATATGTTACGAAAATACCGCGAGCTTCGTCTCTGGAAATTAGCATTTAATACAATTAACATAAATATATATTCCATGTACCTACTATTAAGAATTTAAGCATTTACAGCCTTACTTATAAAAACAAAGTAAAGTCAGTGCCAAAATATGATTAATTATAAAAGACAGAATCAAATTCAAATGGTGAAACAGATTTTGTATAATTACTACACTATTGAAGTTTATAGTATATTAACTCACATACAAATACGCTATTTATTGACCTTATTTTATTATTTCTTTAAACACACACACTACAAAAAAATATTTCAAATTAAGTCAATCATATAACCATACCTGGATCTTGCAGATTCACTTAAAATACAAATCTTCGATATCTTTTGCATAACTTCGTGTAATTCAGTTGAAACTAATTTTGCATCCAATATAGCTTTTAACAATGAAAATGAGTTCGCTTGTCTTTCATCATTTTGACAATCTTCTTCAGCATATAACAGTAACGTTTTTAGTTGATCTGCTTCTAAAGTGTAATGTTTAACATTTCTTACAAGTACTGTTACAGCCTGAAATGATTAAAAGGTATTAATTTTCAAACACTATTATAAAAAAAATACATAAAAATTACTAAGTACATACTAAAACTTTATTAAGTACATACTAAAATTTTTGGGGGACAAATAGTACTTTTCCTATATTTAAAAAAAAGACCAAAATATTTACCTTAAAAGCAGTCCTAACCAGGTGATAATTATCATTCTGTTTGCTGATCTCAAACGTCGCGTATTTATGTAATATCGAGAATATCGTCTTCACAATACTTTCGACCATTTCTTCTAACGTCGGCGTGCTAATTCTAATCGTCCACAACGCCGCTATACATTTTAGCGCTACAGTTATAACTTTAATATGGTCACTTTGTATCGCATCTACTAGCAAGGGTATAAGAGGATCCACGAATGCCTTACAATCCATTCTAGGCACTTTTTCCCTCTTCAAAATAATGTAAAGTATGTTTAAACTGAATTCCACTAGAACATGAGCGTTCGCTTTAGCAGACGTTTTAACGTGTCTCGCTTGTGACTCCTTATTTCTTTTTGGTGTTTCTGGTATGATAAAACAATCTGGTTTCGCTCTAAGCATCTTTTCTTTCTGGTCTTCAGTGAGAACTCGTTTAGGAGCACTTAAAACGAATTCCGGAATGCTCTCTGATGCAATTCCATGAAGGAATATGAAAAGAGATTCAATATCAATAAATTTATTAGTAACTAAACCACTGGATATATGCATTAAGGCATCTTGGACTTTCAGAACTACTTTCTTCGAGTGGTGATTCTGTAAGACCTCTTTAAACGGTAAGAGGAGGTTGATTAAACATTTCTCTGTAATATTCTGAGACACAATCATGAGTGTCACGTAACTTTTCTTGCTTGGTTTTGCTTCTGGAGTTTTGTAGTGTAATTTCTCCACTTCCTTTTCTTCGGACAATTGACCAAATAAGTCATTAATGCATACATCAAGAATATATTCGAGATTTTGATCTATATCGTCTGGTTTGAAGTCAGATTTTAGAGCATCTAGCACCGTGTGGATTGTGGATACAAGTACGTGGACTTGGAAACCCCTGGTCAGTAGTAGAGTTAAATGTTCAAAGAATACGCCTAAGTATGGAGTACCGACTGTTATCATCACTTTCTTAACGATATCGCGAGCTGCTATCCTCACTTGTTTTAGTGGTGATTTTAGGAACGAACATAACTTTATTATAATCCTGAAAAAGAAAGTTTACTTGTGAGAATTTCTCCTTCAAAATTATGGTCTATCGTCTAAGCAACAGATGGCCATATCGCAGAGAAACAAGAAAATGGTCCTAAAAATATAAAATAAATTTGTAAATTTTTTATACATTACACAAAAGATATGTTAATTTCTATATGTTAAGAATGTTGTCCGAAGAAAAGGAAGTGGAGAAATTACACTACAAATATGTTAATAATCCATACTAATATTATAAATGCGAAAGTAACTCTGTCTGTCTGTCTGTTACTCAATCACGCCTAAACTACTGAACCAATTTTCATGAAATTTGGTATGGAGATATTTTGATACCCGAGAAAGGACATAGGCTACTTTTTATCCCGGGAAAATGACGCAATCCCGGAAATCCCACGGGAACGGGAACTATGCGGGTTTTTCTTTGACTGCGCGGGCGAAGCCGCGGGCGGAAACCTAGTAATATATAACTATGCGGTCATCATCGGTTTGTTTAAAAATTCTTTCACACACCGAAACTATAATGATTCAAAGTTCAAACACGTCATGATAAAAAGTGCATACCTAAACTTACCCAGGTAACTGATATTTCAAGAAGTCTCCTGGCAAGCGTTGCAATAACTTGACCAAAGCGAGTGCTATAGGTACTCGCAACATGTCCTCCTCTTGACGGACCAATCCAGTACGACGACGGTTCACTTTGTGCGACTCTTCGTGTTCCGTCAGTTTTCCTATTGCTCTGAAAAGTTTGTAAATGGTTAAAATCAATATTATTAGCGAGCTTTTAATCACGAAAACTAGTCTCCGTGAACAAAAAGATCAAAATAGAGACGAAAATATACTTTTGTATAAATAAACAGATCGATATTCAGGGCCCGTAGACAAAGTAAAAATTAAAAAACGATAACGAAGTTAGAAAAGGAAAAATGTATGGGATTGACATTAGATAGACCACGTGATCTAACGCGGCGTATGTCAATCCCATACATTTTTGCCTTTTCTAACTTCGTTATCGTTTTTTAATTGTTACTTTGTCTAAGGCCCCAGTTTAGATTAAATAATAACGTACCTATTTAATTGTGGTAATAACCCAGCTGTTAATGATTTGATTATCCTATTAGCCACAGAAGGCGAAACACTAGTAATTCTTTCAAAGGCTGGTGAACTAGACACTTCTTTCGATTCTTCTTCGTCTTTCTCATCACCGACTTCTGTGATTAAATCTTCCTCTAACGATTCCTTTTCTTTACTTTCCTGTTCATCTTCAGATTCTTGATCTTTTTCCTCCTCAACTTTATCTACCTTCTTATTTTTATCAATTTTAATACTATTCATTAACGATTTTGGTAATTCGATATTTTTAACTTTAGAGAAATCGAAATGGAAAGCGTCAATCACTCCGACTATAATACGCGTTAGTTGTTTTTGGTGCTCTGTCGAGTGTCTCATTTTATTCAAATACAACTTTAAGATCACTTCGTAATGATACCACGGCAGTAACCTACAGCATGTGGATATAACTTCAATACAAGCATCTATTAACGTGTTCTTATCCGAATAATTGTCGTCACATATGTACATAGATGCCAAAGGTAATATGAAATTAGTCAGAGTCCTGGGTGTTGGACATTTTGTTATTTTTCTTGCTACTTTACAGAACTTTAGAAGCGCACGCACACGTCTATGTAACTGAAGATGGCAAGAGTTTTCAAAGAAGTCAACTTCCATGTCTTCTTTGCTAGCTAACGGAGCTAAATCGGATAGTACTACATCTGCATCAGGACATTCCCGTACTAATTCTCCCAATATTGTGAGACTCTCATTTCGCAAAATATCATTTTTCTTATCACGAATACCAGTCGATATAAGTGAGAGCACGGTGTCTCGAACGAAAAATTGTCCTTCATTAGTTGATCTGTACTTCATTAACAATTTCGGGAGTATTTTCTTTAAGCATAATCCTGCACTATCCCGTAAACCGATGTCTTTCTCAGTGCGGATGAAGAAGAAACAATTGTTAACGATTAAAATAGCCAGATCAATATCAATCTCATTGTTATCCAACATTTGATAAATTGTCTTATATGCATCTATCCTTTTGTCAAAATCAGGCTGATCTATCCATCTCTTATTGAAAGCATTCATTTCACTAATAACATTAGCTATTTTCGTTAACGCTTCTTTATTAGCAGATTCATTTTTACACATTGAAAACAAGAGTTTAATCAATAACTTCCTAACTTCAACTAAAGTAATCTTATTAAAGAGAACAGCAATATTCTTCATGTATAGCTGTGGATTAGAACTATGTCCAAGAAGGTTTATAATAGTATTTACTGCATGTTCCATGTTTTCTTCAGCCATATTCATGCAAACTTTTTTCACAAGTATAGGAAGTAAGAGATTCAATAAATCGTCGCACATCTCAGGTGTCGTAACCATTTCCGTAACACGTGAAAGTATTAAAAGATCTCGTTTATTCACAGTATTCGATTTTGCTGAATTTGCAACTCTTCTCTTCATGACTTCCAAAATACTGGGCAAGTGAGGTATTAAAATTTTACTGCCAAAATTGATATCAGTTCTGTCAGATTTTACTTCTAAAACATTAAACGATTCTAAATCTGGAACTTCTTTTTCTTCATCTTCGGTTAAGGTCAATAATTTTTCGACCATATCAAGTATCATGTTAACAACACCGGGCGTAGTTTTCGGTGCTAGCAAAAGTTTAAATATTTCAGGTAAAGGACTTAGGGAAGTATCATTTTCGGAACATGTTATTAGTAAAATATAGTATCTTGGATTGAGGCACCATGTATTGAATAGCTTTAGAAGAACTGTTGGACTGTAAATACCCTCAATGTGCAATCTAGGAAGTACAGGCCATATTAAAGTTTCATAAATGACATACAATTCATCCTTAGTCCACGCATATTTGTCAAACTGATCAAAAACTTTTCCCAGTATTGACAGAGCAATGGTCCTAAGATTTTTCATTACTTTCACATAACTCACGTGCACTTTTTCAACACGAGATAGAACGGCGGCTACGTGTGAACAGACAGCATAAAATATTTTCATAAAGTGAGATAGTAAACTATCTTTCATACATCCTCCAAAATACTCTCTTACAACATCAAATAAGTTTAATACACTATGTATTTTTCCAGGGCTCGTGACTGCTTTTAAGTCTATATTATTGGAAATATTTTGCAATATATCCTTAGGTTCTAACTTCATATTGTCCTTGAAGTATGTGAATGCCATTTCAATGAATATTTTCAATTCATTTTCTTTACAGCCACTCAAGTATCGCATCACTAAAGATCGTCTAGTTTGACCTCCTCCCTTTTTATCTGCTCCTAGTTTTGAAGTCATTTTTCCATATAAAATTCTTAGTATTATAGGAACAACATGTTCCCTGTCTTCAACATGAATAGCCTCTGAATCTTCAGTTATTTTAAATTGTGCAAGTTCATCCTTAAACTTGTTTTCATCAACTAGATTGTGTAGATTTGTTTTGTATGCAACCACACTTTTATTTTTATAATTCAAAACACAATCCAATGCATATTTCTGGAGACCAGGATTTTTATGTTTTAAAAACTCCATATAGAGTTCCCAAAAAACTGGTTCCTTATGGAGTGCTCTAGGGTTTTTAAACTGCGAGAGAACTTGCATAATATTTATAAGGGTTTTAAATATTATTTTACCTGACACAGTGTCTTTTTCTTGTTCTTCAGGAATTTCAAGATTATCAACATTATGTTCTGGATTATCAACTTCCATTGCACTGCTAGCCTCGCTATCATGTTTTTCGACATCTATTGTCAGTGCATTCATATTACTATTTTGCCGATACTCTTCGTCTATGAATTTCAGGAAAAGAGTAACAACATCCCTATTTTTAGCCTCACAAACATGAATACAGAATGTCATTGTTTTTAAGATCAAATTTCTGTAATTGAAAAGATCAGGCCTTTCTGGGATATTATTATATTCAGCATATAAATCTTTAAGGAGTGCACTATTTCCTTCAATTTCGTTATCATATTTGAAATTTTTGATGTTGCACTTGGCGTTTGTGAAAGAATTTTCTAGAGCCTTATAGAAGGTTGGCCAAAAGACATCAATTACAAGACCATTGCCATAACCTGCTATAAATTCTACAACTGGTTCCCAGAGTAGTTTGAAATTGGCATATAAAATACCTAACATATAATGCAGAGCATAGAGATGAAAATCTGTGTCTTTTGCTAATTCATACTGTGTTGTGTTGAATGCCATTTTTTGCAAAGTACTTATTTGAGCCCTATATTCTTGTATAGAAGGAGTAATGGATTCCACTGCATAACATTTAGTGAAAATTGAAAATCTTTCAACTTCCCCACCAACTTGTAATGTTTTATTTAATTCTTCAACATTTTCAAATAATTTATATATGTGCGTTGTTAATAATCTCACCTGCAACAACGAAATATAAATAAAATAAAATAAATAATGTAAATAAAAATACGATTATAATAAACTGAAACAGTAACATAACAATCATTTTGCTCCATCCCAGCTACTCATTAGACAAAATCGAAAAAAAAATATGTTTATTCCTACAGTTCCCAAAATAAATGTGAAAAATACTTACAATATGAAATGGAGAAGACACATTAGATCTCAAATAAGAATCAATCAATGACAAAAATGGATATGTCAGGCTGTTCTCGTATTCATAAGCTGTTAGATACAAGTCAAGTAATTGTAACGCTACTAAATAGTTTGGGTCTGCTGCACAAGGAACTATAACTGGTAATAGAACATCTATATCACATATTTCCTTCAATCGTTTACAGCTTGATATATGTATCGCACATTCTAAAGTAGTAGCAAGTATGAACATTATTTTTCTTGCACATATTGATAATGCAGTTGTATCACAGATATATTTATTTTCATTTTGATGTTCCAGATTATATATGGATAGTGTGTTCAGAAGTTTCTTAGTTAATTCTCGAAGTAATTCAATACACATGTCTACATCAAGTCGCTCTATATGAGGCATGCAAAATAACACATTCATTAACTTAGATGGATTTTCAACTATTTCCTCCAAATCTTCATTTAAAACATTTTTGAAGTGTTCCATTATTAATGGCAACCCTTTTCCGAAATCTAGCGGATATTTCACCCATTCAAAAAGTTTCAATCCATTCTTGGATAAAGGTGATTTTCTCAAACATATTTTCGTCAATGTCGACATTGCTTCATTGTCAAAATCGGATTGAATTACAAAGTTCAGAAAATGGGGCAATATGTGCATATCAAATTGTGAATAACTGATGACATTTTGTACAAAATCAATTAGAATATTTGGAAACGGTAAAGGCAGTAGTACTTTAACAAGGATGCCAGCATGTTCTTGTGACAGTGTAATATTTGATGATAGAAGTAATAATGCTCCAATTTGAGCGCAAACTTCTAGAACAGTCTCCGATGATTGTTCACAGATAACCTTCACCAACAAAACAGTATATTGCTGTGGATTGGACAGATATTTTCCATGTTGATGTTCAATGACTTGTCCTGATAATCTGAGTATATACTCCAGTCCTTTATTTCCGTCTTCTTTAGCTATTTCTTCTGTATATTTAACGATGTTATCCCAAAAGAATGTGAACTCTTTATGTGATATTCCTTGTAAGCTGTCTTCAACTGTCTGAGTGAGTACTTTGAATAGAATTTCTTGGTGCGTCTTGTTCTCTTTGAGTTGTTCAAATAACAGAGGCAGGAAGGTGTCAATACAGCTGTGGAATTTATTGCTCACACCTCTTAATATCTCAAAGAGCAAATGACCACATCCTGTGATAGCCTGTAAACAATAATAGATTATATTCCAATTTAGTGAAAGATTTAACTTTTGTTCACCATCATTAAACTCATTGTAAATTTCAAGATTTTTAATAATTTATTATAATTTATAGTATTATAAAATAATGGAATTATTTAGTTGGTAATATTTATTTATTCTTCATTTATAATAAACAAGTACTTACATCATCATTATCCTTTAAATAAGTAAGAAGAGATTCCACAAACTTTTTCTTATCTCTTATATCCCTGGCCACAAAGGCAAAACTTTCAGCAGCAAAATTATTTATGTACTGTGGTTTATTTTCACTCAAAAGAGGTATTATTCTTGGTAGTACAACCCCAAGATCCTTCTTTAAATATGGCTTTAATATCTTGAATAGAAAAGCCAAACATATAAGTGTCCATTCCAGTCTCTCTGCATCTTTTGTGTCCAATAACTTTATTAGTATATCCAGGAATTTAGGAAAGTGTGGGTAGAAATCATTTCGTAAATCCTTCGCTACTGACACCAGTATTCTGTAAAACAGATTGATGTATGAAAAAAATAAGAAATAATAAATGGTAAACTGTATAATTCAAAAACATAGAATGATTGTCTTTGTGATTGCAGAGTAATTTCAGTTTACACATAGTGTTTATGGGCAATGGTAAGAAATGCCTCACAAATATAATATTTCTCCTGCTAATCACTAGTCACTACAATATGAAGACTATTGATTTAAGTACCATTCACATCATGTTACTTACTCTAATAAGGGCTGGAGGCACAACTGGTCTTCCAATTTCAAAAACTTTTCCAACAAATCAAGTACTTCCTCCTTTTTATGAATCAACTGTGCCACAGTCACAACGCCAAAGACTTCTTTCTTAAATTTCTTGAAATTTTCCGTCAAATTAAGCGCATGCCATTTCTGGATAGCTACATGGAAATGTGTATCATTCTCTCCCGGTTGACTGGAGTATGAATGCTCAATGTGGTAGAGAGCAGCATGCCGAATGTCGATGCCATTTATTCGCTCCGCAAATGGCACAAACTGCAATATTGAGTGGATGATCAGAACTTTAGAAGATTTTTAGAACGTCAAAATTCTTCGATATTTTTAATTGTATACGTATTTCAAAATACATATACATACTAGGTAATGTTAGTATACATACAATTCAAGTTGAATTTAAAATAGTAATTGATTATTATGTCTCTAAAATAACACATTTTACGATCGTGAGTAGGTAACCTCAAAACAATTATTATAAAGCTCATAGCATATTATTTAATAATTATACGTACCCGAAATGTATTCGTAGTTTTATGTTTTACTGGTTTGCTCTTCATTGTGAATTATATGAGTTTATAATTGTGAATATCAAAAACATCACGGCCTGTCGTACAGGGCTTGTTTACGTTTTTGAGCACAGCACATGTGTTTGACAGTTCATATCAGAAATTGACAGCCGACGACAGATCTCAGAATTGTCGCTATAAAAATATTTTTGGATTCATACTGTACCACACTGTACGTAACCTTCAGAGCGTTTTCACATTATCCGATCCGATATCGGATATCGGAAGCCGATAGCCGATATCCGATATCGGAGGGAAGTAAAATGTATGAAATATGTACCTGTCTTTCACATTGTCCGATCCGATATCGGATATCGGAGCCGACACCGATATGCCCGTGAGCTATCGGACGATAATGTTCAGTGTTGCCAACTCAATTTTCGAAAAGGCAGTATACCAACAGCAAAAAAGCACTAGTTTGTGTATTTTCAGTCTTATATGGCACAAAATCTTTAAAAAAATTCTTTGCTTTAACCAAAAAACCTTTCTATTAAAAGAAACCTTTTATTATTAAGAAAACACTTTTAAGTATTTATAGGCATTAAAAATACGATTTATAAGGCAGCTATTTTAATTACCGTATTAAAATATACGGCAATTGGCTGAACTGAAGTAAACAAAAATAGATTGCGTTCTTAAATTCAAATATTAGTGTCTATCATCTATATTTTAACTCATTCTGCCTCGCTCCTCCTCCTACTTGGATGTTGGTTGTGCTGTTTATTGTAGATACCTATTGTTGTCATTGAGTGTTTTAACCGACTTCAAAAAAAGGAGGAGATTTCACACCGATTTTATTTTTATTTTGAATTAACAACAAAGAATATTTGAAAACTCTTAATTCTAAAATAATTGCTTATGACAATAAAATAATTTATGTATCTTTACTTACAGGAAATTACAACAATCATATTATAAAGTATATTATATTTGAACGGGTGACAATATTATTTACAGTGTAATAAGAAAAAGAATAGAAAATGTGAACAAAGATTGTATCACTTAATAAATTTATCATAGGTACTACATGAACTTTTATAAATGTATATAGTGAAAAAATGACTAAATGACTAGGTACGTCTTGTTAAAAATACATTTAATAGATTTTGAACTGATACATAATATGTATTACTTATACTATTAACTAATACTAGGTTGTAGTAGGTATTGATATAAATTTATTTAAACCCCTTCCAGACGACACAATTTAACCAGCCGATTTGATTGCCGATTGAATCGGGCCCAATTTGATCGTCTATCCACACGTACACAATTAAATCGCCAATCTTAGTTCTGCTCCGTTGCCGTTACTGACTGGACTTTTATTTTGCAACATGCCTCTTAGTAAAAAACAAAAATTGGGGCTGATTTTGGCTGTAACTACAAATTTAGAAGAAAGAAAAAGAAAAAGGATATGAAGCAAAGAATGGTTGCTTAAAAGAAATCGCCTAAGTCATATAAATATCACTACATAGTACATAGTATAAAACAAAGTCGCTTTCTCTGTCCCTGTGTCCCTTTGTATGCTTAATCTTTAAAACTACTCAAGTGATTCAAGAGGAAGGTTTTAGTATATAATTTAATAGGTTTTAGACAAAGCGGGCGAAGCTGCGGGCGGTAAGCTAGTTAATTTATATAGAAATGGTTGAAAGTGAATAAAGATTATTCAATTTACAATAAGATTTATAACTCGAATTAACTTGATTCGTACTAGATACGGAGAAAATCGAGTGACAGTAAAAGTCTATCTCAAAAGTGGGCTGTCTGTTGACCATACCGGCTCCCGGTATAACAGGTAGGGAAAAGTGGGAAAATTTCATTCCACATATAAAAGGTTATATTCACACACAGCTGTTCAACACAAAAATCAATAATCAAAGTAAAAGAGAAGACAAAATCAACGACAACATCCGCTTGACACGCCGCTTCCTCGGTGAATACGTCAAAAAATTGGCCAATTAGCGTCCACACCACCCAATTTGATCGGGCAATCCCAAGACAATCGCAAATCGGCCGATCCCGACCACCCAATGACCTTGAATTTCATATTTCCGTCTAGACGACCCAATTTGATTGCCAATCTAGTCAAATTGGACGAAAAATTGTGTCGTCTGGAAGGGGTTTTAATTTATAATGTGTTAACATATACTATACAAATGACCGATATCAAAATTCAAAACTATTTAGTAAATAGCACATCTAAATAATATGCAGTAATTAAATATCAAATCTTATTTACATTTTACTTTTCTTTTTTTGAAGTTGTTTTTTTTTTACGTAGTTATTTTTAATGTATGTACAACTATGATCTATCATTTGAATTTTCTTTAATTATACCTTTTTTTATCAACTGGCAATTTAGTTTAGTTTTCTCTAAAAATTTCTGGCAACACTCATGATGATATCGGAAGGATTTTATCGGACAATGTGAAAGGGAAAATTGTATCCGATATCGGATATCGGCTATCGGCGTCCGATATCCGATATCGGATCGGATAATGTGAAAACGCTCTTACGCAACTATTTAAAATATTTTTAAATAATATTCAGGTACCTATCGTAAATTAATATTAATGTGTACAGAATTGGGGGTGTAAATCGTGTAATCATTACCTACAAAGAGTATGCGTCAAGAAAGAAGTCCTACGGCGAAGCAATGAACTAAATTTGACATGTCGGCCATTTTGTAGAAAAAAAGTTACGAGTTGCCACTAAAACTATAAGGTTCACCTTATTGAAAATTTAATAATATGGACTATAATTTACGATGAAACGAAGGATTGCTTCGAAATAATTAAGTAGATGTGTGCAGATTACTTCATATACTACCAATTACCAACTGGATAATGTGTCTTAAATAATTGATAGAAAACCTTCATAATTTATGTTATAGAATCTTGCATTAAATAAATCATATAAACATCTATACTCAACGCAAGCAATGAATATGAATAATATTTATAGCGCCCTTCTCATTTATTTTTCCCAATTCTACGGGTATTTGAATATAATAATATGGCAATATTATGTCAGCCGCCGACAGCGCCACATCTGCGGGACTTTTTTCGTGACTCTCTGAAGTCTGAACACTTGAGTTTTGCTGGTTTTGTGATTTGTCCAAAGAGTATAGTAACTATGTATATTTGTCATTCAAATGTCATAGAAGAAAAACAAATGTTGATTTCACACTACTTCACAAATCTTTATTCTTCTGTTTAATGCGCAAATTTAACAGCACAATAGGTACAATATTTATTCAATTTAATAATAAAGTATAGTTTTAACCTGTTAACTGTGAGACTGATTTTTTATTTTTTGTTCAATGCTTGCTAGGGTCGTTAATTCGTTGCCATTCGGGCTTTCTCAACGAATAACTAGACTTTACTTTCAGGGTAAGTTATTATAATTTTCAAATATGTGTATCAGTGTTTTTCACAATAAACAACTTAATTTTAAATGTTTAGCTTTGGTCTGGAATCAACGCACAAGTCACAGTAAACCGGAATTCCATCAATTTAAAAACATGGATATTAAAATTCTGCCGGCTTTGAAAGACAATTACATGTACTTAATTGTGGATAAAGCAACGAAAGAAGCGGCTATAGTGGATCCAGTGGAACCAAATACTGTTTTGAAAGCTGTAGAGGAGCAGGGTGTCACCTTAACAAAAGTACTCACTACTCATCACCATTGGTATATTAATAATGTTAATTAAACTACTGACTGCTTTAAATTAGCCTTTCGTAATTAACATTTGCTTATGTTTAATTCGGTATTCCTTGTTATATTTACTGTAATTTTAAATAAAGAAAAAACCTATCATAATATAGTTACGATTTAAAGGGACCATGCAGGAGGCAATGAGGACCTAGTGAAAATGCACCCTGGTTTAGAAGTATATGGGGGTGATGATCGTATTGGTGCATTGACCAACAAGGTTGCACATAACTCCAAATTTAACATTGGAAATTTAAATGTGCTCTGTCTTTTCACTCCTTGCCACACATCTGGTCACATTTGTTATTTTGTAACTTCCCCTGAGGAAGGTGGAGAACAAGCTGTTTTCACAGGTTTGTAGCTATATGGATAAAAATGTTATTGCTATGCATAATATACATTTAAAATGCAAAGTTTACATTAAATTGAACACAAAACATAATATTTAGAAATTAAAATAACATGCACATTCTTACTTTTATTAATATTTAATCTGTAATTTTTTTTTATCTTTAATTTTCATTATTTTTTTAATAAACCTATATGTTATTATATTTGGTTGTTTTTCAACAGGTGACACACTCTTCCTAGGAGGTTGTGGAAGATTCTTCGAAGGTACAGCAGAACAAATGCACAAAGCTCTGATAGATATACTTGGCAATCTACCAGAACAGACTAAAGTGTTTTGCGGCCACGAGTATTCCATACAAAACCTGAAATTTGCTGCTCATGTTGAACCAGAAAATGAAGATGTTAAGAATAAAATCACATGGTCTCTCCAAAAGCGACAAGAGGGAAAGCCTACAGTGAGTTCTAATGTTATATTTATTATTAAATTTTATTTTTGACGAATTTTTCATTGCTATTGTTCTAAAATTGTTTGAAACTAACAGATTAGGTGATGAATAATAAAATCTTATATATAACATGTTTTGAAATATTTGAACCGAATTTAGTTAAAATAATATGTATGCTGCTGTACAAAGATATTGTAGTAGTCTTAAAAGATAAGACTAGTTTATCACAATATTTATATAAGTATATTGAAGTGTTGATAGCATTACATAACTAATATAAGTAACAATAACAATATGAATTCTAGGTACCATCAACAATATTGGAAGAAAAACTCTACAATCCCTTTATGAGGGTAACACAAGGACCAGTGATGAAACACGTCAACAAAGCAGATCCAATCGAAACTATGAAAGCTATCCGTCTGGAAAAAGACAATTTTAAATCCTGAATAGTAGATTCCCGTCAATATGTTGTTTTCCATTATTTATAGTTGTTTTTAATTTGTAATTTTTTATCGATGAATACACTTTTGTATTTTATACTTGGTGTATTATTTCATCCTACATTATTTTTCAATTATGTTTTTATATTTAAAACTAGCTTCTGCCCGCGGCTTCGCCCGCGTGGTGTTTTAAAGGTAGCTTATGTTCTTTCTCAGGGTCTAAAGATTGTCTGCGCCAAATTTCATCAAAATCGGTTGAGAGGTTTAAGCGAGAAAGTGTAACAGACAGGCAGAGTTATTTTCGCATTTATAATATTAATAGGGATAAATTGATAGCTAAGGCAATATTGCAATATGATTAACTAGATTTTGCTTAAATAAAAAGAAATGTTTGTAAATTAAAATTGTATTTAAATAATAACTTAAAGCTTAAGATCACAAGGGGATTAACTGCTAAGTGGTTTAATTGCTGAATACTATTGCTCCTTTTTAATGTATGCTGACATTTCCTCCGCATATTTTTCCTTTGATCTCTCAAACATTGCTACATATACCTGTAAAATAGAATTCATGAAAATTATATTATGTGAAGTAGACAAAGACTTAATAGTGAATTGTTATCATTTCAAACCTATAAAAAACTGCTACACATGAACAAAGAAAACATTATACTTAACATTTTCCTAGATCAATACTATTGGATAAACTAAATCTGATTCCTGTGTAAGTTTTTGTAATCTGAAAGACATAAAAAATGTTGTGTGGTTTTATGAAACCATGGTAAAAGTGAAACTGTTTGAACGGTTCCGAACACTGCTTTGTGTAGCGCATGTCGCGTGTATCGCGGCTGCCGAGTAGGTATACCTACTCGGCAGCCGCGATACACGCGACATGCGCTACACAGACCAAAACGTTTGAGACGATGTAATAAAAGTTTCACTTTAATAATATTTTATTTACCCTTTTCTCTTCATTTGTGAGGGCTCTCCACCGTGACGCTAATTGCCGTGTGACTTCTTGTTTCGTGGGCTCTGAGCCCATTTCTGTTGCTGTTTCTGCTACTACAACTGGTCTTTGTTCTTGGCAAAATTGGAAGAAGGCATTACAAGGTTTCTTCGGAGCGTTGGGGTCTTTCTCTGGCTGTTAATAAGATTATTTAATTAATACATATAATTTGAAGATTAACAAGGGCTTATACTGTCAATACACAACAACAGTCATTCATTATAGTAGACACAATAAAGCATAAACATTATATGAACAGTAACTAAGTAGCACCTTGTCTGCTTTGCTTTTTCTTTTGGGTGCAGGTTTCTTTCCACCTGTCGCATTTTGTTTATCTATCTGCCGTAAGGGCGTTTGTGGTTTATTGCCTTTAACAGTCTTCGTGAATACTTCTGGTTTGACTTCGGTTTCAATGGGTATGTTCCTGAATGCATCGCCATGTTTATCTAGTCTTTCCACTAATAACCTTATGTCCTTTTTATAGCGTTTTGTTATTTTCTTTACCTCGTGTATCCTAAAAAGATAGGTCAATATATACCAATTGTAAATAAGCTTCATACAACGAAATTCTTAAGAAAATGCAAACCTATTCACTATTCGTTCATTATCCTGTTGCAACACTTCACATCTTTCAAGTAACAATTGATATTTTCGCCTATAAATTTCTTCCTCGGATGGTAAACTAACCATATCATCTGAGTCGTCAGAAATATTCGAGTTTAGTTGCTGGACTGTCATTTTAAATTATTTCTCGGCTTCAAAGTTCAACACAAACAAATTCCTTTCTTTGTCGCTTGTCAGTTGTCAGTGGTCGTTGCTCATGTTGGTGTGCCCGTCTATTTGGATAATCGGACTAACTTAGAGCATATTCATTTGTGAGCTCTTGATAATTTAAATCTTTCTGATTCTTTAAAAAAAGGTAACTAAAGTTAATATTTCATTAAGTGATAAAATGTATATTAGAATAGTAATATTAAACGCAGCTAACATTGTAAAAAAATTGTACCATAGATAATTAGATACCATTTTTTTTTATTCAGTAAGATAAAGTTTAGGCACTTTAGGGTTAGGAGCGGGAAAATTTAATGCCCCTACGTAAACTTGTACGAATTTAAAATATTTTCAGCGATGTTTCCATTATCAATTTATTTATTTTTGGCAAGGAGCCATACATGAATTCATGAATATCTTGTTCATTCATAAAATAAACATTTCGCGACTGCGCACTGCTAATAATACAAATGTATCGCATTGCGGGGTGCGGGTTGTTTAATTATAGCGTGTTTTGTAGAAAAGAAATAAAGAGTAGCGTTAAATCGAATGATGATGTTTATTTATATTACTAGATAGTCGGTTTCAATTATTGTAGATTAAATAAATTAGTGTCACAAATGCCTTCCAAAAGCAGCTATGAGATGGATACCACTTTCTTCCAAACGAACTACGTTTATATATTTCACATTATTATTTCTATTATATTTATTATATGTGTTGAATACTTCCTTAGTTGATGAACGTAAGGTAAGTATCAATTATTTTCTATAATACCTACTACCGTTAATATTGTATTGAATTAATGAAACTGTAAAACTTTATTCAAATTTCAGGTCTCAGTCAGGCTTTCTTGGAACCACATTTCAAAATATAAAGACGCAGCATTTAAATTTGCTACGTTTTTGGGATTGAACTTAGATGGAGGTTACGAGTATCGCAGATTGCATAAATCCAACCAAGTACCCATTAAAAAACTTCCAGATGCTCTCATTATAGGCGTAAAGAAATGTGGTACACGGGCGTTATTAGAATTTTTAAGGTAATGATTATTCTTATTCTTGTAAATTATGTTTATAATCTTATTGGTTTCGAAATATTAAATTAAAGTTTAGTTATATAAAAATATTCAGTAATCATTTTAAATATAGGCTGCATCCAGACGTGCGAGCCGCAGGATCAGAAGTTCATTTCTTTGACAAGTACTATCACAAAGGTTTTGAATGGTACAGGTACGTACTTACGCATTATTATTATTTCAATAATATTTTTATATTATTTTATCATTTCTTTCCATTATCTATAATGATCAATACAATTTTTTTTTGCAGAGATAAAATGCCGCCAACGCTAGAAGGGCAGATTACAATGGAAAAGACACCTTCGTATTGGGTGACGAAATCCGCCCCTAAACGAGTATTTGCTATGAACCCTCTTGTAAAACTGCTAGCTGTTGTTAGAGATCCCGTGACGCGAGCAATAAGCGATTATACTCAGTCTGCTAGGTAAGGTAAATGTACCGAATACAGGGTGTTAAAAAATGTTCAAATTTTAAAATATAGTAACTAGGCAATAGACATGTGTTTGTGTTTTTAATTAATGGAGGACTGTTTAACTTTGTTCTTCTCTTCTATGTAACTTATGTTGTTTACATAATATTTTTTACATAATATACCTACCTATTCGTTTTTTCGTGCAGCATGAGTTGTAGAGCTGTCTTTTTTATTGCAAAGTTAATATTATATGTATTGAGTAGTTGCTAAATATTTATTTTCATACAGCAAACGACCAGGATTACCTCGTTTCGAAGACTTCGCCCTCATAAACAGCACTTTACAATGGGGCGGGGCTTGGGCCATAGATGCATCATGGCCACCAGTAAGATTAGGGATATATTCGCGACCATATCGTAGATGGCTGCGTAGGTTTCCTAAATCTAGACTTTTGTTGATTAATGGTGAGAGACTAGTTGCTGATCCAGCTGCTGAAATGGCTAGAGTTCAGGTGGGTTCCAATTTAAACTTTATTTCATTTGTATAATAAGAGAGTCGTTACACAGGAAACGAATACCTATGTTTGGCACAAGTAAACCTGACTTGAATATGTGTGGGTTCGATTTCCATTGTATTGTATTGTATTGTATCAGCCTGTCGCGTCCCAATGCTGAGCAAAGGCCTCTCCAAGTCGCTTCCATGAATCGCGGTCTTGTCCTAATGAAAACCAGTATATTATTATTACTAAAAATATTATTATAATATTTTTAAATTGGTCAAGTTCATCTCACCATCACTTCTTCGGCCTGCCGCGACGTCTTCTATCTGTTCCTGGGCTCCACAAAGTCGTTATCTTGGCCCACAGTTCGTTCGTTGGGAAATATTTTATGACGAACATTATACTATTTAATTGTGTCTAGCCGTAGATTTTAATATGTAAGTTTTCTCTATACACGTGGCGTGGCGTCTTGATTGGATTTGACCAAGGATTTGACTAAAGATTCTAATACGAAACTTTTTTAAGCTAGGTTTCTTATCGACAGTGAAGTTAATATTACATAATTTTTCAGGATTTCCTCGGTCTCAAACGAGTTATCACGGACAAGCATTTTTATTTCAACTCAACGAAGGGCTTCCCATGTCTTCTTAAATCTGAAACAAAGTCAATTCCACACTGTTTGGGTAAAACCAAGGGCAGAAATCATCCCCATATAGAGCAAGCTGTATTAGATCGTCTGAAAGAATTTTATAAACCACACAATGAAAAGTTTTACGAACTATCGGGCATTAATTTTAAATGGCCGTGAGATGGGCTCAAAAATGGTTAATTTAATCTTCTATTTTTTCAATCAATATTGTAAACTAGGATTTCAAAGAAAATGAAGAACTATAAAATTTGTTTCAGAATTTTTCTGTGGAACTGAATGACCTTCCTATAAAAATATAAGATGTGAAGTCTTTTGTGTATGTAGAATGCAGTTAGCTGTAGGTATAGTATATAACATGTTTAGACGTCCACATTTGCTTTTGACTGTGATCCAAGTATTATAGGTGTACCTTTATTAAGTCATTAAAATAATATTATATTAGTAATATCATTTAATGAGCCTAGTCTGTAGGTAAGTTAAAGTCCTTGCCAAACTTTATACAAATTGAACCCTTGATATTCAATTCTACAGTTAAATATTACTTTAATTAATATAGGTAGGTAATTAACAGATGAAGGTTATTTTCGAATACCGTAGTATCGTTCGATACGAATTTCAAAAAGTTTGGCGCGGACTTTAAAAAAATTACTAATTAGTAGGTACTTACTACGCTTGTAACATATCTATTACGTTGTGACTTTATTTAGGAAAAAAATGTTTACAAAACAATATGATAGGTAGGTACCCGCTGTAGTTTAGGTACTATTACGTATTATTAATTATTATTCTAAAAATTATTAAAGTAAGCTTACGTTGTGAATTAGGGAAAAAAGTGAAGGTATAAGTTATATTCATTAAAAAATAGTTTATCTGTGATAGCGAGATTGTGGTCAAGGTCAAGCGCTTCCATGGCGGGCGCTTCCCTATCTTGAATAAAAAAAGCCGTAAGCGAAAAACTTCACAGTTTGCCAACAACAATTAAAATTACATTAATTTTAATAGGGTACCTACATGGACGTATAAAAAAAGACGGACGGTATATCGCCTAAATATTGAGTGAAGCCTAGTAATGGCGGCGAAACATCCATGCGTGTGTGCCATGTTGCCATGGCAACAGCTGTGTTGATGACAATGGCGGCTGTATTTTTTTCTATAAATTTTGCCGTAATAATTTTGTCATTAAAACATAAAAGTAATAACTTGCTTCCCTGTGGAATGTAATCCCTTGTGTTTTGTTATTTAAAATTGTACTGTTGCGACACCATTTAACCACGCAAGACGGCATTTTAAATATTTTTTGTGAAACAGTGACGCAGTTAATCAGTCGGTAGTTCACGACGTAATGGCGGCCGACTAGCTTACTATGGTGAGAGTGTGTGCGTGTTTATTGTCTTTACGCGATCGCTAGCTTACTATGGTGGCTTCACGTTGTTTGTTCGTAATACGGCGTCCGTCTTTTTTTATACGTCCATGGGTACCTAAACGTAACTAATTCGAACTGATTTCATAATTTTCATTGTTATATAACAAAAATAGGTAATTTTAAGTTAAAAATAAAGATCATAGACATTTTTGTTTGTGTGCATGTCTTCATTGATTTTCCTAAACATTTTTCACAATCCAACCTTCTAGTTCCTAAATAAATTATCACCTAATTCTATCATCGAAAGTTCCTAATGCACTTCACTGTACATTCCTATGCCAATTCTAGATATTATAATTTTGCCAAATTTTATATCACATAAATATCTAGTACGTAAGTGGAAAAATCGGTGGATAATTTTTAATTTAATATAGCAATAATTAGCTGCTATAAGTTACCTACGCCTTAAATTAAATTAGCGATAGCTTTATTAAAAAAACAATGGTTGTGTATGTAAACGAATATACGAGTACGAGTATTGTGTATTGAAACTATTGGATTTAAATAGACTAATAAAATGTTTAATATAAAATTGTTTTTCTTTTATTTAATTAAGTACTAGCTTTCCGCCAGCTGTGGCCCGCGCAGTCAAAGAAAAAGCCGCTTAGTTCCTATTCTTGTGGGATTTTCGGGATAAAATCTATCCCATGTCCTTTCTCAAAAATCTCACGCAACCAAAATCCATAAATCATATTCGAAATATCTTTATGTACTTTTATGTAACTATTTTAAAATTAAATTCTGAATGCTTGGAAGTCGACAGATAAAAATATTATTGAAATTCCCGAGTAGGTACCGACTTTTTTTATTTACCTTTTATGTGAAAAAGACTAGATACTTTATTAGTCTATGATACTTATTAAAAACAGTACTGAAACATGACTGAAACCCACTAGTAGCCTTTTTCTTGTATGAAAAATACCTACATAGTTAACTTAATAATATCATAGTATGTACATACAGCCTGCCCCCAGATAAAGGTATGAAATAAAAGAGGTAAGTAAATGTATATTTTTAATTTATTAACAAAACAACTTAATATAACATTTTTGTAGTTCAAGAAGGAAGTTGCATGAAAACAATCCCTGACGTCGTTGATACAATGCTAAGTATAAAAAAGAAGTGTGTCGTGTGGCACTCGGGGACTGCTGCGGTAAAGCTATTGCATAGCATGCCTTCAAGCCACACCTCCGAGCCCGTCGGAGTGGGGAGCGTGAGGTTTTTTCGTTACAGAATTTCTCGATTCCGACCCCGCGCTCAAGGCCCGCGATAGAAGCTATGCAATAGCTTAAAAAAGAAAATACAGTAAAAGTTCCTTATTCGCGCTTCCTTCATTCGCGGTTTCACTATTCGCTGATGGAAAAAATGCGACCTAAATCCTGTATTCGCGGACTAAAATTCATTATTCGCGGATCGAATCGGTACATCGGTACATACATATATGTAATTACCTAAATAAAAACCATTCGTTATCCTTAGTAAACGCTTAAACTACAACTACGAATTTATAATGTCGACTAAAAAAAAATGAAAAACGAGTAAAAAGTGACAAGCCATTGCCTAAACCTGAAGATAATACCTAATTAAATGGTAATTAATAAATATGTTTGGTCAAAAACTTAAATTTAACTGGTTTCTTTATGTATTTGCTTTTTATTTCGTCACCTAAGAACGTATTCCCTATAACCCCATACAAATTACCATTCCTTATTCACGGTTTCTCTATTCGCGGCATATTTACGGAACCTATTACCCGCGAATAAGGAACTTTTACTGTATATAAAATTATGAAAAAAAAAACAAACAAAACGAAAATAAAATTTGAATTATCCTTAAATCAATGATGTATAAAAAAGATATACAATACAATGTATATCTTTTTTAGACATCATTAGTATTTTAAAAAGGCAACGGCCCTTTAAAAATTGTAAGTCGCGCATAATCTTTTACGCATGAAGCATTATAATTATGTATATGTACTACATTTACATCTCACTTACATAAGTCAGGCAATTAACTGACCTTTCTATTGCCATTCTGGATGATGTACATTGTACAATAATAACTTTGAAACATCTACTTATTTTTTATATTGTATCAGGACTTTGTGAGTTTATATACATATATTATGTATTTATAAAATAAAAACTCAGGGAATTTTAAATAAATACTTACATTGGTTACCTATTGTATATGTTACATCAATATTTTTGTACGTGTTTAGAACGCGTGTATAATATTTGTAGTCTTTTTATGTCTATTAGTAGTAAAATGGTATTTAATTTTATAGGATACTGTATAATATAATATCTACAAAATTTGTATATTCCATGTACCTAGCAAATTATTTTTTGCAACAATTTTGTTTCACTACTTTCAGTTCAGATATGATAATACATTTGAAAATACATATATAATATTTAGCAATAGCAAATTATTTTTTGCAACAATTTTGTTTCACTACTTTCAGTTCAGATATGATAATACATTTGAAAATACATATATAATATTGTTGTGAATATAATATATTGAAGAGCGGTTTCATCTATCCTTTTTCTTATTTCGTAAAAATGTATGAAATAAAAATGTATGTATTTGTACATGATATACGGTATAATATATTATAATAGGTGTCTTACTAAATACACCCATAACATAAATATGTTATCGATAGTTATCACTCGGAGTATGTACAGGTATTTCCATAGGTTTAACTTGTAAGTATGATACTGAGCTCATACTGACTAGAGCGAACACTATTGGGACATTGTCTGTGTATTTTGAGTGGAGTGCTTCGATTTCTGACGCTGCTGGTAGTGATGATGATTCCCTGAAAATTAAGTTTATTAATATTATCAACTCATACAATATTAATATATATCCATTTTTTTTATTAAATGCAGTTTTCCGACAGAAATAATTAAAAGATAGCTAATTTATTTATATAATTTACTAGCTATCCGCCCGCGGCTTCGCCCGCGTTTTCAGAGAAAACCCCGCATAGTTCCCTTTCCCGTGGGATTTCCGGGATAAAACCTATCCTATCTCTCAAGTTGGATCGAACTGCACATGGTGTGCGAATTTTATTATAATCGGTTAAGTGGTTTAGGATTCCATTGAGGACAAACATTGTGACACGAGATTTATATATATTAAGATAAAAAAAAATACATGAACATGACTACAACCAAGTGTTTATAATAAATTGAACCAGACTATGATAATATGCTATGACTTTTACATAATATAAAACAATTATTTCAGTGTAATTTTAGAAGCAATTTTAAATTATAATTATAAGTGGTTAAATATACTCACTCTAGGCAAATAATTCGGAAATGAGGTGTCGGAGGGTCAGTTTTCTTAAAATTCTCCACATCTCTATTGTAAACATCAAAATCAATTTTCAGTATTGAATTACTAGTAATTTCTTTGTTCGATTTTATAATTCTTAATTTCTGTAGTACAGATTGTGTATCGCTACAATCTTCAGGCTTAACTAAGCAATCTACATCAAAATGAGTTTGGAACATAGAAATATCCTGGATCTCAGTAATACTTTCTTTCAGACTTTCCAAGAAAGCTATTTTCAATCCTAACCAGTTTTCAAACGCATTTGATTTAAATTTGGCAAAATCATATAGGAGTTTTGTCTTTGATAACAATGGATCTATGCCATATTCATCACATAGTTCTACTCGACCAAAATCGTTCTCACTAGGAAGCCACTTGCCTTTTATAGTTTCCTTAATAGCATCAGTATATTTCTTATCCTTAATTTCTACATATTCGTCATGCGTTGAGATATTAGCTTCATTAGCAATATCTTGCTTTTCCGACAGCCGTTTGAGAATATTAAAGGGATTCCTTAATTTTTTACTCTTTTTACATTTCTGTGCAGGTGCTTTAGTTGTTTCTTCTTGTATTACACAGTCTGTATCGGATGAGGAATCGAGAATTATTTGCCTCCGATTAATTACATCATGTACAGAATTCAAATAATAATCACAATTATAACATCTATTGAATGTTTTTAGTAATTTCGAAAATGTTCTCCTATGCCTTGGTGTTGCTTTGCCATTAATTTCTAGAGTTTTCAATTCTAGCGCCATTATTTTAATTGATTTAAGGTTATCTTCGAGTGAATCATCATCCGTTTTTCGCTTTTTATTTTGTGGTTCTTCATCATCCATGTCTAAGTCAATAGTTTCTATGGCATCAGCAGTGACAATATCGAAATATGGGCCTAGCCTTAGATTTGTTTTGTATCTTGAATTGTAGGTATTGAGGAGTCTTTGTAAGGACTGAGTGTTATCTTGATTAACATTACCCCTTGCTACAAGTTGCTTCAACTTTTGGGCCAAAGTTTTTATCCTCTGTAAGTAAGCTTCTTGATTGCTCACGTTATTCTGTGCTACATAATTATTCCCTCTGCTGTTAAAGTAATTAAAGTTGTTTAGAGGTAGCCTTTGAAATATCTGTGATCTCTGATAAAACTGAGGCCTTTGAAAGAACAGGGAACCTCGGGATTGGAAAGGTGACGGAAAGAATATTTGTTGAATAAAGGGTCTGTGGAATAGCATGTTAATATTAAAGTAATTGAAGTTAGATTGGGGTCTTAAATAGGAGAACTGCCTGAAATGATTATTGTGGTACATTTGTGTTGAATGTGGTCTATTAGAATTTGATGGGCCACTGGTGGATGCAGTCCTTAATCTTTTTATGTGACTTCCACTTGCTTCATCACTAGAACTATAAGATAAACTAGACGATCTTGTACACTTTTTGGGCACATTCCTTAAGTTAATTGTATAGGATTCCTCAAGAACCATGTCATTTGGAACATATTTAGCTTCTGGCACCTTTAAAGTTACAGTACGCTTTTCTAAAAGATCTGGAATTGTACTGAATATATCATTTGTTGTAGTTGCGCAACATTGTTTAAGTTTCCTATTCTTTAATCTCGATAACTTGTTGTGGTAACTTTTATAAACAGAGTTATATGATTGTACACTGATTGTTTCACTTGTGTGATCTTTTTCTGGTTCTATATGCTCATTATTATCATTTTCACTAATGGAAACTTCTGTTTCTTTAGTGCCATTAGAAGTACAGGCTGTGTCTCCTTCTAGTGTACTTTCATTTGTTTTATCTTCATTATTTGTAACATTTTCATTAAGTTGGGATTCACTCAAAGGTATGCTTGTATTTGCATCAAGATTCTCATGTTTCTGTTCTGTTTTCAATCTATTAATAACAAGAGCTCCTTCTAGTGTACTTTCATTTGTTTTATCTTCATTATTTGTAACATTTTCATTGAGTTGGGATTCACTCAAAGGTATGCTAGTATTTTCATCAAGATTCTCATGTTTCTGTTCTGTTTTCAATCTATTATTAACAAGAGCTCTATGTTTATAAACTTTGTAACCTATTCTACTTAATGAAGCATATACTTTGTATTTTAATAAGTTTATATCCCCTTGCAGTAGTAAGGTGTAGGCTTGTTGTAGTGATACTGTTACTCCACTATATTTAAGTAGCAGACAATTCTGGAATCAAGTTAATAATATTTTATACTGTACTCAAATGTATGAAATATTAAAATTCTAAACAATGTGTTTGTAAACAAATGTTTCAAAAATATTAAAATCTGACATTTGAATCTTAAAATAAAAAAGTCTAATGGACTACAATTAAACAACTTTCAGAAATTTATACTAATTTATCAACAATAGAGCGAAAAAAATGAACAAACCAGTTCCATCAGCAGCAGCGCTTCCTCAGGTCTCAAATAAAGAATTCTCCCGACATTGTGACCTAAGTATTGCCAGTAACCACCACACTTCTGCGTTACTTCAGCTAACATGAGCTCATCTTTCCATTCTGCATGACTGAGTTGACCTCTGTAATAGATATTATAAAATTATGTAGATTTTACATGAAATACTGTGGTTGCATACCTGCATATATGAAATACTTAAATTAAAGTTGTTTAAAATGTTTAAAAATGTAGATAAAACTAGTTTGTGAATTGTTTATACAGGTACTTTACAATTTAAAATAAATTACCTTTTTTCGATACGTTCAACTTCTATGAGACACTTCTTGGCTTCCAGTGATGCTTGAATTTGTTTTTGTTCTAACCAAGAACCATTGGGGACTACATCTTTCAATCCTAATTCAGGTAAATTAGCCTCGAGTCTGGTTACACCTTTTTTCACAATCTCATCACCGCTAAAATATAATAAACATTTTTGAAACACTATAAAAAATAACACAATTTACAGAGGCAAGAAAGAATTCTTACGGTAATATCTTTATATTGTTCATGATTGTATTCAAACGCATTAATTGGAATTGATGGTAATAAGTTGAATTATATATCAACTTTTGATACAATTAAGGACCGTTTTTAGCATATCTTTTTATTAAATAATAAAAAAGTGAAGTGTGAACTGTGAACGTGAAACCACAGAGTACTTTTATATATATCGTGAAACTATAGTCACGAAAATTAAAATTATAAACTGTCAAGTGTCAAGTGTCAATGTCGTCCAAGATGACAGCGCCACTAGGCCATTGTATTGCTATTATAAATAAATAAAAACTGAGTGGTAGGCTTAGGTCTAGGCTTCATAAACCAACACGTTGGTTTAAAATGCTCTGGGAGTCTGGGACTAGGTCATAGGTTTTAAATTATATTCATGACCCATGAGCAAACGCCAAACTCATTCGTCGGTATTTGCTAATGATTAGGTATATAAAGTTGGTAAACCTCGAAGATATATACATTTATTTCCACACACAAGACGATGAATAGATTATGATTAAAGTTTTAGGAAATATCTCTTAAGATATGACAAGAGATTGTACTCTTTTATCTACACTCCATAAAACTACTTTGTAAGTTTTGTTTGTACCAGAATATGTACTTATTAATATATTAAATTACAATTTTCTGTACACCTCGTTTGCGCAAAGGCTTATAATATTCTCCAACTTGCTTTTTTGTGAAATTTCCTATTATATTTTTTCATTAAAACTTATTAATACAACGAACACAGAAAAGACGTTTGGAAGTAATATGCGTATTCATTGTAATTTAAAAATGACAAATAAAGTAATGTGTAATAATATGACGTAGGTAAATATTTATTTTTTTATAAAGTTTTCTGTAATATGAATTTATGAAATGAATTTTTTAACTTTTTAATTTGTAAAAAATTGTAGGCAACAAATGGCAACATTGATATCTAATTAAAAAAACCTCTTTTTTAGCTCTTTTAGAGTATATGTATTCTTTGAAAAAAACTTTGTGCTTTGGCGGGATGGGGATCGACGTTCATAGATTTTTAATTTTTATTTCATCAATAACTAATAAGTTTTAACTCAGATCAAATATGCAAATGTTTAAAAGGTGTGAAATTAAGAGATTCACCTGATTTGGCATTATTTAAAAGAGGTATGTACTTTTTTTATAAGAATTACGTAGATACTAGATACCTAATACCTACTATTATGGCAAATGTAATAATTTTGTAATGTTTTGTCCATAGGTTTTGTCATATAGAATTAAAGTTTTTATGTATTGAAAACTGACTATTTTTCTATTCTATATTATTTTTTTATGCATAGTACTTACATAAGACCAATAAAAAGAAGTTCTATACGAATCAAAACGGGTAGGTAGGGAAATCCTATACATATACCTTCTAATTACTATACATAAGTTATAATATTATGTAAGTACTGCTTACACATACCTAACATTTTCTAATAATCTAAATGAGAATCGGAACGCGCCTAATGTAGGAATTTTGAATTCAGATTTCTGAGTGACAACAAATAGTAAAACTCATGGCATGAGTCTCATGCGCACCAGCAAATGAGTGAAAATTAAATGATTCGTTTTAATTTTCTGAGATTAGGACTTTTAAAATTTCCTACCTAACATTTTTGTGAATATTCTTTCCGTGTTTATGAAACTATTATAATATATGCTTACGGTACCTACCTAAGTTTTTGGCGAGACAAAAGTAGTGGACAATGGGCTTAATTCAGAGATAAAAAATGATGGTCATGAGAATATCTCTTAGTCCTTAGATTAAGAGCATCTAATATAATTTTGAAATGTATTTTTATACAGAAATGCGGTATTTTTTTTTTCAATATAAAATTCTGTCTATGTTGTAAGTATTTATTTTTATATAATAAACTATTTATATAATATTATGTACCTAAGTATGTATATATAATTTGAGAATGATATATGTACGTTTTATAAGGAACATTAGTTATCTGTTATTTTATATAACCTGCATACGTTTGCCAAGTCTCGAGTAAATTAAAACAATAATTTATATATTCACTAGCGACCCGCCCCGGCTTCGCACGGGTGCAATGGCGGCCGGCCGGTTCCGCCGCAAACGCTACGTCCCGCAATTTTTAAATCTGTAATACCTATCTTCGAAAATATTCATTTAAATCATACGATGTAAAGGGCCATATAGATCTATATTAAATAAACAATGTATTCAAGGTATTTAATTCTTTAAGGATTAATGCTGTATTGGTTAAAATCGCTTCGAAAATTAACCATTATTTGTCGTAAAAAGTAAATGACAAAAAAAAGTTATTGTGGGTTATCCATAAGAGATAGACCATCGCGGACTTTTCTGTAGACCTTTTCAATGTGTATAATACTTAATACATTATTTTGATAAATCTCGTAGGGTTCAGCCTGCGTTTGCAATGTAAGCGGAAAAAATGTAATTATTTACGACATCACATTAGAAACCTCAAAAATAACAGTACTTCTCCACTATTTAATTGATGTTATTACACATATAAACCTTCCTCTTGAATCACTCTATCTATTAAAAAAAAATGTGTGCGTGTACTAGAGTACACACGTAAGAAGTGAAACTTCTTTATGTCCTTATTTTTCAAAAAATAATTTACTATATACAATATTAAAGAAATACGTTAGTCACACGATCGTCGCTACCTACTTAAATATTTACACCGGCCGCTGCTGCAACTCGCTCGCTTCGCTCACTCGGCTCGTGCGGTAGTTCAAAAGTTAACCTAAGATGCTCGTCGTTTCGCTCCTCGCTACCTATTTACATATTTACACCGGCTGCTGCTGCAACTCGCTCGCTTCGCTCGCTCGGCTCATGCGGTAGTTCAAAAGTTAACCTAAGATGCTCGTCGCTTCGCTCCTCGCTACCTATTTGAATATTTACGCCGGCCACTGCCGCGACTCGCTCGCTTCGCTCGCTTGGCTCGTGCGGTAGTTCAAAAGTTAACCTAAGATGCTCGTCGCTTCGCTCCTCGCTACCTATTTAAATATTAACACCGGCCGCTGTTGCAACTCGCTCGCTTCGCTCGCTCGGCTCGTGCGGTAGTTCAAAAGTTAACCTCGGATTTTGATTGGACAGAGAGTTTGAGGTTTATTCTTATAAATTTTGAATTCATAAAATTATAATTGAACACCTGACACCAATCAAGCAAACACGTGTTTACGTGAGTCATAGATTTATTATCGTATACTTCTAAAATGTTTTCTAAGAAACAATTGTGTACTTACATTGTCGGCACGTTCTTAAAGTCGGTAACTTATTTTTGTTCGAACAATAGAGGTAATAAATTCCTAATGATCGAGTTGTAAAGGTTGTAAAATAAAAAATATTCTATATTAAAACGTATATAATATAATATGTGCGTCATTAATTTCTGACTGTTTCGAAATTTGGTGCAAAATAAAATAGTGTGTAAATAAAATTTGTAAAAAATCAATAAAATAAAACAATTGAGTCTATATAATCTATAGGCATATTATGTATGTATTTATACAAGATATGTATATATATTTATACAGGGAACTTCTCAACGTGTTATCTATGAAATTATACTTTTACTCAATTGTTTAATTTTATTTACACACTGTTTTATTTTGCATCAAATCTCGAAACAGTCAGAAATTAATGACGCACATAGTACATAATATATACATATTAAGACAGAGGTTAAGCTTAAATAACTTGAAAAATAAATAACATGATCACGCCCACGTGTTGGTGTTTTAAAAAATTCAATCATAAACTGAGAATAACTGTAAATATTTTAGAATTAGAAAAATAAATATGTACCACAATAACATTCAAGTATTAGAAAAAATTTATACATAATTCCACCCACGTGCTAGTGTATCTATACATATTATCTATACATATTATAATAAAATTGAAAAAATTGAAAAATACAATCAAAAAGTGAGGTTAATTTTAAATAACTTAGAAAAATAAATACCATAATTACACCTAAGTATTAGAAAAAGATATGTAATTACTTACTTTTTTTTTAAATTCACTGGAATCAGAATAATTAAAATAAACACTTTGATTGTGCTGATCACTTTAATATAATATTATCACGTCACCATAGAGCGTTGGAAATAAATACGAGTGCAAAAGAAAAACGGTCAAGTAAAGTGGTAGGACGTACGTTAAAACGATACGATATCCCTACTCCGCTGGAGAAAGTATACGTCGAATCACGCGTGGTAGGGATAAGAAAAAAAATGTCACGAGTACGGCGTAACGCAAAAATGTAACGCGCGCGGCGTAACGCAAAAAATGTAACGCGCGCGGCGTAACGCAAAAAATGTCTCACAAAATTTTTGTCCACCCCCGATAAAGAAGTTTCACTTCAAAAACCTCATCAAAATCCGTTGCGTAGTTTCAAAGATTTAAGCGTACAAAGGGACATAGGGACATAGGGACAGAGAAAGCGACTTTGTTTTATACTATGTAGTGAGTAGTGATATTATTTATAACTGCAGCAGCTACCTGAAACCTGTAGAATATATTCTACATAAAAAGTTTACCTATATGTTTTGTTAATTGCATACAGAACAAACTCATTAGGTAGCTTCTGCAGTTATAAATAATATAGTAGAACAATACTGTAACTTATAATTCGACTAACCAGGGTTAATTTCAGTGTGTTCTTGCAACAACTTCAATACAATGAAACAATTAAACATGTTATACCAAATAGAGAGACTGCTACGCCAGTTGAAATTGGCTTTTCGATTTCGACGTGTAGTAATTGTAGTAAGCTACGTTTGTGAATTCGTAGTAGGTATAACGTAGCGTAGCAAGTTGGAAGCATGCCTGACTATCGATTAGTCGCGCGGTCTAATCCGAGAGGGCGCGACGCTGTACGACTGTACCCGAGGTCGATTCACGTCCACAAATAGCGGAAGTAATGAAATGTACAGAAAGATATGAAGCGGAAAAATTGTCGCTTTCCTTTTTCTTCGCGTCACGTCTTAACGTCTAAAAAGGCTTCCTACGTTTGGTTGGCTTACTGGTATGATAAAATGAATTATACGTAATCATTAATCATAAAGTTACTTTTGTAAATAATACATCTCGTATTTTTTTTTGGCTATAATTTAGCCTTAAGTAGCCTTTCAAATATATCCAATAATTATTATAAATAGGAGATTTTTACATGCGCAATTATTCGGACTTAATTGCAAAGAAGTTTAAAACGTATTGATGGGTTAGTACTTAGTAGGTACCTACTCCTTGTTCCAGTTTGAATAAGTTTTGCGCTCCAACTGTAGTATAAGAGGACTGGAGACGATTTAGCGTATTGTAATACGGGTTTTATAAGAGGCGCCGCCCCCTCTGCTCAGTGCCGCCAACGATAGCTCAAAGAATACGATAGTCGTCCGTTAACGCACGCTAAAGCCGGCCGGCATCGATTTAATCGTTGGGGACTCTTGAAATTTCAAATTTCGATTCAAAGTATCATTTCTGTTGACGCCGATATGGATCGAAAACGGGGGATGGGGTGGAACACCCCGTTGTACGGTTTTATTTATGGTATATTTTGACGTGCGCACTCGTTGCTAACTTCAAGGCGTGTAGATAATGGGGTGATGGATAGTGTTATCGGTCGCTATTCACCGTGAACTGTGTCCCAAACGCTTTATATTGTTGCAGTACGGTGTGGAAAACCCATTAACACTGTAAATGATGCGCTATAGAGAAACTTAATGCTAAGTATTGCAATCAGCCGGCGTTTCAGACTGTTTCATGTAAAATACAAATTTACTGTGTTTGATTTATCTGTCCGTTCTAATTTTATTATGAAGTGAAGTGATATTCAAGCTGAAACTGTGTGCTACAAATGCTGGAAAATTGAGGAAAACTCGATCGCATTAATTGTAAGCTTCTCAGGTAAGTACGATAAATATATTATTTCATGTCAGAGGCAATTATTGTTTATCGAAACTTTCAATGAATATGGTCGTTTAAATTAAAACAGTGAGTTTTGCATTTATAGCTTTTCTGATATATAAATAAATATAGAAGATACGATATATTGTAATGCGGCATGTAAACAAGAAAATGCATATTGTGAATAACGCCATCTGTAGGCCGTTTATGGTTGTAACAATTGTTTGTTACAAGCGCCGCACTATACAGCGCCAAAGTGTCAGCCGGCGACACGCCTGCAGTCACGCGGCGTTGACGCGCGTCGCAACATGGTTGCGTGGGTGTAGATCGTAGCGTGATAAACTATCCTAGTGTTTTCTTCACTATAAACACAATGGAAACGTCGTTTTAACTTATAAACAAATGCGCTGTGTATGGAAAATTATTTTATGAGGTTAAAACTGAGTGTAAAGTGGTATAAGTGCTGAGTCTATGTGTGTTTTGTTGTTGACGCGACCCACCGAGGACAGGATTTTGGCGGTGCAGTAGAGGTCTAGTACCGGCATGAGAAAAATAAACGGTCTGTATGCACTTACGTGTAGCAGCATGTCCTTTATATTATTTAATTTATAACATTTAAATAAATGAAGTAGTTTCAACTTAAAACTTGTTTACTTTTTGATAAGAATTCGTGTGAAAAACTGACCGGGTCGTGGTTTATAGATAAGAAATTCAAGAATGCTCGTGCAAAGATCGATCGTATGTAGATGTGAATAAAATTTATATTGATTATAATATTATGTTAAGTGGTTCATATCTCGTTGGTCGCACATATTGCAAACGTGTTTTTGTTGGAACAAACACAATAATATGACTCTACAATCTACATAGGTTATGCTATGTGAATATAATTCATGCACAATCGTATTAGAAGGTCGATGTCCAAGGAAAATAAAATCATATTGCATACTCGAGTAATAATTATTGATAACATGTTGTCTTCATAATTTATTTAATTGGCATTCTGATAACATATTAATTAACAAATACTTAGGATTAAAAAATAAGTCTTAGTAAAATCTAATTTGAATTAACGAACGAATGTAAAAAATAAGAACTCGAGGAACAGGTTTCAAGGTTTTAGCGTAAAACATAAAACAAATGAAAATTATTACACTGAACAAAAAACTTAATCGGAACTCGCCACCGTCGTAACGAACTTTCGAACATTTATACACACAATAGCAATGGGCTCCAATAAAAAGTTATTATCTTCGTCTCGAAATAGAGTTGCCTGAGCGAGAAGCGGCCGAAATCATTAACCGTAGCAGATCACATACAAATGGTCTATAAACGAAATCCGACAATGTTCGATGGGACGAGCTGAAATAACTTGTTACGAAACCAAGCCCGATTCCAGGTCGACGACTGAGGCAAAGTTAATGACAATAGCCTTCCCTGTTACGTTAATAATGTGACACAACAACATAACAAGAATATACGCTAACTGTCATAAAAGCTTTGATAAGGAATTCACAGAGTCCCTTGATATTATCTGCGCAATTATAACTCACGGTCAACATGCATTCACTATGCAAGTACGACGCTCGTACGCGAATAATTATGTGAAGTACTCTTGCAGTAGCTGATGAGATCTTCCCATATTTTTCTTGTGGTAGAACACGTTGGGAGGTCGTCAACGATAAAAACAGTTGATTTAACCTTAAACGATTACGACATAAGGAAGCTTAGAAACTTAAGAATTACTGGTAGTTGGATCTCTGTTTTGTTTTTAAAATATAATATGATGTGCGAACGAGAACGAACGAAGAGTCAAACGTAAAGTTGAGCTTTCAATGTCTATGTTATAACAATGTAACTGCATCCTAATTACTTAGGAGTTTAAGTACGGTGTAGCAACATAATGTGGTGCCATTCTTGCGTGTAACAACGTAGAGGCAGGAATTTAACAAGTTGTGGAAATGTTCAGGCTGCAAAGTTCAATGGTCGAGCTTAGTTAATATGCCAGTACGTAGCGGCAGAAAATCAAATAAACAGTCGCTTTCATCTCCGGTTTATCGGCGATGCACTTCGTATCCTTGCACTTTACCGTATATTATGTTCTACACAAGTGTTCATTCGCAAGCATTATGCAGTTAATATCGATTTCGCTTTTGATAAAAAATGTCAGCGGATACAAAGTACGCTCGACGTATTAATTAGCTCCTCCAATTTAAATTAAAAAGCAGTATTAAAATGTATGAAGATCGACAATTTTAATAATTAATTTTTTCCCCCGTAAATTAAACTGAATTTAAAATAAAATGCATCAATCATTTAACTTAATTTATAGCTTAATGATGCAAATTATTCAATTATATCAATGTAATGTATCAATTTTGATCCAAAAATATGTTCATTGTACAAAGCTGTTCAATTCGGGATACTGAACAATAGTCATCTAGTAACTCGTGTTCAAATTGTGCACTAATTCTTTGTTAACTTTATTACATAGAAAGGATAATAAATATATCAGATAATGTCTATTGATTTTGCCAGTGGTTCAGAATACTCCAATATTGACAATGAGCGGTAGTTTAGATGCTCCTACGTGCTCGGGAAATGGATGAGGATACTACGTGACTTCAGTTCATTGCTCTAGTTTTTTTGCCACTTGATCTTTTGAATGAGCTTGTGGTCCTGAGATGTTTTTAGCGGATGGATTTATTAATTCTCTTTACGGTACCATGAATTTTAATGTGCGAATAAGATGCCATGGTAACAAAATAAACTGTTTTGATGTGTTAGTTTAACAAAGTGCTCGAAGATGTTGGAATGAATTTTAAAAGGTTTTTATTTTAGTAGCTTTAAGGAGAATGGACTAAATTAACTGTACGGTTATATCAATATATCATAGATTTTACATAATTAATCACAAATAGGTTCGTCATGATCCAAACCAGTTTTTGTTAAATCCAATGTACCTACATTAAAAGACTTATTATTTATTAGGATTCCTTTTGATATTAAATATCATGGTTAAATATTTGATTCGATGTCCCCGAATTTCATTATTTTGTGCTGTTTAATCGATAGCTGGTAGTGGATTTTCTTAACAAACTGCTTTTCTTTTCCAACAAAAATGCGTAGTTTTTGTGAAAATCGAAAATGAAAATTATTTTTTTTAAGGTTATTTTTGTACTAAAAACGACACTTTTATACCATTGTCGTATTAAAACTTCTAGTAATCTCGCACACAGGCAATATTTTTAAATATAATGCCGTATTATTAATTTATTTATAACAATTTCTTAAATTATATTACCTGGAAAATGTAAGTTTGTATTTACCACGTATTTACGACATGCCATTATAGATAATAAATGTTATATGACGCGTTCACAATTGTAGATAATAAATATAATTCGAAAGTGATTTTTAAAATGAATTTGTCAAAAATAATTTTAAGGACAGCGCTAGTCGTCCGCTAAACGGATGAATAAAATAAATTAGTTGTCCGATTACCGGATGAATAAAATAATAATTCTTTAGAGAACTGCCGCACGTATTATAGGTTTTTTGTGGGGGGAGGAGAGGGGGGAGGAGGGCACACGTAGGTATTTGATTTTTTTTGCGCGTCGACGGAGCCCCGCTTCGCAGGGCTCCTATTTCTGTGTAGTTTTTTTTTTAAGAAACCTAACCTAACCTAACCTAACGGCTAACCTAACCTAAACTTGATTTTTTTTTGCGCGTCAACGGAGCCCCGCTTCGCGGGGCTCCTATTTCTGTGTAGTTTTTTTTTTAAGAAACCTAACCTAACCTAACCTAACGGTTAACCTAACCTAAACTTGATTATTTTTTTGCGCGTCGACGGAGCCCCGCTTCGCGGGTCTCCTATTTCTGTGTAGTTTTTTTTTTAAGAAACCTAACCTAACCTAACCTAACGGCTAACCTAACCTAAACTTGATTTTTTTTTGCGCGTCGACGGCTAACCTAACCTAAACTTGATTTTTTTTTGCGCGTCGACGGAGCCCCGCTTCGCGGGTCTCCTATTTCTGTGTAGTTTTTTTTTTAAGAAACCTAACCTAACCTAACCTAACGGCTAACCTAACCTAAACTTGATTATTTTTTTGCGCGTCGACGGAGCCCCGCTTCGCGGGTCTCCTATTTCTGTGTAGTTTTTTTTTAAGAAACCTAACCTAACCTAACCTAAAGGCTAACCTAACCTAAACCTAACCTAACGAATTAAGGGCGAATATCTCGGCCATTTTTGATTTTAGAGAAAAGTTGTTCCTATAAAACATGCTTATATTAGCGTAATCTTTACGATAAAATAATAATAAATAGGTGTTATAATGACACCAACTCCATCAAAAATTTTCTAAGTCCTGCGCCCCCTTTGCTTTAGTCCAACCCAACTAGCTTTAGTGTTAAAAGGTTATCTATTAATCCGAATAATCGGACGATTAAATTATTTTATTCATCCGGTAATCGGACGACTAATTTATTTTATTCATCCGTTTAGCGGACGACTAGACACTTCGTTTTAATATAGATAGCATTTGATAATAACAAAAATTTTACGATACATAAATAAAATACAAACAGGTTGTTTAAACCTACGTAGTTTTTTTTTGTTTGAGTGGGAATCGCCCTAAAGTCGCTTCTGGCCCTCGCCGGCCGCTGCCGCGGCACGCTCGCTTCGCTCGCTCGGCTCGTGCGGCAGTTCAACAGTTAACCTAACACGCTCGTCGCTTCGCTCCTCGCTACCTATTTGAATACTAAAAGTAAAAGTTAATCGATTTTTAAAACTGAAGCAAGTGAGCTATAAAAAAAACATTAAAAATTAAAATGTATCATTTATACTCTATGATAAGCTAGTATATTTGTATTGCTAATCTGTGATCTGCGTCATATTAACTAATCTGTGTTATCTGTGGCTTGTTGTGAATACAAAATATGGAACGATTTTTGGCTATACTAAATTGTTAAAATACTATTTTGACAAAATAAATTGTAATATGTAAATAAAGTAATAGGTACGTAAATATATTTAAAAATAATGCGTGTGAGTGTGATAATTAGACATTTTGATACTATAATGGCTTAAGATTTTACTTTAAGTTGCGTTTTTAGTACAAAAATAACCTTAAAAAATATCATTTTCAATTTCGATTTTCACAAAAACTACGCATTTTTGATGGAAAAGAAAAGCAGTTTGTTAAGAAAATCCACTACCAGCTATCGATTAAACAGCACAAAATAATGAAATTCGGGGACATCGAATGTAATATGCAGCCAATATCATTACTCCATGGAATCAGTAACACCCAAGAGATAAATACATTTATCGACTTTAACTTAAAATGTTCTGAATGAAAATTGACAGAATTGAGAATTTATTTTTATTGCGATTCAAAACCAAGGACTAAACCTAAGAACAGAAAGAAACATCTTCATTACTTGCTTGCCTTAATAATATGGTAAAATATAAGAAAAAAATTCAAATTGACTTACTGAATATGAAATAATGTACAGAAGTTTACTTTTTTACGTTTACTTAAACTTGTAAACATTATTTCATATTCAGTAAGTTTGTCCGCTACTCATAATTTACGCGATAATCAAAAGATTTTGCAAGTGATGGAAAGGATAGGATGAAGATAGTACTGAAGTACCCATCAAACTCGTATTGGGATCGGTTTTGAGTATAGAATGAATACAGTGCGGTCGCTTTGTAATTTAATTAATTCGAGCGATTCGCGAATTTGATAAAGACATTTCTTTGATGTTACGAAGTTCCGTGAGAAATCAATGAGTGTAACAATGCGCGTGAAGGTGCCGACGATGTTCTGAATGCTGATATTCAATATACATTATCTGTATGTGGCGCCGCGCGTGATTGCCATGTTGATTTAGATAGCACGTCTGCTACAAATTGTTGCTCTAAATTGCACGTGACAGCAATATATTCCATCCTCCCAATTTGCGTGTAAAGAGTTGTTCCTTGATTTCGGCAAGGAATTATCCAATTGTGTGCTGTTTATTTCGAAACGTCTATTCTTCTTGGTCACACGTTGATGTATTTTATATGCGTTTGCTACTTGCAAATCCATAGGTATCTATAAAATTTTTATAACCTGCAGGAATAGAAAACAAAATTGGCACAGATAGCTGTAGTATTTTACACACAATAGCCGCTACAAACTCGCGTTCCCACACTTGCTACACAGGAATCGATATAGGTAATTGGTTTCTGTTAATCACCCTTATTCGCAGTTGTTTTGGGGCTTAATTAAGATAAAGTCATTTAACTCGCGATCTACATCGCAGGTAAGCAAATCTACAGGGTTATTCGCTCGTTTGCCTCCTGAGGGTGGTGTGATATATTCAGGGCCCATTTAAATATTCCCAGGGGTGATGAGGGGAAGGGATGCGTGCCGGTTAATCAAGTAACGTGATCCATTTATCTGGAGCGCACTTGATATGGCTTGAGCTTGAGAATATTGTGTGCTCGTTTGGGGCTCAGATTGGAAGCGACAAAGGAGATATTTAGCGGTCGCGTCATTTGCTGCTTACGTAAAGCACCGTTATTTGAGAGCTGCAACCAATTTGTAGGTATACAATGTGGCACATCTTGATTAAAATAAATTATTAAGGATTAATATTAACAACGTAACTTATAGGAGTATTAAAACCTGGTTCCACATGAATAGTTTCCGTCACAGTATCTAAACCTTGAATGAGCGCTCGCAGGAAAATAAAAAGTAGATAGGTATTTGTCAAGATCTCTAACTTGTAGTCATTAATTATATGATAAAAAGTTGTCCAGAAGTACCTAACTAGTTTATGAATAAGTTTAAGTGCCTGGTTTGTAAGTAAAGTCCGTATATCCACGTTATAGACGTTTGCACGGTAAATATGTTATGAAGGTTTTAAATATGGTTATAAGTATGGACTTACTGCAAAATTATCCGGATTCTTCTTTCAAATAAAGGATAATAGATTTTGAAAATTTATTATAGATACTAAAGGTGATTTAAGGCTTGCCTAGTTATGCTTTATAAATTGAGGATAAAATTTTGGTTGAAACTACAGCTTAGAATTTTTTTTCTAATAAAATATCTCCTGTGATTATTACACACGATTATCACCATCTAAATAGTCGGAAACTAGTGAATATGTAATAGAAATAATGTATTCTATAACCGAGAGTATCTCAGTATATTTGGCAATAATGCGAATAACAAGATATACAATGAAAACGTAATTTTGTAAATGTTTCCTCATTGATTCAAAACTTCTAACCTCGACCTAGGATCTAGAAGTAAAATATAGGGAACCTTATGGGAGCTAGTTTAATTGAATAAATATGAACATATCTCGTCCTACTTAAAAATATCTGTCGTTATTTAATTAAAAAATCATTTAAGCTGAAATATAAATGAAGAATACAGCAGCGTGCATACAAAAAAATAACGTGAAAAATCTCATTGCTCGTCAACTTTCTGCATTGCAGTAAAATTATATATTCACAACTCGAGTATTAATTGAAGAGGCATATCATTTTTTTTAAAGCTAGCCATTATTTGTGATGAATTTTCAATGAACTTTGGTTTCTTATAGTTGGCTCCAGGAATTAGATCGATCGCGATGCAGTAAAATAGGAGCCAAGTGGTGTAGCTGGTGGCGCATTTTGCGTTTTACTGCATTCGATCTATTTATGTGTTTATGTATGAATATTAAACCAGGAATGTAGAGGAACAGGTGTTGCTTTGTTGTTGGAAACGAGTATGAAATTACTTATTGGAATTACATATACTAAATTTAATGGGTACTGAAACGATGAAATTATGTAAATAGAATTTGAATTTGAAAAAAGAGAAAAGTAAATCTTGTATTGATTTCAATTCTTGTAACGTGTTGAGGAAAGTGTATTGGATGAAGTCTCCTTTATCATCTTGCTTATATCTGCTAATATTGACTTAAGTTTAATCAATGTTTGTCTAAAAAATTTAACCCATATCGAACAATGGAATCTCTAACAGTCGTTAATCCAAATTCCATTGCTCAATGCGATATAAATTGAAGAATAAAGCACACTTTGCTTTACTACTTATCGACTAGAATTCTTCGGTGTAACGTAATGCGTCGTGCCACGGTCCAGGAAGTGACGTCATCTGCTCCGGCCTTACACGATTCCTACCTGTCTTTGTGACCTTCACCCAAACAATTTTTGATGACATTAAGAATTATTTGATGTTGCATTCAAAAATTTTATTATTCCATATATTTTACATAATGATATTATTACATCGTGGTTTCTATTAATGCTGTGTAGTATAACAAATAAAATGCAGCTCTACATTCTTTTACCCATTATAGACAGCAAAATGGAAGAGTTTATCTCATTTCTCAAACGTGGAACTTACTGCAATGACTACATCAGAAATTACTAAAGACTTTGATAGAGAAAGTATTCGATATCTCAACTGCATAGTTTCGATATTGCAGCAGGAGGTCATGTTGGACAAATAAATAGGCGTTTGCGTCTTTCCTGGCTGATTAAACTCGGTTCGTGAGTCACGAGGTTGTCCAACTCTTCGGCCATCCCGCTACTGTGTAACAATGCAATGTTTTGTTTGGCCGCCGTTAACAATATGTGTTTGAAAGCCTGGACAGCTTAGCCATTTTAAATTCAGAGATAGGTCTCACAATAATGTGAATAACCATTATTTTCTATACTGCGGTCCATTGAAATGTTTGTTATGCGATTATCTCTTTATGTCATCGTGCCATTGTTAATTGCCTTTACCTTATTATTTAATAGCGAATGTATTTGTGTTATGTTGCTAACCGAATGTAGGCTTAGAAGTTAGAAGTATTCTAAGTTAATATATCGGGAAGTAGAATAATAGACTTAGGTACATTTTCATTGTTAAATATAACTTTACACATTGTTCTAAAGATTCAGATAATCAGTTGCTATTATTCATGTCAAACCTTTGTGTAGTTTGTATTAAATGAATAATATCGCCATCGTTGCTTTCTTTCAAGAAAATATCTGATGACTTTTATTTATTATGATTAATGATTATAAGAAAATATTAATGTTTAGCATATTTCCGAGTAATATCAAGTTGGGTTTCATAGAGTACAAGGAGACAATAGGCTGCCCTCGGTTCAAGATCACGACCGAAGACCGACCGCTTTGTACAACCCGTGTAGAACTTTCAGTATTAATAATATCTTGATATACGTAAGTACCTACGTTAATACGTACGATATAGTCGGATACAACCTTAATTTTCGAATTTATTTCTAATCCCTATAGGTAGGCAAAAGTTGTTACTAAAATAATTACCTTTTGAGTTTTAAAGATGTAGAGACTAGAGAGTACTTACTTACAAATATGTATAATTCAATTCATACAAAATTCCGTACATGTAGGAGTACCAACAGATTTATCTGAAGTCTGTGTTTAAGTTAAGTTTATTGTATTCGCAGGAGCAGATTTGTTTTTTAAAGACTGAAAAGGTTCGCCGTCCAAATATCGGTACATTTAGTATGCATAAAATAACACAGGGGCGGATAAAAAGGAAATAATGGGTTACACAAAAATATCAGACAATAGGAACCCGTACAATGATGATAACATAGCATTTGTCTTAATAAAATAAAAACAACAAACGAGAAGTCTGCCCGCCATTACGACGATACGCGCGTTTATGGTGATGAGGTAGCGTGGATATTTTCACTGTTGCCTTCAATAAAAATGATGCCCATTTTCGGTATGTACCTGCTATGTAAAGTATAATTTTTACGGCAGTGAAAGATAAGACTTTTATTATTATGATCGTAAATCCTTTTTAGAAAATATAATTGTGGACCTATTGGTATTCAATGATTCCTCTTAAAAATTTAAACATAAAAATATCTTATAACAGATTTAAAACACATTAAGTTATATCATTTTACTATTACTTAACGTAAGTATTGTTTGCATAACCGAGATCGTTAACTTTACAGAGTAACAATTGTCTATTTAATATGATAACAGTTCGCGTTTTGATCATATTTACGCTATTTTAGATCTTAACAGCTAAGATTTAAGGCCAATAAATGCGTACTGACAATTTATGACAGTAAAATGACCCCAGTGATAGGTACATAGTGTAACTATTCGTGAGTCACGAATTTGAAAGTGACAACGTTTTGTTTGATGATAACGTTTCAAAATGTATGAAAAATCATCGTCATAAAAGCATTTGTTACATAGGTAGTCATTTGAACCATTGGAATCGAGCTGCTTCAAGTTTATTATATATATGTACTTTAATAATTTTAAATTCGCACTACTTACATTTATAATAATATAATTGTGGACACAAATGTCGATAAAGCAAAATGTTTATTTCCACGGTGTAGTTTCATTAAATGATTTATATTTTAATTACATGTAAAGCTTTCTTCGATTTCACCGTGTAATATATGATACCGAATGATCGCATCGACGCATTCTTTAATTAATGCAAGGTGGAAGACTAAAGCAGGGTTTCTGAGAAATATCTTAGTGTCGTGTTCCGATTCGCGAACAGGACCCTCCGCATCTTGGTTCTTGCGTATTAAATAACAAAACAATACTTGATTGCTTTTGTACTTATTTTGGGGTTATTATACACACATGATGTACGGGTACGAAGACAAAAGCTTCTTATTTTCAAGCCTATGACCAAGTAGCGTTAGTAATAATTCTTCACGGCCTTCACGGCGCGCCGGAAATAAATGATGGCCCCTAACACTCCTAACAGAGTTTTACCTCGATAATATTTGCAAAATGTAAAGAATCCAATAATACCTACGCAATCTAACTAAATAATTTGCTGAAATGGTGTTTGCTGAAACGACTTATCAAACTTTCTTAATCAGCACTTTTGCGAGTCGCCGAAAATAAGAGTTTTGCGTAAATAATTTCGATCTAAATTCTATGACTTTGTAATCACATTTTGTGCTACACTATAAACCTTCTAATGATATCAGGAATAAGGCTCGATGTCCTGTAATGGGCCCAGAGTCCGTAAAGTACTTAATGTTTTCAATTCTCTATAATCGGTTTAGAATTTCCAGAGTTCCGCTTCGGTAATTGGATTGTGAGTTGCCAGCTTTCGGGGTGAATTTTTTACCATCACCGCAATGATTTACTACTAAGTTAAATGTTTTCTTTTAATTTAAGCAAATCTTACCTCTTTTGTTACACAACAATTCAGAATTGATTAAATTTGTTTTAACTGTTTTCTTTTTCTTATCAGTGAATGCCACACCATAATTAAATGCAATGTCAATATTCGTGTAAGTTTTTTTTGGGTCAACGTAGAATTCAAATTATAAGGTGAGTCACAATTTTATTGAGAAGTAGGAATATTTAAACCAAAAAAATATATTTACAAGTTGGCAGGTCTTTACGAAGTTTATAGACGTGCACCTCCCACGACATAGAATATTATATCTTCGTATATTGAATGAGGGAGCAGATGTTGAAAATCTTTTGCCATCACCTACTCGACGTTTGGCGAGGGTTGCCGTAATGCAAGGGTTGCTTGAAATGTTGCTATAATTGCTCGCATTGGCAGAACATTTTTTGGGTTGTTTATTTATGGTATAACTAGTGGGAGAACAGATAAACATTAGGGGCAAAAATACGCGTAACGGTAGGATCTGCCCATGTCGTACCCAAGCATGTAAGTTTGATTATAGCTTTCTTCATTATTTTTTTGTTACGTTATGCATGTACTCATGTGTGGAGACAAAATAATGAGAACTTCATCTATGCTTACAAAATTGGGAGCATGATATGTATCCTACTAACTATTCACAATGCAGGTATGTATTCATTTGTTGTATTCTAATAGGATTACTTATGTTCTATTTCTATGAATTCCACAAGAAATATCTTATTCCTAAGCTTATTTGAAAAGGTTACATAGAAAACGATCCATTTCGTGTAAGTGGGTAGGCACGTGGTCTGTTTCTTGATTAATTTATTTTCGTTTGTTCTCTATCTGCTAACATGCGGTTAATGAACTTACTCTGCTTAATGAGTTTTGAGTTTCAATAGTTGAATTTAAATCGCACATTTATGGAAAACAGATGGCTAGCTGAGGTTATATTCACACCGTGGACGTTCAGGTGGTGTTTGTTTATAACGTTTTTAATAACGTTATGTTTTAATACGATTGGATTTTAAAGGTCTGTATGTCATGTGAGATTATAGGGCAATGATATTTTAATTTAATCTAACCTATACAAAAATTCGACAACTCTAAACCAAAGCAGATAAACTTTTATTTGCTGTTATTTTTATAATAAGAGCCCCCATGACCAATTTTTTTTAGTTGGCGTTTTAGGTGCGTTCAATAATTCAATTTTATATCACAAATAAAAAAATGGTACAGCTTTTGGCCTCATTGATTACATTAAATTCGATACTTGTTGTTAATAGGTTTCGTAAAAGTAAATATAAGTACTCTCTTATATCATATTTTGCCAATTGCCAATATAATTACAAACTTGCGGAAGTTTAAAAAGTTTATTGTTAAAGACGAAGTTTACCTGAATACTTCCATAAAATGCGTAATTCCTCAGTATTGTTTCGCATATCTTTTGGGTAATGAATCATTACAGCGAGGACAGCATTCGTTAAGCTGTTCAAACATTGCTGATTAAAATGTGTCGACGATATTACCGATCTTTGTTTTTAAATTGTCACTGTAATGAATGAGGACTCGGTGATGAAAAACATTTACATATTCCAACTGAAAACTTAAATGAAAACGTGTGACGAGGGCTATTTTCCCAGGTATATTAAAGATACGTTTATTTTATAAATGTGTGCGCATGTAGTGAAGAAATATTTGATAGATTATTCATAAATTCCTGCACTTAAAATGCAAAGCTAAAAATTTGGCCCAATTTTTTTTCTGTTACCTGATAAATATTTTATTGCGTTAATTAATACGTAGAATTGCATGCTTTCTTAATTTAAGTGCATTTTAATGGAGAACATAAAAAACCGTTGAACCAGCGCTTGTAACATAAAAGGCCCGTTGTCAAAAAATTGAGAATCCCAGAGGCACGGTTGAATTTTTATAAGAAAGAAGGCATTCTTTAGAGATTCGATGTCTTGTTCATTATGATACACGACTTGGTATTTGATTGTTTAAATGCTTATCGAATAAGCAATTTATAGTATTCACTAGATTGCGTTATTTACATTCAGCACCATGCCCAATTGATACATCGGCTGTAGCTACGGGGAGAGGAGAGTTGAAAGTTTATCGTAATGAAATATCTCGCCCGCAGTTGGCTGTCACTTGCCCGCTCAGGCTGTCGCGAGCGGAAAATATTGTTATCGATTGGCCGAACCGGAAATGTAAAGCCTCTCTGAATGACCGTGTAAGCTTGGTTCGCTAATGTTTGTTGTAGGTATTATAAGTTTTAATTTTGTAGTTGCATTGAAAAGTAATAGATAACTATTCAATTGTTTTAGTTGAGTTCATTACTCAATAGTCTATACCAACGAGGTCATAACACTTTACCTATAGGTATTATAAGCTTAAAATGTATCCATTCAAAAGTCTATAACATCTCAGTTCTCATCTTATCTTTACCAATATGTTAAAATATTGAGATTTTTGAATATATCGTGTAGGTATATTCAAAAAGCTCCTTGAAAATGTTGAAGAGGCTGAAGTCTACAAAATTTTTCTTTCATTTATCAACTTTAACATCCACAATATACTTCAGTTCTGAAATATTACACTGCAAAATCCTACAGTTCTTACCTGAGGTAGAGTGCCCGTTGTCAGAAATTGAGAGTCCCAGAGGCACGGTTGAATTATTCAGTATATTTCTGAAGTAACTCAACTTAATTAGGGCCGGTACTTTTGTGAAAGAAGAATTTATGTGGGAGCTCGCTCGTCACGCCCAAGTCATGGCCAACCCGGACGAAATGAATGGTAGGTGTAATGTAGGTAAAGGAATGGCAATAATCATCGTCCCTTCTTGACCGGATTGGATGCCTGCGCCATGCTGTCTAGTGTTGAACGCACCCGCTTATCGATTTTTCCCAATCCCCCTAATTTACGATTTCGGGACGAAATTTAACGCTACAGGTGCAATGGATTTGGATTATTTATGATATTGGCTTAATTAAGTTTTACTTGATTTTGCTATTATGTTAATTAAATTTTGGTCATTGTCAAACACTTGCTATCGTAATTAAAATTTTGTTGAATATAAAAAGACATTCTGTGAACAGTCTCTTTTTCAAAATAAAAAGCAATTCGTGTGTTATTAAAAAAAATAACTTATTTCGGGAACTCATTAATAAGAAACGTGCTTTGTTAATAAACGTCTACAATAATATTATTTTCTCATGACCGTTAGGTAGATTCTTTAATTAAACAGTTATGAAAATAGATAACCTACTTTAGCAATATCAATGCATTTCGGTGGGTACAAAAAATGCGAATGCCTGTGAATCTCAGCGCAATCAGCGTGAAATTACTATTAATAGAAATTTACAAGTAACAAGTAAGTAAAACAGAAATTGAAATCTAAGTTCAGAAGTTCCGTTTAGTAACTACTCAATACTTTCAACCTTTTTAAACCTTATCTACAAATCAAAACACGTCTAGTTACTTTCCAACAACAAACTGAACATCTCCAAACACACGGATTTTAAGCTAAGTAGACGCTAAATACGTGTGATCAGTTACTACTCGGACAGTAAGCTGCTAAGTGGAAAGCAAAATAAACTGTACACAGGCGAATTGAGATTGTTTGCTCAAGACCGTCCAAAGAAATGTAACGTACGACTTTGTTTACGCCGTATTATAAATTGTGTTTACTTTATTAAACATATTGGCATTGTATTTATTGTTCACATCCATGCGATAAATTGTTTGAAGGAATATACTTAATTTGTTTTGCGTTGTCTGTGAGTTCTGATGTTTATTAATGAAATGTTTCACTAAATAAATGAAACGTATGAATAATTATTGTACTTTGTGAAAATGGATACTTTTGTTGTTTTGAAAAGGAGTTTGAGTCGTTGAATAATTTAAAGTAAACTCAGTTCAAAAGACACGACAAATAAGTTGATGTCGCAGGTGTTTCATGAATTTAACCTCATCATCAACACGCGTGTTTTCTGCGAAATTTCGTTGAAACAGGTGTTACGTTTTCATAGAATGCTTCGAATTATTTATTCATAAGGAAATTGCTTTTAAATAAAATTACTTGACTCTGTAATGTTAATGACATTTTCGTACACGAAACTCGCATAACCAAAGGAGGATATTCTAAATAAATATTCAAATTTTTACTTCAGATAAGCTAGGATACAAATTACAAATGGACGTTATATTATCGAGCGATGTGAGCATGTGAACAAAATATTTTCAAATGACAAAAAAAGAAAAACGTGTCTTTGTTACTGCTGGTTTAAAAAGCAGACCAATTTATAGCCTAGGATAAAACTGCTCTTTGAAAAAAAGGGTGGAATTGCGTACATACGTCGATAAACAATTGCCGGCTATGTTGGTTTTGGATTAGCATATTTGAGTTTCCCAAGCGCTAGCGATGACGTGTCGTTGGCCTTTGTTTCACCAAGCTTGTAAAGTGACGTTGAAAAGAAGGTCAATTAAAAGTAATGTTATTCATAGCTTTTCTCATAAGTGGAAAATGCAATTAAAATTCGCAAATTTGAACATGTTTCGGGTAGCGATGAGATGTATTAGATAGCTTATATTAACAAAATAATAAGAAAGGGGAGGATTTACGCTGAATGATATTTACTTTTTAGGTGACGATTTATGTTACTTACACCATCTTAAAATGTAGGTATATTGTATCAAGCGCGGATCCAGGGGGGGGTCACGGGGTCATGACCCCCCCCTGGGCTAGGTCCACGACCTAAGTGGACCACTAATTTAATATTAACTTTTTAAATTCACAAATTAATACTGTTCAATATGATGTCTTTATTGAATTTTGAGACATAAAAGTAATATAGAACAATTTGAAATCAATTACAAACGGTAACGGAAGACAATATAACAAAAATTATAGAAAAAGTTTATTAGGGTCGACCTGTGGTCGTAATTTAAGGACAAATAACAGGTTTTTCGATTTAAAAAAAAAAACTATATTGCGGAATAAAGTGTAATGGTAAAGTTGTACATATGTAATTAATTTTTTTTCTACAACTTTTGCTGTTACACTTTTCACACAAAACCTCAAATATCGAAATATCCCAGTTCGTGGATAAGACATAAAATAGCAAAATTTTTTTTAAATGAACAATAGAAAATACAGTCAAATTACAACAAAAAATCGGCCAAATGCGCGTCGGACTCGCGCACCGAGGACTCCGAGCAAACATATTTTTTCATTATGTTGTCAATTTATGTATCAATTTTGTTTAAAGGATTTTTTTCTTTATCTGTGCTTGTAAGTGCTTATACCCGGCGCGGCCTAAGATGATCCCTATGACACTGACAGTTATTGTCAAGAGACAAACTTGTAATGGCGTCACCATTAAATTAGAAACGTATTGGAGGCGTCTAAAAATGGCATTTATTAATTTTTACGTAGCTTTATGCCATTACAATGATATTCCGTTGGAATTATAACAATTCTTAACATTTACGAGAAATTATATCAATCTGACTTTACGTTTACGTCCTTCAAAACTTACATCGTTGGCATTTATCGACTAGTGCGGAAAGTATCGATACACAAATTTCGATAATGGAAACGAGTTCACATTTTTTCCATGCTTAAGCTATAGTTTATTCTCTATTGAATGGAACAGAAGATCGCAGCATAATTAATTAATTAATTACCGTTCGCGTTAATTTACTTACCTATGATAATATAAGTTTTTTAGAAAAATTAAATGGGGGATTCCATTTTCATGATAAAATAATATACACTGTGTTAAACGGGTTAAAGATTACGAGAAAATGATAAGGTGCATTTTTATGTTTTGGAAAACTTTCGTTTTACTTACCGTTTCGTTTACATAATAGACGTTAAAAATTCATTTTATAATATTTGTAAAAACATGTTTACCGACGTGGCTGAATGCAAACCACGCCTTAGCCTATAAAATAGTAAAGTATCGACACGATCCATCATACGAGCAATCACTAAGACGAACTGTCATAGGGATCATCTTAGGCCGCGCCGGGTATAAGTCGTTGCTTTTAACCAAATTTCAAGACTGTGTTCACGGGAAGTACCTTGTAGGTTTTGATTGATGATTCCCTTGCAAGTAGTTGCGAATTACAGAATATGCGGCTCTAATTGCTTTTTCTTCAGATTGCGTTGACATAGAATTTGAATTAAATAACAGATTTAAGTTATTATAGACCTGAGATCTGATGTGAATATCAATTAAATACATGTAGACGTTCATGAGTAAAGGGATTGTAAGTTTAAAATTATTTAAAAAATATATTTTTATTTCATTTAATTAAATAATTAGGGTTTTCGCAGTTATTACTACATCTGTGCTATACCACGATACTTTTTACTCAATTTCAAGACTGTGTTTACGGGACAGGGTGCTCCCTGCAGGTATTGATTCCCTTGCTAATGTCGAAATCCTACGGTTAGGAGTTTACGGTCCGTACGGTTAGGTTATTAGGTTTGTCTGCCTATCAAGACCCTTTTTCTCAGGAACGCGTGGAGGTATCAATCTGAAATTCATACCGAATACTCAAATCTACGGTTCCTTATAGCTGTGAAAAAATCAAACTTATAAGCCAACGCAATCAAAAGATACAGCCGTTTATGCCGTAAATTATCGCAAATTTCGACATTATCGCAAGGGAATCAAAATCTATAGGTATTGTACTACTTCCTGTGAACACAGAGTTCTGAAATTTGGTTAAAAGCAATGTCAGCACAGATGGAGGAAAAATTGCTAAAACATACATTTCATGCTTATCAACATTCGCAAGTGTTGCCAGGAATCAAAACCTACAGGGTACTTTCCGTGAACACAGAATCTTGATATTTAATCTTTATTGAATAGAAACTTACGTCTTATAGCACAGATAAAGGAAAAATTGCAGAAAGCATAAATTTAATATTAAAACATATAAAAATGTTTGTACGGTACGGAACTCTTGGTTCGCCAATCCGACTCGCACTTGACCAATTTTTTTAAAATCTACGTATCAATTAAATTACCAAAATATAGCTTTTGAAAATTGACCACGTCTATGTGACCCCCCCCTGGCACTAAAGCTGGATCCGCCCTTGTATTGTATAGAATAGAAAAACAATCAACGTATCTTTTAAAATACGCACGAAAATGAGGTTACTGCGAAGGCAGTTTTTTACTGGACACGCGCATTGGTTAAATACAATCTATACTAATATTATAAAGCTGAAGAGTTTGTTTGTTTGTTTGTTTGAACGCGCTAATCTCGGGAACTACTGGTCCGATTTGAAAAATTCTTTCGGTGTTAGATAGCTCATTTATCGAGGAAGGCTATAGGCTATATACCATCACGCTACGACCAACAGGAGCCACGGGGGTGAAACCGCGCGGAGCGGCTAGTGTAAAATAAAAGCATACGTTAAAAATGCAAAATCCGGTGCTTTGCTTGTATTAGCTTGAAGCTACTGTTATACCTAACGCTTTCTCTTTCTAATTTATATTTTACAATAGGTATTATCTATATCTCTGATGGAATTTCAGGGTTATTTGAGTCGCGTACTCAGATTATCATATATATTAATTTTATCCAAACAATTAAGTATGTTGTGTTATGCCATTTAAAGATAAAGTAAATTTAACTATTCATAAAATCTGCTATTATTTGGAATTTATTGAAGGAAAGTCATGGAATACATACTTTACAACAGGCAAAGCAATAAAAACGGACTATGTCTTCCTACCTCACGGGATTCTTCATAGAATCGCCTTCCAAAAATGGCGATACAACTACGAGCGGCGGACGAGGTAGCGGCCAATAGTCCATTTTGTGTCAATCTGCCATGGTTTTTGCACGATGGCAGTTTTATTACATGCTACCCTATCTCCAATAAAATTATGTATATTCAGTTCATTGTATAAATAGCGTGGAATGATCATCCGTCTTTTACTACCAAGTTGGGACGCTTGATATAGGAATGTTTTTATTTTAATATAGCAGGAAAGTTCTTGCTCTGGCTATTATAGTGAAATTCTGCTATAAAAGATTGCAGATCCGTTACTTTAACCATGTTAATCTTTTAATAGTAATGATTTTTCTGAGAGGCAAAAAAGCGAGTAGAATCAGTGCCTAATAAGAAAATAATGCTCTCAAGACCTTTAAAGGTATTGAGGAAAATTGTGGAATAGCACGATTCGACGGATATCATGATACTAACAATTTAAAAGTAAACTTTGTGACAACCATTTTGTTGTCGGTCTCCTGTGACACATTTAGGTAATGTTATCTTTTTTACTTCCAACTGGATTTGCTCTACAAGAAGCTCAGTGTAAAATAGCTAAGTTTGCCATGATAATTTAGAATAGAATTTCCTTATCAAATTTATTGATAGTTTTTGTTTAATAAAATAGAAGTTAATATTTAAATTGGTATCTAAATATATCTGTACTTACATACATTTACGGTATACACTGCACAAAATAGCTTGTAAATCAGAAGCTATCTATCAGCGGACATCAACTGACCTATTCCAAATAAATACAAATTACAGTCCATCAGATGGATGTTTAATCCCTAACAAGGGAGCGCAGTTCAATTCAACGTTTGTCGAATGTCAATATTCTGTGGCTTGGATCGCTGTCGCCACTTGCTGTGACAGCATGTAAACGGGCACATGTTTTTATTGTTGTCTGGCAACTGTTCTCTCACGGAAATTAATCGAGGTGAATAAATTACAGCTTGGTTTCAATGTGCAACTTTTGATTGGTAATGACATTGAATGAACATTGATTTAGCGGTATGGATGAATTTTTATTCGAGGAGTACAAGATAGATGTGTAGATAGATATATATATTTTAGTTTGTTTGTATGTAATTTAAAATTGCAAAAGGTTCGTATAAAAAAATGGATTATATGAATATATCGAAAATATTTCCTATATTTCAAGCCGAACATATAGATTTGTCTCAAACATTAAATGAGACATTCAATGATTATAGTATCTTCTCTGATTCTGTCCATAAAACAGCTGTCAGCTACAATCTTGTTGTAAATAAAAATGACAATTATAATTAATAAAACCGCACGAAGCCATAGTTTCACAATAAAAACATAATACACCAATAACTCAAAAGAGATGAATAATATTATCAGTCTCTGAGCAGACGTCCTTATTAATTAAATTCCTCGGCAAACGCTCGTCTCTTCAACTTGTTCGAAATAGGTAAATTATTCATTAGCAGGCGGTGCAGGTGTTTCAGTTATAAAGGAGATATCAATCTTGCAACTTGATTTGTTCAGAAAACAAGAATAAGCTCGGAAACTTTTGGAATTGTTCACTGATGTCAGGGGAAAGAATAATTCAAATCGTGCGTGTCGTTCTGCCAAAACAACAGCAAAACAACGTGTTCTTTGTATGATAAGTCACGTGAATGTCACGCAATGTTTTACCGCCAAAAATTCGTGCCTCTGAATTTTTCTTTTATTACCGGGGTGTATGAATTGCGTTGTTATTTGACAATCGAAAGTTTTAAAGTACATGCCAACGTTATTGTTCAATTCATGTACCTTTAGGGTTTTTTGTGAAACATTATAGAGGCTTCTTTCCGTTTGTAATATTTCATTATTAGTGAACAAATCAAAATTAACTTTACAGGTTTATGAAATATTATAGTTTAAGGCTATCATAATTTAATTGTTTTCTTAACCTGATTTTTCCTTATGATCACATGATTTTCTTAAAGAAATATACATTATATGAAGTTAGTAGTACCCTTGAATCAATTATATCCGTATGTTTAACTAATGAATGTTTATTCAGTTTTTCATAGCTAAAGGGAAAGCAATGTTAATGAATATAACACCAGGTTTTGCTTTTTATAGTTTGAACTAGTTGTGAACTTGCTTTAAATGTAGGTAGGTAGTTAGGTATAATTAAAACAAGTAAACTGTCCAAACAAATCATATAATGACAACATGGATAATTTAATAAATGTACATGGAAGCTATTACGATAGCCGATTTATCGATGTAAACAATAATAGACAGGTGTTTATCGAGCAAACAGTTTTATTAACGAGTGGGTCACACACATGAATAACTAATAGCAAAACCCGAACAGCTATGGACGCTCCATGCATACTGCAGTAAAGAGTTTCCTAATGACACTCTATTATCGAACTAGGTAAAAAGCGTACGTACAAGTATTTTTACAATACGATGCGATGTTAATAGCTGTACTTTTTACCCGACTACGGCAAAGCAAAAGGAGGGTTATGATTTTGACAGGCTATGTATGTATGTATGTATGTATGTATGTATATATGTATGTATGTATGTATGTATGTATGTTCATCTGTTCCCTCGTAACTTCTAAACTACTTATCAGAATTCGACAAATGACATATCATTAGAAGCGTCTTAATTGTCCGCTGGTTATAGGCTATATGGGGTTTCACAAAATCTAATGTGGCGCCCTCTAGCGGACAAAACATACAGAGTAAAAAAATAAAGTTAAGATAAATATGCCGTGTTTGGTATCATTTGAAAGCTTTTTACTTGCACATTTTGAATATATATATATTACTAGCATTTGCTTGTGACTTTACCTGTATTCATGGGCTGATTGCATATAATTCACATCTTTTCGTTCATAGCTTCTTTATTAGTTCATCAATTTAACTTTTGTTTTATACTTTTTCAGCGTCGTTTTTTGTCGTAGTTGGGTTTTAGTTGTTTTACTTTTTATCTTGTTGTAAAGCTTAGTTCCCACACGGTATTAGCTTGTGAGGTGTAGCGCTATGTATAATTCAAGACGCGATATAAGTGCCGCGTCTGAGCGCCAAGCGGCGGTCTGAATTTTAACTCCCTTGGGTATAGTGGAGTTCTGAAGAGAATGGTGGTAATCATCTATTAAGGCCATGAATCTGTTCAGCAACTTTTTGGATATGAATTATCCATTGATAATGTAGGGCTGTAAGTAATTAAATATTGGGGTGAATTGACTGAAACCGAGACATTGTACAAAGTAGAGTTCATTCGCGAAACCGAAACGAAGCGAAAGCGTCTTGAAGTATACCTACCATTTACCAACGCTAATATAAAGGAGGATTTGATATTATGTTAATATATAATCATACACCGTTCTTTAATACTTATTTGAATGATATACCTGCAGCAGTGTGTAAAATTATATAATAATCAGATATTTCTAAATACATTGTACCTAATTTGTAGATGTGTTTAACCAGTTGTTGTAGAACTGATGACTTACAGAATTCTAATAACGTTAAGCTACATAGCTAGAAGCTGATAATAATCTTGAAATTCTGCTTTATTTATTATATTATTATTCAAGTTTAATTTATATACATTGCTTAAACGCGTAACTTAGTATCATGAAAGATTAATGTTATTGCTAGTTATTATAGCTAAGTTCAGACATTGCTTCTTTGTGAAGTAAATAGATTTTGTTCTTCGTGGAATATAAAAAATATCAGTTGCGTTCCTATAGATGTTTTGAACTACTTAGGTTTCAAATAGGATTTGTCGTTTCCCTGTTAATGGAACAATGGTGAGTATATCTCAATATGGCTAAAGAACTGTTTAATTTATAGTATTTTCGTTCTCCCGTGATTTTTAATGTCAACTTATTACTGTTTAACCACATAATATTCTGAAACAACCTAGAATAGTACCTACATAATAGGTACAGGATTGAGGTTTACAGCCTTTTTCTGTGAACTGTGTGATCATTTGTTTTCCTAAAGCACAGCGAACAGGTAAACAGTCGGCATACGAATGGCAGATCAGATAAGTATGGTAAAGCCGATGCTAGTTAGCGTGCACTTGACCAATATGGTATTTGTCGTATTAGTGATAGACGATAGTACGTGATTTAACTTCCGCGCTTTTTATGCTCCTGTAGTACGGCAGGGAAGGAGGTTGTTATTTTATATCGTATTATTATGCTGATGTGCCTGACCATCTCGACTTATATTGATAGTAATGGAGTTTAATAGGATTACTCAGAAGTAATGAGACAAGAAAAATATCCCTAGAATCTAGATGCAACTATGGCCTAGGCATCACATGAAAGTTTCTAATCCGATAATGCTTCCTAAAATGGCGTAGACGTAAAACAAAATATAAAGGTGACTTTGGTGGATTTATAAATCTTGATTTAAATAAATAAGTAAATTATTCTATGTCTTATTATTTCAGTTGGTTGTAAAACTTAAAATTAAATAGGTATGCACCTTTTTATTAGTTTGGGTTATATTCACTAAAGAATATTTTTCATCTCTTATACTTAGTAAAATCTCATTTTTCAAAGCCTACCGACTAAAAACAACAGAAATTTATTTCTTTTTAAACAAAAATCACTGCTATTTATTTTTAATTTACAACAAAAGCTTTGTATCAACTCACTTGTAAATCGAACATGATAATATGCAAGTGATTCAGATCGAACGAGTAATGATAGCTTCATCTGCCGTCAATCAATACTAATTCATAGCATTTACAATAGTTCAATTTGTTCGGGATGCAAATCTGTACCACATTCATATGCTACACTGGACACACGTACAAACATTCTATTATTTCTGGACATGAATTTCGAACCAAATCTACACGAACGTATATCGAACGATGTTTATTAAATTTGATACAGCTATAAATTATTAAACTGACTAACATGGCAATAACGCGTTATAAATAATGAATAAACCAGTGAAGCGCAAACATTAGATATTATATCAGTTTTTTTTATCTGGTAACATTAAATTCGCTTCTTACATCACAGCCGGTTTTTAATCTGTGGATCTAACAGAGGTTTATTGTCTATCAACCATGACACATTTCCACGGCCCGCATTCACCAATTAGCAGCCAATAAAAGCCGATAGCTTGTATTTGAAACATTTAATCATCGTTCCTCATAAAACTTGAATAGATAACCTTGTTATCATGCGATTCGCCGAATCATAAAATCGTTACATCTCCGTCATAACAGTGCGTACTAATTAAATTATCGCAGATTGGAATTTGCGAAACTAAATACTCACATTTATATTCGGCCATGAGAATGTATCACAAAATAAATAGTATTAAGAAATTTCTAGAAAGAATGTTGTTAATTGTTGTACGTTGTTATTATGAATATTTTGGGATAGAATCTTGTTAAATTTCTCCCTTAATAACATTTTTCGCGGAAGAGAAATTTGTTATAAGTTGTATGTAGTATGTTGAATTTAATTATTAAAATTTCTTACAGTATGAGCAAAACATAATTTTCTCGTCCTTTTTCCATATAGGCCACTATTTCTCCATCTACAATCGACATTTCTAGAACACGACTGAAAGAACGTCTCTGTTTCAAAGCACGTAATAATGTTTTCGTCGAGGGTGTAAAAGCCTTAAATCGCTGAAAGCAAGCGCTGAAACAGTGGAACAACAATTGGTGTCGACACAAGGCCTACAATTTTTTCACTCGGCGTAACAATCCATAAACGTGATTCCTGAACCACATTCAATTTTACTTTGGCGCAAAAACGTTTACACTCCAACCGATTTTTTGCTGAATTCAATTTAGTGAGGAACGCTCTCGGAAAATGAAGCTCCGATTCGTGGCTTAATTTAAAACGACTGCGATAACTTCATGATTCGTACTAAGAATTAACTTTGTTTTATTTAACGTACTGTTTATAATTTTCGTGATTATATTTTAAATACGAAGTTTCTTTCTCTCCTTTATTCTCTTCACAAACACACTTTTACGTCAGAAATGCGTGAAAACCTATTTTCGCCTAGTTTTCTACGCTATTAAGTCTAGAGAATAGTTTTTACTTTTTAGGTTAACGTTACGAACAACGCAAGGAATTTTGTTTGTTTGATGAGAACGAAAACTTTTTCATTGCTTCATTGTAACTTCACTACTATAAAAAGTATATTACGATGAGGCGCGAGAAAATATCATTTGCTGTGTAGTCAGTATAAAAAGAAACATAGGCGCTGGCAAGAGTCAATTTGTGTAACAGAAAAAGTTCTGGACTTAATAAGATTCTAGACGCAAACTAAGATGAGGTGTGGGATTATCAAAAAGTTATTATTACAACTCGATATCTTACAAGAAACAAGTTGTTTTTGCTCATCCTGGGGCTTTACGAAAAAGAGAGAGCAATCAACATAAATAACGATATCAATGTTTTTCTTTATTGATCTGTTCCTTTTTGATTCTTATGCTAATGTTTAAGAAATTTCTACTAAGAAATGTAAAATACAGAGGTAGGTGTAAGATATATCTATCTACTGTGGTAGGTATAGATTCTTTTCTTCAGATATTATTTCGCAATTCAAACGTGAATCCGTACAAACTCGAACTCTTTAGTTTTTCTAAACATGCTTCTAAAGAAATATTATTTTATACTTTTTTTATTATTGTATGGAGTTTGTTCATAACGGACGATTTTTGGTGCTACTTTTGTACCGTTCCTTTACACAATTTTGTTAAAAAAATATTCTTATCAAAAATCAGGAAAGTTTAATTATCATTATAAAAACATAAACAGGAAAAGGTTTGATAAAATTGTATCTGTTAACTGACTGGTGACATAGTTTATAATTCGTTTTATGTGTTTTTTGAAATTAATAATATCGAAGGCAATTTCGATAAGAGTTCCATTTTTGAATTTTGTCGTTCGTTCGTTTTAATTTCTTTTTTTCCCGCTCCCGCGCGCTGTTCCGTAAAAAATACAGACTATAATTAAAAAAATGTTATCTGTAGTAACAGTTTATGTTGATACTAGTAAATTAATTCGACCTTTTCGCTGTACAAGGTCTGGCGGAGCGTCCGTGTAAGGGTCAGCTCACACCGAGACGCGACGCGGCGCGACGCTGCGCGCACATTTTTTATAGAGCGACTCAGAATATACTTTATTCACTACAAGAAAAGATACACATTACATTGTGAGAATTCAGATTACGTTGCACCACGCAGCGCTGCGCCTCGAGGTGCCTCGCGGCGTAGCAATGTGTATCTTTTCGTGTAGTGAATAAAGTATATTCTGAGTCGCTCTATAAAAAATGTGCGCGCAGCGTCGCGCCGCGTCGCGTCTCGGTGTGAGCTGACCCTAATGCGACAGGCGAGCAAGCGTTCAGCGGACGGACGGCCGTAACATTGAAATTTAGTAGTGCGAGATCATGTTTTGAGGATAAATGTGAACCAAGTTGAACATAGAACAGCAATTAACTATTTTAAAGTGGCTTTAATTAAAATATTAAAAGCGAAGCAAGAAAAATAGGAAAGTTTTTATATACCTAGAGTTGTGTTTATTTTTTTATATCAAAAATGTAATTAAAGAAGGAGATTAAACGCTCCACAGGTATTGTAAAACTTAACATATTTGTAATAAAATATGTCAAAAAAACAATCTCGCCTAAATAATTGCATGTCTTATATATTAAGAATGTCCACTATATTAAAATTGTAATCATTTCATATAATTTAAATACAATTATGATCAATTAAAAATTCTAATAGCTTACATATTCAAATCTTACTTGTTTATCATCTAAATGTAATAATATAATAATAATTAAGTGACAAGGTTCTCATATAACTGAATGCGGTTTCACATGTAGTGATGTGTTCAAAAAATCATTTTCGATTACACGTTAATGTGGTATGTAAATTGATATCATTGGATACCGCTTCACAGCTGTAAATATTATTTGTATTACACGTTATTATACAGGAAATTAATTATACCTAATCTATATTCAAATTAAGTAGATAGGTTATAGGTAGTATTAGGTTAAGAAAATTTTCTGCGTATATTGAGCTGAAATTTTGTTACGTCAAACGATACACAATCCATTTTGACATAAAAGATTGTTATTGTACAGCTGTTTTCTAATTTCTCGTCTATGCTATTATAATGTTATAAGAACTTGTAAAATATTTGACCATATTTTATTAATAAATGTATTTTCATTTGTTACAGGTTGGTACATCGGCAGGTCAGCTTATCCAAGATTAAAACGTAATTTCGCCGTTATTTCAATGTTAAAAAGTTATCCGAGGCCAGATATTGTGTAATCGAATAATACAAGATTTGGGTACTGAAGCGTTAAGCAGTTTTTACTGTTGGTTTCTTTGATCGTCGATTGGGACACCCAGACGATCAGTAAAAACTGACAATTGACTTCAGGCGCTTTGTGTTTTTGTTAGAATCGCGTTTTCTTACAAAAATTGATCTAGTTCAGCTTTTTATGACCACTGAAAATGACTGAAATTTAACGTTTTCCTGATTTCAAATAAAGTTTTGAGATTAAATAAATAATAGTTTTGAATTTGAGTTTATCGGTAAGTGGTTTTCTAAATGCAAGTAAAAGTTGTTGATATTATGAAAATAAAATTATCAGCTCAACTTACAAAGCGTTGAATAACACCGTAAAAATCGAAGCTAACAATAAAATATGTTATAGTAAATAGAATGCGCTTGACAGCACATTGTAGTCCCCACAGAACAGTAAAAACATAGTCCCTATAAAAATACATTTCGGGCGTGATGTCGGCAACACAGTGACAAATATGTCAATTGTAAAGCTTGATCGAGCGCGGACAAATTGTGTCACAACCCTTGCCCGTGACGTTACTTCCTGAGAATTTATGGCGCATCCGAATTGCTTCTGAGATGGAATCGAAAGATGATCACGATGATTTGTTGCGGGTTTTAAGGGGTGAAATAAAATATGGTGTTTTTTTAGTCTTGTAGAGTAGGGTAAACGCTAAAATGTATATATTGAATTATTTATTTCAAGTGATTTAATTTTTTTTTATAATATTATGATGAAAATATGAAATATTGCGTAAAACGGGCCAATTGTTTTTTCTATCCTGATATTCGACGCTCGGGTGTACTTACGTAGTAAATTTTTAAAATCTAATTAAAAGTATACTTACTTCTTTTTTTAATTTCCTGCAAACCGGACGTGAAAAAGTGTTATCCTATAAAAGTTTATAAAATTAATATTTATGCGCTTCGTCTTTTCCTCTCTGGTGTAGAAAGAAGATCTTTAATAAAGTATATCCACGTATTTTTTAAATTAATTCGATGTACGGACAAATTACTAGTTAGGTGTTTTTAATTTCTAGTAAAATAATATCTTTGTTCAATGAATATCTAAAAAAATTAACCACTATAAATTTTCTTGTAACGTCTTTCTAGTAATAATGCCACGTAAGATCAACCCAAATTCTATCATCCATAACTACAGCATTGTTCTCGCTTTTATCAAGTTACGGATGTGTCAAAAATGTAGGGTCTGGTCCCACGATTACGAGCCAATCTGCCTTTTTGTGTTCCCTTTTTATACCTCATATTTTAGATTATCTCGGAAGATCATGTTTTTATCGCGTTAACTCCTATTCAATGAGTCGCTGGTATTCATCTGGTTTCGTCTTCACTGATGAATAAATAATTATGGTCTATGGATGATAAAAAATACCGCGTCTATTAGCTTCACAGATAAAATATTTTTGGTTCATTACGGCTATTTGCATTTATTTACGTTTAATTCTGAAAATATTAATAAATAAGTAGGAAATAGGTTTCGCTTTTATCGTGAACTTTTCACTGGCTATTTATAAATGTTTATGCAGGAAATTTCTTAGTAGGTAGGTAAGGTAGGTTTATTATATTGGGCGAAATTTAAATGGCGCCGTAAAGCATTGCAATTTATATGCTACGAAATCGTACCTCGTGTCTCAAGTGGTCTAGACTTTTAGTGCAACACATGAGAAATAATTAGAAGTAAAGTTGGGGATTTTACACACACTACAATTATAGGGAGTAACGGTGGTATTTATTTTTAAAACGGCAAACTTTACAATGCATAACAATGTGAAACTTTAGTTAAAAGATCTAGATCTATAAAATAAGTAGGAACTATCAATACTGTTATTTATTTTAATGTATGCAAAGCGAGAATGTTTATTAATTTAGAAATAAATAATTAAATATAACTTCAGTCAGTTTAGACTAGTTATTGAAAGGTCAAGATAAGGACTAAATATGTTATGTCGCTTCTAATAATAGAAGCTACATACAGCTACACCTACGTCCTACACCTCACACTATGTGTCCATTTGTAACTGAATACGCACGGTCTTCATTTCAAAGCGTAGATGCATTCAACGCTGTACTTAAGACGCAATGTATTACGATCTATTGAGCCCACATAAACAGACCCGTATCATTCAACAGGCTTGTGTGTAATTGATCCCTTTATAGTTTATATCATTCCTCTTGCAAGCCTCAATAGTCAATCGTCGCATGACACAAACGATGCAAGGAATACAAATACTTAATGCGGTTGGTAATAAGAAGCAGTTTGGTTTGCGACTTCCATTCGCATTTTTAAAGATCTTGTGACCTACGTACCTACCACATTCTTGTTGTTCATGTACTAATTTTAATGGTCTCAGTTAATTAGTTTTTAAGGCCAGTTGCACAACATATGCAGTTGGTAATTGTGCATAATTAATATTGGACAATTTTTATCTTATACCGCTACAGAGAGTTATTTCATTAGTAATGATATTTATATCGAAATGTAAGGTATTGTAAATTAATATTAATAATGCTCTACTAATACTATTTTATTTTGATCGATTAAAATAAGAATGAAGTTAGAGCTTGTATAAACTTTTTTTTAAAGGGACAAACGTATTCCATATTTAGTTACATAAATATTCAACAATTGATACTTGTCGCTCAGAAGAATAAAACTTAGTAAGTGACACAAAAACACAAGGTTTCAATTACATACATAAATTATATAAGGTATATTAAACATTTCCTCAATTATAGTAATCGTAAACCTACGAAATAGCTATACAGTTTTACAGTTATCGGTTTCAATTTGAATAAAACCCCATTAACACGTTGTATTGAATAAAGCCTATAAATACGTCGTTGCGAACAAAAAGACGCAATAAAATGATGATGTCTATAAAATAGCTATACTTTGGCGGGAAATTATTTCTATTGAATATTCTTGTCAACATTGTAAACGACTCTATATTTTATATAATGTACTAGATTTCCGCCCGCGGCTTCGCCCGCGTTTTCAAAGGAAAACCCGCATAGTTCCCGTTCCCGTGGGATTTCCGGGATAAAACCTATCCTATGTGTTAATCCAAGTTACCCTCTATATGTGTGCTAAATTTCATTGTAATCGGTTCAGTAGTTTTTACGTGAAAGAGTAACAAACATCCATACATCCATACAAACTTTCGCCTTTATAATAGTATATTAAGAGTATATTAAAATATTAAGATTATATTTTTGTAAGCGACTTTTTTGAACTGTAATATCTATAGTATTGTATTATCTGTGGTAATAAGTACTATGTTTTAATTTTGTTATGTGACGCCGTCCTAAATTAAATAAATAGGCGTACTTACATATTCCCTGTGGTGTAGATAGACGTCGAATTATTCTAATCAATACAGGGCAGGGTTTTTTTTTATTCTAGGGCAGGGTATTTTGCTATTTGATACTAATATTGAAAGCTTAGACTATAACTGATTGCAAGGAACAATATAAAATTTTTACCCCTGTGTACAATGTTTAAATAGTAGTTAATATCGATCGATAATTGATTAATATCGATATTATATTATATCTCCTTCGAACACTAAACAAACAATAAGTTACTACTACTAACTGATAAATATATTTATAATTGCAAAATTAAATTATTCCGTTTGTTAACGTACGTGTATTGCTTACATAAAGTGGAATATCAGTTACTAAGTGACTACTTTGTTCTATATATCTCTCCATCTCGTTTTGTTAAGGAGATAAAATTGAGATAGCAATATGCTTTGAATCGAATGCATATTATACAATGACCGAATGAATACCATGTTAGTGAACTTAGCAGATCATTTTTAGCAGATCAAAAAAAAAAATGTGAGTTCTTATCGCGTGCAGTTGAGTTCTACAGTTCCTGATACTTTTTAGAAATAGTTCTGGCGTTTTTACCTTAAAAAACGACATTTGAAAAAATGATCTGCCAACTTCTCGTAGCAGATCATTTTTAGCAGATCAAAAAAAAATGTGAGTTCTTATCGCGTGCAGTTGAGTTCTACAGTTTCTGATACTTTTTAGAAATAGTTCTGGCGTTTTTACCTTAAAAAACGATATTTGAAAAAATGATCTGCCAACTTCCCGTAGCAGATCATGTTTAGCAGATCAAAAAAAAAATGTGAGTTCTTATCGCGTGCAGTTGAGTTCTACAGTTCCTGATACTTTTTAGAAATAGTTCTGGCGTTTTTACCTTAAAAAACGACATTTGAAAAAATGATCTGCCAACTTCCCGTAGTAGATAATTTTTAGCAGATCAAAAAAAATGTGAGTTCTTATCGCGTGCAGTTGAGTTCTACAGTTCCTGATACTTTTTAGAAATAGTTCTGGCGTTTTTACCTTAAAAAACGACATTTGAAAAAATTTATCTGCCAACTTCCCGTAGCAGATCATTTTTAGCAGATCAAAAAAAAATGTGAGTTCTTATCGCGTGCAGTTGAGTTCTACAGTTCCTGATACTTTTTAGAAATACTCGCGTAAAATGAAACACTAGAAAATTTATTTATGTCATATTTCATCACGCCGTAGCACCATGCCGTAGCAGCATGCCGTAGCATCATGCCGTAGCATCACGCCGTAGCATCACGCCGTAGTATCATGCCGTAGCATCATGCCGTAGCTTCATGCCGTAGCATCATGCCGTAGCATCATGCCGTAGCATCATGCCGAAGCATCACGCCGTAGCATCACGCCGTAGCATCATGCCGTAGCATCATGCCGTAGCATCATGCCGTAGCATCATGCCGTTGCATCACGCCGTAGCATCATGCCGTAGCATCACATCGTAGCATCACACCGTAGCATCACGCCGTAGCATCACAGCGTAGCATCACGCCGTAACACATGCCGTAGCATTACGCCGCAGCATCACGCCGTAGCATCACAGCGTAGCATCACGCCGTAGCATCACGTCGTAGCATCACGTCATAGCATCACGTCGTAGCATTACGTCTTAGCATCACGTTAAGCCGGGTCCAGGTCGGGTTTTTTCAAATGTCGTTTGTTAAGGTAAAAGCGCCAGAACTATTTCTAAAAAGTATCAGGAACTGTAGAACTCAACTGCACGCGATAAGAACTCACATTTTTTTTTTGATCTGCTAAAAATGATCTGCTACGGGAAGTTGGCAGATCATTTTTTCAAATGTCGTTTTTTAAGGTAAAAACGCCAGAACTATTTCTAAAAAGTATCAGGAACTGTAGAACTCAACTGCACGCGATAAGAACTCATTTTTTTTTTGATCTGCTAAAAATGATCTGCTAAGTTCACTAACATATGAATACCATCTCTAAGAAAATATTGAATTTTATTACAATAACTTTCTGTGACGGATATAATAACAATCTCCTTGATTTAAAGACAAACATCAAACATTGTTACATCCCGATGAAAATCTGTGACGATATCTACCTATACCGAACTCTAAAATCAGTTAAGTATTATCTGTGTCTTACAACCCAAGAAATATTTATTCGTGTAGAAAATTTCCACCCCGTGTTTGGATACTTCCAAAATATAGTTCCTACAACTTGGTTTCAAATGATTACTGCATAATATTATGTAAACAAACTGCTAATGTACACAAAACATAGGAAATAAGTTATTGACTAATGTTTAAAATAGTTAGGACTTAGGAATCTTGCGAACGAACCAATCTATAGGCTACCGTTTTAAGGTAAACAAGGTTTGGTTCTAAAATCTAACCCGAATGTTGCAGGATAGTTACGTCATATAAAACATACAAAAAGTGTGGAAAGGAATAAATACCCCATTCCTTCTCTTAAGTATCAGAAAGTTGGTGACCATTTATTACGATTCTGGCAAACTGCCACACCACCTGACACTTGCACTGTTACACAAGCGGGAAGAACGGTATGCTTTTACTAGTTTTGATAGATTGTCTGTGGAAAACTTTTTAAAATGATTCCGAAAAATATAGATTATAAATGACAACTGTGACAGATGCGTTCGGATGTTTGGAAGTTGTGGATACTGCAGTTAGTTACAATTTTGTTTTTAGATTTCTTTTTAGATTTTGAGATACATATATCAAAGTCCTTATGGATTAAACATACGATTAATTTTAAAGACTGATGATAAGTTTGTCGTCGCTCCTTGTCTAATGTCCGATCGCAGTCGATGTAAAGTTTTCGATACGACATGTTTATTAATTCATTAAATGCTATTTAATTTTAATTACAAGCGCAAATCGATTAATTTTAAACGATGTATAAATAATAGTATTAGTATGTATGTACGATGTATAGTAATAGTATTAACTTTATTAGCGATTTAGTAAATAAACACGATTTACAAAGTGTCTATAAAATTGCTTTTAATGCCTATTTAAGTAATAATGACATTGATTGACAGTGTAATACCATTGTTAACTTATTTACGATAATATTAGTCAGTACATGTAGTAATTACCGTATTGGCTATTAATGTTAAACGAGCAAGTAAATCACTAACAAAATTCTTCATCAGGTTGTGTTTTTAATTTCTTTATTTAAGTTCAATTTTTTTTTCGTAAATTGTTATTGTTAAATAGGTAAACTTATTTGTAGTACAAATCAAATCATTGAACAGATTCCTCCATTCATGTGGAGGAACTCAGTGGACATTCCCTAGAAATTTCGTATTCGCCCACCGGACGAACCTAGTATTAATAAACAAGGCAATAGAAATGATATCCGTTTCTCGTACACTTTCCCGCCGATTAATTCTAGCCCATAACTTGCACCAAGAGCCAGATTGATCTGGAAAAGTAAGGATAATTTGCAATTTGCTTCGCATAGCACGTCACGTTACTTTCACTGCAGCTGACATCTGATCGTCTAGAAATCGTGATTTGTAACATTATCGCAGATCTGAATGCTATGGGGGGCCATTCAATGGGGGGCCCATGTTACCACCACCGCTGCTAAGCTCAGCTCAGCTGCATATGCAGTTAGAAGAATAAGGCATCTCACCGATGAAGAAACGGCTAGATTGGTTTACTTTAGCTACTTTCATAGCATAATGTCCTATGGAATTCTGCTATGGGGCAGGGCTGCAGATATAGAAACTATATTTATATTACAGAAAAGAGCCATACGCTCTATATATAATTTGCGTGCTCGAGACTCACTAAGAGATCTCTTTAAGAATACTGGTATCCTTACTGTACCGTCGCAGTATATATTTAATAATATTTTATATGTACACAATAACGCTTACTTACACACAAAAGTAGGAGATAGACATTGTTATGACACAAGAAACAGAAATAAAATTGAAATGCCATTTTTCCGGCTAGCTAAAGTTAAAAATTCATTTATGGGCCAAGGTATACGCTTTTACAACAGAATTCCTCATAATATTAAAGAGTTTAGTAGTTCTAAATTTAAAACTTATATAAAAAATGTACTTGTCCAGAGAGCCTATTACAGTATTAAGGAATTTATGGACGATAAAAACCCATGGAGGGTTGTCGCGTAAAAACCACAGGACAGTTCTTTGGCATATTATGATAATACATTATGATATTACATATGTAATTTGTAAAATTGTAAATCTGACATGATTAAAAAGAGCAACTATGGAGTTTCTTGCCGATTCTTCTCCGTAGATACTGCTTTCCGAATCGGTGGTAAATGTTAAAAATATGTACTTAATGACGTTTCAAAAGTGCTTCTAGAAGAAGTCTAATTGAATAAATAAATGTTTGAGTTTGAGTTTGAGTTTGAGTTTATGCAAGGAATCTTTCAATGAAAATTTATTATGTGCAGTTCGCTGTGTACCGCGCTGTTTTCTTCGATTTAATTGAACCGGGTGTAGTGGATTTTAAAAGTTATAGGTACATTAAGATTAATGTGTCGGTTGAGGTTTGGAGTCAAATTAATATTTTGTTATTCATACTAGTTAGAGGTACTGGCTCGACAGAGAAGTCACCTATGGCTGATATACTTATCGTTAAACTCCAAACGAAAGAATTGCAAATTAAAACTTTTCTTTTCAAATGGAGTAGTTGCATAAGGAACTTAAGACGTTAAAATCGGAGCGAAAAATGAAATAAAATATTACCTTGCAGCTCGTAAACAAGATAAAAAAGTATGAACAAGTAGAACAGCGGATGTAGGTAAATAAAAGAGCAAGTGTAAAGCAAATTAAACGTTCCACGCAATGAGATGTTCAATCTCCATCGCAACGTTGGTACTTGTGGATAAATTATGATGTCAAACGGCAGACGCTGATAAGTGGTTATTATGTCAGGCCCTGACAAGAAGCTGAACATCGTACATGAGTGTAATGTACTGTTTGAGTGGCCTAGGGTTATAGGCAGTTTATGTTGGTCTTTAGAAAGGAATGGTAAAAATTGTGCCACAGAAACGCAGCAGTTGATTGCAAGATATGGCACAAGTACCTAATATGTATATTACAACAGTTAGTAAAGCTTTCGATGATTAATTTTATGATCGATGAAGAGGAATATCATCGTACTATACAATAACTTCGCGAACAATAGACTGGACTGACAGCTGTTGATTCTATCAGTTATCACCATATCATAAAAAATGCTTGGCGAAAACGTACTGTCAAACTTGAAACATTTTTTATATAATACTGAATTTCTTATACCTATCATATAGCTCACACTCACTTTCAAATCGTTTTTCAGTCTCTTATAAAATGTCCTAAACAAGACGTTCTAAGTTAAAGTAATTTAGGGACTCTCTCCCTAAAGTGACCATAAAAGGTAGGTATATCATTCTTAATAAAACGTGATTGTACCCATCTTGTTGAACTAACTGGTACAAAACGAGAAAGGCGGCGTAACATATAATTTGTTAGGGCTACAGATCAGCTGTACAGAAGATAAGTCTTAATAAAACTGTTTACAAACATTATGTACCGTTTATGTGCGACCCCGGGTCAGTGGTAATGCATTGCGATAATTAACATTCGACCGCCGGGGCATGAAGCGGTACTCGTTTTAATCCATACCGATGCTTTCTTGTACAAGCTCTCAAATGAATTATTACAATTTGAGGTACGTTTGCAAAGTCTTTGATAGTGAGTGGACTGTCAAATGTTACGCAGAGTAAGTACCTATTTGATATTGTAGTAGGAATCTAGGCAACGCTAGCTTAGGACTTGATATTGATGGGGTATAAGCAACGCAATGATCTTAAGCAGATAATTTTCATATTGAAAAATTATAACTAAATATGTAAGTAATTACGTAGATAACACAATTGATCATGACCTAACCAGCTAATGTAGTAAATAGATACATGGTTATCGCTGATTCATTTTGCGTAAAACTGATTAACTTAATCAAGGTTAAGTGCGAAATTTAAAAATACTACACGATAAGAGATCTGATATTAAAAACAATTCGGCTATCGCGTTTATCAGAGCCTTATCAAGGGGAGTGGCGATGTATTGATCTCAATTCGTCATTTAAAGTGCTGCTGGCGGATATCGGGGGATGCGCACATGGCTATTATCACGTAGGCAAATTATTTGAAACTAGATCACACTAGTGGTAAATTCAATGATCACATTACATATTATGTTTTGAAGTGAAACTTCTTTAAGCGCGTTGAGAGGAAAATTTCAAGGTCGCGTCATGGCAATACCGTCACGTCATAGAATAAGGTGACGATTTTGGTATATTTGAATCTTGCCAAAGAAGTTTAACTTATGACATGTGTACTCGGCACACGCTCTTTTTTAAGTAAATGTAATGGAGTAAGTGGTTACCGGTACCACCTCCCAAAATCGTTATCAACACCTAATTAATTTGATGAATTTTTGGTACAGGCACAGAATAATAACTAGTAGCTAGCTAGTATAGGGAAGGGCCAAGGTTCCTTTTATGTTCAGGAAAATATGGAGAGCATGAAAATTTATATGATAAATTAACGTTCAATTGAACTCCTTATGATTGAACATGTACACGTGCGTAAAGTAAGTCGTGTGTAAAATACAATTATCTACCTATGTATGTTTATTAATAGAAACATTGGAGGAAAGATTAATTTGGGTTTTCCTTGATTTAATATTTTTATGTGTAACCAATAATAAATCCATTCTTCATACCTTTGTGTGAAAGATTGTATAAATGAAATGTCAATTTAGGAAAGAATATTAAAATTATCGCGTGAAACTTCTAGAAATCGTATAAGCTAGATTATAAAACTTAATAGATTTAACTAACATTGGAAATTACTTTATAAACACTAAGTATTAATTAAATATAAGCTTAAGATTTAACGCTTACTTAATGTCTTATACGTAACAAATTATAGCATAATCTATAAACTATGAGAAGAGTAATAAAACAGCATGGAACCTACCCCGTGGTCTGGCGAAAGGAAAACCTTATAATTAATTGTCTAAGTATTAATAATGCAGTGTTTATAGATAAAATTGTGTCACTTCGACACATTTATATGGTTTATGACAAATATTGTAATATTATTTTATAGTATTTTATGCAATTAATTCGACACCGCTTCAATTTATGCTCTGTTTTATTTTACAAGTCTATCAAGTGACTTTCTTAATTTTTATTGAGATTAAAACATTTATCAAACACTAGATTTCCGCCCGCGGCTTCGCCCGCGTTTTCAAAGGAAAACCCGCATAGTTCCCGTTCCCGTGGGATTTCCGGGATAAAACCTATCCTATGTGTTAATCCAAGTTACCCTCTATATGTGTGCTAAATTTCATTGTAATCGGTTCAGTAGTTTTTACGTGAAAGAGTAACAAACATCCATACATCCATACATCCTTACAAACTTTCGCCTTTATAATATTTTATATCAAACATTTAACGTTACATTTAAATAAAAGTAAGTCATAACGTTCGTATCTATAATGAATGTATTTTGCAACAAACTATTGAAAAAATATCTTAGGTTTTCACGTCCGACCCCACAAACGTATAATTACTAGTGGTCCGCCCTGGCTTCGCCCGTGGTACATATTATTTCGCAATAAAAGGTAGCCTATGTCCTTTCTCGGGTTTCAAAATATCTCCATACCAAATTTCATGCAAATTGGTTCAGTAGTTTAGGCGTGATTGAGTAACAGACAGACAGACAGAGTTACTTTCGCATTTATAATATTAGTATGGATTTAACTAGATGTTATAATTACTGTACTTGTCAAATAAAATGCCACATCTAGGTTTCTATCAGAGTTCAATAAATAACAATTCCTTATAGCGATCGTGATTCGTGATAAAGGCATTACGAGTTTTCACATCTAATTGTAAGTACCCTGTGATTTAAATTATTCGACACAGTGTGATTTAGTTATAAGGGAGTGTACTCGTCAAATAAAATGCCACATCTAACTAACCTTCAAAGATCAACAAATAACAATTCATTATCGTAATGCCTGCATCACGAACACTATCGATTTTATAACCTGAATTTACATATCCGATTCTATTTAGTAATTTGCCTCTAATCTAAATTACTCGACACAAGTAAAGCGGTTATTTATAAGGGAGTGTACTCGTCAAATAAAATGCCACATCTAACTATCCGTCAAAGATCAACAAATAAATCGTGATAGAGCGTGTGACGTCACTGCGGGTAATACGGCCAATCTATCGACATTGCAATATAATCATCTCTGGTTAGCGAACCGTAGACTGAATGCCAATCACCTAATCCTATAACATTGTGGCGTGACTGTTATGTCACGGTACGAAATGTTTGGTAAATCGGGTAATTAAGGATAGAATATTATGGAAACAATGACAAGTAATGATATAAAATAGAGTAACTGTGCGACTAACTTAGGTACCTACCAGCACAAAAATAGGGTAATTAAGAGTAAATTACGTTTGAAAAATTCGTAAAAAAATTCGTATCTATCATGAAATAGCGGTGGTAGAAATCATACCAATGGAGAAGATCAATAATACAATCAATAATGTTTACCGGCGATATGAAAATCTATTTTGAAGAATAGCTTGTTGAGTTTTCCTGTCTCAAAAAGCCATATTAGTTTACTTTAATTAAATACCTTGTTTGCTTTCATTAATTATAAAGAGTACATAGAAAAACATCCGTTTCTTTCATGCTTCTGCAATAGAAGAAAATAAGAAGCAAGTTCATAGTTCTCTAGGATTAAATTCCCGTATTAACTTTGACTAGACTTTTCTGTAAAGAAAAGGATTTATTCCCAGTGTTCTTTTAGTTCATCGCTCTTTTATTTTAGAGAATTTAGATGTATATTTGTTTTTTATTTGTATTCTCTCTACATCTTATGTAAATAAACATGTTTCATTTCAGTTAAAATATAATAATAAATACTTTCATAAACTACTCGAGCATTTTACGAAGTGAGCAAATCAATATGGCCACGACATGTCTACAAAAACTTATCTTCTGTTAAAACAGTAAAATATACAACACATAATGTACCTAATACCTACTAGTTTATCGTTTCTCCATTCCTGCCGCAATCGCGTGAACAAAAGCAAATCAGATCGGAACACCTTTACGCAACTTCAAATGGTTGGGACCGTCCCGGGGGACGGCGGTAAGTTGTGATCAAAGTGATGTGAGATTTATAGCGTATGCTTGTAGTTGTCTGGTCTGTCGGTGTGGAAGTATAGGGAAATTTGTTAAATCGATAGAGCAAAGAAAAAAAAAGTATGTAAGCAGTTATAGCGACTGCCTGTTGAGGATAACAGAACATTATTATTGGGTTTCATTATAAACTGTATACAAAAAAGTACTAGCGTGACGACATAAAGCCTTAAAATTGAGATCCTTACCACGAGCGACGTATTCTACATCTGTTGCATATTTTTTACTGATAAACAGACCCTGCTCTGCCATTTTTTCTTTAAGTCTAAACCGGGAACCGAGTTCTGATAAGCAACAAGCTTATTCTGTGGACACATAAAGCCACTTGCTAACTAGATAATTTCATAGCACGCCTACTTAAAGGTTTATACGTGTATTATATTGATACCGCGATATTTTACCAAGTGTATGATAAACTAGGCATATTACGGTTTCGATCTAGCAAGATCCGTTAGTTTTAGTGAGTTTATCGCTCCGATAATTAAGATAACGTATCGCGAGTGCCTGCCACGGTTTGGAAAGTAAACGATCCTGAGGGCAACTGACAGTTCAGATATCAAACGGACAGCTCTAGTTTATGGAGAGTTGGAAGCTGTATCGAAATATGTGGATAATTGGGAGGATTGTTGTATTAGAGGAAATGCAGTAAGTAGGCTTTAAAAGTATTTTCCCGCATACAAAAAACGAGAACCAAGTTCCTTCTGTTGGGATTCCAAACGGTTACAATTTAGCCTTCTAGAAGAGACCGTATATCTTGAAAACTGGCGAACAAATTCATAAAGAGGAACAGAAATTAAAGTATAAAGTACAATTTAATATAATAGGTAAAGTAACGGCCTTTTTATATATTTTCGATTTGAAAAGTAATCTAGGTTTGGCGTACTTTAAAAGTGTTTGCATTCTTAAATGTGCTCAGCTTTAATATTGTGTTTTTCATTTCTTGGAAAGTACTTCGAGATATTTGTATTGTGTACATACTTTTACGTTATAATGCGTAGTGTTAATTTTGTTTCAGATGAAATCTAACATTCTTGCTATTTAAAACATGGTTGGTAAAATTGAATGTAAAGCTTCAAAATCGTTTCGAATTCACGGAAAAAGGTGATGCCAACATCAATAACGCCGCCTTTCTAGAATACTCTACAAAGATGAATTTATGGGGTTCTTACTAAAATAGGGATCAGGTTAAACTGGGCCGACGGAGCTAAGAGCGCTCACACGTCCGTTGCTATAATCCGGCCAATAACATACATTTTTCGGAGCGTTTCTTTATTGAGTTTACCGATGAGTCATCGACCCTAGCCTGATGGACGCCCTTTGAAATAATTCAATTTTGCATCTTATTACTTAACACATGATCAGCAATATTGCACCAATGTCGCATATATATGCAATTTTAAGCATTTGAAGGTTGTAGAGCAACTAAATCTCCTTGAAGTTACAATTTTTTGTTTATATAGAGAACTAGAGGTCCGCCCCGGCTTCGCCCGTGGTACATATTTCGGAATAAAAGGTAGCCTATGTCCTTTCTCGGGTATCAAAATATCTCCATACCAAATTTCATGCAAATTGGTTCAGTAGTTTAGGCGTGATTGAGTAACAGACAGACAGACAGAGTTACTTTCGCATTTGTAATATTAGTATGGATAAACATGGATAACATCAGACGGTGGGAAGAGAGGCCTTTGCCCAGCAGTGGGACAGCCATGGCTGATAATAATAAAATGCTGGAGGTACATAAAAAAACTGAGCATATATTTCAACGATGTCAATGCACTAAGAAGATATTTCTCTTATTCTTAGTATCAAGGAAGTGAGACAAAGCGAGCAAAGTCTGAAAATGTTTATCATAAAGAGTTATGGGAATATTACAACCTGTGACCCGTAACACACATGGTACATAGTAACAATTACCATTACCTCCAGGGCCGTTTATCATAATTTGTCGTGTGTGTCAAACTGACAAATCGTATGCAGTTGAAGGGATACAAGGTAATATATCAACGCGTCGACGACAAACTCTTTCGCACTTAGCGGGGCTCGGAACAAATGTTCGAGCAAGAAACGAGAAACATTTTGTTTCAGTTCACGCCGGGTGAAGTTGTGACGACTTCCCAAGTAATGCCTTTGAGGAGCAAACTTCACAGACGGCTATGACGAATTTGCAATCAAAGTTTAAGTTTGCGTTATTATTACACCGGCTTTTGTCTACGGGCAATAGTTTTAAAATTAACTGCTATTCAGCGGTGCCGTCACTTGGAAAGTTCAATTTGTTAACGCCTTTATTGGAAGCGCATTAAGTATATTACTCTCTTGAAAATAAAATCTCCGCGGTTCACAGTTCAGAGTCGGACCCGGCGGGTTGCCTTAAAAGGAGTGTCAGCATTTTTCTTGAAGGGAGAAAGTTTTTGTATGCAAGACGTAGTCTCGGACATCCCCGGGCTTTTAAATATTTGCATTTCTCTGCATAGTACGTGAGCATCGGACTTTTTCTTTGTACAATTCTTGCATTCCACCAGCATGCCGTTGACACGTTCGTACAATCCCAGGTCGACTGCTTGTCTTATTAATTTTTTTGTTACGGCACAATATTTTGTAGTGCTTGTTTTGGTGGTGTGCCAGAATGGAGTGGGTAAAATATGTTTAGTTCAATATTTTGTATTAGTTTGTCGCGGTTTTGAATTATTTTCATACATTTTTGATAACAAAACTGAGCTCTCAACTCTATTAGGTATGTTATATTTTATAAGGTGTCAAATCACACAAATTGTTTAATCTTCATTTATTTTCAGTTTATTGTATCTCATGAAAATTTTGTCAATGTCTCAAGAGCTATGATATTAAAACAAATATATATACAATTACTAGCGGTCCGCCCCGGCTTCGCCCGTGGTACATATGAAAAATAGATGTTGGCCGATTCTCAGACTTACCCGATATGCACAGAAAATTTCATGAGAATCGGTCCACCCGTTTCGGAGGAGTATGCAGACTAACATTGTGACACGAGAATTTTAAATATAAGATAAAGCTCCATACAGCCGTTGCTGTTTCATAAATGGTGTTATTTTGTTTTATACATATTTGTTTTTTACAATACAATAAAATAATTTGGAAAATCCAAAAGTGCACGCCTCATAATTTTTTTTTAATAAATATTTATTAATTATTATTTTTGTTTATTTAATAACAATTAAACCACATCGAATCAGACCCTGAAAAATGAAAGGGTTCTATTCCTGAGCATACTCAAGCGTAAGAGAAAAAAAAAGACTCGATTAGTAAAGTATTTCGGTCGCTATCGTGTTAACAAGAAAAAGGATCCGCACATACAGACACACGGACGTCCAAGACAGAACTTTTTTAAACTGTTTTTTAACTAGTTTAAATAACAAAAATGACAACAAAAATATCATGAACGTTAAAAATAGTGTTTTTTCTTAATATGTGTGTGTATGTATTATCTTACAAGTGCAATGTATGATAAATAAAGACATTTTAAGTTTGAAAAATCAGATGTTTTGCGCGAAGTGACAGTAGTACCCACCTCAACGCTTCGCTTATGAGGCGTGCAATAAAAATACATATCATATATGAGACTGCAAAAGAAACTAAAAAACGCTTCAGTGAAATTACCGTACATAACAAGGCAAATTAATAAGATGTAATTACAAGATAGTGCTTAATATTCGGATGTGTGGGGCTCTTTAAAAGCTTTCAGAGTAAATTAATTCTGTAGTAGCCCCACATTCATGGTGATGTAGTGTGACCCATATCAGAGGTTCATATATCTGACGGGTGTGATTAAAATTCATCCTATTATACTGGATATTGGTTCCTTGGTGTTCTATTGTGTTCTTAATTTAAGCTTAATTAACGCGGGAAAGGTGACAATATTATTGCGTAATTTGTGAGTTTTAGGGAATTGTGATTTTATTAATGTGTATAATATTTATAGGGTTTAATGTAGTGTGGGGTTTAATAAATATCTATATATTTAATAGACAAGTACTAAGTATTAAAAAAGTAAAAATGCTTTCACTGAAGCTTATAGTAAGATTTTTCTCGCATATTTGAATGATGAATCTATATTTATTTATCTACATTTTGAGTAAAGGCAAGGGTATAAATTGCCAAATTACCTATACATATTTCGTTAACAGCACACAAACTCAATCAACGCGAATTTTCCGAACCATTAGAACGAGGGAAACGCTCTAAGTGAATTAACAATTTCTCACACGGCCGGAGAGATTAATGCAGACTTAACTACCGCATTGACCTTTGAACGGCTAATATTTTGTGATGCTGTAGACTAATGAACACATAGATTATTCACGGTAATCAATATCATCTTAGCACGTGCAGGCCACCGTTCTCGCGGCCTCTATTTGTTGTGTAGTCTATACTCTACACTCTACAGAGTACCGTTGAAGTGAATATGTTGAAGTGACTCGACGCAGATCTCTTGCGTCCATAAGTATTATTTTCACCTTTGCTTATATATTTTGCATTTACTTACTCATTTATTTTACGAACGAGTTACTATATTTTTAATTTCTATTTCGAAATGTTTACATTGTTTTATTACGGAAATAAAGAGATATAATAAAATTGCGTATTTTCTTATAAGTTTCGGGTTAAATAAAGTAATAAATCCATTGTAGCCTCTTGGAATTCTATCCGCAACCATTTTAATTACTAAACGTTTATGAATCCTTTCCTTAATTCTCAATCATGTCGTATCTGGCATTTAAAACGAACCTTTTATTTGGACACAACCTTTACAGTACGTCCATGTTATTTTAATTAAGCTTTTTATTAACTGAAAACTCCAATTATAACTCCATGCATTTATGTACCATGTGTATGTACTACGTGAAGTTCATTGTACGAATGATCAATGAAGTTCGCGCCATAACCGCATTGCCATAGATAAAAATAAATATAGGTAATATGTTTACATTCTGGATGTCAGTGTCATCGTCAGATATTAGTAAAATTTACTAAGAGACCTGTTCCGGCAATTTACATTATGAAAAAGTAGTATTTGCAAACATTAAAGCTATTTTTTCTGGTGATTTGTGAGGGTTTATAAATATTTGTTTTAACATAAGGCAACATTTTCACATATTCAGAGTAGGTATATTATGAAATGTATTGATCCTGTTCGTGGTTACAGATAATAAATTATTAAGTTCTAACAGGTGCCCACGGCTTTGATTAGTTGGAAGTAGTTTGATTTCAACTTTAATTATTTACAATACTTGTCGTCCGATATATGCAGCATTGCAATTGGTATTGTGAGGGATAAAATTAACTTGGCACCAAACCCCGAAATATTTAAAGATAATAATATTCAAAGCGGCCTCTATTATTTTTTGTATTAATTTAGCCTATGGTGTTCCCCTACTCGATAATGGACTCCCACGATTCCATGCTGGAGCTTTCTGTATCAATTTTTTTATTAATGTAAAATGTTTCTTCTTAATATACGGATTATTTTATATGTTTTGTCCTTTTATTTTTACAAACCACTAAAGTCTAACTACGCTCATGTAACAAAATAAGGCAAAATATTAAATAATAATAGCGATAGCTTCATACATTACAGACATATAAAGCCAAATTAAAAAGACATTATTTTACGTTCAAAAAAAGCCAAGTCGAAAATATTCTCGCATAACATTATTGTCAGATGTACGTATAAATGTGATTTTCTTATTGTATTCCTTTGTGTAGCAGAGCGGATCCCTGCGTCAAACTGCCATCGATTTTCCCATCTGGCTACATTCCAATATTTTCTTTGCTTAATTTATTACTGAATAATGTCTAGAACTATGTTTTGTGAGGAAAATAACCTCGTGTCAGTTCCACGTCCTTCAATATCGACTGGAGATAGTTTTGTATGAGATATATTATTGTGGAAAAAGCTTTGTAAGGATTTCTATGATTTATAAGTATTTTTTCATTCGCTATTCGATGGGTATATTTGTGCCCATTTTGTCGATAAGGTTTGGAGGTTGTATAAGGTTAAAGGTTAGAGACAATTAATATAAGATATCAAATTTCACGTGTAAAAATAAGGTTACCAAATTCCAGTTTTGTTGTATCGAATAAATTGAGGTAAAATAACAATCGGTGGTTTTATTTGTAGTTCTTGATAGCTTTAGATTAAGAAGTTTTGCGTGTAGAATCGTAACTTATATACATAAGAATTTTCAATATAATATGTAGGTTATAGGTACGAATATTTATACAGATAATATATAGGAAGGTGGATATGTAATATGAAGCGTACACGTATTCATGACAAGCGATATCATTCAAGGCATATATGTATTAAGCGATGACACAGAATACTCGAGAATAAATTCCATCCAAAGGGGAAATGCGAAGATCACACACAATGGCGCGAGATACGCCGAAATAAGTAACACGCACGTTAAAAATTCCGAAGCGATTTTAAAAGATAATGTTAAGTCGAACAAGCGCGCTTCTGTCCGTTTCACAGTGTGGTACCAGATTAATTCGGACCGTCCTATGTCCAAGCCTTTTAGGGCTACCGACATGTATACGGATACCACGGTCTTAAAAAAAAGAAAAAAATTGTCTATGGTTATATTTTATTTTTAATTGTCTGTATCTGTTCCATAGCTATTAATATTTTGCTTCTGTATATTGATTGTTTGATTTTTATTTTAGTTCTGTCATCTGTGTATACGGCATGTTTGCTTTCGAATATCGAACGTAACCTTAATTCGAGAGATGTTCTGTTTCATTTGTTTAAATTAAAACGGTTATAGCGTAATATTTAACGGTTTCCAATTTATATATACGTGTAACTAATAATAATGATTATTTGCTAGATTCATAACATTTGAACATACGATACTAGTACACTATTAAATTTAAGATTAATACACATTACAATCTTTAACTAATTAAGAATCCATAATGTTTTTCGTAGATCTGTGTCGGTGAGAGGTGCGAAGAGGCGTTTTATCTTATTACAAGCAGTAAAGGTTTATTACGAACTTTGCTACTGCTGCCAACCCTACGCTCTCTGTAATTATTGGAGCGTTCAATTAAATAAGACGCCTTTACTTCCAGTTATCTTTAAATTCTGCATTCCTGCAAGTTTAATGGATGTTTTCTTTTAACTTTCATAATATTTGATGTTTGTAATTTATTATGGTTTGATCTTATTTAATAATTCTTGGGTTACTTATATTGTGTTTAAATTAATCCCATTTGATTTTGCAATTCGAATTAATTTCAAGTATCTATAGTAACGAGTTATTTTTGTTGGAGGCTTTGATTTCTAAAGTTTACTTAAATTTGGCTTTGAAATTGACTCTGCCATAAACTAGTGGAAGTATTTTTCGGAAAGCTTTTTATTTTTTTATAAATGATTAAAAATATCAAATAATAAAAAATTATTTTTATCTTTGTTTCAGGTATGCAACATATTTGGTGGACGCATAGTGCTGGTGTTACCTATATGCGTAAGAAATGTTGATAGAAAACTAACTTGTGAGAATTCAATTCAATTCAAATTCAAATTTCTTTATTTGCAGAATGTAGAACTCTATTACTTGTACAAATACTTATAGATTCAATTAATACTTATAGTTATTCATTATATTCATTATATTTGAAAATTCGTTAAAAAACCTTATTTGATTTCATCAAAAACGCTTGTGCTCACATAAAATGAAATCTATAAGAAAAAGTAGTTTTTGAAAAACATTATTCATTTAAAATGTCATTATCACGTACTTATTATATATATAACACGCTCATTCATCCGCTATTCAAATGCACCACGATATCGTCCCATAGATCCATCCATTGCACTAAACAAATTACCCTCAAGCGATCTCCACAAACAAACTGAATTAATTCATGTAACAAACCCACTAAGGCTATATTCTCAAAGCAATGAACGATGGTTATTACGTTTTAGAGCTAATTCATTTTGCATTTCTTTATTGTATGCAAACGAGACGTCCACCGAGACGACTTCATTTAATAACTTCAAACTTAGCAACTTTCTACGATTTATAGTTTCTTAGGAAACTCGTCCTGATTGTAGAATGTACCTTATATATAACCGGGCACTTTATTAGCGTTAACAGTAGATATCGTTATTTTATGGGCCCTTGGATATTCTTCGAATTTATTCATCCGTATACGAGTCACACTTTATCGTATAATCAGCATGACTCTATAAATTGGTTCTAGCGTATTCATTACCGCTTTAGTTACTCGCTCATTAATAACTTCTACACCATTAATTCCTGGTTCAATTGCGTCTTTCGTGTTCTACTGGTCATCTTTAGCGCGGGAACCTGATTAACTAGTGCGAGGCGTAATGGAAACATCTACGATCTAGTGTCTAGTTGGGATTGGCTGGCGAGTGGCGGTTGCTATGTTGTACCTCCAAAAACGGTGCTTTCGCGTTAGTGGTTTGCGGTCGCATGGTCTCTGAACTTGGCACGAGTCGGTCGGCCTGACGGGGACGAATGCGGAAGGCTTACCGTTTAAGGGATTACGCGCGTCCTCTCATACTTTATGGCTGCGTATGTTCTGGCGAATCGGCGATAGGGAAATGATTGCGGACGTTTAAGTATGCTAATGCTATATAGCTCTGTGTTTTTGCGTTTCCGATGTACCGACTTTAATGTCTGCGTTTGGTTAAACTATGTTAATTCTTTTTATTGCTTGATTAGCTTCTAATTACTGGCCCTTGCCTAGTTCAACAGGTAATTCCTGTCAACCACTACCGTCACAGGTAAGCCATAAAAATGGTTAACATAAAAACGGGTAAATACTAAAATTTTGATATACTTACTCGTTTTAAAAATAAAAACATTTAGTCCTGTTATGTTTCAGCTCTGTGTTTAGTTAAACAATTACGAACATCAATTAACACGAACACATTGTATGTTAATTGTACAGGTTCTTACATCACTAATTTGTCAGTGTGTTATGCAAATTATTGTAAAAAAGTAATCCGAGAAGCGAGCGCGGGATGGAGGCAAAAAGGGCATTAACTGTTTGTTCGCTTGCTTCAGGTTTGATTATCATTTTACATAACTAAATGGAATTATGTATGCAGTAACAGGGTAATCAGGTAGTGTGGAGAATGAAGTCGATATGAATGTTTATGCTCTATTGATAGACCCTAAACTAGCTTTGTAGATAGACTTGCCAACTTTAAGTACTAATAAATGTCGACAAAAATCTTCCTTTGTAAAGAACAAATCTACAATCACTGAATTTTTACAAAAATAAACTAACGACAGAAATAATTTACATAATTCGGATATTCATGTTATAAAAGCAACAGTAAATTTCCTCTAAACTAAAACTTACTAGCGATCCGCCCCGGCTTCGCCCGTGGTACATATTTACGTTTTCTCTACATAATAACCATCCTCGTACTTCAAGGAATATAATAAAAAAAGAATTATCGAAATCGGTTAAGCCGTTCTCGAGTTATGCGCTTACCAACACATTTTGCGATTCATTTTTATATATAAGATTACATTATTTCACGCTGCAGGAAGATACTTTTTTCAAGTTATCTAAAATGAATAAACTTTATATGTATTCAGAATGGTATGTAACGATGTCTGGAAGGTTTACGTATCCACATACGAAGTATTTACATTTAAATATCAGTAATTGTTTTCTTTACTACGCAACTTTGAATTGTAAAGGGCGAATTGCGACACGCAAGTTGACATTCAAGCGGTATCAATGACCGTAATCGATTCTTAAATTTTCTTTCTAGTGTCGAATTTTAAACTTATGGTTTTTTAAAACGTCTCGTATAAAATTTCAATATTAATAGTGACCATTTGAGGGGATACGTCGTCGGGTTCGTGACCCCGAAGATGTTTATGGGCAAAGATCAAATGGAATCGCTTTCCATCAAGTAGACGTTCAGATCGCTTCCATTATTATTTATAGCAGTAGTAACAGTGAGTGTTGTCGTAACACTGATGAGTTCTCACGTTTGGCGCCATAACCTGGCTTAAAAGGTGCATAAAGATATATATAAATTTTGCTATTGTATAAACTAAAATTTGAGAAAAATACATTTTTTTCAATCAATGATTTAAAATAAAGCATACACAAATTCGATAAAGAGGTCGCTTTTAAATATGATACCCATGCTACTATTTTAGAATAAGTCACTTTAACAAAGTTAGAGTTAAGTTAAATTTACCTATTATATTTTTTTACATAATAGGTAATAGCTCTCAAAGTAGCATAGTTTAGTTAATCTTAATAACATCGTTGGTGTGTTAGAATAAGTGTTTTACCCAAGTGACAAAGAACAGTTCAAATCAAATGTTGAATTCAAATGTACCTATATTTAGAAAGCGCGTTATCCGAGCTCGTATAAAGCGATCGAACCATTTGACTGCAATAAAGACATCGACACATTCTATTGCGTCCTGACTGTTTTATCACACAATTAAAGTGTTATCTTTTGAAGGAATTCTCTTTCGATCTTATTCAAACGTTACCAAAGGAAAAGCTTAATAAATATAGTGTAGACTGTAGCAGAGATTGGTTAAGAGTTTAAAATAAAAACAATTTTTTTTTTAAATCGTATTAAAGTTGCAATTTGCTCAACGTTTATTTCTTTAACACAGCTACAATAAAACATACATTCCCGTTTTAAAAAATAAATGTTAGGGAGAAGAACATGTTAGTATGTATAATATTTTAATCTACGTACATTGAATGTAAAAAAAAGGTTCCATTTGATCCTTGCTTTATATTCGCCAGATGTAGGTTTTATTGCAAAACGCACCGACCACTTGCTGGCTGAAAAGTTAAAAGATTCATTGAAACAGACACATAAAAATCTCGACCACGTTTCGTTAGAATCCATTTTATTTAGATGGTAATTAGTTTGATGTATTCTGAATTTATTTTTACATAAACTTTAGGTTATAAATAAGATTTTATTCGTAAAAGGAGATCTAAAGGGACGTTATTATAGAAATGGTATTAATTCATTCACTAAATCTGTAATATACTTTAAATCAACTAAAGAAGTTGTAATGAGTTTTTTCCGTCAAACGATATCGTATTTTAAATTAAAAAATACTTCAGGCATTTTTTAAACTTAGTCTTAATAAGATTTCTTACGTTGTTTGAAGAAGTCTTAATAGACGGAGTTGAAAAATTCAATAAATAAGTCGTTTATTCCAAACTGCATAAAGTTTCAAAGAATATGCCAATAGCATGAAATTAAAGCGTTGTTTATTAAACCGAAAGCAATAAAGAGAGCTGTAAATAGAGAAACAGACGTTCAGGTCCTAAATAAGCCTTTATAAGAAAAGTTTTAAAGTTATTCAAAAGAATTGCGAGTGTCCGCTGGACGGAAAGCGATCAGAAGTTAATTGAATATCGCCCGATTGCCCAGATTTGTAATATATCTTGCTTTCATATCTATGTAAATAACCAGTTAACAAGCCCTTTCTCTTCTCCCCTAACTAATGAATATTCTGGTGTCATTTCTCATACAACTTGGAGTATGTCATGTTTGACGTTCTTTAGAAAAAATGTAACGACAATTGAGGAAAATGCAATTATCACATTCTTTACTAAATTATTATGAACTTTAAAACATTAAATTTGATATAGAATAAGAGCTTTATCCTAAAATTTTTATTCGTTCATAAATTTAAAATATTTTAAGAGCGTATTTACATTTTGTCAGATGGTTATCGTTTTAACATTCTAAAGTTGTTTTAAATGCTAAAAACAAATTGTGGTTGTGCTTATTTTAAGAATGCTAATTAGTAAATATGTTTTAATTAATATATGTGTGAGGTAAAGAGCACTTACGAGAACTTTAAAATGTATGTTCTTTCGTACTTTTATGTAGGTATTACTTGCCCAAAAGGCCTTATCATTTACTTACAAAAAATGTACTAAGTTGTTGTTGTAGACCCATGGTATGTAGTTTAGGATGAGTTAAAAAGGCTCTGTTATTAAATTACAAACTACAGTTTTAATAGGTACCATGGAAGTTCTTTTTTTCTTTTAGTGCACCGGATACAAAGTCTATTGACCTATATGCCCGCAGGCTAACAAGCGGTTTGCAATTAAAAAAATAACTTCCAACACTTGTTTTAACACTTGTAGAACTTGCCTATTTACATTCCATTTATCTTCATTTCATATAATTGCATTTAATCCGCGGAGCTTGAAATCCTTAGGTTTCCTGTCCTATAAATAATTCATGTGATCGTCTTAAGCTGACTTTCCACGCTCAGTCCCCGGTTCTAATTTTAGAGTACTTAGCATTTACGTTGCGCTTTACAACGCATTTGATCAACACTCATTGCTAACTGGCCTTACAATTTATGGAATTATGTTAACATGTGATTAAATGAGATCGCTCTTTTTCACTCTATCACTGACAAGACAATCCGTCTCTATCTATCGCGATACGAGAGAACGAGACAGATCGCGAGCTTTAAAACAAGTTTAAAGTTCCATTTTCTTGGCTTTCCACGGCCTTGTAGGTCGCAATTTTAAGCGCGCAGCGTTGTTTTAAAAGGCACCGACGCGGACGTTTTCTAAGCGAATAACTTTACATTGCTTTGTGAGTAGGGCTGTAAGCGTTGACGTGCGTAGTTGCGCAGAAATGGGCGCATAACTGCATCTTATTAACATTTCACTGATATTAATGTTATATTATCTATGTTAATATGTAGTGCGTGCTTATAACTGCTTTCTATAGATAATGCTTAAATGGGCCGTGCATAATTTTATAGATATTTCTCGGGACTATGGATACATGAAGTAGCATTGCGATTTCAATTAGCAGTTGCTTGTTTTCTTCAGTCATTATGCTATGAAGTATAAATTCAATTTGTCTTATGCTTATGTTATTTATTTTTTTATTCTGTGTTTCCTGACGAGTACAATATGAAGGTCTTCAAGAAATGCCACATCACAGTTTTCCATCAGGCGAGATTGTGGTCAAGCGCTTTACTTCCCTATTTCATAAAGTAAAAGTAAAAACTTTAAATAACCATAATGCACACAATACTTGGCATATACCGTAGGCACCCACTTAGCCGTTCACTGCTAAACAAGTGGTAATGATTTGATAAGCAATTCACACGGGACCCCAGAGGACCACTCATTCCAGTCACGTCAATTGAGATTATTGTCGCCACAATATACAGATACAACCAGTAGGGAAAATGCATACTACATTTTCGGAATGGCACACACACACAAGCAAGCATGTCTAAGGGTATTCTTATATCTGTCAGTGGTCAATTGTGTGGTTACGCTTGGTTGTGTGCGTGAGCCATTTCGAAAATGTTGTATGAAGTTTCCCTACTGGTTGTATCTGTATATTGTTTTATCGCGTTGTAGTTTGGTCTAATGGCTGTAAATTTGACAGTTGATTCGCATTTGGGAGATGCGGTTGTGTGATTGCACAATTAAATATTTATGCGAAACTAGCTTTCTGCCCGCGGCTTCGCCCGCGTTTTCAAAGAAAACCCGTTACCGTAGGATTTCCGGGATAAAACCTATCCTATGTCCTTTCTCGGGTATCAAAATATCTCTATACCAAATTTCATGCAAATTGGATCAGTAGTTATGGCGTGATTGAGTAACAGACAGACAGACAGAGTTTTTTTCGCATTTATAATATTAGTATGGATTAGATGTGGTTCGCGATATTCTATTGTAATCATTTACATATATGCAATATTCGATGTCATTTTGAATGTTTTAAATAGCAAAACTTGAATAAAAAATATAAATTCGTATAAATATAAGAATTCATTAATTTGTTTAGACACCAGACTTCCCATAAGTACTAGAATACCAGTTTTGCAAGTTGACACTAATGTGCGGTTACAGAGAAATGGCAAAGTATTTTTATGGCTAATCCCTTACATGTTTAAATGATGTATTGTTTAAAATGGAACAGTTTTCTTCTTTAACAGTATTTCGACCCGATTACTTTAACAAGGCATTAATATGAATTTGATGAAAATAGCAATTTATTTTTCATAGGATATTTCTTATGATTTTAATAATCCTGAAAATAGAGCGGGCGATGTCAAGAAATTAAATTAATACAATAAGCCTCAAGAAATTTTATAGTGAATAGATATTATGGTTTTGCATATACCCGCATATGAACTTCTTTTTGCAATAGAGGTAAGGCATACGGCATACCCCTAGTATAAAATTTACACGTTTATTTTTTTTCGATACGATTTCTGTAGTCTTTAAAATATTTTAATATTTATTTGATACCAGCGTACCGTTTTTATGATATAAAAATAATTTAGCACAATCATATTTGAAATTAAAAATATTTGCAAAATGCTCTACTTATTTGAACATGTAAATTTTCAAGGCGTTTTCACTATTTTATGTTACATTTGAGAGTAATAAACATTAAGTAAATGCAGTCGTGTCTATAGTAAAAACATTATGTTAAAATAACAATATGTATGTATGTTAGTTTATGTATATTTTTAAGGTTAGACCCTAATAATTCTGGGATCAATTTTCATCAAAACAACTGCTGCATAAAGTTCATTTTTGGCGGGAACATTGACAGCTGTCACATGGTATTTCCATAGAGAATGAATAACCTTTATTCGCCTGTATAGTGATTGCAGATATGGGAATAATAAAGAAATCAATAAACAGTAAGAGCGATATCTGTTTGTACTAAAATATAGAAACACAGATAGAAAAAAATAAAAGCCTTTATAAAACCGTTTACATAATTAAATTCTTCCAAATAATTGTCAAATAGTTATGATTTAAAAATTAAATAATAATATTATACACTTGAAAATATGCGTTACCTGGATATAGTTATAAATAATCTGTGATATGTCGCTCGGCTGTTCATCATAAACTGATAAGAATGAGTGGTTAGACACACTGTATTTGTTTGCTTGAGACCGTTTGATAAAGGTTCAGTGATCCCTGTGAGAGATTACTTTAAGAAAACTTCGCTTTCATATACGTAAGATAGATAATCTGTTAAGGGTTTTCATTGGCGATCTTAGAAGGCTTTTGTGAAAAAAACATATAGATATTTTTCTTGTAAGATTTGGTAAAGATTTTTATACAACTATTATTGTGTAAATATGAGAAACATTTCCAATATTTGAATAATATTTTTATGTAATAAAAGTGTAATTTCATTCCGAGAAAACTAAATACATTTTGACATTTTTCCGTTACGCGCCAACTTTTTCGTATCCCTACCACGCGTGATTTGACGTATAATATTTCTGTAAAGTTGCATATAGTAAATTATTTTTTGAAAAATAAGGTCATAAAGAAGTTTCTCTTCTTACGTGTGTACACTAGTACACGCACACATTTTTTTTTAAATTAATTACAAAGACAACACGAACCGAAAAGACCTGGTATCGTAATAAAAATAAGAATCAATAAAGTGATAGGTATAATGGTTGCTTTACATAAAAAGAGCAGAATGAAAAATTAATAAAACGTTTTTACAAATCTTAATCGAACCTTTCATATAATAAATAGTTTGAATAAAATTTAATCTAAAACGTTTTGTAGTCTAGACAACAAAGGATTTTTGTCACAAGCTATCTTAAATTATCGGTATTTTACGATGATCTTATGAGGGAGGAGAATATACGGTTTTTTAAGCAGTTAAACTAGAGGGGGAAAGAAATTTGTCGTATCTTTAGCGAGCAGACGTGTTCACGACATTAGGTAATGATTTCATAACGCGCTTAGGGCATGCAGAACCGGATCCGGTTCCAAGTTTTTGAAACCCGGTTCCAAATCGAGCTCAGAACCGGGTAGAACCGGGTTACCCGGTTCTTTTATAATACTTCGGAAAAAATACGAAATTAAACAAAAGTAACTGTATAAGTACCTGATAGGCCTTTATTTTACGCGGCTTGTGTCTTATTTTATTAAATTAATAAAGAAACAAAATTTCAATACTTCTCTTTATTTATCAGTCTTATAAAAGTACCTTGGCCCTTAGTCAAACGTCAGTATCGCCGAGGAATAGAAATTGCTAACGCTAATTATTGACATAAGCATTAAGCTCATGATATTTTGGTAATGGTTCGGTCAAACTACCAACGACGATGACGACCACGACCAAAATTCAAATCTTGCCAAAATTTATTCAAATTAATTCGAGGTCAATCAATAAATAAATAGTTTTTTTTGCGATTTTCGCCGAGACGGTAAGTTTATCATACCAGGTGATTACCTGGAACCAAAATTGTACATCATAAAATTATCTATAAAAAAGGTTAAATACATTTTTTTCTAGGAGCTACCGTTTCTACGAAAAACCTATTTTTTTATCCATTGATCTCGAAAAAATTTTGCACAATTTATTTAATTTCGACTGGATGAAAATTTTGTTCGTGGTCGTCGTCGTCGTTGGTAGTGTGACCGAATCCTTAGGCAAAACATCATACGCTTATGTCAATTTGTATCGATAGCGTATTCTATTCCTTAGCGTTTTGACGGTTGTCTCGGCGCTCTTGTTATCATAATATCACATAAAAACATGAAAAGTACCCAGCTGTAGGTTTTGAGTCCCATGCGAATGTCGAAATTTTCGAAAATTTTCAGCATTTACGGCTGTATCTTTTGATGCGTTGGCTTGTGAGTTCGACTTTTTCACATAAAAGGGACCGAAGACTTGAGTATTCGATATAAATTTCAGCTTGATACCAAAAACAAAAACATGACTGGATCATTAAATATGAATCAGTAAAATTAACAGCTTTTCAAATTCACGAGAAATCTAATAAAAATATATCTGTAGCCTAATTTTTGTCATTTTCGAAGCCTAATTTTTTTTTTGGTAATACAACCGTAGGAAACTTATAGCATCTAAGGTTAGACAACCAATCGGAGCCACGTTTGAGGCGTGGCACGAAAATTCGCGATGCACGTGAGTCTGACGTTGCCAGATACAATAAATTTGTTAAAATAATGCAGCAAAATATAAATAATACTTTATATTTTAATATTTTGGTCGGAACCGGGAGAACCGGGTTTCATACTATTCAGACCCGGTTCTCAAGATCATCAAAAAACCCGGGTTTACCCGGGTTTTTCGGAACCGGGTAAACCCGGGTGCATGCCCTAAACGCGCTGCGTTGCACTTATGAGGGGCTTCTATCAAACTGTAGCATACTCTTTGATATAGAGACTTTGAAGACGCTGTGTTTGAAGAGTGATAAATTGAAATGAAAAAAAAAAGAAAATGAATTCGATTGAGCTACCCGTAAAAGATACTGCAAATAGTTTCCATATATTCAACTACAAGACGGACAAAAAGGTATAACTACCTGCAGGCTGCAGTTAGTATATTCTGTGAATAAGGCTACAACTTATTAAAAAGTAGCCTAAAACGGGACACATACTGCCACTAATTTCTTGTAATTGCATTAATAAAATGTTTACAGAGAATAACAAATAGGTTAATGAAGTATCTTCGATATTCTACCTACTGTTGAAATCTAGGATATGTTCATAATCTCCAGTCTTCCATAATGCGGAATTCTAAAAGCATTAACACATAATACATTCATCAGTAGGTACGTAGCAGGTAAGGCGTTCAGCTTAAGTACTGTTCGGTGGTCGTCGCACCGCTAAGATGTGCTCAATTGCCCTCCACCGCCTCTAGTGGAACTTGCGGGATTGTATGCGAGAAAATGTTAGTCTGTTTGTGTGAATGAAATTTATACTATGAGAAATGGCAATGAACTTAGTGTGCAGAAGACAATTTTTGTATAGGTTGTGTTTAAAACTTTTAAATGTTTGCCCTAAGCATAATAATTATTAACCTGTACAACTCCTTGTCGCATATCTATACTAATATTATAAAGCTGAAGAGTTTTTTTGTTTGTTTGTTTGAACGCACTAATCTCGAGAACTACTGGTCCGATTCGAAAAATTCTTTCGGTGTTAGATAGCCCATTTATCGAGGAAGGTTATAGGCTATATTTCATCACGCTACGGGCAACAGGAGTGGAGCCACGGGGGTGAAACCGCGCGGAGCAGCTAGTAAGTAAATAACTATATTCCATCGGCTTTAAAACTTCCGTTGCTTATTAAACCTTTGTTTAATACAATAGGTACCTACACATATACACAATAGGCTTGTTATAATAAAACACTCGAAATAGTTGCGAAATTGCTAATTAAAACACTTCAATTTCCACAGAAGAGATTTCCATTCGAATGATTAATGAGTCCTCCAACAAAGAAACATTAATTGGTTCAGAACTTAAACACTCGGAACAAAACCCACTTGCGAAGTTTCTACTGGATTCAATTTCAGTAAGATGCAGGGTTAAGCGCATGAAACTCTGCCGTAAATTAGCATATTCTATGAAGAACCATGTCAGAGGTACAAGCATTACAAGAACCACTCGAGACGCTGTTATTTCAAGTGCTATATTTATTATGTTGATCAGTGTCTGACTGCTCACAGTTGATATTGTTAGATTTATACGACTTAGCTCCCTTGTTATGTGATTTATAACGCCTATAAAGTATTTCGGAATTTATGGCCTTTTTGAAGTGATTGAGATATTTTATTGTTCACTTTTGTGTAGGAATGCTGTGAGCCTGTATCTTGATTTAATGTTGATAACTGTCGTGGATATTGTAGGCTCATATATTGCACGCCTCATAAGCGAAGCGTTGAGGTGGGTACTACTGTCACTTCGCGCAAAACATCTGATTTTTCAAACTTTAAATGTCTTTATGTATCATACATTGCACTTGTAAGATAATACATACACACACATATTAAGAAAAAACACTATTTTTAACGTTCATGATATTTTTGATGTCATTTTTGTTATTTAAACTAGTTAAAAAACAGTTTAAAAAAGTTCCGTCTTGGACGTCCGTGTGTCTGTATGTGCGGATCCTTTTTCTTGTTAACACGATAGCGACCGAAATACTTTACTAATCGAGTCTTTTTTTTTCTCTTACGCTTGAGTATGCTCAGGAATAGAACCCTTTCATTTTTCAGGGTCTGATTCGATGTGGTTTAATTGTTATTAAATAAACAAAAATAATAATTAATAAATATTTATTAAAGAAAAATTATGAGGCGTGCACTTTTGGATTTTCCAAATTATTTTTATTATGCGGCATAATAAACACTCATCGTTAATATAATATACATTATGTCATATTGTATAACGGTTCATTTGCATAGAATAATCTTTGATTCATAGAATACTTTCTTTTGTATAGTTTCTTCTATCTCTTTACGATGTATAAGAAGGATAGATAGATAGAGTTAGTCCATGTAATCACAGTACTAGAACGACATTCTTTACGGTTATTTTAAGTACAGAACATAATATATTTATATCTTTAAAGGATTTTCAATCTAAAAACAACATTCTTTACTATCAAGGTATTTTCAAATAACCGCTTTAAATCAAGCAATCAACTGGATTTTTAAAAGTACTAATACATAGTGAACTAAGCTTTATTACATTTAATCGAATAACAAGCATTTCTGAGTTCCTTAAAAATGCTCAAACTGTCATAAAAGATGAAACAATTTGTCCTAATGCAGAATTCTCCCTAGACCCTACGTGTGATGACAAAAAATTGTAACGCTCAAACTTCAAAGGACTGACATTAAAACATTCCTCCCCATATACAGAAATGATGGAGCCACTCTATTCGAATTTGTTGGGAAAGAAAAATTGTAGGCACCTGCAACTAAATGCAAGGGGAGATTTTACAGTCGTATCAGGTGCTATAGGTGTATTTTATTATATAGAAAGTACATAAGGGAACAAAGAAATTAATAAACGGTTAAGTAAGTACGCAATTGTTTATTTTATGTTCAATTTCGTATTTCAATAGTAGATTTTATTATTGAATTGGGTATAAAAATATTGAATATTACTCTTTGTGTATCAAATCAGTTGTTAATTAATCGTGATTATATTAGATAGCCATTCCAAGTCTTACGCATTACAAACAAATTTTAACCATTTTTTTCAAGTACTATAATTTTTACGTTAATTAGTATCTCCTGCTCAAAAGTTTCAATATTTAAAGCACCATACCCACAATACGATGTTACTTATTCCAAATGCAATGTAAAGTTCTCTTAGTTGATACTACCTCAAAACGCGTCAATGTAAGCTTCCCTAGGTTACTTTGGAGAGCGCTCATTTCGAGACTAGTGACATGTATCGTTGTGTTGTGTGAGGGGAAATTCGGAGGACTGCACGCTGTTAGCGAGTAATGATGCTGCGATCTCTTAAATAAATGTGTGATGAATTCTTGGTAGATGTGTTGTGTCTCTATTTAAATGGCGATGCTTTTGAATTTGATGAAGGCTTTTTAAGGCAGGATTGGGATAAGATTTTGGTATAAATAGTGTCAATTACTTTGTGATGTTATAAACCTAAAATACGCATATTGGTGGTATTAATTAAAATTAACAGGTTTAATGCAAAATCAAAATAAATATTTTTAAATTAATATTTCAGTACCTACAATTTTCACACACGGCATAAGCTACTACTAAGCTTTCGCTTGTGTTATGGAAACCAGATGGCTGATAAACATAGGTACATATATAATTTTAAATAAACATTTACATATATAGATAATTAACACCCAAACACAGAGCAAACATCTATGTTCATCACACAAATTTTTGCCCTGGGTAGGAATCGAACCCACAACCTCTGGCTTGGAAGGCAGGGTCACTAACAACCAAGCCAACTGAACAGTCAAATCCTTCTGCTTACATAGTCTTTGTAAATACTAAAAGAACTCAGTGTCTCATCATACATTAACATGATGATAACCTTCATAAATTTCTATCATAATGACATATAAAAAGGACTGTTATTTATTGTTATGATGCTTGATACCGATGGAAAAAAATTGCGAACTAAGCCTTTGGAGATCTAATGTCACTTAAAATCATACGCAAGCTTAGAAACCCGCTAGCAAAGGGTCTGTAGGGCTGTCTACATCTAGTGTGATGTATTGCGCGGGGCCGACTGAGGGCTGTCACTCCCTCGGAGTATAGAGTACAGAGTACAGAGGACGATTGCTATTGTCGCTCTGTCTCTACAGCTTGTTAGTTTGAATGCGGTTTCATATTGAAGTGTTGTAGATGTTAGGGGTTGGATTACCTGATGATTAGGTTTTTGGTATTAAACTTAATGTTTTACCTTAAATAAAATATTAAGCTGCTGTTGGTACTGTTTATATTGAAAAATATCACGAAGAATAATTTGGGGATCACACCTTTTCAGCCAAGGTCAAAGCATTATATAAATATTATGTGTTTGCGATTGCTAAAGATCGCTATTAATATAATAATTGATCAATAATTAAATAAAACGTGTACATTTTTAATAACCACAGCATCGTGTACCACAGCAAAAACTAAATTCCAGTTTTTATCCGATACGAGGTACTCAGTTTTTGGACTTGTCGTCGAATCAAGTTTTAAATTGATGTTTGCTATAAATTTTTATTTCGGCTTTAATGCGTGCCGACGCTTATTTTTGCTTTCATTTGCATTTTTGTGTCGCATCACGTGTTCGGATTCTTCATTTTGAAAAGTATTTGAGGAATTTTGTCGAAAAAGGACCGGAGAGAGCCAGAAGTGTTAAAACGTTAAAGCGGTAAATATCTTATCAATAATTTGCATTTTAATGCTTCGATTTAGAAGGCACATGACAAAATAACTGATGTATCGTAAGGTGTAGAATTATTTCTGAAACACCATTTTGTTAACTAAAGTTATACTGGAAATGAATTCAAAGACGTACACCTATAAACATGAGCGATAAGCCTCTTTAACCCATTCAGCCCCGAACGGCCCGATCGGTCCACGACACAAAAGATTTTCTATTGTGTCTGTGATTCCGGGGCCTGAGTTATTAAAAAGGCTTGCTACGCGCTAAACTTACTAGGTATAGTAAGTTTTATATGTAACACTGTGTGCAAAATAAGCACAAGGTATAATATCTTTTGTTATATTGGTTGTAGAATTCGTAAAAACGAAATGATAATGAACGCCGTAACCAATTAATTTATCTCGCACGTACATGTAAGTCATTTTAAATGTTGTGCAACATTTATTAGCGGTAAAATTTAATGCATGCTAACTTCCCGGGCTGTATTAAATTTTCTCTTATATTTCACGCTATGCAGTAGGTAAGTACTCCAGACCACTTTCACCTGATCTAATTTGAATTACCGTCTAATAATATTCAATGCGTTTCGTTTTATGAAGTAGATACTAACTTTAGTATATAGTAACTTTAGTATCTGTCCACTATCTATCTGTCTATATTCTGGTTGTGGATCGTGGTTGCTTTACGTATTAACACGCTTTTATAAGCTTACCCTGTATGTTTGTATACAACCGACTCCTTTAAACTCATTTTTGATCCACTATACACATTATTTATTTATACACTTATCAAGGATAGGTGACAGTACAATAATTTCATGAGTTTAAGTGTGTGTTTTAGTTTTAACTATATTATTTAGTTCGGGATACAACTCCACCGCTTTTCTATTCTTCCCTATAAAGTAGATAATAAATAATTTATGTACCAGTCTACTTTAAGCTATCATTCCCTTAAATTAGCATTTTATGGCTTGCATTCAAGTTATGGTATTATTGATAAGTGACGTAACTTTATAGATGGACTGGTTTCATAAAAATAGTTGTAGAAATATGCCTTAGGATTATATTATAAGTTCACACGATACCTTTAAAAGGTGGGATGTATTTCTCGATTTAAATACCACTATCCAATGGCAGTAAAAAAATTAAAGTATTAATTCTAAACACGAGCTTAAAAATGATATTAACGAGTGTAATCATCGAAAAGTCCCGAGTGATATTGGAAATATTAATTAGTTATGATGTAATTGGTTTATCGTTTCATCTTAAACGCACTAAGCGGTAATTTAATTAACATAAAATTCAAATAGGTGTTAGAATTGTAGTAATTTCACGGCGAATGCCGGTGCCTGATCGAAAGATAAAACGAAAGTCACTGCCTGTACTAGTTACTATTAGTTACATTACTTACAATCGTTGAAATAACGTCGTAAATCGTAAAGCGCGTCACACACGGTGAAGATACTATAATATTTTATCTTAAGATACTGTTATATTTTATATTACAGTATCTTAACGCATCCGGTATCAGCGTTCGGACCATCATTTTTCTTTTTGTCATTGCGTACTAAGACTCCTGTAGAACCGCCATCCTGTTACAAATGACGCGAAATTTTGTGGGTCATTTGTAACAGGATGGCGGTTCTACAGGAGTCTTAGTACGCAATGACAAAAAGAAAAATGATGGTCCGAACGCTGATACCGGATGCGTTAAGATACTGTAATATAAAATATAACAGTATCTTAAGATAAAATCTTCACCGTGTGTGACGCGCTTAATTCTCTTGATATTTTATACTCTTCAATGTCAAATACGACTATAAAATGTATGATTACTCTAAAATATATGTAAAACAGAGACGGTATCGTTTGTTCTGACCTTTGCTATTCATTATCTTGTAGAATATTGTTATACAAATTGATAAATTATGTCGGTATGCTACCTATTTTCGATTATTAATAAATGAGATGTATGCCCGGTACCTACTTAAATATTGTATGAATGTCGTGATAATCAAGTATTTTTGAATCCTTAAAATAGTTCATATTATGATCGTCTTCAGCGTTAATTTTCAATTGCCACAACGTCTTATCTATAAAAAAAGTAATAGATAAGCTAATAGACCAACATAACAGTACAAATGGTTTTGCTAATCAAGCGGAAAACAGCAGAACTAATTCTTAATTTGGCGCCAATAGTTGCATCTGAGTTTCTCGTGATTACAGCTGCTATGGAGCTCAGTAATCGTTAAAAGAATTGCAACAGTCGCGCACAGAATCCACACTTTGTTACGTGTTAAAGACGTTGCTCCAGCGTTTATTAGAAACGTTAAAGAACTTTGCATTTCCATTCGAATCGACCTCAATTAGTTTTTGAACAGCTGTATCGCTATTTTCACTAACAACAAAGGACTGTTGTTTAGTTCGTATTGCCGTTTTATTGGTACTTTCCACGGATGTATCCCATTTGTTGAGTTCAGTTTTATCATCGGCTTCGCCTCGATTTAAACACCGTTCGGGAGCTGGAAGTTTCCTCGATGCTGTCGTTTTGAAGTTTATGGACTAATTAAGCTTCTCAACAAATGTATTAAAAGGAGCAAACGATACTAGATTGCAATTAAGATAATTCCTTATGATGCAGAAAAATCCATTGCAAATATGTAATTTATAATACTTTATCGTTAATTTTAATTAAAAATATTTTTGAAGCATAAGAATCATCCATAAATTTCTTGATTTCACTTGCATCCCACCTATTCAATCTGATAGAAAGCCTTTGTTTGTTATAAATGTTTCTCCTCGATCTTCCATGCCCAAATAGTTATATAATTAATTAACCTAAAATAAGGAAACTACAACCGAATGACCGTAATCTACGTCGGCCGATCGCCGAATTTTTTCACCCCACGTTTTCTATCATAATTCGTGCCTGACACGACTGTGGCGGGTCAAATACCGGTAAATGAAAAACGTTTTTGTTTAATCAAATTACGGAAGTCAACGAATGACGGTTATTGCGTCCGCCGAGTCCTCCTGGGGACTTATTGTTTAATCGACTAAATTTGATTCGGTACGTGTGTATCATGCTTTATTCTGGGTCTGTTTTGTAGAAGTATTGGAATCGTACTAATCGGATTTGAAGCTTATGGGAAGAATATTTTTATCATTATAAGTAAGTATAATACAATTTAATGACAATAGATCTTTGATGTAATAAATCTTCAAATTAAGGGTAAGAAATAAGTATATTGTGACCCATTTCAAAATAAATAATACTTATTAGGACACATATATATAATATGATAGAAAGAAAATCATACGCCTAAAAACATCAGCAGTATAACTTTCTATATCACTTCAATCTCAGAAAATAAAGTTCATTTTTCCTGATCAATTTCAACCGTCTACAATAGGGTTACGTATTGCGCCGTATGTTGATAGAAAAATGTGATTCAATAATAACTCTTTTATGTTGGAACTCATTGGATTTATGTAGCGGGCGAACGGTCGGGACTTGCGATTTTAGCCGCGTAAATCATTTTCACGTGGCAACACAGTTTATGTAAAGGTTTCGGAATTTCAATAATATCTGTGGCATTGGAGAAATTTGGCACTTTTATATTTAAGACGAAAATTATAAGTAGTTTCGATTCGTGCTAGACAGTTTTTAGTAAAATTCTGTCACCTCATCATAGAGAAGAAAGAGAGCATTTATTCGATTTTTTAAGCAATTTCAATTGAGCATAAACGATTTTATCTATGACCAATTTCGCTAGTTTCGCTTATGTTATTTGTAAAATGTTTCATCTCTTAAAACAAGAGTTAGTAGATTCTTAGAAATGGAAATTTAAAATTACGAATGTTTCAGCTAAGCAATTCCCTCTAATCAAACACTTTAAAAGACTTATTCAAGAAAGCTTTTAGCGGAGAGAAAGATTTTCACGATGGAACGAACGGTAGCGCGTTTACGGACGTTATTTGCCAATTTGGCGAACTTCTAGAAAAATCTAGGCGATTTGCTTTTGACTGCGAGAGGTCGTGAAACAAGACCGTGATACATGTGAAGCCAATTTTCTCCTTGAAAGCATTTTATATGAATCGCCGTGTGGTTTTGAAGCTTTCATTTCTGATTGCGATAATTTTTCACTATCGAATTCGGTTTAACCGAAATAGGGACTTATTTTGTTCAAAATTAATTAGCGTTTTATAATGAACAAGACGAAAATATAGTAGATAGAGAAATATGAATAAATATTAATTTAGTGCCAACCCTCATTTAAGCAATATAAAATATAGATAAACCTTTTCTTCATAAATTTAATAATTTAATTGTTTGAATTATGGAACACAATAATCACATTTTACATTCTGAAACAAAAATATAAGCAGAGAAAACAAAATACAACATTAATCATCTGTTTCAAGGTAACTTAATTGAAATAATTGAGCTGAAAGTAAATACAATTTAATTTTTCCATCAAAAACATCTTGTCCAACAAAAACAACGTAATAAACAATTCTATCAAGGAATTCTCCAGTTCCTCAGTTGGCAAATAGAAAATACGGAAACATAAATTGCTCTTAATTAACTACCGTCGATCACATCTGGTACGACTCGGATCAAACTTCTAATTAAATTTTAATTAATATTTCCCAATCTAACATTACATTCGTTATCTGTGACTTAACGTCTTTGTTCTATTCCAGTTTTGAATTTTCGCGCGAATATTATACTTCGGTATAGAAGTTAAGATGTTGTTTTTACAGTTCTAAATTTGGGATTATTTTCCATAGACAAGATTGTGTGGTGGTATTTTTTTTTTATGGGGGAATATAGATTCTACATAAGTTTTTACAGAAATGTTGTAATTATTTGTTTCATTAATAAAAAATAAAAGTTAAATTACCTATCGCAGTGTTGAGTTTAGTTTTAATTCCGTAATTATTGAATGATGAACGAATTTTCTTACATAACAACCATAATGCAACAAAATGCTACCATTGCTTTGCCATTCGTTAACTAACTATTCACGCAATTAGCTCATTTCAATTACGAGGTTTAAGCAACAAAAATATGATTGCTGACTTTGTGTCGAAATACCATACCATATTGGTTAGTGAAAGTCGAGTTTCGATGCGTTTTTCACTATATTCGTAATGAAAGTTCACGCATCGCAGGTTATTATTTTTAATGATGTTATGATTGACATTGTAAGTACGGAACATCGTTTTTGCTAAGAATGGTTATGTAATTTTAGGCAAGTATGATAAAAAAAATAGTTTGTGCTAAGTTCGAAGAAATTTTGCACTTGGTTCGAAGAATTTGATTCTTATTTGTCTACTTATTGAAATTTTACATTAAATATACGCTAAAGCATTTTATTAATAATGTTACTTGCATCTCCAAGTCCTTGTTATATAATAACTTATTGTCATGACATCTTAAACCATTTCGATCAATAGTTACTTATTCATTTGCTTTTAAACGACGTCCATGACTACGTGATATTTATTTTGAATGAATAAAGATTATATCGTATGATAGCCTTTTAGCTACTCGTTTGTAAATTTCTTTACGTCATTTTAATTATCACGGCAATTTTAATTTTGCTTATCTGTACATTACGATTGAGTGAATATAGTCTGTATTATGTCATGCAGTAAAAATATTGGCTCTTAAAGTTATCAGATAAGATTATTTCGCATGGTTATATATTTTAAAATTTATATATGGAAAAGGTATTTAAATCATAATAATTATGTAGTAGGTACTTGATTTTCGAAATTGAAAATGACGTGAGAACTGATAAAATATTATGATTGTTTGGAAGGTAAAAATTCATTAATCTGAAAGAAAAAGAAATCTCATAATAATTTTTGTCAAGTGTAATCCAAAAACTGCAATGTCAATTCAATTTCGCCTACATAAAGAGCGAACCAGTTCAACATTCTATTTATAGCAAGGTATGTCTCGATCGTGTTATTATATTAGTTACTCTCCATTTATTTTCAAGGGAAAATTATTGCGCGGGAAACCTCAACTTTCCCGCCGTTTCCTCGCCATGTTTTTTTATTGCCAGATGGTGTCCGAACGTTTTGCAAGGCTGTTTTAAATATCTCTCGGCAGTTAACCTATATCACACAGACATGTATCAAGATAGACTAAGCGAGTGTATGTACTTCCCGTGTCCAAACTAAGATTATGAAACTTACTTGACGCTGGCCTACACTCAGTACGCGCTTGCAGTTCGCCAAGGAAAGACGTGAAGCTGAATAAAGTAAAATGCCGAATTACGCCGTTATAAACTGTAGAAACTCCACAGCTGTGAGTGGCCGAGTTAGCAGAGATGTTTCCTTCCACCGGTAAGTAATTTAATTTTCTAATCAGAATATGCACTATTTATTTTAAAATCAAATAAAGAATATCTGTGGAAAACGATCGTGACAAACACGGATACCAAATCATACGAAATGATTCGGAATACATTGCGGCTTTTACTTGGCACGGTAAAGATCGAGTCGTATGATAACAAGCAATGAATAGCGTCTTCTCATTTTTCTGTCCAATTTTGTGGTTAGTGATGTTCATTTGATGCAACAGTTCTCGATTCTAATCGATTTTATTATCGAACAGAAAAATGATAATTTGAAGGAGCAATTTTTCAGAAAAAAAGGCATAGATTTTTTTTGTCATTTAATACGACTGGACCTAGAACTTTTAAGTATTTTAATACAAAGGTACTAAAAATAAATATTATGACATGGACGCCATTAGTTAAAGTGTCATCTTGGGAGTTTTTTAAGAAAACTCCTTATTGCTTAGACTATGTTTGTTTTTTCAGTTTTCCAAGTAACCCGAACATAAAAGAAAAATGGATTGATGCAACGGGACATAAAGATTGATTGATTGACAGTTTCATTACTTTCTTTCGATGGCCTCTCTAGTACGTAGTACACGGTAACTCAATGGGCATATGTAAGAAAAAGCTAAAACACATTAGTTTACTTGTTAGAATATTAAAAGGTTTATAAATTTCTTTTATCATTCCTCTGTCTATGGTAATTATCATTTTTCTGTCTTGAATCGATTTAGTAATCGATTACGATTCATTTATTTAATTACCTCTTAGACATAGATCTAGTTTGATCTGATTTCTTTCGATTTACTTCGATGGGATAGGACGATACTAGAATCGCCGCGCGAGTGGCGTCCTAATCGATTTAGCGTAAAATGAAATTACCATCACTAAAAAGCGCTCGTGACGTCATAACGCGTCAAGGTCAGTACAAAAAATATGACACGCTTGGTTTTCATACAGATCGCGGTACTTGCGTAGTCTATCTATGTCTGTGCTATATCAACATGTAGTGAACGGAAATTAAAATTATATTCGAATCAATTTTGATTTTCATGAAAAATTTTCGACTGTATTTTAAACTTACCTCTTTAGTTTCATCGGGAGGGAAGTTAAATTCAATATTAAATCATGAAATTATAAATTATAGTAGGTTACAGGCGAATAAACAATTCGCCACGGTTCCTGAACTCGTTGGAAAGTGTCATGAAGTGTACGCTTGAAAAACGTTTCATAGTTCATACGGCAGCTTTTTTCATAGGTAAGCTCTTGACCGTAAACCCACTTGATGGAAAGTGGTGGCGCGGTCACGAACGTACTAGCTTAGAAAAGCCTATTCTTATATCACTGCGTATACGGCAAGCGTACTGCGGCAAAGGCGGTGAATAATGATTTTTGTCGCGATCCCGTGGACCCAGGTGTGGATCTGCCTATGTGTGTGTGCCATCGTTCTATTCCAAGTGTGCGCATTATTCTATCCGCATATGGACATACCGCGCTAGTGTGCGTTAGATTCCATCCACATATCGTTATATTCTTCGAGTTTTTTTATGGAGTGCGGACTGAATAAATAGGCGACCGGCACGCTGAGTGGCCCTTTGATTTATTTAAACTTGCTCTCGAGGGGGAACAGTTTCCTGATTCAATAATTGTAATTGTGCCGTCGATTTTGAGATGTGGGTTGACGACGGATGCTCTAGGAGTATTTGACGCTCAGTTACGGAGGCGAGTGTTGATTGATGCACTCTTTGTTTATGGTATAATTTATCAGTTTATGAGTACGGGTTGAACTTTGATTGTGTAAACATATAGACACGTTAATCGCTTGTTTGAATCATAAAGATGTCAGATTTAATGTACTTTTTATGATAAAACAATAAAGTCGGGCGTGATAAAATGTTGACACAAAGGAACATAATCGGAAATAAAAATATTTTTTTCTATCCGAAGCTTGACAATTTTTATTAAATTTATTTTAATTTCAGTTCGTGATGACATCAATTGAAATTAAATGAGCTTTTTAAATTTTAAACTAGCTTTAAATTATAAATCCTTTGGAACGCTTTTCATTCGCTTTCTCATCGATTACGAAACGTGGATTCAAACGAATGGAATACGAACGTTCTCATTTCAAAGGTTGATGCACTTGACTACAAAAAACTCACCTCAAAGAGATGAAGCGATAGTGTTGCCATATTAGCTGCTTTTCCAGAAATTTCTGATATTAATCTAGTGAGAAATTGATGGAGATTTATTTGCGGTTTATTGCCTGTTGAAATGATTGATTTATAAAAATTTAATGTAGTTTTCTACTAGTTATTTAATAGGACACCATAAATATATTTATTAAGAAGCCGTAGTAGGTAATTAATAGGTAATCTATGCAAAGATAATTTTGCATAGATTACCCTGTAGGTCATGTGAGGTGTATATTTTTAAAGTATTTGCTAAAACTTGCATTTGATGAGTCTTACAAAGAAGTAACCATAGGATCATTAAATTCAGAAGCCAGTTATAAAACCCAACTATATAGAACGATGGCAACCTAAAACGTTAATAATAATAAGCTAAGCGTTAATAAAATGTAGCCTAAAACAGTGGTTTGACATCAATTTCTGTAAAAAATACACTTTTTACGTTAATATATTAACATTAATTTTCTGAAATTCTTTATAGGCTTATGGTCCAATACGTTTACATATAAAACCTATTATTTTGATAAAAAAAATCCGCCAAGTCGAGCAAAAAAAGCAGAAAAAGCGGTATGGCCGACCACCCTTTTCTCGGTTCATTTTACATTTTGCTAAACAAAATATAAAAAAGATCAAAAGGCTTACTGCTTGCACTTACTGCTTGGCACATAACCACCAAAACACTTCACACAATAACGATAATTAACGTTTTCACGTTAAAAAATTCACATACGCCAATCAGTGTATTATCAGGCACTCGCATCTATTCAAGTCCCAGTCTAGTTTACATGCTGGAGAGCTTGCCACCCCCCATTTACATCACAAAGACGACGAGGAAATTAACTGTGTAGGGTTACCAGGTGAAAAAAGTTTGCAGTTCTAAAAATTTGGTAGTTAGATGGCAACTTTTTGGTTGATTAGATGAGGCTTTTCTGATAGGACGATTAGAATAAGTGCGTATATTATGTCTAATGGTAAGTTCGGTTTAAAATTTGAACTTAATTATGTAAATATGAAACCTATAAAATACAATTATATTAGGATGTTACTACTATCATAGCAATTTTTTCTAAAATTTAGCTATCATAAAATATTTCGAACGTAAATTTCAACAAATTATCTCAAAATTTTTAGTGTTTAAATTTTAACCATAAGTACAGAAGCTAAGTAATTTTAGCCGAAACTAAAATTTGGCCGACGTGAAACACCGAGGCTGTACGCTTAATGTGTTTTCCGCCTCAAATATTTTAATTTAAACTTTGCTAAAACAGACTATCTAGCCTCGTGTCGAGATAATGATATAAATAAGTAGACAGCTTAAAAACTAAAGACTAGAGAAGTAAAATATGAATTTTATATTAATTTAAAAATAAGACGAATTATTTGATATTTTAGACTGACAATATTGAAATTCAAACAAAGTGGAGTAAATATTCAATATAGATTATTAATGAAAAATTTAAAAGAACAAAATTGAAAATTATAGCACCTAAAGAAAGAGAAAAAAAAATATTGGTAATGAAAATGTTAAAAGAACTAAATTAAAAGTCATAGCACCTAAATTGTATGATAAAAAATTATCGAAAAAAATCTTTTTGAGCATTTGTAAGATAAAGATTATATAGAAAAACATCCGATAAAACTCAAAAGTATTACCCTATAATAGTACGAATGTTACAAAACTCTAATGAAAACGCTCGAATAGTTTTAAACTAAGACCAAAATATAAGATAGGAGTTCGTGTCCGGTCTAGACCGGATTTATCCGGACACATGGTAACCGTGCGGCTAAGTGTGCACGGGCGAGCTGTAACGAACCCTCTCACCTTGCTTAATCACCTTTTATGTTTCTTATTTCACCCGGATATCATAATCTGCGTTTTGGAAGGTTTTTGTATTGTTCAAAATTTCAGTTAAGACACTTATTATATTCAGAAGATTAAGGGGAATGAAGATATCTAAATAGTTTTGTATAAAAAGAGATCCATAGTCATGGACGTAAAGCTAGAAATGAAGAGGGAGTTAACGTGACGTGTAACAATTGGTTTTGATTTGAAATTTCATATGAACATGACCTAAAATAATAAAAAGTGACTATGCTTTATACTTTATTCCGAACATATTGTTATTTGACCACTGTATAAGTCTTTAATAGCAATGTTATCTCAAGACAATTATGTACTTAGTCAGCTGAGCTACCATTCTCTATTACAATAAATCATAAATAAGATATTTGATAAACCGCCTAATTCGTTTATTACCAAAACTGGCTTAAAGCCAAGGTCAATAAACCCTTCCTACAAAACATAGGGTATGCTCTACACGCGGCTTAACAGGAATTTGAGTCAAATGCAATGTAATTAGAATTTAATTTCGCCTGTTTCATTCACGCATACAAAAGGGATGTATTATTTAGCTGGAGAGCCAGTGAACCCTGGGAGTAACGGTCTCTCTGTAAGGCTAGAAATTTGTATACTTACGATTTATGGCATTCTAAGAGCAATAGCCATGACCTGGCAGGCGTCAGCGCTGCACGTCATCAGCCCCTTTATTTTTTAAACTGTTAAAAAAATTGGTTTTCTAAACTTGTTTCTGTAAATTTGAAAATTTAATAGGACAAAGTTTATTTATTGTACATCTTAAAAAAAAATTTACAGGCGATTACAATAAGCAGAAGTATATGACAGATCAATTAGAAAACGCACAGTTGATGGGCTAAAATAAACTTTATCCTGTATACTCGAAATTTTTATGTCTTCAAATAAACGTCTCAGAGTAAGTATGTACAATGCCAGGCGGTTTTGAACAGCATAAGACCTTGACAGGCGAGGGGACAGTTGCTAAGGGCGTGCGAGTGGGAGGTTTTGCGTGAATGCATATAGTGCATTCTGTCTGTCACTCCTGTTGGTCGTAGCGTGATGATACATAGCCTATCACCTTCCTCGATAAATGGGCTATTTAACACCGAAAGAATTTTTCAAATCGGATCAGTAGTTCCCGATATTAGCGCGTTCAAACAAACAAACAAACTCTTCAGCTTTATAATATTAGTAAAGATTTATTTTATTTAAACGTACAAATTTAATATTAAATAATTTTTGTTTTGTAAGTTTTCGCTTATCTTATAAGATCTATAAATAGACCATAACAAATGAATGAAATAATTTTTCAAATCCGACCCGTGGTTCCTGAATCCTGATATTAGCGCGTTCAACATAGCAAACAAACAAGCAAATTCTTCAGTTTTATTATATTACCTAGTAGCTGGACCACCTCCTCGGTACAGTGGTTGACGCGTGAGCGTAGAACCGAGGGGTCCTGGGTTCGATTCCCGGTGGAGACGAAAAAAAAAATGTCTCGGTCTGGCAGGACACAGAAGGCTGATCACCTACTTGTCCCTAAAGAAAAATCGATCAGTGAAACAGATGTATGAATAATGCATCTGCCCCTTACCCCACTACGGGGACACGGGACTTCACTTTTCCTAGTAGCTAGTAGTGTCACTACTATGTATATAACATCACATAGCGTAGCGACGCGGCCACGATTTAAAAAAAAAAAAAGCTTCGTTACAACTTTTGGCCTTTATTTTTTCTGTCTAGCCCATGTCTAGCCCCCTTTCGCAACGCGCGATATGGAACATACTTGTTCCAAAAATATTACAAAATAAATATTAGGTGGTGTAGGTAGTACTTTAAGAAGACATTGATTGCTCACATATTTATTTATCATAATCATCATAAAGAAAGTTATTTGAAGTACCTACCTATGCATTTTAAAATATTAAAAAAATGAAATAATGTATTTTATTGTGATTTTAATACATTTAAAAAGCTTTTTTGATTTGAATTATAAAACACAATAAAATACATTGCATTTACTGTATGCGTTCATGTAAAATTTCTTATTTGCACGCCGCCCTTAGCAACTGTCCCCTCGCCTGTCAAGGTCTTATGCTGTTCAAAACCGCCTGGCATTGTACATACTTACTCTGAGACGTTTATTTGAAGACATATAAAAATTTCGAGTATACAGGGTAAAGTTTATTTTAGCCCATCAACTGTGCGTTTTCTAATTGATCTGTCATATACTTCTGCTTATTGTAATCGCCTGTAAATTTTTTTTTAAGATGTACAATAAATAAACTTTGTCCTATTAAATTTTCAAATTTACAGAAACAAGTTTAGAAAACCAATTTTTTTAACAGTTTAAAAAATAAAGGGGCTGATGACGTGCAGCGCTGACGCCTGCCAGGTCATGGCTATTGCTCTTAGAATGCCATAAATCGTAAGTATACAAATTTCTAGCCTTACAGAGAGACCGTTACTCCCAGGGTTCACTGGCTCTTGGACCATATCCTAAGCAAATATACAACGTGTCACTCGGAAGCTGAATTTTACACTGTTTTAGGTTGACACCCCCCGCGTTTCGTTTGTTAGAGAAAACAATGTGAATGTGTAGTAGCTGTAAAGTAAAAAGGCTCTACTTACACTGGTTTCAAAATAAAGGATTAGATTTTTAAACACGGCTTTTTAATTTAGAGCGTGTTTACAATTTTAAAAAAGGTACATCGTGTTGCTGGAATTTGAGTGTCGTTCCATTTTCATTCAGTTCACAGAGCATACAAGACTATTATGGCATTTCGTCCTCATTCCTTTTACGAATTATGTTGCTACAGATAATACAAAGACCGTAAGGCGGGAGCACAGATCATTACTTGTAAATGGTATTCTATATAAGGGAGGCTTATCATTGACATTCATGTTCCACTGGACAGTTAGGGCAAGTGAGTTCAATACATCTGGGCTATATGGAAGTCTTGGAATGGTATAAAAGACGTTGTAAACGTTCGTTTCTCTTTGAAACCTTGGTTTAATATGAAGGCTCTATTCATGGATCAAAATTATAATCATTAAGTAACTGTTTATCTTAACAAAATGAATTAAAGCGAAGATTATATTCTGTTTGGTATTTATTCAAAATAAACCCAGTCCTCACGTCATAAATTTTATTACTCGTAACTTTACATAAATCATATACCTTTTAACAGATAAAAATACACCCAAAGTAAAAACATTTAAATCTCAGAAATCATGGAGGGTTTGAGATATGTGCCCACTTTTTACACCCGCGCTTTATGAAAACTTGTCGTATAGACAACGCATAGACGCAGTAAAAATGATTTATTAGATCTAGATGGCTTATCGAGGCTCGTGTATGGGCGCCGATGGTGTTCAGATAAAAGGCATGTCGAATCGATCTTTGGGCCCATTTGAGAGTATAATTTTGTTATGTCCCCCGACCGTGTGGTTTTAAACGTGTCGACAAGTTTTTGTACCTGATCATTACGTAGATAGTAGTAGATTTTTACATTGTTTATATTTCATAAATCTGGCTTTACATGGGTGTTTTGGTTGAAACTGCTTTTTGATATATCACGTTGAAGTTTTTCTATAATAAAGTTTAATATTGGTTCCGAACGATATAAAATTTCAACTTTATATTTTTGTATGCATCCGATTGGTATCTGACATTTCATATTTACTATGCATAGAGCTTTTTCTTATTTTCTAGAAAGTCATTGATATTCGTGCGGTATCATGAATAAAGTGGAAAGTTTAGATAACAATCAAGAGCATTATTTACCTCTATGCAAAATAGGTAAATAATCAGAAACCTCCATATAACAAAACGTACGTGTCCCGACTGGAAACTGAAGATCTGAATGTAGTTTTCTTCCCCGAGACCTTTCAATATTTTAGCCTTTTTAGTTGGTATATGTAGTTAATGGAAACGAACTCAAACACGTTTGATGGCCACAGATATAATGTTTGTCAGCAGCTGTCAAACACGATGTCAATTTTCCCGCGTAAAGAAAATAAACATATTTTTTTTCAATTTCAATTTTTGATGACTTAATAACGCAATTTGTTAATATAATGTTTTCTGGAAGACTTAATTATTTAGCTAGCAATATAAAAGATAATGTTATTAGTTATTTCTACTAGGAATATTGGTCGAATGAAATTCAATCAAAAGAAGAAGAGTGCAGAACCGTAGTTCTACCAACGAATAAGTAAATTATAAACAATTATAATAATTAGCAATTTCTATTTAAGTAATAATTTCTAGCACGTATCTTAAAGTTGTTTACTTATACTATAAAATATTCGCACACGACGCATTAAATTTTGTTTACGCACTATCCTAACAAAACAAAAGCCAAGAAGTGGGTCACTGTATACATCAACCAATCGTATTAGATTATCTACCAATAGATTTGTTACAGTAATCGTATCTGGACAGTAGATAGATAGTGATAGACCGAATAGCAAACAAAGTGATGATAGATATGTTATCATAGCTAAACATATTTCAAAATATGAACAAGTCTCTTGAGACTTCATGTAAAATTCTTACATGAAGTTACTAGTATTGTTTGTGAAATAAAAAAAATGCAGAATTAGATCTTTTGTTTATTTGATACTAGAGGTCCGCCCCGGCTTCGCCCGTGGTACATATTTCGAAATAAAAGGCAGCCTATGTCCTTTCTCGGGTATCAAAATATCTCCATACCAAATTTCATGCAAATTGTTTCAGTAGTTTAGGCGTGTTTGAGTAACAGACAGACAGACAGAGTTACTTTCGCATTGATAATATTAGTATGGATTTTTAAATAAAAGGGTATTCATTGTGGATCTGTCTAGCGAATATTTATTAATTAACAAAAAATTACTTGTAAATATTAAGTTTGAATTAATTATTCAATATCAGTTTATTCTCTACAATTTTAATACTCCAACATAATTAAAATTTCTACAATGTCGTACAATAATGTTTGACGGTCCTTTTAACCGTGTGTATCCCGAGCATTTGTTAGGTTAGTCGCACCCAAATGATAGTGATTAATGACAGCGACCCCTGCATCGGCAGATATCGTGTGCTAGCGCTTGATTGGCCCGCTGTTTTTGCAGACGTACGATTTGCGCGCCATCCGGAATGGTCGTAAATCACGCATTCTTGTTCCATGTCTGTTGGTGACTAGTGCTTAGGGAGATGTGGGTACTAAGTATTTGTGGATAGATCATTGGGAGTGCATGTAATGGCTGATTGTTGAATTATAACCCTCTTTTTTGTGTGTGGCACTTTTAAAATTTCGGGTCGTAAATTTATTTATTAGAAATGTGTCACTCACAGGGCATCTAAAGAGATAATTATTAACATTGATGCATTGAGAAATTGTTATGAATATTGAATTGTTTCCTTACCATTAAATAGATTTATAATTGATAGAGATACCTATATCTATACTAATATTATAAATATTTTATAAAAGTAGTGCAACTTAATTTATTTTTTACAAAACTGTTATGTAGGTATCTTATTGTAGGACCACTTACGGGGAATTATATAATTTCTCGCCATGAATAGGAATAGTAATGAAATAAGTCAATTTATTATAATGACCAAAAGATGATGAGAGAGACAAATAATGGGGAAATTGTAAAGGAAATTTGCGGTAAAAGCATTATTAATAGCGCACATTTAATTTAATGTTACAAACTAGTAATTTTCAAAACTACCTCCGTGTTTACAATAATAACTATCTATTGCTTCAAAGTGACACTAATATGAAAACACCTCTAAGCTATAATAATTGACGGTTTTATGTCTGTAATTTTCTTCTGGAAATGATTTTTGTAAGAAAAACGACCGGTAATAGAATTATGTGGATAATTCTAGAAATTTCCACGATTTATGTCATAAATTATTTGAAATCGTGAGACAGTATTTAAATGCAATTCCAATAAACCAAGCTTGTAGTTGGTCTTTGAATATCGGAAACAGGTGTAATTGAATTTACAAATGTTAATATTGAAAAGTTGTATGGAATAAATAGTCGGGTTTGTACTAAAAAGTTATAGATTTCATTCCATCTGTAAATAGCGTAGTGAATATGGATGCGGGCCAGAGGTGAAAGTTTTATGCAAATTACAAATGAAATATGATACAAACCAATAATAGAAGATAATAATAGAGCACGACTGAGTATTCTTCATAAACACCCGGGACGAAAGTTTATTGCACTTTTATGAAACTAATAATAGTTTCTCACACGGTTAAATAAAGTTTTCGACAAAGCTGTTCTATGAATACTAATTGTTCTCCCTCGCTTTAAATTCAGTATCTACAAAACAGCAGAGACTATTCTTGTTTATAAAGAGAAGATTTCTCAGTTCCAACTTGATTCTTCTACGACATTGCCACTAGCTAACAAGCCAATGTCTAGGTCAACGATACCTTACCGAGGAAACTGCCAATTCAAAATTATTATGAAGGATCTCTAATTCTGATGAGCGCCCCACGGGAATTTAATCCGTGGTCACTTCGAGATAAAACCCATATTCGTGTAACATGCGTCGCTTAGAAAGGTAGTGCAACCTATTGACATTATTCAGGGTCACGAACTCGCGACAATCGATCACGATTAGAGGCTGCTGTATTTTAAGCGACACAGCGCTGACAAAATAACTATTGTTTAGTCATGTTTGACGATAGATCGCCGCTGCGCTGACTGCAACGCTGGGAGCGTTCTAAAATCTTTGGTAAACGAAATATCCCATGTACTTTACTGGCTCGGATGGCATTTTCTGTTACTGTACTGATTTTGTCAAACGAATATATGGGGACTTAATACCTATCTATACAAAAAGTAGCTTCTCAGCAGTTTCTAATAGATTGCATTGAAAAATTCCAATTCTTCTCTATCATGACGTGTCAAATTTTGCCAATACAAAAGTTTTCCCCGAAGAGAAAATCCAACTTACATATAACTATCTCGTTAAAAACAGTTAAATTTTATAGCCTCATGAGCGCCATATTTTCTACACGTAGCAAAACCACGCTGTTCACAAAAATTAGTATCATTTATTTCAAAAAAACATTATAACATAAACTGAAACGAACGTTTCAGAAGTAATATATTATATGACAGAGCTTTAAAAAATACCGTAATTACCTCAAAGGGATTCTCCGTTAGCACACACGTGGCGGGGCGTGGGCCAGTCCCCATTAGGGGCCGCTCCCAAATCCGTACATTATTTTAATCACACTATACTGCCCGGCTTTTATCACGTAGCTGTGAGCACAAGCCAGTGAGAGCCTTAAAACCGACATTATTAGGTCCATGTCGTACTAAACTGCGTAATAAAAGAAGTTCAAAGTAATTGTGTGATGGAGAACAGTGCTTTTTCATTTCATAACAGTTTTTTGATTCACGTTGAATCGACAAATTATCTTTTTGTTTTAGGGTTTTTGTCTTTATTCTATGCATAAATGAATGTAACTTAATCATGCCAAAACTTCTGAAAGTATTAAATTGGGGATGATATTCTATGTCATTTCACCTTTTAGATTTTCAGCTTTCCTGACATTATGTTTTACAAAACCTATTACGAAGTAAAAACATAAAACACGGTAACTACATTTATGTTTATGTACGTTAACCTTTCATAAAACAACGTACAAGAGCAAGGGTGTCATAAATATGTGTGTGCCGCAAAAAAAGCCATGTAAAACTCCATGAATATGCAATATCCTTGCGAACTGAAAGTGGTGGCTAACCATTAGCCAGTCTAAATATTCGCCGCGGGTGGTAACGGCGTTTCTTTATGGGCTCCAAAACAAATGACCCACAAAAATCCACCCCTGCTGATTCAACTAATTTTTGTCCCTTGAAAGTTGCAGGGAATGTTTGTTTTAAAATTAGTCCTTTTTTCTTCATTTTTTCTACTGGACAAATTCCATAAGACTTGATATTTTTTTTGTTTTACATTCTTAGCGATAAATGAGGCATTGTTTCTGCTTCGACTATCCACTACACTAATTAATAACAGATTGTGAGTTCGTTATAATCGTAATCCTTGGCAACTAAATTCGAGTAAGTCTCCGAAGCATTAAAAGTTTCGCAAATCTGAAATAAATCTTGAACAATGGGAAGGAAGGCGATATTTTTTCATAGCTCGAAGCGGCGAAGAGTAGGTAGTAATTTAAAACGTTATCCTATAAATGCTAAACGTCTGGTACCTGCATGTCAGTTATGCTGTTAACGAAACGGTGTAAAGGTTGCGATGATTGCACCTCTCGGCGTTATTCTTGTCCATCCTTACTCCAAAGCTCATATTATTCTTTCAGTGAAATAAGTTTGATGAGATTGCATGTTTATAGTGTCGTAAATCTGCTTACATGTAAGATTTATTGTTATAGGACGCAAGGGCCACAAATTATGTTCGACACAACTCCCTTTGTCTGATCGCCCGATTTTCTGTTTAATCTCGTGGATTTTCGGATGAATAGCTTTGGTTATATTATGTTCCTGTAAAACAATGGTGTCTGTGCTATTCTTGAAATTTGTTGCTTTAGGGATTATATTAATTTGAAGCCTATTAATAAAATTTATGGTAAACGCTATTAAGCAGTTCTTGGAAGTTTCTGCTTTATTAAAATTTTGTATATCAAACGTAATTCAAGTTAGCATTAGTTTAGTTGGTAACTAAGTTTTAATCTACTTTATTCATGTTAATTATTCTCCAATAGTACTATCCACTAAAATTTAAATTAGAAATATAGAGTTTGACTTTGTTAAATTCTTCAGAAAGGTAAAGACAGAAAACTTAATGTCTATCAATATTACATATGATAATATCTATAAGAAAACTACACCTCTTCGATACGTCGATTTACGATTACGATTGTCTATTTTTGCCTCTGTTTTTTGTCAATAAACTCTATAGATCATTGCATCTAATTAATGAAATGCACAATCATTACCTCAAACTCGATCAGGCCATGGCCGTGGGCGTCCCTGTAATGTCGCCACTTTCACAGGACTGCAGCGTGTGGGCTCGCAATCAACTTGCTTGTGGGATGATTTGTTATTGCTATGACTCAGGCTGCAGTTGGATTTCTAATTCGATGAGATGGTTGCTTTTTAATTGTATCATCATTATTGTTGCTTGGAATTACAATGGCTGTTTGATGTTCTAGTAATGGGAATGTTACATTACTGAATTCATATTGTATTTTTTGGACTCTGTCTATAAGGAATAGCAAGAAGAAATAAAAATGAAATGTAGAGTTGTTGATAGGCTTTTTTTGGAAAGAAATGAAATGGACGCGAATAGCATTGTGACATGGTATATTAAAAACAATTGACATATAGTCTACTAGCTTTCCGCCCGCGGTTTCGCCCGCGTTTTCAGAGAAAAACCCGTTCCCGTAGGATTTCCGGGATAAAACCTATCCTATGTCCTTTCTCGGGTATCAAAATATCTCTATACCAAATTTCATGCAAATTGGTTCAGTAGTTCAGGCGTGATTGAGTAACAGACAGACAGACAGAGTTACTTTCGCATTTATAATATTAGTATGGATATGACAGTAGACGTGAAAATTTTTTTAAGTAAGTACTTAAGTAGCTATGTATATTACTTTAACAATGTATTAAAGTACCTACTTTAATGATGATTTGATTGAGCAATATTAATCTGCACTAAGAACTATAATCAGATACCCTCAATTTCGCAAACTTTTGTGCATTTCAGAACTGCATTAACAATTTCTCGGAAATGCAATGATGGAGTTATTGTAATAAGCGTTATTATAGGTTAGTTAGCGAGGTGGGTGTCACGTATCGAGCTATTATGGGGCATAAATCCCTGATTGCGTTGAGTACGCCAATCCTTGTAAATGAGAAGGTTTTTGTAATCTCGTTTGCTTAATGGGTATGCTTCTTTTTTGTTTAGAGGCGCCAATCGCCAAAAAAAGACTTGCTTTTTGGCACATGATGTAGGATGATATTGATCTGTTGTGGTTACGTTATTGGAAGCCTACAATTTATGATTTTTTTTTTTGGTTTCAATATCAAATGACAAATCATCAGATGTTTTTTGAATTATTAATTTTAATTACTTTCCTCTTAAAAATTATGTGTGGTTATTATTATTTATGCAGGTAGAAAAATACCATAATTTAAATTAACTATCCATTGGTGAAGCCAGAATGAAATTGTTGCAATGTATTTTGAGTTTATTGCCAACAGACAAACAGACGCGACGAAAGACTTTGTATTATAATACCTATGTAGTAATAGCGATAAATTGCCGAAGTATGCTGTGTATAAATATATTGACTGAAAAAATGATGGAAAAAAATATTTCTTTATGGAGGTATCTATTATATTGATTTGGTATGAAATGTATACGATTGATAATTTCATCCTGCTTCGCACAGGCAGCGTGGCCGAGTGGTCTAAGGCGCTGGTTTTAGGCACCAGTCCGAAAGGGCGTGGGTTCGAATCCCACCGCTGTCAAATCTTTTTATACATTTTTATTGTGCGAATTTGTTTTAATACTACTATTTTATTTTATTTTCAGGTAATTATCATCCCAGTGCATGCTGACTTCTAGTTTGGTAATTTTAAGCTATTTCAATGCGTCGTATGTCTCTTTTTTAACATTTACACGTTTTGTCAATTTTTAAGCAAAGTGCGAAGGAGTTCCTTTTGTGATTTTTTTTAATTTACTCTACAATATTATAAATATATATGTTTTTCATGTAACTTAAAGCTTTTTTATTAATATTGATTATAATGCATCAGTTTCAAATTTAACTACAGCAATCGCCTCAGTAATTTTGTTTACAGTGCCCATTACGAGTAAATGAAATTCTTGTAAGGAAACGCAATTCATTGCACTCTATATATAGAAGTGTTGTACGTCTGTCGGTCACGTTCAGAGCCTATTAATACTTGTAAGCGAGAACGTGTTACCATACAATGAAACAAAAAGAAATTATGTATTCGTATGTTATAATGAAGGTTGGAAACAAACATCATGCGCCTAATTAGAATGTATTTTAACGTAGGTACTTAATTGTGTATTACTACTTATTTTTATGGACAACTAGCGGTACATGCTTACGTTTTCTCTCCATAAGAACCATCCTTGTACTTCAAGGAATATTATTAAAAAAAAATTAACGAAATCGGTTAGGCCGTTCTCGAATTACGAACACATTTTGCGATTCATTTTTATAGTATTATAAGATTATATTCATACTTATGTAAATGTTATAATAGTTATTAAAAAAATGCTATTAGTAATTTAATTAATAACCCACGATGATATATTTTGTGTTAGGAGCTAGTACCTTTATTAAGTACAGTACATTATAATATTTTGAAAGTTTTAGGAATAACGACTCTAGCGGCTTCTTTTAATTAATTTATGTTTGTTACATCTACGACATAGTTACATATTTTGGTTTTGTATTGATTTATTATTAACATGACGTTACCGTTACCTTATAATAATGTGCAAAATATAAACGTGTTAAACATAATTAATTAATGCAATAAATCAATTTTGTACATGAATTGTTTTTGGCGTCCATTGTCTAGCGATACATTACATGAATATAATATCATTATGTATTTAAAATAGAATTGTTCTAGTTTTTCCATGTTAAATTCGTGTAGTTATGTAAGTTTAAAAAAATAAATAGAGCGACGTTTACAAAATAACATAGAGCGACGATTGGTGAAGGTTGATGGCTTCTTTTACATCTTCTGGATCTGTCAATTAAAATAACAAACACAAGACAAAATACATTGATATGTAAATACCATATGCAGATATATCTAATGCATCAAAGTTAACATGAAAATTCCAATAAGCTATCAGAAACAATATTATTAGCAGCTCTCTCTCCTCTCTGTCTTTTAATTTGTGCATACATTCGCTTTCAGTACATCTTTAATCTTGAAAACTGACCTTCATCCTATAGGACCTACCTACAAGGTATATCTATAGTACATACATCTGCTGTCGATCGTGTGAATTGTAATCAGAATCACGATATACACAGATGCGTCGCCGACCTTCGGGCACATGTGTTGATGTTATGTATTGATCGCATTTAGCCGTATACACTTTATATAACATGAATATTTATTACGCAGTCCCTAAACATTTTAGGATGATCACATGTTCGTGACATTGACATGTGTGAATGGGCCTTTATAGGGTGGGTATGGGTCCTCTTAGTCCTTACTTAGGATAACTGCAAATGTTGACATTCTTCGACCCACACTTCAGACGAACAACAGCTTTTCAAGAACAAGGCAAAGCTTAGGACGATGTTCAATGATTATGAATGTTCCGCAAAATTATTCTTTTCTAACATACTACGTAATATATCTAACCACAATACTACTTATGCAAATATTTTATGAGTTATATTATACAAAAGATTTTGGCCCAGTTTCGTATCTAACAACTGGTAAATTCTTATATTTAATAGAATATCGAAAAAAGCGTAATTCTCAATAGTGGGTTAACCTCTCCAGATATCCAGTGATCCTCTACCGGTCACGTAGACCATAACATTGACCACCGCTCCACCGTTTTATACGCATGACGTTTATAATAAATTATTAACCGCGGTCACACCGTGTTTTCGGTTTTGCAATGAGCAATTATATTTGTGGTTTGTAGAATTAACTTCAATTTGGGTAAATATTTTAAAAACTTTGGTTTGAGTTAAATTCGCATCGAGATTCCCGTTTCAAACGTGTTGCAAATGAGATAGAGTTTCTCTAACATTGCAAATTATAAAGTTTTAATTTCAACGAATCCTATAAAACCCAATAACTTTTTCACCAATGACAAAAGACACATCATGAGACTAATAAAGCATGAAAAATCAAAATAATAGTTTTCGACTCATCGTAGAGTTTTATATGAAAAATGCTGTTTCTCGGATAATTCTATATAACATCGGACTTCTTATCGAGTCTTGTTGAGTGTTAAATCCGGTTGACATAAATCCATTTCACAGAAAGGCCCGGCACGTGTGGTCGACACTAACCCAATTATATATTTAACTAGCTGTGTCCCGCGGTTTCACACGCATTTCTCCGCTCCTGTTGGTCAGCGTGATGAAATATAGCCTATAACCTTCCCCGATAAATGGGCCACCGACACACCATAACACCGAAAGAATTTTTCAAATCGGACGAGTAGTTCCTGAGATTAGCGCGTTCAAACAAACAAACAGACTCTTCAGCTTTATAATATTAGTATAGTTAATGCGTATTATTTTTACGACATATCCGACTAAACTTCGAAATAGAAGTGGGAGTGACATCTTTCGTCGGATGACGTTGAATGAACGCAGCGGTAGTTAATTTACGAGTGTTACTCTAAATTAATAGTGATTGAACTATCCTGGATGTTGAAGAATAAATAATATCTAACACGCATCATTTGTTGTGAACTAAGGCATGGTTGCGTTACGGAAACTGATAGTTGATACACATATATTTTTTGTTTCTATCGGGATGGACTTGGCGCCTTATGATTGATTTTCTTCAGAAGTATGGTGTTGTTTAAGCGTTCGCTGCACAGTAAATTAAATAGATATTAAAGATAATTAATTCGAAACAAGATATTTGTTTCCATTTTTTGTGTCAAAATTATTTTGTTATTGACAAATTAGTAAGTTTTATTTTGTTTTCATTCGTTTAGTAAATTTTAGTTGCAGCTTTATAAATATAGACAGTTGTATTACAATATTCATATCAATTACAAAATCTTATCATCTACTACCACTTAGCTCGGTTCTTCACTCATATCTCCTTAATACGAAGAATTAAACTCTTAACAATTCAATGACACTGATAATAATTATTATTATCATTGTTTATAATGAATTCGACCGCCTCTTTCGTACACTGGTTAACGCGTAGGTAAGCGTAGAACCGAAGGGTGCTGGGTTCGATTCCTGGTCGACGACGAAGAATGTCTTGGTCTGACCGTCTGGCAGCACACAGAAGGCTGATCATCTACTTGTCCTTAAGAAAATCGATCAGTGAAACACAGTGTATGAATAATACATTTGCCCCATACCCCACTAGAGGAACAGGGGACTTCTCGTAATGAATTAATATTAAAATTTAAAGTGTCACTTGTCCCGCTATCATATAGCTTATAATATGATTATAATAAGTTCATGCGCATGCATTACATCAGGCCATTACCGAAATTGATCAGCCCCTATCAATCGAGCGTTAAAATATGTAAATAAAATTGACTAAAATACCCGTGCGATCGCGGTATGTCACGTAGCTGGGTGGCTATACGTTCAGTTGTTGTGGGATATATGGGACCGTTTATATTTTCAAATGTAATGATCAAATTCAAAATTGAAGAGGGTTAAGTTTTTTGAAATTTTAAGTAATTTGTTATGATTTATAACAAGAAAAATTGTGAATTCTGAGTATGGGCATTGTTTCTAATACAAAGTTAACGTCGAACTCGATACCTATACTATAAAAACTGCTAAAAACTGCCTTTAGATTAAACTGCTCTTTAAATGAGAACCTAACTAAACTGGAATTTTCTCAATTCCCCTTATTTAACTTTCAGTCAATAAAAATAGTACTAGTTCCATGTAAACAAACTGTTTACGTAAATAAACACTCAAGCCCGCACACGTCGACCGTTACCACTAATGCCGCGAACTGGAGTGACAGACGGAATATGCGTGCAAATCGTAAGCTGTCATCTTCTAAGCGATCCGAGTGATATGGAAAATAGCGCTGCATCACTGCTGTATGAAATATTATCAATTTTTGAATGGGAGTAAAGTGAATGCGCTTCAAACTTGGATTTCGAAGGAGGAAGAAAGGTAGTGTCAAAAAAAAGTCTGTAAACAAAAATTTGTTGGGTATTATTTTTACTCAAAGGCAGAGGAAACTCCCGAAAAACCCGTAAATATGACACTGTTATTTCATAACCGAAGACTAGAAGAAATCTCACAGTCTGGTAATTCATTAAAAGCTGGTCAAATCCTGGTTCCTATCGGAGAATCTTTTCAACCCCGTAGCACCTCTTATAGTTTATGTATCGCCTATTGTTCTGTATTATTCTACCATAATATTTTTAAATGTATTGTTTTAGTTCAGGCACTGCTGTTATAGCCATAACAAATAATTAAAAGCACTTTCGTCAGTAATGTAACGTTCAATCCAATTTAATTTCTCAATCTATATTCTACGCTGTAAACTAAGTAAACTACAAGTACTCTCTGCAATCTTCCAACTAAGTTCCGTCCATAAGTGTTTGTGTATTAATTATGTACCAATAAATAATTTGGACTTAGATATTGGAATTAATTACTTTTGAAATGACTTATTAATGACCATTTAATGGTGAAAAAAGTAGCTTTTGTATTTTTTAATCGTTTAGCTTTCCAAGATACAGTTTTTACTTTCAAACAGCGATGAACCAAGTTTTTAGATTAGAAAATCTGATTTTAAATGGCTAATATAATAAAGTAGCGGTTACTAACTGGCTAACTGTGGTCAAATATAAACTTATATTCATGGTCCGTTTACGCAGGCTTAGTACTAAGCCTGCTTACACATAGCTTTTGCATTTTAAAACTGTACATTTTTTGTGAGTCACGCTAGAAAATAAAATAAATAAATTTCTCACATTAATAAATCGCTATTTCATCCGCTAGCTGCGAATAGCAAGACTAGAGCGGAAGGAAGGGAAAGGAAGTGGATGCGACGATTTCGATAAACGACAGGAGACGGGTTCTACTATATTTATATTTAATTTCCTACTGCGAGTCGAGTAAGTGTTGACGTGAATTGGGAATCGTTTGTAGTTAAGAGGACATCTTTATAATAGATGAGATTATAGGTTAATTTAACAGTAACAGATATAGAGAAGTAACCATATTCTTGCATTTGAATCATTATTATAATTATATCTCTATAAATAATAAGAGATTGTTTCTGTTAATCTTTATCAAAAAATGTAGGTAAAGCTTTTATAGTCAAATGGTAAAAATCGAACAGCGCAGCGTTCAAAGTCTAATGATACCAAGAAAAACTTCACTTCCTGAAACCAAACAATGAAAAGCAACACAATAACATTTCCACGTTAAAACGTTACCATATTTCACATTAAAAAGAACGGTAAATATATCTCGTGACGTCTAAAAGCGTCGTCACCGCGTCGTAACCCTATCGGGGGAAGCGATGGCCAATTAGTTGTTAGCGCCGGGAAGCGCTGGATCGAGTTACTCAGTTTTTGTATCAAACGGCTCAGTTAACTGGGATACTAATGTAGCTCGAGTTGTGCAGTTGTGCTAAACAATGGGCTTCCGGATTTACGAAACTGGTACAATGAGCGTGGCGCACGTAGAAAATGCGAGAATGTGCTCGAAATGTCCACGCGGAAGATCGTTACGCTATTGGTGATGTCTTGCTTTCCGTAGTCATTTTTAGAGGTAGGTAATTTTTGTTTTGCGTTCTATAAGCTCGAATCTGGCTACAGGTATCGTAGAAGTCAGAAAAGATGAAGGTAGTATTTTTTTCTTACCAGAAAAGTATTATATACTCGTGTACCAAATACATCGTCATGTAGCAACATTTCTATGTTTCTAAGAATAAAGAATGTGACACCAGGGGTACTTACAATTGAATAGGTATTATAATTTCCACAGAAGAGAAGCAACTTAACAATTAATTAAAATTTTACGATAAGAGAGACTTTTGCAACGCACTCAATAATATTTTGAAACTTAATAAAACAAAAGGATTCCGGACGGAGTCTAGACTGCGAAATATTTCAATATAACGTTTCAATTTACGGATCCCTTGTTTCAAAGTGTGCTTATATTAAATATGCATAGGAGTTACATAATATCATAGCTATAGCGGAAAAGAGATCTTATGTATCGATATTGTTCAACATTTTATAAATTAACACACATGTTAAACGATTTTTATTATAGGAGAAAAAGCGTTAGAATCAAATTCAAATAAATTAATTGTAAGCAAAGTTAATTAAAAAAATAAGAAAGATTTAATTGATAATTTTATTTGTATAAATATTACTTTACTTAAATGAAGAATAAAATAATTTGGAAAATCCAAAAGTGCACGCCTCATAATTTTTTTTAATAAATATTTATTAATTATTATTTTTGTTTATTTAATAACAATTAAACCACATCGAATCAGACCCTGAAAAATGAAAGGGTTCTATTCCTGAGCATACTCAAGCGTAAGAGAAAAAAAAAGACTCGATTAGTAAAGTATTTCGGTCGCTATCGTGTTAACAAGAAAAAGGATCCGCACATACAGACACACGGACGTCCAAGACAGAACTTTTTTAAACTGTTTTTTAACTAGTTTAAATAACAAAAATGACATCAAAAATATCATGAACGTTAAAAATAGTGCTTTTTTCTTAATATGTGTGTGTATGTATTATCTTACAAGTGCAATGTATGATACATAAAGACATTTTAAGTTTGAAAAATCAGATGTTTTGCGCGAAGTGACAGTAGTACCCACCTCAACGCTTCGCTTATGAGGCGTGCAATACGCTAAAAGAAAAATATTAAAAAGTCTACCTGCTAATATCATCGATGAAGATAAATGAAAACATTTATATTAAAATGGAATGTTAGGATTGAAATCTAATATCTAATATCTAATCTAATATTCTAATATTCTAATATATATTATAAAGGCGAAAGTTTGTAAGGATGTATGGATGTTTGTTACTCTTTCACTTAAAAACTACTGAACCGATTACAATGAAATTTAGCACACATATAGAGGGTAACTTGGATTAACACATAGGATATCATACCGTTTTTATCCCGGAAATCCCACGGGAACGGGAACTATGCGGGTTTTCCTTTGCAAACGCGGGCGAAGCCGCGGGCGGAAATCTAGTGTTATTATAACCTCAGTCGACTGGCGATTGCTCAATATGTAATAGGAGTTTACCAAATCATTATATATCTTTGGTAATTTAATACACATATTTTGTAAAGTTTAGAACATTTGCGGTCATAATAGAATTACAAGAAATAATCCAAATACATTTCTTCAATCTATATTTCAATTACGTATATTGCGAAATAGTAAATTAAATTCTTATCATGATAATATAATTTATACAAAACTAATTTTGTGAGGGTCTGAGGCATTTCGCATTTTCACTGTCTAACTTATTTTTCAGTCTCGTGGGCTCTGTACCCAGGGCATCTATATCGTCATATTACTCCGCTGGAGATAATCTACACGGGACATAATAGAATGCTTATAAATCGTGACAAATATGAAATATGTAACTTTAACTTTAAAATACATAGTAGGTAAGGGTGTGTGAGAAGGTATAGCTTCACGAACCATTTCATAGTCGCTTGGGAACCATAACCAATGTCATATTATCTTTTTAAAGTCTTTTAAAATGGTCTAGATGCGCACTGAATGCAAATTGTCATCACACTCGCATAAATCTAACTTATCTAATTTCATACGTGTTTAAAGAATGATATTATTATTATTATTTGTGTTTAAAGATTTTGTAATTTAGTTGATAGGTATTATTTTTACCGATCAAGGAAATCATGACCGCAACCACAAAGCTAAAATTAGGGTTGACGGATTCTTAAACCTAAATTACCTAACCCTTAAAAGTGATACATATTTAAGGGATAACGATCTAGCAAAAGAATATCGGACGAAGGTGACGTCACCGAACAACAATTTAAAAGAAGATGTAAAAAATTTGAGCTCCTGAATTTTATGCGACTATTTTCAGATGATGTTCAGCAGTGCAGGTGCAATTATTAAGAAATAATTTAAATACCGATTTATTTTTATAAACCTAAACATTATATTGGGTAAAGAATAAACAGGAAAATACATAAAAAACCAGAAGTTTCGAATGATTACGTAATACTTATATTGTATGCGTATTTAATGATAAAATGTTTTGAAGATAACCTTTGATATTTTGGATATTAATTATTAAATAACGAATGTAGTTGAGATATGTCGCTACTTAATATGTTATTATTTTAAGATATTTGAGTAGAGTCATTTATGTTGGAATATTTATTAATATGGAAAAAGTCATCACATTTAGATCTAAGATTGTTAATTGTTGAGTTCTGTACGGACAAAGAAAACAAATAACCGTCTGATAAATTATCCCTACTAATTACTTATTATTATAAACACCACATTATTATAATATACGAAGTAAATAATAAATCATTTGTATTATTATCTGCATTCTTGAAGTGTGAACGTAATAAATTGCTGGATACAAATAAATAAATATAATCGATAATTTTGCCGCCACCATGTCTGCAAACGTTTTTGTTTAATATTGATATGGTTCCGTTAGTATCTTTCGTGTGATTGATCGTTTTCTTGGTATTTTGTTGATTATATCAAGGTGAATTCTTTTGGAGTAAACTGATAAGCGATATGGAACGAAACGTGTTTGATTAAAATTGTTTTTGCATTCGCTTCAAATGTTTTTATTATCTGACTTCGATACTTGTTTTTATTAATTTTACTTATCATTCTTTTTTTCAACCGTGTTTGGAGATAATAAATGAAATAAGTAATCATACCTACTTACATATTTTTTTTCTTGACAATTTATCGTACATTAATTTTTAATTTGTATGGTGTAAAATGTACCTATTTAGTATTAACATTGTTTAATTATTAAAGAGCATAAAATACAATCTCAATCACTAACTATTTAATAAAGTAAACTAAACTAAAGTAAACGCTAAAAAATAAAGTAGGTAAACGCTAAGCCCACGACCGAGTTCATTCATATCGCCAAATATGGTTCGGAGATTGCTTTACAGATTTACCTAACAGCAAATATCCTAGATTAGCATCTAAAACAATGTACCAAATGGTAAAGTTAATAAACGGTGCACCCAGCTGCATAATAAAGTTAGTCAGCAGATCGGAACGTAAACAAACGTACACAAACAGTGTTCGCTTACCAAAACCGCGCGAATGTGCACCAACTATGTTGTTAGAATTTGTGAGTACTTCATACATGTTATGTTTTGTCTTTGCATACTGGATGTAATTTAAGTCTATGTGGATTTTTGCATTCAGATTTTTTCTTCTTGGTTATGTACGTAGGATATGTGGCTCGGAGAATAACATGTACTGCGCGAGAGATACATCAGCTTATCCATCTTAAAGGATTAATTATTTAACTTAATGTTGGTCATAAATTACTCATTTTTCACCTCAATGATCCATCGCACACAAAGGACCAAAGAATTTTGTGGTCGACAAAAAAACTGTAAACATCATTATTCAGTTTTTGGTTTTATCGAAATGGGCCACCGAACGTAACTTTCTTTTTTGTTACCCACAAATTGAGATCTCGATAAGCGAACAATATGAGGCAAAACAAAAGTCGACAACCTTTAAATGTTGCAACAGCTAAGTACCTGCCATTAACTTCCTATCGGCTTAAATCAGTCCCTTAGGTAAAGTGTCCGTAGCTTACAGAAGATAAAGAGCACCATATGACGGAACAGGAATTATTTATAAGGGTAATATAGCTGCATCCTTGTGCAAGCGTTTTATTGGCTGTTCACAGAATATTTAAAACTCTGTGTATGTTTTTTTCTGCTCTCTCGGTGTTAGATATCACAAATTGGATTTTACTGAATTCACATCTCTGCAATTTAATAATTTTTACTATAAAGAGTCATGAATTGGAGATAAAAATAAATACATGAATAAAGGAACCTTAGACCATAAAATGATCAGCGATCGATGATCATTTTAAGAATATTCTACCGCTAAGTATAATAACACGATGAAGCCCACATAAACATATGCAGATAATAATATAGCACATGACAGATGTTAGGAAGTGTTCAGTGAATGTGTAGGCCCGACATGTGCGAGGCTCTCAACCGTGAACTGATAGTCGAGTCTAATCACTTTCCTTGAGTATTGGGATATGCGTAATATCGCACAGCCATAAAGATAAAACGAGTAAGGAAACGGTTGATAAGTCTGCTGAAGAATATGCCAAAAAAGCTGCTATCGATGCAGGTTTTAGTCCTTTTGTGGTTGGCGTGTGAAATGTAACAAAAATAAAAGGATGTTTGTTTTTCTATTCATTGTTAAATTATATTTTAAAAGTAAATAGTTCAATTGTGATATTCAAAAAGCGGTCAGAGGTACTTATTATAATATAAAAACTGCTATAAGTATCCAATAAAATACCTGAATGCATGCTTCTTATAATTCTGACATGATGCTAACTAACTTGTTGATATAAATAATTAAAACTTTTAATAAGAAACAATTAGGATAATAACATTAAACTTTACTGAAGTCATAAAAGACTTGAAAGTGCTAATAAAATGAATTGAGCCTATTGATTTGCAGACGAAAGTTTGGATTATAAAACTTGAGTTTTATAACGAACATCGGTAATTCTTTCACTTGCCGAGTTAATGAGTGCATTGGACTCAATTGCTTGTTTTATAAACTTATAATTGCTTATCACGGGACAACTTTTAATTGTACACTAAAGAGGAAAACCGGTTCACTCGTAATAACTTCATTTGGATACTTACTTTTGAGCTACACGTTTACAAGTTTTACAGCTTTGCTGTATATTTATAATCAGCTTTTATTGAAAAACTTGATTAACTATGGTGTAATCGATGATATTAAACAATTTCTATTAAATTAATTTAACGCTAATGAATCATTTTCATCAACTAAACAGTACCTGTGACTACAGCAATATTAAATTAAGTATAAATTATGAAATCATAAGAAGTAAAGACGCAGAAGTTACTCGCGTTTTGACCTGATTTAAATCGATAAAATTATCTCAATCCCGACTGGTCAGATGACCTTGCTTCCATCGAAAGACGACCTTCTTAGAACCTACACAAAAAATATAACCAAACCAAAATGGATGGGAATTCCGATTGGTTTGACACTTAATCATGCTGCGTTGGTTTTTGTTTTTATTATAAACCTCTTTAGCTGGTAACTTGCTAGGACCTTGAAAGAACAATAAAGTGTTAGAAATAAAAGTTTTATGGTCGACGTGAATTATGTCCTTTTTTATTCGGAAATTTGTAGGCGTGAAGATGCCAGTTGAAATTACACGTCTATCAACCCGAAATTCATCTCTGGTAGGAGGAGATTCAGGACATCCGTTAAACACAGTAATTATTCAGATTTTTATAATATCTCCGTCCAACATCTTGATTGATTGTTAGGTGTCTGAATTGTGATTAATTATAAACTTCTCTCCAAATTTATTCTTCTGATGAATCATATATGTAATGAATCCTGTAATACTTTAAAAGTAAATGAAGCACAAATTGATGTAGATATTCTATATGTGTGGTTTTATAGCGCTATATCCAAACCCTTGTCATTGTTGTCAATGCATTCGATGCGCTGAGAGCCGCACGCCAGATAACGGTGTCGCACCGTGGCGTAAATAAATTTTACAATCTCGGATTATTACATTATCGACCGGGCTATCGTAGGGTCGAGCTGCCAGCGCCCACACGAGCGTGTCGACGCGCCCGTCAAATCACGACCTGCTCAAACGAAACCTTCGCGTAAAAACGAGAAGAAATTTCATACAAAAGTGCCTTTAATCTATCGTCGAGTCACGACAATTCCATAGAGCCGTCGCGGTCGCCCCAATCTGTCGGATACAGCAGTGTGGAGGGGAGGGGTAGGCTACCGCGTCTCTCGGCAACGACGCCGGTCCCTCGCCCGTCGCCGGCTCTGCGCCCAAGCGCTCAGTCTGTTGTCATCGGGCAATCAGATCGCACGTGTGTCACGATTTGTTGTACAGTTGTGCTCGAACTTTGTTGTGAAAAACTTGGTGTTTATCTTTGAGGAAAGTGATATATGCAGTGTTTGTGACGTTCAATCATAACTCATGTGGATTGTTAGTGCTCATACATTGGGAAAAAATATCTGATGGTTCTTTTCAATAATAACATGAAAATACATGGTAAAAATTTTTTTGCATGTGTTCAAGATTTGAATAAGTCCTGTCTTATTTGTATATCCCCATGATCTTGGCTTGCACGATGCACGACAGAAATTATACGTCTGACTATTAGAAATATAAAGTTTAAGAGGATTATAACTTCAGCGTGGGCTCATTTAAATATTCATAATATAAGCGTTGCATTTCATCCGGACCACCGAAATGGTCAAAACAATGGGAGACCTTGCTTCTCGGATGACATTGACTCTCCAAATGTTAATTCGAGTATGCGTGAACAATCGAACACGGTGGGCTTAGGAGAATAGAGGCTGTGTGTGACCCTGTTGCGCCTACGGGACCAGCCGCAGTGGGTGGACGGCATAGTTTTCGAACCGCCTAGAAAACGACAGTGGGTGTTTGAATGGAGCCAGTTAATAATAATGGTGAGATTTAATCACCACCATAGAGGTTACACAATAAAGCTACAAAAGCATGTCCGCGGTTCGAGTCGTAGAAATCCTTTGAATTAACACATAAATAGTTACTAACATATTGCTTTTGAGCAATTCAATTTAGGTAGACTAGATACTAATCCTATTAATGACGATGCTTTATACTTTATAGTATTCGGAATGTTTTTACCTTGGCACGGTCTAGGAGCCGGAAAATGCCATGAATCCTTACAATCTCGTTCATCCTGTTAGTCAAATATTTTGCACATGTCGCTAGCAGACATCAGATGTCGCCTGACAAAAAACAGAACACTAGAGCGGCACATGTTGCGGATCAAATTCAGGGCAAAACTATCTCACAAGACACTCGTAGGGCCGGTCAAGATCCACTCGACCGGGTTTAAAATAGACAAGACGCTACCCAAATGTTTACTTAAACTTCAAAGAAATGGACATAAAAATATAGGCCTAAATATAAATGAGCGTGCAATGGAATTTAATTAAATAATAATTACGTTAACCCTGTTATTACGGACGCATCTGGTGTGAATGATGAATGCGTTCGTCAAATAAAAAAGATTTATTCGAGAGATCTGCGCGGGCGCGGGCGGCACGTGGGTCGGCAGATGCGCATCGCACTGCAACAAAGGATGAACTTTTAATCTTACACAATCTCTTTTACCCGCAGCTGAATTTACAATTTCTTTACGCTACTTCAAGGAATTGGCAGCTGCGGATTTGAACATTGAGATAAAAACGCTTTGAACGTAATCAATAGTAAATATGAATTAGAATTTAAAATTCAATAGGTTTTTAGAAAACGTGGCACCCGTGCGTTGTAATATAAGAGGTCAAGTCCGGCATACGGAGTTTTTCTTAAGATTTTATCTCAAGAACCTGTAGATCGATACCTTTTAAGGTAGCTTGCTCCTGTACGGTATTGACAACTGCGGGATGCTTTACATCAATATATGTCTCCGATATCTATCCACTCTCTACAAGTTTTCCTTCAGTTTCTTAACCGCAACGGAATTCATTCATAAATTAAGTTAATTTATTTAAACTATATGTATAAGGTACATTAATGCAGATAAAAACAATACCCACGTTTTCAATAAAGTTGTTATTTCCTTATGCAGAACTTAAATATACTAAATAAGTTTCTTGACTTGAACATATTGACTAGTTTCATCATACCAGGAATTTTGCAACGAACAAAGAATCAATTTTCTAAATTATCGGCAAACGCCTTTAGACACGTAGCTCATACAGTCTACCTTCTCGTTAATTTACGCGTGTACACTGCCCAATACATAGGAATAATTCAAAGTAAATAACTTATTTTATAAACTACAGTTATAAATACAGCTGCTTCGCAGAAGCAGTGAGCAATTTGATCATGTTTAATGATTGTAATAAGTCGATTTGTGAATAACAATGCACCAATTACGGGGAGAGATGTTTTAACAACCCCGTGATTATTTATAAAGCTCAAAAAATAACCCAATCACAAAGTGAGGCACGTTCCCGCCACCTGTCTGACAGCTGTGGGGATTTATAACTGACAGATACAAAATTTCCCCTCAAGGATACCATAAACGTGCAGCTGAGCTTAAGGAAATGGGTGGACAATTTGGGTAAACAACTCCGATTCGAGTGTAGATTGATTTTTTGCGACCGTGAACAATTTGTGTCGTATTGTTGTTCAGCTTGTTGAGGCGTTGAGCGGAAGTTTGAGAACTTTGTAGGTTTTATTATAGAATAGATAATTTATAACTAAATAACCGCTGACTACTGGTCTTAATTTATTTGTTTGAAGATAAGAATAAATAATCGTTTGTTGCATTTTTGTTGGAATGTCCATCATTTAAAATGATTATTATCGTGATAAATTTCTGAAATGGTATCTTATAGTAATAAAAAAACAAAAATAACATTTTCACACTGTTTGTAACGATATCGTATAATTTATTGTAATTCACGACCATTGGCTGTGATTTAACGGTCTCGACACAGCGTCTGAGAGGAAATATGGCTGAAAATATATCGCCCTTACTCTGAACTTGTACTAAAATAGTTAAGCTACGCCTTCCATTTCTCTAGGACCATTACGACATCCTGTGCGTACGGCGTTGGCTGAAATACGTGCCCATTATACTTTTTCAACGAAATAAATACATAATTTAAAAATTAACATCGAAAATTAGGAAATACCACTTAAGAAAATAGCTTCAAAAACCCATAGTTCTATTTAAAAGCTATAGCTTTTTGTGCATTGTCATATAACGTTTCAATTGCACATTGATATTATTACCAAATTGATTCAATATTTATCTAAACTAAAATTTAGCTTTCGTGTTTACAAGTCACTTATGATTACAATCGAGTACGTAACATCAACGTGTCTTATCTATCCGCCGTCATAACTGAAAGTTGTTCAATAATTGTATTATGCCGCCAAAAGTAATTTAGTCCACAGATACAATATTGCTATTATATCGCATGACTCGCATTGTCGCTTGACGAGGGGCGCCCCTGGTGGCACTGCATCGTTAATCATTCTTTTCTTCACAAACAAATTTCCAATATTCAATTCCCGCGGCCACAATCATTACAAAATCTGCCTGATAAATGGAACGGGTTAATTACCCCGTTCGTGACGTGACGTCCCGTGTTATATTGGAAACAGTTCAGCTTTACCTGTGATGTATCTCTCCTAATATCCTGCGAGCGGACGTGAAATATTTTTTTGCTTGAACTTCTCAACTTTCTCACATATTTGCTGTTTTTGTTACACTATTTGTTAAGAGTTAATTAGCTTCTGGCGGAACATGTGGCGCAGATGTTGCGTTTTTTAATATCCGATTCTTCGTGTTTTATTTCTATGCTTTTTCCGCGCTTTGATCAAAAATAACTGTCCCACAAACACGTCAGAGTTATCGTATGGTGACAAGTTTTATCTCGTATCAGTTATCAATCTTGTAAGCAAATATAGTGTAAGCAAATAGATGTCCGTTACGCGCCACAAAATAACGATTTATTTTAAAAACATAACAGAAAGTTTGAGTTCAAATGTTTTACAATCTTGGCTCAGGTTTCATTGCGTTGTTAGGTTTAATAGGTGTAAGATAACTTCTCGGGCATAATGCCAAATTCTATAACATCTTAAGCTCGGGTTACGTGAGCGAGATGCATGTGATACATGTCCTAGTGACTGCAAAGTATTACGCGAGCATTCATGTCAGCGAAGCATACGTTATGATAGTTTGTGTTCTATATATGTAGTGTGTGTTGGAATTGTGATGCGCTAGACGGATATTGCAACAATGTGTCTATTATGGAATGCCGTTTATTATTATTCATAATGTCCTTTAACTTTTTGATGTGAAACTTCTTGAGGCGCGTTGGGAGTAAGATTTCAAGGTCGTCCTGGCAATACCGTCACGTCATGGAGTAAGGCGACGATTTTGGTAACTTAGAATCTTGCCAAAGAAGATTCACTCTGACACGTGTGGTCGGCATACAGGCTGTTTTCACTGTGTAGAATCAAAATTAATTGAAAATTTACTCAAAATAGGTATCTGTCAGGTGGTGGTGTCCTTATTTAAAGATAATTTAATGTTGGAGATGATTGTAGGCTTCCTCGAAAGTTGGACGTTTTAGGTGAAGATAATGATCGGACTGTCAAATCACAACTCGATGTGTCACTGCCGCCATATTTATCAGGCGGATTCGTGTTGACAGTATTGACACATGTCAGAACGTTTCGGGCACGTGGATTTAACACGAATTATTTTGTATTTTTGAAGTAAAACTTCTTTAGGCGCGACTAGGGAGTAACTCAGATTTTTTTTCTGACGGAAGTAACGCTTACTATAGTCTGCGTAGTTTCCGCCATTTAAAAATAATAATTCTGATTGGTTGTAAGTATATGTCATATACTACACGCTTCTTGACTTATACGCCAGCTAGTGGCAAATATCATAATCAATTAGGATTATTTATTTTCAAATTTTCAAACGGATCAATTGTGAATAGCAAAGTGAATGAAAAATTCAACAGTTTTAAAAACATTATTTTAAATTGCAAAATTTTTTGAAAATCTCTAAATATACTTGTTTATTTATTACTTTTAAAATAAGTAAATTAAAAATAAAAATAAACATGTTGCGGATTATAATCAATCTATTTTAAATATTGCTTAAGACAAAGTAGTATCCATAGCAACAGATATGTATATAGGTTGTCATTCAGTTGAACAAGAAGCATATTATGTACGCCAACAATTTCATAAAATGTCAGTTATTGATACAGGAGGATCGCCTTATGAAATCATATTAGTTCTTACCAAATTTTACATTATTACAACCAATATTGATGTATCTGATGGCTTAGCCAACGGTTGTGTTGGAAAGTTAGTGTATATTGAACGTGATGACAGTGATAACATCATACGCTTATGGCTTGAGTTTCCTGGTAAGATAGGAGAGAAAATTAGGAAAAAAGCTGCCCATCATATTCAAACTCTAAACATTAGGTAGTAGAACAGCAGTCCCAATTTTACGAAGATCGTCATCTGAACCAATGAATAGAAATAAGACAATATTTGCAAAGAGAAATCACTTTCCATTAGTATCTGCTTGTGCGCTTACAATACATAAGTCTCAAGGTGGTACTTTTGATCAAATCGTTTATGAATACAATAAAAGTCACAGTCAGCAGCTGTTATATGTAGCATTATCACGAGTAACTGATATAAATGGATTGTTCATTGTCTCAAACACCGATGACAACAAATTTTATCATGGAAGAAAGCGTCCAGGGGGAATAGTTGATTTACAGTGTGAATTTGAAAGACTTTCAAATTCTCGCCTAATAACACAACAGGAAGAATTATATAACCTTGTAAATGAGAGTAACATTACACTATTTTCCTTCAACTGCCAAAGTTTACGTGCTCATGTTTCTGATCTGAATGATAAAGTATTAAAAAGGTCCACATTGCTGTTATTTTCCGAAACTTGGATGAAAAATGACGAACAAATTCTTATTGAAAATTTTTATTGCGTTACCCAATACAAACGACCCAACTCAACTGCTGGTGGAGTAGCTGTATATCATTCATCTACAGATACACTGAACAATGTAACACCAATTCAAAATAATTTGGAAAATCCAAAAGTGCACGCCTCATAATTTTTTTTAATAAATATTTATTAATTATTATTTTTGTTTATTTAATAACAATTAAACCACATCGAATCAGACCCTGAAAAATGAAAGGGTTCTATTCCTGAGCATACTCAAGCGTAAGAGAAAAAAAAAGACTCGATTAGTAAAGTATTTCGGTCGCTATCGTGTTAACAAGAAAAAGGATCCGCACATACAGACACACGGACGTCCAAGACAGAACTTTTTTAAACTGTTTTTTAACTAGTTTAAATAACAAAAATGACATCAAAAATATCATGAACGTTAAAAATAGTGTTTTTTCTTAATATGTGTGTGTATGTATTATCTTACAAGTGCAATGTATGATACATAAAGACATTTTAAGTTTGAAAAATCAGATGTTTTGCGCGAAGTGACTGTAGTACCCACCTCAACGCTTCGCTTATGAGGCGTGCAATATTTCACCAACTATATTATCACAAATTTCCGATGAGGTTTCACAAATTGGTGACATCGCCTTGGTTCGATGTGTTAATATGAATGACCAACCTGTGATTATCGTTGTTATTTATATTTCTACAAATACTAGCCTGACAAATATCATAAAATTTATTCATCAGCAATTACTTCACTTCACAATTGAAGGTTCTCGACTTTTAAATAGTAATTATCATGAATTACCGATGATTCTAACTGGAGATTTTAATGTTAATTTTCGCTCTCAGGAATCTCAGCCGTTAATTGATTTTTTAGAAGAAAAATTTGATTTATCTATGAATACTTCTCGACTTCATTCAACAACGCGTTTCGGTACAACGATAGATGCTGTATTTTCAAGAAAAGTAGCAAATTTAGAGAGTAAAATTTATGTTTCACATTATAGTTACCACAAACCTATAATTTCGTACGTAAGAAATTATGATGACATTCAATTACCTGTTTCGAATGAATAATATTAATATAACATTTAAATAATCTTTGTAAAGCACATGAATAATAAATATAATTAAATTATAATATAATATTTATTTATTTAAGTTAATATTTAATCATTTCAGTGATATATGTCGTCAACGCCAAAGAAGTTTTACTTCAATCGCGCGTAAAGGTTACACGCACACACTTTTTTTGTATGGGTTTTAACAGTTTTTCTATCACGTTCTGTTTCTATCGAATCTGTTATAGCTGTCACTACCGCTATTACTACTAATATGTAGTTAGGATGTAATAATTTTAATAAATTGAAATTCGAAATACCTTAAAAAGTAAAATAATCATTTCGCTATCAATGCTTTGTCACCTCAGCTATAACATTATACCGTGTGACTTCAACATCGTTGTAACAATGTGTAATGTGTAGTTCAATACAATATATGTCAAACTATCTTCTTATTTTGTTGCACCGTGCACGTATCAAGTTCGACCCATATAGCTAACATTAGTCAAGGTTCCCATTTACGATAACTGGTACTCACTAATCTCGCCATATACGTTCACAATTAGCTGTCATACATTTTCTTTGTGCTGTGACTGTTTAATTGTACAGCTTTGCTTTCCTTTTGTTTGATAAACACATGGTTGTTGGACGCTTGACGGATTGATGACTCGAGTTTTTGTTGCAAATATGAATGCGGATGTGCTGAATGATTGTAATTATCTTGTTAAATGTTCGTCTTATCGTTAGTTTATTTCCTTATTCGCGTAGTAGTACGCTACAAGGTTCAAAAGGCATCTTTATTAAGCCGGATTTGCGCTACATAATCTTAAGTAATAAAAAAAGAGAAAATTTCTAAAATACTCCCAACCCCTGAACCGCGAAATTGTTGATGCGCGTTATTTACGGTTTATTATGAAATCTAGATAAATGTCCGCCGTTTGTAAAGACCGCAGATTTCTGGGTATTTTAAAAAAGCTTAGATGAAAGTATCCGATTGTCCTTAACTCGGACATTATCAGACAATAACTTCGCTCCAGGCTCGCCAAACCCGTTACACCAGGTGAGGCGAAATCCTCAGCGATTTGTCAGGCGAATAACAATAAATCAGAGGAATACTTAATTTAAATGAGAAAAACGTTTAAAAAAGTATCACCGGTAGGCACGGTAGCGATGCGCCTCAGATAAAATATAAAATATTTTGTCATTAACGAGGATGTTTAAATGTGCATTAAGTTTCGTGAACGTCTTCGTCTTTGTAATTATGACGGTGGCGTTATTTATTTCATTAATTTATTATCATGCTTATTTGAGTAACGGTTGCAAAAATTTTAATGGTTTTTATGGTAACTGTGTTCTGAAATCACCATTTTGAAATGTATTTTTGTTAAACGACCCACCGTTTCTTAATTTATATTACAAATTATGGTTTTTATCTAAATTCTTATATAGCCCACGCATGTAGACAAATGATAATAACCTATTTTTGAATAGTAATTACGCAATTAATGCTAATTTATACGTCAGATAATGTCAGGTTTGACCGCCGCTCACAGCAGCATGGTCACATCATGCTATCTATCATGCATGCCCCGATGCACGCGTTATTTCAATGAACGTATACACGTTACATGTTAAAACTTAAATTGAGATATTGTACACGAATATATCAGTTACCCGTGAATGATCAATCAATTAGCTATTAATAGTTCAATTAAGCTTTTATTCCATGGAATAAACGCTATCGGTTAGCTTGATGATAATTTACGCACAATGCATAATGAAATAAGTTTCATTATGCATTGTGCGTAAATTATCACCTAATAGTACCTAAGGGTACTATTTACAATAAATGAAATAGAAACGTGAATCACAACACTAAGTGATAGTATAATAAAGATAACAAATGCTCAACATTAACATTACATTTTATTATAAGCCTTCGTTGTTACAATAAACATTTAGAAAGTAAATGTAAATAATATCACGTACCGCTAGCATAGAATATGAATTCTAGCAACTTTATTAATTCGAGTAGGCAATTTCGTATCCATAATTAGAAGTTATACGATCGCCGTATAATTTGTTTAAGAGAGGAAACCACATAATGACCGTTCACAAAATAAGAACGTCAAGAAAGATCGTTAAATGTTAACAAGAATATTAATTTAAACATGGCTATAATATTATTCACATAATAATCTATTTAAAATGGGATAGAAGTACAATAGAAGCCCGCCGCTGCCTATCCAATCAATCAAACGCGTGTACTATAGATACAGTTAACTAGCCGCCTCCGACCAATCAAGGTTTTTGTTTAATGTCAACGTCCGCTTGATAATCTGCTAAATCAGCTGATTGAATAGACTCGCGCCGTAGACGCGCAATCAAAGCAAATAAAAATCATATTAATCACAACGTTGTACAATCGAATGTGTAAGCGAAAGTTTTTTGCCCGTCCGATCTTTTTGCATGATACGCAATTACGGCTAACGACTGTAATATGGGTCCAATACAATTTATACCGAGCGACTATTGAACATGGTCCGGATGTTAACGGTACAATAGTTTAGCTTTCTAAATCGATTCAACGTGAGATTTTTGGAGAATTCACACACGTTTTAATCGCTAACTGATCAAAGGAACAATAATGAATATAATGTTGCTAAAATCTGCAAATCATACCTACGTATAGAATTTCCAGACATCGACGCCCGAATGTTAAACAAACGAGTGCAAGTGGAATATGTACTATCTCGTGTTAAGTTTAAATTAGCGCTTCAATTTACTCGAAAGCGCTAACGAGTCAATATCGGAGGGAACGCGGACACGCAAAGATTGCCTCTTCGTTAGCGAAAAACACTCAGTCCGGGGCCTTTTTTTACGTTTTTTTTAGGTTATAAAGATCTTGTCGAGTACGACCTCACGTACAACGCTCAATAAAACAAAGGAATCCTCGCCGAGAACAAGAGATTGTTTAAATAACTGTCAAAGCTATCATCCTTTTGTCAGTGAAAAATCTCGTTAAAATTGCGACGAATGCACAAAAAGAATAACTGGCATTCATTTAAAACTGTCCGACTGAAGATAAAATAAAGGTTCTTTTCAACTCGCGCTCTCGAAATGCAAACGAGTCGGGTGAGATTGGCAAAATTCTGGCAACTGTGCCGCTCAATGTGCCCGATGAGTTGTTACAGAATTAAATCGAAAATATTCACGTATCGATTTTGCGCTGCGGCTTACAAGCCCGTGTGAACGGACCAGAATTTCAATCGTTCCAGTAATGTAATGTAAATTTTGAAACACTGATTAAGAAACAGAAGATAACATGTATCGGTTTTTTATTTCAACTTTGTGTACTTGAAAGTGCATATTAAGTCCTTTCGTGGCCTTCACTTAGTGGCTATTCCAAAGAATATGATGAGATTTTGTAAAAGGCTGCCTATGAATATTGTATTGAGTAAACATTTTTTTACTACTGTATCAATGTCAATTATTAACACGGTCCAGGTCACTGGTAATTGTAACTGAGTGGTTTGAATTTTCACATTCAGTTTGTTAATGAGCGTATTTACAATTCTACAACCTCAGGCTAAACTACTCAAAAGCTATCAGAAGTCCACGCTTTCACTGGTGATGAATGACCCTAGTTTCCATCCTTTGGCTCGTGACGTGACATCGACCCACACAAATCTTTTCCCTTTCATCGCTCTCTCTGTCTTTATTTACATGAAATTTAAAACCCTCTCGTTAAGGTGTCAGAGTAATGGTGATCACGACGTGTCTGAATTTACGGCTCTCGGTTTTAACTCGGCAGAATCAATGTCAAGATTCATAGCCCGCAATTCTGGCGTCAGTTTATGATATAGCAGTTAAACAATTAGAGGCATTAGAATGATCTGTTATTATGGTTGGTATTTTACAAGCCTCGGGGATATGAAATTAATAAATCTTTTCATAGCCGCTTTCACTGGGGTCAGGCATTGTTTGGTCGTCAACATTGTGCTGCTGTTAATTTACGCTATCGGCTGCAGATTTCTCAGTTGATATATGGCCGTCGATAGCGGTTGTCTCATTAGTGTTTGCCGATATCAGCTTTTTGTAATACATTTAATTGCTTGAACAAAAAGTTATCGTGTACCCTCGCAAGAACATGTTGTTTAAAGGTGACATTATCAGCTTACTTCGTTTATTAATATTTTCTTGAGCTACGACGCTATACGCCTCTTTCTAGTCGATAATTTGTCTTTTTCATCCCATGTATTTGGTATAGGCAGGCTGAATAATTTATTTACAACAGCAAACTAGGTAGAAATTTGTTACTACTCCCACAGATTGTAAATTAAAATTACTTTAATAATCAAGTACCTACTTTAAAAGCATGGAAAGTTGGTTTACTCTGAACAATAAAATTTTCAGTACACACATAAGTTTGTAACAATATTTTATATTTTATTTTACAACTAGCACATTCCTTATCTAAGTATTTTTGAGAGCTCATCTTTATCTTCAGATAGGGGTATTTGACCTGATTATCCAGAAATATCTTCTATTCATCTTAGTATCTAGAATATATTGAAAAATAAACATTATTTTTATTTCTCTTGATGATAACTGAATTTGAACGTTTTAAACTGCCGTAGTACAGTCGTAAGTGTTTTGTGTTATTTCATTTGTAAGCAAACTTTTAATTGGCTTTTAGATTCTCCACCGAGGCACGGTAATTAGCCGAGTGCATGAACTGTGACTTTTTGTTACTCTTTTTTTACTGTCTACAATTATGTCCTTCAAAACACTTTTAGTAGTATTGTTGAGAAATGCGTCTGCAATGACGGATGTACTGACACACTTATTTAGCAACCAAACCCACTTCGTTTCTTTAAAAAGTAACTATTTACCTAAAAATCCTTTTATGACTAAACAAGCGAATGGACAGGCCTTTCGTAATGACACATCATGATTATTCGATTGCTAAACTCTATAGGATCCTATTTGAGTAGTCCTTATCTTTCAATCACCATCACTTGAATATTCCATTTCACATTTCTCAAATTTTTAGGAATGCAGTAACAGGACAGTCGCTGTAGTAATCCTTAACTCGTATTCTAGAATTGTTTAATTTAAAATTAATGAGAATATTATATCATGTTTTAAACACACGTTCAGATTACATGTAATGATGCAAAATAATATGGTCAAGTGATGGTTGTTTCCATGATATTACGAGAACGGTACCTTATTTGGCTGCGTCGAGTTCAATGCATAACATATTTCTTCATTGCAACCATTACCACCGGACAACTTCGCAATTCGTCTTAATCATTTAAATCTTTTCTTTAAACTAAAAAAGCGTCACAATTTGTAAGAGTATAACACATCCTCGCATATTATCGATGGAAAAACATCCTAAGCGGGACAACATTTCGTATAGCTATTGCATATTTTTGACGTTAAACAATTCACCATTCCTTGATGTTCTAATTTTGATGTTTTATAAATTTACCAAAATACGTTTAGTTATTTATTATCTTTATACATTAGATTAATACAATTGACTGCACCGTACACTAAACTAAAACAAACTCTGTTTTACTTTGTAATAACATAAAGTATATTTCTGTTATTGTTTTATTTAGCTTCAAGTTTAAACAGCATTACGATGATTGTTTGGTTTGATTGCTGTTTCTGTCGGCGTGTGAAAATAGTTTGTTCATTGGATTCAGTTTAACTGTTATTTGCTTAACTTGTTTGTGGCGCGGTGACGCGTATTGTTTGTTCTTTCATTTGACATGCGTTTACTAGGGTTGCCAAAAGCTTTTTTTTATTAGTTTTATTTACTTAAAAAAATTCTGCGTTGTAACTTGGTAGGTCAAAAATATATTTTTTTTTTATTTTCTATCGGTATAGATTTATGTTTCTATTATTGTAAAATTTAGGTTTAATTTTTAGGTAGATAAATAGATTTTCACTTTTTTCAAATTGCAATGATCCCTACTGACGTATACGTTTTTTTACATGCATTTTTATTGTTATAACTGTGTTTAAAAATAGTTTCAATAAACTATGCATATACCTGACAGCCCTCATGTTTACACTAGAGCTAACGCATTCTGTATTCGATGTAAACATTCATAAAGATTTCCAAACCAATGCACTATGAATATGATTGGTAAAATAGCTTCCTGTTTCTTTAACTGTTGATCAAACAAGTCCTTCAATTTTGAATTGTTTAGTCTAGCCTCGAGTGCCACTCTCGTACTAATTTTAACTGCATGAGTGTTCTTTAAAATTTGGGATTTTGTGTACAAACCTTCGGCCATTATTAATGCAGTTAGTGTTATGAAATACCTTTGATTTATGGCACGATTCGTTTGTTTAGTGGAATGCGTTTTTTTGTTTTACAAAAGAGCACTTTGATTGCGCTTATTACGATTCTAAATTAATACACTGTTTCAATATAGTGGTTTCATAATTTGCTTCATACTGTAGGAATTATTTTAACATATTATGGTCTTGAACAAATCAGATAAGAATGTTGCAAAATTACGTTATGTGAAGATTACGTTATCGTCTTAAAAATATTACAATCAGTTTCAAACCTTAAAACTATATTTTATAGTAACATCTATAGTAGATTATATTATGTCGTCAATTGTTTATATTACCCACATACCTAAGGGCAAAATAATGATACAACTCTTACGATTTCCTGGTTAGTTTCTATGTATTATTGTTGCAATATTATTCACAATGATAGAAATACCAAGGCATGGGTGTTATGTCAGCAAATCATCTGAAGTTAATGTTGAAATGTCACTTTCTTCATTTGTAAGTTTCTTGCCATTTAGGTACGTCGAAAATTTTTAAATATAAATAATAGACCGGGAGATACTGACACAAAATTTCGAGTCATTTGTAACAGGATGGCGGTTCTACAGGGGTCTTAGTACGCAATGATAAAAAGAAAAATGATGGTGTGATCGCTGGTATCGGTGGTTTAGTCGCGTGGGCGTTAGCCGAACTCGTCGGAAAAATAGCGAAAGTCAAACGATTTGTAACACAAAAATTTTAGTATTTACCGATAGCCCATAAAAAAGAAGTAGGCGGTAGTGTCATGCCATACTTTTCCGGTGTGACTTACAGCCCGCCATACCGACGCGAATATGTTGATTTAAATAAAACAATTATTCAACCATTTGTACCAGGCTAACTTTTGCACAGGTAACCATCGTCGTGCAGCCATTTACGAAAATCGCCATGCCATACTTTTCGGACGATTCCAAATGGTCGCCATACCGCCGAAAATCTGCAAAAAAAATTTATTTCGCCAAACTTTTTGTACCAGTATTGCATTTGGATTTTTGGAGAGTATTTGATAAAATGTGACCATTATTATATTTGCCATACTTCTAGTAGGGGGAAAAAGTGCTGTCATACTTGAAAAATTAATTTAGTATTAATTTATATAAGTGAAGATTTCCAACACCTAGATCTTTGAAATTTTGTATTTATATTCTTTGATCCTCAAACTTCCAGGAAAAATAAGTGCCATACTGTTACAAATCGTTTGACTTTCGCTATTTTCCGACGAGTTCGACTAACGCCCACGCGACTAAGCCGCCGGTACCAGCGTTCACACCATCATTTTTCTTTTTGTCATTGCGTACTAAGAACCCTGTAGAACCGCCATCCTGTTACAAATGACTCGAAATTTTGTGTCAGTATCTCCCGGTCTATAAGAAATCGTCGTATTATACACGCGAATATAATTGCATTTAATATTTGTAAATGACGTATCCATTCGTATGAGTGACATGCAATTTAAGGGTAATTGTTTTCTTTAATTTCGTGTTGTCAATACATAATGCTGTGTAATTTAATGGTTATTAAATATTTCGTCTTTATTAAGCGAAAATCTTAACTAACAATATGTACTAGCTTCTGTGTAATGTATTATACCAAATTATAATAAAAATTGAAGGAAGTATGCGGAAAAATATACATAAACCTAAAACTAACTGTTAACTTCCAAATTATTTTTGATCATAAGTCATAACCATACAGGAATAGGCATGACGACAGTATCCATAAATGATCGTATTAGTGTTTTTAAGGGAAAATGTATAATAGATAAATTACATATAGTGACTTAGAAATCTTAAAAACATTAGGATTAATGAGATTATCAATAAAGTAAAACATTGAAATACTGCAGTTGGCCATTTTGACTAAAACACGCGTGACGTCACGCTTAAGTAAACAACTCACGTCAGATGTTTTTTGTTGTTATGAATATGTTGAGAATACGCATTTTTATTTATTTTCTATTGTTTCACGTATGCTTTATCGACTCAGAACAGAAATATAATTGCGAATTCACGAATACATGGTTCGGGGTTCTCCGCGCCAACTTTATACAATCATTTCTTATTATTTTCTCGCTTGAAATAATTACTAACACATTTCTGAGCATTATTTTTATGTGGATTCACACTGCAATACTGCACACCACTTATAAACTTTGAAATTCGTTTCTATAACACATATTAAATAAATATTTTTTTAATTTTCTTCGCAATGCGTACAAATAATTACGAATTTACCAAAGTGTGACGTCACGCCTACGCCATGACACCTGCGAGCTGTTTTGGCACAGATAATAAATATTTTTTGGAAAATGGCTTTTATCTTCGTTAAATTTAAGTATATTACCGAAATATAGGGTTTTTCTTGTATAGTAAACGTATACACACATTATGGAAGAGGATTTCAAAATCTTTCGTCATGCCTATTGTTTTTAATACACTTTTACCGCTGACTCACAATTTAATATTCCAGAATACTAAAGGTAACACTAACAAGATATAAAATCTTTAACCCTGTTACGAGGTAGTTTGCTGTAAGTTGAGAAGGCTTTTATAGAAAATTAGCCCACAGCGGCAGGTGATTAGGGTCGCTTGGAAACATTACTCGAACAACGTATAACATATGGCCCGTAATCTTTTTATAATTAAAATGTACATGACGATCGTGCGGCTCAGTGATTTCTCTCAGTTATTGAAATTAATCGCGAATAAATTAAGCATTTAATTCTGTAAAGAATTTCGCCGCGATACAGATGTTTTGTGTTCATCTTATCATATTGCACGCCTCATAAGCGAAGCGTTGAGGTGGGTACTACTGTCACTTCGCGCAAAACATCTGATTTTTCAAACTTAAAATGTCTTTATGTATCATACATTGCACTTGTAAGATAATACATACACACACATATTAAGAAAAAACACTATTTTTAACGTTCATGATATTTTTGATGTCATTTTTGTTATTTAAACTAGTTAAAAAACAGTTTAAAAAAGTTTTGTCTTGGACGTCCGTGTGTCTGTATGTGCGGATCCTTTTTCTTGTTAACACGATAGCGACCGAAATACTTTACTAATCGAGTCTTTTTTTTTCTCTTACGCTTGAGTATGCTCAGGAATAGAACCCTTTCATTTTTCAGGGTCTGATTCGATGTGGTTTAATTGTTATTAAATAAACAAAAATAATAATTAATAAATAATTATTAAAAAAAATTATGAGGCGTGCACTTTTGGATTTTCCAAATTATTTTTATATGTAGACGGGTATTATTGTAACGTTTGGTACAAAATTGCAATTCTAACAATTCAATTTTAAATGAAAACAAAATCCGAATCGACGGAAAAACGGATTGTGCTAATTGATTTGTCACGAATGGACAAAATTTTAAATTCAAATCAAGTTAACACACTAGTGTTAAATATGCAAAAAATATTCAAATTAGCGGGGTTATGTAATGTGTATATTTTAGTTTATGCTACGTAAAGGCTAATAGATTTTGACCAGGTTCGGTATTGCAGTTATTTTGTTTTGGTTTCCGTGAAATTTATCGTCACGAATTCTATTATAGTGGACCCATAAATTATCGTTAAGTGCAAATGGATAAATCATAACGTCACTAAATAGTGTTGTCGCAGTTATCTGACAAAGGTTTGGAAATGCTACAAATTTAGATTAATGATTTTATGGATATGAGGGTAATATTTCAAGAAATGTAACAACTTTGTGTGTTGGTGGCAAGTCATATATTTTACTTTGATGTGTTTTTTATCTGTGACTCGGCTTTAATTGATTCATTAGTGCCTTATAAGTAAGCTGAGCTGAATCAAAAATGTCAGAAGGAATTGTGTATCTTAGATCTGACTGTTTATTTTATTCTTAATGGAGTGTCAATTCTTAAAAAACTAACGTGTTTATTTTCTTTTCTGTAAAATGTAATAAATATATTTAAAAAAAATTGCCATGCTTTTTTATCTCGCAAACGTCGAATATATCAAGGAATTTAAAAATACCAAATAAATACAATTTAAATATAAATTAGTATCAGCTGAGGCAAATAATAACAAAATTATTCACAAACACGTTAAAGGTCATCAATAAATAAATCGCGTTTTCACATTTCTCGTATCGTAAGTGAAAATAACATGTAGTGTTTCTTGCACTTTGCACGTACCCTTTTCACTAAATTGAAGGTGGCATTTGGCACTTTTTATCGACAAAGTACGTACGTGGGGTCCGCAAAGTAATACGATTGTTATTCCAACGTTATCGGCTACTTATCAGTGAATACTGTTTCGTGTAGTTTCTTTCAATTGTTATCGGTAAGCGTTATATTTTTATTACCCAGAATTGTACCTAAATGAAAGTTAGTAGTACATCATTATTGGATATGCGAATTGAATGGGTTTTGAAAAGGTGATTAGAATGTAGCGTAGAAATATTCTTGTCGATACACAATTTCATTCTTCCTAAATTCCTACTAAAAGTAAAAGTCTACACGTCTAGGTCTGTAAGTTCAATAGATATAATATGAACCCTATATGCTACGTTATTACATTAGAAATTGAGAAATGTGCACAAAAACTGCACCACAATTAAGATGTAGATTGCGATATCCATTACAGGGATGTGCTTAAGCACCCCGTTGTAATTACCAACAGACAGACAGATGTGAATTAAGAATTACTCCCAAACGTACGAAATGTATTTCGGGGTTCACGGATGAACCAACTTAATAGCTACTTTATTTGAGAACACTTTTAGGGTTTGGGTAATTCAATGTTTTATCTAGTAGAACACATTGTTGGCAAGAGTGGTTAAAATGGATGTATGTTATATTATTAAATGTAACGGACGTGAAATGGTAAACGAGGAAAATTTATTTTGTGAAACTGTGCTCCCAACAGTAATAATAATCTATCAGCTATCCAATGGAAGGTATGTTTTCATAATACTTCAAGAATAATATAAATGTTCACCGTAAATCTTAGCCGTTATACAAACTAGTACTTAGTAGATAATTCTGTTTACCATTAATAACAGCGACGAAATGACTCTTGACCTTGTTTTCGTTTGCCAACCGCTTTGGACGATTTCCGATGGATAACTAAAAGCCAAACATCCAAACATTACTCGTTCGCTTTATACAAATACTCACTCGGTACCTAGCATCATTTGTTGTTTGTATAATCAACCGCCAGCAAAAGCAAACCGACAAAACACTCGTAGCACACCCTGCTTTGTTGCCTTGTTATTAAAATCCTTTAGTCAATCTTCGACAAACAATTATATCAGCAAATTCAAAACTTTGACAAGTCACGATACGGTTATGTTAAACGATCGTACTGCACGCAAATATAACAATAAGTTACAATAATAACTACTGTGCCGTCAAGGATAATCACCGATTGCCTTATAGGGAGACCGTAATTGGAACAAATTCTTAAGCACTCCCGTAAAAGACGTATTATAGCCAATGTTACAAACACATTTTCCTTATAAAGATTCTTTTAACAGCTTTATATTCAAACACACTTGCAATTAATCGATGCAAGCCAATACCATCAAGGGATATACAAACAAGGCAAGAAGAATTGTGCTAATATAATAATTTGTTCATCAGGTCGACGCTAAATCGGAAAGACATTAACAATGACGATTGATAGAGCTGGTCGGCCTCCAGCGCCGCGGCGGACATCTACGTATAGAAGCTACGATGAACTCGGCATAATTGATAGAGGAAAACCTCTAAGGTACCGTCATGGAGGCATTGAAGACCTCTCTGGGTTGGAATCGAACAGAGCCCACAGAACATATAACACGCAAGATCTTGACGACATTACTGTTATTAGTTCTGAAGAAATACAAAGACCGAAAAGAAAAACAATGGAAGGACTTGCGATTGGGTTTAGAAGAACTTTTTCAGTACGGAGTAGAAGAGAAGAACCCGAAGGTATTCCAATGGATACATTCAAGGTGAACGGAGAAGAAAGTTTCGCAACTGTGAGAGGCGCACCATTTGGAAGGCGCAGATCTTTATCTAGAGATCGTGGATCTTCACTTTTAGGCAGAAGTTCTTCAGAAGGAGACGTAAGGGTGCCCTTGCCACGAGCTCCACCAGCTAATCCCACTCCGCGGCTGCATCGCTGCCTCCGCGCACTCGGCGGAAGCTGGAAAAATCTCCTACTATGTGAGTCTTCGAGACTTATCACTTTAGCTTATCTAATACGTAGCATTACTCATTGCTAGAGCACGATGATAGTGCGCTAATTAACAGCCTCTAAAAAAGTAACAAATGCGTAAACATAACACTTTACCTTTAGAAATCCGGTAACTCGTCTCATTATTCTCTAATTTAAACGGCTGTTAACCGTTTACCGCGGCGGTCTCGTCCGAGTTAATTATTATTAGTGCGACGGGTACAAATGACCAGAAGAGGTTGCTTTAATTCTGTGATTAACCGAGCAGCTTAAGTGAATTAAGCGTTTTCTTTCATTCAAATTATGCAATTGTTGGTATCTTAAATGTTGATTAATTAGTTTTTCTGATGCACGTGTTTGATTTATTACAAAGCTATAATTCCATCCGCTATAATGATAAAGTAATGGTGGTAAAGCTTCATTAATTTCTCCATAATTTGTTTTAAATTAGAAGTTATCCAGATTCATTAATGACGTTAACTCGTTTTGTTTCATAATTATGTATGCAAGTTCCTAAAGAAAACGCCATCTGTTTATATCAAGGCCGTGTCCACCTACAATATAAAACTGTAAACTTGCAACCGTATCCTATCAACGCCAAGAGACCTTAGCCTTGATTATCTTAAATCATGTGTAGGTGTATCGTCGTGAAGGTATCATATTTTCCTTCGTATTACATAATTTGCTCGATTCGAATTACAGTGCTATTAAATGCCATAAATAGCGTGTAACACCTTCCTATATTAAATTTGTTCTCGAAACTTACATATTATTTTATCGTAGTGTTTTAGGCACGTATTTAGTTGTATCTTTTTTATTATTTACAACGTTGTATGAACTTTATTGCAGTTCCCTCACAAAATTAGTAGATCGAACATAAACTGAGGGTGTAATACAAAGCTCATCTCCCGTGTGACGTGCGGAGTTTAACCCTGTACTGCGCTGGTCTCATTTAGAAAATTGCCTTTTTAATTTTCCGTTACAATGCTCTCAGCCTTCCAGCACAAAGCGGGACTCGTGTAAAAGTTACCGGGTCTAGTTCCCGTGATGCAGCCTAAAGCGTCCTTTATGTTTTCATGTTCACATGCTACGCGTAACATATTTGAATATTGTTCCTATGTTTCTAGTTACTACACGTAATTGCTGTATGATCCACTTGTGTCAGATACTTTTCCAATAGTATTAACAAATAAAAAGTCATTCGTTACAATTCCTTTATTTTAGCTTTTAAAATAACGGTTGAAAAAATTCAATACACACCTAGAGTACAAGCATTGTATAAAATGGATAATAATTATTGATCATCGAATTAATCATCTCCATGAACATTAAAGGCTGAACATGTGATCTCAAAATTATACTCCAGTAGTAACAGAATGATCTAATGAAATTCATTGAATTACTCCAGCTTTCTCTAATTCAATCCGTGTAGCTGACATAACACGTCCAATGTCCGAGGGTCGATGCGGTCTGTCAGCATTTATTCAACATTCGCCGACGATGGGATGACAACCGATCCTGTCTCTTAGCTAAATTGCTTTTGTTATTTAGATTTATTAAGCCTGACGTTATTCAGTTTTATATTCAATTTGTCAGAGTAGATTGTGAGGTCTCATTCATTTTAGTTTGACCAACTCATCTAGATTAATATATGTGATTGTTAATTAATCACGGAAAAGCGGTGAATCACATTTCTTTAAAATTTTACACACACGAATGCTAGGTACCTAATACCTATATCAAAGAAGTATTTAATAAAATAACCAAATAATTATAAAACGTTATAATAATAACATTGCCTAACATCTTAATGAAATCTTTGAATACAGAAAAACACGAAAAGCTGCAGTACACATTACATCAAAACATCAGCAAAAATGGCTGCGGTAGTTAGATATGATTATCGCTTAATAACAGGCACAGTTATAATGCTTATCAATTTTTGCACGAGCTGGGTCATTTCGGCCACCTCACGTAGACACGGGTTATCTAGCGGTTGCACGCATCACAAGAATATGAGGTATCAGACACATAGAAGGAATCTTAGAACCAGGCACGTTTGTATGTCCTAATGTTAGTTATTAGTCCCAATTTTTAGTTAACACTAATAACGGAGAGTATTATTGGTGCTGGATCTTTCTGTATATTGGCAATCAAATGTCGTCATGGTTAATAATGCAGGTTTGTTGATACATTACAAAGTTTATTTGTCTGAATATAGATTCAAAGCGATGCATCAGGGCAACGTAGGTGAGAGTCTTGTTAAAATTGAAAGGTTAGTTGTCTGTCACTGGTGAAAATACAATAATTATTATTAATCTTTTGTCGCTTTCCTCATATCCAATTTCAAAGTTTTGTATTACATTTCCTTTCTCTTCTAAACTTATAAAATTGACTCAAATCAAGCCCCTTTAAGTGTGGCAGAAAAAAATCACATCATCAAAAGTGTTCATATCACATACAATATTAACAATACATATTAAAGTCCTACCAAATATAATCAAATAACGCATAACTAATAGTGACAAAGCATCATTATAATGAACAGATTATACCCACAATCTGACAAAAGATAGCGAGACGCTAAGCCCGATCCAAATTAATTCTGCACAATAACAATTAAGGTGAACAATGGAGCCTTCAGAAGATCTCTGTAAGACCACTAATTCAGTATTAAGCTGGGATGATTATGTTCTGACGTATATATAGTATATATACCTATATATGTAGGTATCTGTGCTTTTATGGGATTCTTTGGGAACGTGATGGGACGTATTTTTCTTGTTTTTCGCTTTTCTGTAGCTGATAACGTTTATTCGTATTGATTTCCTGTTTCTTCAGGGAGTTTGTTTGCTGCCAATTATCCGTGAGTTTTTAAGGGTAAGAATCTTTCATAAGATATAATTTAGTATGAAATTTCAAAGACTAGGAGGTTTATATAAAAATTGCCTTGTTTCATAAATTACCATTTACAAGAAATGTATTTATTATCTTAGTAAATAATTGCATTTTTTAACACGTAAAACGATCGTGGCTCTATTCATAATGATCTTTCCCATACCCCAAAAGAGTATACATTATATTACGGTTCAAACTCAGACTTCTCACATTAACCATCATAAATAAGTGATCAAAGCAGTAATATCAGAAGCAACTGCAAAATGTCAATGACACATAATTTACCGTAAAATGCAGGTAATCAAACATCATAGGCTTGTTAAAGTGTACTTAGTGAGAGCTCGTTGAATATCAGTGAAATAAACCCATATTTGTTTATATGAAAGCGCAAAAGTGGAGTTTATGAAGCTTATTGAAGAAAGGCTATAAAATATGCCTTTTATGCATTTGCATATGATATAACGATAGTCTGTAATATGTCGACACCATCCTTTTTTTAGCGATACCAAGCTTATATTTATTAAGGAAGGTAAAAAATATGAAGACTTTTGTTTGCATAAAGTATAATAATTTCAGAAATCGTTACCTATTTGTATGCCCTAGAACTTGTACAATATGCCCTAGAAGAAGTAAATCCCGTTGAGAACATAAATATTAGAACAAAAGAATTGTTACAACAAATTGTTGGTTGAACAGTCTAATATTTCTCGTATATTAGTAAAACGGACGGCCATTAACCGTCCACTTTTAACAAAATTCCCGTCTTTAAGTACGCATTGTTTCCGAAGATATTTATCGTGTTGTAAAATGGCACGTGTGACAAACACACGAATTTCAACCTTGACTTGCGCGAGTAAGGTTGCAAATTCGAAAATTACAACAGCTAAGTGCGGTATTGTCCGAAGTTATGTATAATTTTCAACTAATTGACACATACGCCTGTGAAAGTTAGTATAATGATATATAATGGGCATGAAAAGTGCTATCTACAGGGAATAAGAGAAGCGTGCGCATGGTTTTACGTATCAGCTTAAATCATGCATTTTGTTCGCATTATCGCATCATTATAATTAAGTATGTATTTTGGTCCTTATTCCTTACACCTTATGGCATCTTATTTTACTCTGTATTCTAATTAGAGTATGCTAGATTTAAGATATTAACCTCCTTACGATGTTCATCAGCTTGCGCTTATTTTGCATGTTTTGCTATTTTGAAAATTTGTTAAAATTGTTGCAAAAAATATTGAAATATTTGCCTGGAATTCTGGTAATGTGACGCTTTAAAGAAGCCTGCACCTATAGAAATAAAATATTTTACATAGTAGAGCAGCCTTAGAGTAGTTATTTTGTATACAATTTTAAGCAATATTGAACATTTATTTGTTGTCCCTGTATAGTTAAAAATTTTAAGGAATGAAGAACAAAAAACTACGCACTTTCTGAAATACAGAAAAAATATATATCTAAGAAATGTTGACCCGTATGACAACGTACAAATTGTTATTGCAGTTGAAAATGATATTCTTTTGTTGCATAAGAAAAGCATTGTCTTTCTAAGATTACACGGCTCGTCGCGAACACCTCAATTCAATGACGTCAGAAATCCTGTTTCATTCATCACAAAAACAATGGGACTAAATCTTAATACATAACACACCTATACAATTATATTATACCGTATTATTCTGGAAGCGAGATTATTTACAGAATGTACTTATGACGAAAAGGTTTTGATATATATGTAATATGTATTAATTTGGAAGTATCTACAGCTTTCTTTTATTCTCTGTAATTGATTACAATTTTCACGATACGCTTGGATAAATAATGAACCTTTAGGGCTTCTAATCTATCTTATTTCGGTGATAGCGTATTGCGATTTTTGAGAAAGGTGATTAATTGTGAGATAACATTATGAATATCTACAAACAATGAATTGTTTGTTTCTCATAATGCAAATAGTTGCCAGACGGTCGGTATTGGAAATTATAATTTATAATCTTTACTCATTACAAAGCCTGTACTATCGATGGTTTCTCTCTTTGTACTAACTTTCTAAACATGTAATAAATAGATCAAGTTTACATTTCCCTAACGAAGTACTAACAAAGTACATTCGAGTAGACACGGCGTCATATTATTCACTAGTTGTGCCCCGAGGTTTTACCCACAGTGCTCCGCTCCTATTGATCTTAGCCTGATGATATATAGCCTTTAGCTTATCTCGATAAATTGGCTATCGAACACCGAAAAAAAATTTCAAATCGGACTAGTAGTTCCTGAGATTAGCGTGTTCAAACAAACAAACTCTACAGCTTTATAATATTAAGTATAGATTTGAATTTAATAAAGAAAAACGTCAGCTGTCGTCACGGATAGCGATCGGGTGCAATTCATAGCGAGGTCATATAATTGCGATCGTTCCCAGCCAAATTGAAGACGACAAATAGCGTAAAAAGAGTCCCCCTCGAATTCTTGAGCTCAGGTTGGATCCTGTTGGCCATTATTGAAAGCACCATGTGCCCTTTGTGATACTTTCAATGCTGTATTGTTCGGGCCCGTACGGACCCATCTAGGGGTATAAAACATTTCGTCCGCCATTCTATCTAGACTTGGAAATTTCGTGAATCGAAATAGTTTAGCGGACGGCTTTGTACTGTAATTGGGGATTTGTTGTGTTAGCGAGTTCGCTTGTTTGATTTGTGATGGAGTAGTTTCTTTTGCAAATGAAAATGTTGCAGTTTTTTTTTGTATTATTAATTACTTATATGTGTTGCGCTTATAATATCTTGCGCTTATTCAATTGAAACATGATCCATGCTTTCGAATTGCCCATTCTTCTGTAGGCCAAATTTCCGAATTTTCAACAACAATTTCAGTTTTACTCAAATCAATACAATTTTTACATCAAAAGCTTCACTCAGCTTAATAAATCATTGTAATATGACACGTTTTTGTGTTGCACTGTATTAGCCAGCCCCCGAACACGTGTGCGGAGATTACAATGGATTAGGAAGTGCGTCGCTATTAATCAGTTTATATTGTTTGTATTGATTCGATGTATCCCCTCGGATCGGTCATTGTTTACGTTCTAAATATAGTGTTTGTTTTATATTCAGGTTTTAAATATTACGGAATGCAAAGAGCTATATTATGGTTATGAGTCGTGTAAAGGTTAACAGTATTTTGTCCAAGTTTAATAATATGAGTCAAATATACAAAGATTAAAGGAATATGCAGTTCTTTTTTTGTACGCATTTGGAACATTCAGTATGTCGATTCAAAAGATCTACAGAGCTTTTGTGCAGAGATTCAATTACTTTAGACCGCCTATGTGGATGAATAAGTTTATGAGAAAAAGTTTAAGACATGGCCTGTGTTATAATGGGTATGTCTTAAACTTAAATGAACAAAAGTAAGTTCTCATTACTTTACCTAACACTATATATAATAGTTTAATAACACTAAATGACTAAAAATAATATGCAAACCCTTCTCATAAGTGGATTTGCTGTTGCCGTATTATTATCAAATGTAGTAGGTACAAAATGCACATGCACAAAATAATTTCACATCAGCCATAGTTAAATATCACGTGTCACCATTAAGGTAGTCGTTAGTGATATCAATGACAATTATCAGTGGCGGTGCTATTCATTTATTGTATACACAGTACACAGTACATTAATAATAAAAAGCTGCTGCGTCCAGTTTTGAAAATAATCTCTAGACTAAAAAAGCTCTGAATGATCTGTATTTAATAATCTGTTAAATTAGTTAAACACACAGCATTCATAAAACGCGGCTGCATATGTACGCATGCATACTTGAAACTGGTAGAGTTTTGAAAATTATCTCTACAATGAAAAAAAAACTCTAGAATTATCTCTATTTAACCTTTAATGTACTTAAAAAGCTCTATATGTTGATCTCTTTTTAATATTTATTGCATTGAGTGTAATATTGATATCTATTTTTTTATTTGTTTCAGGTGAGTACCATTAACAAAATATCAGGATCGGAGTGAGTAATAGATTAATTGTTCTAACTTATAATATTTTATGGGATATTTTGAGAATTAAGACGTTATATTTTGTAGTAGTGGTAAGTATTTATAATTTATTTCTTATTACATATTATTATGTATTTTTTTCAAATATATTTCTTACATATTACGAAAATACACACACAACAATAAAAAAAATGCTCTAAACGCACCTTTTAAGGAACTTGAAGGTCCTATTACCAAGCAAGCTTATTCAGTCTAGGAATTGTAACATGGAATATATTATTAGAAGTAAATACACAATATTTGCTCCGACGAGACGTCGAGACGCTGCATCTCTGTTTGTTTTGTCTGATTGACATACAACATTGCATACATGCATGTATTGTAAACAAGAATTCTCCAAAATACATAGAAATTTACTAGAAAATTATTTTACCTAGAGCGCCATGTTTTTCAAACGCATTGAGTGAAAAATATATGCATTAGTTATATTTAATCGGAGAAATAGCATAAAGGAAGAGAATAAGGTATATTTTAAATGACAATTTATTTTAAACATTTTATAGTTATTATTTTATTAGTGCTAGCCTTGAAATTATACTTTTTAGCATTGCGATAATGTTTTACCTTGAGACATTTTATAATTAAGTAATAAAATTACTTCTGCCAAAAAATATAATTTGAACAATAAAAATATATTTAGCATAGTTATCAAACCATTTTACATTATTTAAATACTGTTCAATTTACACAAAGTCTGCGTTTTTACGACCTTATATTAATTGCTTCAATTTAAATTCAAAAGGAATTTGCAAAAGCCATTACAAGATAAACTCTTTCAAGTCAAACATGACAACGTTTTAATTAAAGTCGATATTAAGCTGTTACATGATGGCCGAAGATGGTAAATAACTAGTAAGAGAGAGTAAATTACAGCCTGTCATGGACCACACTGTGAAGGAGAGTTATGTCAATACGTGTTTTTGGTGTAATAAAACATTTTTGCCAAAAAATCTTAATTACAAGTAAATTTATTATTGTTTGTAATTCGAAATCGAAGTCGCGTAAATACTTTAATTTGAGACACTTTCGTGTGTGGGTTTTAAAAAACAATTGGGATAATACAAGAATTTTAGAATGTTATATTTTTCAATTCGTTTCTAGGCAACCAAAATAAAATGATTCAAGAGAAGATACGAAAACATCGTTCTTACAAATTTTTGCCCAACAAAATATTTCGAATAATAGGCTGTTCACATGAATAGGGCAACCCAATTATATTCTGTACAATACAACAGTCAATACTAATTGACAATAATGCCAAATATATACCATAATAAAGGTTATATGTATTGTAATAAGTTCACAAATTGAAATGTCTCATTGAAATCTACCTACTTTAATATATCTATAGGTACTATATTGCACGCCTCATAAGCGAAGCGTTGAGGTGGGTACTACTGTCACTTCGCGCAAAACATCTGATTTTTCCCGTGGATTTTTCAAACTTAAAATGTCTTTATGTATCATACATTGCACTTGTAAGATAATACATACACACACATATTAAGAAAAAACACTATTTTTAACGTTCATGATATTTTTGATGTCATTTTTGTTATTTAAACTAGTTAAAAAACAGTTTAAAAAAGTTCTGTCTTGGACGTCCGTGTGTCTGTATGTGCGGATCCTTTTTCTTGTTAACACGATAGCGACCGAAATACTTTACTAATCGAGTCTTTTTTTTTCTCTTACGCTTGAGTATGCTCAGGAATAGAACCCTTTCATTTTTCAGGGTCTGATTCGATGTGGTTTAATTGTTATTAAATAAACAAAAATAATAATTAATAAATATTTATTAAAAAAAAATTATGAGGCGTGCACTTTTGGATTTTCCAAATTATTTTTTAATATTATAAAGCTGAAGAGTTTGTTTCTTTGTTTGAACGCGCTAATCTCGGGAACTTCTGGTCTGATTTGAAAAATTCTTTCGGTGTTAGATAGCCCATTCATCGAGAAAGGATATAAGCTATATGCTATCACGCCGAGACCAACAAGAGCGGAGCAATGCGGGTAAAACCGCGGGCACCGCTAGTTACGAAATATACGGCTCCATACAGTCTGCCAGAGTACGAAAATACTTATCTTTTGAATTACGATAATTTATACACACGTGAAACATATCTATTATCTAATCAGTTAACAGCCGGATTTAATAAATGCTCTGATTAATAAAAATATCAGTGGCATTTTCAGGTGAAGGTGAGGAATTATGCTCGATTGTTATCTGTATGTACTTGTTAAATTCCATTTGAATCTGTAATACATTAGGTACATATCTGTTGACAATAAGCTATAATTGGAAGTACCTTGATAATTAATAATGTTTGTATTTCAGTAATTATTTCTCTATAAGGCCTTTTAATATTAGTAGAAGGTAGATGGGTCTATATCCCTACTAATATTATAAATGCGAAAGTAACTCTGTCTGTCTGTCTGTCTGTTACGCTTTCCCGCTTAAACCTCTCAACCGATTTTGATGAAATTTGGCACAGACAATCTTTAGACCCTGAGAAAAAACATAAGCTACCTTTTATCAAAACTGCACGTGGGCGAAGCCGCGGGCGGAAGCTAGTTATAATATAAATGATCAAGAATAAAATATTTATATGGTTACAAAGACAACAACTGCAGACATAATATATACACTCAGACATTTTTATAATGATCTATTCATCCTACAATATTTCAAGTTCATTTCGCTCTAACAGGATTGTGAACTTTCAAAAAAGTAATATAACAAATTGTTGTCAATATTACATGTTTCCAAGAAAACAGTCTGAACCAAATAAGGACGTAATATCTCGCCTGATATCTCATTAGAACGAGCCCTTTGTTATGTTTGCGGAGTATTAAATCCGTTCTCAGTCACGTATTTCGCTCATGACACACAAAATTTTCCCTTCACGTTCATATTACTCTAAAATCAAATAGGCAAATATCGAAGGCGAATGAACCGGCAGATGTCGATAAGGGCGCGGCCACATTAGCGTAATGCGTTTAAGCTGCGCTCACACTTACCGTCGTTGAGTGAGAATTCGTTTATAGCATTATAGTTATGGTTATTATTATAGCCACGAATATGGGTCACCTGGAAAGCGACTCATATGCAAATCAAGTATCAATATGACAAATGTATTCCCATATTGAATAAAAGATATATATTTATGGGGTACATTAGGTAATTAATAAATGGTTTATAAATCATTTTAAAATTTAAACAGACAATAATAATTAATGTGTGCATTTTTTTTATCACGCAGCTTCAATGAACGCACCAATGTGTAAATACAATAACGCCATACGCACCCTTCCATATTATAATTTAATATCAGGGGATCCACAATGCTTATCGATTCCCGTGCCTTGGGGAAATCGCCTCTTTACCACCGTTTTTACACAGTTGCTGCAAAACAATTGCGTTGATACTGAATTCGAGTCGTTAAAAGCGCGATCATTCCAAACATTCGCCTTAATAGCTCAAACACGACTCTATTTGAATAACTATCGCTTTCAATTCCTTCGCTAATTGACTATATATGTAGATTTTATTTGCGATTTGATTGTTCCCATACAATGCAAGCCCAAATTCGGTCAGTAGGTACCATAGTCAGTACGCATTACGGGTTAATAAATACAAAAAGCAGATTTCAATTTGGATAACAACACAGTCCCTAGTTGATTACTCAAGGAAATACCGCGAAAATAAATCTAAGCAAAAGATTTGAATAAGAATTATCCTCAAGGAGTATTAGAAGGAGGATAATCAAAGAATTCCATAATTTTCATTCAATTCAGAAGGGACGGTGTCTCGAGGTTTGCTTTAACTGAAGATAGCCTCAGAATAAACAGGCCGGTGTAAATGTGCGACGTGCCTGAAATAAAAATTGAAATATTTCTTTTATTTTCTAAGGGATTTAAGAAATCTCTTCATTCTATATTGTAATACGTTAGTGTTGTTTATATCTAGCAAATGGATATCTTGAGCATATTAAATTATTCTTATTGCACCGGATGCTAAGTAATTGGTATATATATTAAATATTTACTTTACTTTTTTCTTTATTACTTTACAAAGTAATAAAGAAAAAAGCAAAGTAGTACTTTTAGAAATTAAAATCAAACACTAGAAAATACTAAAGCAGTATTTGCAAATATGTTGAGGTAATAAATAACTTTGCAGCCGTTTGAAAAATAATCTTTACTCGTTTTAGGTGTGGGTTTTTCGAGCAGCAAACAAATATACAAGGCGTTCCTTCAATTAGTCTAATTGACTAGAACCTGTATTTTTATTTATTATGTAGATTATTTTTAGCTAATAACACTTGTAAAAATAGAACCCTACAAAAATTTTAATTAAATCCTCGTAAAACAATATTATGCTAAAGTTATCTTTATATTATTATGTTAAAAGTTTTCTTACAAAACAAGGACGACGGCATTATGCTAATTAAATATTCGTGACAATGATCTCGCCATTATTTAGGAAATTCAAGAAAAATATTAAAATGAGAATTTCGGAGTCTTTTGTGCTTTCGTCGCTGGAAAATCGCTTATTTTATGCAAATCTGGCTCGCGAATATAAAGGAGATTTCCCAATCAAGATTTTAAAATTGTTTTATAGGTTAATATTATCTATATTATTGTCTTAGATAATAAAGATCCAAGCTGAAATGCTTCATTCATAGTAAATTGTATTATGGTGTTCCGCAAGGTGCTCCTCTCGGGCCTTTGCTATTCATAATTCATATCGATGCATTTAAACTCGTATAAAACGTAGCTTTTAAAGGTAAAATGTATAATATGAACAATAATGTATAATATGGACAAATGAACAAATTTCTTCACCAATGTCACGTTATTTCTCACTTACGTAGAAGCACATCTCAGTCCAAATTTGACGCATATTTGACCTACATATGTCAATAATGATTATATTGAATATCGCTCCCACGCCGAGTAATCGAATCCTCCATACCCCAAAGATCTCCGCTGAATGGAGTTTTCGCTGTGGTGTGCATACAATGAAATTTTTATAGAGGATCAAGTTACATCGGTTCAAACAATACGAGAAATGTATTGTTGCAGAACCATAAACGCCCACTCGTGATCACCGTGTATATGGCTTTATTGCGATTTCATTCACGAAATATTTTACTTTATGTGACACTTTTTATTGACACAAATATAGTTATTTATGTTAAAAGTGATAACAATGTTTGTGAATGTGCGAAATTTAAGTTTTATGAACACGAAAGTGGTATAATCCGGGTGGATGGGTTGTTAAAGGTACTTTCGTGAGATGATGCTAAAGCACAACGATTTTGTTGTGATATTGAGTTTATTGAGCGGTTAACACACTTTGAAGTTGAAAGAACTCGATGAAATATGTTTTTTACGGAAATCTTTCCTTTATTATCTTTCGTAAAAATCTATCGTTAAAATTTTCCAGTTTATGTTATCATCAAATTATAAATTTTAAACAATTTCTATTGCCAACATTAATATTAACAAAAATCTCGTATATTTTCTTCGAATTAAACGACAGTTTAAACATAAGTTATTTGTCTGCAAAATCTAATCTAAGTGCATACATTTACCGGCTAAAAGTTTAAAGCCGTGATTGCAGTATCGAATTATCGACGCTGATACGAATCGGTAAATTGAAAATCGATTTTCATTAATAGCAACGGAGGTGGTGATAACATCGATGTTTGTAATAAGAAGTTTGTAACACTTTTACGAGCGATTTACGCGTTTTATGCTTCATTTAATAGTTTAATAATACTGTTTAATTAAAAATCTAATGTGGTATATGTGTTCACTAAGTTATAAAAACAAAATATATTACACAATTTTCAGTTACAAGCTTCGTCTAATTAAATAAAGGTAGACTATCTCCTACAAATTACCTAATTACATTTTAGTTCTTATCGATCCTGAACATAGGTAAGTCTATTAGCGTGGGTATTCACAATTCGCAAAAAACAACAATTTACCGGAAAATCCACGGCCGTGTCGCGATAAAGATCCGCCTAATTGAATTACTACACAAAAACCATAGACACAATATAGTTTATACAGCGCTTTGTAGTTCGTGATTCTATCGAGCAATTCGTCATACATGAACTGCGAATTGTGACCAATCTATAGATAGGATTGGTGAAAAACTAAAGGTATGCGTATTGAATATTTCACGAACGTTTGGCGAAGGCCGGGCGTTGAACTTGTATGCGGATATCGCGTGATACTGTAGTGTAGACTGATTGTAGACAAGATGCTACGCTGTTATGTGAGCCTGGTACTTTGGAAGGAATTTATAGGAAAATTTTAGTAAGGTTTTTTAATTCAAATAAAAGTAAATGTTAATTTTTTTTTTCATATTAAATTCCATGCAATTAAATAAAAATAAATGTTCTGAAAGTTAATTAATTTATACCTTTCTACAATTTTTTATTCACTCGATTGGGATGGAAATAGAAGTTACATTTAAAATGATAAACAGTGCCATGTATAACAAAAACAAAATATTAACTACGAATTGAGAACCTCCGTATCCTTTAAGAAGTTCGGTAAAAAGTGTAATACATATAAACGCATTAAGCTTAAGTATTTCATGTTGTAAAAAATACAAGCAGACAAAAAATACCAATCCAATTATTTTCTATATAAATAAATCAATTTAACTTCAAAAGGATACTTTCACTTCCTTTGTTATATCATATATGAAGGTCACTCCCGTTATGGTATTCAGACTTATTATTCATAATATAAAATAGTACATAAACTGCGGCGACGTCTGATTTAATAACTTCCTAGTTTTCAGTTAATATCGATACTTGGACTAGAAACATATACACATAAAAACAGATGAAAATATTCTGTACTTAATCGTGACTTACCCATTACTGTGAAAATTATTTCAATTCTTTTTGTCTAATCGAAGAAAAGAAAAACCGACTAATCTTTAACATTTATTTGCATAATATAATATTGCAGGTATTCATTCGATCTAAAATGAGATAATATTACTAACTCTGACTTGGCATAATTTGTTAAGTTAAACGTCCATAAAAATATTCTATCACAGATTTTCCTATATGCAAGGAGTCCAGGTCCACTATGTCCTTTTTTTCTTATAATCAACAATCTATAGATATAGGATGCACAATCCGTTCACCAAATCTAATAGATGGGAAATATTACGCACTAAATTTATTTATACCTAGACTGTGAACTATAATGTGACTGTCTCTACTTTATCTTTATATATAAAAATGAATCGCAAAATGTGTTGGTAAGCGCATAACTCGACAACGGCTGAACCGATTTCGATAATTCTTTTTTTATTATATTCCTTGAAGTACGAGGATGGTTCTTATGTAGAGAAAACGTAAATATTATGTACCACGGGCGAAGCCGGGGCGGACCGCTAGTTAAATATAACATATTAATTATTATCTAACATATACATATGCACTATATGCATACTAATTACACATTACAACAGTGATTTGAAACATGTCGCATCCCGCAATTGAATTACAATGAATATCATGAAGGTCTAAATACACCCATTTCACGATCAATTTTTATAGCCTCTAATAAATACAAGCGGGTTCCATTTATTGTTAAACAATTAAATTTTAATTTATTCCTAGTTTGCTTTCAAATCGTAATTGCAGCACCTGAATGGCAGTTAATTATCGAATAGCAATGATTATTTTAGTATAATTAATAGTTTAATTTAAAGATAATTTCAGGAAAGTCAGCAGGAATTGCCATAAATTGAAATGTAATGATTTTAAAACGTTGATTGCGTGTTACGCAGGGTTCTAGAAAATTGTAGAAAATGTTTGAATACATTTTAACGTTAAGGGTAAGATTACAGTTATAGAATATGCTGTAAAATGCCATCAATTTTATTCGTTTTATGGATAAATTACCTTGTCATACCAATCTACTTCTGAATAATATTGAATTACTTGCAATAAATAAGGTATAAGATTATGATGTTACCTTTTTACACGCTTTATATTAGCTTCACCTGTATGTTTGTAACCGACTTCTTTGGGCGCGATTTTGACCCACTTTAAACGGCCAGATTTCGTTCAAACTTTGTAGATTTATTGAGGACCGATGACAATAGGTACACTATTTTGATAAAATTTTCTATTTTATAGTTCGGTTTTCTATAAAAAGCGTGTGTTTTTAGTTTTTTTTTAACTATTATTATTATTTACATTCGATTTTTAAATCCTACTGTCCCGAAGCATTGTTAACACTTTCATTTTGTAACTTGTAAGTGGTAAATATACATTTTCCACATAATTCATACAAAGTTCAAAGGTTCTAAGGTCTTTGACTAGGTCGAATGCATCACGTAATATATTTTAAAGTCAATTACTAATTTTTGGTTATACTGATCACGTAAAATATTGTTAGCTGAGGCGATAAACAATCGGCTGAGAAAAAGAGTTTTGTGTAAAAGTCTGATTAAAAAAAAGTTATACTTCTTTTCAATCAAAACATGTAACTTAATTTTATCTGTGATATTAATCGTCCACATTTCACAGACTTATAACAGTTTAAATAATTCGAAATATGAATTATTAATATCGTTAAAAAGTATCAAAGGAAATAAAGTAGCAACAATACAACCAATTACATACAACATCGAATAATTTCCCAAGCTTTCGTGGGATGTAGGTACAACAATTTACGATCAACAGGTTTAATATGTTGTATAAGAAAATTTTAAATTAAGATACTTCCCGCTTAAGGTAGCAACGAACATTGCTTCGAAATGGCACATTAATCATAGTGCATAGCCGATGACCAACCATCGTCGATAATTATCCATCGAGGTTTTATAATTGACGCCTTTTTATGTAATAACATACTTCATAACGCTGTAACGACTGTACTGTCTCTTAATGAAGTTGACAGTAATCTGTGAATGGCAGCTTATTTGTTTGACAGATGATAATTTAATCTGTGGTAGCGTTAATGGCGCTCTTTATTTGGGAGAAATTCTTGTCTATGGTTCCGCAAACAAACTTAAGACCGTTAGATAATTACGTAAATTCTGTTAGATTGGTTTAAGTTATTCGTATTCATGTTTTGAAATACGCCTAGTAGATTCAATGTCTATTTGCAACATTACTTGAAAGAGTTTAAATTTTTAATTACGAACAACTTTTGTTGCGTAAAATTTTTGGAATCCTCGGGTGAAGAATAATTATTATGAAAATGTCTCGTTCTTCTTCGAAATCTATAATTTTCATATACACATAAAATACAATGTACAGGTCTGCTATATCTACCTACCACATGTATTATATCACGCCAGAACAGCCAAGGGCCGTAAATATAAAATGGACAGGAGTACAATAGGTATAATTTACACCGTTTTTATTTTACGAGTAACTATAAATATTTTCGTTGATGCAATAAAATAGTTGGTTTTTACGATACGCATGTGCTAATGTTCCAAAGAAATTTACTAATAGTACATTAATTTTACAGATTGTAGGTAATTGAAAATTTACAGATTTCCTATCGAGATCTTTTTTATCGGTTTTAACAGTAAAATACAAGATTAAATTATTCATTATGTAATCTTTCTAAGAATTTAAAATAAGAACTTGTAAACAATAGATGACAGATGTCATATGAAACCACAGACTCATGGCGACGGCTGAAGTGTCAAAGTAAATTTTAGAAACCGTAAAATAATAAAGTTCAAGAATTATTTCCGCTAGAACGCTGCTTTTCTATCTTTGACGTACGCTTTGGCACTGGGCAGACGTGTACTTACTTATAAAATATTACCTTTTCATAATTTTGAATGTTGCCAAGTACGAGTGCTGTAAAAGTCGATGAAATTTCTCTATAATTCTATTATTCTAATATAGACTTTAAAGACTTTGATATCTTGTTATAAAAATGTTACAGTTTTAAATAATTTACTAGTATTTTATAAACATATTTAAGATCACTAAAAATGTAACAGATGAATTATTTAATGGCTTAAATATACAAATTAAAAAATACATACGTATGCTGTGGTCACATATATAATTTATATCCAGAAAAACTTTTCAAGCTGTCATAAAACAATTCCAACATTAATATCTTAACACGTGCGTAAAAAACACGCACCAAATATCAAAGCATTCGAAATTTTTATGACACAAATAAAACATTGTATCGGCGGTCATAAACACAGCGAGGCAGGTTCTATACAAGTCCCGGTATCACAATGACAATAGTCTCAAGATTGATGTTTGGAACATTGGCGTAGGTTGGATGACATTCCATTCTGTGTGGGCCAAACATTCGTGGAGTCGGCGTTAAAATGTACGGCGATACTTCCTTCAAGTGACGAAATTTGTTCTTTGGCGGTGTGACACTCGATTGCAGATTGTCCGGTATTAGAATTAATGCAACTGTTGTGTAAGAAGCAACTTGTGAGCGAAATTTAGGCGCAATGTAAGAAAATAGGGTTATACAGAAAATAGAGCAATGTAAGAGAAAGTGTAGCATATGAGGGTATCATGGTATGGTTATGTAGTTAGTCGTTTGCAAATAAATCCTGTCAGTGAAATAAAACAAAGTGAAGTAGGAATATTGTAGATTGCTCTACGGTATAAAGCCTCCACTTTTCGGGTGAAGACTTTTTAGTCGTAAGCGATTTTGATCGCTACAGTCTGGTGATTTTATCTCTGATTAAATAAAAAGTAAGAAAGATTTGTTAAATCTTCTTGTCTTTGAAGATTTAGATGTAGTATTTGCTATTGAGTATTCAGTAATTCAATGGAATCAAATAAATGTCTCCATGTTACATTTAGCAAAGAAATGCTGGAAAAGATGATGATGCTGGAATCATAATAATTTAGTGTATTTATTGAAGGCTGAATACATTTTTGACATACATTGTTGACTCAATACATACATGGATCGCTGCCTAGCGATAAGGCTGCAATTTGTACATACTTGCATCTGTTTGTATTTTTCTTTATTTAATGTAAATCTTGTGTGCGCGCAATAAAGAATTATCTATCTATGTATCTATTGTTGACTTACTCTTCTTCTAACTGCTTGGTTAGAGAAGAAGAGTATGTCTTTGCCTACCAAAATAGAAGTTCATAGCAGAGAAACAACTTTCCTTGTAATTACTTCAGTACAAGATCCTCTTAGGCGCAACCAGGTCTCTATAGTCAGGATATATTAGAGGGAATACATGGGTTCTCAAACCGGCTATCTGCCGACATCACGGCGTCGGCTAAGCGATCATTGTATTCCAAACAAAGCTACGCATTTTTGGTTTGCATTTTAGACTGGATAATGGGATCGTCCCATTACAGATACAGTATAAATAGTTAAAGGTATTGTTTAATGAGATACTGTTTGCTACATTGTAAGGATTAGCTAGGCAATGTTCTTATGGTAACTTGATGCGTGTTTCAGTTGGAACTTGGAAACTAAATAAACATTGCTCACAATGTGTCTCATTAAGTATCTGTTTGTAGTAGCTTTTGAGTTTCTACGACTTATTACTTATTTATTATCTGCTATCTACAATACAAGGAACAATTTAAATTGTTGCTTATTCTCTCTATACCTATATCGTTCATGAAAGTGAAGTTATATATGTCATAATAAACCATTGATTTATAATAATTATAATATTGAATACTGACCATTTTCCTTTTTTGTTTCAGGTAAGTTTTGAAAGTCGACATCATCGGTAAAATTATCTATAAGATTCGACGTGTGTGTGAGTACTAAACAAATAGGGGAAACTATATTAATAAACGTATCTAATTTCTCAATTTTACTACCATTACTTACGTAATTTGACCTTTTCTTACTGAAGTCTAGACTTAAAAGACATCAGGATGTCATGTAAAATTAAACACGTCTGCCACACGTTCACCATTTAATAGCTAATTTAAATTCAACCACAACACAACATTTCAGTAACAAGAACAAATTTCGCCCGTCTTCCCCGCGAGTCCATTCGCTGCGGTCCACTCGCGTCATATCTAATTGAAGTAAATTGTTCTGACATATTATCGCTTTGACCGGACCTGACCATGACGTGAAACATCTTTTATAATCACCAGTATATGTTGGACCGTGCTCTTGCAAGCTCTATGCCAATTTACTTACAATTTATAGGTACGTAGAGGTCTGTTTAAACTGGCCATGTGTCCTAGCTGAGTTGCACCAAGGTCGATGCTTGCTTACATCATTGAAAAATATACGAGTTGTGAATGGCATGTTTTTGTTCTATCATAGTAGTGTAACTGGTTTTTGTGCATACCTTGATCTTCTCATAGTAAATACTTCCTGCATTCGTATTTATTTTATTTTATTAACAACATTAAATTTTCTACAAACTTTTCTTAATATATTTTCTCATTGGTATGGACGATTGATTGTTCCACACAACACAATAAGTTCCAAAGAATAAGCGTCAAAAAACAAAACACTGTAAAAACTGCCAATTTAGCGGAATCATTAAAAATTTCACAGCATAAGTTAAAAATGACTGATATAAATTCACGCGAAGGCTGTGAGATCATTGCCATTACCGATTCCCCAACACGGCTGCATGGCTAATTTGTCTGCATAAACATTTCATACACAACAAAGTGATCTCTATTTCCTATGCCATAAGGATTGGATTGAATTACAAGTTGAGTACATAACGGTGCCTGCATTCGTGCCAAAGAACATGACGGATACGTTGCCATATCTCGTTTTCATGGTGAAGGACATAATATTTTCGCCCATGTTCAGATTTTCAGATAACCTTTTTGAAACAAGCATCCAACATGGAGCACATAGGGGGTATTAATATCGTTTAATACTTTATTTTAATAAGTTTTAATCAATTTTAGGGAGTTTAAAAAGTGTACATTCGCTTAAAAGAGCGTAAAATAATCCTGAAGCGAGAGCGAGCGAAATCGATCGTATTATAGGTTTATCCTTGTAAGCTCTCCTCTATTATAGGTTTATGCTGAACGAAGCCCGAAGGAACCTACAATACGATTAATGCAAGGAATGAAAGGAAATAGAAAGAAAAGAAACATCTATCTAATATCTAATATATTATATACAATTATAAAGGTGAAAGTTTGTAAGGATGTATGGATGTTTGTTACTCTTTCACGTAAAAACTACTGAACCGATTACAATGAAATTTAGCACACATATAGAGGGTAACTTGGATTAACACATAGGATAGTTTTTATCCCGGAAATCCCACGGGAACGGGAACTATGCGGGTTTTCCTTTGCAAACGCGGGCGAAGCCGCGGGCGGAAATCTAGTATTCAATAATGGAGCACATCATAATAGTAATAATTGAAATTTGGATAGATAAATACAAAATTTAATTGCAGGAATTTAAAAAATTGGATTGGAGTGCCCACATTTTTCTTGAATTGTGTGAACTGCTATGTGCATGTGTACCATGCTAATATTTATTTGATTCATATTAAAATTACATATAACTAGAGTGTTTCTATACGTTACACATGAGCATCATAAATGCAATATTTCCATAGTAGACACCGGTCATTGACTATCGACATTTTAAAAGATGACGATTCTGCGCGGTCGTGGTGCACAGATATGGATGGTGCTGCCTTTTAAAGAACCGACGCTTGTGGAAACCGGCTTGGGGTCTTCTTAGAAATGGTCTTGCTCGTTTTTGCATGCGTATTGCCATGTGAGGTGGAAGAAAAACGCGGACAATATGGACGGAGAGAGCACTAAAATGCTACCTGACCATGAGAGTACCAGAAATTGTTAGTAGAAAATGTTCTTGTGAAATGATGAATATGGTTTGTAGGAAAAAGTAGAGAAAACTTTCATGACGTTTTCTTTTTTCCAAATATCAACGAACTCAAAGTCTAAATCTAGGTTTAAATGTAGAAACCACAGCTATTCCAAAAAAAAATTTGATACGAATTGATGAAGCTCATTTAATTTACCGACATCATATTAAATTCTAGTATAGATTGTAAATTCAATTATAGAGAAAATATATTCAACAAGCCATTGAGGTATTATTACAAGAGAGGGCACCACGAACAAAATCTGTGCGACAAGCGCGGCGGCGCGGGGCGGCTAGTGTCGAGTCATACACTTTGTAGATATTCTGCCTCTTATTACATATAAATTAAAACCAATCAATGAACAAATACATATTGTTTATCTTATTAAAAAAATATGAATAAACTTATCAATTAAAACCAATCAATGTAACAAAAAAAATTGGTTTGAGACGATTGACTCTAGCTCGTGTTACAAATAGTGTAGTAGCGATGTCCTCTCTAGTACGTAATACATAGTAACTCAATGCAACAAGCATACTTAAGTAGCGATTTAAATAATAATAGATGGACATAGTGTACCACAACCTTGCTCTTAAGTTGATATCAAAAAATCATATAAATAACAATTACACGTCTTCAACAAACATATTCTATCGCGATTCATTTCAACAGATGAAAAATGTTACACAACCGCTCCATCGACCTTGTGAGCCGAAATTTTAATTGTCCAGAAATATTCTTCGCCGTAAAAACAATTACTAAATGCTCCGGCAGTATCATGCTTGTATTTAATTATACGATTATTTGTTTGCCGAGAATTTTAGACTGGTTTTTCGTGTATCTTTTAAAGGAGAAAAAACTAAAATGTATAGAATATTTCTGTTATAATACTGAAGATAGTTGTAGGCTGATTTCCCATCGTAAAGTTTTATATTACTGTGATTATTATACAGCATACGTTTATCACATAATAAGCAGGTCCAAGGCTATAAAACGATAAATATGTTTATTAATTATTAATGTTTTTACTGTTTTGGACTTTCCTACGATAAATCTTGTTATGCATAAAATTATGCAGATACATATATATTTTGTACAGCGTCAGCTATGCAAAATACTCTTTCCTAATAATACAGACAATGACTATAAACAAAATATTCGATAAAACAAAAGAATAAAACATCTAGAACAAAGATTAAAAACTACAACTAACGGTGTCGGTTGAATGTTATATTTAATTACAGAAAAATGGAGAGACATCAACCGGTTAATTGATTTGCTCTAAAATGCAAATTAAATGGCGGCATTTTTGCGTTTCATTCATTTAACGAAGCCATTCTAGTGCCGATCAATGGCCGATTATCAATCTAGACCGGAAAACTTACATCCATTATAGAGAATAAGAAAAAATACAGTCATTTTAAACGATCCGCCATTTTGTTATTGTTAATTTTGAACATAGAATTTGCAAATGGCTATTGTTATTGTTATACATATTTGAAAATGGAATCTGTCAATTAAAAAGAAAGAGTAAGAGGTAATTGGGTTCCTAACGGTTAACATTATTTGCCGTTTAAAATACTTGTGCTTCGACACATCATTAATTATTCTAGTGAATGAAAAATGACATCGTTAATGTTAAGATTGGTTCATAAATAATAATATTTATACTCTTCCATCTGACGTGTTAAAATATATTTAAACAAATATATTTGATTATCTGTGACCACTAGAAAACTATAGTGTATTAATTACAATTTTTTATCGTAAGATAAAAATGTCGTTTATACTCTGTCCATTATATTATTTGCTTTTTGACAGCTTCACGCCTATGTATAATTGTATTGTCTATGTTAAAATGTCATACAAATAATTATCGTACTTCATGGACAGGTCCCGCCCACTTAGTGATGCCTACACAGAATTATTCAATGATGGGTCGATAGATTAAAATAATCGATAGAAATACTCTGTAAAATATATCCGATACAGAAAAACTCTTCTATTTTATGTTATATAATTTAAACGTAAAGACAACCAAATTGTAAGATAGAAACCAATAAATAATAAAATATTAGTTTAGTTTAGTTTTAACATACAATGCATAGATATGTGGTCTTATTATTACATATCTTATTAGTACGTTTACGTTGTAATTATTATTTACGTACCTGATTCGATTTATGATAATATTTTGAATTTATAATTGAAATGGTATCACAATCGATAATCTTTTGAACATCACTTCTGGTATCACCCGTCGAGCTGTCAAAAAGCAATTCTTATAGTGGACAGACTATAGTGTTTATTTTATAAGAACGTCCTGTAAATTTAAATTCCCAATTAGAAAACTTCTGTCTTTGACATCGAAGTGCACAGATAAAAAATTGTATCAATCGAGAATCGAAACACAAATCGATTTGAATCGAAAACGAATTAATTATCCGCACGGGTAAACGAAAAGCTTATATCTCTTTTCAATGCTCGTATTTAACATCGAGCATTGACATTGCAATTCAGATTTAGACGTTTGCGAGAATTATTGGTGTTAGCCGGCTTTGAATCGGCCGCGCTCTCGTGTACCACTGTATCGAGAATCGAGATGAATACAATTACCTAATCGATTGCTGTGTCCAATAGACAGAATTGTCTTTGAATGCCAACTAGATTGGCAGTGGCTTATTTAGTTGAGTGTAGTAATTGTTCGACTTTAACGTGTACGACTTTTCACTTATTATGCAGGTTTTGAATACAACGCAATTTACATTTATATTTTCTATGGAACTGTCTGTATTTGACTAGGTTTTGCCTAATTCTCAGAAGATTTCAATGAGTCAATAGTCAATAAAAAGTATTGAGGAAAATTCAAGTCAAGATGATGCGTCATCTTGGAAATATGTCCGGTTGAAAGTTTGGGTGGTGTGACTGCAATGAACGAATAATATGCCTTCTTTGAGGATAGGGTAAATGAAGTGAATGTGATACATATAGATATAGTCAAGAATACATAAACGATAGACTTATTAAATTTTTTATACATACGAATATTAAATTAATTTACTTTTTTATAGAATTTATAGTTACAATATTTACAGAATTGTTGAATTATTTCCAGTTAGCTATTTGATTGGATTGGTTTTTTTTCTAACAAGCCTAACTGACATTGACTAATTTAACAACAATGGCCGATTTTCTACGCCCAGAAAAACAAATCATATTTCGTTTTACGATTAAAAGCTCTATTAAGTTTTAATAAGGTACACAAAAATCGACTTAGCTATAATTCAATTGATACAATACATAATAATAAAAGATTACATTGTACATCAACAACATTTTGAGTGCAAGTCGTTACTTTTCATATTTTATAATCCTGTTAAAAATGTGAGCACCTACTTTGTCTTATGCTATGATAAAAACAATACAAATGTATCATAAGCCACAAACTCAATACACGAAGAACACGTTAATAAGTTTATTCATTTACCTACAAACAATATGAAGTTTGTATATTTGATAGCCAAGTTCAAATTGTACACTCAAACCAGAGTTCCCGAATAACATTCATTGTACTACAACAATTAGACAGCGCTCTTGACTTTATTATTGTATTTGTGTTTAATGTTCTTAACTCAACACAATTATTTCGTCGAGCACTCGCAACAAAGCGCGGTAATATTGAAGGAATAAGTGCGCGATACTATCATTGAGAATGGGCGTAAGTTGGTACCTTTACCCGATATTATTTTCCATACATATATATAGGTTATTTACTAATAGGTATGTTTGCCACTGTTTAAGATTCACTCATTTCGGTTACATTCTAGTTAAACCGAATAAAAACAATAAAGGCCTTAGATATAAGTCAGAAATATTTAAATTTTCAATTGATGAAAGAATTTATCAAACAGGGTAAAGTCGGTCGGATCGATCATTAGTTTATCAGTCACAACTGAACTCTACATAATTAAAACTTGCGGCAAAGATGAAAAGTAACCCACACAACACTGAATCACTAAAGTTATCTATCACGGTTAAGTCTGCGACTCTGCAAGCCCATTTCGGTTAATTTATTTCGACAATTAGAACATTTATCCACCATTGTGTTAGTTTAAGCGCGCAATTACTCCGCCATTGGTTGATAACCGACTGTTTATGAAGTATTTGTATATATTATGTTAGTAATGTAATATTTAAATGAGTTTTGAAATATATTGTATTTTGGTTTGTAAGTATATCCTATCCTACTAATATTATAAATGCGAAAGTTTGTGTGGATGTGTGTGTGTTTGTTTCACGTAAATACTACTGAACCGATTACAATTAAATTTAGCACACATATAGAGGGTAACTTGGATTAACATCTAGGTTTTATCCCGGAAATCCCACGGGAACGGGAACTATGCGGGTTTTTCTTTGAAAACGCGGGCGAAGCCGCGGGCGGAAACCTAGTCAGTGTATAAATTCAAAGGCGATAATATAGTGTAAGACATAAAATTATGGTAAAATGTATCAATGATATTTACCTGGTTTTACATAGCTACATATAGGACTCACTGTTATCTTACTCGTTAGTTTATTTATAAATATTATATATACTTAAATCTCGTGTCATAATGTTTGTCCTCAATGGACTCCTAAACCACTTAACCGATTATAATAAAATTCGCACACCATGTGCAGTTCGATCCAACTTGAGAGATAGGATAGTTTAAACATGTAGATACCACGGGCGAAGCCGGGGCGGACCGCTAGTAAATATTATGAAGATTAAGTCAAAGAATCCATTAATTATAAATAATCAAATAAATATTTGAAATGCGTAAATGTTCTATAGGAAACCTATAAACGTAAATCTGGGGACAAGTCGTCAATCTTATTCAATACTGAAACACTAAATTCGCAATAAAACAAATCTTACACCACATATTTAATACTAAATCACGTTCAAAACTAGTTTGTACAATATCATTGGTTCAGAAGCCATCAAATGCGTACACAATGCTTCTATGATTGCAATAACAAACAAATCTCAAATATAGTTCAAGAAAACATAGTTTCCTTCGCCCACGTGATTTTGGAACAGTTTCAGGAAAGTGTAGGATGATATTCACAAACATTGGTATGCTAAGCCGTATTTAACTTGTCTATAAAATTGTTGACGCGTATGTATGAGGCCATTTTGTGATTGAGATCTTGTGGAGTGGAGAACTTAAATTGTACTGGATGTTGTATATTGTGGTGATACTAGTCCTTTATTGAAGTTCTATTATCCCAGTAAATAGGTAGTCAACGTCATTCAACTATATTTTGTATATAAATATATCTCTAAAGGACATTCACTATTGTTAGCAGATCATGAAAAGCTCCTTTACCTGCCACATTAAACTTGCGATCAGTCTTTATCTCCTAATTGGTTACTAGCTGTGCCCTGCGGTTTTACCCGCAATGCTCCACTCCTGTTGGTCTTAGCGTGATGATATATAGCCTATAGCCTTCCTCGAAAAATGGGCTATCTAACACCGAAAGAATTTTTCAAATCGGACCAGTAGTTCCTGAGATTAGCGCGTTCAATCAAACAAACAAACTCTTCAGCTTTATAATATTAGTATAGATTTATATTTTCTATATTGCATTTTAAGTTTACACGCAAAGAAAATGAATGAATATAAAAGTTATCAGAAAATATTAATCGTATCTCAAATTTCATATACCATTACAATTCGTATTAAAGAAACCCACATATACGGCTACTTTCTCTCTTTATTGAGATCCAATACATTTAAAGCAGTCGGTACTAAAGATTCCCATATGCGTTTAATATGAAATCATTCAGAAATATCATCACCCATGTATAAAAATATCGTTAACACGATAAAAATATCGTAAACACGATATATGTAACACCTACACGATCCGACAAAACTGTTCCCGCTGGGTTGGCCTATTATAAAACGGATTTAAAATGGAAATGTCAAATTAACTTATGCATTTAATGTAATTTTTAAAATATAGATTATAAATAATTTCTCTCACTGGCAAGCTTTTTAGAGAGGCGTAGATTTGATAACGCTTTTCAATTTTAAATTCTGTAATATTTTCTCTAAAATTCTAAAAGTATTGTAAGAAATAATGAGACTTTATACCTAATTATTTGTATACTAATGGGCACTTATTAAAATACCTAGTGAATCAAATAAAATTTTAATAACCAGTTGGAAGATAAGTGTGCATCATAAAATTGTTATGGTAATAATGAAATTCCGGTATTTGATGATCCATATTCAATTAGCCACTGCAGGGTTGCTATTTATAAAATTAAAGCAATAATTTTATAAATAGCAACCCTATACTTTAATAACTAGCATCCTCTTATACGAGTAGTTAAATGCGCAAGTTTGTAAATATTAAAAGCATAAAAAACAAGTAAATACTTTTATTTCAAATTTTATAATTGCATTTGGTAAAGTAATATGTAATCAATGTCTTTGCACACTAAAAACACATTATTAAGTATATTATCATGGAGAAAATCTACACAACACCTATGTACAAATAAAGTTATTAAAATCCATACTAATATTATAAATGCGAAAGTAACTCTGTCTGTCTGTCTGTTACTCAATCACGCCTAAACTACTGAACCAATTTTCATGAAATTTGGTGTGGAGATATTTTGATACCTGAGAAAGGACATAGGCTACTTTTTATCCCGGGAAAATGACGCAATCCCGGAAATCCCACGGGAACCGGAACTATGCGGGTTTTTCTTTGACTGCGCGGGCGGAAAGCTAGTAATTTATATAAAAATAAATAAAATAACATGTTACGAAGCAATATGCACTCCACATATCGGTACATTTTACAACCTGCCAAGTTCTCTCATATTGTGATAAGATATGAAAATAATGCATGAACGTAAAATGCGATCGTGCCCTTAAAAGTTCAGTCATTCTGATATATTTGCACCTTTTGGAATGCTGTTGTAAGGGAAAGTATGTGTGTTTCATCGATTTAATATAATTAAATATAAGTGTGTTCCTTATTTTTAAAATTTCAAAAACGACTCGATTATTAACGACACTCTGTTGTTTGTATCACAGATTATATTAGTACCACAGATACCTAAATTGCTACGTTTTTATTTAAACTGTGCAATCTACAAATCTTTATCTAATAATTAAAATTCTAAAGATATAGGAATAATAATTCAAGTATTTAATGATATAAATGTTGTATTCATTTAATTCCTAAACTAATTTGTATTTTAATGAAACTCTACCAACCAGAGAATTCTAATGCATTGTACATTTTAACAAAATTCTAACACATCACTCGGTCACGGTCAGTTATGTTGAAATTATTGTTCAAAACCGTTACAACAATGTCTTATCGTAAGAGTAATTAAATATTTATAATTATACTCAAAAACATAACTAGTACGAGTAAGTTAACAGAGAAATAGCTGCTCGCAATTTGTATGAAAGAGAATGGCTCAAATATTTCTGGCCAACATGTATTGATCTTACATTTTGCAAGAGTAAATTATTTGCAACATAATAAGCAGTAACTATATTGTTATTATATGTATATTATTGCATGTACGTGAAGACAGAAATGCGACTATTAAACAAATAATCGTATTTATCTTTGCCAAAGAATTTAGTACGCAAGTTAAAAAATTTGTTTTGCTAAATACAAAGTATATTTCTTGATACCTGGACTTCTGAGAAGTACTAAAGCTCGTTTTATTTGTACTATAATTATATATTGCTATATGCTGTCTGTAATTTGTGAGTAAATAATTATACCACTGTGATGATGATTCTCTTTTTATTCATGTTTACATATGGCAACATATTGACATCGCGAACACATAGCTTCTTTTATTATATTTTGTGCATTCGTGTGTTAATAAAACAAATATATTATTGTTTTCTATATACCCATTGCCGTCAAAACTGAAGTAGATTTGAGTAAGTTTGTGAAATATTTCATGTTTAACCGACCAATATTTATGGATGTAAGGAAATCGCATTTTCATCTCTGGACGGTATAGCTTTTGTTCCTGGTATCTTTGAACTTCACTGAACGTACCATCATTTATTTTTGTTTTCTTATTTCAATACGACTTCATCCATACGTTTGTCTCAAAAGAAATAGCGTTAATACCATCATTATTATGTAGCCAACGCTACCAAGCGGCAGTGTTAAAGAGAACCAAAGCAAACGGATCCTAAATCCATCGAGATAACACTATAGACCATAAACCCTGAAGATAACCGTCGTTTCATAAGAACTATTCAAGTGGTACTTGATAACAGATAGCACTGAACTTTATCTTCCTTGGAATGATTTAAATCTCTCAATGAGGCTGGTCTAGACTGAATCCGTCTTAATTTTAATATGACGACCGAATTTTCTGCACGTATTTCATTAGTCTTGAGAAATGAGAAATTAAAACACTTCATCCAAGTGATAAATAATGAAAAATGCAACTGTATATGTACTGTTTTATGCAGATAAGCCGCCTTATCGTCAAATCTGGATAAATTTTAATAGGGACCAACTGAAATTTATTTACGGTACCTACTCGTTAAAAAGTAAATAACTATGAACTAGATTTTAAATAAAAAAATAATGGTCAAAATCGTTATAAAAGACAATAATACTAAATAATTTGGAAAATCCAAAAGTGCACGCCTCATAATTTTTTTTTAATAAATATTTATTAATTATTATTTTTGTTTATTTAATAACAATTAAACCACAACGAATCAGACCCTGAAAAATGAAAGGGTTCTATTCCTGAGCATACTCAAGCGTAAGAGAAAAAAAAAGACTCGATTAGTAAAGTATTTCGGTCGCTATCGTGTTAACAAGAAAAAGGATCCGCACATACAGACACACGGACGTCCAAGACAGAACTTTTTTAAACTGTTTTTTAACTAGTTTAAATAACAAAAATGACATCAAAAATATCATGAACGTTAAAAATAGTGTTTTTTCTTAATATGTGTGTGTATGTATTATCTTACAAGTGCAATGTATGATACATAAAGACATTTTAAGTTTGAAAAATCAGATGTTTTGCGCGAAGTGACAGTAGTACCCACCTCAACGCTTCGCTTATGAGGCGTGCAATAGAAAGCTTTTAGAAATAACATAAAATAAAAACATTAATAGCAAAGAAACCATTTCCTTTTATTCGTCTAACAGTAACATCCGCTTCCCCGCTGCGTCGCATAGTTTTTATAATTTTACGATCCTTATGAATAATATTTATTGTTATTCGCCTAATTAAGTAATCGTGAATGGTGTTTTCTATGACTAGTAGGAATTTCTAACGATATTAATGGCATATGGTTAAGTCGGTAGAGTTAAGTCATGCAGTGACATCGAAAGAATATAAAAAATAGTGTTGAGAAAGAAATACTCTTTATTTTTTTATGGAGAGATGATATGTTTGTTAGGCGATAACACAAAACGATTTTCAATTAAATTTGGTAACATATTTGAAACTGAATATAAAGTAGTTATGTTTTTTTTCTGTTCTTCTGGTTCTTGTATGACTAGTTCTAAACATATTTATTGTGAATCAAGAAGTCAAACAAAGTCAATTAGTGTTAATGGACCTGCAACAAAAATGCAGCCCGATCATTTCTCATGCGTTTTGTAATGATACCTTTTTGATATAACATTATCGGTATGATAATTTTATATTATTTGTTTTGATATGATCTGATCAGTATTCCTGGTAACCGTATGGTGGTAAAAAATATCCATTTTGACATAGGTCCTTTTTTTATTATGTTTTAAAACGTGTATATTGATTTTTTGCACTGCATGATTTCAATATGTTATTTTATTAACATTTGATTGTATTCTTAGTACGTTATTAATAATATGTTTATCGCAAACTAAATCTTAGAAGTTATTTAAATAAACATTTGCTATCGGCTTCATATAAAGAGTTTTAATTATCAAAACAATTTCGCCTGATCAGCTTTTCTTTAACTGTACATACTGACATACGACGTGTCTTTAACTGGATCCTAATCTACGATAATTACACTGTATACAGTTCCCACATACAAACGTTGACCTTGCCCATATGTAACTTGCAACGGATGCGTCCACATACCTGGTTATTAGCAAAAGTATAAAAAACATGGAACCCGTTCGAACCCGCCTACGCTCTGCAATATATCATTACGGATTATGTTTCATAGTGTGAATATTGATAAAAAATACGCTACGAGAGCACTCAAGTAGTTTTAGAATAGGAAGCTTTTGTTAGTGTACGTAAATGACGATTAAATTTGAATTAGAAGCCTCTTTTGAGTAGTTTTACTAAGGGCTGAATAATCGGCCCTTAGATTAAGATAGATATTCAAGATATTAAATCGTGTGGTAGTTCAGTAAATGTAGAGATAGAAACTTAGTGTAATAACAAAACAATAGTTTAACAAATTGCTACTTCATATTACAGTAATATATTTAGTTTTAAACTTTTATTATAATTTATAACTGTATTATCTGATATCCAGCGGTGTGTACTGGCTTTATGAAGGGTCCTGCTGTGATCTAAGTAGTAAATATATCAACAGGTTTTAAAATACTATAGTCATCAAAATTCTACCGAATTGGAGCAATGTCAATTCGTATATATCTACCTCAATATATAGAGACATTTTTGGCTCTTGAATAAACATTTTAGTTCCTAAAGACTTATTTTCTGTTATTTAAATGGTATTTTATTATAGATTGCTGATGTTAAATTTATTTCTATATAACCTTTCTATGGCTGCATCTTCACTCATTTAATGATCGAATGTGATAAAAACTAAACGAGTTAAATACTGCAATCTGTAACTGTACATATATGGTCAAGAACTTGCTTTGATCAGCCGGCATAATTATAACATTAACAGTACTTATTTCACGCTTACAATTCAATTAAGGGACTACTAATTTATCGATGATAAAAAAAAGATAATAACTGTTACATCATCCTTGTAAATAATAAACTAGCTATGCCCCGCGGCTTTACCCTCATTGCTCCGTTCCTATTGGTCTTAGCCTGATGTTATATAGTCTATAGCTTTCCGCGATACATAAACTACCTATCTAATACATTGAGATTCTTTTCTAATCGGACCAGTGGTTCCTGAGATTAGCGTGAACAAGCAAACGAACTTTTCAGCTCTATAATATTACTACAGATTCATTTTAAATTTTAATATTGATTGGATTGAAATCAACTATCTCCTTCATAAGCTCTCATCGATGCTGACAACGGGAATATTAAATTGATATTTTACGATTGTTATGTAAGTGCTGGTAAGTGGTTTTATAACGTTAACCGGAATGATTAGCTCACATGTAAATATTTCTTATTGCATTGCGCGTTATCATGGCGTTCATTAGCAAGCGAAACGGGTACTACATGTTAACGCCATTGTGTTAATAAAAAATATTTATTTACCTTTAGATGAATATGTTTAGTTGCAAAAGGTTTAAGATTATTATATCTCTAGATCAACTACGTGAGAAATTTTAACAAAACATAGAAGTCAATATCAAATGTAGCGTGTATAGAATTTAGAATGCGTATTACGCGCCAAAATCGTCAACCATAGACACTCTAAGAACCACAGACAATGAAAATAGAATTCAGAAGGCGTAGATGGCGCCAAAATCGATGGGTAACCATAGACACACGAAGAACCATAGACGATAAAAAATACAGATGTCATAACCGGCACCACAGATAATACATTATTTTATAGGAATATGGATAATTTCGCGATGCAACGTAACGCGGTGGCAGGCATACATACGACTGGATTATGTAAATGCTATGCAAATAGACTCATAGAGTATAGACTATAGATGGACCCGTTGATAGCGACGGTGTTCTGATCACGATGTTAACTTTGTTTTGATTTTCAATAACTGTGTGATTCCATTTTACTACTTTAGTCTGATAAAAATACTTAAAAATTGTTGTAGTGATCGATTTCGATCACTACAACAATTTTTAAGTATTTTGAAATTAAAGAAGAATTTTCTTCTTAGCATACAAATGGGGATATTACATTACAAACTGATAAATAAATGTTTTATCTGTTTCTTAGGGTTTTTAAATGTAAACTGTTTCAAAATAGAATCTTGGCAATGTGAAAAATTAATACCGATGGTAAATACTAAATACAAACATTGAACAGTATGATTCGATCGATTACATCATACTCACGATGATGTTACGTTCTTATAATTCATGTCACATCCTTGTATGAATCCCTACATAAATAATGGATTTTTAATATTGTTTTTTTTTTTTATAAAGGTATGAATGAATTCAAGCACGACTATGTCATATACGTATAAGTTAGATTTTTAAGGCTTTATTCACTTTGCTAATAACTTTATAAGTGATCGATATTAAAAGTAATCTCTTTTATAGCTTCAAATGCTACTACATAAGGAAATCTTTTCCCTTATTAATTTTGTGTGCCAAAGATTCGTTTTTTTAAATTTCCTGATAACAATGACGACATCCACCTACATTTCATATTTGGGCGCGAAAGCCATGTCCACGACACCGTCGCAAACTCGCATGGTCATTAGTTCCGTTACACGTGGGTGGTCCGAAATGGACTTAAGGCTTCCACAAACTGTCGCAGCTGTCAGTTTAGTGTCACCCGCGCCGTGTGTGTCTGGCTTAACTTCCTAGTTCTGTAAGACGTTTTGTCGGAGGTCTCACGCGTGACGACGGATTTGAGTGTTTGTACTAAAACTAGTACAAAATACTTAGATTGTAGGAGTAATGGAAGGTAGTAGTGTTTTCAAGGAAGGTTTTGTACCAATCAATTATTTGAGACAATAAATAAAGTGAAAATATATTGTTGTATTGCTATTATACAGGGTGGAAGGTTAAGATGGGGCATGAAGGGCAGGTACCTTAACCGTTGTAGCTACATGAAAACGTTCTTAGGAGACTATCCTTAAATTCTTGAGAAATTTTAATCTGCATTCACAGATTTTTGAAAAAATGTACGGTCAGCAAGGAAATCGGCAGTTTTAAAAAAAATTTTTTTTAATGCCAATCGATCCAGTTTCTCATGGGGATCAAAACACTCTAAAAGACCAACTGAGGTATGAGTACTAGAAAAGTCAGAAATCGCGAAAAACTATTTTCATTCATGAACAAGTAAAAAGACAAAGGCACAGCAGCATAACATGCCAGCGACGCGGGGCATGAGCGGGCGGTGGCTGGCAGCTCGTGCACGAGATGAAAAATTATTTAAATTTGAATATCGAACGAACACGTCACATTTTTATGGCTTATGTAAACAATAACACATAGAAAACAAAAGTTACCAAAAGTCACTCTGTCTTCACTAAAAATGTCCTTAAATAATTTGGAACGTTTAGATCTGTTAGAGGCTTACTTTTTAAATAATAAAACCCAACAGTTGCATTGGAATGGTACAGGAATAAATACCCAATGCGACATGTACCGACGCGAAAGGTAATTGCGAATCTTGTGAAAAATCTAGCAGAAAGTGGCTCATTTAAGAAAAGCTTGACACGTCCGCGTCGTTTAAAACGAACAAACCTATGTTTACGTCAAAACGGTGACCACTTTGAGCATCTCATATCATTAGTTTTATGTAAATTATTTCAGAAATTCTGGAATTATCACCACTTTAAATGTTGTTTTTTGTTATTATTTTGTTATTTTTATTTCCTTTGACAACCGTTTAATTAAATTAATGTTTCTTCTTATTATCAGTATGTGTTTTAATACTCAGAAACAAAAAATATTGAAGCCTGAAAATCTCTTTGGAGTTTTCTATTAGCGCATCTTTTGTTAAATCACTTATTTTCTTAGTGAATGTGTGGAAATAGTTTTTCGCGATTTCTGTCTTTTCTAGTACTCATACCTCAGTTGGTCTTTTAGAGTGTTTTGATCCCCATGAGAAACTGGATCGATTGGCATCAAAAAAATTTTTTTTGAAAACTGCCGATTTCCTTGCTGACCGTACATTTTTTCAAAAATCTGTGAATGCAGATTAAAATTTCTCAAGAATTTAAGGATAGTCTCCTAAGAACGTTTTCATGTAGCTACAACAGTTAAGGTACCTGCCCTTCATGCCCCATCTTAACCTTCCACCCTGTATAGCGAACTGTGATGTAAACATGCAATTCCTCATTTAATTTAATGAAGTTTCAACTAACTCCGACTCTGGGCTTCCCAAATGAAGCCATTCGCTCAACCAAACCCTTATTTTCCATAAGAGGAATGCAATAGTAAAAACGGTCTCAAGAAAGCCATAGCTTTCCACATCCCAGTATGGTAACATCGCTATTCCTGCAAGCGTACATGGCAATTATGTGTGTTTGTCTGTCACACGCGCAGTCAGACGGCGACATGCCGCTTCGGCCGCTCAGAGGTTTCTAGATGAATAAAACATAGGACACAAGTTGTAAACTGTAGCGAATTAGGAATACGGAAATGAAAGATTTCTGAGAGAAAGTATTTTCGTTTTATGCAACTACCCTTCCATTTATAGAAGTGTTTGTTAGAGCTAATAATAGATAGGTATAGTTCCAGTTTTGGTCAAGTCCATTAAATTGTAGTTTCAATTATATTGCTTCTTTACTTTAAAAGAATGTATGTAATTTAATTTACTTTAATTTTTTACAAGAATTTGCCGCCAAAATGGTTCATTTTATAGTCTCTAAGTTCTAAACCTACGGCTACATCCAGATTCAATATACCTTAAAGTTCCGAAAGGGATTAAACTATAGTTCCAATATGTTCCATCAAATGATAATAGAACGGCATGTGTCGTATGAATGTGAGATGCTTTCATACCCATACCCTAGTTAATTACAGTCCCATAACAATTAAACAGCTTTAAGCTTAGTCTTGTATACAAAACGTTACGACATTGTTATGTTCCCACGTGATAGGAAACCTTTTACACGCTTTATATTAGCTTCACCTGTATGTTTGTATGTTTGTAACCGACTTCTTTGGGCGCGATTTTGACCCACTTTAAACGGCCAGATTTCGTTCAAACTTTGTAGATTTATTTAGGACCGATGACAATACACTAATTTGATAAAATAAATAATAGTTAAAAAAAACAAAAAACAAGCGTTTTATAGAAAACCGAACTAAAAGCGTGTTTTTTAGTTTTTTTAAACTATTAAATAATATAATATTATTTAATTATTAATATAATATTATTTAATAATAAACTAGTGAACGCTTAGTCGCTATTGGGTATCTGGTAGTCTGTGACAGTTAGCAATCTTTAGATTTCTTGTGATAAAGTTTGACTGTTGTAAAGCTGGATGTTTTTACTGTATTGTAAATTATTATTTTACTAAGCTTCTACAGCACATAATAAAACATCAATTTAATAAAAACGAAGTCGGTGTCTACATAATATGATAAAAAATTGTTTAATAAAAGTAAACAACTATACTTTTCGATAATTATAATTAAGCATAAGAATTGAAACACAAAACCTAGGAAATAAAACGTAAATAAACTAAACATTTCTAACCTTTATTTAAATTCTACCTCATTGAACATAAATCACAATCACAAAAATCCTTCTCAACCGATGAAAGATCATGAATATGAACTTTACTCGTGACATAACTGTCGCATAGTTTAGTAATTTATTCCTTTGTTATTAGTTCCCACACTATTTATTACGTAATATCAAATACCCTTCATATCACTAATCTAAAGAGGATTATAACTTTAACAGATCATTTGAGTACATGCATGTTTAACTCGTTGATTCATAATTGTTTTATAATTTATGGTAAACATGCAATCACATACTACACTCACATACTTATTTCTAATGTGTATAATTAACTCAAACTCAAACTCAAACATTCATTTATTCAATTAGACTACTATTTAGTAGCACTTTCGAATCGTCATTACATAGTATTTTTAACATTTACCACCGATTCGGAAAGCAGTATCTATGGAGAAGAATCGGCAAGAAACTCCATAGTTGCTCTTTTAAAATAATGTCAATAAATTTACATAATATGTAACTTATATCTAACTCATTTATTATGTGACTATGCGACATATCTATGTACCTATTATGTTTTCATTCTTGTTATTTTCATTCTTAAACCATTATACGATATTGAATAGTTCAAAAAACAAAAAGCTTTCGAACTAGTGTTGAGCTTTTTCAAACAAATGCCTTTAAAAGTATCTCATGATGAAGTAGGTGGTTGTAAGTACTTACCTTTTTTACAATATCGATACTGGAAATACATTTTTCATATTATATTGTCTTTAAATAGCTTAATTCGGTACTAGCTTCATCCCGAAACCCTTCTTACATACAAAGAGCTTTTATACATATAAAATGTTTGCATGAATGAATGAAAATGAATGAAAATTATTTACAAAATGCTATATTTTTCCCATCGATGATACATACTTTCATGTAGCTATGTGTAATCAGTAAGATTTCAACCACGTGTATCAAGTAGAAAAACTAAGATTGAATTGGTATGTCAGTGAACTAAAAGATCAAAGAGGAACTAATCACGGTGGATCATAAAAAGCTATCTATAGATTTTTATCTACTCACCATCTACGGTACGAATAAGATCACAGCATCTCAGATGCAGCGTTATGCATTATTCAATAGCGTCCATATAATTACGACGTCAAATATATTATATGAACCGTTGCTTGATAAATAATATATAAGTTCCTATGAGTGTTATTAGCGTGATCAAATGTATCATTGCGTCGTCATAGGTTGTCATTCGTTTTGTTCAAATGAAGCAAAAACGATGGCGTATGAGTGATGTACTTGATATATGTTTTTTATGATTGGGTATCGATGATATTTAAACAGAAATGTAGTGCAATGTAATCATAAATTGATCAAAATAATATTTGGTAAAGGTTTAATCGAAGTACAAGAAGTACGAGCACAGAAACAGGCAAAAAAAACACATTGAAAAATAATTACATTAAAGCATATCGCAAAGTTTCCTTCGTTCATGAATGCCCTTAATTTTCATGTATATCAGATCAAACTACTAATCACACAATAACCTATATTATTATAGGTTAGTCATGCCCCAACGTGACCTATTTAACTGACAAGTTTACCAACAATAGATCAATTACCTACAAAACTCATTAAAGTTCGCCTCAAATAAATTAAACACCAAAGTATCGTACGCCTAGTTACGATCATATGCTATGTTTGCAAATAAGTACATAATAACATATGCCGAATGACACGTTTATGCGATGTATATAAATTATTCATAGCATGTGTTAATGGTCGCTGAAATAGGCGCGGGACTATGTACAAATATATTTATGAGCCGAGCCGATATTTAAGCTTCGATTTTTGTGTAGCGCTCTATATTACTATCTATATTTAGCGTAGGTGATAGTTAGGGAAAAACATGGAATTTTTACTGCGTTTATGGCCTTTGCAAGGATATATGGCATGTCATTATTAGCGAAATTACGTTGATGAAACTTGAAATGGACTTGTTCTTAACAATGGTGATTAATTTCGAACACATGTGTGCTTATGAAATATTTGTGTCTTTATGTAACTAATTTTAATATTGTACTTTATTTAGTACACAAATGTCTGAAGTAATATAACTTAAATACACAATCGTATCATTTTGAAAGTTGCCGGGTTCCGATCTATATCCGAAGTGATTGTACTAGGATTCTAATTACTTATCTAATATCCAAAGAGTATAATTATGCATGACGTCACTAAGTGCAAAGATCAGCCATTAATCTCTGGTTGTCCTTAGAGGGGCGGTGGCAGGTGAACGCTTTTCCGCAGATCCCTTCACTTACACCCACGGGATCGAACCGGCGCCAAGCTGGGCTGCATTCCGATGGTCAAGTATCGTGTAGACTTGAAGAAATAGGGTTAGGTAAATAGTAGAGATTGGTGATGTGGAGCGTAGTTCTGTTCGTATTTTGAAGTTATTACTTTTTAAGTTTCAGGAGTTGTTTTTAAGATAAATCTTTGGAAATTTATAGAAAAGCTGAAAAGATTATATATCCTACTTTCATGTTTATAAGTATCAGGGTTCTTTCTCTTATATGATATATTAATAAATATATGTTGATAGGCTTTAATAATAATTACAATCGACCTAACATAAAAATTGTATTCGCGAAACAGTCATGTCTAGCGTATAAGATAGATAAGTTTATTGGCATCAGACTGACTACTGACTGTAACCTTGAATAGATAATGGTTACATAAACTATCAATATGACAGTTATTAACGAATACATTGACGGGTCATGGCTTCCGCCTACGGTAGCGCGTGCTAACTGTTGAACATAGATTACGAATTAATTCACATAGCGAATTTGAAAATGAATGCTATGTAGGTGTCAGTTTTTGTTTTTTAGTTGCTATAGGCTCCTGTTGCTAATAAGATGGAAAAGGAAATAGGTCATGTTTTAACAGATTTTGTGGAAAATACTTTTTCATTAATAAAAGAAATTGTAGAGACGATCCAAAACAGTTAATTTTAAGAAAAAATCATACTTTCCGTTTGAATTTTACCTACTTCGTGTCTCCATGTAATTCAAGACGAACGACCGTAATCTAATATGAAAATAGAATCAACTTTTGAAAGAACTGGTCCCGTCAAATTCGAGAAGATGGCGTCCGTCGCATTCTGCAGTTTACGAGCAATTAAGTTTATTTCAACGCATCGAGAGAGCAGCTTTACGGCCACTCACATGCAGGCTATTTCATTGGCAATTGCACTCGACTCCATATGGGACTGAACAATAGGCGGCGCTCAGATCATATCAGGTATGGAAAAGAGCAAAGGATCTGGTTTTATGTGGAGACGTGTGCGTGCGAATTAGCACCCAATAGCATCGTGATAAGAATACTATTGCTACACATTTGGTTTTAAATTCTGTGCCACATAGGTTGTATACGCTATCGGTGCGACAAATGCGTTTCTTAAATGGTAAGTCTAATTATAATTTGTTGACAAGAATCAGTAGGTAGGAAGAGGACTAAGAAAACACTATGTAAAGATATCTGATTGTAGGTATTTACATGCAAAGAAGCTTCAAGTAAATAATTAAATAGTTTCAAAGGACAAAGTTGTATAACCTAGGTTGTAATTTTTAAGATTTACATAATATATGATTATTTTACATGAGACACTAATCTCATGTAAAATTATGATTGTAGATAGGCTGAGCGCAATGTCCCTCAACAGTCAACTGTACGAACAAATTAGCGTTGCATGCTTTATTTTTCATAGAACCTGGGACCAGTTTATATCTCTTAGAATATGTTTAAAGCACATTATAGTAGTTTTATGCTATCGTAATGGGCTTCTCACTTACGTAACACCAGCATAACCATACAATTTATTTGAATTGCGTGCTTACAGAGAGTCAACTTTACTGCTGATTCCATTCCGCTAGAGACGGAAATTACATATTTTACTTGCAGAGAAATACAGGTTTTCCTTTAATGCTAAAGCTTCTAAAAGAACTGAGTTTTGTGTCCTTTAAATTACCTTAAATATATTGAAATATATCGCGCTATATACCTGAAACATAACATATATTTCCACTAATCTTCTACAAAATAAACTAAATAGGAACATATCGTATAAGTCCTAATAAATAGAAGATATTATGTTCCTCCGTATCGCAGTGAGATGGCAGTATCAGTGTCATAAAGACTAACTCTAAGGTAATAAGGGCTTTGCGGAAAACACCTGGGCTTCCAAGTCCCAAGACATATTATTATCATTATTATATTGATAACAAAGTGGGATTTATCATATTAATATGGAATGTTTTCATTGAGTGGAATGACCCGAATGAGTCTGAAAGCACCGGCTGCATAGGTACAGATGCAATTCATTGGTAACAAAAAAATTGTGATTGTCTCTCTTCGAGTAAATATCTCTACTAATACTAGATGTTCAATATTAAATTATGTAGACCCGTAATGAAGAAAGAAAATCAAACTTCTCTCATATATCAGCCTTACATAACACAAACTAAACAACCGATACGTTCATACACATAAATAATACTAAATTTATGTGTATACGACGCTCAAGTGGCGGGCCGGTCATCGAGTGTGTCAATTCTAAAGATAAGCTTATCTATGCAATTTATTTATCCAGCTTGATGTAAGACGTGTATTTATCGTCCTTTACGCACTGTTATAGAAACTGTTATAAATGTAGGTAAGGACTTGAACAAAGACTCGTATATTAAATCGAAATTAAACGCAGCTATTGATTTCTTGAACTTCGATTATTCGATATGTTTATTGAAAAATTACAGAGAGATCTATCTCTCTGTAATTTTTCAATAAAACTAAAAAAAACTTTAAAATTATATGATAGATAAAAAGCTCTAGCTTTTTATCTATCATATAATTTTAAAGTAGTTAAATGCAATCCTTTAAAAATGTATAAAATCTCAGCAGATTTAATTATGAGAACAAAACATGAATTGAGTAATAAAATGTGAAATTTATCTAAATATAAAACAGTTTTTAGTTTTTACCCTGCTCCCTTTTCACGCAAAAACGTACTAAAAATTTTGTAATCTAAGTAAAAATGAAATAAATTAAATTCCCACATTACAAAATGTACCAGGCGCACATAACCGATAAGTGCCTACCGCCTATCGTTCGTCAGTCGAATATCAAGCGCAAAACAGACACGCCGTGAAAATCAACCTGTCGCAACCCTGTCCTGAGGCTGTCCTGAACGCATTTAATGACCGTACAATATTATTATTGACAATCACTTATATTCACCTATAAATCGTAAGTATGTCTTTTGTAACATTTGCTCACTAACTGTATTCAAATGTAGGTATACTTTGCTCTGGAATGTGAAGTTAGAAAACACTCAATTTGCAATTTCTAGTTATTAAATACCTGCAATGAATTTTAATGATTTTGTAAGCGATTTGATAAGCAACGTCCCGTAGATTGAATTTGAATAAGTATGTATTTATAAATTACATTGATTTGTTATAAAAGTATGCCGTTAAAAATCAGGTGAAACATGTCGAGGAAAACACATTAAGTACTTCCTATAGAAAAATATTATAAATCATAGCAACGATTGCACTTCAATAGTTTTTGCATGGTTTTGCGAAAAATTTTAATTACATCGATCTAGGATCGGTTGCGTGCAGCGCTTGCGCAAGAGCGTCTCACTGGCGCCATCTACCGTGATCTATAGGCGCCAGCACTCATTATAGCTAGGGCTACCCCTCGCTAGATGATGGGAGGTTTTATTTTTTACTATAGCCTCATAATATGATAGTAACATAAATAATACAACATACATATATTACAAAGGCTTAATCTCTCTTAAATATGCGTATGTTATAAAAGCTTTATACATATTAATAGAAAAATATGACGAGTATTTAGCGATATAAGAACTTTGGTCAATAATTTTTACCTTTACGAAATAATATGAATTTGACACCTCTAACATTGATATAATATTGAAAAGCCGAAAGCGAATGTAGTGTAAATTACGTTTGCATTTAATTTCGAAATAAATGTACAAGAACTTTAACTAAATAATGGCCACCTGACGTGGATATATATTATATACCACTTGTTTTAGTGCGTCCATCTATCATTATGTAAAGTTCAAATGCTCTCATCACCGCCAGGCGCCAGCCCTAACCGTCCAGAACTTATCGGCTCAATGCAAATCCAGCTGTTAATCTAAAAGTATGTTTTCGAGTAAATACTTCACTTGTTCTCGGGTAGGCGGTGTACCGATTGTGAAACCGAGCTTTTTACGCGTGGGACGGTAATTATAGGTCCAGCATTAGTCCACGTCGCTCTGATATAGACAAATAAACGAGCTTTGAATAGCTTGTGATGTGATTAATTATTGGTTGTGTGGTAGCTGGATTTTTGAAAACTTTTTGAGTGACGACGAAGTGTGGTGTTGATTTGTAATGATTGGAATTTGAAGAAGGAGACTTTCATGTCTTTCTTAACTTGATGTTTGATAATGCCTTGACACACCATTATTCTAATATTTTGAGTATTCTCGTTCTGCCAGATTTCTGTCAAGTTCAAGGCAACAATTCGGAAGCCGTATTATGCAAATTGATCTCTATAAATAAAGGTCGTGTTGATGATATGATAGGTGGATAATGAACTTAAAATTGTTGTTGTTAGTCTAAATTCTTCGTTTAACGTTTGCCCAACAATTAAAACTCTTCCAGAAGCATTTCGCATTATAAATGGCGTGGCATTATAAATGATAACTAATGTATTATTTTATATCCTCGTCTACGTCGAATTGCGGCATCAGGCATGCGATCGTAACCACTATCTAACTGATAAGCACGCCAATGAAATTAATCTATTAAAATTTAATATTTTATTAAACGCAACTGAAAGGGCCTCAGGCAAACGATATTACGCTCCTAATCCATATTGACACTCAACTAAATGGATATTTAGATTAATTTAAAACAGCTCGTTAATTAAATTTAATTAATAAGTAAGTACTAACTTGAAATGTCAATATGTGGGTAAAGTTAATTAGATTACATTAGATTGTACAATATTGTTCGACTTCTGAAACTTAACGCTAACGTCGCCTGGTTGGAATGATTTAATTATTTATGTATTGTATTTAGTTTGTAGGTATGATGTTAGGTACCTATATATTCGTCTTTGGTATTGTATTTAAGTCCTCCTGTATATGTTGTAAGTCTAATTTTGTATGAGACGTATATAATTTTACTTATAATTAAATTCTTTTGTTTCAGGTAAGTTCCAGACATATCACTTAAAAATAGGTACATAATAAAATCTAATTCGGTTTTTATGTTACGCCAAAAATGGAAAATCAGGTAAATTCTTCTACTTCTTTAAAATTACTTTTTTAAATTTTAATATATCTCCATTCAGTTTACCTGACCCATAAAAAGTAAAACAATCAATTTGTATGCAATAATGCTGCAAAAACTCCGGTTATGTGTAGGCAGTATTAGATAATCTATTTGCTAATATTCTGAAATTTATAACTAAATCTGTCTGCAATGTTGCCAGCTATACCCACTAGAATTAATTTCATCAATTCCGATGTAAAATTTGATAATTATCACACCTCAAACTTTACATCGTGGGAAAATATAAAAGTAAAAGTTGTTATACTTTACGATAATTACAATATGCCAATTTATTTTATGTAATTCACGGACATAAAAAACAATATTCGCAAACGGCAACACTACCATAAAGGTTTTATTTGACATGCAACAATCAAAAATGCGTGGGCGTGCTAATAAGCGAAACGTTCGAGCTACAAACTCGCTGTATTTTTTTTTCCTATTTAACAATATTTCATCTCGCGCCGGTACTTCTGAGAATAACGTGGGCTTAGGTTACAGACGTTTTAAATTTTATGCCATTCACGTAGAGCTAAGTGTGGACTGTGGATTGTGTAAGTGTTGTTACGTGGTATTAGCAAAAGTAGCAAGCTGTAATAATAAGTCGCATAAATTTTAACATCGTATACATGTGAATTTACGCATACATCTGGAAGTTTTGAAGTAGGCAGTTGCTCTTGCAAATAATTTTTTATGACCTCGTAGTAACTATATAATTATAGTTAACTACGCTATATATGAGTTTTTTAGTACAATAATTGTTGCTTATTTTGCGACTAAAAGGAGTTAGATCATTCTTTCAATATCGTTTTAGCTTTGAAGTTTTAAAAATATTTTCCACCAGAGCCAGAGTAAAAACTAATAAATTTTAATTGAATATTGAATAACCGTTCTCGGATCGTGTGTAACATTCACGACAAAATGTAATTTTTCGTTCACAAGCGACAAATAAATTATGAACCAAATCTGGTACGATATTACGGCGTACCTCAGTTCATTGAAAATTGAAATCCTTTTCAATCCGACCGCATTATATTACCGCCTTCCCGCTCATATATTATGTGTTGAAAAGGGAGGTGAATACCTTTCAGGCTCAATAAAAGCGTTTTGCGGAAAATCAACAAAACAGGCGCGGGTAATTCTTTTCGTTATATAAATTATGCAAAACCTCGGGCAGTTGTTTAGGGGCTAAACTCGTTTGGTGGCTTTCACGATTTTCTTCAAAATATTTCACCCGCCTTTAAGGGTACCGCGCCTGAGAATACCTTATGAAGTTGTGATGGAAATCGAGAAAGTTTGAATTGATAATGCCTATGTCAGAATCGTCTATATACTGGAATCGATAAATCAAAATGTTTGAGTAAGCGTTTGCTTAGAGTTGGGCATACTTGAGATATACTGCTGTTCAATATTATATATCATCATCATGATCAAATTAGGTACGTAAAATGTAATGTCAAAATCAAATGACATTATAAATAAATACGGAACCCAATAAAACTTGCTTTTTCCGATTTTATTCCAAAACGAAAAAGGTCCCTTGAGACTTCAGTAAAAATACCTAAATATTTATTTTTTGTTAACGGATTTTTATAAAATGTAAATCCCATCAACGTGCAATGTTATTTACTTGGAATGGATAAAATTCAATTTAAATTTAAAGCTTTGTAAATTTTATGTCAACATTAAAATAATAAAATCTCTTTTCGATAAATCATTTTATCCTGTTCACTGTTCATTGCTCATTGAACTCTATCGAGCTTTCAATATTATAACTTTTTGAAAAACACGCTATTACTATACTAAATAAAAAGTAGTAAGTATTTAATTTTATGAAATTCGGCTAGTAAAAGTGTATTCGTGTAGTCCTTATTATTTAACAGGCTCAAATATGTATAATATTTGCATCATTACATCTGCGCCAATTGAGGCGAAACGCCCGGCCCGACTATTCAGTTTAAAAGACTCACATTAATTTACACAGAGTATTACATTTAAAATCTTATTAGAACATTCGAGAAAACGTTCCATTCGCCAGAGCATTTCTTAGCAATATCGTCTAAATTGCGAGAGGACGCCCCGGGAATAATCTCCTCAACGTTGAATTGTTCTAAAACAATTTGTTTTTGTGATTGCGTTCCTATGACGACTTTATAGTCCCCAGAGAATATATCTCACTCGTTTATTTCCTATTAACGAGGATAGGCGACTGTGCTTAATGACAATTAGAGCTTTGTAATTAAAGAGAATTGTTTAAACGTGAACTATAAATTATATCGATTCTGATAAGTAATTATTTGAAATTGATTACTCGTTTTATGTTACCTAGTTTTATATAATTTAAATGTTTGGTTTTGTTTCCCATACATAATTCATAATTAAGTAGGCAATCATTAAACATACGTGCTTCTCAATTCTCATCATTAAATAATGCAATAATTTTACACTAGTTTACTCGAAGTTATAGCAATAAGAAAACGCAATTGTACAAGATAACCACTGACGAAGGGTGTACTAATGCTCCTGCTATAAGTTAATACTTAATTCCTTTAATTAAATTTCAACGCAGCAAGGGTTAAAAACGTCAGGCACAAATCACGAAAGCTCCACATTGGAATCCATAACGCCGCTTCGAGCCCCGGGAAAGTTAATTTAGCCGGAATGGTCGTCTCGATGGCTGTAACCCGGGCATTTTCTTCATCAAACGTCAAAAAATTCCCTGACAGAGTGGCTTTCATCAAGAATTCGCTCCAACGAAGTCAAACAGTGTATAACATTCATTTCGGAATGAACTTTTTCATGAAACTCTTTGTTCGTTCGTACCTAGAGGGCAGAAATGTAATCGTTATGAAACACTGGAATTTTTCCGTCTTTCTAGACGTTTCGACGGGTAAAAGGACGCTTGGAGATTGTCCGCGTGGTTACAGGTTGTTCGCTTGTAAGTGACATTTTTATCCTATTTTCTTATATAATAATAATAACATTTAATTGAATAAGGAAATATAAATAGACAATAATAATTATGCCAGTGGTCTATAGGTAATCAGAGTCCAGTTATCTGTTTCAAACTTAACATAAGCACGTGCTTATTGCTTATTAGAATTTTCTAACCACAGGAAATTGTAACAATAACTGTGAACTTTTATATACTAACCGCATGACTGAGCATTTATTATCCCATGACATTACGAAAAAATTTCATAGTTAATATCAATTAATTAAATACACCAAGCCTTAAAGAAGTACCAACACAAGTACTTCTAAATCACAGTGGCCATAATGGACATGATGTGTTCAGGCCCTCATTAGATCTCAATTAAGCTCATAAATCGGAACTCATTTGAACGATAAAATATTTACTCATGCTACATGACATTCTGCTTAACGTACCGTTAGTTTGACATCTGTCACGTGACACCACAGATATAATATAATATGTACTATATTATGTGACACATTCGTCAAAGTTATGGGCCGACCAAGGGGCCGACGAAAAGGCGTAATTCTGCATTTTTATTACACTAATGCGACAGTTATGTTTGATTGTAATTATCTTGGTGGTTCATTTTGTGGTTGTTTAAATTATTCAGTTATGTTGTCTGTATCGTTTTTAACGCTTTTTCCTTATTTCTTGTTTTATGTTCCTGAAGAAAACTAATTTTTAAATCTGTATTTTGATTTTACAGTATTCTGAACATATTGAAATGTAACTAAAATAATACCGAGCGAAACTTCAACCTCTTACAAATATGTTCGTTAGACGTTTCTGTCTGAAAAGTAATCGGTCTGTAAAAATTCTATACTTATTAGTTATGATCGATGCATTAATTAGTTTGTATATTTCTCTTTTATTTACTACACAGCCAAAAGAAAGTACAAAGCATCTTTAAATCAAACAAGTTTATATTGCTGAGATTCACGCAAGGATATCCGTGGGCGGTCGCTAGTACAATACTTGGGTATTAATAAGAGCGGGGGCGGCGGGTCAAGCCGGGTCGTGGGCCTTGTATTGTAAATTAGCACATGTTTATGCGTTTAAGTTACGGCTATGGTTCCGCTGATAGTTTTATTGGTGTTGCCGGACAATGCTTATGTTTTGATCCAGGCTTTTGTGTGTCTGTGTGTGTTTGAAGTGTAAATGCGATATGACTAAATTTTAATGTATGACAGTTCTTGCGTCTGATTGTTGAGTGTTAAAATGTTGCCATTTTAATAAGGTTCCACAGTCAATATACCATGACAAAGGCGCGTATTTTAATCATATATTTCCTAAGACCTTATTGTTATTACCCGATTACTTGGATCATGAATCGACATTTTTTAAGTAATAATTATAGTTCTATAATAAATATTTTATTCAAAATATACAAGAAAGTCAATTAAAATCGTAACAATAAATGAGAAACGAGTCGGAACGTTTGTATTTTATTTAGAGCTATTTCAATTAATATTTGCCGACGAAAATAATTATTCATACATATTTATAACCGATTCATAGTAATACGTATTCCATTATTTAAAACGAGATTTACAAACATGTTTCAAAGATGTATTACGAATACGCATCAAAGGGCCGTAAGAAAATTTTCTTTTAGCCATCCGTAAGCCAAAACAAACATAAAAAGATCGTAACGGGCCGCGTTTATTTTTCGCGGTTACTTACCAACGGCCTAATTACCTATCTGGAACACCCATAAAACTACCATTTGACGTCCATCTAACCTTTATTATCTGGGACGCAGTGATTTCGTGTCAAAGTCATAACAGTTTAGTGTTATGATCGCAAATATTTGGCGTTACGAAGAGATTTTTGCGTGCGATTGAAACTGAGAAAAGTTTGTGTTTTGTCGTATTTAATTACTCGTAACATTGTAATGTCAATGTCTGTTTATCTTGGCTAGGTTTAAGGCAATAAATAGTGAATTAAAAAAAAACGAAAACTAACAATTTTCTGTAGGTATGTTTGTATGCTCATAAATAATTCGTAAACTTTATGCCTCCTTATTATACTGTTTTCGCTGTGCTTTACCTTTAGGCTTTACCATCAGAACATTTCATTTCATTTTTTACCTGCGCATATTAGGAAAGTTGTACAATAAAACATTTATTTTAATTTTGACAGCCATCGCTTGAATACGGTAAAAAATATCAAATCAAGTTTTCATCAACGTAATATTGTGTAACATCTGCCGGTAATCAGATCAGTATGAATTTCGTCGTCAAATTTATATTCAGTCATCGACCCCGCTGACCAGTGATATCTTATATCTTTGAAATAATAAAATTCACTTACACTCATATCTTGCGGGTGGTCTCACTTTTCGGAAATAGCCATGTACCTTCTTGTTTATCATAATTTATAATTTATATAACCTCAAAAGTCAAACGAAAATATTATACAATTTATAGCTTCCATTTAGACATGCCGCCACTGTTTTATGCCGTGATTTATTCGGTAATTTAGAATCTAATATAACTTAGGTGGTACGATAATACTCGGCATAATTTACAAACTATGAGTGTTTTGAAACTGTTGTACATTATCATTTCACTGCACGTTCATAAATTGCGTCGATATTCCGATACATTTTGACATCACGAATAGATTTATTGGTAAATGCACAGCTGACAACGAAATACCATTGTACAGAGTGATAGCTTAATCTATCAAAAGTAATGATTTCATTTTCAACACAATAAATGAAATATACAGAAATGAAAAGGATATTTTTATTTACTGATAATTTGATATGATTTTACCCATGAACATTTATTTCCTACTATGTACATTTTTTACTGTCATCGTTGTCATATCAGTAACTACTAACTATAGATTAATAACTAATTAACTAGATTAGACTAGGTAGAACTACCATCCCATAACCCATTTTGTCGTCCGAATATACCATTTTTGATATTGTATATGGTACCGGGCAGTTATTAGTCGAGAGACTATAAATAATTCTACCCTTTTATAAAAATATTAACGTGTTGAAACAAATACAAAATGGGCTAATAAAGTCCATCCTATATATGTATTTTTGTATAATCGCCATAATAATTAGTAAGTGGTGTGTAAAGCTGTTAAGAAAGTTAATGTTGCTTCCAAAATAACGGTTTAACGTTAAAGGGAAGTCGTTTGAAACCGGTGACAAGTTTTATATAGCCGCTTAATTTGTCTAGCAGTTTTTAATTTAAATACTACTAAACACTTTTTGGTTCATTTTATTGTAGCGGAGTGAAAACTAGTTACCGTAGTTAATTGGTTAATGTTGAACATTAAAATCGTGGATAGGTTTCGTATGCCACTGTTTTTGAAGTGAAACTTCTTTATCGGGGTTGGAAAAAAATTTAGTGTAACATTTTTTCGTTACGCGTGACATTTTTGCGTTACGCGCCATCTTTTTCTTATCCCTACCACGCGTGATTTGACGTATATTTCTGTAAAGTTGCTTAAAGTAAATTATTTTGTTGAAAAATAAGATCATAAAGAAGTTTCACTTCTTACGTGTGTACACTACGCACACATTTTTTTTAAAGGGAATAAAGGCATTCACGATATATTGCTATTCCTTGATAGGAAAAGAGTTTCTGACTATGCTATAAAATACATTTCTTTAAGCCTTTTCTGTAGCGTTTTCAATTACATATATATCATTCGATAGCTAAAAGACTATATTTTGAAGATAATAAGACATCTCGTTTCAGATTCATATAATACTTGTACGATAAATCAATAATCACACGATCATGTCTTAGAGAAACTTCCAACAAAATAGTTTGCAAAGAGTTATAAAAATTCTGACGCAACTTGATTTAAACCTTCCTGCCGTCACCACAAACTTTTTACATTCAAGCCAAGATTAGAGAACCCAAATCACGCAGCCCGAGCCATTCGTACATCGTGAAGATTAAAAAATAAACATATCCAGCATCAGTTGGAAAGAATAAAACCTTACTGTATTTAAATCGTTTCGGTGCAAAGGTCCCGAAACAAAAAGGGACAAATGTAGAATATTGATGAGGATAAACAATGGTACAAAAATAACGTGAGGAAGACGCTTCCCCGTCGGCTTCTCTGTGTATTAACATTTTGTACGACGCTAAAAAGTTATTGACTGTTGAGCTTTATCTTACACGGGTAGGTATGTCATACGTGACGCTTTTAACTGTTTACAAAATTAATGATTAATTTCGTAATTTTCACAATGAAACATATTTAGGAGCAGAAAAAAATTGTAGAATTGAGTGTTGAAATTTTTACTACTTATTTTAAATAATGGATAAATACATTGTGTTGTAGAGATGACAGTTTTGTAGTCTTTTAGAAATTCGTTCAAGAACCCTGGAGTTTTCTTTTATATGTTAACTATATATAGATAGTTACGTGCTCGAATATAAATTTTATACACTAGCCTCTATAAAATAGCTCACTGAAATAATTTAACATGTACAAACATAAATAATGATAAACTAAAAAGTAGGGATGTAACGATACCGATACCGATACCGATATATCGGCCGATATATCGGCAAGCCGATATATCGGTATCGCCGATAATAAATCAACCGATACCGATACTTTTTTTATTAAATTCTTTCTTTTCTTTTATGTTTTTGCATTGTATTCATTCATATTGTTTTATTTCTGTTTCTGTAATAGTGTTAAGGAAGAGCGGAACCTCCTGACACAAGCATTTTATTTGCTTACTAGGAGTGTTCCAATCACAAATTTGTTTAAGTAAAGGAAATAAATAAATAATTTTGAATTTTTTTAATTTTTAACGTGATAACGTTTTTAAAATCGTTTTAGTCGGGTGACATGTTCATAAACTTGTGACACACCAAAACCTCACGAGCGCGATCGCAGGTATAACGAGAGAGAGACGGACCGATCTCCCGTTTCTTCTCGAGCGCTGCCACTGCATTATGTTATCACGTAAACATCTCGATCGTAAACCTACTTTACAAACAACCAATTTTTTTGATATCAAATAATTCAAAAATCCGCGCCCAATGAACGATGCGGGAGGCCGCCCGCGCGTGCGCACTTTGTTTTCTGAAAAAACTCTACCATTATAGTAAACTTTTATTAGGTACTGATTGTATGTGTATTACTAAGACCTCATTCACACGAGAGCTTTTTTAACGTCCGTTAAAAAAGCGTCCAAATAGAACAAATGCATTCCCAAGTATATGTTCACACGTCAGCGCTTTTAAAGCGCGACGCTTTTTTATCGCGCAGTGTTCTATTTTCAACGCTCGGCGTTGGGCGTTAAATAAAATAGACCATAGGAAACTTCTTCCTATTATTCAGACGAGCGCTAAAAAAGCGCCGGCGCTGCGTTCAGTATGCCGCACGCTCGCTCAGCGGTAGCACGTGTTTGTTGTGCTTATAATCATCAGAAAATCGATACGATGTCGTGGATTGTTGATCCCGAACTATTAATTATAGATGTGGAGTCTCGTCCGTTCCTGTATTCAAAATCGTTATAGACATTTGAAAATAATTAAAAAAATTCCGGGGTATTGCCTTAACTAGTACTTGCCTAGTACCCACAACACAAGCCTTAATTGTGCTTACTGTGGGACTAGGTTGATTTGTGTAATAATGTCCTATAATATTTATTATTTTATTATTTATTTATTAACTCTTCGTACAGTGTCACAAACTGCCCTTTTAAGTATCTCTGTTCATACAGAGGATGTACCCAGAATGCCTTTTGTTTTCTTTTTCGTCTTTTAATAACACAAATCGCTAGTGCCATTAATTTAGCAGAAACCATTTCCACGTCTTACTGAAGCGAGAGACGAGACATGAGTGATTTTAAAGCGTTAGTATGAACAACCACAGAGAGAACGTTTAAAAAGCGCCAACGCCGGGTTTTAACGCAACGCTTTTTTAACTCTCGTGTGAATGAGGTCTTAAAGTTTAACTGACTTCGTAAAATAATAATACTAAAATAAATGGTTTTGTTGTTTTTTGATTTGGCATTTTTATTTAAAAGAATACGATTAACAGTTGTCTCTGTTAAATGTTGGTAACTTTTTATGCATAATTCACTATTTATTTTTCTACCAAGCCATCGATATCGGTATCGGTATCGGTATCGCCGATACATTACTACAAATATCGGTATCGGTATCGTATCGGCAAAATCATGTATCGTTACATCCCTACTAAAAAGACAATAACCTTATCTCATATTTGGATGACATAATTATGTACATCATAAATATAAATGATACTTATACCATAAATAATGAATAGTGATCATTATATCGGAAAAAATCAATAATGCATCTAAATAATGCCTTATCTAAAATTCATAATTTTAAAACGACAAACGTTGGTTAATTTTATGGCGCGTATAAATAAAAATGATGCCGCGATAATTTTATATCGTTTAATATTCTACAGGAGAATTATATTCGTGTTTTGCGTCTCGTAATAAAAGTCACGATTAAGCAGAATCTGAACCTTTTGTATGATAATAAAGGGCGTATAATTTTTATATTGATAACGGGTCTTCATAACATTATTTATTTTAAAGTCGACAGTTTTTAAGGTCTAGATAACTGGATTACGCAAATTTATAAAGCTTTTAAATATATTGTACAATGCATTGGTATAATCTATAAAAATAAAGTTTGGATCACAGGCCACATGGACTCTATCGCGGAATCTTTATACAATTCATGATTCATGCTTATAATGTTAACCTAAAAGGATCGAGTAAATTCTGAGAATATGCAACTAAAACCTACCTAGTTGTGGCAGGCGTTGTTTTAAAATTTTATAAATGTTATGGTATAAGCAGTTGTATTCGTTTTGTTTTATTGAAATTTTATATTTTTATTGGTCCCCTTACAATACTATGTAAATTAATCTTATTCGTAAGGTATAGTTTCAAATTTCAGTCTAGATTCCAAATGATACATTATACCAGTCGCTATTAAATACATTCCTCACTAATCATCAACGATGACATTGCCTAAAGCGATTTATCTTCTATTCACCTACATAATAGAGGCGTAGGTCGGAGTAATGGTTACCTTTTGTTTAATATATTCCCCAACTCTTATACTTGGTCTTTTTATTGTGACCCATATGAACATGAAATTTACATCTATAGCAAAACATGTGTGAATTTAGAAAAAGATAACGTTCAACTTTTGGACGTAATTCTTTTAAAATTTACGACCCAGTGAATGCGTTCGGCTTAAAAATATAAACGTCAATGTAATATTTATGTAAAGACTCAATAAGATTGCATTACCGGCTTGTGGGGTCCGATTTATAACACTTTCCTTAAAGGGAGGTGAATACATTGAAGACGTAAAGATGCGTTTATGCCAAGGCAATTTTTAACGCGAGTTTCGTATATTAATGACGGGGAAGCACATAACGAATGCATTATGCGTATCGAATTTTGCCTCGTGTGCATGCATCATGCGCATGCATGTAAAATGTGTATAGAAATTTCGAGAGACATAAATTTCGGAACGCCCACCGCAGGGTTGCCGGGTCTAAAAGGCGCGGCAGTATGGTTTATGCTTAGTATCATGAATATATTTAGTTGGTGATGGCAGGCGAACGATAATTTCGCTTATTAATACAGACGAACCCTTTACGCTTTTAAATGGTTATTTCTGTATAACTATAAATGGGTTGAAGATTTTAAGATTTCGTAATTTTATAGCCATGGCACGTGCCATGGAATGGAATATATCAGAGTTAATTGACCTTAAATTCATTACCGATGTTCACATCTAACTTTTTCTATTGCTTTTAATAGTAAATGATTACCTACTATGTGATTTCGAGAAGATTTTCCTTCCAAGAATTGAACATATCAATCTCGTTCTTACGATCGCTTTTAGGTGAGTTTGGAATTGATGGCTATACTTCCAATGCATCAATATAACTTGGAGTTAAAATATCCCTTTATCGAAGGTTGTTAAAATATTTTCAAGGAATCCACATCTGCCCCGGGCTTTCTGACAACTTGATTTGCTCCCAACGTGATTTGTTACACTTTGTAATAGCTTTGTTCGCTTTTGGCAATTATTAAATCCAATAATTGAAATTAAATAACGCTGTCGCGCCCAAGTTTTCCTTCAAATACGTCTTAAACACCATTTGTTTGAGCAATATCTTTATTGATTCCTATTGACTACAAAGCGATTAATATAGTCAAATTCAATGCCCAAATCCTAAGGAAAAACATGGACAAAGCAAATACATTTCTCTAACATTCAAAAGACGAAAGTCTACATGAAGACGATAGCTGTACAATGTAAACATTGACCAACCCTAGGGACAGAACTAAATGGCTGTGGTCCAATCAATTAAGATTCGTGGAACGTATCTGCATGTGCGCTCCGTAGCACCGGACTGCATTTGACATCACTATTAGAGCCTTACTTATGTACCTCATATTTTGTCGATACTCAAATTGTTTATGGCTCGTTTAATAGTAGAGGTATATTGGTATGTAGATTTAAAGTCTGTGGCTCTTTTTTAGGTCTATTTGCGAATAGCATTTGACGTTCGAATAGGTGGCGCATCCTCTAAATAACATACATACAAATTATTTTACAATTTTTTACAAATGTTATTAGAATTTACGTTGACACAAGATTTTGAATCGTTTTTACGTTGTATTGGACCTTCTTTTTCATGATTACGTGTAATATATACACGTACACATTGTCCAGTCAATTTGTACTCTGGAAATATATTTTCCTTCCGTATTCTCTGTTATTTTTCGTTCACTGTGCTAATTTCTTCTCAGTACATTTAAAATACTTAAATTATTATTCATTCGTTCTCCTTTATTGTTAAGTTTTCTGAAGACGAGTATAATGTGAAACTTTTATCAGCGTTTACACTTGAATGCACTCTTTTATAGCTTTCAATGGTCACAGTTAATGTTACAATAGTTGCTGAACGTGAATTTTAGTTTGTAAAGTAAATGATTTTCTTCTCTTTGGTTGTTCAGTGTTCTTGTATAAGTTGTTTCAATTGTTTCTGATTCATTATTAAGCTGTTAGGAAGAAAACTTCCTTAAATAGATAGGATTCTTTGTATGTTTTATGCAGAATTCAGCATAGTTTTATAAATCATCTAGGTATGTATTGTTTTGAATCAACTAGAGCTAGGTACTTATTTATTTAGACATGTTCAACTGTTCTTTTCTTCATTTCTATTTTTTTTTTATATATCTAACGATATGAAATTTTATAAGCCCATAATCTCACCTATTTAAATCGCTCAAAAACCAACACTTTCAAATCGCATCTTTTGGTGGAAACCGACATACAACTGGAAATTTGGAAAGTGGTATAAAGTTAGTAGTTAAACGGTCCCTCGTGGCGAGTTTACAGAATACCAAATGTTTTCGACAGTTCAGGTATAAAGCCGAACAACTCTTTATCCCTTTGAACCCGGTCATTATATCTGTAGCTATTCAACTTTCATATCCGCTTGTAATTTTCGTGTTTAATGATTCTATTCATAGCCTTTTTTTCTGAATAACTAATGACCCTTGTTATAGGGTGATTGGGAAATCGATTCATTGATAATTATATAGTTAAATGGTGCGATTAAACGCGAATTTATTATCATTACAATGTTAGGGTTGGGATATATTCTATGGCAAAAATGTTGTGTTTAATTCCTGTAATATTTTACTATATGCCTTTTTATTTTCATATTTGCATTCATGTTATTTAAACTTATGTTTTAAACACTTACAGTCTTTAATTTTATTGTTTTTCGCGTCAATATCTATCTGCAAACTAAATCACGATTTCCTTCCGCATCTGCTTGTTAGAACCTACACGAAGTCTATAAAACCAACATTGCTATACAACATTTGATTTGATTTCCTAGTATGATGTTTTATTTATCTTTCATACTCAATAAGCAGTGCAGCAGCGTACACTGCACTGATTGTAAATTATAGCTCCAATACTTTTGTTTTGTGTCCGAGGCTAATGGTTCGCTCGTATCTCGTCATAAGTGCTGAGAAATGTGCCCTTCGCTCGCTTTTTATTATTTTATTAAGGATTTATCGATGGTTCTAGAATTTTAATCGCGAAGTTGCTGGAAATTCTTTCGAAATACTATTTTTTGATATTTTTTGTATTTTAAATTGTAATTTGCTACGTTAACCTCATCTTTTAAAGGTATCTGCGGATGTACATATTACGTACTCGTTCTTTTATATCTTTTAATTATTATCTACCTATACCTACCGGGAATTATTTAATTGTTACACTGTTATAAAGATCGTTGCTTATTTTTCCTGGAAGACTTATAATAATGTTTCAATCGAAAGCACTTGACTTTGAATTGGCAATTATAACAGCAATTGTATTTATATTTACATGGGTACACAATACACATCTATTGAATATTTCGATTATCTAGATATAAATCAAGATTGAATGAACCGAGAATATTAATTACTAGCGGTCCGCCCCGGCTTCGCCCGTGGTACATATTTACGTTTTCTCTACATAAGAACCATCCTCGTTTTTCAAGGAATATAATAGAAAAGAATTATCGAAATCGGTTCAGCCGTTCACACGTGATGCCGTGACAACGCGAAACGGGTGCGGACCCGCCGCCTTTTTATAGCTCCCGCCGCGAAGCGCGTCGAACGCGGCAACTGATACACAAAAATAATCCTTATGGCATGTAATTCACGCGCGATGACTTATAGCGTATTTCATGTATAACTTTGGTGTTTCTACACCGATTTACATGATTCTTTTACTATAACCTGCCCAGGAGTATGAAGAATAATTGTGCCAAATTTCGTTAAAATCCGTCGTGTAGTTTTTGTTTCTATAACGAATATACAGACAGACAGACAGACAGACAGACAGACAGACAAAAATTTTACTGATTGCATTTTTGGCATCAGTAGCGATCCCTTATCACCCCTTCATAGTTTTTTTTTAAATATATTTCATGTACAGAATTGGCCTCTCTACAGATTTATTATAAGTATAGATTAAGAATGATCACAGAAATGGAGCTCAATTTATTATTACTATTTGAGATAAGCCTAATTGTGCCGGTTTCATCTTTCTTCGTATTGTTATCTTCGCATCGTACTGAGATAATTGGATATCTGATACTGTAGCTTCTGTTGTTTTATTTTTTATATTATTTTTCGTGTGTAAGGGTTAATGATTAAGGTTGTAGCGGCATATCATTAATAACAATGATTTTTCATAAACATTACAAGTCATAATATATATTACTATCTCTTAAATAACTGTATCCTTTCTTATATAGATACTTTTTCAGTGTTAAAGAATACAAATTATTTGATTCTATTGTCCATACGTTGTCTATATTTTTAATGTTATAGTGGTATGATATGAAAGAAGTAATAGTATAGATAAACATTATTAATGAATGGAATGTGTTTAAGGTATTTACAAAATGACATTTCACAGTAACGAGATGTAGGTTAATCAATTCTAACATTATATATACAAGTCTTCTATCCTCTTTTGCATATTTTAATTAACAGGAGTAATTATAGAGATTTACTGATAGTGTCATATGGTACCGATTCGCGACATGTGATGTTTACATATACAGCGTTTCTCTTAATTATATTTCCCACATTTGGCTTGAAGTATTCAGAGATTCTAGTGCGTGGTGCATGTTTAATTCTATAAAAAATGCATATAATTATCACCCTGTTATTTATCACCAAGTTGGTTTTATCGATAAAAAGTGAATGAATTCATTAAAGCATCAATGTATATTTATTTCAGTCGAATTTAATTGAATTCTTGCATAATCTGTGATACGCGCCCTTACTCCGATAAAGTGGGTATGATTCATCGAGATAGAATGTACTACGTACTAGAGAGGCGATCGCTACTACACTCTCTTTAACACGAGCTAGAGGTAAGAATCACAAGTCTCTTTAGTCTGTGTCGGACTGTGCCCCCCGCTTGCCGCGTCAACACGTGTTATTGCTCTGTTCAAAATGCCTTCGTGTTTGCTTAGATATTGTTTTAACAGTTCCCATAATACAAACAAAGCCCGAGGAGTGACTTTTCACCAGTAAGTTTCCTTATTATGAGTAAGTCATGCATTTTACTAATATTGTTATCATTTTGCGAAATCACCACGCGTTCTGCGTTTCGCGCCATTTTTCATAGACTAACAGCACAGACGTGACACTATCGATGAGTCTGTTAAAAAAATGTAACTGGATTTTTTTAACTATGTATATACAATATCTACTAGGAAAGATTACCGTGGTGTAGTACCTAAATATTTATACTTTTACCCGACTACGCAAAGTAAAACGGTAGGTTATATTAAGTAATATTTATTTATTTACCTATTTTTATTTATTAAAAAAAGCCTAATCAATAGTTGTTCCAATAGGATTTATAAATTATTATGCACAACAATTACAAATAAACACAACATTCACAGAAACTAATACAGTAAAAGTTTCTTAATCGCGCTTCCTTTATTCGTGTTTTCACTATTCGCGGATTAAAAAAATGCGACCCAATTTCTATATTCACGACTAAAAATTTTTTTTATTCGCGGATTTAATAAGTACATACATAATAATAAAATTATTCCAATAGGTATCTTACCCAATATCCTTGTCAAATGGACTAATAAGAAAGTAAAATAGATCTTATAACAAGTTTGCCTAAAGTACATAATATTATGTTCTTAAATGATATCGCCGAGGCCTTTGACACAAGCCGCCTTTGTCGCAAGCCACCTCTGCAGCGATTGATGTTTTTGAGAATGTAAATAAACAGAATGGAAGCAACCTTATAACTCAATAAATAAAGTATATTTTTAAATGTAGTTCCGTTTATAGTAAAGTTACAAAAATTGTGATCGAGTAAGGGGGCGTCCATAAATTACGTGAGGTGTTTTTTTAAATTTTCTGCACCTCCCTCCCCCCCTGGTGAGATGTCGTGAGAATTAATTCAACCCCTCCCCCATCCTCGAATCTCGCGTGAGATTTTTCAAAATGTGAGTTTCTTATACGTAAACGCCATCAACATTGAATCATCGTATCCATTTAAATTACATCATGAAGCAAAAACTGATAAAACTATTGATTACTACACAAAACGACAAAAGCTTAATAAATTGATATTATTTAAAGGAAATTAAAATACATAGTTTAATATAAAATCCTCGTTTTATTAATTCCCTAGTATCAGTACCACCAGATAGTACCGAGTAAACAGATTGCACAATGTGTCGCATCTGCACGCATTGCTTAATCTTTGAACTTGAAGCCACGCCTCGCTCGTTCCACACGTACCCCACCACATCGGCCGCGCGCAATGTTTTTGTTTGGAATAACCCCTCTAGTAATATATCTCGATGGTATGATTGTATTTCATTTAGTATATTTGTGACGTAATTACATTCCATTTTACTGCTTTGATGCTTTACTTTATTGTATTTTTTGTAAAGGGAAAGGATTTTATTTTATTAAAAATACACACATTAATACTATTAGCCCGTTTATTTTTTATGTGTGCGTAAAAACACATGTTTAAAATACATATTCAGAACATGCATATTTTTTGTTGTTATTATTTTAATCTGCCTAGCGATCATTTTGAATTATTACTAAAAATTTTAAACGAAACTTTTATATTCTTTAATATAAAAGTAAAAAATATTGCGTTAAATTCAAACGAATCCATCTTGAAATATAATACGACAAATAGTCGAGTCTGGTTCTAGTCAATTTAATTCGATTATCCGAAATAAAACTAAAACATTCTTTATAATGTCTATAAAGCTAAGTAACGAGATTCGAAGTGATCGTAAAAAGGCTCTATCAGGTAAACGCATAGCGGTCAGCCTTATTGCTTCGATCAACTAATATCTTCATTCCAACACTAAATATTCAAATCTCAATTAAACGTTCTCACTTCTGACGTAATAAAAGTTGTATAAATGCGTTCTGAGTAATTAGAGTCGAAGATCTCGTAATAGCAACTATAAAGTATGGTAATAGTCACTATGGCTAATTAGTTGGCCGTCTTAAATATAGGAGGCGGGTCGCAGTCCAATTTGTACATTAAAGAGGTTAGGAAATGTCAAAAGGGCATACAAAATAAATGCCTCGATTGATATTTTGTAGGTACGTGTAGGATTGGTAATAGTTTGCACTATTGCTGGACTAATTAAACGATTACATACACGTTTCATGTAGATTTTACGATAATTCTAACATTTCATTTGCATCTTGAAGTTTTTGTTGTATCTGTATATGTCTGACCACTTTTTCAACTTTGTAATATAATTAGCATGTAGGTAGGTATAACAGATTCTTTCGAAGAACAAACATTCCAATTTTTTCTTCTTTATCTAAATTTCTAAGAACTAAGTAATTTTTTATTCCAACCTAAATTTATTTTCTACGCTTCATAATTATGAAAATTTATACACCGTTTAATTTAAAGTGTACCTATAAAACCTTATAAACTTCACGTATACCAATTAAACGAAATATATTAACATTGAGCGGTCCAAGTTTTATCTTCACACGCGCTCCTCTATATGGTGGTAATTGCCTAATAAATATGTCTTTAAAACAAGAGTTAAAAACAATAAATAAATAAGCTTAATAGTAAAGGCGGTGCCTATTATTCATTTGAGCAAAGCATTCGATTAACCTGTACAATGTACGAGTGAATGAAATTGAGGGCAAGTCGTAAATCGAGTCCATATTGGTTATTGAGTAGGTTGGCGCCAAAACATGGACGCCATTTTGTGAAAAGTGTAACGCATCGTTGATATTTTCTCTCGTTCGAACTATATTTTATTATTGTAATTAGGTGTTTAATGAGGTAGTTTTGTCAATTTATAGATTTTTGATGGCAATTAAAATATAATTAACAAAAATATATTACGTCTTTAATTTATGCAAATAAGTAAAAGTACTGCATATGTACTTCAATTAGTAAATTGATAACGCATTGTAAGAGAAGAGCGTAATTATATTTCAAAAATATTATTTCCAAATACAACACTACCTACATTGAAGCTTCTTACAGCTTCCTGTATTATTTTTAAATCATAACGTTATTCCTTTTAATCCATGACTGACATTCAAGCTTCACAGATAAGATTACCAAAGATTACAAACTCTACCACAGAGCGGGAACTCACAAGTTTAGCATTAAATATAGTATCTGTACTGTTTATTTATCTGTGCCATTATGCACTAAGAAGAAAATTGAAATTAGATTTCATTAGGATTTCTCGGTGTATTTCACGGTTCGTTAGCTCGGTTATGAATAGTACCTACTTTGTATTGTATATTTACGTGACAAATAGTTTAATTTGCATGAAATGTAAGCTAATCGCATTATAACGTTGTACTGTTATAACAAGTATACAAACAAATAGTTCCTTTTAAGTTAACGACCGTTATAATGAACGGAACTTTGTGTTTTTATTTTATGGGTATTAATTTTTGAAAATGATTTTGGTAAGTGTTGTTTTGTAGCGATTTCTAACAGTAATAAAGATTATTCATAGACTGTTTATACTTTTATAAAAACTAATATTATTTTCGCCTTTTAATTGAGTATTTTATTCGTATATTTTTAGTTCGAATTACGCAGAATTTTCTAGACGGACTCTATCTAAATTAAAGTAATGTCATTAAGGCGCTACCCGGCAATTTCGACTATGTTCAACCTCTATAAAGTCTGGTACAACATAAAGCACAATACCGAAAAAAATATATAACATAGGATGGTCTTTGATCTTTAATTGCTCGCGAGGACTTTTTTCCAAAGTTAATAGATTTCTAGAAAAAAAATGTGCCGTGGTCATCGATTTTTCCGCAAATACTCTATAAACTTCGTAACCTGCTGACTTAGAGCTCTGAAAATTTTATGTTTAATAAATTATCAGTTACACAACAGTCCCTGACGAGGATATTTTGTTTCACTGATTAGTATCTTTTTAAATACAAAATGCGAGGAAAAAAGAAGGTGCAGCGGGAGAGGTTTGAGATCCGTCAAGTATGGTCAAGGTTATTAGCGCATGTAAAAGCCTTAAGTGCGGTCTTGTCACAGCCTCACAGGCGACATTCTGTAACTTTAGTTAGTTACTGGGATCCAGTGACTGACTACTATTAGATTATTATCACATCTGGTAAAACTCATTAACGCTTTTGAGGTTATAATACTGTAGAGTAGCGATTTTCGGTGGTTCTCGTTGTACTAGTAGCGCCTATGAGACTTATAAGACATTAAAACTTATTTGGAAAATGAGATACATATTATGATAGTACCTACCTAGATGACGACTAAGATTTAAAACACAAAATGTGTTTTAAATATTTGTTTGATATATACCTTTTTTTTAGAAACTGTAGTTGACACATATGGAAATCAATACAATACAGTACAAAATCCTTTTCTTAACAGTTAGTTACAATTATGAGTTAGTTTAGCGAGCATTATTTTTTTTTATTCCCATTTATGACATTCCTAGTATAACTCAATGTTATACCTAATCGTTCGCATTTTCCAGACAATCAACACAATCGATACGCGAGTAATTGACCCGTGTTACGTGTAGTGTCGGAATCTAGATAGGTAATAGGTATAGGTAACAGTTACAGGTATAGTTTCAGGTTATAGGACAATGCGGATGTTTTAAAATCGCGTGAACGATAATACGGCGGCGCGGCACGAATGGCGGATGAGTATCGCGTTACATTGTTGGTATTTAGCCTGCGATTGTTACGTGGTAATAGCCTGGGCTTGTACTTGTATGATTTGTTGTACATACTAGCTGTTACTCCGAATCCACCCGCGCTTTTTTGTAAATTTTAATTAGAAGAAGACGTATCTACGAAGCAAAAATCGTTCAAATCAGACAATTCAGCTTTTATTGAATTCAGCCAATCTTGTGTAATAATATTATAAGTGATGTAACTAAAGTTACAATCATCAGGACGTTGGTGGTTTCATTCTTCCATGGTCTAACTTGAACGCATGCAAAATGTAATTAATAAAAAAACCATACTTAAATGATAGACAAGGGAGTCGAACTTACACGCGATACATTTATCTAGATTTACATTTATTTAGGTTCACGTTCAGATTTTTCTCGATAATCAAATAAATAGTATATAAATAGTAAATACGTCTAGAAAAAGCCTTAAACCATTTGTTATAACAGCACGCACTTATAAGACGATAATGCAATTAAATGCTCTTTTATGGTTAGCTCCTAAAGTCTAAATCACAAGAGATTTGTATGCTCGGCCACTTGGCACCGAGATCAAATAAATAGCTATTAGATTAACAAGCTCACTATTAAAGTCCTACAAAATATATCATTGGCTTATCGCAGCGTTTTCAATCCAATTAACGGTTTTATCGAGCCGGTCGCAGTATTCATACATCTAACTCGGGGTTCAGTGTAGTGTACAATAAGTTCTAATGTTACCAATTAGAAGGCTATTTCATTTCAGACGCACTATTAATGAATTCCTTGTAGTAGGTACAATAATATATGTCTTTGGAAATAAAAAATTTAAAATCTCAGAAACTCAACTCTGTTTTTGAGGGTTTACAATCGTATCATGAATCATATTATGATGAATTAAAAATTCTTTATCAATTTCGAGAGAGTTTTAGTTACTTAGATACGATTAGAAATTCATGAATGCCAATATAAAACAGAAAATTAAAATTTCCTACGTAAATATCACCAGTTCAACGTATTGACGTCATAAATTTAAATTAAGAACATTGCCATTAAAAAAATTGACGCAATTTTTTATATATAAACTGTTGCGAAAATGATATTAATAGTTTGTTATTACGCAATCTGATGAAAACTGATCTGCAATAAATCAGTATATTACAATGCATTTGTGGTGCAATAATATAAAGTTCAAATTTGAGCTGCAATCTCTCATCGAAGCGATCATTCAACGTCTACATTTCTAAGGATAACTAGGGTTGTAAATAGTTAATTAAAAATATTATAGCTTCTAGCATAGAATATAAATTGCTAGTGAGAGGTGTGCATAATTTTTATGTTATACTTCTTTACGATGATGACAGTTGATATGAGAATTTGCGATCTTATACGAAAACGGTTTCTTTTCTCCTTTATATATAGGTATAAAAGATAATATACTTTTAACAATTTACATACTTATATCACAGTATAAATAGGTATATTTAGGTTTTATACACTGTGCTTATATTGAAAAAAATATTAACAGGGATGGATATTGTTTCATGTAACGATTGTAAATATTGTGTGACAAACCAAGGCACCACATAAAATTAAGATCGGCCGTAGAATGTTGTAGCTATACATATTATAATATTCAGTGGTCTAACCATTAATGGCAACCCTACAAATGCATTTAAGCGCCACATGGAGCCATCGTTTATTGGTAGGCATAAATAAATTATTAACCCCTAAAGCCTGATATTGGCTGTAAATCAAACCGATGGATTGATAGTGCTATGTCAAGCTATAACAATGGAATCTATCATAAACTCGAAATAAACCTACCTCGTAGTAAATATGTTTATTAATTTTACCCTGAATAGCGTACCATCTTCAAAATATTGTAAGTTTAAAATGGTTTAAATATGATAATAATCGCGTATAATCCAATATTTATGGTATTTTGTTTTTCGTATCGATAAAATATTTATACAGAGAAACAATGATTTAAATTGCCAAGATTAAAATCTGCCACCAACAAATTGCCGCGATCAGAACCGTTTTAAAATGATATCTTATTACTATTGATTTATTTTACGATAAAATATTTATCTGCAGCATTTACTTTCTCATATTATTATTCATTTTCGATGACAAACAAACGGAATTATTGTAACTGTAATGTTTTGATAAATACGAAGAAGTAAAAACTGTGAGTAAAAATATGTATAAGAAAACTTTTTTATATTAATAGACGTCACTAAAGTATATTTTATTTGAAAAGTTCAACTGCTCAAAGTCAACATCATTATTATACTAGATTAAGTAAAAGAGATGTCATGCCTATTTATTTGACGAGTATTGACACCAATCTCTAATGCCTCCGGCGATTAGATGGCACGCTTTCTCCATACATTAGCGATAGACCACTGTTTGGCGCCAAAAATCCTAACCTATAATTTGACAGTTAAATAGCTTTTTCTCGTTATCTGTTGAAAACTGGCACAGACTATACAACTTGGTACAGATTCGTAAATGTCGTTGGTAAATGTGCATTAAGTAGTGAATTTTCGTAAAATATAATTGTAATGGCTTGACACTTTGGATTTAGTGTTCTATTCATTCGTCTATTCCGAACATGCATCAAAGACTTGTTAATCTCTTGATCTCCATGCTTCTAAGATTATTCAACAATCGTGTTAAGAACTTCAATAGTATTTAATAGGAACGTCTTGACCGACTTTGCTAGTCACGATTATTTGGCACTCATGCTTATCATATCTACATAACGAATCTTAATATGAGTTACATAGCCCTAGAGAGATATTAAACGTAGGTAAGATATTTAATAAATTTTAGAGCAAATTGTAGACACTTGTAGATGTCATTTTAATCGACTGTAACATACTTGTATGTACTCTTAAGTAAGCTGTAAGAAGCCGTAAAAAGTTGAATTTTATGTGGTATAGCACCTACCTATAGTAGGTCTCTACTCCCTAAGTACGTTCCTATAAATATTGTAATCTTACATACTCACTTAGTAAATATTAAACTGTATTAAATATCATAATTTACAAGATAAATTATAGCGCGGCGCTTCACATGAATTTTAAAAGTCAAAATAAACATAATAAAATAATAAATGACCAAGTTTATTTGAATATTATACAATACTAGAGTATGCCTCCGCTATTTGTGTCAAGATTTGTGAGGCGCCATCTTTATGTAAATAACGTCTATGTAATTTCGCTTGGCTGTACCTATTTACTGTAATAAATGCGAACTCTGAATAGAAGAATGGATATAGCCTTCGCGTTCAATCAAATAGTACTAAGTGATTTGTTTTTATTTAGGCTGTTATTGTTGATGATTTATTTATAATTTTTTTTTCTTTACAGGTAAGTTCCTGACTTAAAACATACTTCGATAAGACGAGAAAAGTACAGTAAGATACTAGAGGTTAAATTTTTATTTTTTTATGGCAGTGCAAAATTCAGAACTACATATGGATGATATTTTGTCATAACCACATAATCAAAATATTTTACGACACACCTTAATTATGCAAAATGCCTTATATGTAAAATATGTTTTTGAACCGCACACAATATTTGCTTAATAAAATGCTTGAAATTCATTCACGTCGGCGAAAGGACTGCGCGTCCCGGAACCGTTAAATAAACTCACTATAATACGGCAAAATTAAAAATGTAATTAACATCGGCCCGTGCCCGTGGGGCGATGCGACCTCATTAAACAGTCGGGTAATTAGCTATTTTGTAAGTGCCTTATTCATTAATTTACGGGAAATTAGCGGTGAAACAAAGGAGTGTTTTACATTCGGGTGTAGTTAGCACATAATTATTAATTCATGCCGCGAATTTGGTAACACTAATGAAATTACGATGAAATTGTGATTATTTTATGGGCTTATTTTACAGTTTGTCAAAATTTTCTGTTAGTATATAAAGGTTATTTTTATTTAAAATATTTAGATTGTTTCCTTCCTGGACTATTCTATACGTACTAATTCTTTTACCATTCATTTATTGAAGGAAATTTAATAGGTATCAATGATAGAGATCCATATTTAATAAAATTTTTTTTAATCGACTGTCAACTTTATGCAGTAAGTGAAGCAAGTTAGAGTATCAAAGTCGACAAAAAATTAAACCGCAAGTTACATTACTGTAACAATGTTTTGATAAAAAGCGTTTACGAAAAAACCACGAAATTCAAAGAATACTTTCAAATACAAAGACTCAGGCGGCATACAAATTGCCCATAAGACTGTTCAGTTTTTATCTGTGGCCATCATTCGATTTCGCGCGTGAAAGTGACCAAAGAGCTTCATTACTTTTTTTTTACGAAAGCAAAGGCCTCCACCATACTTACTGTCATTAGTGTAATTGTTTATTTGTTTTGCTCGTTTATAAATCATATTCGTAAAAAGAAGATTTATTTTATTAAAATTCGTTTGTATTCTGATTGGTTCGTTAGTAAGTTTACTTTAAAATAATTAGTTTGATTTAAATAGATAGCAATTAACGTAAATAAAATTAAAAATTATGGAATGTAAATAATTTATCGTTTAAACCTTACATACCAAAAATGTGGTCCTAATTCGAAATGCTATTAATACTCCCTTGATATGAATTATCATGTCAGCGATTTAGAATATGAACATTGTACAGTTGAATTAGTTTAATTAATATACGGCTGACACACCCGAGCTGTACTTTAAAGGAAACTTGTTAATTTTACTGTTGAATGATCAAATAATTGTATTCAAACATCAATCAAATATTTTCATGAAGGTTTAATGAATAACTAGGTCTTTTTGGGACAATGTATTTTCCCACCTACACCCTAAAATATTTCAATTAAGAACGTTCTTCAAAAAAAATTTATGCGTGTACTAGTGTACACACGTAACAAGTGAAACTTCTTTATGACCTTATTTTTCAAAAAATAATTTACTATATGCAACTTTACAGAAATACGTCGAATCACGCGTGGTAGGGATAAGAAAAAGATGGCGCGTAACGGAAAAATGTCACGCGTAACGAAAAATCATAAAATGTTACACTAAATTTTTTTCCAACCCCAATAAAGAAGTTTCACTTCAAAAACATAAATTCCATTGATTACCCCATAATAACGTAGATTGATTGAAAATATTTATGCCAGTTGTAGTCATTTTCTAAACGCTTAATTTTTTTTTTCATACATTTTCTTATAGATCTTGAAAAGCTTTTAATATAATATATTATGATGATGATATATATAAAAATGAATCCCAAAATGTGTTGGTAAGCGCATAACTTGAGAACGGCTGAACCGATTTCGTTAATTCTTTTTTTATTATATTCCTTGAAGTACGAGGATGGTTCTTACGTAGAGAAAACGTAAATATGTACCACGGGCGAAGCCGGGGCGGACTGCTAGTCTTATATATAAAAATGAATCGCAAAATGTGTTGGTAAGCGCATAACTCGAGAACGGCTGAACCGATTTCGATAATTCTTTTTTTATTATATTCCTTGAAGTACGAGGATGGTTTTTATGTAGAGAAAACGTAAATATGTACCACGGGCGAAGCCGGGGCGAACCGCTAGTATAATATATGAACGACAGATAATATACAGTGCATCATTACACAAAACGTCACTGTACCATTGTCTTCAGTTGGCAAACGAAACCGCAACTTAAATTTACCTCCAATGTTTTGTTTCGAAGTTTCTAGAGAACAGTTAAAAAGTGTTACGTCGTTTACACGCTGAACGTGGATTTTTTATTTTATCATTGTTTTTTCGTAACAACAGAAACATGTAAATGATCAAAGTTGGATCGTTCCAATGTTTCTTTTTGATGTATGTTGTTTGTTACTTATAATGCCGCTTTTATGGGACAAATTATTATCTGACATGAACTTTTTTGTTTAACGGGTTGATTTTACTTTTACTGAATATTAGGTACTTATTTGAAATATTATTCAGTTTGATATTTTGTGTGTATATGACGGAAGTAATAGCTCCAGTAAAAGAGATGGAATTGCTAACTGTTATGACGCTTCAAAGTTCTTCTAGAAGAAGTCTAATTGAATAAATAAATGTTTAAGTTTGAGTAACATTCATAATATTACAGTAGAGGCAAAACAGAAACTATAGTAAATACAAAAAAAGCTTCCCAAAAGCTCTATCAGAATGTTCTGAATTGATTTGGGTGGCTTCAAGAGGCGAGGATCTTTTCTATACAAAATTTACATATATGTACATATATTCATTATTTTCATTTATAGTATTATTTTCATATATAGTAGTTGATACTATGAAAAAAACAAAATCATAATGTTAACTAAATTTGTTTAGTAACAACTAATATTATTGTAGTTTGCTACAATAATATTTTTAAACCAACATTATGTTCTACTTGCCTAATGATACGTTCATGATTGATTGTTTATGTTTATCCGAAATCGGCTGAACTAAAATACCATTATCAAATACCTCAACATAAACAAGGTTTAGTTATAAATTCGCATACATAATGTATACAAAAACAATATTAGTTTAGGCATTCAACTATCAAGACCGTGCGAAAATTCCAATAACGATAAAATCTCTCGTAAATGGGATTTACAAAAATGTTAAACTATTGTAGAAGGTGTAAATAATCTAAATTTTGTCCCGTAAGCGTTTAGATGTCATAAGAGATAAGGGAACTACTTTTATAACCATTTAATGAGCATGTTAGAGATTTTTATCGGATCTATCGTAACATCTCGCTATTATAGTTCACTTTCGGCTGAATATAGGAGCCGACTTATGTTTTTAGAAAGTAGGTGTCATATTTTATAGTACCAAGACTTTCAGACATCATGTTGTAAGTCATCGCTAAGATATTTTTTGATTGTTTATATACAAACAACCATAGAAAAGAGAAGTGAAACTTCTTTGGCAAGATTCAAAGATACCAAAATCGTCACTTTACTCCATGACGTAACGGTAATGCCATCGCGCGATCTTGAAATTTTACTCTCAAAGTGCCTAAAGAAGTTTCAAAAATATATATTATTTAGCAATTCAAAATTATTGAGTTACCTAAGTAAAGGCAAAATGAGACACTGAAACTAGTATTGCACAATAAATTAAACATTCAACTGAATTTATTTGTAAGTATAAATTAGTCTAGACATTTGAATTTGCTAATAAAAGTTGTGATCTATTTTGCGAATAATTATTTTATATTAGGACTTTAACCTCATAACTACTTGTATAGACTTTGTAACTAGCCAATCATAAGCAAAACATAATTCATTTATACATAGTATTTTATATGTATAGATGAATTCTCTCAATACCCTGAATTCTGAAATCGGCACGACCGCGACGCGACACACGGAACATATCGAAGTTTAGTCTGTAGGGCATGGCTCTCTAGGCAGTAGGAGTACGACATAACTCAAAGCCCTTTCCTTTGTATGTGAATAAACTTTACTATAAAAAATCCCATAGTCTACCTCGTTAGCACATTTGAAATTCATATTTATGACAGTTACGCAAAGAGAAAGCAGTTAATATAATCCGAGTATCCTGCAAACTACGTGGGACTTCCTCCAGTCAGCTCCCACGGCTATCAGATCAGATAAACGTGTTGTGACTCGCGACATTACCCGTTAGAGGGCAACTTTCGATTGACCACACTCCAAACTAATAATTGTTCAAATCTCAATGTTTTGTTCAATTTAATTTCGCGATTTGATCAGCTTCGAGACTAGAGCTGGCTATTTTATTGGCCCGTAATCTAACATCGTTATTGCTAATTTTATGGATAACTAATTTAATAATGCCAATCCGTGTCATAATCTCTCTGTCTGCCAATAATTTATGAGCCAAAGGTTATAATTGCAAAGTTTAACTTCTGTTATTCGCATACCCACACAAACTTATAAAATTTATTTATTTCATAACGTATTTATAAGTAGGTATAAAACAAAGGTCTGCTGAAAGCACAGGCTGAAAGTAAAATCGTTCATCATTCATTCAATAGATGGCGCTGTTGACAATAACCAGAATGTGTATTTATATTTCGAACTCTCCTCGAATGTACGCGTAGCACTGTTACAAGTATATTGGACTTAAAAGTCAAATACGATACAACGTGAGTTCGAACCTCGGTCTTACTCCCATTATATTCTGGTGTTGATGGCAACTAGTCACCTCACCCTGCATAGTGGGACAGAAAGAAAGGTGGTAGCAACAAGTGGTCCGTCATGTTGATGTCTGCTTCTGTTAAGCCTCCGACATTTTTTTAACCATTTTTTTCTTATAAAATTAAGGGTAGTATCACAGATTAAATAATAGTACGTAATAGAAGTAGTAAGTTTACATGTTTTTAGTTTTTTATATTGTGAATTATTAATAGTAAGATGAAAATCATTTTTAAGCTTCTTAATGAATAACTTCTTATTAAATTATATGATTTATAAACAGCCGCTAAAGCATAAATTGTAAGCAAATAATGTCGAAGTTTTAAATTTCACTAAAGCGCTCTATAATGATGTAATCGGTACTCGCTACCATTATCGTTAATTTGACTTGTTCAGTAAATTTAATAACTTAATAAGTATAAATTACTAGTTAACGATGCTTGGTTTATGTATGGAATATTTTTTATAAGAGCTTTTTCAAAACTACTTTAGTCATTACTTATTAGTGGTTGTATTAACTTTGTAAAGAGGTACGTGAAGAATTAAACTACCTATGCAGTAAATTGGATGGTATAATTGCTGCATATAATTATACATTAATCGCAATGTACGTTTTATTACTATAAAATATTTCAGTTTTATTTTATGTTAAATGCCTTCTTCCGTCTTGCCAAGAATTTAAAATATGAAAATTTTAATATTATAAAATATTATTTTTAAAAGCCCAAGTAGGTTTGCGTGTGAAGAGCCGGTTTACCAGTAGGTCAAAGGCTCTTTACAACTATCTATTACAATTTTATAATTTATAAAAGCTTCCTGACCTATTCTTCATTTTTTATGAAACTCATTTTATAAAGTTTTATGCAAAAGTTATAATAACAATCTAAGTATAAAGATTTTAAATAGTTAGTAAGCGTTGACAAACAACGTAATTTTTATTTATTTATTCGCTGACTATAAAATAATTAATAAAATAATTAAGTACTTATACCGCAGAGAATATATTATTATCTACTATGCTTAAATACTAATCTTAAATACAGGAGACATTGCGTAAACAATCTTATTTTGAATGTTATATTTCTTATAACCATAGCGATTTTATCCCCTTCTAAACTTGTAAAACCTAAACAGTAATACCGTTAGAAGCCCATGAAAAATTCTCACTCAACAAACTGCTAACATTAACAAGGTGAAAGCTATACGTCATAATCTACCCATTGTTACGACGTTACAACAGTACACCTGCAAATTTTCCTACCAAGAAACAGGCATAGGTACGGCCTTCGTAGAAAATGTCATTTGACTTCCATTTTAGTATTTCAGCGAAATACTATTTTCTAAGCGGTTTCCTTGTTTGTCGTTGGGTGAAATTTTAAACAATTGTTTTGTACTGCGAATATGGTGGGTACTGTTGCTTCGTATGTTTCTAATTGATATAAATTGCCTTTAAACATTTTGGAGTTTCGTTGAGTGACAGTTAAATGTATTAAATTTATCTCTATAATATAAAAATGAATCGCAAAATGTGTTGGTAAGCGCATAACTCGAGAACGGCTGAACCGATATCGTTAATTCTTTTTTTATAATATTCCTTGAAGTACGAGGGTGGTTCTTATGGAGAGAAAACGTAAACATGTACCACGGGCGAAGCCGGGGCGGACCGCTAGTTGCATATAAATTATTTCATTTCATTTCAGGAAGTTTTATTAACATTATTACGTAAGTGTTTTTGGGCCTGTATGGAAAATTTTATGGTTTAATTGTGGGATATATTTCTTTAAAATTGTATTCTTATTCAAATTTGAAATGCTACCTACAGATTTTACACTGAATACTAATATATGAAATTGAATAAACTAAAGTATAATAATACTTATTAATAATATTTGATACACTAGATAATAATATTATGTAACTTAATTACCTACATAAAAAGAATATAAAAAAACGCGTCGGTAGCTACATCTTAGGGTTTCAAAATACTTTTAATAATTCCAATACCCAACCAGGATGTTTATTTTATCTTATCACAGCATAAATATACATATTTCTGTATACTGTGTGAAGCAATAAACATTTATGTTTTATTATATCTCTTTAACCTATATATAACCTAATGCAGATATTAAACAACAAGAAATAACGATTTGTCATATTTATCGATATAGTTTGTACCTGAATATTAATCTATTTATTATTTACATTCACTTGTGTTTTGAGTTTTAGTAAAGTGACTGTATTAAATCAGAAATGTAATAATCTGCTTTATCTACAACTAGCGACCCGCCCCGGCTTCGCACGGGTGCAATGCTGATACTAAATACACTACAGAAAAACTGTGAACGTTGTATACAAAAATTAAAAACATAGCGGCCCGCTCCAGCTTCGCACGGGTATAAAATATATAGCCGGGCGGCCGGCCGGTACCGCCGCAAACGCTACGTCCCGCAATTTTTAAATCTGTAATATCTTCGAAAATATTCACTTAAATCATACGGTGTAAAGGGCCATATAGGGCTATATTAAATGAACAATGTATTCAAGGTATTTAATTTGTTAAGGATTAATGTTGTATTGGTTAAAATCGCTTCGAAAATTAGCCATTATTTGTCGTAAAAAGTAAATGACAAAAAAAAATTATTGTGGGTTATCCATAAGAGATAGACATATACCATCGCGGACTTTTCTGTAGACCTTTTCAATGTGTATAATACTTAGTACATTATTTTGATAAAACTCGTAGGGTTCAGCCTGCGTTTGCAATGTAAGCGGTAAAAATGTAATTTTTTACGACATCACATTAGAAACCTCAAAAATAACAGTACTTCTCCACTATTTAATGGATGTTATTATACATAAAAACCTTCCTCTTGAATCACTCTATCTATTAAAAAAAACCACATCAAAATCCGTTGCGTAGTTTCAAAGATTTAAGCGTACAAAGGGACATAGGGACATAGGGACAGGGAAAGCGACTTTGTTTTATACTATGTAGTGATGTACATTATTTGTTTATGTTTTGGTATATTAAATCAATAACAATAGGTAGTACTGTTTTATCCTTCAGGTTTCTCGAGCGTCTAGTCTTGTAAGAATAGTATAAAATAATATATGTATAAATAATCATATTACAATGTTGGATTGATTAACACATAGATATTTTGATAAATTTTGACTAATTTCTTATGTATTATTTTCTAGTGTTTGATTTTATGCGAGTATAATCCATTTAGAAATTAAAGATTAACGTAATTTAAACGCGATTTATTCATTATATTATTATCCCGACGCGACGCCGACGCGGACGTTTCGCACACTTTGCAGCGAGCGTGGTCACGGGGAGTGCCTATAGTAGCGCATCTTCAAAGACTATACTATTCAGGTACTGTTTCGTGTTCTTATCTAGGTTATATGTATATTATATAGGTATATCTATCAGGTTATATGTATATATAGGTATATCATAGGTATATCTAGGTTATAATGTATATTAAGATATTTTATAGACTATGTTTCACAAATGATATGATATCAATCCTCAATAAAATTCGATTCTCAAGTCTATACAGTAAATTACTCAAATAATTTAATCGCGTAATTATAGTAAGTATATAAATGCAATATTCGACTAATGTACCTCATAACTTAGTTTAATATTGGATAATTAATATAACGTGTACTTTACGATTATTGTGTTTTATTTTGATATGTTCCCACGACATGCAGATATATTTTATTAATTTTAGTATCTTGTTCTCGAATAATTTACGCGCACATTTTATGCAGTAAGGTAATATTTTTTTACCAAAATGACTAGCGTAAAGAATGTATTAAAACATGAGGGGAAACTATATTGCTTACTAGTTTAAGGCCCAAACCTCAGAATATATAATAGTGCCCAAACATTTAAAATCTTGTAATCATCAGTCTTCTCACCAAAGTAGGTAGAACTTCGACACAGATAATCAAGCTTACATCAAAACAGCAAAAGCTTAGCATAACGACGTAGGACGTACAGAATGATAAAGATAAATTGTCCCCCGATAATAAATCGAGTTTGCAAATTAAGTAAGCACTAAAAATAACCGAGCAATAATGTTGGCGCCGCATAATTGTATTTTAATAAAGTCTGACGACGTAAAGAATGTGGTTAGATCTTACAGATTTATTTCTAATTGATTCACACAACGGCGTCTAGATGGCGCTAAACATACAATTGTAATGCTGATTGATTTAATTAACTACTGTGATTGTCATTTTTTTCTGTAAATAATTGTACCTTATTATGTCAATAACAAGGTTCGATACAATTCATATTATGTATCGTGTAGGAGGGTTTCCTTTTGTGAGACAATTACGATTTATTGAAATAAAAACGTTTAAAGACATGATTTTATGATATAATATGATAGTCAAGCTACCTTATTTATATGTATGTTTACAATTAATAAAAATTCCACTGAAAATAAAAATAAAGTATGATAAGCTTTAACACCTTGGCCACGGACACCGGCGGCGCGACCGACGGCGCGACCGGCGGCGCGGCAAGTCGCGCGGCGCGGTAAGCACGCCACGGGCAGTTGCGTTCGCCGCCGCGACCAGTGTAGACGAGGAGACGAGATATAGCTTTATCAAAGTTAGCTCGACGTTGTTTGGAGAGTAGCAGCTTTTCTGCTCAAGATTTAATGTTTGGAAGATATAGTGGAGTACACGAATTAAATAGAAATCGTGTTACAGACGGAGAATTCCACCAAAAATATGAAAAATATAGGCATGATGAAAAATTATGTTGCGGGTGGCTAGACTTCCAAATAGCTGGTCTAGCTAGAATTTCTGCAATAAAAGCTTCCGTCTCCATTTTCGCGAAAAAAAAAACAAACTATTTTAAATTAAGTTCGCTCCGGGAGTAGTCGCCGCGTCTGCCGCTCGACTCCGTGGCCTGCGCCGTAATAACTCATACATTTGTTTCGATCGCTAGTCGTGCCGCGCGATTCGCTCGGGGAAATTCGCCGGTCGTCTCGCTGGTCGCCGCTGCGCGTGGCATGCCCAGTACATTTCCATACATTTGATTCATTCGCAAGACGCGCCGCCAGTCGCGCCGCGCGAATTTTCGCTATAGCGAATTGTCCGTGGCCAGCACGTAAAGTAGTGAAACGCATAATATCAACGAAATATTACACACACAAACAGTAAAAAATAACAACAAAATATAATTCGTTTCCCGCCACTTTCACATGCCACTGCTTACAAAAGTCTATCAATTGCGACAAACAAATCATATTGAAAAGAAAATAAAAGAGCGACCAGCGTTGGTTAAAAAATAAATCAGGTTTAACAACGCCAGCGCGAAAGTATTCCGGATAAGTAACAAATTAATGTCATTATATCAACGGTAATCCTCCAAAATACCACTTTTATGGCTCCTTTCAAAGTCGTAAACCGTGCGAATGTAATGCCCGAGCTTGGAAGGAATCCATCAAACGTGGCCAATGAGGAACCTCGGATAATGAAGTTCGAAGTGGCCCGTTGTGGGTTTTAGGAGGTAAATGATAAATGAGCAAATTTTTAAGATCACTGATGGAATCTTTTGGAGTAGGTAAGCTTCTGTTGCAGAATTAGCTTATATGTGAGACGAAGTGATAAATCTTCAATGCACAAGGGGTGTATCTAAATATAAACTAAGCTAAATATAGTCAGTAATAATCAAACTTTTTATGACTAATGACTTTCCAACATAATTTAGTTTAATTCATCGCTAAGTTATTTTATGAAAATAAACAAAGGCTTCTTTACTTTATTTTATATTTGTACAAGGAAAGTATAACCACTTACGAATATTAATATCGACATATAACTTGCAATAATTACCGTTTCTTAATGGCTGCAAATCGGCAATATCATAAATCTTCGATTTTACGAGAAATCGGTAAAGAATCTCGACAAAAACATCGATTTAGCGAGTATTGATGACTGTAATTATTGGCCTAAAATTTTAAGATAAAATGCACTTAAACATATTTTAAGCGTTCATATACATACTTATACACATAATATTAAAAACTAGCTGTGCCGCGCGGTTTTACCCGCGTGGCTGCGCTCCTGTTAGTCTTAGCGTGATGATATATTATAGCCTATATATAGCCTTCCTCGATAAATGGACTATCTAACACCGAGATTAGCGCGTTCAAACAAACAAACAAATAAACTCTTCAGCTTTATAATATTAGTGTAGATATTTATTGATCTATATGGCCTACAAATAATTATGCCTCTCTGAACATTGAGTTTGAAATAGTTATACCTAATGCAATACATAACTGGTATCCTACTAATAACTACGTTTACACATAGATAAAAAAAAACCTAAAAACAAACAACAAAAACGTTCCAAAAAATACTGCTACAAAATACCCATTAAAGAATCTTCATAAACACCGACCGTAATTAGCGCTCTATTCCAAGATTACTTTGTCAATTTTTACGGAGAAATTAGCGTCCTCCGTACACGATAGGATCTCCGTCGATCATGATTGATGATGGAGGGAGGATATACTTTATAGCCGAATCTTTCGTTTATCAGCTGTAACTCATTTTGCTAATGCGGTCGACGCCCTTTGATAAGGTTTGACGGGATGACGTTAATGCCTTATTAGCTTTGTAAAAATATACGCTGAACCGTGATGAGGTTAAATGGTGAAGGGTTTGTTATCTTGGTGTTAATGTGGGAAGTAATTTGTTGGTGAGGTGGTGACCTATAACTTATCTTCAACAGATTTTTGTTACTGAATGTACGCATTACGTTTTCATTAAGTTTCTCTACTCTACATTTTATAAACTCGTAACTAGTAAACAAATGCATCACTGAAAACTGATCATAACTAAATTATTAATAATTATGTCTTCAGTTTTTAATAAATGCTGTTTATTCCACACATTGTTATAAAGCAAGTTATACACTTATTCAAATAAACATTTGAAAAGATAGCATTTTCATGAAAACAAAAAACTATTGTACTCATATTGGCTCCACTTGGTAAACATCACAATATAACATGCGTAACTGCAATTTTGACACTCCGAATTTTCCAAATAAGGAGCATATTCCAGTAACACCCCAGCCTATTACGACTGACATTTGGTTAACTTTTGTATGTTCTGTTTTTCCAGTGGGCGGAATGTCACGAGGCGGCGGCGGCGCCGGCAAGACGGCGACCGCGAAACGGGTGCCGCCCCCCGCGGTGCCCGGCGACGCGTTCGGGACCCCGCAGCACAGGCACTCGGGGTCCAGCTTCGGGTCGCAAGGGTACGCGTCGTGCGAGGAGCAGGCGTACCCCCAGCCGCCGGACACGCCGTCACATACGCGTGGTGAGTTTTAGATTGTATACTTGTGAATTGAGGGATCATATAACTTTATATGATTTCTAAGAACAGCTGCAAGATTGCTCCGTTTTCTGGCTATCTTTTTTTTTTCAAATTCATATTGATCATAAATCATCATCATCAGCCTATATGTATAAGTTCACACTGCTGGGACACGAGCTCATGAGGGTATCATAAATATGTATAATAATTAAGCTTATTTTAGACCTCCGTTAGGTTTCATTTCAAAATTACTAGAAAATAATTTCAATAGTAATTTTAATAACTCTACGAAATGTTAATTTCGCTTTACCAATCCATTTATTATTAAATATATCGAAGAGCCTATATCAATACCACTTCATAATATTCCAGATGACCACTCCGACTATGGGAGCACAGTATCGGGCGTGTCCGGGGTGTCCGGGGCCAGCGGGAGTCTCGGCAAGAGCCCTGCCGGAGGGGGCACGTTCACGTTCCCGCCCCCCTCGCAGCCGCTCACGCACAAGGCGGCGGTATACTACCATCATCAACTCGCGCTGAGCGACGACCAGGGGATTGACATGACACAGGTATGATAAGTTCTTAGGTATATGAATGTAGTACAATATTGTGCCAAAGCGTTTGCATCGCTGGCTATGAAATAATAGTTAATAGCTTATAATTTGTACTAATTTTTAATTAATAGCTCCTTGGTCATTTATCTTAACGCCATCTAGTTTCTTTCCTTGCAAACCTTGTACCATAGACACTAAAAAACCATGTTCACTGCAAGATATTTTTCAAACAAAAATAATACAATGATTTCGCTTAACAAGCAATTTTAACTAGAACTTCTCAAGAGACTTACTTCAACTTGCTACAAGCATTATAAATACGTGAAGCCGTAACATATCCATTGCCACTCATCAGTTCCTTGATTACAGATACACTAAGTTCTTTGATTAAAGATTACACATTATGTTCCTCTTTCCAGAGCCCCGGGCGTGACAGTCCCGGCTCGTCGTCCGGGTCAGCCGGGTCAGGGTCGCGGCACTCGTCCGCGTCCCTGGACAGCGGACGTGCTTCTGGCCGCATGCCGCACCACCACCACGCGGCGTGCCACTGCGGTGACACTGTTGATAGAGTACGAGCTATGATCGCGCAGGGACTACCGGTGGGTATAGTGAGCTGTTGGATTGGCCGCATCCGCTTATATTTTTGTTACTTTAATGATAGTGAGGATGTTATGAGCAACAGATACTGGGACGGAGTGCGGGTGATATATGATTACACAACTATGTAATACAAGTCACTTATACTAGTACTAATAGATATTTTGTTCCTAGCGTAATTAAAGTACACTATTGTATTGTAATCACTCTTCAATGTCACGCAATGTTTCCACGGTATCATTTTATTTGCAATAGAATTGTTGACTTCCAGTTTATTCTGGAATCCGAAGAAATATGAAAAATAAAAGATAATCCCACCAACGCCATCTAGTTTCCTGTTAAGCAAATCTTATTGTTGGCTAGAGAACTTCCAACAGCACACATTCTTTTCATTTACATCACTCGTGCATTATCATAAAGTACAACTAAATACTGCCCTACAAAAAAAGCTAATAATAAAATAATCCCCCACAGGACCCAGACATAATCCACGCATGGTTAGCCGACCTGCAAATGGAAGAATACGCCCGTCTCTTCATAGAAGCCGGCTATGACCTCGCCACAGTAACACGCATGACACCTGAAGACCTTACAGCGGTGGGAATTAAGAAACCCAACCATAGGAAGCGGTTAAAGGCGGAGTTGGCCAATCTGAACGTGCCGGATAATCTGCCAGATTATATACCGGTAAGGAAATGTTACTTTTTTTAGTGTTATTCTGATTTATTGATTTTCTTTTTTTGTTATACACATTTGTGATTAATTTACTTTTCAAAGAAAATTTCTAATGGAACCATAACTTCTAAATTGCGTTACCTATCTATTTAGATTGATATTTTTGTATACAAAAGTATATACATAGATCATCTCCCTAAGATCTCATTTTAATTATACAAACACAACCAAAACAAAACTTCTTTGTCAAGTTTTATAAATATTTCTAAATAAATTGACTGCCTCCTTGGTCTGCACGAAAGGTGTTCTTAGGTATAATAAATAATTGACCCTTGGTCAAAAATACTCTATGGCATAGTATGGTAGTACATATATAATAATTACAACGTCCGAATTGTGCTTCTTTGTCGCTCGTTCCGCGCTCTCGCTTGCACTTCAAGCCTTACGGAACGCCTCAGAGCGTGAGGTAACGCCGCATGAGTCATGTTTTTTCGTGCGTGCAGCCGGCTATCGAATTAGAAGACGTTGTCACGTCAAAAACCACCAATAACCTTAACCACAAATTCCAGGGCTCGCTGGAAGAATGGCTGCGCTTACTCCGGCTCGAGGAGTACGGGCCGGCGCTCGTCGCGCAGGGATACCGCACCGTGCATGACGTCACGCAGCTCGCTTGGGAGGTTAGTATTTATATTTTATAGTTACTGAAGGAATGAATTTGTGTCAATATAAAAAAGTAGTTGAAGTTAGTCTTCTGTCTAGTTTCCTTCCAAGTTACCTTCAAATTGTCTGTAGTAGCAAGCAAATTAATTAAATAATGAATAAGTCATTGTTAAAAATTATTACATGAGGTTATTAATATATATTTTTTATTATTCCTATACCTACCGACCGAGCTATAACTCTCAACCTAAAACTTAACAAGTCGATGCTATTGAGCATGTTAAAATTCATATTAATTCTTCTAGTGATGTCGATCGGATACGATAGGATAAAATTCTGTGAATTTATTTTATCAACATTTCATAATAAGAACATCAACTAGCAACACTATAACTAATTTATAATAGTAATTTTCCCGTTTAATAGAAAAAAACCTTGATAAAAACATATAGTACCTACAATCATTTTACAGGACTTAGAAGACATGGGTATAGTGAGGCTCGGCCACCAAAAGAAAATACTGTTGGCCATTAAAAGAGTTAAGGATATCAGAGCCGGCAAGCGAAGCATCAGCAGCCAAGGGTCCCTGGACTTCACACGGCTACAGCCGGGACAGGTCAGTTTATAATATAGCAGTGTTGCCCCTTAATGTGTTGTAGTCATGTCATAGGTCTAGCCATAGATTTAATTGTCTGTGATTTTTTATAACGGCAACACTTTTTTTGACTAAGTCAACATTAGAACACTGTCTTTTGTTTCCAAATAAAGATACTATCTGTGCTTGCTGTTATAAAAGTTTGCAGTAATAAATAATAGTGATTAGAGTTTTATCTACTCTCAAATTAAAAATAGTTCTCCAAAGCCTTTCTTTCAAAATATATTAAATTCTACAAAATTGTTTTTTTTTTTTTTAATTTAATTTTATTTTTATAAGTTCACTCATTAACACCGATCATTTTCATGTTCATTTTAGAATAGCAAGTCTATTATCATTATTTTATATTACTTAGCCTTAACATTTCTAAATCTAAATAGAACTTATAAAATAATGTTTCTTTTCTTCACTCATATTTGCCCAAATATTTACCTACTAAACTAACTACGCTTAATTAACTAAAGCGTTTTAGTAAAGCTTCTGTTAACCAATAGCAAAGTAATCAAAATATAACATTATATACCTATTAATAATCGTCTATATAATGTGCAGCACATAATTATTTGCAAAAGATGTCGACACGTTATGGGAAAATGCGGTCCGTTTTTGGACGAATTGGTTTTGACAGTTTGGTGTTACCAGATGCGAAATTTCAAATTTTCCCGCTGCGTTCTTCGTTTTCATTTCGCTTAGACCTATAGACGTCTAAATGTCCATCGCCATTATCGATGCTGTTTCTACAGCCTTGCGACACTATAAATAAATTTTATATTTTGTTATTGTTCCTTCAATTTATTATAACTACATTAAATCGTAAATGTCTCGAATTTTTAAACGAGATTTATAGAAATATGAAATACAAATAGAAAGTGCTTCTAAAAGAAGTCCTTTTTAACTTAGAAATTATTGAGTTTCTGCTCAAACTCTATTGAGTCGCAAGGTTGTATCCCACATCACCTGTCGTTCGCTGCATCCACCTCATACCACTAGCCCGAAGCAGCATGTGAATGTTTTGTTTTCTTTTCTTTTTCCAAACACAAACCGCACATTGGACCTAAAAGGATTTATATCCGAGGGAGCAATACCAGCATTGGGAGAGACACGCAAGGAGTTACCATAAACCCCCCGATCTAAACTTTGACGCTCTGCAAACGCCCCTATGTGGCACTGACTTGGTCCCCATCCAGGTATGAGTCTTCCTTTGGCACAAGTCGTCAGTATGAACGCACCCGGCTTTTATGTGCACAAGTCTTGAATTGTAATGTTTTCGATGTGTGTGTGTGAAGTTTTACTCTTGACCTAGGTTAAGCCTGCACGGTAGATATTAGATAGTATAGTCGTATCTATGTATTTTTATGAACTTTCAAATAACACGTAACAAATTAGCATGGACTGATTCTTTAACAATTTTTAATTTTACCTAAAACTTTAACGAGTAAAAACGATTAATTATCGTATTAATATTTTTCGTATTCAGTATAATATGTAAATTTTGAAAAATAGCATGGTTTAAGTAATGTAAATAATACAGCTGCAAGTTTTGTAATTTGATAACGATTCACTCGATAGCCACTCTAGAGCCTATCAGACATTATTCTTACATATAAATCATTAACAGATTCGCCATCCGCGCGGGAAATCGTTGGAAAGCTTAGAAGACCCGTCCGAGCGGACGTCGCATACAACATTCTCGCCAGAAGCGGGCTTCTACTACGGCGGGCAATGGCGGCGTTCATACGACGACGGGGACATAACGCCAACAAACGACAGCTCATACGAAGGGGGAGGAACATTACCCCGACCTAGAGGGCTCGTCAGACCTCGTCCAGTCGCCAAGATACAAGCGACACCCGCATACAGAGACAAATCTCCAGACTATACATATGACGAGATTGCTTATTCTGCTCGGCTACAGCGTGTCGCGTATGGAGCAAGCCCGCACGTGGCCCGCAAGCCTCCACCAGAACCTCCAAAGCGGCAGAGCTCCCAGTACGCGCCGTTCACTCGCTTCGGCCAGACCACGGTGGAGATACACCCGGAGAAGAGTCTCCCGCTGAGTCTCCCCGCGTACCCGAGCTCGGACTCGCTCAGCGTATCTCTGGATAGCACGGGGTTATTACCACCGCCACCTGCGCCGTCTTCGCCGCCGAGGCGGTATGAAGATGACAAGATGAGGACCGGCTCGGATGCTAGCTTTAAGGTAATTTTTTAATTATATATTTTCTAGTTAACTATTATTTTTTGTAATTTAAATGTCATTTTTATAATACTTTAGCAGAATTTATCATCAATATTGTCAACATTTTATTTCAGTTCACTTTACCATAAAGATTAGCTTTTTTATTTTTTAATGATGGTACATAAATATAATAATTAAATTCAAGCTTAACATAATTAACTTGTATTTCTTAAAGTATAGTACTCATAATAAATACTCTGAGTTGTGTGCTTATACACAATAATATACATATTAATATATTCACTATTTTCCAGTCGAGTTCCAGCACGGAGTCAGACAGCATTCCATTCGCGAACGAAAACGCGGGGACGATAAAGCAGAACCGCGGGCAAATAGCCGGTCGGCCGCACACAGACTACGGCAGAACTACCATCGGACTCGCCAGTCTCCCTCCCAGACCACCCACAGACAAACCAACACATTTACCAGAACATAAAGATGAAAAAAGCACAGAACCCGTAGATGTCCTAAACGACATCGGCAACATGCTAGCGAACCTCACAGACGAACTAGACGCCATGCTGGAAGAAGAAAAACGCCAAGGCCTGACTGATTCCTAAAATTTAGTGCGCTATAGTGAAACGTACTCGAATAAATTACTTATAAATTCCAAAGAGCTCTATGATCGGTACTCGTTTCGTTTGGCAGTAGTTGATGTTATCTATTTTCGTGACAATGTTGCCAGTTACAATAAAATTCAAGTGAATTAAAAGCAATAAAAGTTTATTTCAAATCGCGCCGGGCTTATATGCTTTGTCATTTGCATTCAGCTTGCGTTTGGTTTGAAAGGTTGCGTAAACTATGCTGCGATCACTGCCTCCATCGCATGCTCTTTAAATAAGACTTAAATACCTTCAAGAGGTATAAAATATTTGTCTATGGACAAACTATTTTTATCATATCATGTAACATGCGCCATAAAACTTCCAACATTCAATTTATGTAAGTAATATTGTATGTACACGTAGATTTGTGTATTTTTGTCAAAACGTTCATGCGTATTTATGTTTTGAATCGGTGTTTTATGTAATTAACATTAATGTGTTTTATTTATAAATGTTATGTAGTTCCTTATTTAAGCATTATCTGTGGTTTTCTTTTGTGTTTGGTGGAATAAAAATAATTGTAGTCGGGTTCAGAAGCAGATAAATGGCTATTTTTGTAAATAATTTTACTTAAATTATGTCATAGATAAAATATATCCAGTAGCTAGTTTTCCATGTACAATAAAATTGTAGAATACTTGATATAACGTACCTAGGTGATTAGTTAGAATTTATACAAAATGGTAGCTCTAGATTAGTGTGAAATGTAGAATTTCATCAGTGAATGTAAAATAGGACCTTCATCTGTACTACGTTATTATATTATATATGTTATATAAATTCGTTTAAACAATCATTTAATTGGATATCTAACCGTATCCTTTGCTAATTAATGATATTCTGTGTGGGCACAGATAACGTACAAATATTAAAATGCTAAGAAAATAATTCACTGCTTTCGCGGTATTTTCGCTTGCTACAATTGATATTTCCATACCTAACATTTAATAAACAGAATTATTTTCCTCGATAATTATCATTTTTACATTCTGAATAATAATCATGATCTCTTATGTATAACAGATAATGGCTTAACGTGATACTGAGATGCCATAAAATATTCTGTATGTACATTTGTGACTGTATTTCTAACCCTTTATAATGTAACGATAACACACCTAGATGTATATAATTCAAAGAATGTTTAGTTTCAAAGATAAAAAAAAAACAATATTTGTAATTTTATACGCATAGATGCCGGAAACAGAAAGAATGATCTACAGTTTATGGTATACATTGAGGCAGTGTTCATTTAAGTAATTAAAATTATACACACATTAAATATTGACCTGTTTATTTGTTCATTGTCTCAGTGTATTGCCAGTTTTATAATTTAGCAATCGAATGTAGCGCATATTTTTATTAGCTTTGTACTGTAAATAATAGAATCAGTGTTTCTACATCCTTTGATACCTAACAATTCGTATTTAGAAATTTTGTATACCTATCTGTAATGAGCCGTCACTCATATTCATAGAAAGGTGCTAGACTTTTGGCAAATTTGAAATAAATTTAGGATCCCATGTATTTTTATTTAATGTTCACTGAACTTCCTAGTCAAAATTTACTGAGTGGCGGCCTTATTATTTCATGTATAATAATAATTTACATTTTAGTTTTATATTATAATTAATTATTCTTTACTGAACAGCTGTCTCTTATTTTATAATTCAATTATTAATTGAATAAATATTTGTAATATTCAAAGTTTGTTTTATTCAACACCGCATTCCCAAATTATTATTAATCTGACAATAGCTAGCCGAAATAGTCGAAATTAGAAGTTGTAAGTACCATTTAATTAAAGACCGAAAGTTGATCCATCCTTCCCGGAAGATTAGGTACCTAATATTAGAGAATTTTCTTTAATCTACTCTATACTTTTGCTCTCTCGTTCTTATTAGATCTTGTCAGATTAATTACGGATTCCATTTAAGCTTTACTTTAAATAATCTTATGGTAAATTATATAAAAAAGACTATTTTAAATTATAATTGAGTGAGTACTTAAGAACCCAATTTTTACTATTTCGGTATCTAATGCAATGGTCACTGAACGAAAGAGGACGACGACCAAAAAACGACGATGTAATATTCGATAAATATTTGGGAAAGTGTATGGTAAAAAGACAGTCGTGATAGAGGAAACAATTTCCTTACAAAAAATATTCCATTATGCCAATACAAACCGATAAAACTAATACTTGTATAGTAATAAATTATCTGTGATACCTAACTAATATTTTTTTACACCTAGGATTATTAAGAAATACCTACTGAAAAACATTATTTCATGACCTCAAGTAATGGCAACTTTCGGAAGAAAATTGCCAAATACGTGATTTTAATTTCGCACTTGACATAATTTTAAGCCACTAGCGACATCTATTATTCTATGCAATAAAATGTTCATAGTGAAACATCTATAATATGACCTCATTATCATTTTGATAGTTTTACATTCCATCGTTATATAATTAAAATCAATGAAATCAAATCAAATTTACTTTGAATTAACTCGCTTCATTCAATTTATTAGGCTAGAGACTGAAATAAAAAGTATTATTAAAACACTTGAACCTATGAACTACTTTTAGTATAGTAAATCCAGTTAGTAAATCTATACAGGACACAAGGAGATACTAACATACAAAACAAGCTGCAATTTTAGTACACCGGCTATAACAACAGATGGCGCTGGCATATTTCCCCAGTCCATAGTAAATGAAGTCTCAAGTTTCCCCTGTTTATTGTGCGGCTCTGAGTCTGCGGCCTGCGCTGCGCGATCGATAACAATTCGTAGATAAAGATTCAGTTTGCGAGGTCATAGACGTTGATGAGCCGCAAGGTTGGAAAGTGCGCTTTGTAAAATTATTTTAAATTTGTAAAAATGGATACTTCGGGCGCTTATGGTGGTGGAAAGGCTGGAGGCGCCTTCGACCCTCAAGCTTTTGTCCAAAAGCCCACTGTAATCGTCAGGGCGGTGTGTTGGGTAAGAGATTACTCTCAATGTTACCGTAAATCCATACTATATCTAGTAGATGAACAATGATGTAGAGCTTAGAGATATTGAAACTGTTACAATTAATGCTAGCTGAAACAAGAATCTCTACATAAAATTGTAATTTTAAATTTTCCGCAAATATTTATTTTTACGGAAAAACGCTATATATAATATAATATAAATGTGGGCTGTTTTATTATATTTATGTTGTAGCTAAATTTAAAGACATCATTAAAACCTTATATCATGACATGCGAAGGTAATTAATTTGTGACATTGAAAATTCAATGCATAAAATCAACTAGGTAGATGATATAATTTACACATTTGTATTGAAAACAAATAAAATTTATTCAATTTCAAATCTGAAAATTAAAGTTTGACATGAGATAATTCTTGGCTTAAAATATTGATGCACCTGAAAGCTCTACATACCTACTACCTACTTAATTATTGTATCTTGTCTCCCAAAATCTAAATAATATTATTTAAATATTTTTCAAGTAGTGTGTGTATTTGTGTTCTGGTAATAGTTAATTCTGGGAAATATATATTTTGAAATCAACATATGAGATTAATGTAAAAATTTGTGTGAATAATCTATGGTTTCAGTTAAAAGTTTACAGTTTCTTAGTCACAATTCTTTTAATAAAAGCATATGAGTAGTTTTTCAGTGAGTCCCAAGATGCAGTAATGCAAGTTCACCATTAATAAACTTGATCCTATGTTAAGTTACAAAAATACTTTCTTGCAACAAGGTCACTTCAAATTAAATTGTTATAGAGAAAGAATTAGATTTTTCTACTGATAGAGTGCTCTTTAGTTTAGTGATTAAAATGTTGAGATTTGGTTCTGAATTGATTTTTGTGGATATAAATGAATAGAATTAGGTGTTGTAGACCAACTACAATAAAATCAATCAATGAAACAGACTTAAAATGCAGCTGATATTGCCATTTCAATGTAGAGTCCTTGCTCTATTAATTGAAATTAATTGAAATAATTTAACAACAATTATGACACTTTTATGCTATGCAAAGATATTCATAGAGAATAGATTAATATGCTCTTAATATTTTATTATATAGCACTTTTAGGAGCATAATATTATAATGCATATAATGCATTTTCTAAAGGATAGAAGTGATTGTTAATTTTAATACTGGCATTTATAAAACAATTGAAGAAAGGTTTCTTTAGAGCATATTGTTCTTTCAGCAAGGTGTATCCAAGAAAATTTCTAATTAGACACTATAGTTGATATATTTCCTTCCTGCAGCTATTCAGTGTAATTGTGATGGGCTGTATATCAGCCAAGGGCTGGTATGTCAGCAAAGCAGACAATCTGGAATACTGTGTCTACAACAATGACACGAATGCTTGCAACTATGGAGTTGGAATCTCTGTGATTGCATTTATTGCATCTGTGTTTTTCATAGCTGGAGAATATCTGTTTGAACAGATGTCCTCTGTGAAAACCAGGAAGCATTATGTGCTGGCTGATATGGGCTTCTCAGGTGTGTATTTTGTCGTTTTTTCTTTATGTTGGTTAAGTATACAATTTTTGAAGTGAAACTTCTTTAGGTGCGTCGAGAGTTAAATTTCAAGGTCGCGTCATGCAAAACCGTCACCTCATGGAGTAAGGCGATGATCTTTAAATCTTGCCAAAGAAATTTCACTTCTGAGTTCTGATGCGTGTACTCGGCACACACGCTCTTTTTTTATTGTATGTTGTAATCTTGAAGAAAATAGAGTTATTTTTATCTTTTTTTTTATGGTCAGCGTCATATTTCTTGAATTAGAAACAGTATTGAGCATTTACATTTGCTGGGTTTATTAACACAAACAATGAAATGATGTCACTTTTTATATGCTCTACATTGCAATTAGTTATTTGCATATTATACGAATTTAATAAAACTTAAGTATTCGTTTATCATGGTATTTAAGTAATAGTTAAGGCTTAAGCTATTATTAAAAGGATCCTCAAGTTTTAATCCACTGCAATATACCTAGAGAAACATATGCTTACCAATAAATTTTTCTATATGATTATCAGTTGGAAGTTGGAACCTTGTATTTCAGTAATATTAGTTTATAATGTAGCTATAAAATCACAAAATAACTCCTGACATCACACATACATCATAGTTAGTATTTTTAGTTAGTATAAGTCAAACCTCCTTCAATTAGAGAAAGGGCAAATGTGAGGATATGTTGCTGGGCTTTAATTAATTATGTGGTCGTGTAGGACAGTCGTATTTTATTTACTTCGAACTTTATTTACTTTAGCACTCTCGACATTTATATAAGACTAGACATTTATTAAATACGCAACTTCGGTTGCTCTCAAAATTAATATTTTTTTATTGCTACTCCGCTCCTATTGGTCGTAGCGCCTAAGAACAATCCATGACAAAAATTATATTTCAATTCTGCCAGTATTTCTTGAGGCGAATGAAGCGCGTTCAAGGAAACACTTCGCTTTGTAATAGGTATTAGTTACGTTTACGTTATAGGCTACCTGAAGGAACAAAATACCATACATATTTTGAAAACGTAATTTAATCTGTAAACGAATTATGATAAAGTTACGGTCATATCTCGTTTTGAATATTCTGCTATTCCATGCTGATTTGACCTGTCTTTTGACTTGTATCCAATATTAAATCAGATGTCCCCCATTTCTGTGTCATGGTTCGCCAAGTCTGTATTTCCAACAGTTTGCCAAAATTGATAAGCCATTTTTTTAAATACAACTACTTATTAAATTTAATCATGACACGGTAAAAAATTTCGAACTGCCAAATGAATTCCTTGTAGCACCCAATGTTATGCCAACTTCCAGCCTACAGATACTTTTGCTACTTATAAACCATTGAGTCATTTTTAAATTAATGAGTTCATTAAAAAAAACCATCAATTTCATTGATGCACCTATATAGCTTTTTAGAGTTTCACATTTGGGTCATACAAGTGACAGTTCACATATGAGCAGGTTTCCTAAAACTCAATATTCACTGACCTTAATTCAATCATTGACGGCAGGTAATAAGACGCAATAGGGTCACGCCATTCATAAAAATAAATTGACAATCACGCATTATTTGTCCCCATTAAGAGGTGTGATTACTGGTTTAGTTTTACATGGATTTTACATTATTATGTGAAACGGAAAATCAATAGAATCCAACTATTTTTATGAACTTGTAGGTACAAATAAAATTCAGTTAAATTGGTACACTAGCCAAACTAGAGATAGACGTAGTTGTATCGTCATTAAATATTATTACCTTAGATTACAAATTATTACTTTGCCGGTGCTATTTCTATATTCTTATAATAATTTAAGACTTGGATATTTAAATCTCGAACTGTGAACAGTTTCTCTCGAAATATTTTAATCATGGAAGCTATTTTTACAGCGCCATTGCTTAATGGTGTAAACTGAAAATGTTTTTAAGATAAATTGAAATCTAATAGTCCAAGCAAGATATTTTAAATTAAAATGAAGCAAATACATGTAACGATACCTGATTGGTTGTTAAAATTATATTTCAATAATAGAAAATATGTAAATCACGTAAGCGCATATTTCAAATCGTGATAACACATAATTAAGACTGTAATTTATATAAATATTAAACAATTATATACAGTTCTCTTTAATTCGCATTTATTCAGAATAAATAATTTATAGTGGCTCTATATCTAATAATGCTACACTTAGAGTACGACGAGCTAAATGTTTTTCTGTAGTAGGTAGGTATGTGAATACTGAAGCATGCTGCATGACATCATCAAACATTATGAATATCAATTAGATTAATTGATTTACTTAACTATGATATGTCGCTTTGAAATTGTATTGTCCTGTTATAGAGACATGTGTACTTTGTGTAGGTACTGAATTTAGTAAAAGAAGATCATCGAAGTTTAGAGTTAAACTTCAAATTGTATACAATTTTCGAACAATATCGCCTCGTTACGTTCGTTCAATTTTTCAGTATCTTTCAATCTTGGAATATTTAACAAAATGTTGTGGTTTTTATGTATATTGTAGTTATAGGTGTAAGACAAACTGACAGGTTTATGTTCGTGTTCATCATTTGTAAAAATATCGTCATAAATAATAAAAATATTGACTTTGATTGGGTAACATTAATCATTTAGATACTACAGTTACATATATTTTACCGATTCAATCAATCAAGTAAGCTTGATTGATCGAATTTATAGACCTAATTGTACCCACAGGCTCACTAAATACATCTAATGAAAAGAAAGTTATTCGTTATTCCCTAATACATGAACAAGGTGACATTTTCACAAAAATTCACCTTGACCCACTTCCGGCGTTATCGGTCTTAAAAACCATACGATAACGTTCTGAAACGATCGTTAAATAACTAGGTATAATATAAACTTCCTGAACGTTTACTTGAAATTAAAATACGCTTAGTTTACGACGTTAAATTTATATACCGTTTTATGTATCACCTATCGTAGTTTATTATGAATATAGATGCCACGGTTAATGCACACCTATATCGATAGATACATATTATAGATAAAAGTTTTATCTGAAGAACACACTAATGTTTTTTACACACTAAAATAAAGCAAACATGCAAAAAGGTGTTTATTTAATTTTCAAAATTCTTCAGAGTTCATGGTTTCACACCAATAAGTTATAACTTATATCAAGATTTTACCTAATTTTTTTTTCTCTCAGGCAAATATAGAAGGTAGAAGGTAGTTCGAAGGTAGGTTTTCCGCTCTACCGAGTATGCTTAACAAGATTTACACGTACTACACTATGTCAATAGTGTAAAATGTGTAGTAAAATGCAATAATAATATGTACTCTACGTAAAATGCAATATGTTCAAATCAATGTTTTTTGTCATTGAGCATCATTTTATACTTTCCTAGAGTAGTTACTTTCTATGAAAAATCATACAACATTTTTGTTTTGTAAAGTTCCGTCTGCTATGATTGTAAATGGATAAGACAATGAAAAGTAAAATTAGATAAAAATTGTAATGCTATTTATTATATTTCAGCGTTCTGGGCATTCCTGTACTTCGTTGGCTTCTGCTATCTATCCAACGCTTGGGGAAAGACCGAAAGCCCGCCAGTAGGAACCGCCAACAACATGCAGGGTGCTATCGCCTTTTGCTTCTTCTCTATTTTCGCCTGGGTAAGTTAACGTGATAAAATTGTGACTTTCTAGGGTAGATGTTCTAGTTCTCCTTACTAATTTCTCTTAAATTCAAGGCTCCAAATGCTGCTAAAACACTAGATTCCAGAGTTCTTGGAATCGACTGAAAAAACGTGCTTACAATATTATGATATTTAACACTACTTATAATCTCTTAACATCTTAACTCTACTTCTTAAATTTGTATTTCCTACAGAAAAAAATACGACAATTTATATTACACTTCTGCTTCAGCATTCAATTCGGAATTAGGTGTTCGAGGGGTTACGCACACGTAACACATCTAGTTGCAAATCATAACATCGTAGTGCAGTGTTATATGTTACCAGTTTGTTAGTTATAAGTGGCTAACTTACAAGTTTGGGTAACATATGCAAACTATTACTAAATCTATTCCAGGTGGCCTGCGCGTTCTTCGCGTTCCAGCGGTTCCGTATGGGTGCGGACGCGGCGTTCGCTCCCGCGTACGAGGTGGAGGGCGCGGTGGGCAGCCCGGGCTCGTTCCCCACATACCCGGGCGCGCCCGACCCGCAGCCCGCCTACAGCGACCCGCCGTTCTCGCACCAGCAGACCGGTGAGTGACACTATTCTAGAACATTCTTGGCAGTGTCCGTATTCTAGATCTTTCTATTGGGTACAGCGACCCGCCGTTCGCGCACCATCAAACCGGTGAGTGATACTATTCTAGAACATTCTATGCAGTATCCTTATTCTAGGTATTTCTATTGGGTACAGCGACCCGCCGTTCGCGCACCAAAAGACCGGTGAGTGGCACTATTCTAGAACTTTCTTTGCAGCTGATATGCAACGAACCGCGCTTTGTGCACTTGCTATTGATTTATCACACGCCCTTAGCACATCAACTGACAGGTGAGTGGCCTTATTCTGGATAATTCTGCAGTTAAAAGTTCGTGCAGCAGCAGACAGGTGAGCAGTGCCCCTATTCCGGAACTTTATATAGAAGGTTACCTACATTAAAATGTCCCTATCCTATGCAGTTGTCATACAGTGACCAGCAGACCGATGAGTGTCCGTATACAAGATCTTTCTTTGCAACTATAAAAAAATAACTTCTAACATACTATTAAATCTGTTACAGGTAACGTCGACTACACAGCCCCAACCTACTAAAGAGAATTGCAAGTCGTATGATTCATCCGATTCGCCATCTTCTTTTATGTATATTTTTTGTCATTTTAAAATCAGTATTGAAACACACTGTTACTACATAGTTTAATTAGATCTCGAAAAACAGTCAAACTGATATCTTTATTTTTATAATGTTGTGTTGAATTTAAGTGATTTTAAATATAGATCTTTATTTTTGTTATTTTGTGGTTGTTCTATTAATTATTTTTCATATGTTTAAAATTTTAATTAATTAAGAATTATATAATATCAAGAATGGTTATTTTTTCTCCGAGTTTTCAGTAATTAATAAAGTCGTTTAGTTCATTAGGTGGTTTGTTAAAAAAAAATAGCAAAAATCAATTTATATACCTACCGGTGGTTTATTTGCAGTGTTTATATTTTATAATTTAACAATCTTTATTATATGGTAAATTAGTAATAATAGGTATAATAGACACCATTTTAATTTTATACGAAAAGAAACACTAGATCTCATGCTTTCTGTGTCTTTATCTTCGAGATAGACAGAGAAAGCATTAAATTGGTTTAGCATAACTATGTTTTAAATTAAAGATTGTTAAATTTATTATTTGACTATAATATAGGTGAGGGGTCATAACTAAATTACGTTATGTAATTACATGCACAGAAGGGGTCAGTCACATATTATGAAAAGGGGTTGATCACATTATTTGAGTGTTTATGACCCCTATAGTGTCAAACATATTATGTGACTTCACGGTAAGTCAAAGTCATGAGACGTAATTTAGTTTGGGCCCCTAATAGTTACCATGTATGACTTCATAGTACCTGCTTTAGGTAAATGTATATTCGACAATATCCCCCTATAACGTGTTGTATTATAAATCCTATAAATGTAAATAAGAACATGGATGTTTTCAATGTTATATTTAGATACGGATGCCGAGAATATATTTGAGATATTCGTTTGAGTTATTGTTGTAAAATTATCAAACGGTGTTCCTGAAATTTTACATTGACAGAATTGTCTTGGATGGGAATGAAATAATTCTTGGAATATAGTTTATTTCAACTTAAAAAGACAGTTTCTGTAGTATGTATAGTTGCTGTCATCTCTAAATCTAATAAGTTTTGCAAATTAACTACTTGATATCTCAAAATATTCTCGAATTGTCTAGCAAATTGTGTAATCGGAGAACCAACGAATAGCTGGAAAATATTGTATTAGTACCTATTCACAAATATATTTAATATATAATTTATATATCACTTATTAAATAATAGAGAAATAATTTCAAAAAGTTAATAAATCTGTCTCGAGTGTTTATAATAAAAGTTACCGACAATAGAGACATTTAACAATGGTAAAATGTTGCAATATAAATAATTATTAATACTGGTCTTTTAAATTAAGAATATTTTTATTTGTTTTTTTTTTTCTCATCGTGCCATTGTCACACTATTAAAGATGTACACGATCACTGTTGCCATACCTCATATTTTAATAAGATAGATATAAGAATACATCTCGATTAAATTGTTGTTGCTAAAATATTAATTTTCGCAGTATTTATCCTATGGCTATGACTATATGGAGAATTCAACCTAGTCATTTTAAGGCCAATGTTTCAAAGTTCATGTAAAAGTTATTACAAAGAACATTTATCTTCTGTCATTCAAAATATGATGGAAGGTATAGAATGTGCCTTGTTTGTAACATTGCGTGAAAATTGAAAAATTGGTATGCTAATAGTCGTAATATTTAATTAAAATTAAATTTTATAGTAATCGTTGAATGGCATATCGAATAAGCTTAAATATATCTACTCGAATTTGAAGTTGTCTTTCGAAATAATATCAAGGAAAAATTGTAAAACATGTTTTATTATTTTGTTTTAAATATATTAAATTACAACATCTGATGTATGTATTAAAATGTGCATTTCAAACGTTAAATTTGTATTATTACGATCTGAATTTAATATAAATTTTCCCAGTTTCATATATTGATTTTATATCCTGAAAACAGTGTTAGTTTACGACTTAAAATATTTAACTTGTATCCTAAGAAATGTAGTGTAAAAGGTTTATTCTAGCGAAGTAAGTATAATGTTGCAAGGTCTAAAATTTAAGTACAAAGCTTAAATCGTTGTGGTGGTGTGCGTAAATAGACAATGTTGGTGTTGCCAGCTTATATCGATGTTAACTTGGATTATCTGTAAATCTCCTGTGAAAAATATTTTTTAACTGGCCTATAGAACGTCTTTTTATTTTATTAACACTAAAAGGTTCTATAGCTATTTGTTATATTTTTATAATTAGACGGTAGTTGTTTTCACTTCCATAGCTTGCACTGTTATTCGTAAAAACTTTAGCAATAAAGTATTTATTATATTGGTTAAGAAATAACCAAAGATGAAGGATTTGATGCAATACGAATTCAAGTTTGGCTCTGTACTAGCAAATACATTTTTCGTATCGTAATCATTTCCCACTCGGTAGGAAAGAATCTTGTTAATATTTATTTATTTATTATTGTTATTATTTAAATTTGAGTAGTATATCATATCAGTCGTGTATTTAGAGTGTAACCAGCTTCTAGGTGTAAAATAACAGTATTAATAATATTATTTATTTATATTTAGTGTAATTTTAGTGAAATTTGACATGAAACATATGCAATATGGCCATATATATTTTTAATATATTATTTTTTCAATTCGCAGAGTTAAGTACCTACATAGACGTATATCGTAGTAGCTCTAATATTTTAGAAACTGTTCTGGTGATAAAGAAAAAATACAAAAAAATAAATGTTGAATTTAATGCTAACAGTGTTTAGTGAAAGGGTTGTGCAGGTACAAATACGATGAAAATTTTCACATACAATATGTACGAAGAAGTGCTATTCTTGATTGGGTTTGATGCATTTTGTTTCGGAATGCATCTAGATGCGAATCAGCCTGAGTACCTACATCTTGGCGAGAAGTGTAGAAACATAAATAAAATTGTGTTAAACAAAAGTGGTCAAATGTTGCCCTACTAAAACTGCGAAAACGCGCATTGTATTCTATACCATATTATGTTCATGCATGTGATTTTTATCACTCGTATTTATCGTATCTGTATACACCCTTATATTTATGGCGTAAAACTTAGTAACGAGCTGTTAATTGTACTTAAATATCCGATTGTTCACTCGTGTGTCTATGGCTTAAAACTATTAACATGTTTAGGTATGGAGAGATTTCAAGTTGTACAATGTACATCATGTGTACATCCTCTTGTATGTTACAAATGTGTTAACCAAAGACAGTTATTTTTATTAGTAGAAATTGTAACCTGCGAAATATAATTATTACTTTGGAATGAGGCAATAAACGTCTAGAATTATTATAGAAACCATTCATGCATGAAATACGGAATAATGTGCTTTATTTTTTGAGTTCATTATTGAATTTAATTTTAAGACGCACAATAAGTATGATTCTAAAGAGAAGTAATAATTATATTCCGGAGCTTATGAATCTGTTGTATATCGCATTCCGTTATATTATGTAAATGTAAATGGAATAATGGAAATAAATTGATTATAGGTATTGTCATATTGGTGTTTTATTTTTTAACAATCCTTATTATTTATACGAAACACGTAGTTACAGTTAGTAAAAAGTACTTCCCTACGGGATAAAGTAGTTTTTTTAATTATTAAAGAAGTCGTTTACATTGTTAGATATAACATTTTTAATATAGCGCCATCTGTCGAGAAGGTGATGTTTAGTGCTGTAAAGAGAAGCCTATTTAGCGATTTCACGCTTTTTACAGCAGGCAATGAAAAATATTTTTGCTGCAAGAGCAAAAATATTTTTCATTGCCTGTACTTCATAAGCGTTTCTTACCTATGAAGTACAAGGCTCTGTTTACTGTTATAGCTGTACTATAGCGCCGCGTCGCGACAACTCCCCGGGAATTTATTCCGCCACGCGCCCCTCCGCTACAGTGCCGCTATAGTGGGATTCCACCTTTAGACTTTCGATTTACCGATGTAAATCGAAGTCTAAAGGTGTGCCTGTTTTCCCCTGTAAACTCCACATAACGTAGTATTTATGCATATATATAGTTATTCACTAATCTGTGGTAGGTACTGTACTCTCAATGGAGTTTGAAACCAAAAATCGATTAGGGCTTGTCCAGAAAGGGCGAATTCGTCGCGATACTCTCATGCGAATCACGCAAGATTGTTACGTCTAATTGGGGACTGAGCATTTGGGGACGAATTCATTCCAGTTGCGCGCTTAACTGCACGCAACAAGTTACGCGCGTATTTTGAATTCGCGCGTTGCTTGTGGACGCCGTGCCTAATGTCTCACTAGCGCGCTGCGCGCGAATTTATTCTTGCGAAAAGTTTTCGACGAATCAGCTTCTTCTGGACAAGGTCAAAGATTTAAAAAGGAGACTAATAAAATAACGATAAATATTATTTTCAACAGGGTTTATTCCACATTTACACATTATTCTTAAGCTAGGTTATCACAAAATCAATGATTCACAGAATCTAAAAAAAACATGAAAGATATTTCACAAAAAATCTGACACATACAGTGACAAATTTAGAATAAGATTATAAAAATACACTTATTGAGAACTTAAAAATATAATTGTTCTTATTACATAATATGGAGGCATCTACATAAGCTTAGCTTGAACTGAATATTAATGTTTAAAACATTACAAAACATTTATAAGCCTAGTATTGATACTAAATCTAGGCATTAAATAATATCACTAATAACACAGGAACTGAATTGAATTTAAGTGAACAGATCTGAGTATGTACTTTAAAATAAACGTGCAACAAATTTTAACCATCCATGCATTCACATTCAGTAGGTAAATAATAAAAAATTACAGATTTAGTTAGGGTACTTACTACAAGTCTTATTAGTGTTAATTCTTATATATTTTTTTATTATCTTAAGAGTAGTCTGGTTTTCTTATGTCTAGGTAGTTTATTCATAGTTACAATAACAAATTTTTTATGGGAAATTTACACCGAAAAACATTTTAAATTTTTAAACTCGATAAATGTTACCTAAACAGTTTGTCACAAACACCTACTTTGTGACACACTTCTTCATAAACTATTATGAAACACTTAGCCACGTAATTGAAGATTTTAAGTTATCATGTATAATGATGGACAATAACTACTTTCATTGATTATGTAGCCTCCCAAATCAATTTAAATTTAGATTCTGTGTTAAGACTTCTATGAAATATAACATCAACACATGTACCAGAAAAAATTGCTTATTTAATAGTGTTATTCCTAATGTACTGAAGATTAAACAGAGAATTGCCTACTAATTTTCACTAAAATGTATAATACTTTTAATTATTAATCACACAAATGTTGAAAACACTATAGAAACAAAAGACGTTGGTCTTCTGTTCTTTGTCAACTACTATTGATGATTGATTTCTTTTATTCTTATCATTAAAAATATGATATTGAGTATAATTACTTCTTAGACTTAGCAGCTGGGCCTTGTTTGCTGGGTGGCGTCCAACGAATGGCAGTGGGGTCCACCGTCAAACGAGGCTTCTTAAAATATGAACTGGCAAGTTGTTCGGTCACCATCTTAGGGGTAACGCAGACCACATGCTGACCTTTCCAATATTTCACCATATTCATAACCTGCAGAGTTGTTATAATGTCGGTGGGCGCAATACCTGTCATTTGGCTGAGGTCTTTTATACTCAAAATGCCTCTTGTTACACTCAAGACTTCCAAAATAACATAGGACCAATAAGACCTGTAGCTCAGCCTACCCAAATCCGACAAAGGCTTTTCCGGACTGCCCACCACTTTCTCTAATCTTGATAGCTCATAACTAAAAGCAATGAGTAATTTCCCATATCCTTGACGTTGGAACGGTGGCAGTGTCAGTATACAGGCAACATTGTTTCCTTCTGGAGAATCCTTTTCTTTTGAGAAATAACCAACCAAATGTGCCCCGTGTTTGTCAACCTCACAAAGAGTGTAGAACATAAACTGTTCAATGTCAAAGTACAGTGTCTTGTGATCCAGAAACAGTTTTGCCAATAAACATAAGTTTTGACAATAGAGTTTGTGCTCTTTGCCATCTGCTTCAAATATGGCTAAAGTTCCCTTTCTGTATATCTCAGTCCCCTGTGGCTGCCGCTGCGGACAATCGCCTATATGATATCTGAATGTTTTCTCCAACCTCATATATTTCAAACAAAACTCGCAGATAAACAACTTTGACTGTTTACCATACTCCTCTGGGTAAGGACTAAAATACCAGGTATCGATCTCATATTTACCGAATTGAATCCTATCAATATACTTTACTTTAGTAATAGCTTCGTGCTCCTTCTCAAGCGCCGCTGTTGTCGGGTCCATTTCCGCATAGGTTTTCTGAACATGATTAATTTCATCATGTTTGCGTTTTTGATTGCGCGTTATTTTGCGCCCAGATTTGTCGGTCAACAAAAGATCAGCGTTATTACTCGATTGTTCACACCCATCAAATCTATCTGACATAATCCTGTGGCGAGGAACCCATTCATCCAATCTTCTATCACATCCGACATAATGCACATAATATTCGTAGCACGATTCCGAAGCATTGTAGCGCGTCTGAATTATCTCAGCCGGCCGCCATGAGTCATCGACACGCCTCACTAAATAGTGTTCACCGATATCGAGAAGTTGTTCCTGGTTAGATTCCCCATCCTCATTATCTGTACTTCTGGATTCAGGATTTGGTAAATCACCCCTATCGATACTTTCTTTTTGACCTTTGGCCATTGCTTCAATAAATGAGTATGGTATCACGCTATACCGCGAATAGAACATCTGTACCATAAACCGCGCAATAAATACACAATAACGCCATGCGAGTCTCGCACAGACTAGCAATTTTCAATAAATTATAGAGTAGCCAGTAAGTACAAAAAGAAAATACAAATATTGCCATAGAACAAAATTAAAGAAAATCCATATTTATGTGATATTTATACTTATTATTATTATTATATATATATATATATATATATATATATATATATATATATATATATATATATTATATATTATATATATAATATTATAAATGCGAAAGTAACTCTGTCTGTCTGTCTGTTACTCAATCACGCCTTAACTACTGAACCAATTTGCATGAAATTTGGTATAGAGATATTTTGATATCCGAGAAAGGACATAGGCTACTTTTTATCCCGGGAAAATGACGCAATCCCGGAAATCCCACGGGAACGGGAACTATGCGGGTTTTTCTTTGACTGCGCGGGCGAAGCCGCGGGCGGAAACCTCGTAGTTTATATTTTTAATAAAATGCCTGAAATTATTGAAAAAAAACTACTAGGTTAACTTTAAATTGTGATACGACTATTTTTACAAAATTTGCTTTTCGAATAACAGGTCTGACCATAAAAACAAAAAAACATCAGGGTCTGAGGCGCTAAATTCACTACTGATAAAAGACTAAATATAATCACACATGAGAATTGGCTAGTGAACAAATGCGTCTTAGACATAATTAACTAAAAATTATAAAACTTAATTATAAAAATTACTTATAAAAAAAAACACTAATTTGTGATTTAGTTTTTATATTATTAGGTTTTTAATGATTATCAAACTCGACAACTAATACCCGACGGCCGACAAATTAATTCATTCGACATTTTATGATCTCCTTGATTGAATAGGCATGACGAAAGATTTTGAAGTCCTCTTCCATAATGTGTGTTCCAAAAACCCTATATCTCGGTAATATACTTGAATTTAACGAAGATAAAAGCCATTTTTCAAAAAATATTTATTAACTGTGCCAAAACAGCTCGCAGGTGTCATGGCGTAGGCGTGACGTCACTCTTTAGTAAATACGTAATTATTTGTACGCATTTCAAAGAAAATTAAAAAAATATTTATTTAATATGTGTTATAGAAACGAATTTCAAAGTTTATAAGTGGTGTGCAGTATGGCAGTGTGAATCCACATAAAAATAATGCTCAAAAATGTGTTAGTAATTATTTCAAGCGAGAAAATAATAAGAAATGATTGTATAAAGTTGGCGCGGAGAACCCCGAACCATGTATTCTTGAATTCGCAATTATATTTCTGTTCTGAGTCGATAAAGCATACGTGAAACAATAGAAAATAAATAAAAATGCGTATTCTCAACATATTCATAACAACAAATCACATCTGACGTGAGTTGTTTACTTAAGCGTGACGTCACGCGTGTTTTAGTCAAAATGGCCAACTGCAGTATTTCAATGTTTTATTATTTTATTGATAATCTCAATGTTTTTTGAAGTGAAACTTCTTTATCGGGGTTGGACAAAAATTTTGTGTAACATTTTTGCGTTACGCCGTACGTGTGACATTTTTGCGTTACGCCGTACGCGTGACATTTTTGCGTTACGCCATACTCGTGACATTTTTAAGGTCATAAAGAAGTTTCACTTCTTACGTGTGTACTCTAGTACACGCAAACATTTTTTTTTTTATCTCTCTCGCTGCTCTCTTAATGTTTTTAAGATTTCTAAGTCACTATATGTAATTTATCTATTATACATTTTCCCTTAAAAACACTAATACGATCATTTATGGATAATTTCGTCATGCCTATTGTACTTGTTCCATTTCAGATTGTGGCTCTGAAGCCACAAATAATCGAATGATACTCACATACACTAATTATTCATTTTTCAATAATATTTCAATAATATTTTCAATAAAGTAAGATTTAAAGCCATAAGAATTATTTAGAAGAAAATAATAATCTATTCCTTCAGGCTTTTTTTCGGAAATATTTTTTGTTTTTCAGCATTTTATTGAACAAACAAGTCACAGTATCCAAGAAAAAGTTATCGTACCCTTCGAGACAGATAATACTGTATTTATAGGAACCGAGATAGGAAGAGACCGTATTATAGACAGTTCTCTGCTCAGAGCATAGGTTTATTCCTCTGAGGTTCTCTGTCTACGGAAGAGACAGTTGATTGTTGCCAGTTGAAGAAAATATTACCTAGTTTGAATAATTTTCCACGCAAATGGCACGGAAATATTTATAGACATGCAAATGGTCAGTCAATTTGGTGGTTATTCTTTAGTACCTATGTTGTTTAAAATATATATTCTAGTCAGTGGGTTTCCATAATTTTATTTTCATTGCTATTTAATTTACTAAGTTTTTGGCGTATTGATTAAATAAAATTATTGTTTTTGAACTCAAAGACATAACGTAAAAACATTGAATTAGACAATTTTAAATAAATTATTTTAGTGTTTACCAAAGAGAATATCAAACGTTTTTCTTATGGATGTGTTCTACTGTCTGTGGTACTTACTTGCCTACTCTGCGGACGTAACGTAATCGGCAAATGGCAATCACGGCAATCGCCATCGGCGAATCTGTTGCTGTGTAGTGAACTTCAGTAATCATTTGTGAATTGTGTTTTAATTTGTTAACAGGATATATTATGAAAATTAAGTTGTTGTCTAAGAACAGTTTTGTATCAAATAAGTGCTGATGATCAATGTTATGTATTTACATAGCTATTGAGACGTGATTGTGTAGTGAGTAACGATTTGAGATTGCTTCGAAGCCTTCTGTGTGATAATCGTGTTGTTTTATTATTGCTACGGATATACGATACGGATTTTTGAACAGAAATGCAGGCGATCAAGTGTGTCGTCGTTGGCGATGGGTATGTATAAAGAATACCTAGTTTTATAAAGTTCTCGTTATTGTAACTGACGTCATGTTTATTGAAATCATCATCCCTGTGCTCCTGTGGAGTTCAAGCAATTTATCACGTTGTATTTAAGCTGCCTCCAATATTTTAAAGCTGTCGAGAAGCGTGAGTAGTACGGCTCATAAATAACCTTGTTTTTGTTACGCTTTTTTCTTCAGATAAATTACGATATGAAATCTCTGACGATGACGAGTTGTAAAGAAAATATGTTTAAAACTCAGTATAATGTAGGTATTATAATTTGTTAAAACTTATCAGTGATTGCGCTTATCTTAGAGATAAGATTTGCTATGCTTTCATATGATAATCGACAAGACTTACAACATAACACATTAACCTGTTTTATAATAATTATAATAGTTACCTGTACGATTACACTTGTTAAGAATATAATATTTTATATCTGGTAAAAGTTATACTCTCCACTGCCAGCATTCTCTCTTAAATTAGATTATAATATTTACACAACATTAGATCTCGATATTTAGGAAATCAATATAAAAACTAGTCAGTAAAATTGTTGTGTCATTTATGTTGTTTGAGAAAATTTAATTTATTTTGCAGTTTAAAATATTTTTATTGTTTTAGTAACTAATAAGTCTTTTACAACCCACAATAATCATGTAGATTTGCATAAAATAACCTTCTACATGAATAATTAAGAATAATATTTATAAATGCACTAGCTATCTTCCTTGACCTCATATCTGCAGGTAAACTGTTTTATTAAAGCTCCGTTTGTTAGTTATTAGATGATGTCATGCAACTTTGAACAATCAGTGTTTAATAGAACCCTTTATGCGTGAGAAATGCAGAATTTAAAGTCTTCTCTAAGTTGATTTGTCATCCTGGTTTAGTCTTTGCTCAGGCAAAGTTAAATGGAGATTTATCTTAGTGAGAGACATAAAGTTATCAAGTATGCATCAATAATGATTTTGGAAATTCAGCAAATACTTAAATACCAACATTTTAAATATCTATCATTTTTGTTGAGGCAGCAGTTTTTAGCGGTTTTTATGGAGATAAAACACGAAAACGGGGTAATAGGGCAGAACAACGTCTACTGGGGGTTAAATATTGATACATAACAAAAATCTGAAGTTAAAAATATGAGATCACCTGTATCCTTATTGCAAATAAAGCCCTATGTTTACACCATCATGGTTTTAGTCATAATTTCTAAATATTCTGTTGTAATTTATAACAGCCATGTGTTTAATTGCGGGCAGTAAAAATAATTGATTTGGTACGCTCCGCAACGCGAGTTAGAAAATACAAATAAAAGTTATTTTTGTGAGTCACAGACACTATCGTTTCTAGTGCAAGGTCTTCTATAAATATTTGTTTTGAATTAGGACAAACATTGTTTTGCTATTCCCCTTGCAAATATTAGGTTTCTTGCAATATAAATTTTATGTATTTATATTATAGATATTGCTAATGTTTAATTATCAAGCTGTTAAGTTTATTCGTTTGATGGAACTAAACTTTTGGAATTTGGTTTGAATTGAAAAGTTATTTTTATGTTGGACAGCATCAACAAAGTTATCAAAGATAACTTTAAGCTTTGTAAATATAGCATCGTCTAAAGACCTATAACAATGTTATATAATATATTGATACTTTCAAGATTTAGGTAACATTGTATCTGCTAAAAGTGGTTGATTGAATTTTATCTTTACTTATTATATTTTAGGTGAAACTATAGCATTTGTTGAAAACAAAGAGCATACAAAAAGTTATGCAATTCGCTTCAGCTTTGTTTTAACTAGTTTCCTAGCTTTTGTGAGACTTGAAGGAAACACCTAATGATTTTTTAACCTAATAATTTTTAATTTTCTTTATAAACATTTCAAGATAGTGCAATCTCGAGTATTCTTATATTATAATTTACTTTAATTTCTGACATACGAATTGATTTCCGGTCGGATTAACGATGATGAACTCTGTTTTTAGTTTAAATATTTTTTCTCAACTCTACTTACATACACTACTTTCTCGCGTATTAAATTAAATTTTTATTTTTGTTTTGTATAACTTTGTGTTGTTGGAGAGATTTTATAAGAAATTTCTAGTTAATCGAGTTATTAATGGTCACCAAATAGAGACTGGTCATGTCGATCGACATCGATCTTTGCACATAGAAAGTTGTGTTTGGACGTGAGGAAAAGTGTCCTATAAGGGACAGGCTAAATTTTTTGTAATGGCGATAAGAGAAGCGATTATGGTTACGCTAAAAACCACCCAAATAATCAAAAAACTTAGTCTAAAGTTGTAAGTTATTTTCAAATGAATATCCCAATTTTTTTTTCTGTTGTTCGTCTTTTATAATATTCCACCATATCCATGACAAAGTTCAAAGTTTCGTGAGTAAATCTTTGTAAAATACTATTTTTTATTTTTCTAGATGTTTCTATTGAATTAGAAATCGCGCACCGCTTACGTATGTGTGCTGTATAAATTAGCGAGTATCGGCTCTGAGCTTTTTATCACTGTCTGAGTGAAAGCGACTTGCTTGTTTAGTTTAGAACAAGATTGATAATGTGATAGATTACTTTGAAGTTATATTTGATTGTATAAGCCCATTGTTGAAAAACTATTATTCATTAAGATCAATAGACCTTTTTTTAGTATTGAATGCAAGAAACTTCGAAACTAAAAATGTAATACAAATTAAAGAGATTTTTTTTGAAGTTATATTTGATTGTATGTATAAGCCCATTGTTGAAAAACTATTATTCATTAAGATCAATAGACCTTTTTTTAGTATTGAATGCAAGAAACTTCGAAACTAAAAATGTAATACAAATTAAAGAGATTTTTTTTATATTATTATATTCACTGAAAAAAATTGTTAACCCAAGAATAATCGTCAATTCATCATATATTTAGTTGTATGGAGCATTTAACACAAATTTCACTAGTGATAAGCTGCCAATGGTTACTCATTAAATAAAATGTCGATACTATTATCACTAATGGTTTATGGCTTCCGATAGCAATGTACGTTTCGATCATGTACATTTTTAATGTCATCTACACCAGACATATTAATAGCAAACATCTCTTTACATGCAAAATTTTAAATAAACACTCAAGAGTGTGAGAGAGTATGTACGACTTTGACCAAAAATATCAGCTATCAGCTATGAGCAGTTTTATAACTTTGGTTTTTTGGTAATGAAAGTTTATCCAACAGTTTAAAAGTAAATCAATTTCAATGAACTGATGGTACCCCATGTGACAGATAAGGAGTGCAACGATTTCGCCACCCAGGAGTTAGTTTACACTGGTCATTAGCATTCAATCACGTGCCCGCATCGGACCCGTATCGTCGAGTCGTGACGCTAAATGAGAGTAACGATTTCCCACGTACATGTAATTGTAAATATATTATTAATTGTAAATATATAACACCAAAGTCAGCAAATTGGATAACGTTCAAAGTACGCTATTCAGACGAAGCAATTATAATATGGGCATGTTTATGTTGGCATTTCGTGTTGCCTACTGATCCTCGATATCCAGATAAAGTGGCCAATTTACTTTTATACCTTATTGAAATACATTCCAAACGACAACCTACCCCTATCTGTATACGCTGTATTACTGAGCAAACTATGAAATTAATCTTTCGTAAGTAAATTACGTATGTTCATTAGTATTATTGAAATCCAACAATATGTTTAAAAACCTTTATAGGATATAATAGCGTATTCTGCAAACGCATGGTCTACGAGGTAAAAAAACTTGGATAGCAATATTATAATGCTAGTAGACACGCCCGCTTGTCTGAAAGCCGCTTTTATGGGTAATCACATTACTTGTTGTAATGCTAAACGAATTAGTGGGCTTATTGTGCCGATATCTTTCAATACACGGTGACGCTAGTGCCGAATATATTCTGATATTTATTATTTTAACAACCTGTTTATCATATTTAAAAGCGACACTTTAAATTCAGTTGCTACTCATAGAAACAGGACTCTTAAACTGGGTACGTTTCTATATTCTAAACTCAGCGGCCCCATTCTCAATTAAATAAAGTAGTCAGAAATATCTAATAAAGTTCACTTTTTAGAATCATGAACAGCTTCTTCGAAACTAAATAATGTTCCAAATTCGTTTATATTATAAATGTTATTTAAACCTCTGACGTAGTCATATCTTTGATCTGATTAAGCAACGCATGCTGTTCCCCTTTTGGCTTGGCGGTAGTTATTAATTGATGCAACTGAATACTATGATTAAGTGGCTAACTTGTTATTCCAATTTATTTTTCCCTCTTACATGCCGATTATTATTATTCTAGTAAAATGTAGAAATAACTATACCACCTATAATTATTAGAATAGTCTTTACAGGCTTCAGATAGAATACTCAGATTTTGCATCTCTATTCAGTCAGTCATTATTTCATATTTAAATGAATGGAACTATGCGCTTTGAACACTGATCCAAATTTCCATTTAAAGGCCACCCCGGTCCATACACACTGGTTGGATTGTCGCATTACAAAAAGGGTTTCTCGTTTTGCAGTCTTTTGAAATATCTCAAGACGTGGTCCTTTATTTTAGGTCTATTGTCGTAAATACGATATGGAATCGGAGTTTACAGAGAACTGGTAGTTGTTTGCGTACATTCCGGTATGTTCTGGAACGACCGGTTCCGAGGGGAGCCCGGCAAGGTCATAACTTTACTGTGTGACAATAGAAATGGAATTTCTATGGTAAAGTGGTGAATTCAATACCAATTATAAGAAATACTCAACAGTTGTGATGCTTTTCTTGGATAATTACGTCAGACGTGCTTGAATTTATTATTCTTGGAACTTCTATCGTATTTTATTTTTGGGTTAGGGTGTAATTAGGTCTGTCACGTGAAGATTAACTTGGAAGAATGTAAATAATTACAACATTACAAATTTCATTAAATGTAGGTATATTTTGCAATAATTTCCAAAAAATGTAAGACGATTAATTAGCCCGAATACTTTAAACGCAAGTGCTGACTAACGTCCTTTGAGAATTCCTTAAGGATCGATAGTAAAAGCCGAAGGGCTCTTAAATTTCATTTGAACTCAAAGTTAAGAGTAAAGTGGCTCTCTCAAAGGGTGATTTCCTGTGATGGAACGAGTACGTATGTACATACTGCCGGTTCTAATTCATTACTTGTGAATGGAATCTTTTTTGCCTCAGCCTTATCGGATAAACTTCGAATCACTTTGTACGGATGTTCGAATTTTATCATTATCGACATTTTCATCCCGGACATATTAATTAAGATATAATTAATTCGATTTCCGTTCACAATTATTTTAATTTACATTTGCACCTATTTGAATGGCGGGATTAATTTTTGCAGTCAACAGTATTTTATAATTACAGCGTCCTTATAAATTAAAACTGTAGTTGCAATTAAGAATCCTCCAATTAGGAGGTAGGCCACAAAGCGTGGATCGCTGAGCGTAAAAGGGGGTTTCGGGAACAAGCGGTTTCAACCTGAATGGGAACATTTGCTGGGGACATTTAGCCGAGCGGTACATTTTCCGGTATTCCTTTTTCCCGGCTGCTTCGTTTCCGACCGTTTTGCATGTCATTACGATGCTCCATTATGACGAGTGACGGTCTCAGTTGAATTTGGGTCAACGTTTATGAAGTTTCATATCAGTTGGATCGTATGCATGTTGTGCTGATTTGTTTTAAACAACGGTAGCTCTGCAAGGTATTGTATCAATAGTATTTTCAATTAATTGTCCTCGACTGTCGACACCATTGTCCTACCCAAAAAGAACGTAATGTGTGCTACAAATGTTTTGAAATTATATTATTCAGCCTTTTACAAAGCAAATATTATGCCACATTACCTACAGGCTATAACTACACGTAAATCCTAATAAAAGATCTAATAATAACCTCCATAAAATTTCTGCATAGCGTTGCCAGCGCAACGCGGTGTTGAAACATTTTTAAAAATAAAAATAGACGAAGGACCCTTGCCAGTTGCCACAATCCAGCGAGTAATAACTATTCTGCCCTAGTTCCTGGATACTCTGATGTCGACTACTCATCTGACCTGTTTGCGTCGCTCACAATGCGTCGAGGACCGTGAAGATGCAACTTGCGGATGTAGACAGTTGATTCTTAGTCTGACACGTCCATTGTGTTCATGCTATCCTGGTATCTTGTTACTATTTACCTATTTGTTCACGTCGCACTGCAAGTTTGTTAATATTGCGAAAAGATGTGGTTTATCAAAATTTTATAATACTGCCAAATGACTATCTAATCTGATGTTCAAATCTCGCCTTTTCATGCTTTGTTTGCTATTCTTACAATGGGGCCTTGGATTGCGATCTTCAGCGGTCCTCACTGTGACACTTCTATTGTGTTCGTGATATCCTGATACCGAGATACTATTCCTATCTCCATATCATTAAGTTTGTTCTGTTTGTTCATAATAAAGTTTCTTCGGAAAGTAAAGTTGGTGTTTTAGTTCGTAACTTGTTCTCTTTTAAACGTCTTGACCTAAAAACTATAAGGAACTTTACTAACTAGTTATTTGTTCATTGTGTGATAGACATTCTTAATTTTATGTCTTTTTTTGTTTTGATTCAAAAAGTAAGTTATGTAATTAATAAAACCTGTTCAGCAGTGAACAGATGAATGCTGCTAATGATTTGATTTTATCTGCATTTAAATTGTTAAAGGAATATTGAATGATATTGATGCCGTATTTCTCGTGATTTTCACTACAGCCACAATTCTCTATAACGGGCCTAACCACAGTAGGTATATATTATTTTCAATTTCCTGAAGCTACGTTGTTGCAAAATGTTGCTTTACTTTACTCAGAGTGCTTATTTGATTCCGTTAGTACTGGTTAGGGTCTAATATTATCATACACTTTATATTATATAAATAAAAGCGGTCCGCCCCGGCTTCGCCCGTGGTACATATTTACGTTTTCTCTACATAAGAACCATCCTCGTACTTCAAGGAATATAATAAAAAAAGAATTATCGAAATCGGTTCAGCCGTTCTCGAGTTATGCGCTTACCAACACATTTTGCGATTCATTTTTATTTATATACTAGCGGTCCGCCCCGGCTTCGCCCGTGGTACATATTTACGTTTTCTCTACATAAAAACCATCCTCGTACTTCAAGGAATATAATAAAAAAAGAATTATCAAAATCGGTTCAGCCGTTCTCGAGTTATGCGCTTACCAACACATTTTGCGATTCATTTTTATATATAAGATTATTATATATAAACTAGATCTTTGCAAATACATAGGTACTTACGTAAGTTATAGATCTTTGGCATGTCGGCCAATTATTTATTTATTTAACTATAATAATTATGATATGTACAATGTAAATGTAAATGTGTGTTTGGTACAATTTAAAATCAACATTACGAGTTGTTTATTTTTTGTATTAATACCTTCAGTTTATTAATACTATTATATTTTTTTAACAAAGTATACATAACGTTTCCTCCTTTCGAGACAATATAATAATGCGAATAAAACCTCATCTGACCTTCAAGCGATTCAAGTGTGAATGAATATAAATTCAGAAATGTAAGAAGTGTAGGAAAATTGTGTTTCACCTACGCGTGACCTTTTCTCAATTCGGCAGAACGTAATACACGGTTTGCATTCGTCGGATAAATTGTGCACATTTACAAAAAGACAAGCATACCTTAATGATAATAATATTTAATAATAATATTATAAAGCTGAAGAGTGTGTTTGTTTGTTTGAACGCGCTAATCTCGGGAACTACTGGTCCGATTTGAAAAATTATTTCGCTGTTAGATAGCCCATTTATTGAGGAAGATTATAGGCTATAATATTTACCTATATCATTAGTTACGCTACGACCAACAGGAGTGGAGCCACGGGGGTGAAACCGCGCGGAGCAGCTTGTATTTAATAATATGTAAAGAAAAACTGTTTTTTTTTTGGAAAATAAAACATTCCTATGTTAAGGATTTAAAGTCTATATAAATTCGATCTTTACTGGTAACGGTTTTCTTAAAAAATGTAATGCAAAGTGCGCTTAAATCCAGTTTACCTGCATACTTTAAAACGTTACTTAAATTATGATAAAATATTTATTTTTTCGTAATTTGTATCGTTTTAAATATAGGAAATCGATATCATATACATATTTTGTAATGTGTATAATTTTCACTACAATTCGTTCAGCAATGTAAACTTGAAATATACTTCGGAAATATCTAATTTATAAGTAAAATCGCGTCGGTTTTGGTGTACCTATCGTGTTAAAAATTCTCAGCAAGGAAATTGAGTTAGCAACGGAATGGCTTGATTATTATCGTGCTGAAGAAGAACCTTTTAGAAAATTTCGCTTTTTACAATTTTTTTAGAGAATTGTTGATGCGTGAGTTATGAAATTATGTTGTACCTCTTGGTCATTGGAGGAGGAGGAGATAATTTTGAAGAAAAGTAAAAGTTATTACAAGACGTCGACAGATAGAGATATTTTTTTTAGATTGAGCAATTCGAACCCTACCTAAAAAGTAAAAACTATGCATCGTTTGGTAAAAAAAAGTTACTAAACGTTTTATTTACATTAATCTACGCGCTTACAGTCGTAATGAGCTTCTTTTGTTTACTGTTTATCCTACTGAAGAATCCCATGACCCATATTATAATTTTTAACAGGCCTGAGATTATTTTCTTGTCTTTGATATTAAGATACTACATAATTAAAAAACGTTGTTTGTTAGGGTTCATTAAAATTTTAGTGAATTTTAAAGATTCAAGTAATGAGTAGTCCTTGAAACGTAAATAAATTACCAGTTTCTAATTTATCGATAGCAAAATTATATTATGTAAATGTGAGAGTGCGTTTATTTGTTGCAATAGACCGGTTTACACTTTTTATTTCCCAATAGTTGATATTCATACTGATAGCCGAAAAGCCGCGATTTAAGGCTTCTTATTTTATAATTACTACCATCTTCAATATTTATCAACTACGTATATATTAGTTAGCGTCAAGCTGCATACTATGTGTTAAAGTAAAATGGATTAAGTTACAAGATAATTGTGTTTAATGTTACACTAAGTTATCACAAGTTAACTGGAGACGAGGGCTGATAATTGGCTTATCGTGTTGCACTCTCTGTGCTTATCTCCACTTAATATTCTCAAGTAACTTTAAATGTAAGTTGATGATGCTGCGATAAATTAAATGAACATTTGTTGGGGTTTCGAGAAATGTTTCTATCTAGCACTAAAAAAATGGGACTACTTTCCAGAGTTTCCACTATAATAGACTAGATTTCCGCCTTCCGCTTCACGCGCGTTTAACTACAAAGGAAAACCCGCGTAGTTCCTGTTCCTGTGGGATTTCTGAGATAATAAGTAGCCTATGTCTTATTCTGGGTCTTCAGCTACCTACATACCAAATTTCATTGTAATCGGTTCTATAGTTTTTACGTGAAAGAATAACAAACACTCATCCTCACAAACTTTCGTATTTATTATTTTTTTCGCATTAAGGGGGATGTTTACACGTTGATTTAAATAAGGGTCACCTATTAAAAAGGTTGTAATAGTCTCTTACCTTATACGTTTATATCGTAACCTCATAGAAATATCTGAGTGAATCTCTATACCAGTATGTTTTCAACAGAAATGTCGCTCCTCGTAAAATAAACAAAGGGCTGATGAGATGTTTTGGGCTCATTGGGGCGGTGTGTATACAACTTTATTTTATTTTACATGTTTATTTATTTCAGGCAAAGTATACATAAGATATCTTTATTACGTAAACTGTAATTTATTGGGTTGTTGTCTGGGATAATGCATAGGTAAATTAATGTTTTATAAGAATAAGAACGTCATTACAGAAAACTTTATATAATGTTATATTTATGAGGCGTAAAATGCGACAAAATTAGAGATATTATTAATATAATGTTAAAATACATAATTATAAACAAATATCTTTATTATTACGTGAGTTAACAACATGTTAACAACCTTTTATCACTTAAGAATTTTATATGTTCTCATGTTCTAATATTTGCCTAAGTAAGCACAACGAAGAAAAGCCAAAATGAACAAGGGAGAAAAAATAGGTTACCCATTAGTCATTACACGTAAGTACTGAAGCTCATAGTTGATGATTATAGGCTATTTTACAGTATTTTTTGTAAGTATCAGACTTACAGAGATCGTTTGAATGGCTAATTCGTATTAAGGCTGCAGTCTAGCAAAATTGCGTTTTCAACAAGTTATTTGACAATTTTTTCCCGGCTAATGAAATGATAAACTGAATTTTTTTTTCTTGTTTATCAATAAGTGTTATATACGCAATGCGCGTGAATTTTTTCACATTTATAAAGTTACTTTATGTTACCTTAATCAGGCCTTAAAGATAAGCCTCTTTCCCCCAAAGACATTTCGAGCTAAGTTTGTGCACTCACTACGTTGCAACCGATTACAATTTACACAATCTGATCAGCGCATTATTATCCTTATATAGTCGTTATTAAAAACTGCTGAATACAATTGCCGAAAAACTTATGATTTTCTTAATTAGAACGTTATAAATTCATTAAATTTCCCATTTTTTGCCTTACAAAATCTATTGATAAATACTGCTAAAAGTTATTTTTTCCGTTAATTTATTCGAGTTGGTTGAAGACCAATGAGTATTAATCCTTTACAAAATTTTTTTTTTGAATTTTGATAATTCTTTAAATATTAAAAAAATATTTAAAATAATTAGGAAAAATCCTAGCGAATTTCTTTAGTCGCGCTCCTTGGGCCGGAGCGTTCTGACGTGTGCTCTACGCTCGATTTTCCTTCATACCGAAGTGAAAGTTGCTCTACTTCATTAAATTTAATATTTTTGTTAATTGATTATTTTTATCTTAGTTTTGTGCAAATATTCGTATTTTTAAACATTTGATTTCGATATGGAAAATAAACGAAAAAAATACGCGTGTAACTACTAGAAAAAAAATTATCTTCGAACATAAAGTTAATGAAACCAAATAGATTGCGAAGGTGATTGGCAACAATTTCTTTATTTTACGGGGTGTCAGTAAAGGGATGTATATTTCTTTAAAACTAAAGTAAGCTCATAAATTTTCTTATAGGTAATATAATTTTTTTGAAGTTCCAAAAATGTTTATTTTTCGTTTGAGAAATACGAAATATAATATAAACTTGTATTGAGAACCTGAACTTCCCAAGTTCATCCGGGGAAATCCCCATACGGGGAAAATGATTTTTTTACTCCAAAATTGATCCGAGGTGTTTTAATTTTTTCTTCTAGTCATTTTCAACGTAGCGGCATGTTGTTTGATTATTAATTTTGTAACTTAAATACAGGATGTTGGTTTTATATTCTGATCTTACAGACGCGCTGACAAATTTAGTCCGCCATTTCTAGTTTAGTCTACTAACTCTAAGTACCAATATTAAAACGAATGGATTATCATCACATCATCAAAACTCAGATATAATGGAAGATCACAATAACATAGAAAATTCAGTGGGTGTTGAGAACTAAACAAACAGAAGTAACAGAGACGCGAAGAATAAAAAAAGAGGACGAAAACGATAATTCGTTGATGCTTTCCCTTTTCGACGTATTGTTAGGGTACATCACCAATCTGCAAAAAACAAAACTGATGATTCCCAATTGCTGATTAAAAATGAAAAACAAATAATCGACAACAGTGGTGAAAATTTGCTGATCACAATGAAACATCCTTCAGTGGTAGCAGATTTACTCATTTCAAATGTATCGGTGAACAGCGTAAAGGAGAGGAGGACAGGAAAACATTATGAATGTGGATGGTGGATTGTATACAGGGTGTAATCGATAAGTATGTGCAGGCGATTATGACGTTATTATTGCAGGTATCAAAAAACTTAAAACTGATATCGAAATTACTTTACCTAATGAGCAAAATGACAATAATAACTTTTTAAAAGTATAACGAGAAATATCTAAAAAATTTACTTTATACACTCCCATATATCAAAAAGGGAAAATGGGACTAGTAGAAGTTAAATGTCTAATTCCGGCAAAAGACATGAATGCGGAAGATGCGGTTAAAAAAAAAATTAATATTTGAAATACAATGCAAAAAATAACACTTTTGTCATAGATAAGAATCATGACTATTTTTTCTAAATTCAGGGACAACTAAACGTTGCAGAAGCAGAAGTCTGCTTATTTGCTGTTTGGACTGGAGTGAATAATTCGTTAAAAATAGAATATATAAAAAAGTATGTAACGTTTAGGCAAAATAAAATGATGGACCATTATCAAGATTTTACATAAATTGCCTACTGTCAGAATTGATTGATTCGAGACTTCAGCATTCGATGCCCATCAAGGATCATTCAAGCGATTGAAAAAAAAAGAGATAAATCCATTGCAACCGATAAAGCATCAGAATGCTAGCAAAAGATTTATTAGGTTTATCAATATAAATCTATATATTACACATAATATAATAAATCTGTAGAAGACGCGAAGACTGACATCCGCGCGGACGGAGTCGCGGGCGGAAGCTAGTCAGAAATAATTATCTTTTGTTTTCATTTGCGTATTTTTCTATTTTATAATTTTTTAACACAAACATTACATTTTTTTTATTATATACAAAATTTGTTTATCCGTTTTATTAGTTAAACTGAACAACTTTCACTAAGAAACTTAGGTCGAAAAAAATGTATAGAGTTATGCATTTTGTATGGAAAGCTTATTTTTTTTTTATATTTCGTCCAAATTTCTTTGTAAAAGTTGATCAGTTATATAAAAATGAAGTTGAAGATATCAATAGAAAGTATTTGCAAATTTTGTGTACTGATAAAAAAAAAATCACCCGGTGTAATTTTCACGAAGATTGTTTCAGATTGTCATTTTTGGTACTTATTACGAATATTAAATTATGCATACGAATGATTTAATTTTTAAAAATTAAGTGGAGCAACTTTCCCTTAGTACATTTGTATTATTTACATATAGGATGACAGGATGCATTTGTTTGCACTACTAGACCAAGCCCTTAATTATGAACAGTTTGTGGTTGGTTGTTTCGTTAAAATTAGGGATGTAACGATACATGATTTTGCCGATACGATACCGATACCGATATTTATAGTAATGTATCGGCGATACCGATACCGATACCGATATCGATGGCTTGGTAGAAAAATAAATAGTGAATTATGCATAAAAAGTTACCAACATTTAACAGAGACAACTGTTAATCGTATTCTTTTAAATAAAAATGCCAAATCAAAAAACAACAAAACCATTTATTTTAGTATTATTATTTTACGAAGTCAGTTAAACTTTAAGTAATACACATACAATCAGTACCTAATAAAAGTTTACTATTATTGGTAGAGTTTTTTCAGAAAACAAAGTGCGCACGCGCGGGCGGCCTCCCGCATCGTTCATTGGGCGCAGATTTTTGAATTATTTGATATCAAAAAAATTGGTTGTTTGTAAAGTAGGTTTACGATCGAGATGTTTACGTGATAACATAATGCAGTGGCAGCGCTCGAGATGAAACGGGAGATCGGTCCGTCTCTCTCTCGTTATACCTGCGATCGCGCTCGTGAGGTTTTGGTGTGACACAAGTTTATGAACATGTCACCCGACTAAAACGATTTTAAAAACGTTATCACGTTAAAAATTAAAAAAATTCAAAATTGTTTATTTCTTTCCTTTACATAAACAAATTTGTGATTGGAACACTCCTAGTAAGCAAATAAAATGCTTGTGTCAGGAGGTTCCGCTCTTCCTTAACACTATTACAGAAACAGAAATAAAACAATATGAATGAATACAATGCAAAAACATAAAAGAAAAGAAAGAATTTAATAAAAAAATATCGGTATCGGTTGATTTATTATCGGCGATACCGATATATCGGCTTGCCGATATATCGGCCGATATATCGGTATCGGTATCGGTATCGTTACATCCCTAGTTAAAATGAATATCCAAGATATTATTGACAGATATCGTTTTCGCAATTGGAAATAAGAGTAGGTCCATTTACTTTCATATAGAAATCTATATATTGAATGCAATATAGCACACTGTTGGGGATAAAAACAAATTAAATGTTTATCACATTACAACGTTTTAAAACGTGTGCAAATTGTATGCATCTTAATTGTTTGTAAGTGTAACTCTAAGTTTATTGATTGCAGCTAATTCGTTTTGTACAGTTTACAAGACAAAGGTAAATTAAAACTTCTATTCTCAAGTACAAATTGTAAAGTCACTTGATTGGTCATTAATATTAAAGTGCACTACAGCAATGAATTATGTACGACTAGCTTTCGCCCGCGTCTTCGCCCGCTTTGTCTAAAACCTAGTAAATTGTATACTAAAACTTTTCTCGATAATCTATGAAAAAAAAACGAATCAAAATACTTTGAAAGATCTAAGCGTACAGACGCATAGACGGAAAACGACTTTTTTGTACTATACGTAGATTGTAGTGACTCACATATCAAAATAATTAATTATTCACAGAATCACAAATACTTTCCACTGAAACGTATACTTACGTTTTCGTGGTAACAATAGTGTTTATCTCAAACAATTGTATTCCATTCCAATCAATCACTACTATCAAGTGCGTCGGTTCTTTCCACGCCTCGTTTCATAACACTACTGTCTAATAATAGTGCTACAGTGGTGCATTTACATCAAGCGAATTCTCATTCTAACCCCACTATGTCAAATTCTTTTGGTGTAAACAGGCGTAGAGAATTCTTTCGTTGATCTTAGTGCGTTCGAAAAGATTCTATGCAATGTTCTAATACTGAAAATCATTCAATACTAATTTTCGTTTACACTAAAAGATCGCGAAAGATTGCTCTTGCTCTAGCTAGCTCTATGTTCGTTTAACCCTAGAACCGTACCCATATTAAAATTTCATTAACGGTACCCAGGGGTACAAGTGTACCCCAATGAAAAAAACAAGATTACAAAAAGATTATTAACTTTTATTAAATGTTGACTTATTAAGGTCATCTTAACATTCATTTAGGTCCTAATAATTTAATTTATCATGGCATTTTTATATTTTTTCTACAATTTACACACACTTTACGTTGGTGATCAAAATGTATTAAAAGTTTTCACTTCCTGCACTGTGTGCGGGACTGACGGAATTTTAACGTGGATATTCACAGTTACATCTCAGATTTTGAAACAGCAGTGGTCCCTGCAGTTATTGGTAATTGTTGTCCTAAAATATATCCATTAATTATTTGTAGAGACATTGGCAAAGTTATGTACTGAAATCGTTCTTCTAGGTGAAGTTTTTTATAATAAAAAATTAAAATTTTCTCGTCAGGTTCATATTTTGATGCCTCACCAAGTACCAGCTCTTCTTGTTATTCCACCTCCTACAAAAAATCAAAATTCATCTATCATTTGCCATCAAAAAAATAAAATGAATAACTCAGGTATTCAAATCATGCAGCAAATCATAAATTTGTTGAAAATACAAATTCCTACACTATTTAACAATAACAGTATGTATATAACATGAATGTAAAGTAAACTTATAATTGTACATTAAATTTATCAATAAAAAATATAAAATAAAACGACCAAAAGGCGAAAAAATAAAATAAATGAACCTTAAAATAGTTACGTTCGTAGTACCCAGGGGTACTGGAGTACCCCGACAGGTTCGTACGACGTGTTCTCAATAGCTTGACCACTGATCGAATACGGTATCTACGTGTCTCCTCATCCCCGACAAATACACGAACGCGCAAAAGAAACCGTTGTTTAGAAAAAAAGATATAGAAGATTTTCTGAATTTTTTTTCATTTGTACCCCAGGGTACGGTTCTAGGGTTAATGTAAATGCAGCATAAGATAGAAATATGCTTATCCCTCATCGCTGCAATGCGTTGGAAATTGGAATCTCTCCCACGTGAAGTTAACTAAAATATTAATAATGAGTGCGGTTGTACGCAGTTCCTAAATGTTACACAATGTGTCACCATATGGAGGATACGAATTATGAGGATAATTTGGTTGTTTACAACTGTAAATATAATAATAGCGGCAAACTAGAGTGTCGAATTTAGTTTATATAAAATTATAGTATGAAGAATGTATAGACGAACTAATTATTTTTTAAATTATAATTTGGCGATGTAGAATTGCATTTTGCATCTATCGTATCAACCTGTCCTGATGTTTAATGCCTTCGTATACATGATAAAGTAAAATGAAACATATTTACCCAATACTTGTTTTAAATTATTGTAGACTACCTACAATAATTTGGCAATTGATGCTCCAAAGTTAACCATTGGAAACTTATCTCATCTTTATTGCGGGCCTGAAAACGTTAATGCGTTACCGTTAACTTTAACCGGCTCTAAACCATCACCCAACCAGCACGTCAAGGTAGTAAACTTTAATGAGAAAAGAGCTGAATTTAAATGTAAGCTACCCTCGTGAAACAATTGACCGTTTAATATTGTCGTGATAAATAATTTTATGGCGGAATAAAAGGTAAATTAAAATTAACTTAATAATCGAGATAAAGTTGTTTGTTTAGGATGATATTCAACTCTGTTATCTTCCTTTCTAGTGGTTTCAAGTTGTTGAAATCTATGGGTAGCAAGGTTTTCTACGAAAAGTTGACTAACTTTCCCTAAATAAAAATATGTATATAACAACAATAAAGCCCCATAAAAGATAAAGCAATGACTGACTGGGCAAAAGATATGCTGGCTTGTCTTAAGTGCTATCTCAATAAACGTGATTCTTATTTGTTCCTTATCAACTGCTGCATTTCGTGAACTGTATAAAACCATCTGACTTGAAAATTGCTTTTATTATTTTACCCCACATAATTCTCTGTGCAAAATAACACTTATGAACGCTCTCGACTCTCGAGGCAACGAAGGTGTAGCAAATTTCTTAGGGTAAAAGGGTGAACTAAAGTAAGATATTTTGTAATATGGCCAGACCTATATCTATGTATTATATAGAAAGCAAATATATACAGAACGTACCAAACTAAAAGCGAGCGTGACATAATATAATTATGCCTACCTAAATGGAGTCAAAATTTTAATATAATTAATTTACAAGACTTATGAAATATAATGTTATCTCCAATTTAATCCAGGACCAACAACGATTGCAAGACAAATCGTTAGTAATTACATATTTTTACCTGTCTCGTTTCGATGGCTTGTGATATTGATCTTAGTACGTAGTTAAAATGAATAAAACAATATTTAATGAGGGAATAGTGCACCGTAGCCCGTAGGCCGTAGCCTCGCGATGTCATTAACGTACTGGGTAGAGATTCATTGAATTGCATATCATTATGCTGCGTCATGGCTGCATCAATTAAAACAACGCTTCCTATAACTATGACATAAATTGTATAAAGCAATTAATGCTTGGGTTTTGTACATTTAAATTAATATGGATAGTAAATTGGGTGATGGGTCGCTTAGAAACGTGTGTGACAGATGTTTTGATAGTTTGGGAACGGTAATTTAATGCGACCTACCAGATTACAAATTTACTAGCGGTTTCGATTCCATGAATATTTTCAACCATATGAATTAAGCAAAATAGCCAACTCTCTTTAAGGTTTGTTAAATTCTTCTTTACGTATGTGGATTATTATATTCTTATATATATCTCACGTTTCAAATTTCCTACATGTCTGAGAGTCACGTACATACAAATTAGAGGGCTCAACTTTAAAGATTTAGATCTTCAAAGCATTTGTGGTCAAAGAAGATGGCCGGAATGGTACGTTTAAGATCGCCAATATACAGCAAAGTTGCCCGTTTGTTGTTAATCAGTCTACTCTACTTTATTATTTCGTTATAGTACTTTCAATATTGACATAAAAGTTTTGAAATCAAAGACCTTGACTTTATATTTTGCTGAAAAACGATGACTCACAAAGATGAGCTTTTCATGAAATGTAAAACATAAACTAACTATGCAGATTATTTCTAAGAAAACAGATTTCTAAACAATAAAACTGTATTAGTTATGTATGCGGCTAGAACTGTAAGGTTTAATGGTACAATTGTTCATTACGACCGATTCGGAACAATGGACACCAAAGATTGTTTCCAATAGCAACAATGAGTTAGAAATCGATTGTTAAACCAACCAAATTTTGCTAATCAACTTTTAATTATTGTGGTACTTGTGCCGTCTTGGCCAATAGCGGAATAAGCAATGCTTGTTGTTTCGATGTTTTCATTATGTTATTTTAGAACATCTTATTGTAAGAAAGTTTATCGTTTTGTTATAATTTTGATAGATAGAAATGTTTAACTTTCATTACTGAATCATATTGTAAACAATTGAAGGTTTGTTTACACTTGTGAGTGAATTAAAATGATTAACTTTTATTTATTTACGCTATCTTGCTGGTTTTCCCGACAAATATGTTTACACGATACAAATTTAGAGCGAGCAAGTTTATAGCACATAATAATATTATGTTTTCTTGAAATGATATGAAATATACGTAATATTATGTGTAAATTAACCGCATTTCCTCATAATAGGCGCACGAGAAGTTCATGGGAATCGTCCGCATGACGTATTCGTTACTCACACACTTGACTGACATCGTAATTATATGTGGCTATAGGAAGACATTCCTCATGGCGAGCTACAATGGATTCATTGCGATAACTGGGAATTCTTTCGTCTGTAACGTTATTTATAGCGTGAGGATGGTATGATGGATTCCATGTGAGATTTTGTTGAGCGCGAGAGTTCCTATTGCTCGGATATACTTCATAATGTTGGATGTCTTGTGTCGAACAAATTCCTGAAGGTAGGTGTTTAAATCTATGGAAATGAATCATTAGGCATTGGATTTTAACATACCTTGGTTGTTATTCTATTATAAGGTAAAAATAACAAAACAATGTTTATTTATACATTTTACGTGTGTATTATTCACCAAGCAACGCGGTATGAATATGTTTTTTTTTTATATTGGGTGTATTAAATCTAATTTTCTTCTCATTTGCAAATAGCATAGATATACTAGTTCATCTTACCCATGTGCACTAGGATAAACACTAATTAATGGCATTGTTTCCACCTGGCATCAATTACGTTCGACAAACAATGGAACAAGGGATTACGAATGCACATGCATACGGCCCATTCAGAGTCTGGCTTTATTTCGTACTCGCTGCAGCCAATAGCCATACGTCGGTCTTCAAGTCCAATTCAATCGATCTGTCTACTGGTGTAATTTTGTACAATGGATGTACCTATAGATAGTTTTATTTTCATTTTTCGGATAGGATTTGTATTGGAAGTACCGAAAATGTATGAGAACATGATATGCGTTTGTAATAGGTATTGTATATGTGTATTTTTCTTTCTTGCATACATTTTTCGGGTAGAATTTCTAGAGGATGACGCAAATAGATATGCGTAACTGGCTACGTCAGTGTAAGTACTGATATTATGGTTGATAAAAGCATGACACCCATTTCGTACAAATTCCACTTATTGAGATAAAGACAAGTAGGTGATGATAACATTCTGAGAAAGAGTCGGTGAGTGTTTTCTCTAAAATCAGTTTTTCGTCTCCGCAATATTGCAAAGAATTTCTTCTATTAGGGCTTACGAAATGTATGTAAAATATATAAATTTTTACTATCATTTTTATAAAATATATCAACAGTTCACTGCGACATGTTTAACAAAGCATCAAGCTTTGTATTTAAATTATATAAATCTTGTTTAAAACTCAATTTTACCCTAAGCCCTAACGTATGCGGAGAAAGGTCGCATATATACATCAATTTTATCCTGATAAATAAAATATATTAAATACATTTAAATTAATAGTGGAATATTTTTCCGTATAGATAACGTTCATGACAAAAGCTACAAGCATTATTGGGGTCATCGAACGCTTAACGCTTTAAACTAATTCATCCGATTAGTCCTTTTAAACTCTTAATTCCAATTTACAGTGACTTTAAGAACTTTGTCATTTGTTTTTCTTCTGAATTATTATTGTGTATTGCAGATTAACTACATATAACGTTTTCAAGGATCTAAGTCTGATTGCTACCTTTAAATAATTAGGAAGTATTCATTTTATTATCGTAATGACTCCTTTTAGCGAACACCTAAAGATAACAATAAAATATGTTAGTAACTAATACTTCACCATCATAATTTTTTTTATTATTTAAAATTTTTAAAAGACAATAATTTCATTATTATTAGAGTCATTGAGGTAAAAAGAATTCGACAAACGACTTGTTCCTGACTGTGTGACATCACTACTGTATACCTACTAAGAACTTAACGTGCATCGCGATTGTAGTTTGAAAGTACTTAAGTTCTCACTATAAACATTCAGAACGTGAAAAGACAACTAAAACATTTAGAATAAAATACGATTTTATAGGTAATGTATTGTAATTTGTAACTAACTATACTGGCTCTCATGAAATTTCTAGTAAAATATACACCAACTAAAGATAATATAGTTCAGAAACTTACAAAACTACATGTCACGAATATCTATAGACGTCCAATAGTTCTGAGAACTTCCAATCGAAATATTTCCAGCCCAATAAATCAGCTACATAAGTTCCATCCAGAGGAAAAGCCTTTTCACTTATCACTGGCGAAACTTTGCCGAAAACAAGTTGTTAATAAACTAGTACACGCGGCCCTTTTGTGTCCGTTTATACGAAACAAAAACAAGAGTTCCAGTTAAATAGTTGACTATTGTGGATTCATAAAAGCCTCTCTGGCAACTGGAAGTACAATACCTGAAGTGTGTCAAGTTACCGGACGGTTTCTTTGTCTATGACGGCTCGTTGGCATACGTAATCTTGATCACGGAGTTTGGGAAGACTAGATACGGCTATGGCATACTATACCAAACCTCAATTTCCAGTTTATGCAAATATAGGTAAGAGCTAGCGCGCACGAGCAACTTTGTCTCCGCAACTATTTTGTCTCTCCCATCAATTGTATGGGAAGTTGCGTCGCTACGTGCGCGCACTTTCATACTAGCCCATGGGTGGAGAGACAAAATAGTTGCGGAGACAAAGTTGCTCGTGCGCGCTAGCTCTAAGGGTCAATAGTCATTACTCATTACTCATTAGGCTGTCATGTGAACCAAACTACGACGATCCTATTTTTAAGACAAGTACGACCAGGAGACCACTTCTTACATCGCAAAATTCGAGTATCAAAAAAAATCGTAAAGATGCCATGCCTTTGTAACATTAAAGATAGAAATACTTGGTATTTCCGACCTCGTTTTATGGAAATAATGTAAAAACAAGAACAAGCGTCATCCAGCATGATCCGCATCCACGATCTTGACGATGAATCACAATAACAAGTTGTTACAACGTTGATGGTATCAGGCAGTTGCCTAAGCACGTTTTCAGCTATGTGTACAGTTGGAGATGATTAGATAGGGAACATCGCAGATGTTGCAATTGCATTCCAGAAACAACGGGCATCATGAGTTGGGTTCTGAGTAGTTACAGATTGTTTGAATGCAGTCAGAGGATAGCGGTAAACTATACATATATATATTTGGTATAGTTAGTAGTTATGAAGAAACAGACCTTGTTATTTTACTGGAACTAGAACATTAGACCATCAAAATATATCTCGATTCGTGGAAACTTTGATGTGGAAATGTTCATCGTTAAAAGTCTATATAGACGAAGATTTATCTTTTAGATTTATTACATTTACTACCAGAAAAAACTGCTCTGCACTTTCGCAAGAATATTTTTGCCAATTGGCAATTGTTTCGCACTTGAAGTATCGGAGTAAAAACGAACAAAACGCACTGGCCCACGGTTACGATGAATGACTGCACAATGTTACGAGTTACGAGTCGAGTTATTTATAACCGGGTCTCCCGCGACGTTGTGATTTCGCGACGGGCTTGCTTCTCTCTCTTTGCTTACAAATATTATGGAATATCGGTAGCACACGATATACTGTTATCATCAGATAATGGATTTTAAGTTCTAGAGATATATGATAAAATTTTGCCGATAGACAAAATTCCAGGAACTCTATTGGTCTAATCTGATATTACATTGTACTCTTAAAAACACTTGATATAGATAATTGAAATAAATTTGAAACTTGTCAGAATAGTACGATTGCGATTGAAATTGAATTAATAAAGTTCAGAACGAATAAAACAGACTAAAACAATACGGGATTTCGTCGCATCGGAATAGTGAAATAAACTTTCAACAGTTCCAAAAAATAGAAAATACGATCGAAAGTCCAAATAGGAGGGTTGCATTTTATAATTCAATAACCCGACTGCGCCATACCAAATCGATATCTATTTCAACGCTGCTCATCAAATTAGAGAGAATACTACGTTAATTCGAGAAAAACAAGAGTCAATCGTTTTTAGCAGTGACGCTACTGAACAACCTTGAGTGCCGAGAAGCATGCCCACGCTGAACGATTTACTCGAAGATTTGTATTTAGGTCTCCGATCAATTGTTACGTAGACAGTTTGCGCAATGAATGTTGCGATGCTGGTGTCAAATTGACTGCCTTCAGTCATGCTATAACCCAGTTTGCTTCATTTCTTCATTAGATAATGTAGAACGGGTATGCACGTATTGTTTATCGTGTGGTCGTTAGTCTGTTGTTTCCGATGCTTCTATATTTTGCAAATTATGACGCTTTGTCGAAATCCAGAATCACATACTCCGTGCAAGTTAAACTTTTATGGATAAACTCTGTTCAAACTTATAGTACAACAAGTAAATAGCCATAAAGAGACGATGGGCAATATAAACTAAATAACTAGCGAATAAAACGAATGCTATTGAAGTTCATGCTACGAAAAGTGCATTATTTTACAAAGCAAAATGCATTTTATGAGGTAAAATAGATCGCAGACGCGCTAAAACAATAGAGAAATAACGAGCGGCGAAGTCATATTCATAAATAGTCACGTCTCGTTTCAAGTCAAATAACTCATTGACCCCTCGCGCCGATATCTTCAACGAGTACAAATGAGATTGTAATGAAAATATGACAAAATAACGTTTGTTTTCAGTCCGTGAGTCAGAGATGTCATTGGTAGCGGTTCCGATTTTACACGATAAGCGATGAGTCAGCAATACTGATTGCTGATTGAACAATTGCGGGGTTATCGTGATGTTTGTCGAAGATCTCATTCATTTGGAAGAACGACATAGCTGAGGCGCGGAAAATTCTTTGTGCGAAATGAAAATTGCGAACAAGTTGATCGTAGATGTCGAAGTTGTAAGCTTTGAAAGAATGTTGATAGTTGATTGGATGATTCATGATATACCAGTGGATGTATGAATAAACTATTGTACGGAAGGTATTGATTTTACTCATGGCTTTAGTGATGTGATTCTAATTAAAAGTTAATGGTTATTTGATTGATATATGACACCAATTTAATTCATAGATTCGTTATGCTAATGCCTTCTAAAAAAGCGGAGTTAAATAAATTTTGGTCACACAAAAATCTAACCTTCATAAGTATGAAATTACTTTTTTGGTCCTAAAATATTTTAAAATTATAAGTATGCTATTCCCGATTAAGCTGCAAGTTTGTGCATCAATCAATCAGTCAACATTAGTTTCATTAATTGGGTAGAAAAGATACGCCGAAGTTTCGATTTAAACGAGGAGCACTAGAAGAATCTATTGCCATTGATATTCAAATACATAACGGAAACGTTGCTCATACGCAATTCTTAAATGGATAACAGGATGTTGTATTAATACGAGGGTAGAATTACGAACTTGGTAATATCTGACCACTCTCCGACCTCTAGACGCGGCAAGTAAATGCACACATTTGTCTATCTATGATTACTGTAAGGGCGCGGTCACAACGGAGCCCTTGTGAGTCATAAATACAACAATGTTACATGATCATGTTAAGGGTGTTCATCGTGAGTTTAGGGTTTAGTTTAAAATTACAAAAGGATAAAGCTTTGCTATATATGCGAGTTGTAGGCATTGAAATGAGATTATGTACTATTATTATTCATTTATAAGTAGACGGATGTGTATAATTAGATAAATTATGTATAATAAGAAAGAAAGGCTGGTCGTAAAATTTTATCAAAATGGCTTGCGGTCTTTGAAATAGTAATAGTCAAATTATAATATTTGTCGGAGATCCCCCCCCCCTGATATTACCGAACGCAAGCGCATGACTCACGAAGTGCACTTGGACATGGCCGTGGTAGCGGACGGGCATTCAAGTGTTGGAGCTCGTGCCGAGCGGACTTGTCTGTTCGAGTCTATATCAGTCTCTATATTAGTTTGAGTTTAGATTCGCTATACAAAGTATTCATTTCAGTTTATTAGTGATCGTCAGTGTTAGATTCCGTTTATGTCTTTTGATGCTCGAAGTTACCCACGATGCCCACTGTAGAGGATATAACCAGCCCACGTAGTCCTAAAATCCAGCCGCCGCCGATATCAGAAGCGGGATTGCTTTGAGCACAAAGAATAAACGTGATTTTTACAATCGTCATGTGGTAATGTAGACGTGTTATAAAATTATTTTGGAGGTGCAAATAGTATCATGCGACGTTTAATCGTAGCCATAAGAAAACCGGTGAGTGCTTACAACATACAACAAGTGGAACAATAACGTGCGTGATGTAATGCCATTGTCCGTTGATCTGTGTTTTGAAAATAGCCGTTAAAGTTATTATTTGTTACTATTTGCTATTTATGATGCGTTAAAGTGCTTTGCAGTGTCTATCATGTCTCTTAATTTATTTTCTGGCAGCAGGGGACACAGTAAAGAGAATTGTTACCGTATTGTGTAGCGTAATGTGACTATGTTGAGCCCGCTGCGGCTGCTTGTGTTAACTTGCAGGGTGGCGAGCCAAGCGACGTGAGTGCCTGTCGGTGTGTGTCGTCGGGTTGTGTGCGTCAGTGGCCTCTTGGCGATATTATGTGAGCGTGAAGGAAGTTGCCACTTCAACCATGTTGTCGCGTGTTTCACGGTTTGACAAGCATTTGCAGCGTGTGGCCCTAGCTACTACTGAGATTGTTGCCGGGGATTGCTGCAGCGAGAGCTCAGGGCAGCCGTCTTTATGCGGTGAAGGGCTCCGCAAATTAGTGACATTTACAGGACAAGTGCGAGGCGTAACAGGGCTGCTACGCTGAATATGTGCTATCAATAAGTCTATGAGAATGAGAGAACTGCGAACTGCGTGTGAATGCCATTCGCAGACAGCAGATGGAGGGCGCGCGACGGATCAGCAGTCCTCTTAGTGTAGGGTTTAACCATCGCGAGTCATTTGTTTGTGTGGCGTGTCTGGCCACTTTGCATCGGAGTGCACGAGCGGATAAGGTGCTAATGATTGCACTAGGCATAGAATCACCGAAAACCAGCAGGTCAGGTTGCCTGAGCGCAATCATTGAGTCAACACGTGCCGTGTGGCAAACTTATGGACAACTGTGAGTCATACATGTTTAGTTTTGTTTCTTGGTAGGTACTGAGTGTATTCTTATCAGAGATATAATTGCTAGTAGCAAATTGACTAGTAAGCGTTTTTAATAATAACATTAATTTCAAAATAATCTGTTAACATATTGTAGACAGTTCATAACAAGGTTTATGGCAAGTTACAATAGGCGATTACTTTTTAGTAATTTTAATTTGTGTTGTGCCTAATCATAATTATGATAGCGATGCTAGCTTATTAGGTTGAGAAATTAAACACAAAGTTTACATGTGTGATATTCTAATGTGTTACATTATTGCGTAATAATGTTCTTGTTTGTAACAAGTCTGATACGACAAATTGTTTTGATTTTTATCACGCTTACATTGGCTTCTTTTATTGTTCGTATGTAACGGACTCGATTTTGAACTACCTACTTTAATGAGACAGATTCACTGTGTACATTTACTAAGGAATAGTGACAATACAATAATTTCATCTTATTGAAGCGTGTTGCTTGGTTAATTACGTTTCTCTCTATTATACACGGGTATACCGATAGAAGAAAGATACCTAGCGGTTTGGTAGGCTTACTTAGGGACATAAGTCCAACATGCAGAGGCGTGAATTTCAATTAGAGAATTTCAATGTGTTGTGTTTTAGTGTATTATTAGCACTAATTTACCATCTGAGTTACAGCTGTTGAAATGTGTCTGTTCTAAGGAGTTTTGTGCGTTGAACGAGCAGCAGATTGCGTAACAAAGTCAATGAGTTTTTAACAGCTGGATTAGTGAAACCAAGTAGCTATCTGGTTAGCTTCTGACGTGGAACAAGGTACAGTGCGTATCCAGATTGTAGTGAAGAGTGGAGTGGATGCTTTGAAGAAGGTAGTATCTTCTTTAAACCTATCCAAATGTAAGTTTTGAAAGCGAAGTGTTGAATACTTAGGCTTTGTTATTAAGGATGGTAAAGTACAGTCACATAGCTTATACAGCTTCTTATTTCTGTTTGTTTATTAACAGTTTTCTTAAATTATAGCACTATTGTTTATGCTTACAAGTTACAAGAGAAGTAAAAGTGATTAGTGATTACTCATCATCACATGAGCTAATCAGTCGAACGTTTATTAGTCTTTTAACATCACAGCCTATTCTTATGGTGTATGACCTCTGCAGTTCACATAGATGCGAGCGCGGATGGATGTGGTACTGAACTGATACGGAAACATGACGGTAGTAGCATCCAGTTGCTTACTACAGACGTAGAACTACTGCCTTAGAGACCAGGTTTTACTCCCATGCACACGAGACCGCAGTTTAAGTTGCAGCAGCATAGCAGTGGTTAATGCAGTTATGCACTTCAGGTATTATTTACAGGTTTGCAAGTTTGCAGTGGTGACTGATTGCAATTCGGTGGGAGCCGTTTAGTAAAAAGCAGAGTATTGTCTTCACGTGTTCACAGGTAGAGAGGGTCTGTCTCCAGTCTATCGACTCTAATATCATTCATGACAGAGATAAAGGGAGCTAGTATAAAGGATGTTGGTTGCCTTTCGAGTTTCGCGCAATGCACATTCGCTATCACAGTATGTATTTCGATTATTGCAAATTGTATGGGGCAGAATGAAGTCAACATAGCCGAGCTTTCTGTTGACTGGCTGCCAGGACCATGAGAGGCATTTGGACGTGCAGAATGAGTTGTTACATGTTGAGTTGACTGTTGTCTGGAAGACATATTATGCGGTAAGGGTGCAAATTATTTGTCAAGGTGCAGATAAAATGGTAAAAGATCAGTGGTACATAATATCCACGATTCAGTCATGCATCTGGGTTACATGTCTAAGTTCGGGCGTAAGTTCGTTGTGAACTTTATCACTTGCTAAATCTCTAAGCCTAGCTCGGGTAGAATTCAAGCTAAACTCTTAAGTTAGTATTTCGTGCACATTTATGCTACAGGGGAATTTAGAGGGAAGAATGATGTTGAGGAGTATGTTTAAGTCTAATTGATTCTTTCACCCGATATGTTTTGCTCTATTTCTTTAAAAATGTGTAGAGTGGTTTAGTAGTACTAGAAGTAGTATAACGGCACTAGAGGCCAGTGTTAATTTGTTTTGATAACTAGCCAGTACGATTGATAATCGGGCAGGTGCTTAGAAAGTAAATGTTTTCTCAGTTATTTTGTAAAAAAAAAGTTACATTAAGATGTAACTGACGAATACCTACGCTGATGTGTGCTCATGGCAGTCACCATTCATCATCGTCATCGATATAGTCCACTACTGGACATGGCGTCATCGTCAACATAATCAGCCTTTTGCAGTACACTGCTGGACATGGAAGTCATCATCATCGTCATCGTCAACATCATCTGCCTTTCGTAGTCACTGCTGAACATGGAAGTCGTCATCGTCATCATCATCAACATCATGAGCCTTTGGTTGTTCACTGCTAGACATAGCAGTAGAGTCTAGCAAACATCGATATTGTCAAGATGCGTTAGGTGACGTACGACTGGCAATGAACTTCACTATAAACCGTGTTACAAAAGCTAGATAGCTGAAGTAGCTATTATTTGTTAAAGGAGACTTTGGGATTAATGTCTGTAATTGATAATGAAGTCGATCAAGTTATGATAAAAGTAAAGCTTCTCTAAATGGAAATTTAATATTGGTGATGATCTTCTTTTCGAAATTGAGAAAATAAATCAAAGCAAGCTTGACTTGAAGTTGAAGGGTACGCTTAAAATTGTTGAGGTATAGTTATTAATGCCGCTTCAAATAATTAAATTCCAAAATCCTCACAACAGAGTCAGGAAAATATCCGACCACGAGGTTATTAGTAGTAGCTAGTAGTGGTAGTAGTTAAAATGACGTAAGAGCTTTGTGTAAAAGGGGAGATGTTAAATGTTTTATCTGGATTTTTGTTATGCATTGTAGTGCCTTTTGTTGAGTGGTAGTAGATACAGTTGAAATTTGTCTCTTGTCTTGTTCTTCGTTACGTTGGTGCGTTAACGAGTAATGTCGTTGAAGCGACGGGTTATCCTTGCTTTCGTTGGTGCAAAAGCAAGATGAGTCGTTGTAGCGACGACCTTCCTGAGATATCCTTGTTTTCGTTGTTGCGAACGCGAGATGAGTCGTTGTAGCGACGTTATTCAATGTTACCCTCATTTCGTTGGTGCGAAATTGTGGTGTGTCGTTGTAGCGACGATGTTCCGTGCTTTATTTATTTCGTTGGTGCGAAATTGCGGTGAGTCATTGTATTAACATTATTGAGTGTTGTGTTCGTTTCGTTGGTGCGAAATCGACATGTGTCGTTGGTGCGACATTATTCAGAGCTATTATGTTTCGTAGGTGCGAAATCAAGGAGAGCTGTTGGTGCGGCGCCGATTGATGAATAATGATTATTGTTTGTTTTAGTGACGACCTAAAATGGTTGACAAGAATCAGTATGGCCGAGCAGGATACTGTGAGTATGTAGTCTTTGCAGAGACCTCACACGAGGACGTGTGATCGTCAGAGATGGCCGTGTCGGAGATCCCCCCCCCCTGATATTACCGAACGCAAGCGCATGACTCACGAAGTGCACTTGGACATGGCCGTGGTAGCGGACGGGCATTCAAGTGTTGGAGCTCGTGCCGAGCGGACTTGTCTGTTCGAGTCTATATCAGTCTCTATATTAGTTTGAGTTTAGATTCGCTATACAAAGTATTCATTTCAGTTTATTAGTGATCGTCAGTGTTAGATTCCGTTTATGTCTTTTGATGCTCGAAGTTACCCACGATGCCCACTGTAGAGGATATAACCAGCCCACGTAGTCCTAAAATCCAGCCGCCGCCGATATATTAATTATTATGTATAAGGACTCGTGAATACTGAATACTGCACGTGCTTTAATGTTTCTAGGAAGCGGTTTTACCGTTTACGACGCCTTGAAATTCTCGTCTAAGTAATAATGTTTTAGCTATAATTTTACGAGTGTGTTTATTTAGCATCTTTCGAAAGACAAAGATCTATCCATTTCATGATATTGCATTCTTCGTAAGTGCATGGTAAAGACTAAAGTGTAAACTCTGTCTCGTATACTTATAAGTTATAAGTAAATACTATTATAACTATTAATAACATCTTCAATTTGTAGTCCAAATGATATACTGAGAATGAGCTGGATTAAAATGAAAGAAGGTTATAAGATTATTTCGCATTTATCAAACCACTTTTACCTTCATATGTAAATCTTTACTAATGTGCCAATCCCAGGAACCACGGGTCCGATTTGAAAAAATATATTACAGTTAAATAATCCGATTATTTTCAAGGAAAGCTATTGGCTATATATCATAACGCTGCCAATAGGAGCGGAATAATGTGGATATGAAAAAAAACGGGGCACAGCTAGTACTAAACAAGCACAAGCACATACTATGTATTACCGATACACCAAAATGACTAAAATTGGAAAGCAGTCACGAGAGGCATATTATATAAATTCAAAGAGCATTAATGCGGTATCGAGGATGCCTAAAGCTTATTTATTGCGTATAATAAACTTCACGTTCGCGTATCTCTACAATTTATGTGTTAACTTGAATAATATCCTTCGCCTTTGCTAGAACGTGCTCGAGTGTGGTTTTTTTGTAGGTCAAAAAAAAGTTTTGGCTTTGAAGAGCTCGACTTATGTATTTTTTTACGTGCCGGCCTTTAGCCTAAGGATATAACGCACGCGTCTAACAAGGCACTCTCGACTTTTTGTCCGCTGGTCTTTGTAAGATATGAGACAACAAATTGTCTCGCGATAAAGATAAGAACGGCCGGAGCACTCAGGGATAATGCGGCTTCCTGGTGCCGAAAGAGTTCTTCAAAATCCAATGTTTATTAAGGACATTCTTTCATAAATGAACTTGTAAATTTATCAACCGAGCACTCAATGTTACAACTTCTAAAGAAGCGAATAAGAATTCAATAAAAATCAATGTTTGAAATTTTTAGGAGTAAAAATTCAATTTATTCCATCTTGCTATGCATCTATGCTAATGAAAGTGTGTTTAGATTTCAATTTTGTTTGCTACATTGCTGATAGAAATGCTTATTAGTAGAATAATGATAATGGACCATAATGGACCCAGTATGAGTAGAACATTTTTGTGTGTTATAGAAAGTTGTTTTCTCTCGGATTAGTAGCTGCATTAATATGTGTTTAAATAGGTGTTAAACTGTTACTTTCAAAATCATTTAATTGTATTTATACTAATTTAGTGTTTGAACTGCTCAATTTTCACTATACAACCCGTTATTTTTTCTTGTATCATGTGTAGGGTTTTAATTTTTAAAATGATTTTTATTCCAATTTATATCCAACTTCACTTTCACTGACATTCTCTAGTATTAAATGATTTTTTCTTTGTCCACAGTGCCGTTGGTAAAACATGTCTGCTCATCAGTTACACAACAAATGCCTTCCCCGGCGAGTACATACCTACAGTGTGAGTACAATTATGTTTTACTTTACCTCAACTCTATCATATCCATCCAGGATCTTAATGATTATAAACATTTTGGCAATCTTAGCAGATACAACGCCGAACATGTAAAAATGTTGGTCTTGCGAAAGCAAGGGATTTCATTCACTTGTGATTAGTCAGAACTTCCATAATATTCGACTAGGATAATTTGGACACACTTGTGTGAAAATTCCTTAGCGGTTAATCTCTGTCAGGGCGCTTGTGCACTACAAGGAATTTTACTGTCCGGCATTCCGATTTTTTACGGTCCGGTTTGGCATGAAAAATCCGATGAATTGGCTTGTGCACCTGTCCGTCTTTACTCGGATCAGTGCGGTACAGTTCAAGGAAGTTTGGCGGTAGAATGCTATCATATTTTTTTTGCATTTTACAAGAAACGAGTAAAAAATATAGAAGATGAAATATTATATTACTTCGTAAGATATATTATTCTATAAAAAGTAAAGTTCCGTAAGAGATTTAAAATGCGTGTTTCACTTATTTATTTTAATCGGTGACGAGGAGCTAAAGCTATTCCCACTTGAACTTTAACTTACCAACACTTACTTAGATAATAATTATAGGTCAATGTATATAAAAATAACAATACCGACTTTTCAAATCACATTGCCAGCTAAAAGGAAGTAAAACAAGAGCTTGCTTTCAATTGGCATATGCTGTAAAAAGAGTAAAATCCAAGCAAGTGGGCATTCGAAAACAATTATATGTACAACGACTCGTAGACACAAAAAACCATCCGGAATAGGGAAAAGTGAAATGTCGGACAGTAAAATTACGTATAGTGGACAAGCCAGCATTTAGATTAATGGCGTGCCATACCGGACCGTAAAAAATCGGAATGCCGGACAGTAAAATTCCTTGTAGTGCACAAGCGCCCTCAGGGTTGGCCGCAACCGTAAAACACAGGAAAACAAACGGAGAGAACTCCCACAAATTTTTATATAAAGTACAGAGTTAACTCAAGTACCTATTCACTGAAGCAATTGAAGTAATTGCTCGATTTAAATATGTTAATTTAACAGTACCGTTTTATACAATAATTTGTAGTTTCACTTTACATATTTTATGCTGAAACAACAGGACCGCGAGTCGAATTAGTTTGTCTTTATACATGGAAACAATCAAATATGTAAATTGATACAGAATTAAGCAACAGATATGGTAAACTATTAAAATGATGATAGAATTGTTAAAGACCAACTGGTCCGTCCCACGTAGGTACGAAATAAGTTCGTGAGAAATTATTTGTGTATCAGATTGTCTCAACTGGTTTCTGTGTGAACATATAAGGTAATGGACAAAAACTTTACTATTCTAATCACTAAGTAATTTGCTTTGTAGATTTTTTAAGGCGGGCAATCATTGGATGCCTTAGCTTAATGCAATAATATTTTTAAATTGTTATCTATTGATCGTCTTTAGTATTTATTATGAACTAGCGGTCCGCCCCGGCTTCGCCCGTGGTACATGTTTACGTTTTCTCTACATAAGAACCATCCTCGTACTTCAAGGAATATAATAAAAAAAGAATTATCGAAATCGGTTCAGCCGTTCTCGAGTTATGCGCTTACCAACACATTTTGCGATTCATTTTTATATATAAGACTAGCGGTCCGCCCCGGCTTCGCCCGTGGTACATGTTTACGTTTTCTCTACATAAGAACCATCCTCGTACTTCAAGGAATATAATATAAAAAGAATTATCGAAATCGGTTCAGCCGTTCTCGAGTTATGCGCTTACCAACACATTTTGCGATTCATTTTTATATATAAGAAGATTAAAGTTTCTACATTTTATTCGATTTGTTGACTCTACTATCTACTATTGAATAATAACTCCAAGCTCATGAAAGATATAGCTTTTAAGAAATGTATTTTAAACAAGCGGTCCGCCCCGGCTTTGCCCGTGGTACATAATATTTACGTTTTCTCTACATAAGAACCATCCTCGTACTTCAAGGAATATAATAAAAAAATAATTATCGAAATCGGTTCAGCCGTTCTCGAGTTATGCGCTTACCAACACATTTTGCGATTCATTTTTATATATAAGAGAAGATGAACAGCCGTAAGAAAGTAATTGTTTGTCGTTAAGCACCATTACAGATTTTTTTCAAAAAAATTTATATTTCAAATTTTATTTTCTGTCTAGACTTGAGAAATCGTTAACGATACTCCTTTCAATATTCTTCTTTAGCTCTTTTTCATACAATATTAAACGTCCATATTACCTCTACAGGAATAACTGAATTAATGAAATTGCCTACGTATAATGTTCTTTATCACACTTGTAATGTGATCATGTAAGAAATATCTCGAAAACATTCGTCGAGCAAAATTAAATCGGTCCAGTTTCATAGAATAGATAGTCGTCTTCTTTAAAATAGAAATTTGATCTGTATCGATTGCAAGTCAGTAGTCTGGTTGCATCAATTTACGATTAAAGCCAAATCATTGGCTAAAATGGTGTCAAATATATTTTAACATTATAGACAACATAAAATAGACTTGTTGTTGTGTATTGCATGAATATTCTGCAGTAAACGATGTTGAAATAAATAAATTCTGAATCATCAATGTGTAGTTCTATGAAAGTAAATTGAACTGAAAGAAATGTGAAGAGGATGATAAAAAATACTTCAGTTTTAAATTAACCTCTTATTGAAAGTGGAGTAAGAAGCCTCGTCGACTCTATATTTAAAATACAAGTGCATAAAGATGAGTAATGTGTATTAATGTTGGAGTTTTACAAACAACTCGTATGTAACCAGTTAAAATAAATATTATGAATGTAGATAAACTGTCGCATGACAAATGCAGGTCTTTATACCATTTTAAACCAATCTTTGAATATATTAACTTCGTTATCAATAAACTAAGTAGAGATAGATACTTAAACAATTACTCATTGAAGCGAAAGTTTTATCTATTTCAGATAAGATGCAGTTCAGAATTTTCCGTTCAGGTTAACTTTTGAATATTTCTAATACGTATTGCTTCCGCGTGATTACACTTTATATTACTCGTGAACTTTGCACTGCTGAATGTTATTACTAAAGTTATGTTAGTATTTTGCATCCGTTTAAATTTCGTCTAAAATTTTTGGAAAGTTTTAACATTTAGATCGTTAATTTTCGCAATGGTCACACACATCAGCAGTGTTTAATATCATATAGTTGATGTATAGGTAGTAGTGATGACACTTGATTGTACCTATAGTAGATTTCATTTCTACCCACATTATAGTCAATTGTAAGATTAAATATAATAATTGGTCTTACCACAAAACAAATTTAAACACAGTCTATCTTTAAACAGGGATTTGTTGATTTAATAGTGGTCTATGTGATACACGACAAAACCAGATTAAAGAGAACCCGCGCTTAAAGTTAAACCCTGTCTAAAGTTTTTTGTGGTCAGGCAGAATATGTCTACGATTATGGCCAGTGAACATATTGCTAATTTTATTATGATTAAACAATAAAGCTCGGATGTCGATTACTAAGAAATGCGCCACCTGCCGCTCTGAGAAAGAGTTAGTCACGTCCGCTACAACGTGGGTTATCGAAAAGTAGCAGATGTGTGGCACTTTAGTTGATTCAATTATATACAATATGTTTTAAAATTGATAAATGGCTTTGTTCGCCGTAACTACGTATTGATACAACATACTACGTATAAAGTATACGTGGTAAAAATCATGGTTGGATTAGTCCAATGAAGCAGTGTTTTAACCTCTTAGCTTTTCGAAAGGCAGTCTGTCTCAGATGATTTCCAATAGCCTTTTGTATTCTGACATTGTACCTGATTTCTGGCTAGAATCTGATTCAGGAACTATGATAATAATGCAAGTCATTCTTAAAAGCTGGTTGAATTGAGCTGTGGAAAAAGCTCAATACACTTAAAGCGGATTCAGAAAAACTATATCAAACCATTAATTTTATTAAAACATTCCAACTCAAGGGTTTTCGCTTAATTAATACGATGTCCACTTGTAGATAGTGCATCTAGCACGACGACACGAACACTGCTCATTTGGATACGTGGTTTCGAGAATAAGGTCACGATTTTAATGTTAGACGCTAATTTGTACATGGAGTGACATACTGACATTGCTGACGTAGTCTAGTTAGATATATTTATCATTAAAATAAGTAAGAGCTTAGAGAAATCTAGCATTAAAAATGGCTAGTAGAGGATTTCTATGAAATGAATAGTTATGTAAATAGACATAAATCGATACCAACTTTGATGCATTGCCTTACATAATAAAATGTCTTTAGAAGCTTAGCGAACCCAAACACGAAATGAAATTAACAATAAACCTATCTTACCTGTCCCCCTACAATGGCCCATCTATATTGACTTCTAAAATTAAAGAAGCTTAACAAACGCGAAATGAATTTATAATAAACCTATCCATCTATCTTACCTTTTCCCCCAACAATGGTCCATCTATAACTTCTCAAGATAAATTCCCGCTAATCAACCCTTATATCTCGCAGATTCGACAACTACTCAGCGAATGTGATGGTAGACGGCAAGCCGATCAACCTCGGCCTCTGGGATACCGCCGGGCAGGAGGACTACGACAGGCTCCGTCCGCTCTCCTACCCGCAAACGGACGTGTTCCTAATATGCTTCTCGCTCGTCAACCCGGCTTCCTTCGAGAACGTTCGGGCTAAGGTATGAAGGAGGATTTAGAATTAATAGTATAACGCAAAATATAAACGAGAAAATAGAAAATATACCGTATATTGTGTCAATCGTTTTACAATACATAGTTGTAAAGCTATGTAGGTAATTTTTAAGTAAAAATATGGAAAATTTTATCAATGGAGAAATAGACAAGTGTCTAGGAAGTATAAGTGTGTTCGAGTTCGAGTGATTCGAGCTAATTTTAAATGTACTCGCGCCAACTCAAAATACATTTTACAGCACTATACTATTTTCACACTAAAATTAATCAAAACAAAACTGTTCCAAATTTCAGTGGTACCCCGAAGTGCGGCATCACTGTCCGTCGACGCCGATCATCCTCGTGGGGACGAAGCTCGACCTGCGCGAAGACAAGGACACCATCGAGAAGCTGAAGGACAAGAAACTAGCTCCCATCACCTACCCACAGGTAATTTATACTTGGTTTAAATTAAAGAAATTGTTAAGTAAGTCTCTACTTAAATTGAGACAGTTCTGAATATCTGTATTTGTGCTTGTTACGTACATTCACACTGTACAAACTTTGAAGGAAAAGACCTTATTAATATGTTATTAACAGTCATTTTACCAATTATTTAAAAATGTAAAACTAAAATTTTCAATTTAATTGTGCTTTAATATTGCCAAAAAAATAAAGTAATAATTATATTAAACAGTATAACACATCTCATCAATCAATTTCACAACATCTAAATGTCCAAATTCCGATATTTTTACATGTTTAACCCATTGAGCCCCGAACGGCCCGATCGGTCCACGACACAATAGATTTTCTATTGTGTCTGTGATTCCGGGGCCTGAGTTATTAATAACATATTAGCTCAATTAAAACTTATTCTTACGTTCCAGGGCCTAAGTATGGCGAAGGAGATTGGCGCGGTGCGGTATCTAGAATGTTCCGCGCTCACGCAGAAGGGCCTCAAGACGGTGTTCGACGAGGCGATCCGCGCCGTGCTGTGCCCCGTGCAGCCCGTCAAGGTGAAACGGAAGTGTGTGCTGCTGTAAGGGCTGCATAGGTGAGCTTCTAGAACATTCTCCAACTTTCTACATAGAATATAGACTAATATAACGCATTTCATTAAAGAAACGAATCTTAAATGGCGGCGCTTATCATTCCCTCTCGCTTACACACAGCCGTACGGCATGCAAAAAAAATAGGGAAAAGTAAAATAACTAAAATGTATTTTATTTTCCCTATAATCATTTTTATCATAAACTAGCAGTCCGCCCCGGCTTCGCCCGTGGTACATATTTACGTTTTCTCTACGTAAGAACCATCCTCGTACTTCAAGGAATATAATAAAAAAGAATTAACGAAATCGGTTCAGCCGTTCTCAAGTTATGCGCTTACCAACACATTTTGGAATTCATTTTTATATTATAGAAGATGACAATTATGTATTTGCGATAATAAATAATGTTTTATTGGAATTTAACATAATATGTTCTTTGGGAAAAGTTGTTCAGTTTAATGGGCTCATTACGAGTATTATGGGGATTTTGTTGCATTCTGTTTACGTAAATATGATAATTCATATAAATACACAAATACCACAACAAAAAAGTTTGTGAACAAACAAATTGAAATAATTAATAAAATAACTATCCATTTACGTTATTTTTATTTTCTTTTTTGCTGACCCTACCATATGTCAGTGTCATTGAAGATTCGTCTTCTTTAATGAAACGCATTATACTGATCACTTACATTCGCACGAATCCGTGAACCCACATGTGTAAATGATTTTTCTTTATATGAACGCAAACATTGGTAGCTTGTACGAATGTTTTCACGCAAGTGAGTGACTCAAGATGAAACGAAAGATCTTCTGTAGATGAAACGAAGTTTCTAGAACGATATTAAGTGGCAAGTTACGATAATTTGTACTTTACCAAATGTTTTCAATATCAAAATCATTTCCCCATAACTATTATTTTTATTTGTAAATATCTTCGTTGTCCACAGATAGTGTAGTAAAGCTGAAGCTAGTGCAAACAGCATTGCTAGCAACAAGCCGCACCACCATCCGTCGAATGCGACACCAAAGTGCGCTGACACAAACAATGGACTGCAAATGCATACATAGATGTTAATTTTTAACGTTAATAATCATTAATGTAACGTGGATGTGAGTGAGGTCCGTATATGTAAACGCTTTTGTATTATCTGTGAAATGACATTGACACTTGTCTATGGTCACAATATGGCAGTCGTTTTATACAATTTTAAACGTAATATTTCGTATTTTTTGGGTGCTTTCTCTGACGCTGGAAATAGAATTAATACATTCCTACATTAATTAAAAGTTGTTTGCCCACCACTTGTTTTTTATTGTCGTACATTTGGCACTGACCACACGGATCAGTGGTCCTTCGTTTGACGTGGAATTGTTAAATTTTATGTTAGGCAGAGATTATATTTTTCGATTATTGCTTATTTTTGTTTCCATTGTTGTATTTCATGGTAGTTTTCGATAAGTACATATTCAGTATTCGCTAAGAGTTTACATGTGTATGTATATTGTAAGATTTTAACAGCATTGATTACAGTGAAATAAATATACATTATTATTGGCGAATGTTCTACAGCGATCGAGAGCGAGGTACAAGAATATTTAAAGGTTTTATAAGTATTATTGTTTAAGTTTGATACAAAATTATTTCTAAAGTTCTTTCGGAGGCACCCGCATTGTCGATGCGGTAATACATATCGTCAGAAGCTAAATAAGCTATAACAGTAGATTACAATGATATCTTCATTTATACCTGACCTTTAAAAGGTTTAAAATTAAATTCCAAATAAAATAAATCAAAGTTTAAATTGCACAGCAATATTATTTTAAGAACAGATAAAAAAATATAATAAAAATCTCAACGTTTTTAAAACCCACAGCCAAGCCAAGCAAAATTATTATCTTAGTATTACGTCACAATACCCCGTCTAAAATAAAGCCAGTTTAAATTTGTTCAATATTTTTAATAAATAGATGTATGATGAAGATATCATATATCGTATTAACTACTGCATTACACCGCACAATTAAACATAGCATTAACCGACCGAATTTAAGAGGACAACACTTATATCGTTCTCTGCTATTGTCATTCTCCTTCTAAATTCGATCGCATAGATTAGTTCAAGGAGGCATTTTCGCTAAATGTGATACCGGGTTTAGGCTATAATTGACTATATTCGATTTACGGCCTCTAGCTATTTTATTCCTGTACGCTATCGACATGTTATGTATTCGTTTTTATTGTGTAGTGGCGAGTTAATTATTGTCTAAATCCACTCCTAAGGTTATAAGGTTAAATAGTTATTACACGTATGGAATATGGACGCGTCTAAGGTGTGTGCAATTGTTACTGCTTGTTGTCACCCTCATTTCGACGTTACGATTACGATGCCATAGACTATATTCGTTAATTTTAAAATTTGAAAATAGAACTATGTAGTAGTTGCTTAACTTTTTAAAAGCATCAACAATTGCACAAAATAGGTTCATAGGAATAAGGTTTTAATGTATGTATTGTTCAGATGCAAATATTTAGAAGAATGAGCATGTAAATAAATGTAATTTAGTTTTTAATAAAATATGTAATCGTACGCACCATTTGATTTGGTGTTGCATTTTTTATATTTAGAAGGAATCATTTCATAGTGGGCTTTGAACGCATTTTATATTAGTTCAAATGTATTCGGTTAGAAATAAATAAATATGTTATATAAACAATTTTAATATTTTTATTCGTGTACGCGCTAACTTGAATATCGATAAATATTGTCAAGCATTAGTAAATTGTCAAAAATAAGTACTATTCAAAATGCAATTTTTATTATTTGGTATAAAGTATTTTTAATTTTCATTTCATATATTTAAACAATGTTTTTGATGTTTTATGTAACTCACTAAATGGTAGCACATAACCTCTATATTTTAGTCCAAATTTATCAATTTTGTAACCTATGTATAAATCGGTGTTAGCTTATAAATTTGTTATGTAAGGCTTACCATACTGTTTGTTAATGTCCCTTTAACTGAAAATACACAAGTATCAATCTTGTCAGTTTTTATACTTTTACTTTAGTTTTTGATATATTTTTTTTGTAAGTTGAAGATGATTTCACACGATTTTCTTTTTTTAAATGTTTTGCATGAATAAAGAACATCGAATCACCTACACTTATCAATAAATGATGTTACAAATAAAATGATAATTTCAATTACAACCACGATTACGTTGTGAGTTAGAAAAAGATCAACAACTTGAATGACTTTAAATTAAAAGAAGGAGAACTTTAAAATTGTATGTTGCCAGTTTTTAGAAATTCATTAAAAGTCGGGAGTTTTACTCGTGTAACGTAATAAATTCTGGTAATATGTATTCATTTGTTCTTTATAAACTATCTGAAATATGTAAACATTAATAAAGTTTAAATATTCAGGTTTAACTAATAATTATGATTTAAACTTTAAACAAATGGTAAGCCTAATTGTTATTAATAATTGTGTATTCGAAGTAAGTGTCCCCGCTTTTAGTAACAGCTTGTATTATATTATTTTTCTACAATAAAACGTATATGTAAGGTACGCCGTATGCAACTGAAGTGTCGAGTAATTCTTCCAAATATTGTGAAGCCTCTGAATAATTCAAAATATATTTATATTAACTGTTCAAGTGTGTGTTTTATTTGCAATCGCCTTTGCCGTTCACTTAAAAGACAATTATCGTTAATTTTTTTCTCAAGGGCCTATTATTATCTATTGTGTGATAAGCAAGCTACTCAATATCCAATTTAACATTTAATTGAAAAAGTAACCTTTTTCATTATGTTCATAATTCTCGGGGATTCCCAACTAAGTTATCATAATATTATATCCTAGGTCATACAAATATGATTATTTCCTATTTGTTATACCTAGTGAGCAAAATGGTACACGCAGCATTTTTATTCAGTGATATTGTTGATGAAATATTTTAATATCATGTCAAATAATCATTTTATAATTTAATCTCGTTAAAAAAAGCCAACCGAATAAAATACGAATGAGGATAAACAATGACACTCATATGAACATATGATACAAGCTTATCAACAACACGAGCCAGATAGCACAATCGGCCTATCTATTGCGTAAAGTGTTAACATGGCAACAATTAAATAGGTCTATTCCAATAAATCAAAGGAATATGAAATCTTCAAATTTTAACAATTCTTAATTTTTAACCAAGTTCAAAAAAAGAAGGAGATTATTTTAAATTGTTATTTACGATACAGAAGTTTATTAAAAATATGTAAGATCACAATTCTTAAACTTAATATTATTATGGAGAATATAAGTATTTAACTAAGAATATAATATTATGTTTTTAATATAAAATAAGTATTTTATAAAATCTCGCTCCTGTTCATTTTAAAATTTCGTACCCAGTGGTAAGTGAATATTTCAAAAGTTTCCGTTCATATCCTAAAAGTAATCTAGATGTACTTTTGTTCGCAACAGCGATAAACAAAGATAAACACGTTTATAAAATACGTCGATTAAGAACTTGAAATAATGTTTAGTCGTATGTGACGCACTGCCAGTGAGCAGTCCACTACGCCGCGAAATTATCTACGTAAATAAAATAGCTTTCCGAAATTCGTCTCTATTTCAAAGACATTAAAGTTCAGTGAAATGGCGAAATTGTTGAGCCAAGAGCTGCCGGATATTGAGGTCAGTATTAAATGAAAATATAACAATTTTATCTTAAAGTGATCGTCGATTAATGAAACGCAATAGTGTCAATGGAACGATATTCACTTCAAGGATTTTCGATAACTAGTTTATATTAATAATAATTATTTAACTTACACAAAGATTTACTTAGGTACTTTCTTGGTAACTTAGGTAAGTAAATCCATAATATAAACAGTTACAAGTTAATCAATCATGATCAAAAGTTTTAAAATTAAAAAATATTTTCAAATACACTTTTATAATAATTACTTGGCTTATTATGTTCATGTTTTGAACGTAACGCTCATAGTACAAGACAATAATAATATTATCTTGGAAATTTGTCTCATGCTATTATTAAAAAATCTCACGTATTGAGAAACCATGACTAATAATTTATTGTTCCCGACTCCGTACATGTACAGTACATTTTAATTATGTGGTACATTTAACAACTAAAGTTATAACAATTTAATTAAATAATCTATCAGTCGTGCCAATAGCACAGAATAATAATTAATAGTAGGTATCTACTTAACAATTGTAAACGACTGCTACATATTTTAATAAATCTCAATTTACTAATCAATTATTTTATTCATAAAAACTGTCTCCTATTTCAGAATTTACTCAAATTAAATCCCAAGGTCAAGCCATTCAGTAACTTGGTGCCGTCAGTAGAGACCAAGAAGAATAAACAGCATTGGAAGCGCAACTCTGACAGAAAATGTACCTCCGTAAGTTAATAATATTTTGATAATTACCAATTGATTTACTTTAAGTACTCGTATCTTAATCACTTTTCTATCAAATGCGATAAGGCCCTGTGTATTGTTTTGAGAGGAGCAGGAATTTAAAAGTAATTATCACATTTATTATCATCCAAGTTATACCTTGTTACCTATTAAATAGAACTAAAAATAATCATTATCATAATTTATGTAATCGAAAAGCTACCCTAACTGTATGTACATATATTTTGTTCAAATGTTTACCTACCGCCATGCTGGATTTTTCATTTTATATCATCACTACATAGTATAAAACAAAGTCTCTTTCCCTGTCCCTATGTCCCTATGTCCCTTTGTACGCTTAAATCTTTGAAACTACGCAACGGATTTTGATGCGGTTTTTTTTAATAGATAGAGTGATTCAAGAGGAAGGTTTATATGTATAATAAGATCCATTAAGTAGTGGAGAAGTACTGTTATTTTTGAGGTTTCTAATGTGATGTCGTAAAAAATTACATTTATTCCGCTTACATTGCAAACGCAGGCTGAACCCTACGAGTTTTATCAAAATAATGTACTAAGTATTATACACATTGAAAAGGTCTACAGAAAAGTCCGCGATGGTATATGTCTATCTCTTATGGATAACCCACAATAACTTTTTTTTGTCATTTACTTTTTACGACAAATAATGGCTAATTTTCGAAGCGATTTTAACCAATACAGCATTAATCCTTAACCAATTAAATACCATGAATACATTGTTCATTTAATATAGATCTATATGGCCCTTTACACCGTATGATTTAAGTGAATATTTTCGAAGATATTACAGATTTAAAAATTGCAGGACGTAGCGTTTGCGGCCGCCCGGCTATGTATTTTATACCCGTGCGATGCCGGAGGCCGGAGCGGGCCGCTATATTTTTATACCTATATAACGTTCACAATTTTTCTGTAGTGTATTTAGTATCAGCATTGCACCCGTGCGAAGCCGGGGCGGGTCGCTAGTTAGGTATATTTGAAAGTGAATGGCTCCATACAAAACGATAAAATAAACATTATATCATTTTTACAGGCCTGTCCATCGCTTACGAAAAACTTCGACGACATCAAACATACCACGCTCTCTGAAAGAGGTGCGCTTAAGGAGGCAGCGAGGTGCCTTAAATGTGCTGATGCCCCTTGCCAGAAGTCCTGTCCCACGCAAATCGATGTCAAGAGCTTTATCACTAGTATCGCTAATCGGGTAATAATAATCAGTATTGTATTGAGGATACTTTAGTATTTCTATTGTTGCTAGGGTGAAAATATGATGCTAGAATATTCTACGATTCAATGTCCTTCGCCGATGTAAACAACGGCTTTAATTTTAAATTGTACCTACCTTTATCGGTGATTTGACACTTCGTTATTAGATAGTTATTTTTGGACAGTGTATCTAAAAATAAAATTATGGAAGACAATCGGTTATTATTATTAAGTAGTGCAGGAATTTGATGTAAGTTAGGATTTTATTCGAGTTTTGAGATTAATGAACGTACCGAAATAATTTAAAATCGCTTTACTTATTGTTTCTTTATATACAGCATTTAACAATTTATCACAAAAAACTATAAATCGAGTATTTTTGCTACCTTCTTGCTACCATACATAGACACTTTTACTTACAGAACTACTATGGCGCCGCCAAAGCGATTCTCTCTGACAACCCGTTGGGCCTCACATGCGGCATGGTGTGTCCCACTAGCGACCTCTGTGTGGGCGGCTGCAACCTCCACGCGAGCGAGGAGGGGGCCATTAATATAGGGGGACTACAGCATTTCGCTGTTGATGTATGTATACTTTTAAATATTGAAATTGTTGTTAAATGATTAATGTTTTTTTTAAAGCTGTAATACAAAACCATCTTGTATATGTATATTTGCAAAATTCTCTATTAAGTTAATAAATATTATATTAAATCCTCCAGATATAAAGATGTAGGTACAGATATAAACACTGCTTGCTGTTCCTGATAATCTGACATATTTTATACAATAACTATTTCATAAATAAACGAATTAGTTTACGACTTGCATCGGTTATTTTGAAATTTTATAATCTTGATCGAATCTATAACTAAATCTATCTATCAACTTATCACAATATCTATAAAATTATATTATAATAATCACTTGACCGTAGCATCAATAGCATTAAAAAATCACTTATTTCACAGGTATTCATGAAGATGGGTATACCCCAAACTCTAGACCCCAAAACGAAGCCACTCCCCAAAGGCGGTGACCAAAAGATCGCGCTCGTAGGCGGTGGTCCGGCCAGCATTAGTTGCGCTTGTTTTCTTGCTAGACTTGGCTATAAGAACATTACTGTTTATGAAAAGGAGAAATATCTTGGTGGCTTGAGGTAAGAAGGATTATTCATTCTTGTTATTTATTATCAATAAACTTGCTCACAAATATGTGAGATAAAGGATAAAATAAACAATGACAAATCATAATTATTAAAGTCGTATCGTATTGATATCATTATTTTCTATTTATTGCTTCCTTTTAGGAATTCATCTTAGGATGAACGTTTTTAAACACACTTTTTGGCAAAAAGACGCGGGTCTCATGGACGGGAGTCCATGTTCGATTTTTTTCTAATACTAATTTAAAAACTTCTCAAATTCATCAAAACTATGTTTTGTAAATAATTATCTTATTAACAAAGCACACATTACTTGATAATGAATACCTAACAATTTTAAAATGTATTACAAAACAATAATAAGTATGAATGAGTAATCATAAGTTCATAACATACTACTTACTACTAAGTCATAGGTCGTTTTAAAAGGCGTAATATTATAGATAATAGATACTCTCATATTGTGAAGCTGATATAATAACTAAGAAGATGTCTATATTATTTAAATGTTACATGCCATAGTTCTGACTTTATAATTATGTTGTGCATATTGTTATGAACGATATCATATATATCGATACTGGAAAGCGTAACTATTACAAAATAGACCATAGATATACGCCGTAATTAATAATAAATAAATATTTCAGGACAATAAATATTTCTTCAATTAACGGCCAAAAAATGATCCTACTAATATTATTATTATAAATGCGAAAGTAACTCTATGTATATTTTATTCTATTAGTCTGTATCACAGGTATAGCTGATCTTTAGGTAAGGATATTTCTTACTATTTAAATTCATTCTAAAGGCAATACGTAGGTCCCTACCTAAAACAAATGCATTTCTCTAGGTCTAGTACATATTTATTTTTTGCAAACTTTCTAAAAAATGAAACATGGCATATGGCTTTATTTGAAGTATTTTTCAGCTCCTCTGAAATACCGCAGTACCGTTTGCCGTATGACGTGGTCCAGTATGAAGTTGATCTCGTCAAGAATTTGGGAGTGAAGTTTGCTACTAATAGATCTCTCTCCACTAAGGATTTAACTGTTGAGGTACATATGTTTATAAGTCTTTAATATAAATTTCGTTTTAAAAACTTCAGCCGATTAAATTATTAAAAATCAAGCCACGAAAAAATTACTGTCGGATGATTTATAATAAGCAGACTTTGTTATTTACTCTTATGCGTAAAATGGAAATATGGCGGATTTTAATAAAATACCTCTTAATTATTAGGCTTTTGTATCATCAAGATCTACCTAAAATATTAACTAAATATCGAATAGTTTTTTAGTAACGTGGTAAGAAAAACACCATTATAATTACAGGGTCTCATAAAAGATGGACATGCAGCTGTATTCTTGGGAATAGGTCTCCCCGAGCCTAAGAGTATTCCGATATTCAAAAATCTTAATCAAGAAATGGGATTCTATACCAGCAAGGACTTTCTACCATTGGTAGCGAAAGGAAGTAAAAGAGGTATGTTTTTTTACGATAAATTGGCTCACATTTTAATTTTCTGTTTATAAATATGTAGGTACCTACTTAATTTGCACATGAGAAATACTCAAACGAAAAAAACTATCATTAGGAGAAAATTTAACATCGCTATTTTAGTATTAGTTTAATGCGACATATACATAAATTACATACGTACAAAATATGTTAAATAAATGTAACAGCAAGCCGTTATGCTACGCTATGCGTTATGCTGTGACAATTTAAGTACCATCCATCTTTACACCTTAGATTTCCAGCAAAAAAAAGAGCATAACCTATATCCCGTTACACGCAGATACCATTTCTTTCTGCCGCGGCTCCGCCCGCGGTTTCTAAGAAAAACTCGCATAGTTCCCGTTCCCGTGGAATTTCCGGGATAAAACCTATCCTATATTACTCGTGGATATAGCTTTCGAATGGTGAAAGAATTTTTAAAATCGGTCCAGTAGTTTATGAGCCTATTCATTACAAACAAACAAACAAAGTTTTCGTCTTTATAATATTAGTGTAGATTAAACACAATTTCACAGGGCTATGTTCTTGCAAGTCCTCCCTACCAGAGCTACACGGCAACGTTATAGTGCTTGGAGCTGGGGACACCGCGTTCGATTGCGCGACGTCAGCCCTCCGGTGCGGTGCTAGACGCGTGTATGTTGTGTTTAGGAAGGGATTCACTAATATACGCGCTGTGCCTGAAGAGGTTTGTATTACTATTAATATAAACTCAAACTCAAACTCAAACATTTATTTATTCAATTAGACTTCTTCGAGAAGCACTTTTGAAACGTCAATACATATTTTTAACATTTACCACCGATTCGGAAAGCAGTATCTATGGAGAAGAACCGGCAAGAAACTCCATAGTTGCTCTTATATAATATGTACTAGTATATTAGTAGAAATATGTGTTTAAAAATAAACTGTTATATGCATGATAAAATATCACGTAAATGTTTAAAATGTAATTGTTTAACTACGTTTTTGTCTCGGATATTTTTTAATACATTTTATGAAAATATTTTACTCTTTTATCACCGTAATTTTAATGTTATTTAAGATGTAATATTTGTTTAAATTTCAGGTCGATTTGGCAAAAGAAGAAAAATGCGAATTCGTTCCATTCATGTCGCCTCGAGAAGTCATCGTTAAAAATGGAAAGGTGAAAATTACCCGCAGATTCAATTCTTGAAAAACAACATTTTATATTAAAACAGTATTTAAATTATTATTGTTATATTATAGATTGCTGCATTAAAAATGTGTCGCACAGAGCAGTTAGACGATGGAGAATGGATAGAAGATGAAGACCAAATCATGCAACTGAAAGCTAACTTCATTATCTCTGCTTTTGGTTCTGGACTGTATGACACAGATGGTAAGGCACTAATGTCTGAGCAAGCTTGAAATATAATTAGTGTAGTTTGGTGTATTTGCAAGAACAATGAAGATCCAGTATACCTAACCTAGTTAATCAAAATACACTTCGAATTAGATTTAGCAAATATGCTTGTGCAGCTTATATATAAATAGGCTTATTGTAAATAGTGGAAAACATTTTATCATGTCTATATTCAACTACGTGTATGTAAGTAGACACCAAGAATAAAAAAAATATATTATGTTCTTACTACAAATGTTTATTTATAGGTATGTCCTGCACCTATATAGATATAGCCTTGCTATATCCATATTAATCTTAGATCATTAAGTAATGGATGGAGCACGCTGGCAAATGTTCTAACTAAACTTTCTGCCGGTTTTGGTGCGGGGAGGGTAACTCACACTTTGAAACACAATCACACATTCACAAAAATAATTTGTGTCTTTACAAACTCAAACTATTACAAAATGGACAGACTAGCATGTTTTTGCACACATACATCGATTACACAGAAAAATCTCTATACATATACGTAATAATACAATCGCTCTAAAGGGATGTAACCATATCGATATTACAAAAATAATAATTTTGTTGAAATTAGAAATAACATTAATATTATATTCATAAAAAATACTACACAGGTCATTTGTAACGTTTTCATCATTATTATATGCATACGAAAAAACAATAAAACGCCATTTTATTTGTATTTGAATATGTATTTATTCAACACATCACATATTATATTCAATAAAATAAATATCGGGCCAGAAATTTTTATTATTTCTGTACCGAGGTGTCCATTCTGATTTTCTCCCACAGCATTCAATCCACCTTAGCCTTAAAGCAGGATTTTTTGTAAATCTGAAATATACGCAATATTCGTACATACATATAAACAAAGTAGCTGCTCCGCGCGGTTTCACCCCCGTGGCTCCACTCCTGTTGGTCGTAGCGTGATGATATATACCTTCCTCATAAATGGGCTATAGACTAACACCGAAAGAATTTTTCAAATCGGACCAGTAGTTCCCGAGAATAGCGCTTTCAAACAAACAAACAAACTCTTCAGCTTTATAATATTAGTATAGATTACATAATAGAAAGGTTACAAGATTAACATTACAAAAAAAAACGGCTAAATGCGAGTCGGACTCGCGCACGAAGGGTTCCGTACCATTAAAATGTTCTGCCAGTTAAAAGTAACCAAGCGTAAATTATAATAAATATATAACTACAAGACTTACAAAATAAACATTATACTCCTTTTTATGCAGTTGTGTAAAATTTTAATATAATAAAGATTAATTCTCATCTCATTTCAAATTATACTTAGAAAAATATTTTTTTATCGACGTTCAAGTTAAAAGCAGTCCGTCACTAAGAAAGTCGTAAAAATTTACGACCTTTTAAGCGACGACTTTTTAAATTCAACTCTATCACTAAGTTCATAAAGATTAAATTTGAATTTCTCTTCAAGATAGTCTCGCTACATCACTTTATAGTCTCGTGGGGAGTGCGGTTCAATATCGCGTTCTAAATTCAACTTTATCGCTTAGTTCATAAAGATTAAATTTGTATATTTTCTCTTCAAGATAGTCTCGCTACATCGCTTTATAGTCTCGTGGGGAATGCGGTTCAATATCGCGTTTTAAATTCAACTTTATCTCTTAGTTCATAAAGATTAAATTTGTATATTTTCTTTCCATGATAGTCTCGTGAGGCCGCATCAATGATCGAGTACACACATGACTCGATTATTTGTCTTGATCATATCGCTAAACGATACATCGACGATTATTAGAAATTGCATTTAATTAGAAATGTACGTTAAAAAAATAAAAAAATATACACAAATGAAAGGTTATTTCATCTTTTTTAATATTCGACATGTTTGAATTGCTTCTGCAAGACTTGACAGTGCAAAACGGCATTTTTAGCGGAGCACTCGCAGACGTCCTTTCGATGTTTTACGAATACGCAGAGTGTTCGTAATCGATTACGCAAGTAGTTTTTATGAAAGCATAAGATTTTTCGATTCGAATAATCTTATACCTCGGCAAAAGGGGAAACGCCTGCGTGTGTTATCCATTACTTAATGATCTAAGATATTAATAGTAAAAAATATTTCACAGTCAAGGAAGCTATGTCAGGTGTAAAACTGAATCGCTGGGGGTTGCCAGAAATAGACAGCTTGACGATGCAGAGCGTTAGCAAACCACAAGTATTCGTGGGTGGAGACCTTGCAGGAGTCGCTGAAACTACCGTCGAATCTGTGAACGATGGCAAAACAGCAGCATGGCATATGCACTGTTATTTACAGGTAAAGAATATGGATTAGGTACTATTAAAATTATCAGAATATTTGTATCCTGTTTCTGTTGTAAGTAATAGCTGTAGGTAGTTACATCGTAAATTTTTTCAATGTTTTATTTCCATTTTATTATATATTTGGAATTGTTTGCGTCATCCATTGAGTGCTATATCGCTTAAACAATATTTTTAAATAAGCTAAACTTTACTTAATCACTAGCCACAACCTCACTTATTCGTTTTTCCGTTTGATATGTAAATAAAAGAAGTTAGCAGAAGCGCCTAAAATTGTCAAAAAATCTTCTTCAATATCAACACTTTTTTTGTATTGCCGCTACCTTCCTTGAATAGAATTATGTCAGTCATTCTTTCATCCTTCCAGAACATCCTATGAAATAAGCCCCTAAGTCAGTTCTCTGCTTTGGAGCATATTTCGCGTCTCGCATTATTTACATATCAAACTCCTTCTAGAACATTCCGCGCACTTCACCAGTCGAGCTACCCAAGTTCCATACCGCGATAGATGAGGTGGATCTCTCAGTAGAAGTGTGCGGGATTCGCTTCGAGAACCCGTTCGGGCTGGCGAGTGCCCCGCCCACCACCAGCTCTGCGATGATCCGCCGCGCCTTCGAGCAGGGCTGGGGATTCGCTGTCACCAAGACTTTTGGCTTGGATAAGGTATGCAAAGTTGTATTGAGTTGGTTAAAATAAACTTCTTTTGTTTGTGAAGTCAAGTTTTATGTTAAAAAACGGTTGATGTTTTTAGATCAGCCGCTTAACTTGCATGGTGCCAGGATAAACAAATGGCTACGTGTAATAAATCAGTATGTAATTAAATTGTCTGTTTTTGAAAGAATAACAAACAACCATACGCGCTAGTTAAGTAAATAGACGCTATTGAATCCTCAGTCTGAGATAAAAAAATTACAGAACTACACTTACTAATATTATTATAAAAAGTGATAAAACACGATTAATTAACTTAATCTTTAGTCATTATAAGTTTTTAAACTTTATATTCTTCAGGATTTGGTCACCAACGTATCACCACGAATTGTGCGTGGAGCGACGTCTGGTGAGAACTATGGACCTGGTCAAGGATCCTTCTTGAACATCGAGCTGATTTCCGAGAAATGCGAAGCCTACTGGTGCCAGAGTATTCGAGAATTGAAGAAAGACTTTCCTACTAAAGTGAGTAAGAGAAATAGGTACAAACAAACAAACAACAAACAAAAATACTTTATTGTGCACCACAGAGAAAAGTACAAATAAGGACAAAATACATTAGTTAATAAAAGAGCACAACAGGCGGTCTTATCGCTCAGACAGCGATCTCTTCCAGACAACCTGGTGGACAAGGAGACGCAGTGCAAAAGTAATTAAAAACAGGGCAAAGTGCACTAAGAACAGAAAAAATAAAATAAAATAAATAAATTAAAAATAAATAAAAATACATATTATATAAATAGATAATAATATAAGCTTATAAATATACATAAACATACACATATATACATATACATAATGTACATACATAATATAACTAAATAAATAGATACAAACATATCCATATATTATAATAGGAAAATAAACATACATATATAAATACACATACATAAAATAGAAAACGCACACCAACACAAATGACTAATAAAATAAACAATGAAATTACCGACTAATTGGATAAATAAAATTGCTTCAGTAAGTTTTTGAACGTAGATAGAGATTGAGCTGCTCTTATGTCTAAGGGTAAAGCATTCCAAAGTCTAATGGCACGCACAGTGAACGAGGAGTTATAAACATGATTAACATGCGGTGGCATTGCTAGACGGTGTTTATTAGAGGAACGCGTCGGGTTGACGTTAGACACAAGGAACTCAAATCTCTCTTTTAAGTATAGCGGAGTTCTCGGATCGAACAGAACACAATACAGGAGGTGAAGGATATGAGTATTTCGGCGAAGACGGATGGGAAGCCATTTGAGCTTAGTGCGAAACTCGGAGACGTGATCGTATTTGCGCAAGCCAAACACAAATCTTATGCAGAAATTCTGAAGACGCTCAAGGCAGTCTAGGTGGTATTCGAAGAGGTCAGGATAGCACGCATCAGCATAATCTATGATAGGTAAAAGGAGTGTTTGGACGAGCGCAATCTTAGTCGGTATCGGCAGAAAATTACGTAAGCGACGGAGCGAACCCGCAGCAGCAAAAACCTTTTTACGAACCTCCTTTATTTGACGATTCCAAGATAGACACGAATCAATCCAAATCCCCAGACACTTAATTTCGGTACTATACGGTATAGCAATCCCATCAACTATTACCCTAGGCAAAGTAGAAAAATCTATTTTGGATACAAAGTATTTCGTACCGCATATTATACTTTGCGTCTTTTTTGGGTTTACGTTTAGGCCGTGACTATAACTCCAATCAACAATAGTGGATACGTCGTCGTTCATTTTAGCAATAGCATTCGGCAGGTCTTCAAGCGAAGTGTGACAGTAAATTTGAAAGTCGTCGGCATACATATGATAGAGAGAAGTGATGTTGAGGGATATTGAATTAATAAATAAACTAAAAAGAAGAGGAGAAAGCACACCGCCTTGCGGAACACCAGCAGTAACGTCAGCCCAAGAGGAAAAAGAATTATCAACTTGGACACGCTGCTGGCGTTCCTGTAGATAACTACGAAACCAATCAATATCTGTTGGAGATATGTTAAGAGAACTAAGCGTGCTGAGAAGGATATCATGGTCAACTGTATTAAAAGCATTACTAAAATCTAGAGATGTTAGTAGCGTAAGCTGTTTTTGATCCAAATGAAAGCGAATGTCGTCAGTGACTTTAACTAGAGCAGTAACCGTGCTATGACCGGGACGAAAACCGGATTGGAAAGGATTAAGGAGATCATACTTATTAAGGAAAACGCTAAGCTGCTGTTGTACTAAGCGCTCTAGGACTTTTGACAGAAATGGAAGGATAGATATCGGGCGGAAATCGGTGAGCGTAGAGGGTTTAGAATGTTTTGGTAGAGGGATAATGAAAGCATTTTTCCAAGCACTTGGAAAGGTATGTGAGGAAATTGAATAGTTCAGGATATGTGTGATTACGGGAACAATAGTATCTAGGATGGGAATGATCATATTACGGCTAATGCAGTCACTGCCGACAGCTTTTGAGCTTATAGCTAATATGTTCTTCTTAACATCACAATCAGAAAATTGACTAAACTTGAACGGAGGATGCAAAGGAACAGAGTCAGAGGTAATTCTATTTAAAGTACGCTGTTTAACTTTAGCGTCGAAATTGTTAACATGAGAAGAGAAATGCGTATTGAGACTATCCAAGTTTACGCATGAAGGTAAGGAATTATTTGGGGATTTGCCAATACCAACACATACATATCGAATACGTAAAAAATAATGTCTCTTTACCAACCTTATAAATCAGAAAACAAAATTCTCTTGACTAGATTTAACAAAGGATTGAATTAGTCTAGAAAACAATAATTAAACAATCATTTATCTTATCCTTCATTTAAACATATTATTTTTATATTACAGGTAATAATAGCATCAATAATGTGTTCATTCAACGAAGCCGATTGGACAGAACTGGCAGTCAAGGCTGAAGCGTCTGGCGCAGACGCTTTAGAACTTAATCTGTCGTGTCCGCACGGCATGGGAGAGTCTGGCATGGGTCTGGCATGCGGACAGGTGAATAATATCATCCTTATAATGACATATTATGACATATATATAAAATAACAAAGGCATATAGATTGGACTTTAAATAGTTGTAATTCTCAGCATTTGTCGTTTAAATAAAAATAAAAAAATTCTAATAATAATGATGGCAACTTTTTGAACTAACTAATAAACTGTTTTGCCAATATTTTTACAGGATCCCAAGCTTGTTAAAGCCATATCGCAGTGGGTGCGGAAAGCGATAAAAATTCCATTCTTCGTAAAATTGACACCTAACATAACAGAAATCGTCACAATCGCTACAGCTGCTTATGAAGGTAAAACTTAAGAGTACCTCAACTATAGTATTTTTAATAATAGAAATGATATTTAATGTAGTTACCTAAGAAATAATAATGTTTGAATTTCCAATTATTTTTCATTTATAGGCGGAGCGAGTGGGGTTTCAGCTATCAATACGGTTTCTGGCTTAATGTCTGTCAGAGCTGATGCCACACCTTGGCCTGGAGTAGGTAAGAATGCGATATGTATTTATTTAACTTGTACTCACTTCCCATTATCCGATTCATTAACACTTAAAAATACCTAATTAATTGAGTAATATACCTAAGCGTTTGGAAAGGCAGCTTCTACTCTGAATAAGATTAGTTCTTATAGATCAGTCAGAATCGACATTGAAAATCGAGAATTTAACAATAATTCCAAAAGTTTTCAAACTTCGGTCAAGTGAATGGTACATTGGGACGACAATAAATCTCATTTTGCAACCTTGTCCGCAGTCCGGAACATTGTTAAAATTGCAATTAAATTATTTTTTTGCTGTATGGTCGTGAAAAAAATTCCAAAAGTTCTGCAAACTTGGGGAAGTTTTCGATATAATATTTCATATCACGTATTAAATTTGCAATCAATCTAAGTGTACGGAACATTGTTAAAATTGCAATTAAATTATTTTTTGCTGTATGGTCGTGAAAAAAATTCCAAAAGTTCTGCAAACTTAACACAGATATCGGAAATATATACCGAACGGTTGTATAAATTTGCAACCTTTTTCGTTGACCGGAACATGTTTATTTATAATTATTTTTAATTCGTGGTCATTTTTTCGAGTAAGGTGGTCTCGGAATAATTACAAAAGTTTTGGAACTTGGTTGCAAACTTCGAAAACATCTATTCTGGTGCATTTACAAATTTGCAACCTCATTCAGTTTATTAAAAAAAAAAAATTAAATTAATATTCAATATTAAAAGATGTTCCGTACACTGAGATTGGTTGCAAATTTAATACGTGATATGAAATATTATATCGAAAACTTCCCCAAGTTTGCAGAACTTTTGGAATTTTTTTCACGACCATACAGCAAAAAATAATTTAATTGCAGTTCCGGACTGCGGACAAGGTTGCAAAATGGGATTTATTGTCGTCCCAATGTACCATTTAGACCGGACTCTCAGTGGAGTTTCGTTTGCAAAAATCGCGGACCTAAATCTGACTTCTGATATATATTGTATAGATCCCAGACATCCTATAGACAGATGTTGCCAACCAGTTTTGTGGTCCCCCTGCCCGCACCCCGGTAATTAAATATGGCATACAAAGAAAAAAATAAAAACTTCCAAAACATGCCGTGTGGGGTATCAAATGAAAGAGCTTATTGAGTAGATCACGAATATATAGCATACTATATACATTTCTTACACTTTCTCTAAGATTTTTTAGAAAATTTACGAAAATGGTCCATTTTTGAGTTAACTTTAAACCACTATAGATTGAAAACTCATGAATATATTTTTTAAATTATTATTTTAAATAATTAACAATAGTCCATTGTTTACGATTCAATATTTCGTACAGTGAAATAATTGCATGGGGGAGTGGGGGGAGCATTCAAAGATGGCGAGTATATTTTCAAGTTCATATAGTATATAGTTATTTTCATCAAATCCACCACATAGCTCACTTATATTATATTACGAACTATTGAATCATAAACAATGGACTATTGTTAATTATTTAAAATAATAATTTAAAAAATATATTCATGAGTTTTCAATCTATAGTGGTTTAAAGTTAACTCAAAAATGGACCATTTTCGTAAATTTTCTAAAAAATCTTAGAGAAAGTGTAAGAAATGTATATAGTATGCTATATATTCGTGATCTACTCAATAAGCTCTTTCATTTGATACCCCACACGGCATGTTTTGGAAATTTTTATTTTTTTCTTTGTATGCCATATTTAATTACCGGGGTGCGGGCAGGGGGACCACAAAACTGGTTGGCAACATCTGTCTATAGGATGTCTGGGATCTATACAATATATATCAGAAGTCAGATTTAGGTCCGCGATTTTTGCAAACGAACATCTCCTTGGAGCCTGCTCTAATTCACTTGACCGAAGTTTGAAAACTTTTGGAATTATTGTGAATTGAATGTCTAGACTGACTGGAGTATTATACCAATTGCTTTTCAATTATTCCCGAGCATAATAAAGCATGATTCACGCAACGGGCCATTCCGGAGACGGGAAATAAATGAAACCATATCCACACACATTTCAATGCCGTGCTTGATCCGAGCCACGTTCAAGCATGAATCATTTCATACAAAAATTGTACAATGTTTGATCGTGCCCCGACACAATGTTAGGGTAAATCAGCCTCTAATCATTGGGAGTAAAATAAAATCTATTACCACATTACAGGTATAGAAAAGCGCACAACATACGGCGGTGTATCCGGCAATGCCACTCGTCCCATGGGCCTGCGAGCAGTCTCCGCGATCGCCAACAAACTGCCCGGCTTCCCCATACTGGGTATCGGCGGTATAGACTCTGCTGACTCAGCGCTGCAGTTCATTTTGTGTGGCGCACCCGTTGTTCAAGTACGTGATGATCAATATAAATATTTAATTGATGTTTTTAGAAGTTCTTTAATAAAAATTTATATAAAAAATGAGAAAAATTGACTTGGAAAGTAGTATTAGTATTTATTTAGGTTCCCCTTAAATCTTATAAATTTAATAACGATTTCAAAAGTATAGGTACTTAGTATTGATACAATCGTAATTATATTCATAACTACAACATAATATCTCTATTTTCTAGTTACCATACAGAAATCAATATAGGTTAGTTGTATGTATTTATTTTTGAATTATTTAAGTGACGACTATAAAATATATCAGCGATTGGTGATTATCTTTTTCATTTTACAGATATGCAGTGCAGTACAAAATCAAGATTTCACGGTTGTTGAAGATTACATAACTGGTCTAAAGGCCCTTCTGTACTTGAGGTCTAAAGGTCTAGATGGATGGATTGGCCAGTCACCGCCTACATTCAAACACCAGAAAGGAAAACCGGTTCAAACTTTATGCGACGAAAATGGCAAGGTACCTACTAATTTGAGTTATTTTACATCTTGGCTAAGTTTACGTTTGAACAATCATACATTTTCCATTCATGTAATTGGTAAGTTTTAAGAGTTGTAAATAATCTTATTTTAAGAAGGAACAATAAATGCGTTGAAACATGTAAAACTAACATTTTACATTTTCTTTTGCAGGTGCTCGCCCATTTCGGACCCTACAATCAAAAGCGGGAAGAACTGCTACACGCGATTCGTGAAAAATCAGACTTACTAGATGGTAATACGGTTCAATCTCCGTTGGCAAATGGAACAGCTAATGGAGCCATAGAAGTGCCTAAAATCAAAGATGTTTTGGGCCTGGCACTTCCACGCATTGGTGCTTACAAACAGTTGGACAATACGAAACAAGTTGTAGCTTTGATTGATGATGTAAGTACGACTAATTAATTTGTAGGCGAGGATGTTTTACATTTTGTATCTCTATATTTTATCGGTAAAGGTGCTTTTCCATCAATAATTTTGTAAGGGTGCTTTTTCATTGTGGATGTGTAGCACGGTATGTGTTTGTAAATAGCCAATGGTATCGCTTCAAGCGCTTGGAACTTTAAACTAAATGAAGCGATATGATTGGTTCTATTCAAACATTCCCCGCTACACATTCATAATGGAAAAGCATCCTTACCAGTATCAACAAATGAGTGAGAGAGATAAACGGAACAGGGACAAAGCTTTCTAGAACGTACAAAGGATTGTCAAAAATTAAACATTTTTTTTTTAAATAAGCATTTTATTTTCTAGTATTATAAAAAACTTGACAAATTGCTTGCATAATTATAAAAAGTGTATGCATTTCCAAAACGTACCTACATAAGCATGTAACTTATTACTTAATTGTCATAACATACCATACCATAGCACAAACTCTGCATATTATAGTTTAGGAATATGGCGCTTTGTGATCGAGGTAGCATTAATTATAATAGGTATACATATTTAAAGATTATAGAAGTACATACAGACCCAATATATAATTTTAACATGCACCGCTTCTCGGCAGTCGAGTAAAAAGTAATAAATTATTAAATATTCATTATCCTATTCTAATCTTTGGTAATAACGTCATGGATTCGTGCTGTGGATGGTCATTGGTCAAGCTGCCCATCTTCCTCGCACCGCTACATAGTTTAGTAGGTATAAGTGGAAACGGTCACCTAGTTTCACAGTTCAATAGATATTACATTTTCGCAGCATAGCTGCATAGCACATTTCTGGTGGAAAGCATCCTTAATACATAGTAAAATACCGCGTATTTCATTTTACATTGTCAACTTTCAAAGCCTTTCTAGCCGTTTATAGGACAAGCAATGACAAGCGCCCAAGTCACGAACACCTGTGTCGTGTGCTTGTAGTAGTGCAACCGATTTGCGCGGTTGTATGAAGCTTTGCCTCTGTTCCGTAATCACATAAATCAGAATACTTAATAGTAACTAACGCTAACACTGCTGTAATTCTTGTTTCTACTTATGTAGTATCAGTATCAAGATTTATGAACTACTTATGACTTAATACCTACTAGCTATTATAATAATTGGAATGTTATTTTGTCATTAGACAGGACAAATTCGATAAATAAGCTTGTTAATTATCTAAAACTAAACAACACACCTAGTGTAAACATAGTTCTAATACGCTTTTAATTTTAGGACATGTGCATCAACTGCGGAAAATGCTACATGGCTTGTGCAGATTCAGGATATCAGGCAATCGAGTAAGTTTCGTAAAATACATTAATTTCATACATTGTTTTTTTCTTATTATTTTTTGTTTCGTAAAAGTGCAACAATCAGATAAGGAGGTATATTATATACCTAAATATTTATTTTCGCTTACCTACTTTAATAGAAGAATTAGTAAGATACCTACTTCCTATAATGAAAAATCAGGCCCTGGATTTTATTTATGACTTTTTTCCTACAAAACTTTGTGCCAATTAATGTATATCTCCTACAGATATGCTACAAGTACCTTTTAACTAACAACAGTTTTAAAACGAAAAACGAAAGATGTCGCAGTACAAATTTTAATAAGTTTTTGTATGGTCATTTATTTATTTCTCTCCTCAGCTTTGATCCAGAAACACACATCCCACATGTAACAGATGATTGTACAGGTTGTACTCTGTGCCTATCTGTGTGCCCCATCATAGACTGCATTTCGTAAGTAACATTTGAAATTTTAGAATGCTTAACCGGAGAAAGAAGCTCTTTTTTCGTTAGCTTGTTTGGCTACAACTGTTGTACCAATTAAGTATTTTAAACATATTGTAATTAAGTAAAAAAGCTATAAGTACCTACCTATTTTTGCGTCGTCATTTTTTTCTATGTTGTCGATATGTGAATAGTGTTAGTATCTACTTCGTAATTATGTGTGATAACTAATAACTGATAACTTAAACTTAGACAACAAATTCTACAAGCGTTTATTGTAAATTGTCAAAAAAATCTATAACATGTCCTTTGTATTTGCCAGCATAGTGTTATGTTAACTTAAAAGCTAGATATCACTCTTAGTTTATAGTAAATGTTTTTAATCTTTAGGTGGACTCTTAAGTATAAAGAGACAGAAAATACATATTAACGATTAATTTATTAAACGTTTACTTTTCACAGAATGGTGCCAAAGAAAATCCCGCACATAATCAAGAGAGGTACCAAGTATCAAGTCCATCCTGTATCTCCGCTCGACGCAGTTTGTCAATAAGAACATAAAAAATGTACAATATAAAAATATATTAGCAAACAATACAAAAATTCTCTTTAAATTCGTTTAAACGCTACCTAATACTCTTTTTTCGATTTCCTTGGCTCTCCTTCCCGCTTTTTCCCAAGAAAACACCCAATTATTGTAAGGATTAACACTTAATGTCAAAGCAGATATAGGTTTTGGGCAGTGGTAATGCCATTTATTGACGACACTTTCCGTAATTACCCCCGCTCTTAGGTCGTAAATCTTTTGACATATAAAGCACTCGAAATTTACAACAATATGTAGTGCATCTGTTTGATATGGTCTAAATTTCAATTCCTTTCTTAATTTTATATTCGTAATAAGTCCCTTCGTTTTATGCTCTAAGTGTTCTTCGTATAGGTTATCATCTTCCAATAGTTTCCTTATGTAGTCACCCATTAATTCAGGAGTGGGATGATCTTCTAATAAAATAGCAGACTTTCTATTCGGTAACCAGTCTCGTATGCTCGGTGAACCGAAATAAATAGGAACCGTACCAATTTTAATTGCGCGCCAAAATTTTTCGGTAACATAATCATCACAAACACCATTTTCCAATGCCAATACAAACTTGTATTTGGCAACAAAGTTCAGGAAGTCATCATCATTGAGGTGTTCAAGATAGTCTCGTTGGAACTGAGAGGGCATTTCTATATTCTGAAGGCATGAGCCATATGAATCTATCTGTATGTGTTTCATTAGTTCTTGAACATATACATCTCTCTCTGATGCTGTTTCACAATCTGTTTGCAAGTACATGATAGGAGCATTGTCAGTATAGCTAGCTTTTTCCTTGGTGGGTACAAAATATTTCGTACTTGTTATATCGTCAATAGAGTCCAAAAATTGCAAAGGGTACGGCACATCACTATATCTACTGAATGTGGAGGAATAATTAAAAATCCTCAATGCCTCTTCATGTGATAATTCCTCCACATTTCTTGGAGATTCTTCATGATACAGCCCCCAAATAACTTTCTGTGGTTGCCTAGGTAATGGAAGGTTGTCAAACTTTATGTTGCTCGCATAAAATAGATATGCATCAATATTTTGTTTCATTGATTTGTGATCACTGAAGATATTACATTTAATATCACCTGGACATACCCGTAGATCTTCTGTTCCTGGGAAACCATCAGTCCACCACATAATTACAGGATAATCATTACCTTTAATTTCCTCTACGTCACCATCATTGTTTTTCAATACCAAATAAACTAGCAATATACTCAACACTAAAATAACCCATATAAATTCGGACAGGGCCAATTTTAAAACCCTTCTCAGCACTTTCAATATATATTTCACAAAAAAATTCATTGTAGTTTATGTTTTATCAACATGTCATCAAGTTTCTACTAAATTTAAATGACTATTTATCAGTCTAACCGCATGTCAACATCCTTTTATTATCAGTTAATAATAGAATTTACAAAATTGTCCATATTACAAAGTCAACCCTCGTTCCGAGTACATATAATATGCATCCATGGTAAAAGCAATAATTAAATCTACATAGAATAATCCATAGATTGCTCCAACAATTTTTCCCACTAAGAAAAGGTTTATAAATGCTACAATCGTGAGTATCAGCTCTATTATAACATAGTAAAACTCCGCCTCATACTGAACTTGGTCAACAACATATAGCACCATAATTTGTAAGGAGATCATGAGAGTTGGCGCGGCGACCAAGCAGTGACATACATCCACAGGCTCCACAATGTGGGGTATTATATTGAGGAGGAGGGCCACTACCTAAAAGTAAGATATACTTGCTTGTAACATTCCATGCAACAATCTTATAGTACTTAAAAGTAAGAGAATAATATAAGTGGAATATTGTTTTAAAATATGTTAAGTATGGAAATACAATAATACGAGTTGTATTGAAAATTAAATTTATTACGTAAATCATATCAAAATATTGAACAACCGCGTTCTTTGACAACATAATACTGATCTATACAAAGTGCTATCAAAAGGTGGCAGTAAAATAAACCGTACAGTGCGCCAGATGGTTCGTTTTGTAGGAGCACTACAACAAATGCGGCAATGTTAAGGGCAATTTGTATAGTCAGATATAATTGTTCGGCAAAGTCGTGCACTTGGTCCACTAAATAAAGCACGATGAACATAACAGATATGATGAGGGTTGGGGCGACAGCCAGGCAGTGCATGATACCAGCATCACTCAAGACAAATGGTATTATCATGAGGATTAAGGATATAACCTAGAAGTAAACACGATACTTACATTTCGTATTTACGGTGGGTGGACATTTATTTAAACGAATTATCATCATGTGTTGATTGTTTAATATATTACGTAGATTAGATCTTATTTGAAAATTTACAAAAAAGAGTTCTCTATGTACAATAAATATTAATTATTAACATATTTATTTACAAAGTGTTATTGATTGTTAATCATTAGAATCAAATTTCAATTTGTCAAAATTCTGAATTCTGATTTCTGAATAATCTGAATGTCAATGTCAAAAAACGACATAAAAAAAGAGAGAAGAAGCATGTTCCGTTTTACGATCTAGGGACAATTTTCAAAATGATCTTTAAAAATAATTAAAACCATTTAAAATTAAAATTTTATTTTGATAGTAATAGGTTCAAGATATTTACAATAAAGGTTTATATCAATTACAATTATGCACAACTAAAAGTACATCCCCTTTCATTCGCAATGAGATAAAGATCCAGTGATAATGCGGTCAAAAGTGCAAAATAAAATATTCCGTATATTAACCATAACCATACTCTTACCAGATTTAATAAAAAGCATTGTATAAATGCTCCAAATGTAAACAGTATTTGAAAAAACAAATACATTTTTTCCATAAAAAGGGGTACTTTTTTTCGGAAATATAATATTATAAATAAAAATGATATGACTAGTGTAGGTCCTGTTGATATGCAGTACATATGACCTTGCGGCTTTGGAATAACCATTGGTAATAATGTTATTACAAGGGATATTACCTATAAAAAATATATTCTGTTGTACAACCACCAAATAAGAATCAGGCGGTAAAGAATTATCAATGATATTTAATTAAAATAAGACGTTTGATACTTACAAATTCCACAAGTTTCATAATAAATATATTATATCTTATTAGTTCACTCCATTTTTTGTCTACAGGTACAGAATCTGGAATTAATAATAAAATTTTATAATAGGAATCCATTCAAAACAAAAAAGTTTAAATTATAAATTTGAACAAAACTAACGTAGTATTTATATAACGTAACATGAACAGAAAAAATACCTGACTCAAAGGGTAATAAACAATTAATGGATATTATTCGATGTAAAAATCATTACATTCTAGCTATTACGGCTCCAAACAATTATTTAAATTATTACCATTTATTATCATATCAGACATTCTGCTTATTGTAGTACAAACACTCTAGTATAATGTCGATTCAGTATATTAAATAAATTGTTGCATTTTTAAAGATTCGCTAGATTTGATAGATTAATGTAATTATAGAAATTGGAAGTAGACGTCGCCTATTACCAAAACAAAAATATCGGATTAGGGTACGCGCAGACAGAGAGCGTTCTGCGTTCTGCGTTCTGCGTTCTGCGTTCCGCGTTCTTAGTAATGTGAAGGATCTATAGCGCCGGCGCACACAGAACGCAGTTAGACCGCGGCGGTCATTCGGAACGCTTGCGTTCTCGCGTTCTCTGTACAGAATTACAAAGAACTCGCGTTCTCGCTATGGCTGGTCCGTCTTCTCCAATTGGTATCTTGTTTTTCTATTTCAGATTTTACATAGTCATGTAACTCATTGAAGCTATTTATTGACATTCGAAAATAAATATAAAATCTCTCTTCATCTTGAAGCAGCTCAGGGATAAGAATACTAAATTCTCCCATATCATCTCGTTTCGTGTTGATAGGGTGTACCCAACATTTTCTACTTTTTTTTGACTCCTCTAGACTCCACAAAAGCAAGGCTTCATCTTCGGAAGATGAACTTTCGAGAGACATGTTTCACGTGCGGAGAGTCGCGAAATAGAACGCAAATATCTTGAACGTGCTCCTGTGTGCGCTAGAACGCAGAACGCAGAACTGACGAACGCAGAACGCAGAACGCGGAACGCAGAACGCTGTATGTCTGCGCGTAGCCTTAACATTCAAAGAGACATTCATGTTTGACGTACAATCATCAAAAAAATAAATTATAATTGGCCGATTTATTTACTATATAAAATTTTTCTTTTCGTACCTTTATAGTTTACAATAAAATAAATTTTATATGTATATTATAGGGGAGGAAAAAAAGCGAGTAATTTATTTTTTTTATTTTTAGGGTACTCGAAGGCCTGTGTCGAAGGCTAATAAAAAAAACCAAGAAATCATTTTTTTTTCTGTGACACATTGAATAGGAAATTGTCAGTGTCATATTTCGACATTATCTGTCAAATTTGAAAGATAGAAGCTATAGAAGGCGTTCAAACTTCAAATATCAAGATACAATATTGGCGTGTACAAAATTAAAGTTTATACTCTGAGAGATAAAACATGCTTTAAATATATTAAGTAGAAATACATCAAAATGGAGGAGGACGATCCAATAGTGCAAGAGGTAAAATCCAATAGTAAAACAGAAATAATCTGTCATACATTAATGAGGTTATGTTGTGGTTTATAAATTATTACATATTTCGCGATTTTTTATATTGTAGATACCAGTTTTTTTATCTCAAGCTCTTGCACAAAATCTCCATATTTACCAGTATCCGGTGAGACCAGCTAATCGGGACTGGAAAGATGTTAAAGTAGTAAATGCATCTATAAAACCAAAAAATAAATTAGTTCGAATGGAGGTCGGTTTGGATGTATATAGTGATAAATATTGCGCTTCTAAAGGAGAGCAAATAGCAGTAAATACAGATGGACTTCAGGTAAGCTTATGTTACAATAATGTATTGTCTCTATAATTTTATTTACTCTGGTAGTAAAACACACTTTCTAACATGATAGCAATAATTTAATTAGGTTGAGTTTCTTATATATGATAGTATTAACATCTGCATTGTTTTAAAATTAAATAAACTGCAATTTCTTATTGTATCAAAAATTACATACACACAATACTATTTTAATTTTTATTCAACACACTGTAAATTATGTCCGTCTTCAGTTTTCAATATGTTCTTTACAGGGATTTATAAAAGAAAAGTCAGCTGAAAAAGCTAGGTATTTTAAAAGTGATGTAATGGATAAAATAGTATATGAAAGTAGTAGTACATGTGTTGACACTAAACACTATGCTGTAGGCTTGCTGCAGGACAAGGAGCTGCATTGTACACCAATACAAGGTAGATTAAAATTTAGTTAATTTATTCATCTCTGATAGAATTGACCGCCTCCTTGGTACTGTGGTTGACGCATGAGTGTAGAACTGAGGGGGTCCTGGGTTCAATTCCCAGTGGAGACAAAGAAAAAAAATGTCTCTGTCTGGCAGGACACCGAAGGCTGATCACCTACTTGTCCCTAAAGAAAATCGACCAGTGAAACAGATGTATGGCTAATGCATCTGCCCCTTACCCCACTAGGGGACACTTTTCTGATAGAATTGATAAATTGTTTTTCTATAATACCTATGACCCAAATTTAATTCTTTAACTTAAGCCACTCAAAGAATGTTATAAGAACTTCTTGTGTTTACTTAAATACAACCACATTTTATGCCAATATAGTTCTTGTTTTTATATTATTAGTGGGATTTACATTCAATGGGTCTTATTGTTTATTATTTTTTTTAGAGAATAAACATGCTAATTATCTTTTAACACAATTATTTTTGAATCATGCTTATTTGGTTTAGGTATTGTTCAACTTAGGCCGTCATATTCATATTGTGATAAACAAGATAAACGGAAACAAGAGAAGAAAGAATTAGATGTATCTGACGATGAAGAAAAGGAACCTGAACCACAGCAGGTAATAAACGACAGAATTTTTTACAAAAATTTATTTAATGTCCTATTAGTTGAATAATTAATTGATTGGTTTGATTTAACTTTTTCTATTCTAGGCATTTGTTAGATTAAAAATAAATTGAGTTTAAATTTTATTCCAGTATTAAAACAATTATATAAATAAAATATTTTTAACCATTTTCAGGTGACAGTGAAGTTTGCAAGAGTAGAAACGGAAGTAGCCAAAAAGGCGCGAGAGAAATCCTTCCACACAATCAGTCAGAAAGTTGCGGAGGAGCCTTGGTATGATGCTTTGTGGAAAGGTGCTCAGAGTGATACTGCTGAGGTAAGAGTACCTACAATTTATTTATTTACTCTTTATTGTACAGCAGTCTGAAATTTATGTGTAAAACTAGCTGTGTCGCGCGGTTGCACTCGCGGACGAAACCGCGCAAAAAATCAAGTTTCTGCATGTGTTATCCTTATGCATGTGTTAGCCTTCATCAAAGTTTCATCCAAATCCATTGAATAGTTTTTACGTGAAAGAGTAACAAAAATCCATACATCTATCTAGAATTAGATGTATGGATTTTTGTTACTTTACTTTGGATAGATATCCATAAGATAAGACATACTTTGCGTTTATAAAATTAAAATGAAACACATAAATCATATCATTTCCGTAAAAAGCTTGTAATATATATTTTTTTTATTTCTCATAAAAATATATCATATTTTAGCTCGAAAGGCTGAAACTATTTAGTTCTACAACGTCAGATGGTTCGGCGCTGACGTTAAGTGCGCGGGATTATATTCGAGAGTTGGTCCCTAAAGCGGTGGAGGACATTGAAGATGTTCCCGAGAAGAAACTGTCGTTACAAGATCAGATTAAGGAGATACTTATTGATGGTATGCTTTTTGATAAGATTTGTTTTGAGTTTTTTTTTAACATTTGAAGGATGGAAAAACATTTTTTGTTGAAATTTGTGATCATGTTAGGCATAACTTTGTAATGAGGTTGGTATTATCTATACTAATATAATAAAGAGCAAACCTTTGCATTTTTGTATGTTTGTATTGAATAGGCTCAAAAACTGCTGGACCAATTTCAAAATTTCTTTTACCATTACTTAGACGGATTCTTCCGAATCCGTATAGGCTATAATATTTTATCCCGGAAAACGTAAATATGTACCACGGGCGAAGTCGCGGACGAACTGCCTATTGCAGTTCGTCCGCTCCGTCTTTTGTGATTTTTTTAATTTTGTACTTATTAGATTTGAATTCAATGTATATTCCAAACATTGCAGCCAAGTTGATGACGTTCGCGGAGCTGCGCAGCGCGCTGAGCGGGAGCGGCGCGAGCGAAGCGGCGCTGCTGACCGCACTGGGCGCCGCCGCGTGCTGCGTGCGCGGGCTGTGGGCCGCGCGCAGCGCCGACGTGTTCCCGCGCGCCGCGCCCGCGCCGCCGCGCCTGCTGTGCGCCGCGCGCGACCACGTGGTGAGCGAGCCCTCCCTCTAGCTAATGCATATCAGTGATATAAGCATTTATGTAATTTTTACAAATATTAACATATAATTTGTTTACAGTTATATCTCTTCACGCATCACGCCTACGTTGACCGGAGAAAAATCACCGCCGCCGTCCGCTTGCCGCCAGACGAAGTGCTGGCAATTCTGCAATCCGTCGCAAAACTAAACCCCAATACTGGTTGGGAACTGATCCTACCACCAGATGTCGCTTTCGAAGCGAAATACCCCGAAATAGTGCAACGACAAAACCTCTACTGGGAAGCGAGACAGCGACAGTTCAACGAAATGCTAATGGGCGAATGTGTTCCAAAACGACAAAGGAAGAAATCTCAAAGGGATTCAATAAGTTCGGACACAATGCTCAGCCCGAAACCGAGGTGTAATAGTGTTAGTGAAGAGGAAAGTGATAGGAAACGACATAAAAATAAATCTAGTACAGGGATCGGTAAACGGACTAGAAATGTGAGCGGGGGGCAGGATACGTGACTCTAATGTTAAGTAGGTTATCAATTTATGTGAAATTTCGCTGTGTGGTTCAAAATCACGAGGAAATCAAACAAAAGTGAAATTTAGAAATTATAAATTGGTGTTGAAGTATTGAAGTGAAATGGAATGCATAATTTTATATTAAATTTGAATGGACTCATAGTTTATCCTATCCGTTGAATATTCTTGTTATCTTCCCAGTGGCGAAATTACGTTAATATTTATAAGTGAAAATGTGATTTCTGTACTGTATATACTGTCTGTTTTTATTGTGTATGCATGTCCGGTAACTGGATATTGTTATTTTATACGAATAAACCATTAAGAATTATAATACGTTTTTATTTTTTACTTATCCAATACAAATCTTTTCTAACATCATGCATGAATATACTCCTTCGGTTTCGTAGACCTAATTTTTGGGTCTCAATATTGAAACAATTTTTACTTAAATTATACGCTTTTGATGTAGACATGCTTACACAGTATTTGCGATATTCATTGATAGTTTAAAAATTAAATGGGTACAAGGTACAGACTTTAGAATTTTAGATAGAGTTTCGGGTACTATAAACCTACTTTTCTCACAACTTTTCTTCATCAAGGAGATGATTAAAAATTAGCAAACTAAAATCCATATCTATCAACAGTAATTAATCAATGAAGGTTGAAAAGGAGTAAATGAAATACAATTTTAAAACAATTTATTTATTCTAACACATAAAGCTCTAGTGCGAAACAACAATTAATTTGTGTTAATAATTAATATTATTATTAAAATAGGTACATAGGTACTTATAGGATACCTACTAACATTGTTATTTGTGTTCTGACAGACATTAAAATAACATTTTATATAAAAAAATACATACTTATATTAAAGCTATTTTGGCGAATAGCAATAATCTTGAATCTTGGTATATTTTGCCAAATACTACGTTGCTCGTACATAAGTAATTATTGCATTTTTAATTCATAACAAATAAGTAAAAAAAATTATATGGGTCGCAAATACTTTCGCCAAAAAAACGTTCATAATGCATATAATAATATGTAGGTATAAGATTATTCATAAGTGAGATTTTGTATTTGTGCTAACTATTAAAGTAATTAGTTACTTCGGTTATTTTATATAACCTTTATCATTCACGAATCTTCATATTGTGTGCACATTTATAGCCCAGTAAAAATGATGGTTCATTATTACTACAATATTTTTTAAAATCAAAATTACAGTTATTAGGTAAAAATAAATCATAAAGACCACAATATAGGTAGGTAAATCTGTAACATTCTACTGAAAAAATATACCTATTATCTATGTTAATCTAGATTAATAACAACAAATAGTGAAATAATCTTTTCAATCGGTCCTGTCTTATAATCTACTAAAATAAAAAATAAAAGTAACCAAATAAAATATTTACAAACTTACTCGATCTGCACTAAGAAATTAAAACTTGATAAGTAGTGAAGATCAAAATAAAATAAAAAATACAAAAAGGTCCATCGTATAATAAAACAAATTAACACGATTAAGTACATGTGGATTAAAAATATAAAAATAATAAAATAGATAGATATGTACTTAGGTACTTAATTCTAAAAAATAAAAAAAAATCAAAATCTGTCCATAGAACTAATTAACTACATTTGGTATATAGAACAATCACATTAACAAGTAACATTCAGATAATAATTTTAAAGTATACTGATAAAAAATACTAATGAATTATATTTATATTAATTATATTTGCACAGTGCCGTATTTTAAGCGGGGCCGGGCCTCTATTTAAACTATTTAAAGGCAACAATAGCTGTCTAACTTTAATCATAGATAAAGCTTAGTTGATTTGTAATACATATAAATTTTTAATATAAATAAACCCCTGTCTTAGGTGGTAGATATTTGTAACAAGATATTTTTATTAGGTAATAAAACCTTAAACCTTAAGTAGTATTTTGAACATGATGTTTTACATAAATAAATTAATACAATAGCCGGTAACAAAAAGCCATGATAGCGACAAAAACTCCAACGAAGCCGTTTATTTTTCCCGCGCTATTACAGAAGTTTAATTCGCAGTTATCAGCTACCAAGCCAAGACGTGTTTTAACTAAACTCCAGTCGCACAGACCAACATTACAACCTTCTATGTATAGAGGGCGCTCATTCGTCAAGAATAACACTTGATACGGCTCTCTGATTTTCAAATTGTTGTTCGGGATGCATCTGGAAAAGCATATACAATTTTCTTAATACATACATTACATATTATTTTTTGTCAATAATGATGCAAATAAGTTAAAAGCATTCAATGGTCAAGTTCTATACGTATTTGATTATCTAGGTAAATAAAGTTACTTTAAATACTGTTATATAAGTTTCTTGCAAGTCAAAATAGTAGAAATTTATTAATGAATAAATTCACTTTCAAAATTTGTTAAAAATAATTAAACTTTTTAATTTATCCATTTTTATCTCTATTTTCCATGATAATGTTTTAAGCTATTGCATAGCTTCTATCGCGGGCCTTGAGCGCGGGGACCGAATCCAGAAATTCCGTAACGAAAAAACCTCACGCTCCCCACTCCGACGGGCACGGAGGTGTGGCTTGAAGGCATAGCATGCAATAGCTTTACCGCGGCAGTCCCCGAGTGCCACACGTCTTTTTTTTCTATTAAACAATAGGTACTTACTTATACAACACAGCCGCTATATTAGCATTGAAAGGCGACATGATAGACGTGCCCCATTTGCGATCCCTCGCAGTCTGTGTATGGTAGTTGTCACCGGTTATGGGAGCTGTGTCTCTATAGCCACCTAGAGCTGATAGAGTGAAGAGTATCATCTCCGCTTCCGTGAAGTGGATCGTGGCTTTTGGCTGTTGGGGTGTTTCTGGAATATTAAATTAATAAATAAAAAAAATTGGTTGTTTGTAAAGTAGGTTTACGATCGAGATGTTTACGTGATAACATAATGCAGTGGCAGCGCTCGAGATGAGACGGGAGATCGGTCCGTCTCTCTCTCGTTATACCTGCGATCGCGCTCGTGAGGTTTTGGTGTGACACAAGTTTCTGAACATGTCACCCGACTAAAACAATTTTAAAAACGTTATTACGTCAAAATGGAGTTCATATTTTATTAACTATAAAGGAAGTTTTACTCATGTGAAGAAACATAGAAAATACAATTTTTTATCATGCAGCTCTAACATGTTTTTAATCGTTTACTCTTTTACGATTGTTGCGATCACAGTAAATTCTGCTTTTGTAGACCATTAAAAAAAATTAAAAGCGTTAAAACAGTTCTCAATAACAAACGAGATACTCTGCAACGATTAACGGATGGAGTCATTGAGCAATAAACAAGATTTTTTTACATTGTAATTATTTGACTGCTTAAAATTTTTTACCGTGGTCCAAGTGGATTTTAAAGAAATCCATCATATCCTTAACCGCTGTGCAACCAAGTTTTTGGTTCATCGGTGTTCCGTAGCCGTATTTATAGTATGTTTCTAAATCTTCCGCGTATTCCAAACGCATCAAGTCTTCTTTTGTGAAAACCTAAAACATAATAAAAAAGTTTCTTCGTTGTTGCGCATGAATGAATTGAAACTCGGACTTATTTACACTTAATAGATTTTCCTTAAAGATTTACTAAAGCAATCTTATTTTTTTTTTAATTTTTAATATTAGGTACAATAAAACTTACAGCACACCACGGCGAGATCTGAACATTATCCCAAGCCTTGTTGTATCGGCACATCTCGTACATGCTCAGAATAGTTTCATAATTGATATCGTAACTGAAGCCAAGGCGGAGAGAAATATTTGTTATCATCTGATAAACAAAGAAATAAATATCAATTATTGTAGTTTTTTTTAATGAATACTCTATATTATCTATAAATTACCATACATGATACGGTATAGAATTATTTACCTCTTTGAACTCCTGTTTAGATGAAAAAGTCTTGAGCTGCGTCAGTGTGTCGTTGTTTTCTTCTACATCTCTCGTCCAAGCTGGGCAGAATTTATAAGGCTGGAAAGATAATAAATAATAAAACTATATTTGTATAGCATGCTATATTTACCCCGATTATTTTGGGGCCCCGTAATGAGTATCACTAGCATTTATTGAGGAAGCGATCTTAAATTATTTCTGCTCACGGTTGTACCTAGTTTTATAGTTACTATTTGTTTCCTTTCACTTATTATTATTTACCATCCTAAGGTCGTTAGCATAATTTATTATTGAATAATGTGTTGTATAATTTTAAATGCTTGTTTTGGTGCGAAAATATGTCTCAAATATTAAGAAGACATTTTGAATAAATTTTACATCGTATAGAGTTATAATATTTACAATTTATAGTAGTTTAACTATATATTTTACCCTCAATAATTTCTCATCGCTCTCTTTGGGAACATCCATGCTTTCAGCTTGGTCTCTGAAGAGTCCTTCAGTGAATGCTCTGAAGGTAGTGCTGGAACGTTGGTCGTTCACATATTTGAACTGGAAATACATATGAAAATCAATTTTGCTTGTTCATTCAATAAATGTAATTTTTTCTTATAGGTTTTTGTGTTTTATTCTTGTTTGCGATTGAAGAAGGCTGCGTGGTTAAGTTTTCAGAATAACACAATATTATTATGACACGTTAGAGCTATGAATATTGAGCTTTAACATTAACAAATATGACAATAGGATAGTTGGATATTTGTTATCCAATCACTAAAAATGTAGGTATAACATGGAGTCTTAATATTTATATCAATCACGATTTAGATAGATATTTATATTGCAACTTCCTGTGGTTACTTCACGATTAGAGAAATACTTACCAAATAATCGTACTTATTATCTGTCAACAGTCCGGGGAACTTGGAGCGCCAGGCCTGCGCCAGCTGCTGTGTTGATATATAGCCATCCGTGGTCAGGTCACCCGCAAACGTCATGTTCTGTCGAGGATTCCATTCCCATCGCTCTAGGAGGTTCACGTCTGATGGGCACATGCGTTGCTATGGAAGTAAAAAAAATATGATACAGAAAAAAAATCGCACTCCTTGTTTCGTTATTATTTGAAACCGTTAGGATCCGCTTCGTATTGGAAAAGGAGTATTTTATAAAAAGCTTACAAACTAATTCAGGCTAATCCATATACACTGTACAAGTCTATATTATGTACTAAGATTATTTTATTTATTTTAAACACTTTATTGTGATACCAACATAACATGAGTAGGTACAATAAAACATAAACTAGTACAAACAACACAGAAGGCGGCCTTATTACTAACAAGTAATCTCTTCCAGGCAACCAACAGATTGTGGAAACAATATTACTACAGCGGAGGTAGGTAAAAAGTTAAACTTAAATATAATTATCTACCAAACTGATCTTGAAAATACTTTTATTATTAAAAGCTTCACCTTAACATAGTTACATCTTATCTTAATACTATTATAAAGGCGAAAGTTTGTATGGATGTATGGATGTATGGATGTTTGTTACTCTTTCACGTAAAAACTACTGAACCGATTACAATGAAATTTAGCACACATGTAGAGGGTAACTTGGATTAACACATAGGATAGTATTTATCCCGGAAATCCTACGGGAACGGGAACTATGCGGGTTTTCCTTTGAAAACGCGGGCGAAGCCGCGGGCGGAAATCTAGTAGGCTATATTTTTTGACCTCGAATTTAAAGCCCTAAATAAAAACACCTTGGACACATAAGGGTGATAAACTGATTATAGTCGAGCCAATTTAATAGGCAACATTTGACGTCTATCAATTTTATCTTCGAAGGGAGGTAATTTAGGAGGTAATTAAGGGATTAATCGATACGGATTTGAAACATTTGTCAATCGAATTTATTAATTTATGATGATTTTTATTCACAAGTAATCAATGCATTCGATTCTAGATGTCAGATTTCGATTTTTAGAGTAACGTCCCTGATATTTAAAAAGAAAAAAGGTTTATTGACACAAAATTGTAGCGACGTCAGTTCTTCAATTCAGAAATTGTTTATTATGTTTAGTATGGTTTATCAGTAAAATGAAATCTTAAAATTACTTGTATCGGTCATTATTATTATAAATATGTAATCGTAATTGAAAAAAGTTATGCAAATGTGCAGTTTTATCAAAACGAAATATCATGTTATTCTATGTCGTCGTTACTAGGTTACGTTGTTGAATTTTGTTGAACTGTCAAATGTTGCCTATTAAAATGGCTCTACTATAATAATCTACAGCTAATGTTGTTGTTAAGCTAATCAAGCGAACTGTGTATCTCTTTATATGTTACGTTTCATTGACTTGGCGTTAATTTGAGTTACATCATACGTTCACCGCAAGGCTTCGATTGGGTTTCATGTCTTTAAGTATCAATATATTAACACGCAGTGGGTCGTCTTCTACCAACGTTATAGTACATATATTCTTTAGTAGAGCAATGAAATATTTATCGTTCGTTTCGTATTTCAGTGGTTTTGTCGATGTGTTTGTTTATATGCGCTGAAAAAACAGCAAAAAAGAAAATCCGTCCAGGGCCTCAAAATTTTAAGACCCTCCCTGGCAATGGCAAAGATTTTATAAGGACTCATATTTTCAATGTCGACAACCAAATCTATGTTAAATTTATCAACTTACATTAGTATTTCTGAAGTTCCCGTTCCTATAATTAGAGAGGATATTCGCCTTGAAGTCACTGAGTCTCTGCAATTCGGAGATTTCGTCAGATTCAGGGTTGTGAGAGCCGTGGCGGTTGAGCAACCAAATTGCTATTGGTTGACATCCTGCAAATAAGAATAGAAGAATTTTAGCAGGGGTAGAGACAGCAACATTGACAAATTTGGATACGGGATCAAAATATTTTCATGAAATGTACAAAGATGAAAATCGAGACACCTATAATCGATTTCTTTTCTAACCCTATATTTAAATTATTGTATTATAATTTTTTACTCTACGATACACAATAAGACAGAAGTAAGTAGTTAAAAGAATTAAAATTAAAATATAATATAAACGGATTAAAGCATCTAGGTATATAGTACCTACCTATTTAGGTATGCAATACTAAGAAAGAGTAGTTGGGATTCGTACTTTCTGCCTACTAATACATTGTGTCGATTTGACGCTTTCAATCAAAAGATTATCAACCCTTTCGAATCTTAAAAGTCGTTTCAGTAAACCTTCAAATTTACATTCACGTCATTGGATATTATCAAATCCTGTATTGACCTCGCACAGCTGAATAATGTTTCTAAGTTGCATTAACTTGTAGCCTAAGCATACATTATAGTTCTATCGCCCTGGCAATTTTCCAAATGCTAATGTGAAAAATAAATGCACTGCCTTACATATGACTCATTTGACCTTTAAGAAAATACAAATTTCACGCTAAATATTGAAGGAAATTATTATGAAAAAAATAAGCGAAGAAACATTTTAATTGCTGGAAGCACACAACAATGCATTTACCGTTTAAAAACAATGTTATTTTCATGGGACCTTTGTACGGTGATTTTCCGCTTCAATCGTTATATCTTGAACTTGACTTTCAGACATGCAACTTAGATTAAACTTTATGTAATTTATTTCAATATTGTATTGTTCATTCTGTGGAAGTTCATGGGCATATAAATATTAAATGGGTATATAGGCTTCGCTTAAACTTTCCACTTGTAGACTGTAGTCACCTGATTTCTATAATTATTAAATATATTTCAATGGCATTTTGAATATATAAATCTAAAATTAGAAATTAAAATACGAAAAATACTTCAAGCATTAAAAAGAAATGAATTTTATATTGCTTGCTGAAGAATATGAAATGATGCCCGTCGTGGTAGGGCGGAAAAGAATTAAGCTGTGCGACTTTAGTAGGATTTTAGACTTAAGTGCAGTATCAGTGAACACATAGATTAAACTTAAATCTTGGCCATCTAATTTCAACTCTTTAGATGACATTTCGTTATTTTATACATTGCCAAATTAAACACATAATTCATCGGATAACAATCAGCTTACTATCCTCACAATGCGTTAATAATCAGTATAAAAGGTATGAACTAACCTCAATCCTCAAACCAAACAGTGAGTTATAGTAAATTAGCAAATTGAAGCTAATTAGGGCGAAATAATTCGCTTACGCCATAAATAAGAACATCAGTGACCTCATGAGTCAGCCGACCTTGTTCAGATCATTTGTCAAGAACCACATCAAGAACATTAATTATGTTACGGATGCACACCCGTGTTTGCAACACCTGAATGTTCTAGAAATTATTGACTAGGATTGTATGTTTAAATATAATTTATTTAGCAAAACAAACTAGTTACTTACAGATTACTAAATAGTTTAATTATTGACTAGGACTGTATGTTTATACTTTAAATGTAATTAATTTAGTAAAATTCACCAGAGATTATTTCATTATTAAATACCTAGTTAGTTATGGTACGTTATGGTGTAACGTCGCAGGATTGACTTCGGTTTGTAGAAAATAAATGTGTAACTTAATAAAATATTTTTTATGTCATTGCTCTTCTTATTCAAACGGAATATATCTATATAAAGTGGGAAGAAATTTTAAATATCGTCCACTGAAAATGCAATTTATTTAATAGGCATATTTGAGCGGACTACAAACGACTCTATGTGCGACTCTACTAAACATTGTTCTAATTTAGTTTGTGTTAAATGAAATATTTGATCGTTATGTAGCTATTCAAGCTGAAGAAATATCACATACATTTTAAAGAGAAAGACAATGGTATCATGACAATCTCAACTTCTTCATACACTACATTTTCATAGAATCCTCATGACTTCAAATATTTGCTCAATAGGTATGTACATATTTTATTAGTCTCAATTTGTACATGTGATGATGTGACATCTCACACATCATTTTGCGTACCTTATAAGTTTAAATGTGTGCAGATTTTATGAATAAAATAAACCCTATACCTATTCTGCTATCAATACTAGTTTTTCATCACAGTTGTTTCTCTTTATCATGTTACCTTGTGTTTCCAAGAACAATTATTCGGAGATGCTATTGTTTATCATAAAGTTGTTTAATACCACGTACATTTAGGAAAATGGCTACCTTGAGTCCGACTATACGGAGACGCTATAAAAGTTTTGTTTATCATTAACCGTCTTTAATGAAAGGAGCTTCTAAATTCGTTCTAGAATCTACTGCAAATATATTTATATTATTGTTAATGCCTATGGACTAGACTATTTTCTCATCGGCAATATCATATACAAGACGTCGTTTTATGGAAAGCAAAAAGGTAAATGTTGACCCTCAGCCACTTCCTCTGAAAGAATTTTGTAAACTGGACCAGTAGTTGCTGAGATATTACCTATATACATAGTATAAAGCTTTAAAGTTTCTAATGAAATACACGAATTTGTGCCATTTTTCTCGACCCGATTTTTACTTCCTTTGCTTACATTAAAAACTAGCAAAGCCATTGCATTAAATTTGTTTAAAAGACACCAAATAAATAAATGCTGATTAAATAAGTTTCACAAACATGTCCGTGTCCACACGTCTATTATAATGAGATTAAATAAACACAAAGAGGGTGGGCGGCCATGTGTGCTCCAGAATATAGGTCAGCCTTATTGGGACCTATTGCTAATGCATTTTAACCGTCTACCCTTAATGAAAGTGCTATTCCAGCTGAGCTGTCGCCTGTGATTACTGGAATCTCTTTGTCTTTGATGTTGCATTTGGACTTTGCAAGGGAAGATTTTAATAATGTGTTTTTTGTATTGAAGGGAGGTGGTGTTGAGAATGTTACATGATTCAGTTTCATTTATCATTTAATTTTCACTTTTGATTAGTTAGGTACCTACTTCCCCTACTTAATAAAGCTTATTTACTTCATATATTTATGTATGTGTATATGTGTTGTAAATACGGCGATATAAAGAAAAAAAATCTGTAATGCCATTTTATCATCACTACATAGTATAAAACAAAGTCGCTTTCCCTGTCCCTATGTCCCTATGTCCCTATGTCCCTTTGTACGCTTAAATCTTTGAAACTACGCAACGGATTTTGATGCGGTTTTTTTTAATAGATAGAGTGATTCAAGAGGAAGGTTTATATGTATAATAACACCCATTAAATAGTGGAGAAATACTGTTATTTTTGAGGTTTCTAATGTGATGTCGTAAAAATTACATTTTTTCCGCTTAAATTGCAAACGCAGGCTGAACCCTACGCGTTTTATCAAAATAATGTACTAAGTATTATACACATTGAAAATGTCTACAGAAAAGTCCGCGATGGTATATGTCTATCTCTTATGGATAACCCACAATAACTTTTTTTTGTCATTTACTTTTTACGACAAATAATGGCTAATTTTCGATGCGATTTTAACCAATACAGCATTAATCCTTAACCAATTAAATACCTTGAATACATTGTTCATTTAATATAGATCTATATGGCCCTTTACACCGTATGATTTAAGTGAATATTTTCGAAGATATTACAGATTTAAAAATTGCGGGACGTAGCGTTTGCAGCGCTACAGGCCGGCCGCCCGGCTATCTATTTTATACCCGTGCGAAGCCGGAGCGGGTGACGCTATCTATGTTTTTATATACAACGTTCACAGTTTTTCTGTAGTGTATTTAGTATCAGCATTGCACCCGTGCGAAGCCGGGGCGGGTCGCTAGTAAGGTATAAACCAGAATGAGATTCTTAAGTAGGTTTGTAAAAGTGACTTGTAATAATCTAGGTGAATCTACTAGTCACTAGATGAAATCATAATGTCGTAATCAAATGCTAAATATTTACCATGCCTCATTTAGTTGAATCATGAACTAGAAGTCAGTTAAAACTAATGTGTATATCCTACAATATAGAACAACACTCCGTATTTAAAGCAGTTCTTATATAATATGGTAGAGTTACCACGTTGTTTTATCCGCACTGCTCCGCTCCCGTTGATCTTAGCGTCATGATATAAATTATAAATCTTCCTCGATAAACGGGCTCTAACACCTAATATTTTTCAAGTCGGACCAGTAGTTCCTCAGATTGGCACGTTCAAATAAACAAACAAACTTTTCAGATTTGTATTTGATAAAATCAAATATTAAACTATGCGATGTAGTATAAAGATCCCAAGGCACAGTGGTTTCATATGCACAGAATTGAACACGTCAAGCCCTTAAAAGTTATCGAGGTCTCAGAGGATTTTATAGTTAACTAGCGACCCGCCCCGGCTTCGCACGGGTGCAATGCTGATACAAAATACACTACAGAAAAACTGTGAACGTTGTATACCTATATATAAAATTAAAAACATAGCGGCCCGCTCGACTCGCCCGATAGCCGGGCGGCCGGCCGGTACCGCCACAAACGCTACGTCCCGCAATTTTTAAATCTGTAATATCTTCGAAAATATTCACTTAAATCATACGGTGTAAAGGGCCATATAGATCTATATTAAATGAACAATGTATTCAAGGTATTTAATTGGTTAAGGATTAATGCTGTATTAGTTAAAATCGCATCGAAAATTAGCCATTATTTGTCGTAAAAAGTAAATGACAAAAAAAAGTTATTGTGGGTTATCCATAAGAGATAGACATATACCATCGCGGACTTTTCTGTAGACCTTTTCAATGTGTATAATACTTAGTACATTATTTTGATAAAACTCGTAGGGTTCAGCCTGCGTTTGCAATGTAAGCGGAAAAAATGTAATTTTTTACGACATCACATTAGAAACCTCAAAAATAACAGTACTTCTCCACTATTTAATGGATGTTATTATACATATAAACCTTCCTCTTGAATCACTCTATCTATTAAAAAAAACCGCATCAAAATCCGTTGCGTAGTTTCAAAGATTTAAGCGTACAAAGGGACATAGGGACATAGGGACATAGGGACAGGGAAAGCGACTTTGTTTTATACTATGTAGTGATATCGATAGCAACTTTGTCAATTCGCTATTGTATTTTGATCAGCTTATACTCGCACAATGCCATCGTGTAGGTTATGTATTATAGCGATAATTCTATTGTTTCATTCGTTAAATTGTGTTTGCAACACTTCCAATTAAAGAAATGGCATATCCGTGTTGGAAATATATATGTAATTGTATTTGTATTTTGTACGTCACTATAGGTAATTATTTAGACTTTTTTCTAAGTAAAAAGAAAATTAGTTATCAAACAACATCTGTACTTTTTATAATACATTTGTTCTTTTAAATACGTCACTATTGCCTAGGCTTATTTCTAAGTAAGAAGAAAATTAGTTAACATCTGTACTTTTTATAATACATGTTCTTTTAAATGGTGAATAATGAATTGCCTGAACTATATTCATTCCAGCTCTATCGGTTACAAATAATATAATATACTAACGGTCCGCCCCGGCTTCGCCCGTGGTACATATTTCGCAATAAAAGGTAGCCTATGTTCTTTCTCAGGGTCTAAAGATTATCTGTGCCAAATTTCATCAAAATCGGTCCAGTAGTTTATGAGCCTATTCATTGAAATCAAACAAACAAACAAAGTTTTCCTCTTTACATTTCGCAATAAAAGGTAGCCTATGTTCTTTCTCAGGGTCTAAAGATTATCTGTGCCAAATTTCATCAAAATCGGTCCAGTAGTTTATGAGCCTATTCATTGCAATCAAACAAACAAACAAACAAAGTTTTCCTCTTTATAATATTAGTGTAGATACAGTACATTTAAATAAATTTCATACATACCTATATCAATTACTACATAACGAATGGTATACCTATCTATCTTCTTAACCAGTGGTTCGGACTACCAAGTTAAATCGCAGCCAATGAAGAAAATGCAGACATAGATTTCATAATGTGTGTCACAAGTCACAACTCACACGTTACATATATAGAAAGTGTTCGTTTTTCATCAAATAATTGTGTAATGAGACTAAATTATTTATCTCTGTGTGAGTATGTACATTTGGTTCATGTACAGGAGTTATAAATAAGAGATTAAATTTATTTTGGGGCTATTTAGTAACTTAATAAAAACACTTCGAATGGTAACTAATGATCAATACTGTTTTTAAATTCGAGTTGAAGTTTAAAAATATTAATTTCAATTGGACAAAACATGGACAAAACGCATCGAATACAAAATATAAAATCTCAAGAAATTAAGTGGATAGAGACGATATAGTATTAAATATAGAGACACAAAAGATAAAGCTGAAATATAAGTGGGTACTAAATAAGAAAATAATAATTTCATATTAAAAAGAATAACTAATAAAATAAAAAGAATAACTATATAATTTCTTCCAATAGAACGAAAGACACGCTATTAAATAATATAACCATGACCGTAACTCACGATATTAGAAAAATGCCTATCAAAACGTGTCCCGTATGCCAAACAAAACGTGTTTGAAATAAAGATGACACGTCACATATCCGGCCTCTTGGTGTCTGGTGGCTACGTTACTGCTTCCATGAATTAGTTATATTTGAAACTTGATAGTGATAGTGGGAGTTCATTGATAACTAACCGCTTTACCGCTCGCTCGGATTAGCGAAAAGAGTCGTCCTAATTTCTAAGCGTTAACCTGATACAAGATGTAGACAGTAGAACTATTAATGTATGTAGGTATAATCATATTATTTATTATTATTCTTCGAAGCCTTAAACCAACTGTAATGTTACATAACGTTAATTTTGATCTTATTATTTAAATTTAACATTTATTTTGCCATTACTGGATGCTTGTCCAAAACTGGTGCCGTTACGTTAGTTACCTATACAACTCCTAAGTAAGTCTAACATATTTCAGTCGTGCGATCATAGGAAAACATTTTCCCGGAGGATTAGTCGTTTTCCTACCATAATAAAAATAAATAAAAATAAAATAAAAATCATTTATTTGGAATCGGTACATAAATACAAAACAATCTAGACACGACGATCGGCTCAACTAGGAATATAGGTATATTCCAGCACAGGTGTGCTAGAGACGAATAAATGATAACTTGATCATTCACATTATGCTTAACCCTTAAAGCTTTTCTGTCACTTTTTTAGTACATGTACTTATTGCCGTGTAAATCTTGAACATTCCAAAAAATCTAGAAAATTGACTACGTTGGAGAAAGTACGATAACAATCCTTTATTTTTCTCCTACATGCCAATTATAGAGAACATTTGATTCGTGTGCTAGGTGACTGTTGAATTTAAGGATTCCTGGAATTAGTGATGGTTTGTGTTTCTGGTCAATAATAGCTTTAATGAAATAGTTTCCATGTTTGATTTCTATTGATTTAACTTTCAGGTGAGATAAACTGTTGTTTTTGCTCTAAAGATTATGAAATATTCAAATAATTATATGACAAAATATTCGAAATATAGCTGGTCCGTTTTTTGGGACAGTGCCGTAGATACAGGTAACTAAGAACCCATTGGCATGTCCCAAGAAACGGACGTTGCCATGATTCCTATTTTAATAAAATATCGCTTTTATGGGATTTTCTTGCATATGAGTTGCAGTGAATTATACATAGAATTATTTTTAATTAAGTTCAAAATGACGAATATAATCTAAGATCAGTTAAATCTGTTGGGTCTACAATAGAACCGGGAGTTCCTCGACCTCCACATGCATTTCGTCTAAATGTCCTAATCATCGGCCAAATATCAATTCACATTTTAGAAAAACCATTATTATTTGTATTAAATTAAACCAAAGGTTGCTTGACACGAAATAATAAATGTTATTTAATATTCTACACAACTAAATAGTGTGATTGAGCTCGAGAGGGCTCAATTATCATTTGTTTAAAATTGAAGAATTTTTTGTTATAATAGATAGTGAAAATACTGTGTTACAATAAAACAATAAAATGCTACTTGAAATTGTTTTCAATTGTGTTATATTAAGTGAATTTTATTTTTTTTCACTCTTATTTTATAAGCTGTATGACAGCGTTGTCCGTTTTTTGAGACAGCATTGAAGACGGGGTTCTTGGCAAAGGCCGTTTTAACGGACATCCTGAAAAACCTACTTACAGAAAATTTGTTTTATTTTTTTCTCTACTATAGTATTTTTTAATCAATAACTATCACTAAAACCAATTCAGGTCATATCTGGGTAGTGGGTACATTATTTCAGGGCTTGCCGTGTTAAGGGTTAAAGAGATAAATACCAATAAATTACGTCACTTGTTGCGAATACCAATAAAAACCGGATACAAAATCTTAAGTTACTGTTCATAAATTGTAACATTTTCCCAAATTAATAATTTGCCCGGAAGCTTATTCATGTGCTGTTATTTTTACTGCGTTGTTATAAATTTTGGAGCTGGTCCAGATTAATAATCAATTAAACCTTTCCGTCATAACTCATACTATGGTGTGAACAGTGGAAATAAACGTTATGAATTTGCGTAGGTATTGAACCTACAGAGCCATGTCGTGGGTATTTAATTTTCTCGTCTCTTTATATACTGATATTCTCGCTTAAAAGAAAAAGTAAAGAGCCTAAAAATCATCCTACTCATATATTATGACCATTCTCCTAACGAACTTCGGCTACGGCAGCAATCTTTATAAGAGATTACAGAGGATATGGGTAAAAGCATCTGTTTAAATGACTTCTTTACCTGACCATCCTGTGCCCTAACCGAAACTTTATCCATACAATAATCTAACTCAGGACAGGTCCGTTGTTGATGAACGATAAAATAGCGATAAAAAACTTGTAGCATTACGCTTCTATTACAAACTTGTACCTGATTACATCACCGAAACCATAATACCACTGACACGTTTTACGCCTTTTATTTATGTCCCGTGTAGTTAACGAACATCTACAATTAGATAGAACGGCATAGTTAAGAAATATGCAGATAGATTACTGCAACGAATTTTCTGACTGCTTTCTGTTCATTGAGAACGTACAAAAGTTTTAAAAAATGTTTGAATTTCACGCGATTTCTGAATCGTTACTCCTGTACAATCCATTATTGTTTAAATACATCCTTACTAATTAAAAAGTTTAAAAATCCTCTCATGCTCTTTCTCTTCGTCTTTAACTCCTCCTGCCATGATTTGTAACTAGGTATAACATTAGAGGTACAATAATTATTTGCTAATGCAATATTGGAAACAAATAATACCAAATTGACTAGCGTTTAATATGTATCAGGCAAATGTACTACTTTTAATGGAAATTATAGCATTGTCGTCGTATTTTATAGCTTACACATGGCGGATACCGCAGGTGATTCAACTTACTCAGTTTTACTGCTTTTAAATTTGAGGTTATAAATGTTTAGTAAATGGATATGTGGTAGTTTGTCGATAAGTAAGATCAATTATTCTATATTAGTTTGTGTTTGTTTTCCATAACTGTTTTAAGCTGTTATTGGGATATAAGCTTATATATAAGATATAGCTTTTAGACTTTTTTATATACGTATACTAAACTAGCTTTCTGCACGCGGCTTCGCCCGCTTTGTTTAAAACCTTATGAATTATACACCAAAATCACTTTATCTATTAAAAAAACCGCATCAAAATCGTTAAATAGTTTTAAAGGTTTAAATATAGGGACGGACAGTCGGCGACAGCGACTGTTTTAATTAATAGAGCAACCAACTGCTCTAAGTTTTATACTATATAGTGATTATGAAGATTATATCCCTTAAAATACCATTATAACATTATGAATTCTTACCCGAAATTCCGTACGTGATTTCCAAATAAATAGAAGATGCATTGTGAACATTTTGTATGCAGAGTCTACCTTGACCGAAGAGTTACGCAACCGTTTTCCGCTACATTCTAAGGCATTTAGGTCGCGTTTTGATTGACATAACAGAAATATTTATGTGTACTTTTAAGTGAAAAAAGAGTAAGAATTTTATGCTAATGAATGTTTAGAATGTGAAAAAAATTGGAAAAGTAATTAATTAATTTTCTTTATGTAAATATACTTAAATCAGCATATTATTTGCATATGCAATCACTTGGATTGATCTATATGATATAGGTAGTACTTACCTAAATTAAATAATAATTAGAATATTACAAGAACATTTTTAGGAACGTATGTACACAAAGAAGCATAGAAGAAGAACTAAAGGGAAGATATGAATAGTTTACGGAAAGGCGATTTATTTTCAAAGTTATAAATTTAGTATAAAGTATTATATACATTTCAGCATTGGTATTTTAATAGATTTAATAACAAATGCAACTTATACCAGCACGATAAAACGGCCTAAATCTTACTTACGAGTAGAATACACGTTCTGATTTCTCTCAATTTAAACGGTGTGGACCGCAAATCTCGGTCATACTCATACTATTCGAAAACTCTTGTATGTTCTACATACCTGGTACCTCATGGGACCTCATCACCGGTATGCCCTTGTGCGAGAAGGTATACGCAGTCTTGGTGCCAAACAATAAGTATGGCTCTTCATCACCAGAGAGACAGGTTTCTCTTACATCTTGGCCTTGGACTAGGCTAATCAGTGCTAGTGCACTGAATAGATACCACCGCATTTTACTGTAAAAGAAGTAGAAGATTAAATACATAATTTGAAGGGAAGAGGAAGGTTTATTGTCTTTAATTCGCTTACGTTACGATGAATGCGCTACATACCTACCGTTTCATTAAACGGTATGTAGCATTTTCATATTTTTTTTAAAACCTTAAGAAAGCCAGACTCAATGTTACTCTAACTATGTAATTTCTTACTCTAACAGGCACGGTTTATCCATGCTTATCATCTATATTTTATCAAATGTGTCTATCGGTAAAGATGGAGATACTTTTCCACAATTCATTCACCAGAAAGTATGCCCGAAAAAATGTAGAGATAATTAATTATACTGTGGCACAAAAGTTGGTTATACGAGTAATAACTATCTATTCTTTTTCAATATTTTCTTGCAACAGTAAAGGAATTATGGAGGTAAGGAGCTAACCAACGGTTGGCCTAAGAAAAATATAGATTGACGATATCTCTCTCAGTTCTCATCATGTAGACTACATAGAGCTAGGAAAATGGTACCATTAATAATAACGTATTTAAAACAATACTGTTATGTTTTTGCAGATTTTCTAATAGCTGAAGATGTCAGTCGTTCGTTGAGTTATGAATGAGAACTTTAACAATCACGTCTGTCTATTGTACTAAGTACCATATTTTTCCGCCTACGTTTCTAATTGTTAATAAACCATTTGCATATTATGTGATGTAATTATTAAAAGTACAAGAAGCAAATGTGATGTATATGATCAAGAATATATTTTGGGTTTTGCACGCCTCATAAGCGAAGCGTTGAGGTGGGTACTACTGTCACTTCGCGCAAAACATCTGATTTTTCAAACTTAAAATGTCTTTATGTATCATACATTGCTCTTGTAAGATAATACATGTACACACACATATTAAGAAAAAACACTATTTTTAACATTCATAATATTTTTGATGTCATTTTTGTTATTTAAACTAGTTAAAAAACAGTTTAAAAAAGTTCTGTCTTGGACGTCCGTGTGTCTGTATGTGCGGAGGATTTTCTTGTTAACACGATAGCGACCGAAATACTTTACTAATCGAGTCTTTTTTTTTCTCTTACGCTTGAGTATGCTCAGGAATAGAACCCTTTCATTTTTCAGGGTCTGATTCGATGTGGTTTAATTGTTATTAAATAAACAAAAATAATAATTAATAAATAATTATTAAAAAAAAATTATGAGGCGTGCACTTTTGGATTTTCCAAATTTATTGTATAATACAATTCTTAAAGTGCAATGTAAATTAGAGAATACGGAAAACAGCTTTAATCAATTGCAATAGTTACTTCAATTAGTATTTACAAAAGTAGAGACGTGAAAGAACGACAAACTATCAAACAAGAAAAGACACTTTCGCATTTAGATGTAATGTGTAAGCACATACAAAGCAAGACTTAAATAATATTATTATTTTAATAGAATAACTAACAAACTCTGGGTCCGGTAATATAACCTATGTATTAAAAAATACATGAGCTACTGTAGTCAGGGTTATTGCATCAAACAGTCTCTTTATCACTTTTAAAGGCGATGAAGCGGAAAATCTGACATATATACCTACTGCATGAAAATAAAGCCACATTATGATACTATAAACCTCTTGTTAGCCATTAAAGGAAAAACTGTAGTTTTTCATTTGATGTGTACAGATCATATTTCATTTCTTAGTGACATTAATTGGCATAATTTAGTTTGTGCCTTGGTTCCTGACTTCGCTCGTTTGGTATCCGGATAAAAGTTAGAAAATGTTTATTTCCACATTATCTACTCTCTACGTCTGTATCAAATTTCTTTCAGATCCATCAAGTTTTTCTGGCGTTATTGACAAACAAACAAACATGCATCGGCTTTTTCACATTTACACACACTAGTCTATAAACATAGAATCAGGGTATTTAATAGTTAACGTGTTTTTATTTATTTATTTATCCTTTATTGCTCTTAGATAACTTAAATATTAACTTAATCTAATTATAAATTAAAACAAATGGCGGTCTTCTCGCTAAATAGCGATTTCTTCCAGACAACCGGAGTACGGAAGGAAATTAGTTAGAGGAGAGGAATAGGGCAGAGCATAAATATAACATGTAAGAATATAATATTAAGATAAGTATAAGAATATGTATAAATATAATATATCACAAAAGTATAGGAAGGAATAATTAAAGCCGTAAAAACATGATAATAAATATATAAAGCGACAAAGATATAATCTTCTATATAATAAAAATGAATCGCTAAATGTGTTGGTAAGCGCAAAACTCGAGAACGGCTGAACCGATTTTGTTAATTCTTTTTTTATAATATTCCTTGAAGTACGAGGATGCTGAACAGTGAATGAAGTATCGTAGAAACAAGTAAGATGTTGAGGCATTCGTAAACGATACATTTCAGTGGAGCGAACTGGTTCATCATTGTTACCCCTGAAGACAAATTTTTCTTTTAGGTATTTCGGCATCTTTTTGGGTTAAACATAACCTAGAGAAGATGCAGCACATGTATGTAGGTATTCTAATTAAAAACATTTTAGTTTTCAAATATTTAACTAATAGTCTAGTATTTCAAAAATAAATGTATGTAACTAAATAATACCAATATATAATTTTATAAAGAGAAAATTTATAGTTCAATTGGCTACGCATCTGGCACTTACAAAATAGAAAATTGAAACAAGTACATATTATTATACCTAATATGTAAAACTTAGTAAATAAAGTTTCCAAGGAATGACTAATGTACTACGTAATATGAATACATTATACAAGTGTTACATTAAAATGCACTAAGGTATTTACTACAGAACATGGCAACTTATTTCCAATTGAAGTTAATTAGTTAGTGTAATAATTGTTAGTATAAAACAAAGTCGCTTTCTCTGTCCCTATGTATGCTTAAATTCGGATTTTGATGCGGTTTTTTTAATAGATAGAGTGATTCAAGAGGAAGGTAAGGAAAATATATACAGTAGAACCTCTATAAGTCGAATATCAAGGGAGACGCCAAAAAATTCGAGTTATAGAGTTTTCAACTTATGGAGGATTTCGACTTAGGCGGATTTTGATTCGACATAAAGAGTTTGAGGTTTATTCTTATAAATTTTGAGTTAGAGAGGTAAAGTACATTAAAATTCAACTTGCAGAGGTGACAAACATGTTTTTATTTATTATAAATCAACATTATTTCAAATCATTTTAAAATAAAAAATATGGCATTATTCAAAAGTCAGTATTTTTTTTGCTTTAGATAATTTGGTAGCATTATCTAATAGCATTATCTAATCTATAAAGAACAGAAAATTCTTCTTCTTCAGAGAAACTGGTTTGCTCTATAAAATTTCGTAAGGTATTCAATGCGGTTCTTGCCTCTTTGATGGAAACGCATGGAGCGAATGTACTATTCACGTCTTCTATGTCATCTTAATCATTAGTATCGGTTTTCTGAGCTACTGAATCGATAATTTCGTCATCAGATACCTACTTAATGCAAAAACGTGTTTTCGTGAGTCATAAATTTATTATCGTATACTCCTAAAATGTTTTCTAAGAAACAATTATAGTGTACTGCACTGTCGGCAAGTTGTTAAAGTCCAAATGCAAATGATCAAGTTATAAAGATTGTAAAATAAAATGTTGCCATGTTCGAGATACAGAGGTCAAATTTAATTTTTCGAGTTATAGAGTGAAAATATGTACCAGAAAGGCTTGGAGGGACTCGGTGATTATTTCGACTAACAGAGTGCCAAGATTTCAAGTTACGGAGGTTTTCGAGTTTGAAGGGAAGGGAACAAGACATTTTTTCGAGATTTGGAGGTTTTTGACTTATCGAGGTTCGACTTAACGAGGTGCTACTGTAATTTATTAGGTTTTTGACAAAGAGGGCGAAGCCGCGGGCCGAAAGCTAGTATTGTATATAATGGACATTTTGTTTCTAGATTAAACGTGTATCTAATTTATTACAAAAAACAAGAAAAGGAAAAAAAAAACAAGCTTAGTAGTTATGTTCGTGCTTTATAAAAGTAGTTAAGTTTTAAATTCTTATGATTAATGAAACTACATTTTTAAAGAGTTACTTAAAATACCTAAAACCTCATTTATTATTACTATGGCAGTACCGGTAAATCGTGAATTTATTTTTTTTATAGCTTGAAATAATCATGTCTATTTTTTATATCGAAATTTTACTAACTAGCACGATTGTCATATAAACCAACAATAAAACATTCTCAACTATAGGTATCCGATACAGAATGAATAAAAAATCGTGTAAAAAACAAATTAGATAAAAATATGTACATAGGAAATAATTATAAAAGTAATTCACCTTTATGTATAGTACACTAATCACATAAAATAACACAGCACTAAACTTTCATAAGCGCGGGAAACCTGGATTATAATTTTTTATCTGTGAAAATGCGCGGGAAGCGGTGCGTTCCTCAGAGTTATGTCGGACGTACTGGCAAGAAACAGGCTTGACTACGTGCGCGTATTGCCTATGAGAACCGATGATAGCCATGAACCGCAAAAATGTCTCATTGTACAAAATAACATAACGGTGCCCCTTTTTGTCGATGTACTCGTTATATAATAAAGCAATGAAAACAATGATTTGTCAGTTTCCTAGAAATGCATGTGTGAAACATGATTAAAATTCACGCTATTGTAAAATTACTTGCAACGATTTTTATCTGTAAATGGCGTATAAATTGATTCGCTAATGGTAACAAAAGCACAGAATATATAATAGTACTACACAAAAGTGTTATATTTAGTACCCAAGTATGCGAAATTACTACTTTTGTTCAGATCAACTGATAGAGCCAAGATAGAGCTATCCAAAATCAATAAGTTGGAAAAGTGAATCAACTCCATCGTTTTCTCTTATAATAATCATTTTTTTAGCATAAGTAAGTAGATATAAATCATAACATTAGGGAAAAATATATAGACCCAGTTCAGCATAGATATTTGATAGGTACAAGTGAACAATTTACTTATATTTTTTTTTTAACAACATTTCCGTAAACAAAATATATTCGCTAGGCGTTGTATTTTTCCCATTTTTAAAACCTATACAAAATTAGTAACATCTAAACAACATACATAATTTGTTCCCAGTAAATATTCATTTTCATATAGGTATATTCCATAGCCGTAGTTATCCCAGTTTCACAATAACGTCATAACGTGTAGATGACGTCAGCCTATTTTCCAACCAACTTCATTTCTGCACTATCTAATGAGAGATATTTTACTTGCATTTATTTCTGAACGAATATTTTATAAAACTTTCATACAGAATGAATAGATTTTTATTAATTACTTGCTATTCTCCTGTGACTGCATTAGCTTATATTGTGTATTAAAAGCAATTTTCTATAATTCTCTTCCCATATATTACAATTTCTTTTTGTATTGCCTTAAATAAAATGAAACAACAGAAAAGAAGAAGCGTTTATTTCACATTTATTATTCTGATAAGTTCAATAATATATACAGGGTGTCCCACTCTTGGTATACTAAGCTCAAAGGAGGTTATAGTTCTGCATACGCTGAGTTCGTAAAAAATACTTATAAAATTCCAGACGCTCTTTTTTTTTTCAAATAGATGAATTCTTAAAACTCTATGTGTACACCCATAACAAGCAACCCGCCCAACTTTGCCACCCGCACGTGAACTATCGTTTAAGATTATGTTTTCATAGACAAAATGCTCACATTAGCGAAGCGGTATATGCCGGCTGCGCGAAGCTAGAGAAGAAAACATGGATTTTCAGGAAAAATTTAGCAAAAATTTTTTGACGTAATTTTGTTGTTTAAGTATTTTTTACGTGATCAGTGTATGCAAAACTACAAGTCCCTTCGCGCTTAGTATACCAATAGTGGGACACCCTGTATATATATATACCACCACCCTGTATATACATACATATATATATATATATATATATATATATATAACTCAACTCATATATAAAAAGTTACCTGTAAATATTTAAAAAGTAACCTGTAACTCACTTCCACAATTTCTCAAAGCACAAAGAGTTACCATTGAATCAAATCAAAAGTAAGACAAACAAACACAATTTCGCATTTCAATGTAGAGTAAGAGTTTAATCAATAATTCAAATACAGATAATGTAATACTATATTCAAGAGCAAAACCACTGCAATTATAATACCTACTACTAGCTGTGCTCCGCGGTTTTACCCGCAGTGCTCCGCTCCTGTTGGGCTTAGCGAGATGATATAATATAGCCTAAAGCCTTCCTCGATGAATGGGCTATCTAACACCGAAAGAATTTTTCAAATCGGATCAGTAGTGCCAGAGATTAGCGCATTCAAACAAACACACACACTCTTCCGCTTTATAATATTAGTATAGATATACATTATAATATTATCATTCATGCTGACCTACAGATGAAAAATTACGTATCACCTGTACGCAACTGCATCCATCGGTCAATGAACCATCTATGTCGAAAGAGTATGCACTGTTCAAACACTATGACCTTAATACTGCGTAGAAAGTTGCTGGCTTATTGTTTTACTCTGCAAGCTTTAATTACGCCGATAAAGCCTGATAACGTGTTCTGGATTCTCGTGATAAAAGGAAAGTCGCTTTTGTGCAATGTTTTTTCCACTCTTTTAAATAGAGTAATGTGATACCACAGACTAATAATACCTAATAGGTATACTAGCTACGTATACAAGTGATACATATAGTATAATACATATAATATTTTTGTTTAATAATGGGTCGAATCACGAACGATTTTAAGAGAGGATTAGATTCGAACTGAATTCTCATTGTTTTGTCTAAACTTCTGATACCTACAAGTTAAGTCAAAAATGTTCATGGTAGCGCAAACACAAGCGCAAACGTCTGATATTAGCAAAACCCTTTAAAAAGTTATTTGTACTTTGTAGTTTGTATTTATTTTCTTCTCTAATAATACAATGTCAACTATATCGATTGTACGAATTAAAAATTAATATTAAGTAGAAATGCCAGATCTAAATGGGACGTTCGTGTTCTTCAAACATATAAAAATAATAGTTTAAAAAAAACTAAAAAACACGCTTTTTATATAAAACCGAACTAAAAAATAGAAAATAAAAAATGAATTTAAATTAAGAAAATAGTGTTAAAAATTTCAATGAATATAAATTAATAATAGTGTGAGTAAAAAAAAATTATTTTATTAAAAAAAAAAGCGTGGGGTGCTTCGTAAGATATTATCGAAATGATAATCACTCTACTCATATCTGCCAATTAAATATCTATAACCACTGACACCATGCACCCCACGCTTTTTTTAAAATAAAATAATTTTTTTTTACTCACACTATTATTTAATAATAGTGTGAGTAAAAAAATAATTTAATTTATATTCATTGAAATTTTTAACACTATTTTCTTAATTTAAATTCATTTAAATTTATTCTCTATTTTTTAGTTCAGTTTTATATAAAAAGCGTGTTTTTTAGTTTTTTTTAACTATTATTTATTTTCTACTTTTCAGTTTGGATTATTTATAATAGCTTGTTTTTTTTATTTTAAACTATTGCACGACTCATGATGCGAAGCATCAGAGAGTGCTTTACGATCGAAAATTTTTTTTCGCCTTATTTTGGCAACTATTTTTTAGTATTATAGTTAGTTAAAGGAATCAAGATATTTTGCATACTATTTTCGAGATAATTTAACGGAGGTTAATTCTATAAGTACTTGCTAAAAATTAATTTAGTGCAATAGAAACGGAAAATAATTAAACTTAGTCACAGAGACGGTAGCTAGCTATTGCAATTGAATAAACTTAAATCAAATAGAAATAGATTCTAAGTTTCTAATGTATTTTTAGCCTGCCTAAATTATATTTTTTCGAAGATTCTATGCTATAGTCATATACAATTCAGAATATTGCCCTATATTCAAAACATTTTCAAAAGTAATTTTACTCCCAATCAATCATTTCGCAAATTCAATCCATCGTTACATTTCCGCTGATCCAGCAAATTCAAATTCAAATCAAATTCGCAATCCCATTTTGCCGTAAGTGCAACGTCAGTGAACAATGAAGGCTCAATTTCCATGTGCATTGACCTGTTACTATATCAAAGCACTGAAGGGAACCATCTATACTATACTAATATTATAAAGCTGAAGTTTGTTTGTTTGTTTGAACGCGCTTATCTCGGGAACTACTGGTCCGATTTGAAAAATTCTTTCGGTGAGATAGCCCATTAATCGAGGAAGGCTATAGGCTATATAACGCTAAGACCAAAAGGAGCGGAGCTAGTACAGGTCAGTTTGTTTTGTTAACTGGCAAAGGGGTTTGTAGAGGCACAAATATTGATTAGGAGATCGTAGATATTTGTTGTAGACAATTGATATATATATAAATAACCATAGGTGATATTATGGCGATTAGGAGTCATAAATTAAACAATGAATTTAGTGTTCAAATATAGGGATTCATAAAGTAGGGTTGGGAAGCGAAGGACATTTGGCCATTCGTCGTTCCTATATTCATATAAAGAAATAGAAGAAAACCTCTACGAGATCGAAATGTTCGCGCATACTCGTGAGGAAGGTCAATACAGTCTTTGGGTCACTGAGCATAAGAAAATGTGACGTTCAATTTTCATTTTTTATCACAAAATTTTCTTATTTTAAATAAATTTATTATTATTTAAGACGTAACGAAAATCCCACACAGTTCCCGGTCTCTAGGGATAAAAAATATATATTTGAACGTGATTTGAACTAATTCAAGTTTCAATTCTAATCGGTTCAGTGGTTGAGGCGTGAAGAAGAACCAGACACACAGATAGAATTACTTTTTACATACATTTGATATTTAAAAACTGAATGAAATAATATGCAGGCGTCGCTTCGTTTCAGTTTCGTGACGTCATTTGCTTTTATTTCAGTTTTAATTCAACTTCGTCTTTGTTTTTACGTGTAGTAGTTACTAGGAATTCAGATGAACTAGATAAAACTTATCATATACCACATTGGTACAAACTTGTTAAAAATTAACACTGAAAAAACTTGTCTGGTACGTTTCAGTAATTTTTATTTGATAGTATGGACTTTCATTCAATTTACGTAACAACTTACTTATCTAAAGGGGTGTAAATAAAACAACCAAGTCATCTAACTCTCAAAGAGTTTAATTAGAATTATTTTGTTCTTGGAACTGGGAAAACATTAGTTAATTTTTATTTAACCGCACCACAATTTTAAATATTTAAATATATTTTTTTAATCTAAAGCATTTCTTTAAAATATCAATTTTATTAACTTCCATTTGTTAAACATACATATATTATGGATCACAAGATGAATATATATAATGGAGTCTCAGAAGAGGTTTGTGCGTCGTTATACCACTCACACTAAGAACCAATTAAGACATGCAAATGTATTTGTCATGTTTGTATAAGTATACATATTTCTATAAATAGGTACAATTATATCGAGATATGATTTGTTCAATATAAATCTATGTTTTGTACTATGAAAATACGTTTTGTTACATTTTATAATCATCTTAAAGATATTCTGGTTACAAAGTAGAATTTAATTAATTTTCTTTAATTTTCCTTACAGGGTCTGGTGCTTTATAAACAACTAAATATTACACTAAAGTTTCCCGAAGAGACCACAGAACAGTATATCAAATTTGAATTTTACTTGAGCATCTGTCCCCATTTTTGTGAACTACCGACTCTTTGACGTAGAACTCTTCCAAAAATCGAACTGCGTTATAAAAATTATAATACGTATATAAATAACTCCAAGGCTTACACTCACACAAGAATGCATTTGCATTTATCACAAATCACACGACGCACTGGACCCCTAGTCTCTAAAGTAGAATGATATTAAATTCCTCTACAAACTAACTTGTACTCTAAACACCTATTCATAAATAAACTACTACTTAAACAATTCTTTAAGTATCACGATTATAGTCATATTAAGGACATGGCGTAATAATTCATGGCATAAGTACATAAAAATAATTAAATTTATTTTAAAATCTACAATCACAACATGGCGAGAGACGCCTAGGGTCCTCTTAAATCATTATTAAAAAAATAACGCTATGCGGAAACTTAGGGGTTAATCGACAGTTCAGCTTAAATCTTGCAGAACCTAATTGAGTCAATATAATGTCTATTAATACTAGAATTAAGTACATATTCATTTGCATCAAAAATATTAAATACACTTATCTACGGATATCGTAATTGAAATTGTGCAGGAATACATTGATGACGTTCGAATAATAAGCGTCTACTTAGCAGCAATGTATCGAGTTGCATGATTTTCAAAATTCCAAGAAGTGAATAGAAAGTAATATATCGTTTTCTCAACAATAATAATTATTCGTCACAAAATCTGCTTAAAGCAAAAGAGTCGACGCGACGCAGAAGATTGAAGTAGACACACATTTATAATCTACGTTTACCATTAATTATTTCTGAACAACAACATCGAGATTTGCATCAAAATACACCAATTCACTTCTATTTTCTATGCTACTGAACGACACATTATTGTTTTAAACTCTACTAAGAAATCGTTAATTTGAAATGCGTCGCGTCGATATACAATATATTCATATATTCATGATACACATACAAATAAATAAAAATAATTATTAGTCAATAAGATTAACATCATACCGTTCCGTAAACACAGTTACCCTACGCAAGATTTGAGCTGAAAACACACTTTTACCTAACTTTTAGGGTGTTTATCCACGAATAATGAGAGAGGATGTGTAGCGACGAATGTGTTTGTAAATAACCAATAGTATCGCTTCAAACTTTATACTAAACTAGATTTCCGCCCGCGGCTTCGCCCGCGTTTGCAAAGGAAAACCCGCATAAATACCGTTCCCGTGGGATTTCCGGGATAAAAACTATCCTATGTGTTAATCCAAGTTACCCTCTATATGTGTGCTAAATTTCATTGTAATCGGTTCAGTAGTTTTTACGTGAAAGAGTAACAAACATATTAGATATTAGATGAAGCGATATGATTGGTTCTTTTCAAACACATTGCTCGCTTTAATCCTCGTACACTATTGATAGAAAAGCACCCTTACGGGGTTAAACCTCAACACCAAGCTCAGTAAATACGATCCGATGCGAGGATAAGTTCAGTAGAAAAATAGTCAATATATACGTCATATTATTTGTAAAAAAAGAACTACTCAATACTCATATAAAGATTGTTTTGTAGTAAAAGAATCAGATCAGTAATAATTAGAAGGTAGAAATCATGTCCGCTTTTTTCGGATCGTTTTTTACTCGGCCAACAAGACCACGACACAAAATACATATCTTTAAAATTATTGCTAAATAAAAGGTCTATTTATAAAATAGTATCGCATTGTTGAATTCAAAATAACTCCATTTAATTATTTAAAAAAAATCATGCAACTTTTATGTTTGTGTCGTAGTCTTACCATCACGAATCATTCTTTCTCATGCTAACAACATACGCGAGAGAATTGTTCTGGCTCTGTTCATGAATATTGATTTTGTTAAGCTTTTTTCGGAATAATTAACAAAATAGCAAATATGAAAACAATGTATCTCTCTGTCCTCTTTAGTATCTGTTTATAAAGAGGAACAGAGAAAGTATTATGGAAAAAGCATAATAAGTTGAATCATTATCATATAATTCTAATTGAATGGAAAACAACAAATGGAAAACAACAAATGGAAAAATGGAAACTACAGATTATACAACTCTGAAGTATCTAACAATATGTGTTGTAGAAACAATTTTGAGCATAAGTTACACATTTAACAGCTTTACAAGTCTGTTCAAATGTGGTAAGATCTCAAAGATTGGTTAAACTATTTAAGTATTTATAAATTTATATATTCATAATTTTGATAGAATACTTTTAATTTCTAGCTATATCCAGAAAATTGATCAGAACAATTGTTTCGTGTACAGTTCACACACGGTTGTATATAATACTGATGGTTGCGGACGTCCAGCTGCACAGCCATACACCTCCCGACCCTTACATTACTAAAATAGAGCATCTACAGTTCATGCGACTAAAATGACCAACAAAAATGACCACCAGTTATGACTTCAAAAAATTTCTGGAACAATTTGTATAGTTTAGCCCGAAAACTACTGCTTTTTAATTTAAAACGGTAAAGTTTACCAAAAATAGAACATTGGTACAAAATCTATTTCATTTTGTCAACCGGCGGCCACTTTAGTCATCCAATCACAAAGTTTTACATCGATACACGATAAATTCGAGGTTCACTCGGCGAACTATTTACACGACGGCACAATAACCGTCAAATTCGTTCCAAAAATATAGTCTTATATCACTAAGCATTCAAGGGGAGGGCGGGTTTTGTTGGAGCAATTCTGTCGTCCGCTGTAAAGAGTCGGTCAAGTTCGTCATCTTCATAGAAGACGACGAAGTGTTCCGGCTTAGCGACGGCTTCGAAGATTGAGCAAACCGAAGGTTTAACGTTATAGAAGTATAACGGTTGTTGTCTCGCGTGGAAGTCAGCTGTTAGCTGTTCAATGGATTTGGCAGCTGTGTAATCAGCGCTGTATATGTGAGTGCACTCAATAACGACGGGCACAGAGTTGCCGCTCGCGCACTTGGTGACGAGGCGCCGCACGTAGTCCACTGACGGGAACATGAGACAGCGGTCCGGGGTTATCATTAGGTATTCCACGCCTTGGTCAGTCTGGAAATAAACATTTGGATATGAATTTTATTTTCATATGGATAATTCATAATTATTATATGCAACTAGATTCATGAATATTTGCTGTAAGCACTGTATAATATAATTATTAGAATTTAATTTAATTAACTTCGATAAAAGGGCATTGGCATGAGGAAATTTATTACAGTTATTTGAATTTATCAACAGCAACATTACATTGGTTACAATTAAGGAAGATTATGAATGTATATTTTACTCTATTCTGAGCGACAAAATAATCCTTCATGCTCACTGTTATTTACTATCTGAAGTTATTAATGTGTAAAATTGCTTACTTTTAACATTTCCACGGAGAATTTGGGTCTAGCAGCGTGGTACAAGATAAACACAATATTGACAACAACTCCAGTGAGGATGCCCATCTCTATCGGTAAAGCCAAGCATAGGACGAAGGTCGTAAGTCCAGGAATGAGGTCCAATTCTGAAATCATGAAAAATATAATTAATAATTCCCGCTGAGTTTAAAATATTAAAGAGCTTGGACGATTCAGTGGTTCAAGCCGGATTAAAAAATTTAAATAATATATATTAATCATAAAATCAAAGACTAAATTAAAGGAAGCCCTGCAACTAACGGAAATAAATATAGGCTGATGAAGACAATTAAGTTTTATCTTGAATTAAAGAAATATCTTAATATTTACATCGCGTAAGAATTATGATTCAAAAAATATAAAAAAAATAATATTAATAAAAATTAATATGACGATAATACAGAGTTGAGTAGGTGTACTGTTCTTTCTTTTAAAAGGATCTAAGCTACTTGTAACTTGAGTACTAACTCTAAGCTTACGGCTTTATGCAAAGCCTCAAGACATATCATTATAAGTTTTCTCATTGTTATCCTACAGGCTACAATGCCTTCTTAGCTCGAAATAATGTCTTTAATCGAGGTTTATTCAGCTAAATAAAAATAATTCAAATGTATGCGAAATTAATTTTTCTCCATAAATTTAACTATTGAATGCAAAATAGCCACTTGAAGTGTTAGTAGAGAGATAAGAAAATGAGCGCGACTGCATAAATTTTCCTCTATAGTTCACGGGAAATTATTGAAAAAGTATAGCCTATAGGTAGCCTAACTTTCAACTGTTTACTAGATTATTTTACGCCGAGATCTTGAAAGTACTGAAACATTACTAATGCGGTTTTTTCCCTCATGGAAAACCGCAACTAAAGTATTGTTACGGAAAATTATGGGCACATTGTGTGTTGTGACTTGTGAGATGCATAACTTTAGATAGTCGTCAGTGGTACATGATGAAAGATCACGTTGATAAAACAAATAGTTCCAGTTATGTTTATAAAAGAACGGAAATGATCAAAAGTACTACTTATCCTTATATGCTAAAGACATCATTACAATCTCATGAAAAACATTTTCAAAGGAAATTAACGTCAGAGAACACAGACGATGACCGACTGTGTTCTCTTACTGAATCTGGTTTATTTTGCAGGGAAATTTAATATTGTTCATAAAATGCAGTTCATGGCAGGAATATACAATATCACAAAAAACTATAAAACGATAAAATATGTATTACAAAGGCGAGAACACTACTTTGTTATACATATTTTATCAGGACCTATTGTTCTGCAACATTTTCATGGGAATTAGGGTATTGTTACTGACATTAATTAATAATAATCTATAGAATAGTATTATGACTTACTTTTGGCTCGCCACATTGGCTTGACGACATCATATTCTACCATAAACAGAATAGCAGAGATGATGACAGCAGCCAATGCCGCCTTTGGAATGAATTCGAAGTACTGCGTGAAGAACTGCAAGGCCAAGATCACCATCAGACCTGAAAAGATAAAAATAATCGTTTATTAGCGAAATGAATTCTTGGTGAATCTTTGTTTTTGGAGCAGAAGAAAATTTAATTTAATATGTAACGGGAAAAACGTTATTCTTATATATAAAAATGAATCGCAAAATGTGTTGGTAAGCGCATAACTCGAGAACGGCTGAACCGATTTCGATAATTCTTTTTTTATTATATTCCTTGAAGTACGAGGATGGTTCTTATGTAGAGAAAACGTAAACATGTACCACGGGCGAAGCCGGGGCGGACCGCTAGTTTTTAATAGAAATGATAATGAAACGTATTGTCACATGTAATACGTAAAGAATTTTGCGCAATGCGCTTAAAATTTTAGTAACAACAGGCTTATTATTCCTTATTATTCCGTGTGTGAAATTATTGAGTGCCGCTAAAATGTGTGTGTATTGAATAATCGAAACTTACCAGTGTAAAGTCCGTTGAACGTAGTCTTCACTCCCGATCCGTTGGAAACTACAGAACGTGCAAGCGACCCCCCTCCGGGGTACGCCTGCATGAACGAGTTGCCGACATTCATCAGTCCTAGAGCGATCATCTCCTGAGTCGCATCAATCGTTTTCCCGCCAGAAAACGCCTTGCAAATCGCAATGTCTTCAAGCAGCACTATCAAAGGGATCACCAGTAAACCCGATCCCATTTCTGAGACCATATCGACGAAATCTACCGTGGTGTTATCTGATTTCACGTAGCTGAATGGCGGTATCATCGGTGTTGGGACTCCAGAGGGTATAGCACCTATAAGAACAATACCATTAGTCGAGCGAAATAATAGAAGAACAGTGACATAATGTATAATTAATGCAATGTAATGAGAGGAAACAATGAAGAATACCAGCGTGCATGGTTGATCGAAACCTACAGATGGGAAAAAAACGATACAGATCAAAATAATATAGATATTGATGTGATGGAGAGTTCGTGTGTTACATTACTAACCGCCCGGTACACCTTCACCTGGCGAATGCATTGAAAAACAAAAGACAATGTTATTACTTTATTCATACGAATTCGGAAGAGAAGTAGTAAATCTTACGTACCCATAAGTCGGAAAGGTGCGCCACCCTTTGCAGTAACGAACCAGAAGCCGAGGACTCCAGTAAGGACCACCACAATGGCGTTACGGCAGGTTCCGAGTAGCCACATACATTTAGTCAACACTTTCTGCCGGGTGCTTGGTCCATCTGAAGACTTCTCTCCAAGTTTAATCATACCGATTTTCTGAAAATAACAACGTATTTATAGCGTACGGACGTTGATGGAGAAGCATTGAAAGCTCTTTATATCCGTAATGAAATTTCAACTTACCCTCATAGAAAGTAGAAGCGCAATGCAACTGAATCCAAGAATTGGATCCCATAAGGACGCACTGTGAATATTCTTGAATACTGATATCCATTGTGTCAAGAACGTCGTACCCTTCACGTTTATAGCGAACAAGTCTTTGACTTGCGACGTGGCAATCATCAATGCAACTGCAGATGTAAATCCAGAAGACACAGGTCCTGATACGAAGTTGATCAGGAATCCAAGTCCAAGCACTCCCATCAGTAGTTCAATTAGTCCAGTGAGGAAATTCAGTAGGATTGCTTTTTCTATGACGCCTCCAGCGACTTGCCATGTTAGAAGAGAGGCGATAGCGGTGGGTCCGGCGGGAACAGCTCGGCATCCGCCCAAGAAGATGTAGATGAAGCAACCCAAGAATGAACCGTAGAGACCATATTGTGGAGGCAAGCCAGCGATGTTCGAGTAGGCAAGAGACTGTGGGATCACAGTCAAACCCACTGTGATACCCGCTATGAGATCGCCTATCGCTTTTTCCAAATTGTAACTGGAATATAGACATTTATTTTGTAATACCAGAAACAAATTCGCATCATGAGTCGTGCAATTAGTTATATGCGATTTTATTGATCAACTGTGAAATTGAAATACTAATACGAGTAGAAACATTATCTATCCACCTTCAATATTAATCATAACTGATCTTTATCTGTCTGTTAACCGATATTTGTGCTTTCAATACCCTTAACTACTGGAAACCAATTTCCTTTAATTTCTACACCAGATTAACTTTCGATTAAGATTAAAAGATAACGGTATACAAGGTTTAACGACATAAAGGTTTGACTTATTATTTTACTCAAGATATTAATAAGTACTCTATAAATTATAAAAATATATGGAATTAAAGACGCGATAACCAATTGAATGAAAAGTTGATTATTTTACCCGCGAGAATATATAGCTATACACTAATTCCATTATCATTATAATACACAACTTAATAATGAAACAGAATACCTAAATAACGAATATACATATTATCAAAACAAGTCACGGAAGCTAATTAGATTAGGAGCGTAATGGGCGCAGATCACGCAGTACCAATCTGAATACTTCAGGATAATTAGCTAATATGCCGTGAATGGAAATTGATCTATTTTCCGGGTACTTACTGAGGTAACCAGGCGGTGATCGGTATTCTCTTGTGGAGCGTCTTGCGGTTGAGCCGTCGCTTTATGTGAGACCGCCACCCTTCACCCGCTCCGCTGTCTGACACTGAAATATATTGATGATCAATGATAGGAATGTTGGCAAACTAATAAACAATACATGTTCATTTTAGGACAAAGACAAAGATTCGGATTTTAATTTTCTCGCTGAATTTGATGATTGTTCTCGAAAGACCAAATGTAAGCTTACAGTTCGATGAGCCACGTTACAGAAAATACATATGTTTGAGCGTCTATTTAATATTTGCGGATAAAAAAATATTTGTTCATTTCACTACAAAGGTTTGAATAATTGACTTCAAATAAGGGAAATATTTATGTTGTTTCATTCATATTGCGTTTAACATAATATCGATAAACACAAAAAGTATGAGGGCCACTTTAATTTTATTAATAGATCAAAGGGTCACCGAAAATTACATGTCAATAAGTCATGCATGCATGTACCAAGGTCTCAAGAGATAAACAACGTTACATAACTCGTTTATTATAAACGTAACGTTGAAAAAATCTAGAAAGTACGAGAAATAAGGAGTAATTCTCTCAATCGTCACACGTTCAAGTTCAATATTCTATCTGTATTCTGTAGTGATTTAACTCGGCAAATGAAGATGGAAATGTAGTTCAGAATTACTTGTGGTACGGACAGGACTCAGGAGTTCTCTAAGAACTTTTCCTATAACGTAGATTATTGCTGTCTCGATAAATGCGCTTCTACGCTATTCTAAACGTGTCATTCAATATTGCGTAATACATTTTTATTTCTTCCTTTATGAGGCATTTCCTATCCACTTTCTGTGCTTGGTTATGAAGCTATTAGCTTTCCGCCGGCGGCTTTGCTCAAACATGATAACACACAAGTTTTTCCCCTTACAAATTTCCTCCCTCTGTTTACCTCTCTCAAAGTTTGATTTCGCAAAAAGAGTATGTTCTTCTCTAGAGTCTAATCTATGCTAAAATTCATTAAAATTGGAGCAGAGATTGTCGCAAAAAGAATCAACATCCAACTTTTAAATATTAGTTTTCATCATTTCGGCTTGGCCTTTGACTGTTCCTAGAATAATGCTAATTAATTCCTGGTATTATCCAGAAATTGGATACTGTGCTTTGATTATATTCATCACTCTATATGACTTTAACTATTAATTAAGTCTCATCTTGCAATATTAATTATTACGTAAGCATATTTGCGCATCCCGTCTGGGAAACACTTAATCTATAAGCTTTTGCTTAGTTGTCGGTTTCATTTTATTAATACTGGACAATGTAATATTTTTACTGGTATACTTTTTTTTAGATAAACGGAAATAAAGTCATATGTTGTGACATGTCTGAAGGTCCTACGCTCTGAGTTGACATTCAAAATCTAGTTTATTTTGAACTAGTTTTTTTTTCTTTTGTATTTCATCGATTTAAAAGGTCTACTATTAATAAGCATGAAATAAGCTTAATAAGCTTATAATAAGCTTCTGCATTTGAAATAGCACAAATTTATTATTTGGCCAATAACAGTAAAATTTTAATATCGATTAATGTTTATTAAAATCATATAGAAATAAGGTTTAATTTGAAACGTTAAATAAAAATAGAATAAAACTTCACCAAATGTATTCAAAACACGGAAATAAACAATTTTAGGAGTCATCAACTGTACGTACGTCTGAATTTTTAATTGTTAAGCCGTAAACCATCTAAATATAGAAATCCCGTTATTCTTCTAGGAATAATTAAACAATGAACACTTTAGCGTAAATGTCAAGTACATAGATAAATACAAATACATAGAAAGGTTTTTAATTAACTCCTACCTAATTATCTTTTAACACTGTTTCTCTTAGGTACTAATTAAATATTTATGATTCAGCATTTAACTTTGAAAGGATTTGAAAGGTAAATATTTTAGAATTTTGGCGCATGTCATTTATCTTCCATCCCTTTTGTGTACTCGAGTAATAAATGTTACAATGGATTAATATTTTGTACAAATTAAAACAAGTCATCCTTCTTTAGCTACTGTGAATCAAAAGATAACTATGAATATGTCGTTTTTACCTGCTTTACGAACTTAAATCAAATTGAAATCTCATGAACTAAAATATTATAAAACTTCGCTTAAAAAAATAAAGAGATCCTTAGGCGCATATAACTAACATGTGTTTCAAATACCACTGAAATGTAATACATTTTACTTTCACAAGTAGATAAACAAATAAAACAAGGGTAATTTAAAAGATTGCTCCCAATGAATCACGAATTACAATTCGAAACGCAAGGACATGTATAAGGTAATATGTAAAATCATCCCGACCTCTAACAACATTCTCAGGTTTTATTATGCCGTAAACTGAAGTCCAATCCTTACTGGATTTCAACAATTTATGTATCCCAAATAAGGGTAATAAAATGCGAGATTTTGGCGAGAAGTAAATAAATATTTTTAACCGTAAACCGTAATTGTCAGACAGTATGGAAATGGAATAATATATAATATATATACATATAATAGGATATTATCCTTAATCATTTTTTGTCGCCTAGCCAGTATGTTGCAACGAATAGTTCATGGAACTTTTATTTTATAAAAAGACTTATTTAACTATACTAGTAACCTCCAGAAGTGACAAATCACTACTCATATTTGATTTAAAATAAAAAGTAGGTACGCCAAAAGGGTTAGATAGTTCATAAGTGGAACGGATGTTTGCAAAAATAGACAAATTCCCAGATGCCATCTTATTACTTATATAATATTTGTTTAATAATATTATGTACGTCTTATGAAATAGCCGTAATCTGATATCACAACAACATCATAATGGGGCGCAGAAGGCGTGAGATATAAGCCAATTTAGAGGCCAATCAAGATCCAATTAATTTCTCGATAAACTACGATTATCCTCACCTCTCTTGAAGATGAGAAAAATACCGATTTTCTTATTTATCGCTTACATAAACGATGAAGTTTCTTTTAATTATATATGCGAAAAGATTTATTTTAGGAGTTTGTTTATCGTTTCTAAAATCTAAACAAATTAAATTAGTACCTACAACAACGCAATTGTAACTTTAGAGTTTAGACAGAATATGAAAAACTCAATTATGAAGCTAGGTAGGTACATGAGAAGTTAAAAGTTTTACATATAACTTTTAGCTTTTCACGTATCCATAGAAGCATGCATCACATTCACTCATCATGAACATCAATTCAAAAGTTTTTTGTTGTGTCTAATTAAAACTTTAAATACACACAAACCAGTACATAAAAATTTCTACGTACCTATTCGTTATCATTCGTTGTTCATTTACTATATTAGATAACATCTATACTAACATTATAAAGCTGAAGAGTTCGTTTGTTTGTTTGAACGCGCTAATCTCAGGAATTACTGGTCCGATTTGAAAAATTCCTTCGGTGTTAGATAGCCCATTCATCGAGGAAGGCCATAGGCTACAATATTTCATCATGTTAAGATCAACAGGAGCGGAGCCACGCGGGTGAAACCGCGGAGCGCAGTTAGTATTGTATAAAATAATAAAACTTACGTATATAATCATTGCTGGCATGCTTATCGTCGGGGGGTGGTAGCGATCCAGACGACGCGTTGTGTTTCCGCCGAGGTATCATTCTGAAAAATATATTTCGTCAATAATATGTTTAACATAAAATAATAATTAATATAGTTCAAAAACACGCTGTATTATGATAAAATTAATGTATTGTCACCAACCATTGATAAGTGTACAAAGTTTTAATTGAATTTATCCGTTTAAAAGGGGTCAAAATCGAGTCTAAATGTTTTTAGGTTTAGGTTAGGTTTCATACAAGCATAGTATATATTTACACAATTAATAACACGTAAAAGTATTTTCGTTAGATAATGACTTAATTTAATATTGATAAAAATGAACCGGTTTTGCTACTATCAATAAGTGCGAAATTAAATTAAATTATCGGCATAATGAACTTTTGCTTTTGAACAATCATGTATTTTGATATGAGTAATGAGGAAATGTGTAGGTAATAATATTGTTTCATTAGCGCTATTTTTCTGAAAAGGTTCATGGCTCTTAACTAATAATTACTTATATCAATAATATGTTAGAACTTATAATTCGTAATAATAATTAGTAACAGTTCTGTTCATGAATGAAAAACGTTCTCCATAACATTATCATGTATTAGTATGTAATTATTTATTATAGTTTGATTTGCGTTATATTGTCGTATTACCTATACATATTTTGTAACCGTCTAATTTCAATTATATTATTAGCATAATTACAAAGTGATAGCGTATTTTATAATGAACTAGCTGCTCCGCGCGGTTTCACCCCCGTGGCTCCACCCCTGTTGGTCGTAGCGTGATGATATATAGACCTTCCTCGATAAATGGGCTATCTAACACCGAAAGAATTTTTCAAATCGGACCAGTAGTTCCCGAGATTAGCGCGTTCAAACAAACAAACAAACAAACTATTCAGCTTTATAATATTAGTATAGATATGGATATAAACAGGTCAATAATAATGAGTAATCATGAATTCCCCAACAAAAAATACTTTATCAGTAACTACAAGCTCGTATCACCATTCATTTGAATATTTTAGTTAATATTATTACAGGACGCGAATATTCGTAATTGTTATTGAAATTGAAAACTGTATGTATTTAGAATATTTAAAAATTTGGAAAATCCAAAAGTGCACGCCTCATAATTTTTTTTTAATAAATATTTATTAATTATTATTTTTGTTTATTTAATAACAATTAAACCACATCGAATCAGACCCTGAAAAATGAAAGGGTTCTATTCCTGAGCATACTCAAGCGTAAGAGAAAAAAAAAGACTCGATTAGTAAAGTATTTCGGTCGCTATCGTGTTAACAAGAAAAAGGATCCGCACATACAGACACACGGACGTCCAAGACAGAACTTTTTTAAACTGTTTTTTAACTAGTTTAAATAACAAAAATGACATCAAAAATATCATGAACGTTAAAAATAGTGTTTTTTCTTAATATGTGTGTGTATGTATTATCTTACAAGTGCAATGTATGATACATAAATACATTTTAAGTTTGAAAAATCAGATGTTTTGCGCGAAGTGACAGTAGTACCCACCTCAACGCTTCGCTTATGAGGCGTGCAATAATTAGCGTTAGCGATATCTGTCTAATAATCCTCTTTTAGGGAAGTAGGTACTAAAATTAGGAAGAAAGGATACAGAATTTCGCAAAAATAATATTGCTTATCAATTAGTTATTCGTGGTTATACCAAATGCAAATTAAATATAAGTGATACCTACATGTAAAAAGGGGACATGTTACGAAGATAAATCGATGCATTTTCAAAAGTTTTTAGGGATATCGTAGACTTTACGATATCCCTAAAAACGACGTAGACGATAAAATATTGAAGTATACATAGAAATATGTATGGTACAAAGTACTAAAAAGCGTTTATCGTTATAAATATTATCACTTGTGGTCAATGTTATTTACATAACGGAAGGTGGGAGATATGTATCTCACGATTCGTCATGCCCATGCTAAATGCTGCTTATAAATCACGAATATTATGTAATATACAGTAGATACATTTCAAGTAAGAATTGTTAAGTACAATCAATACTGGAAAAATGTATACATATGATTTACGGATAAGTACATAATTTTTTCTTCTATTAATTATGCTCAAAATAACGAAAAAACTTAGAAAAATAACTCACTGAGTCAAACCATACTACATATTGTAATGTGTGAAAAAACGTTTAAAGTAGTGATTTTTTTATTTACAAAACAAATTAAATAAAAATGGTAGTGTAGTAGTGGTATGTAGTATCATGTATATGTTTAATATTAATAGCAATTATTTTGATAAACGTTATTAATTTGAAATCACAGAAAGACTCTTAAAATTTTATTCATACGCTTTATATTACCTCCGTACAATATTACATAATAACTACGCATTATTGAGCGCTATTTTGCTAACCGTACACTTGTTTGTCAATCATTTCACATAGGGCTGATATTTGTACTTGTAGGTATTCCGTATTAAACATCCGTAATCCGTACGTACTAAGTACTATTATAATGTACTGGCTACTTGGAAATGTGCTAACAGTTTAAATAAATATAAATGATTGTGTTGACTCTATTTTGTTTGTAATGAAGACTTGTGAATTAAACTAGATTTTTTAAAATTATTGAAACATACGGTAGTAAAATGTTTTTTTTTAATACTTATACCTGTATATTTTGTAATTTTTTGAAGGTAAATTATTAATAAACGATTTCAACAAACAGCTGAACGCGTATTTTACAAATATATTTTTCCTTATACTTCAGTAAGAAATAAATGCTAGAATATGATAATTTTTTAAGTCGTCTATATGTGAAAATATCGCAGTTTTTGAAGTCGGTTAACAATCGAAGAGGATAATCCCTTATCTGTACTTACTAAGCCTCTAGCACCATTAGGCAAGTCGTTAAATTTATGCACGTGTTGAATAATTAACAATAATTTACAAATGCAACAAGACTTCACACAACGCTAAAATATTTAATTTCGCAGTAACAAACACAATAAATACACATGATAACAACCATTGTTAATCTTTTACCTATAACTGGTATTATAATAATTGGTTTATATTTGATGAAAGTTTTACAAAAAGGGATGAGCTGTATCAATATAAAAATAAAGTTTAGGTATATTACTGTTTATTGTTATTCTTAATCATGACTTGACGGCTGAATTTTTATAGATCTCCGCGCGAAAATCTTTTACTTTTCTTAACAACAGTAAACCTAACTTCAAACTTTTATGCAACAGAAAAAAAAAATCGTTCTCTTTTTTCGGACTACCGCCTAAATTCCACTGTGTACCGTCGCTGAAAGCAGCTACTTTCAGTGGGTTAGATAGGTGCCGCATTGAAAACGATTGTCAAATAAATTATAAAAAAAAAAAAACTTAAGATTACTGTTATATAACTCAAACTCAATTGCGAACATAATTATTTATAGTGCAATTAGCACATGCTGAGTTTTGTGTCATCTTAGGTTATATTGTTTACCTGTAAGTACTTAGCGAGTGGAAAATATAAGATGTGAAGTAGTTGTAATTGTTTAATTACTAATTACTTCCTTAGTAATGTGTGATATTGTTTTAATAAGACGCAAACAAGGTTACAACTTAAAACGTCTTATAGGAAGGTAAGTCCTAGATTAGTTTCGAAACAATTAGCAAATACTTATTTATTCTATAAAGATTTTAGTAATTATAAATGACTAGCTGTTCCCCGCGGTTTCACCCGCATTGCTCCGCTCCTGTTGGTCTTAGCGTGATGATATAGCCTATAGCCTTCCTCGATAAATGGGCTATCTAGCACCGAAAGAATTTTTCAAATCGCACCAGTAGTTTCTGAGATTAGCGCGTTTAAACAAACAAACTCTTCAGCTTTATAATATAAGACGTATAGATTGAAATAAATAATATACTGCAGGGAGAGAATAAAATATTATGTATTTGTTATACCTATTCTATAACGTAACGAGGGAATCTCGACGATTCAAAGTTCAGTAAATTGGTTGGCCAAGACCAAGAAGACATTCCCAAAGGGAATTAAGAAGATTGTTTTTAATATACTAGCTGTCAAAATAAACTTTATCTGTTTTGATGTACTGCAGAAGCTTTCATTATTTTCGTTATCACATAAAATTTAATATCTACTATACTATGGTTATAGGTTCTTTTTTTGCCTAGCAGCTAGCTGTTTTTAATATAGAACGAAGAAATTTGCAAAATATTTCTTTTGTATTGCAATACATAATATATTTAATATTATGTATTCTTATATTATTTATTCAGTTCCCGCTACAAGGAGAATGAACTCGTTTATAAAGGTTCATAATTTTTAATATCAATATAGGTGCATAAGTAATAATAGTATCAATTGAAATAAACATTTACGCAGATGGCGATCACGTGTAGGAAAAATAAATATCGAAGCGTATAAATTAGCAATAACCGAGCTATCATAAACATAAGGATGTTGATTGAAACCTAACAATTAATTTTTGGGTATAGATTTATTAAGGAAATATTTTGTCGTGACCATTTATTTAAACGATGCTATTTTAACTTATTTAAAAGTAACAAATAACACTTACCAAATAAATATTATATTAAGGTAGAAATACTGTATGGAAAACAGGTACGTAAGTACCTTACTGGTTTTGATTATACATGATTTCCTACAATTAATTCTTGTATGACTTCTGAAAACGATGATAAAAACTACAAAACTATTTAAATATTTTAACGTTTAACTGTTTCAGTGTAGGTTGCTCAAATGCAAACATGCGAAGACATTCGAATTTAGAATTTAGAACACTAATTTTTTTTTATTTTGACTCGAGGTATTTTTAAACAAATCCTGTGTTATTGTAAAAACACAAAATTGATAAGAGATACGCACAATCGATACAATAAGAAATATAATTGGACACAGAGTATTTTAATTAAATTTTATAAGAACGAGTTTCGTAAGTACGCAAATAGATTTGATGTTTGCAATACTGATTGCAACTGTGTTTAAATTGATTATTAAATTTTATACAGAGCAATTCCAAGTACTTATAACATTTTAATTCGTTTATTGCTCGAACTCTCAATTCTATTAGTGTTCTCTGTGTAACTTAACACACATACAAATAGGACGGCTCACGGCATGTAAGAAATTATTAAAATATCAATCAATCATTTTTATAATAAAGAGAGAATTATTTTATACATAGGTACATACGAATTTATGTATAAAAGATTAAATTGTAAAGCGAATCATAATTTTAAATACACGTGCAAGGTCAAGGAAAAAAAATGTTTGTTCGTAACACATGTTATCGTTCTAATAGCTAGGGACGTTTTTGTACAATCTGGAGCTGTGACAGCGGAATTCCCGCCACGTCACTTTGAATAGCACAGACTACACAAAAAAAACCACAAAGCATAATATAGGGTCTGAGCTCTTCAGGTAAAGGACCTAAACCACCCGCTGGCAGCTAATAAAAAAAAAAGTTTCTATGCCTCGGTACTACAAAACAAAACTTTTTGTCTATGCCAGGTCACAGGTGGAAGTATTAGTCATATCCAGTCACTTTTTTATTTTATAAAAAATACCTATAATGGGTATTCACCAGGGAATTACGTAATAAAATATCTGTGGTTTTGTTATTTTCCTTATTCTCGGTTTAATTTAAGATAAATTTGACTTTAAATAGTGTTGTTGCCTTTGGCGTGGCGAATTTCATTGGACACGCATAAATGATATATACAATTACAATGCCTAATAATTTTATATTTACCACCAGAAAAGGATGCATTGACGTAGGACATAATACGTTACCCTTATCTTTGTTTGGATTAAGTTCACAGATCACAGAAACTAAAGGATTAAGTTAATGATTTTTGCTCGATTCATTTCTATTTTATTTATCTGTTTTTCTAAAACTAACCTAACGGGTGTTCATCATTCATGAATAATTAAAATAGTCTGTAGGTATTTAGAAATAATCTGTACACCGACTAATTAAACTCATATTTATTGTTGAAACCTTTGAAGTTATTATAACCTGTGAATGATAATATTAAACCAATACCAATTATAAAAACAACAACAAAAACTTTCAGATCCATTACCAATATTATGACTAAGTTCTCAAGTAACTTCTTTGACCCATCTCAAGTTATCTATACCAATTAAAATAAATATTTTCATAATCTTTAATGGATGAATTTGCATGGATTCTTGGTAGAGCTGCTTTTTGCACGCCTCATAAGCGAAGCGTTGAGGTGGGTACTACTGTCACTTCGCGCAAAACATCTGATTTTTCAAACTTAAAATGTCTTTATGTATCATACATTGCACTTGTACATACACACACATATTAAGAAAAAACACTATTTTTAACGTTCATGATATTTTTGATGTCATTTTTGTTATTTAAACTAGTTAAAAAACAGTTTAAAAAAGTTCTGTCTTGGACGTCCGTGTGTCTGTATGTGCGGATCCTTTTTCTTGTTAACACGATAGCGACCGAAATACTGCACTAATCGAGTCTTTTTTTTTCTCTTACGCTTGAGTATGCTCAGGAATAGAACCCTTTCATTTTTCAGGGTCTGATTCGATGTGGTTTAATTGTTATTAAATAAACAAAAATAATAATTAATAAATATTTATTAAAAAAAAATTATGAGGCGTGCACTTTTGGATTTTCCAAATTATTTTTTATAAATACAATTAATTAAATACTTCACGTCATTATTTGAGTATTGATTGATGTATCAAAATCATACGCAATTCCATAAAACTATCCAATTTAATTTGAAAAACCACGGAAAAAGAAGACCTTATTTTCTTACATAATTTGCCAAATTGCAAAAAAGTTCTATAATATCCAAATTGCAAAATTATTTCAGTGTTAGATAGCCCATTTATCGAGGAAGGCTATAATATATCATCACGCTAAGACCAACAGGAGCGGAGCAATGCGGGTAAAACCGCGGTGCACCGCTAGGGTACAAATAATTTCCACCAGTTTTGTTTAAATTTTTGCTATTAAAATCAAAACAAAACCGAAAGTTTTGCATTGCCTTTATTACACTTCTCTTTTTATTAACACTCTATTTGATTTATTAACTCTAAAGCAATAATCACAGCTAATAATTTTTTTATAACTCACTATTGTATTAAATTCACATCACTATGTTTGGATAGCACAATTGGCTGAGTTATGTCACATAACTGTACTTATTTGAACAAATTTCATCACGTTTGTTTCAATATTATTGAGAAATTCTTTTGAAAACGGGACGATTAACACCTTTTTCGATGGAAAGGAATTTATTTTGTCGATGTAAACACTACCTAAAATATCTGCTTTAAAATGTCAAGGTATTTTTTAAATTGATGAACTGTGTCGAGACAAGGCTGAAAATCATTTTGAGCTGCAATTATTATCCTTTAATATGTATATGTCGTAGCCATATCGTAGATTTGCTCATTTCATGATATGATCGATCATTTCACGAAATGGTCGCATTTCATGAAATGGCCAACACAGTTTGATCAGATCGTTAAATCGTCAACGTTTCACGATTTGGCCATCCACATTTGGCCAGATCGTATAAAATATAAAGAGTCCATAAAATATTAAAATTCAGAATATTCTAAAAACTTGTTTAATGTCATCTAAGTTAGTGCCGCGGCAGCGGCCGGCGAATGCTAGAAGCGAATCGTTTTTGCAATAAAAAACAGTTAGGTTAGACTTTGATAAACAACGCCAGAAGCGGATCGCTTTTTAAAAAAACAAACAATTATAATACTATTATAATAAAAGAAAAAAATATTATAATAAAAGACTATTATAATTATAATAAAAGAAAAAATGCGTCTTAAATTATTTTATTTAAGACGCATTTTTTCTTCAATACATAATATAAGATATCCACATTTTCCATAGTACTCGAACCGTCGTAAATTCTTTGCTATGACTTTCTTCATATTGTTATTAAACGAATTATGAAGTTTTTAACTGCGAATAATTAAATTTTCGCCAGCGGCCGCCATCTTATCACATAAACACAGAGCTTGCAGCGCCTCTACCAATGATTAATGTAACTATTTTATGATATGATCAAATAATTTTGATCATTTCATGAAAAAACCGCGCGTTTAGTTGGCCATATCGTAAAACGATTTCTTATCATTGATATGCTCAAGCCACATCATGATGTGGCCAAACTAAATTGGCCATTTCACGAAATGCGACCATTTCGTGAAATGCCCAGTCATATCATGAAATGAGCAAATTTACGATATGGCCACGACATATATATGTATATCTATTGTAATTAAATATCTTTGTTTGTAAGATATTCTCTTCGTCCATTAGAGACGACAAAGGATTGGCGGCTCCCTAAATCCTCAAAAGGGATAAACCCTTTTGTCAATTGTTTAATTAAAACGATCGTGGAAATTTATAAGATTAAATATTTACCTCAAAAGTCGAAACATCAGCGTTATTTACGTTGGGAAAAAGAAAAGTCCTGCGAAGCAGGAAAGTCTTAAATAACAAAACATTAATATAACTATTTGATCAATTACATTCTGACTAAGTTAGGAAATGACCAATAAATTCGAACTAGAAAAAATAAGAAAGAAGAACCTTTGTTTTTTAGAAGTCGGTAAAAAATAAGTCAGTACAATTAAAATTAGTTGATTGTGTGAAATATTAAATTGACGTTGAATTCTATAAGTACATCATGAAGTAAAAAGTTAATGTTAAGTTTCAATAGCCGTCTATATTCACAACGATTGTTTAAACGCTTAACGTTTAGAAATTTACTTTTTGTTTAGAAGCTTACACGTAATGAGTGGAAATTTTTGCAACAACACAATACGGATGTATCAACTATCTTCAAAAGGATTCGTAAACAATATTTTTTTAACAACTTCAACTTTTTCGCTCGGTTTTTTGCAACTAAAGCCGGCTACTCACGTACCTACCCCAGGGGCAATATTGGAACTATCTCGGTCGGAGCAATTTCAGCTGTTCTCTAAATTGCCTTTGCTTGCCTATACAGATCACAATAATTAAGAAGCCAATTGGGTGGAATCCCAATATTGCCCCTGCGGAAAGACTGCAAAAACAATATTCTTGTTTACAATCTTTCAGATTAATAATAAGCGTGTATCAGTCTACTTTTTGTATTATATTTATCTGTTCTGCTAAAAACGTTTAACCTCTACTGAAAGAACTTTATTTTATAGAAATGCGCGACTTTGAAGGACAGAATACCTATGTTTTATGACAAAGATAAAAGTTGAAGAGGATAAAATAAGGATGAAAGCTGCACGGGAAATGACAGGCTATTACGAGAAGTCTGCGACAAAGTAACGAACGGAAATCTAGTTACTAATTGATATTATATTAACTTAGCTCTCTAGATCATTTATATTGCATTTTGTATAAAATGTTGGTTATATTTAAATAGTTAGAACCAAACAAAAACATTCGCTTCTAAGAATATTTTCATCAATAGGTTTGAATGTGGTCTTAATTGACTTGTTGACATAGACAACAACAAGTAAAATAAGACCTATCGATCGTCACAAATATACGATTGAGGAAGAACATCATAACAAGACATATTTTTTACAATTTGACTCGCACGGCGCACCTCACACTCAATTATATTTCATACCACAGATTTTCTTACAATTCAATAGATAAGTACCGAATGCATTAGCACCTCACCTTAAATGGAAGTGCGTGGAAGTTCAACAATTAATTCCTTTATATTTATTATGTAGATGTGATCTAGAAGATTCCGTAGCACGCTGTGCATCAATGATACGTCTCAATTTGACTTGATAATCGCATTATATAAATGTTGTTGTATAATACGAGAATATTACGACTTATGGCAACATAAAGTAGTCCCTAGACGATGTTGCATGACATGCGTTTACCTGAATTGTCATGCTGCATGAGCGGCCAAAAAAAGTTGAATTATTCTGATATCCAAGATACAGGCAATAGCCTAGTTGGGATCTCACTGTACTCTGTAAACTCATTCTACTGTTATGATCACATTATCAATGTAATGATAAAATGTTTTTTGTTACTTAAGATTTTTATTATTATTTATACTTTTGTATACAGTTCGCGTCCTGCCTGATTGTAGTGCTTGAAACACTAAGTTTTTGCATGACATGCATCGATCTAAACATGCATGTTAGGCTTTCTCGCAGAATATAAAATAGAAGGGCACACCAATCGACTACCAGCAAGGAGTATCCATGTTATTCAATCATTAAATTAAATGAACATTCATGCATGAAACCACGTAACGCATGTCATGCTGTATTACCTTCTAGGTACAACTTTATCTTAGTAAAGTGTGGAGGCTCTATTTGCTTGGTTCTGAGGAATCCAATTGTTTTAATGTCAGTTCATTTGCCTTTGCTGATATGTGGATGAAACTTAGTAAATATTTGAGGCAGTTATACAGTTAGTGCTAAATACGTTCAGTATGTTATATAATTATATTGTGCGCATTAGTATGCAAAATATGCTAATAGTCACAACAAATATGATTCATCTCATGTTTAAAAGCAAGTATTGATAATGTTTGTTAATTTTGCATATATAGGTTAAAGTTGCGATATAAATAATAATATATTTGAGATACAATCAATAAAGATAAAGAACATTTATGTAAAAAGCTTTATGTAAAAATTATTGCTAGATACATTTTTGTGGAGTTTTTAATTTCGTTCTTTTTATATTGTCTAATTGCGCGTAGGTGCAAACTGCAAATCTTTATATTATGTATTAGTATTGAATTTAAAAAGGCCAGAAAACTTAACTTTAATTTAATATGACCTATTGTATTGCAATATCTGTATAAGATTGCTAATATGTATGTATAAATGTATTGGTATGCAATAAATGATTTGAATTTGAATTTGAATTTGAATTTGAGTTTCATTGGCTATTTAATTTGGTCCGTGGACTTTCACTGTTAAATCCTTTATCTACGGAAAGTTTCTGAATAAAAATTAACCTCCTATTTTAAGTTATGCTTGCGAAATGGCATCTTTTGAGTTTTGTGCCGATTGTAGACACAAGCTTTCTCTTTTCCAATTTAGAGGGACCAAGATACCTACATAAATGAAAATTCATTATTTCATTCATTTCAAAGACAAAAGGTTTTTTGGTATTTCATTTACATGTTAATTAATTCTCTTATTGTTTGAAATTTGAATGTAATAAAAAGTTAATCTACGAATGATTGACACGGAGGCTGGTATTTGCGTTAAATTCCATGCATTTGTCAAAATTTATCAGTTATTACATTTCGACACGTTATGAAGTACTTTGATAATGTATCGCGACTCTTAAGTAGTCTATTTACTTAGTCTACATACAGTTGAATAGGATAATCTGATAGCTTTATCTCGATAACAATAATACACTTTATTCGATTATATTGCACATACTTTCCTTCTTTTTTTCAGAATGGATACAGATCAAATATTGGTTGTACATTTTATGGATCTGTCAAAGAGGTGTCAAAGCTACTGCCGCCATTTTTTTTTCTTCATGGCAAGTTGGCACTTCATGGAATGACTAAAGCTAAAGCCGCCAATTTTTTGACAGTGTTCTTTATTCAAATATAATAATATGTCTAAGAAATTGTAAAATGATGTGTATTCTAAGTTAAAAAAACCCTTATAACGTTAATCCAATGTACTAAAATAAAACTGCACTGTTCTAATAGGAAGCGTTTATAAACAGAACTAAATCTCAATACCTTGGAAATAGCTTATTCCGGATACATTCTAGGCACACAAATAATCCGTAGGTAAAAGAAAATAACTCTTTTAATCTGCGAATGAAATTCTAGTAAAATAGTTTATCCGTTTTCAAGAAACGGAATATTATTATAAATATGATAAAATAAAAACACCGGTTTCCCGGAAGGCAGTATTATATTTATTCATGAGAACACTTCGATCCACACGTCGTCATACATTATTCAAATATTAAAGAATACTAAATTATAATAGATATAGTATTTATTCGTAAAACATACGGTTTTATAGAAACGGAATTTATTAGTTTAATATATGGTTTATATAATTAGTATAATATAACTAACGCTAATTTGAATATAGAACTCATTCAATAACAATGACAGATGAAAAATATTAATATTTCCACAGATACAAAAAAAAACAAGTACCTAATCGACACAGAACGCGAAATATGCCTTTAATGTCCAAGATGAACTTATATTTTATTCAAATTGTAAAAGCCTAATAAAATATATGGATTTTATATATAACTCAACAGTCGAGAGGGTAAACTAATATTATTAAACTAAATGAAATTCAAATGACTTTGACTTCGTATGGAATATCTAGTTACAAGCGGGTATCTAACCCTGGAGCACGAATGAATTTTTAATATAACCCTGAATCGATCGGAAGAACGTTATAGAATACGTTGAAAAATAATATTGTGTTATTCGCTAGCTATTTATAAATAAAAAATCAATTGACACCTACATGAAAGAACATTTGAGAGGGCGCGAACGAAAAATATTATGTTGTGTTTGTAACTATAGGACAATGAGAATGTATTTTTTGGAAATTCAACTGTGAATCGATAAAAATAACAAGAAATAATATGTCGCGGTTGTACAAGCGATCTATATTTAAAAAAAATATTGACTGCCTTCGCCTTGGTGATGCTAAAAAGTATGATGAAATAAATTAGATTCTTACACAGGATATTCTTATGATCATAGTTATCAATAAATTTTATAGTCATTATATTGATAAGTACTAGAAACCTGTCAACGTCATAGAAAAACAAACAGCTGTCACCCTTAACTGATAGACTGCAGTGTCTTATTCGTTTCGGAAACTTTTGGTCCAATATAAAAAAATATGAGCATCGATTGATGAAACAAAAAATATATTATGAACTTTAGCACTTAATCTTAAATATTTCATGCGTGTTGGTGAGGGTTACTTCAACCCAACCTTGAAAGTTTTCCCAAATCCAGCTTAGTATACTTAGGCTGAAAGCCCACGAAGGGATCGGAATACGCCCTTGAAAAAGAAACTCGTAAAACAAGCAACAAAAATAGTTTCAGATTTCAGAACTGATTGAAGAGAGTATATAAACCACAGATAATATATGCTATGATATAAAATCGATATGTCAACACTTTTTCTTTTAATTAAAACGTCGCATCGCTTCACAATTTCGCATATAAAGAGGACATAGGAAAAACAATTTATACATGACCTTACACAAGAAATTTCATAATGCATCCGCGATTAAAAGAATAGTAGACTACCTGAAGCCCTTATTTCGAGATAAATTTTAATGCTAGCTTTTTTTTCTAATATAAAAGTTACCAAGCATTTATAATTTATATAACAGCGAAATCGAGGAAGAGAAAGAGGATTAAAAACTTTTCAAACAGACACAATTTCATTTATCAGTATTACAATAATTGCCTTATTTTTGTTCAGCTATCAGATGGTTTTATTGCATTTTATTGTTAGGATTGTTTATTTTATGAATTGTTTGTAACGCAAACCAAAATTTGGAAACATTAACTCACTAGGTACTAACAAACGATGAAGTCCAAATACACGCAAATGTTACATAAAATGTACCTGAAGTTTATACTATTAAAACCAGGTGCTATTTTAGCACTGTGCTAAAAGAACTATGTCCTTTAACCCATTTATCGATCTCTAGGAATTGGAGCAGCGGATATTGGAAAAAGGGAATTCAATCAGGTTTTCGCAGAGATTTTAAAATTGACAAGCTCGTACAGCGTTGCAACATTCAATAAACCATTTACCATCTATTTATAGCATTCTCTTTAACAACGTTTTCAATAGATTCATCAGTTACTCATTTTACTGTTCATAATACATATCCATACTAATATTATAAATGCGAAAGTAACTCTGTCTGTCTGTCTGTTACTCAATCACGCCTGAACTACTGAACCAATTTGCATGAAATTTGGTATAGAAATATTTTGATACCCGAGAAAGGACATAGGATAGGTTTTATCCCGGAAATCCTACGGGAACGGGTTTTTCTTTGAAAACGCGGGCGAAGCCGCGGGCGGAAAGCTAGTTATAAATAAAGGTAAGTTCAGGAAAGAGAAGTTTCTGTGTGTATGCAGCATGTGAGTGTGTTTGTATAGCTTTGTGTATGTGATGTGTGTTCATGCTTGTATGAAATTATTTCACAACTTGTCTGTAGTGACATTTTGCAAAGAAAATAATAAATAATAATAAATAATGTCTTGGCTTCTTTTAAAGGGGGATGCAATGCAGCTGTGAAATGTTTTCAAAATCTATAATTGCATAATAATTACAATGTAGGAAACAATAAAAAACCAAATATAACATTACAAGTAAAAAAAAATAAAAAAAAAATAAAACTATTTACGGATTTATGCAAGGAGACAATATTGAAACAATCTTGCTGTAAACCTACGTCATAATTTAGAAAATATATTAAAAAGCTTTCGCGATAAAATTAAACTTGAAGCTTTATTATAACTCCAGAATGTTGTTCCAATCGAGACAATAATAACCATCTTAACGACGTTAGATTAATAAGTTTAAATTAACAATTAAAATCAGATACATATAATAAATCTGTAGAAGGGTCAATTCTGTACATTGAAAATATTGAAAAAATAACTAGCAGGGGGTGTTACTGGATCGATACCAAACCCAAATATGTGATTAAAAAAATTTTGTCTGTCTGTCTGTCTATCTGTCTGTATGTGAAGACATCACGTGAAAACTAACGGTTCGATTTCAATGAAACTTGGTATAAATATACCTTATTATCCTGGGGGTAAAATAGGATACTTTTTATCCTGGAAAAATACGTAGAAAAAAAATAATCTTAATTTTTCAGTTTTATCCATAGTCGTTGTTCTGTAGAACCGTGAACACACGTTGCGTATCTATTATTATAGGCCTAGCCGTATTTGGGTCCAGAGTTACTCAAAATGGAGAAATAAACTATCCACGCGAAGACCGATATCCGCGCGGACGGAGTCGCGGGCGGAAGCTAGTTTAAAATAAGAATTTTAATATCTATAGGTTCCTAGTATACATAGGTGGATTGTATAATATGTAATTATACAGTTATGTCCTTAGAATCCATTTGTATAAACATGAGATCTATTAACATCGTATAATTAATTACGTAATATACTGATTCTAATTATCATCAATTCATTTGAAGCTTTTTATTTAGGAACTTTTGCAAAAGTTACAACAAAACTAGGAATCAATACTAATATTATAAATGCGAAAGTAACTCTGTCTGTCTGTCTGTTACTCAATCACGCCAAAACTACTGAACCAATTTGCATGAAATTTGGTATGGAGATATTTTGATACCCGAGAAAGGACATAGGCTACCTTTTATTGCGAAATATGTACCACGGGCGAAGCCGGGGCGGACCACTAGTACAAAATAAAGATGTTATACGGCAATAGCAGCAGCTGTGCCCCACGGTTTTACCCACATTGCTCCTCTATAGCACTTAATCTGTGACTATGGTCATAGTAATATACAGCCACTATCCAACAGTGAAATACTTAATTTTTCAAATCGGTCTCGTTCCTGAGATTAAAAAAAAGTTTTTGCTTCTAAAACTAAACAAATGAATATTTTATACCTACATATGTAGTACTTAGTCTGGTAATATACAGTCTGAAATTATTTATTGTTATGATTGTGAATTCAAGTAGGTACTTCTTTTAACGATATCAATTATTCATAGATGTTATTACATTTTTATGTGTTTTTCTCATTATTTGTTTGTAGTTTATGATATTGTTATTTCTTACACGAATAAGATTTTAAATTACAGGATTAACATTGTAAACGTGTATAGGGATTACGAGAAGTTTTACGTACACGAAATTATGTTTTTGAATAATAACAATACTATAACAGCTATGTTTGGTGGTTTTGCTTTCATCAAAGAGGAAGCTCTCAATAGAATTATTCATAGAATCTCAGCCAATATTACAGCTTGAATTCAAACTATTCGTTTTATTATGTAAGTTACAGTAGGTATTTCTATACAATTCGCCTTCGTTATATTGAAATGTAATTAAAAGTGTAATAAATTATATTTTCTTGTGTTTGATATAACGCGTATTTAATGCTATTTATACTGTAGTTAGGTACTAATAATTTTTTACCGGATTTACCAGACTTTAAAAAATATTAATTTCTTATATTGTTTATAGAATAATTAACAGAATTAAATATTATATTTTCTAGGCAGTAAATACTTAATTACAATTGTAACACGAATTTCCTTGTTTTACGAATACATACATTTTTACCCATTTAGGCGTAAATATGCAGTCTTATCTAAAAGACCAAATTAAAACCATCTAATTGATGGCACATGGTATTTCAAATGGATTAGAAAAGACATTGGGATTTCAAGGTTTACCATTTTATTGTAGTTTAACCTTTTTAAGGATACTTTAGTGGCGTAAATAGATAAATGAAGATTAGCCTTAGCAAGGTTTAGCTATAAGTTGCGCCCACGGTTCGCTTTGGCTTAATAGATAAAAATAGTACAAGTTTCAGAGAATTTTGTTCACTCGTATAAGGCTTTTATGAAAATATTAAATACTATTTTAAAACAGCACCAACACCTGTACTGCATAGTTGTATACTGTATACGTTCCAACTTCCAGGAGGCAACGTTTTTCAGTTTCAATTTGCCATTTATTAAGTACTTACTTAGGTTACATATGAGTTTCTTTATTCTTTACTATAACAAAATTCTACCAATTAGAAAATTTTATTCGTGGAACATTTTGTGAGACATTCTTGTTATGGTTGTTCCATTTTACAGGCGATTAAAATAAGAAGGTATATAATAATATATATAGGTAGTTATTATATAACGCAAATGGATGTTTATGAATAACAGTATTGACAACAGCAAATATATTTATGATAAGGATAAACTGAAAGTGACAGTATTTTTTTATAGCATCTACAGACGCTCCGATTTGGTTGGTGCCAACCATATTGGAACCGACATGGCAACCATTCCAACATTGCTACAGATTGTCCGACGGTTGGCCTTCCAACTGTCAGTTGACCATAGAGTAATATGTCAGTTGACCATAGTACGAAGAGAATGGGCTAAATTCTACTATAGAAATAGAGAAAATTACAGTCATATGCGGCTCTTATAACTTATTTTTTAAGGTTTTTAATGTAGCCGCACTGTCAATTTTTTTAATACTTCTAACATAATAAAATACGCTTGATTTCTGGCATCTCTATTTGCGTAATCTTTGTTACTTAAGTCCCACAAACAGGGAAAGTCTTTATATAGTTCCAGTAATTTTATTAATATGTCACGTTCGGTGACCGTAACTCCCTCGGCGTTCATGTTGACGTCCTACACCGGCGGCGTTGCAAATGTGAATGAGCCAATTACCTATATTACTCTATGGAATGAGCCGATTTGGTCGGAACAAAGCTTCCACACGTTCCAATTTGGTTGGATCGGATAGGAAGTTGGTTTGGTCGGTATTGCTGGCGCATCCGACCACGTCAAACCAATATTAATAATAATTATGTCGGACCAACCGCTCTCTACACTTTCCGATTTGGTCGTGGTCGGATGGTTGGCACCAACCAAATCGGAGCGTCTGTAGATGCATTAAGGCCTGCATGTGACAAATGTCAAGTAACAAGTACATATTTATATTTTTAGGATTCCAAAGGATTTGTACATTTTAGTTCGAATCATTTTTATCTGTACTTTTTGTGAGTGCGCTGATGACAGATATAGTCTGTTATATTTTTTATCTGTTCCAATTCCAAGGCCAAAATATAGCGTTCGATTTCGGTTTTTAAATGTAATTATGAATAATAGGTATCGTGATTTTGTACCAATTTTAATGTTTCCTTTGATTTATTTTGTAACTAGCTTTCCGCCCGCGGCTTCGCCCGCGTTTTCAGAGAAAAACCCGTTCCCGTAGGATTTCTGGGATAAAACCTATCCTATGTCCTTTCTCGGGTATCAAAATATATCTATACCAAATTTCATGCAAATTGGTTCAGTAGTTCAGGCGTGATTGAGTAACAGACAGACAGACAGAGTTACTTTCGCATTTATAATATTATATAGTATGGATTCGATACAGAGGTAGGTACCTACATGTTAACAATCTTTTATGTATTACTGTTTAATTGATTAAATAGTAATTGATTTTCTTTTAAGCTATATATTGAAATCAACCTTTACACATTATGCGACAAATATTTATCAGAGCCTCCGATCATAACCAAATAAATATATTGTAATAAATTTAATGTACCTTGTGTGGTTTTTACAATATTGTAGAACTGTATAACTTTTCACTTGAAGTAAAATTACCTCGTGGTACATATACAAACCAAAAGATTAAAGACGTTGTCAAATCGCTACCACGTTATTATTAACAAGGGATTTGCAAGGGTTGAACCCCTATAAAGGTGATCTCAACACGAAATTGACCTTTTCTCACACTTTTACACCCTTTGAAATTAAGCGAAGCAAACAAATCAAATCCTTATGTGTGTCTAATAGTGTATGTAATGGATTGGCTTCTGGTAAGTCAACCCTAATCTAGGGTTCAGTGGTTAATCAACAAAAGGAACTATGGAGTTAATCATGTCCGGGAATTTCTATTGAGAAGGATTTTCTGTCAAGTAATGTAATAAGTAATAAGTTTGAGATTGGATATTAGCATAATTGAATGATGTGTGAAAAAATGTGTGTTTATAAAAAATAAAAATCTATTTCATTTTGGCAAAGAAAGTCAAATTAATTATTATGATTTAAAATATTAACAATTTCATAAGTTTTAATTTGATGATATGCGTCAATCATGATTAAAGAACTTATACCTCCCTACCCATTTTTTGTATAATCTGTTTTCAGACAAGTTTCTAGGACCTTTTTATACTCTGTGACTGTGACTCTGTCTGAACATTATTTATTATATATTTTCAATGTAAGAACTTGACCCTGCTTTACTGTAATACGTGTAAATTATTATTTAATTTACTCCCGCATACACATGTGTATCATTGAACTGTTTCTTTTCATTATAAATTTATTTTTATCTCAATCAGTTAAGGAATTCAAAATGATTCTATTTCCTTTGTGTGTTTACATTAAATAGATATTACTATTCATTATTCATTGATTATATTATTTTTATCTATGTTTCCCAAACTTTATTTTAACATCTCCATGTTAAAATTAACATGTTATTAATTTGAAACTTCGGACTCACATTTTTTTTATTATAGGGAAATAGATTGGATATCAACTTAATAACTCAAATACATGATTATTGATTACTCATTTTAATTCGTCTTTTTGTCAATAAATTTCAACCTTTATATAGAATCGATCGAATGCTAACGCTTCGAGACTATTTTTATACAAGTTATTAAAAGTTTAAATGTTAATTTTTTAAATAAGTTAGCTATAATTCTATACAATGTTCTCATCGCTTATTTTTTCTACGAATATTTCAGGGGTGTTGGACCAAAACAGAACCGGTGTCGGCACATGTTTTAGTAGAATGTTAATTTTAATTCTTATTTTATAGTCATTGCTTGTGTGAGATATTAACAACATTCGAACCTAGTTATCGCAAACTAATTTACATAATTGGAGCATTTAAGTTTCACCGCACTTCAAGTTAACGTGTTAGGTGTGTACTCGTCTAGATTCTGGTGAAATTAAGGGTCGTGGTCGCATGTTAAGTACTAACTTAAATTTTAAAATATACAAAACCAAAAAAGGGTGACAGGACGGAAGAAGGAAATAATTCTTAACAAAAAAATAATTAAAAATAAAACAATGAATGAAACAAAAAATTAACGAACAACACAAAATAAAATAAATTAACATACGCACTTGTGATGTGATGGTGTGTAGGGTACCGCTGAAGAATCGTTGTAATTTTCACGTAAGGGGTTTCACGAATAAAACTTTCACAAATAATTGACAATCCTGAAGGATCCTCACTCACTTGTGCTTGTTATGGGGGTCGTATTGGAGCCGGTATCGCGACTGGGGTCAGGTGCACATGCCGCGCTGGGAGGATTTCAACTGTGCCGGTGGCGACGACGTGTTGATGGAGCGTGCGGACCGTCAAAGACCGATTTGTTGCACGCACACGTGCTCACTTTTTCGCGGTTGAAGCGCGACTGACGGATGGGAGCGATCGCCGCTAGTATCAGCGTTCAGCACCAGGGAGATGCGCTATGGAGGCTGCGCCATGCGTCCCTCCGCGCCCGCGCCCCGCGAACACGCGTCATTCCACCCCGCACCCCTCCCTAACTCTCACCCCAGGAGATCGCTCCGACCCGTCCTGATGAATACAAGGATTATTATTTCCATTTCAGTACGGCTATAGAATTAATAAGCTTAATTTTACACACAATAGCATAAACGTTTTTCTACAGGGCAAATAATTAAAAAGTGCTTACAGAGAGCTTTGCATAATTCGTATTTATTTTTAATTTTAAGTGATGTTTACCATACATTTGTAATAAATTCAGAAAGTTTTTTTTGTATTCTTTTTAATTGAATTAAATACATATCTATATGGGATAACTTATATCGCGTATGACACAGTTACATAATTTGTATTCTGTTGTATGATCCCAGGCGACACGCAGCCTGCGCTTACAAGCTAAGTAACCGTTAACTTTATGGTCCCTCGAGAAACTTGCCAAAATTATGTAGACACTGACATATGATATTGTTTCTCATATTTATGTCTAAGTAAACATTATTCTGGTTATAGGATAAAGTATATTATTATTTATATTTGGTATATCATATTCTTGAAACAATTTTGAATTTCTTTAGACTTTAATATACTTTATAAAAAAACTGCGTTTAATAATTTGGTATAAGTTTGTTTTGTTTCTCAGTGAAAAAAAAAAATACGTTATCAGAAAACCCGTTGTCAGAATATCTTCCTCAATTCATTGATTTATATTATTGGGGATCAATTACCGCACTTTGAGAATCCTTGACATTTATTTTTATAGTCTGCTTTGTCTGAATAACAAGCGCCAATTAAAAGTTAAACAATTTGTTATTAGTTAGGTATTCATAATCTTTATTAACTTCCCTTAATGAGGGTAGTTTTTTGATGACGCCAATTTACTTGAGAATTTTACAAACGATGAAAATTGGTTTGGTGTTATTATTTATACAATTAATATAATTAATAATTAATTTCCCTATATTTACCTTTCTGGAAATAATTTGTACGTTGTTTTCACTGTTATTAATTATTATTAAAATTCACTAATACTACAAGTATCAACAACTTCTTTGAAATTAAAAAATTAAGCTATCAACAACGTCTTTCAAAATTGGAATCATCCATAACGTAAACAGATTATACACAAACATCATTTTGTAAGCGTGGTCTCAATTACCGGTTATTCTAAAAATATTTTTAATCTATGTCAGTAGGGAACCTAGTGCAATGACTTGCTTTGATTATATTATTACTTAGTCATTTTAAAGGAATTTAGATAATCTGAATTTTAAACGAAAATGAGGTGTCTTAATAATATTGTCATCGATCACAAAAAATATAAAAATAATGTATTTAGTTAAAAATAATTTAATTAATATTGATGGAGTCTTTCTGAAATCTTTTTAATTTTCTTTGTGTAAATATTTTTTTTGTGATTGCAACTGCAACGTTGATATAATCTGTCGAAATTTTATTTTTCATTGTTTTCGTTTCTTTTTCAAATACGACTAATAATTTATTAAGAATTTAAGAAGTAACAAGACGTATTTTTAGGATTTATTTTTTAATTGGGTGAGTTATTTCACAATTCATTTCAATTATTAAGATATCGAGGAAGATTCTATTCCATACCGATTGATTAGTTGTTGAACTCAGATATGCAATTAAATTCAATTGAAATCATGTCTTTTGTTTACAATATTACGTCATATTGCATTTAATAAAAAATAATGAAACATATGGTACCTAAAAATAAAACAAAATAGGAACAGATCATGAAACTTTTAGAGAATTTATTCAATCCGATCTTGTTTACACAAAAACCTGTTGCATGCGCGTCAATCCGGGGACAGATTTATTTTCAATTCGAAGTATTATAATAAAGTATAAACCAATCTATATCTCATTGATACGTAAACATATTTTGATGACGTAGGTAATAAACGGAAAATATTTAAGCTACGTAGTTCTTCATACCGTGAATGTCAGAGTATTTTAATAGTGCAAATGTGTATCGGATTGTGATTGGTCGGCAGTCCATGTCAAGGATACAGATAAATCGATATGTGCAGGTACATCGCTCGGGGGTTGAATATGATTATATAATGCAAGCTTTGACGTCATAAGGGTTACTGACCGAATGTACCATCCATTGCGTTTTACGTTGAACGTAAGGAATAGGACTCTCTTGTAAAAGTGGTAATGGGTATGCAAAGTTTTCGAGTATCGTTGGAGTGTAAGATGTCGCTTTAAATAAAAATCGTATTAAAAATCCAAAGAACAACATGAATAGACTTTATAATATCTGATATATATACACATATTATCAATTATCATATACAAGTTTAATATTCGTATTGTAAATGGTGATATTTTCGTGATATAGTTTGATGAATAAAATATGTCAAAGTTGGTAATTTTACTTTTTAATAGTTTTTTATATCCCTGTACCCAGAACCTACCTAGTACCTACTTAAAATTGAAATTATTCTGGAATACTACCTATGAGATCTTTTATTTATATTTGCCCGCTTTGTCTAAAACATAATAAATTATATACTAAAACCTTCCTCTTGAATCACTCGTTCTATTAAAAAAAAACCGCATTAAAATCCGTTGCGTAGTTTTAAAGATTTAAGCATACATAGGGATATATGGACATAGGGACAGAGAAAGCGACTTTGTTTTATACTATGTAGTGATAGTGATAATGCTAATATGTATTTAGTTTAATTTGGGGCTTAGTCAGCTAAGCCCCCAGGTAAATATCTACTAAATATCATATCGCGTTGAACTCTTTCGACTTGCAACCAATGTTCAATAATAGTGTACATAATATTATTATGTTCAATAATTATTACAAATTAAACATTGTGAATTAAAAATAAATAATTATGTAAAAAAAAACAGTTTTAATAATAATGACGTAACTCCGATTGCTGTTATTTCATTTTATGATACATATTTCGTATTCATGAAGTATATTTTTGTAGGTATATAAAAATAGTTTTCGATTTATGTATAATATTATCATTACCTATATAATAAAATTAAATATTAATATAGATTCGCGAGATATAAGTTATAACTACAGAATACAATACTATACCTCTATAACGGAGTTTTTGTCCCATCGAGAACGTTATAACCCAATGAATTATTTATTGATATGGCATTGACATTTATATTGAATGATTGCTGAATCTATACAAATTTTCATTCAGCGGCTGTTATAAATAACACAATGTCCATAAAGTATATTATATTATAAAACAAGAAAATTGCTTATTATTGTAAGGAAATCTTTCGTATATTCCTTTACTTTCTTTTATAAATAGACTGCTTTTTTTTATTTTTGTCATATGTATTTTTTATATACAAATTAATTATTCTTACATAATATAGTCTTTGATATAGTTTCCTGAAAAAAATAAAGATTTCCGCACTTCTGTCACACTGTATCCTATATACTCTTGTTAGTTTTAGGGCTGATTTTTCAATCCTTGGTTAAAAGTTAAAACTTATTCATCGACTACTACCATTTCAAAAATGTATTCTAATTGTCAGTATTTGACAGTTTACAGGTGACATTTTAAAATGTTCGTGTAATACTTTATTGGACGGATAAATTTTAACCAAGGATTGAAAAATCGGCCCTTAAATAAGTTAATTATCTGGTGACTGCTGTTCATATTTCAATATACCTACTTTTTTGTCTATAACTTAGAGATTGCATTTTGCCTTCTCAAAGACGAATCTATTGTTTTTGTCTACTGCGAATTTTAACTACAATCTATACGCAAAAGGCGTTTTGCATTACATATTCGGGCCATCATTGTATAACAAAGGGACATTGGTAGTTTTTGTTTGATTTAATAAACGTAAGCTTGAGGCCAAGTTCGCATTTAAATCTCCTAATCTATGTTATTCTCCCGTAATTTTAATATTAGTACAGTATAAAAAATCAATGCCAATTTTTTGATACTACTTTGCAGCAAAGAATAGGTACGTAATACATATTATTTTTATAGATATTGATTACTACTACTTTGTAGCAAAGAATACGTAATATTACTTTTATAGATACATATTATATAGATATTTAAGTAACGGGAAACCATCAAACCAAAAAAAACCTCGCTAATTGTCACTCTTGTAACATCTTATTATTATTAATTGTTACATGTTACATTCATAATAATTGACATCATTGTATGAATTATCTACTTTCAAGTTCAAATACAAAATACAACCGCAAAGGCTTCGCATAATCTAGCACAGAGTAAATAAATCAGTAGAGAAAGGATCATTATATTTTCATGTAAACAACATAACGACGATGAAGTATCAATATATGCTAACTACAAAAACTACATTTTTCAGGAGATAAAAAAAACGTTTTATTTCTTTTTCGTTACTGTTTTTAATTATTATTTTAGCTTACGTTCATTATCAAAGGATATAAGATATCATGGAATCATTTATTAAATGTAACTTCAAAGCTTTTTAAAAAAAACATGCAGATATTAGATATTGCTTGTAATTTTATTTAAATAGAAAGCCGTATTTATTAGATACAAGTTATTGCCAATATACTTAGAAGAAATTGTTCTAAAGATTACAACATATTTTTATTTTAATATTAGGTTTTTGTATCAATACTATAGTAAAATGTTGATTTAAAATCCTGTCACTACACGTGATTATGCTCGAAGATAGTGATTTGAATATAAAACATTATTTCAATTTGTTCAACTTCATATGGACGAGATTTTCTTGCTGCTTTGGTTATAGTGGCATAATCACTCGGAACGTAAATTTCTTTGTTCTTAAGTTGGCGTTCAAGTCAAGAAATATAAGATACAGCTACGTGAACACATCATAGCACAACAGCGTCGAAGATTTACTCATCTTCACGGACGGGTCCAAGACTGAAAATGGCACGGGTGCTGGGGTCTTCTCTGAGGACCTAAACATTAACATCTCGCACCCCTTGAGACCCCGTAATACAGTCTTTCAGGCTGAATGCCTAGGACTTCTACTTGCAGCTTCAGCCATAATCAAAAGGAATGTAACAACTTTTCGATTCGGATCCTATCGGATAGCAAAGCAGCACTCATGGCAATCAAAAGCCATGAAATCACTTCAGGGTTAATTCTAAAGTGTCACCTAGCCCTAACTAGGGTATGTGATCTGGGAAAGTCCCTAGTACTACAATGAATAAAAGGACACAGTAAGTAGTAACTCACGAGCAAACGATGCTGCTGACATATTAGCCAGAAGGGCATCTCAAACACCGGTCAAGGGACCTTTTCCCATTATACCGCTACCTGCAAGCTGGATCCGGCTGATGATTACCCAGCTCACTAGCACTGCACTACAAGCAGAATGTTCAAGCAGATCTGACTGCAAGCAAGCCAGAGAAGCCCTACCAAACATTGACTCTAGACTTGCACGTCGGATTCTCAACCTACGCAGAGTGCAACTACGTGTAATAACAGGGACCCTCACAGGGCACGGCCCCTTCGACAAACACCTCTTTGATTTAGGGATCACAGATCATGCATGGCGTCCGAGGAGCCCTCACAAGCTGCTTGGCTTCATGTGCTCGGGTGGTTTCAGTTTTAGCTGGTTTCCCCCACCTCCATCTCTCACGCAAAATAGGCGATTTTGGTAAGAGCATCCGTCAGAAAATACAATAATAGGCAGCTGTTGGCTAACACAATGCTTTTCCAGGTAATTAATTACAAACGAAACAAAAGTGCTAGACGTCAGGGCAGCAGCTGTTTCGTCATACCAGTAACATGTACAATGCTTATTAATTTAATTGACTCTACGAACAATTTGTTGGTATCTTTACGCTCGTAATGCGATGGTAGTTTTGGAAAAGCATCTAAAAAATCGTCAAGAATGGCAATTTTCGATGGTTTGTTGAGTTTGATGGAGAAGCACGTATTAGGATACTTTCTTCTTGGTTTGAAAGCATGCCAAACTCACCACTTTTAACCCAGGAATAAACTATAAATGAGCCCAAGGAAAGCGTGCTTAAAAACATAGAGCGGAGGCGTCAGGGTGTAGTTAGAATATATTGCCAGCAAAAATGACGCAACTTTTGTTATAAGGTATTGCTACACTTTAATATTTGCTCAAATTGACTGTTTACAGAGAAATGACCTTTATGGGCCTATGTATTACTCTATTTTAAGTACGAAAATGCAATAAAACGAAAATCGCTAAAATGTTAGTTAGGAGGTATTGATACTTCATCGTCGATAAGTAGAATCACGTGGTTTTTGCATGTGTGCGTGCGGAATGCACTATAATCGCGCATGTGTGCTGTGGCCGCCATGAAACTTGTTTCTACTCACACACGATCACTCATTTATATTGACATGGAGTTAATATGTTGATAAGCAATTGGCATATTGTAATAAATAGTTCGCTGAAAAAATACTTCGTACATACCTGAATTTTTAAGAGCTCATTGACGGTAGTGTACTTATAGTTTGTGGTATCGTCGTTTAGATACGTACTTAAATAGGTATAATATTTTGGCAGACTTTTTCCTTGAAGCTACGCAAACTACGGAAAGCTTCATTTTTTCTCTGCAAGGAGAATAAAAGGTGCTAACTAAAAAGAAACATCCCTGTTGTTGATGTATTTTTAATTAATTCTATTTTTCAGTAGTTGTCTAAACTCTTATTGTTATTTCTATACATATTTGACTTTACTATTAGCACAGATTATATAACACTAAACTGGTAGTATGATGCGTCGCAGTTGCGTTATTATAATTAACATTCTTACGGACGATTGTCTCATAAATATCTATAAATCAAAATTCAATCACCCTTAATGAAAATGTATGTAAACAATCAACAGATTGTATTATTATTATTGTTATTGATTGCTCATATTATATTGAAATTATTGAAACTAACAACACAACTGATCACGGGCCGTCTTATGACCTCTTATTTCCCAAATACAACTGATCACGGGCCGTCTTATGACCTCTTATTTCCAGACAGTTTTCGCAGTGAATTGAACTAACTGGCAAATTCATATTATAAGTAACATAATTAACCGTGACTAGTTATTGCGATCATAAATCATAATAATATGAATTTGCCAGTCAGCTCAAACCTCAGCTCATCTAATGAGTACTCAGTGCAACAAAATGTATCAATGAGTACAAAGTTTATTATCGCATAGCTTAGTTATGATAGTTTACACATAATGTTTAATTAATACATTTAATTAGATTAATATGAGTTGTTCATGTTAATATTTGTCATGGGATGTAGTATGAATTATCACGGGTTATAGTCCATTGAATAAAAAGTTCTAGAGTGCGTGAGTTAGTAACGTAAGATGTTTCTTCGGAAATATGTCAAGAGTCCCTAGGTAATAAACATACTAAAACCCCGGGCCACTAGGAGGAGCCCCGGAGTGGGGGGAGGGGGGAAATGGGTCCATTTTTTTCATTTTTCGCTTAAATCTTAAAAACGGTACATGTTAGAGAAAAACTTTCAAGGAAATGTTGAAAGGCCATAGAATTATCTACAAGTTGTACCTAAATCATTTTTTCCTATATCCTACCGTTTCTGAGTTATACGCAGTAAAACATGATTTTGGCTCAAACAATTTCCACATCAATCAATCAAAAAATATTTCTTTCTTCCAAAAAACTCAAATGTGCAACTTGTGACCGGTACTGATAGATTGCTCTTAATTAGGTCTATAATTGGTAAAATAAACACATTCCTCCATGGAAGCCTTTAGGAGGAATCGATTGTCAAAATATTATATTATGGTAGTTTGAGTTACTGAACTTGATCTTTTTATTTTTTTCTTCCAAAAAACTCAAAAGTGCAACTTGTGACCGGTACAGATAGATTGCTCATAATTGGGTCTATCATTGATAAAAATACCAGATTCCACCACGGAGGCGTTTACGGGGAATTGAATTTTATTAGGGTAGTTACGATACTTGAACTTTTTATTTTTTTTTCTCCAAAAAAACTCAAAAGTGCAACTTGTGACCGATACTGATAGATTGCTCTTAATTAGGTCTATAATTGGTAAAATAAACACATTCCTCCATGGAAGCCTTTAGGAGGAATCGATTGTCAAAATACTATATTAGGGTAGTTTGAGTTACTGAACTTGATCTTTTTATTTTTTTCTTCCAAAAAACTCAAAAGTGCAACTTGTGACCGGTACTGTTAGATTGCTCTTAATTAGGTCTATAATTGGTAAAATAAACACATTCCTCCATGGAAGCCTTTAGGAGGAATCGATTGTCAAAATACTATATTAGGGTAGTTTGAGTTACTGAACTTGATCTTTTTATTTTTTTCTTCCAAAAAACTCAAAAGTGCAACTTGTGACCGGTACTGTTAGATTGCTCTTAATTAGGTAATTGTATATAAAATTCAATTCCCCGTAAACGCCTCCATGGTGGAATCTGGTATTTTTATCAATGATAGACCTAATTATGAGCAATCTATCTGTACCGGTCACAAGTTGCACTTTTGAGCTTTTTGGAAGAAAAAAATAAAAAGTTCATGTATCGTAACTACCCTGATAAAATTCAATTCCCCGTAAACGCCTCCGTGGTGGAATCTGGTATTTTCATTAATGATAGACTTTATTATGAGCAATCTATCTGTACCGGTCACAAGTTGCACTTTTGAGTTTTTTGGAAGAAAAAAATAAAAAGACCAAGTTCAGTAACTCAAACTGCCCTAATATAATATTTTGACAATCGATTCCTCCTAAAGGCTTCCATGGAGGAATGTGTTTATTTTACTAATTATAGACCTAATTAAGAGCAATCTATCAGTACTGGTCACAAGTTGCACATTTGAGTTTTTTGGAAGAAAGAAATATTTTTTGATCGATTGATGTGGAAATTGTTTGAGCCAAAATCATATTTTACTGCGTTTAACTCAGAAACGGTAGGATATAGGAAAAAATGATTTAGGTACAACTTGTAGATAATTCTATGGCCTTTCAACTTTTCCTTGAAAATTTTTCTCTAACATGTACCGTTTTTGAGATTTAAGCGAAAAATGAAAAAATGGACCCATTTCCCCCCTCCCCCCACTCCGGGGCTCCTCCTAGTGGCCCGGGGTTTTAGTATGTTTATAACCTAGGGACTCTTGACATGTTTCCGAAGAAACATCTTACGTTACTAACTCACGCACTCTAGACCCCCCTTGGAAGGATTCATTCAATGGACTATAGCAGGACCAGTTTTCACCTGCGATGGAGACTCGTTGACCTCGACATTTGTGTCGAAAAGTGTCAAGTGCGAAAGGGACTTCAACGGTATATTGGTTTTTTCAAGATGTATTGTTTGTGGGCTTTCTTTTAAGCAATTTTACATTTTAATATGATATCGTAATTTATAGGTATCGTACAAGAGCATCAGCAACTTCCACAGATAGATAAAAACTCACAATAGAATTAAAAAGACTATTTAAAATAACGTTTATTATTTATACATATAGAATATTGCTATGCCAACTCTTAACAAGAAACTCAAAATTCTAAAAGCTATTTAGTTTTTGCGAGACCTTTTGAGGTAGATACAAGTCTTATTTTTTGTTTATTTTCAAAACTAACAGTTAGATGATTTCCGCGAACTAAATATTTATACCTAAGTACCTACCTGCTCTTATTTCGTGATTGTGATTAAAAAAGTTTATATAGGTAGTAAATGATGAAATATCACTGACGATTGTAATGTTTGAGTTAAAAAAATGTACCGGTATTTTCTTATATTCGAAGTATATATCCTATTCCTAATTCCTAGCCATATTCTGATTCCTATTAGGTATGTACGTCGTAGGTATGATGTGAAAAACATCTATCTGTATAAACAAGTAAAGGTGAATATTCTGAACAATATGCCAAACGGAATAATGGGTCAATGCAATTCTTGTCAAGACATTGATAAAATCACGGATGCACAAAACAAAGAATCTTCACAGTCAAAACATTACGATTGAATGTTGATTGATGATAAAATGGAGGTCAACGACCGATTAACGTTCTTAAATAAGATGTAACCTCTGTAAGAATAATAACTGTACGCAGTTTTTGTACTAACAATTTTTGCGCATTAGTTTTTGTATACCTAGTCTAATTAGAATGAGCGCGGAATTCAATTCATTCTAAAACATTTTTTCATTGGACTTACTTGGATACTAAATAAGTACCTACATGTTTTTAAAAACATGATCTTCTAGTTAATTTTGCTTGTTGGGAAGGTAATTTCTTCAGAGAAAAGTTTTCATTATATACAAGCTTGTACTTGGCCTTAATTCTCTCCTACCTAAAATGATTACTTTCAAAGTTTTGTATGAATTGGGACTTTGGGAGATCATTATTGCACTTTCGAAGGCTTTTTCATACAAAAAGTAGGTACCTACGTACTGAATGTGGCGCAGCTGCAGAAGTGAAAATAATTGTCACATTGTTTACATATATAATATACATATATAAGATTGGATACAGTTTTACACACACATACATTTAGTCTTAGAGCATTGAAGCATTTAGTAGTTAGATATTATTTTAATCTTGATAATCACTTTACATTAAATTATATAAGTACATAACTAGGTATTTGTACGTTATTACTATTGGATATTCTGTGATATTTGTACAAAAATGTAGTGTAGAAGTTTTTCGGAAATAGTTCCAATATTTATATATTTACCATAAAATTAACAGACAAATGCTAAAATTGCACAAAATTCCAATGTTTATTTTTTTGCTCAATTCTATCGACAAATTTGCATAATATTATGCCTACGCTAAAAGGAATTTAACGCGCGCGAAAATGTTGATAAACGGTCATAATCATTGTCAATAAAATGTATTACTTACCTATAATATTATGATGTATATCATGTGATTTTAATAATGTTATATGTTGTATCATTTCAAATTCTAGAACCTTACGTTAGTTATTAGTTTATTATCTATCTTAAAAAATCAATATCGTTTTGAACAATTTACAGGGAATATTCTTTCATTTGTTTAAATAATAATCCATATATACTAATCTTTAGATCGTTCAGATCTTGAATACAAAAACTTGATAGTATTTTTACAATCAAGTTATTCACAAGGAAGCCTTATCCATTCAAGACGCATTAAAACCGGATCAAATACGATACGTAGTACCAAAAAAGCAACCGATGTTAAAAATACCAATATGTATACTATATTAGCGATACATAAGTAGGTATCCGCAGAGGCAGTGTTCACTGTTCAATGTTTATATAAGCAAGCGAGCGCTGACCTACTATACTGTAATCATTCTGTCACATGACTAGGTACAATCGTTGATTGATACTATTTGCGGCCGATACTAAATATATTAGTCCAATGATCGATCGGACCAAGTGCAAGGCCGTTTTTATGATATATTTTATACACGCTGTACCTACGTCGGGATTAAATAAAACCGTATAAGTGTGGGCGGTTACGGTAACTCGGTGAAATTATCAAGTGATTTCTTATAACGTAAAAAACAGTCTTGTAACAAATTGTGAATATTATAGAATATTTTGTCAGAGTAAAGTGTGGTTAAAGGTCTTGAGAAACTTTAGGTTTAGGTACTTACCATAGGTACTTACCTACTTAAAATTGTTAAAAATTATGGTATGAATACATATTAATTACTTTCTTTAACACGTTAGCTGCGAAACAGGGCTTGAAACACCCTGTCCGTGTCTCGTCGTTATAGCGGTAGGAAAAAACCTTGACCATACTTGACGGATCTCAAACCTCTCCCGCTGCACGTTCTTTTTTCCTCGCATTTTGTATTTAAAAAGATACCAATCAGTGAAACAAAAAATCCTCGTCAGGGACTGTTGTGTAACTGATAATTTATTAAACATAAAATTTTCAGAGCTCTAAGTCAGCAGGTTACGAAGTTTATACTTAGAGTATTTGCGGAAAAATCGATGACCACGGCACATTTTTTTTCTAGAAATCTATTAACTTTGGAAAAAAGTCCTCGCGAGCAATTAAAGATCAAAGACCATCCTATTTTATATATTTTTTTCGGTATTGTGCTTTATGTTGTACCAGACTTTATAGAGGTTGAACATAGTCGAAATTGCCGGGTAACGCCTTAAACTTCTCTGTCGTGCGGGAGGCATAACTGCCATCTGGTTCAGTGTAGGAAAGTCATATCTATATATCTGAGATGTGCTATTGATTCCTAGTTCAATGGTATACCGACCTTAATACCGGGTTTCTTAGACCTCGTGCCGCACTGAACTAATAAAAATTCTAACACAGTGCGGAACGAGGTTGCGAAAACCTCGTACCCCGCGAACCTCGTACCGCACCCTAAGCTAGCTTCACGCGGTTAGTGTTGTGCAACACATTCGAGACTGAGCACGCGACGAATTACGACTGCTGCCGATTATGTCGAAACGTTGCCGAAAAAAGTTAATCAAGGAGGAAGATGAAGAAAAACCGGGTGGTGAAACTCTAAAATCTGAAATCTGAAAAAATATTATTGCTTGGCCTGTTTTAATGAAAAACATCCATAAGTTTGATAAATAAATACAATTAAATAAAGTCGATATTTCTTTTCCCATCACTAAATTATATGAAAAACTGCTATCGTTCAGTGCGGTATGGGGTACATCAGACCCCACATTTTATTTTACCCATAGAATCTAAACTAACTAATCTAACCACGGGCGACGGTAGATTTAGGTTAATGAACTCATTGTTAATAATAATCACGACAAAAGCCGCACACTTTGTCTTATTTGGCGCCGAAAAAAGGATTTTGATCTCCTACGGGCGGTGGGGTTTAATATGCCTCGTGCCGCCACAATGTCTGGTATAGAACAAGGTTTAAAACGACCTATATATCTGTGCCGCAGTCAACGTGTTAAAATGTTTTCAAGTACATTGTCTGTCTGTTTAATTGGTATAATAAATGTTGTAACAATAACTATCTAAAAAAAATTCAAATTTCATAGAGCACATGAAGTTTAAATATTTTTTTATAATTCTTCTACTTCATCAAAATAAAATCTATCAATGCCTAAACCAAAAATAATTAGTAATTTACTTCAAATAAGAAGTCATTGTCGTTAAAAATAGAAAAGGAAAGTCATCGAAATGAATCGACCGTAAAAACCAAATAAGATTTGGAAGCAAAGACGCAATTAGCAAAAAAAATAATCTTATTGTATTGATTCTAACGAAGAAGGAATAAAATTGTGGCTGGAAGGTCGAGAGGTTTTACATTTTAATTGGAAACTGGATAAAAAGGACCGTTCCCTCTTGTAAGCCTTGACTTCTTTTGAGCTAATTCAAACTTGGATTATAATTCTAATTTACATAACCTGAGCTATTCTGATTTAATTTTAAAACTACTGTCCTTGCTTTTTTCCATAATTACCGATCTTTCATATAATATTAGCGATTTTTCTTTTTGCAAGTCAATAAATAAAGAATAACGTTTGTCAATGAGGAATAGTTTCATGAGATAGCACGTTATAATATAGTGCCCGTATCATTAAATAACTAAACGAGTAATTATTTTTGCCGAAGTATGTGCAGGTTCAGGACATAAATATGTTTGAAAACTGTTACATTAATGTAATGCACATAAATATATCGTCGTCCAGCCTTATTGGATCTTTCATTATTTTAAGGTTGAACTTGTGAGTCCAAGTAACTCATTATGAAATATTATGTTTGTTGTTTTTCTTATAGACAGATAAACACTCTTTTACATTACTAATGTATGAGCTGATAAAGTAAGGTAGTAAGCCTGTAGGTGTGAGCCGAAAATAAACAATAATATATTGTATTACCATTTTCTTATCGTCAACTTAGATAAATTAAATTCCGCATGGTAAAGAATTGTAATTAGTTGTTTTTGACACGTATTAAGAACTCCCAAATACCATAATCATTTAAGTTTATGACTCGAGTTTATCCAATTTAGTTGTAGCCGCAACTGCGTTGAATTAAACAAATGGATATCTTGTTTAATTGATTTGTTCGCATTCAAGGACTCGTATTTTCTAGAACATGAATTTGAGCTGTTAATTGAAAAACATACATACTAAATTGCCGAATTTGCTGTGTACCAAGTAACTGAAATTTCTTGACAAATGTTATCAACAATGCGGGTCACTTAAACTGATTACCCCTGTCTTTTTTGTACATAATTCTTCAATTTATTTATTTTAACTTCGCTAACAGTCTACCTTAATTAGTTTTTGTTGGTTATTCCTCTGTTTTATCACGTGACTTCAATACTTTTTTGCTCAACAACTAGTTGTGATAGATATTAATTATTATTATTTTATTTCATATTATGCCAGAGCAAACACGATAAAGTGGGCCACCCGATGTAAGGATGTAACACAAGAAAAAATCGGTGGGTTACATAATTGATAATATTTAAAGACGACTGCGCTATTTTCTTGAAGGACCCAGTGTCAATTATTCATAAACACCGCGGGTGGTAATTGTACCAACGCTCCAATATGTGGAAAGAAGTTGCGTACAGTGGTGGCGCGCCAACCATCCAGATGGTGTGGCTGATACTGGTTTTTACAGCAGGTGGTCTGACGTTGAAAAAATAGAGCAATTTCTCAGAACATTTTCCCATAGTAAGTCTATACAGAATATCAATACTACGTCTCTTCGTAAATATAGATGATCATTGATCAGGCCAAGATTATTTTATATTTTTTTTAATAAAAAGACACATTAAAGCACTAGCCCACATTTAGTTACTTTCCTATTTCACTAATAATGCCGTTCGATCGACAGTCTCTGAACTATTAATTGACAATATATTAGCTTCGTTGAGAACTGAGATACCTACATGAAACAAGCATAACATCAAAGACTTTGTTGTATTAGATTTTAGTCCATTAAATAAAAAGTTCTAGAGTGCGTGAGATAGTAACGTAAGATGTTTCTTCGGAAACATGTCAAGAGTCCCTAGGTAATAAACATACTAAAACCCCGGGCCACTAGGAGGAGCCCCGGAGTGGGGGGAGGGGGGAAATGGGTCCATTTTTTCATTTTTCGCTTAAATCTCAAAAACGGTACATGTTAGAGAAAAACTTTCAAAGAAAAGTTGAAAGGCCATAAAATTATCTACAAGTTGTACCTAGATCATTTTTTCCCATATCCTACCGTTTCTGAGTTATACGCAGTAAAACATGATTTTGGCTCAAACAATTTCCACATCAATCGATCAAAAAATATTTCTTTCTTCCAAAAAACTCAAATGTGCAACTTGTGACCGGTATTGATAGATTGCTCTTAATTTGTTCTATAATTGGTAAAATAAACACATTCCTCCATGGAAGCCTTTAGGAGGAATCGATTGTCAAAATATTATATTAGGGTAGTTTGAGTTACTGAACTTGATCTTTTTATTTTTTTCTTCCAAAAAACTCAAAAGTGCAACTTGTGACCGGTACAGATAGATTGCTCATAATTGGGCCTATCATTGATAAAAATACCAGATTCTACTACGGAGGCGTTTACGGGGAATTGAATTTTATTAGGGTAGTTACGATACTTGAACTTTTTATTTTTTTTCTCCAAAAAAACTCAAAAGTGCAACTTGTGACCGGTACTTATAGATTGCTCTTAATTAGGTCTATAATTGGTAAAATAAACACATTCCTCCATGGAAGCCTTTAGGAGGAATCGATTGTCAAAATATTATATTAGGGTACTTTGAGTTACTGAACTTGATCTTTTTATTTTTTTCTTCCAAAAAACTCAAAAGTGCAACTTGTGACCGGTACTGATAGATTGCTCTTAATTTGTTCTATAATTGGTAAAATAAACACATTCCTCCATGGAAGCCTTTAGGAGGAATCGATTGTCAAAATATTATATTAGGGTAGTTTGAGTTACTGAACTTGATCTTTTTATTTTTTTCTTCCAAAAAACTCCTAAGTGCAACTTGTGACCGGTACAGATAGATTGCTCATAATTAGGTCTATCATTGATAAAAATACTAGATTCCACCACGGAGGCGTTTACGGGGAATTTAATTTTATTAGGGTAGTTACGATACTTGAACTTTTTATTTTTTTTTCTTCCAAAAAACTCAAAAGTGCAACTTGTGACCGGTACAGATAGATTGCTCATAATTAGGTCTATCATTGATAAAAATACCAGATTCCACCATGGAGGCGTTTACGGGGAATTGAATTTTATTAGGGTAGTTAGTTAAAAAGTTCAAGTATCGTAACAACCCTAATAAAACTCAAATTCCCCGTAAACGCCTCCATGGTGGAATCTGGTATTTCTATCAATGATAAACCTAATTATGAGCAATCTATCTGTACCGGTCACAAGTTGCACTTTTGAGTTTTTTGGAAGAAAAAAAATAAAAAGTTCATGTATCGTAACTACCCTGATAAAATTCAATTCCCCGGTAACGCCTCCGTGGTGGAATCTGGTATTTTTAGCAATGATAGACCTAATTATGAGCAATCTATCTGTACCGGTCACAAGTTGCACTTTTGAGTTTTTTGGAAGAAAAAAATAAAAAGATCAAGTTCAGTAACTCAAACTACCCTAATATAATATTTTGACAATCGATTCCTCCTAAAGGCTTCCATGGAGGAATGTGTTTATTTTACCAATTATAGACCAAATTAAGAGCAATCTATCAGTACCGGTCACAAGTTGCACATTTGAATTTTTTGGAAGAAAGAAATATTTTTTGATCGATTGATGTGGAAATTGTTTGAGCCAAAATCATGTTTTACTGCGTATAACTCAGAAACGGTAGGATATAGGAAAAAATGATTTAGGTACAACTTGTAGATAATTTTATGGCCTTTCAACTTTTCTTTGAAAGTTTTTCTCTAACATGTACCGTTTTTGAGATTTAAGCGAAAAATGAAAAAATTGAACCCATTTCCCCCCTCCCCCCACTCCGGGGCTCTTCCTAGTGGCCCGGGGTTTTAGTATGTTTATTACCTAAGGACTCTTGACATGTTTCCGAAGAAACATCTTACGTTACTAACTCACGCACTCTAGGCCCCCCTTGGAGGGACTTATTCAATGGACTATTTAGTAAGACTGGACACAAAATATCCCGACATAAACTTCGAGCAAATTATATTTTGCCAGTTAAAAGATTTTCTAACTAGTTTATATTTTGGCTGTCGAAAGTCACCCAAATATTTTCTAAGTATTAGAATAATAACAATTTAATACCTACATTTATAAAAGTTACTGTTCTAATCACAGACTAATAATAATATACTACGTATACAAGTTCTAACTTCTAATAGAGAATCTTTGATCTGTAAAAAAATGCAAATCGGCTATCAGTAGGTATAGTAATTTTCCATGCAAGCTTACTTATTATTTATAATATTAAATATTAATTATTGATTATAAACTGGTTAATTCATTACCGTGTAAACACATTTCAAAATAAAATGATTTCAAAATTTTACGCATTTGTATCGATATAATATAATATGTCTCTGGTGACCGCGCGCGCGTCAGTTAGCTTTTTATTTCTTTCCATCATACAGTTTTAGCGATTAGCACCAGCTGACTAGAATCAGCCTTCGATCAACATGACGAGTGACTGCGTCAAGATGCAATCTCCAACAGACGAGACGAGTTCAGTGACCCGCTGTGGTGGGGAGCCGGTTCAGGCGCAAGGACGAAGGGCTCACGTGACAGGGGGGCCCATTGATACGCTGTGACGTCATCGCTTACGCATGCACGTGATCTATAAGCTCGCCATGCTTTCTCGAGACGGCTTTTGTATGACATGCATATTTTATTTTGTTAATAATACACGCTTATTAGACTTGTATTAAAAAATTGTTATATATTTTGTTCAGACTTAAATGAAAACGACAGAAGATAAACATGTAAAATAAGCGGATATAACACAAGCGTAAACAATTAATTAAAAAAATATTGTAATAGCATAAATGAGTTACACGTACGTGTAACTAAAAAAGTTAAAATTGTAGGTACCGCAAAATACTTTATTGATACCTACAGGTTAATATAATATTATATAAGAACATCTTTAATAGTTAATACCTACGTAATTTAATTGAAATGTTAACGACGATAACATAGTTTTATCATCCTAAAAAATCAAGCATATGTTCTACTAATCAACTATCTCTAAACTACATACTTTAAATTTAAGTATTTAATGTTTTCCAAAAAGAGCCGAAATTATTATATTGTCAAAAGCAGTTATGTTAAATAGTATTTCTGACGTATGACAAACTTAATCTGTGCGTATGGTGCGCCGGACTTGGTGCGGACATCAATCAATACATCTATTCAATTCGGCCGCATAATCCATAAAAACATGGTGAACCTACGTCAGCCTGTTTAGAAAGTAATCTACCGTTTCTCCAGTTTCCCTCAAAGCCTAGCCGTAAAAACTGTGATTTGAACCAGTCTTGTCACATGACTGAGACCTCACCAACACGTTTTTAGTTACTCTAGGTACCCTTACCATGAGTTTGCAATCGAATCTTGCGTTGACTTATTGCATTCGATAGCGAGTACGTGTGTACTAGTGAACAATCGAAACAGTAGATATTTCTCGATAGCATCATATAGCATCTGTCAAATAAGTTACTCATGGTACCGATTATCTATAGAAAACGTTACAAGACTTGACTAGCAGTAAGATTTCAAAAGGTTTTTTCTTTTAGACTCATACTAACGTAACTAAATTTTTAGTGACTGCTAGGGGCGCTGTACATAATATTTTCCATACAATTTTTTTAACGCAGTAAGATCACAAGTGTAAACTCATGTTAGTCCCCCTGATAATACAGATTTACCGTACGTATAATGCGGTATTGTAAAGTTAGTTTAATCTTTTATAATCTGTTTATTAGAGCTAAAAATTATCATGTACATGAACTAGCCAGTATTTTTGTTGTAGACACAAATATAGTTATGTTTTATTATCTTTTAAAGATAGGTTTATGTGGGGATTAGCACTGCGGTTATGATAAATTTATTAATGCTTACATTATTTTATTGTGTTGTGTAATAATATTTGTAACAAGTTTCATCCGGTTTATATTTTATTAAACTATAAATTCAAATATAATATTAGAAGTCTAGTTTTCCTTATTTATAGTCTGAGGCTTGGTGAGGAAATCTAATTTCCTCCTGCTTTCAGGTAAAATGTACCTAAACATAAATTGCCTAGGTACTAGAAACTTTTTATGTGATAATAAGTTGTACATACATGCTAGTCTACTTATTTATAATAAAATTTTATTACACATACGGGTACTTATAGGAGTTACTTAGATACTATTAATGAGGACCTACACATAATATTATGTTTCCAGTTCATATTAATTTTTAACCAAATTTAGGTTACCTTTCTCATATTCTCTTCTCTAATTATAATTTGTTCTGTTAATATCTCGATCAACTTATTACCGATCCCGGAACCCTTCTTAATTAATATTCGTGGACCCCAAAGGCTGTAGGTATACGCGAGGCATAGTATACTCAAACATTTATAATTATTTATTCGATTAAACTTCTTCTAGAAGCACTTTTGAATCGTCATAATTTTAACATTTACCACCAAAGCAGTATCTATGGAGAAGAACCGGCAAGAATACTTATGTCATGGGTCGTAACTTCTATTAGGTACTACAACCCTCCTATACATATCAAAATACACTGATAATAATGCATGAAAATAGTCATATTTTTCTCATGTTAATTTAGTAGTTTCCTAAAATAGATACTTAATTAAAATATACCTTACCCAGCCATAAACAACATTTAAATTTTAAACGACGCTTTTACAATGTACATTAGCTATCTAACAAAAACAATTACCTATTTGCTAGGTTTATTACATAATACTTAAGCCCTACACTGCGTCAGTAAATATAATTACATGTTCTAAGTATTATAGCAATACGGTAACTGTAAACATCAGTCACATGACTCGATAAATCAAAAGTTACGGATTATCATGTTAATCGTGATACAATTAGGTTCATTAAATGCAAATCGCTTGTTCAACTGAATTCATTAGATTATGTCAACAGTGTAATTATTGGATTATGTGGTGTTGTGTTGTTTTATTATATAGTGTTTGTACACAAAATATGTGAATTGTAAATTATGATGCTGCAGATAGCGAATTTTGTTACATATTTGTTGCGGGTGCTTTTATCGATTTTAAATCATACATATATTTAAATAGTTTTTTTCCGAATCTTCTTTGTAGAAGTGACGTTCCGAATCGGTGGTAGTTTAAAAGTAGTGACAATTCAAAATGAAAAGTTTACATGGAAGAGAAAAATACTGTGTTTGAGTTTACCGGTGTATTTTTTTATCGTAACTTTGTAGACTTTCAAAAAATATTATTAATTTTTTATTCATTTCATTTTTACAAATGGCAAAATTAACATTTAAATTTATATGGAAATACACATTAAAAAAAATAACGTCGCAAATACTGTTCTATCATAATATGATAATATAATTATAGGCTGCAACTTACGGTTTTGTAATCTAAGTAAATAATAGTAAATATGACTTTAATTAAAAAAGACTATATAATTACGCTTAAACCAACTACAACCAATCATTAGCGAGCAGAAAATATGGCAGCGATCGTATTGAAGCTAACCAACGGATTATTGCTACCGTGAACTGAACGTTATGTATTTTTTTTTTTTATTATTGAATAAAGAAAATATTAAATACTAATCTACGAATGAAGATCCAATTAACAAACATTTTAAAAATGTTTTGAACGAAAATTTGTTCATTTTATTACGCAAAAAATTTTTACATTTTATATGATTTTTTTCGATTGTTCTTGTTTTAATTCACAAGAATTTTAATATTAATACAGAGAAATAATATTTTTTTGCTTTTATGAATATTCTATAAAGAATAATTAAACCATTCAACAGGTTTACTTTTTATGAATTCAATTACACTCTTGCTATTTTTTCATATATTCCCATGATAGATCATGTAGGTACCTACAAATATTATTTTAAAACAGGTTTGAAGTATGTTTAACTATAATTAACTGTAATTATTTGTGGTCTTCGATTTGATGTACCTGTCTTCAATTAGGAAGGTTAGTATCTACTTCAACGCTATAGTAAAAATTCATAGAAAAAAAATGAATCTTGATACAGGTTTAGTTAAAATAAAGTATCATTAGATTAACCAAGAAAAGAAATAGTAACATAGCTTTTAGATAGAAATGAATAAGCTGTGTAATGAATATCTTTTAGATATAAATGTAAGTTAGTTTATGTACATTTGATATTTTGTATTTGATATTTCAGACGAAGGACGCGGCTTCAGATCCCGCCTAGTGATCGATTTTTTTCAATTCCTTGAAAAAATTCTCTTATATGTACATTTTTGAAAATAAATATAAAGTAGGTAATGTTGCCCGCATGATTACAAATTTTTAAATAAGTAGATAGAAAATGAATATGTATACATTTTAGCACAAGTAGTTTTATTACAAGACCTTAGACAATAACAATATCATAGTACAGGATTAACAATGCATTATATTATCTGTATCTAATGATCGAATATTTGCATAAAACTTGATGCAACAATAAATATTATTGCGGCAAATATTTACATGGATGTGAACTTTATTTGCCCACGTATAATGTAAGTGATTTGATCTATTTTAACAGTAAACATTTTAATTTTAATAACCTTTAAGTAAATACTTCAATGTCAAGAAAACTCATAAGGTTCAGTGCACAGAAGATACCCAAAATTACAATTATTTTTATAACGCATAAAAGCATAAACTCTGAATGTTAATTCCTTGATAAATGTAGGTATGTCGTGGCCATATCGTAAATTTGCTCATTTCATGATATGATTGGCCATTTCATGAAATGGTCGCATTTCGTGAAATGGCCAATTTAGTTTGGCCACATCATGATGTGGCTTGAGCAGATCAATGATAAGAAATCGTTTCACGATATGGCCAACTAAACGCGCGGTTTTTTCATGAAATGATCAAAATGATTTGATCATATCGTAAAATAGTTACATTAATCATTGGTAGAGGCGCTGCAAGCTCTGTGTTTATGTGATAAGATGGCGGCCGCTGGCGAAAATTTAATTATTCGCAGTGAAAAACTTCATAATTCGTTTAATAACAATATGAAGAAAGTTATAGCAAAGAATTAACGACGGTTCGAACACTATGGAAAATGTGGATATCTTATATGTATTGAAGAAAAAATGAGTCCAAAATAAAATAATTTAAGACGCATTTTTTCTTTAAGGATATATATTTATATATCCTACTATAGTATTATAATTGTTTGTTTTTTAAAAAGCGATCCACTTCTGGCACTCGCCGGCCGCTGCCGCGGCACGCTCGCTTTGCTCGCTCGGCTCGTGCCTTGTTTATCAAAGTCTAACCTAACCTAACCTAAATGTTTTTTATTGCAAAAACGATTCGCTTCTGGCTTTCGCCGGCCCCTGCCGCGGCACTAACTTAAATGACATTAAACAAGTTTTTAGAATATTCAGATTTTTTTAATATTTTATGGACTCTTTATATTTTATACGATCTGGCCAAATGTGGATGGCCAAATCGTGAAACGTTGACGATTTAACGATCTGATCAAACTATGTTGGCCATTTCATGAAATGCGACCATTTCGTGAAATGATCGATCATATCATGAAATGAGCAAATCTACGATATGGCCACGACAGGTATATTATTACGCCACATAGATACGTTTTTATATTGTTAGGTATTTATTGAACTATAAAAAAATGTAAGATAATAAATTATGATATTACTTATTAGGGAATAACGGATTATTCATATTATTTAATATCAATGTATTACTTTTATGACGACGGATAATAATGCCCTTATACTGTAGTCTGTAGCTGTAGCTGTAGCTGTAGCCTTGGTGTCCCAAGATTCAAGAAAGCATAATTTTGCTACCGAGTTATCCTTTTCATTCACACGAAGAAATTACGCATTCTTCTTTGTATATAATGGGAATAAATACAATAATTTTTTTCAGTCCAATTTTTGATACTGATATTGATCATGCCACTATCTTCTATAAGTAAGATAATCCATTTTCAATTGTTTTATTTTTAAAATGATACTTAAATAATGATTGACTTACGATAGAATAAGCGGTACATTATCTACCTTATCACCGGAGAAATCAGAAAATTCAGCAAATGACTGAAATAATTCATAATCCAATGCTTTATAATTCTCTATAATCCGAACTAAGATGGACTAAGGAACTCCAAATGTTCCGTTGTACTACAGATAAAACAGAATTTGGTAAGGCATAAATATTTAAGTGCTAATAAATTTTTAGGGTCAAACTTTACCCTTGTATTTGACTCGACTGGTTGACCCAGCTGTGAAACTTACGACATGTGTTAAATAATAATGATAAACTGAAATATCAGGGGTCATGTCTGGAGATATAATATATATATCGCAGTCAAATTGTATTATTTCGCCGTTGACAAAATGCTGAGGCCTGAGGATTTACTTTTTCCAAAATTCTAGAAAAAGACGGTCGCGAGCCGACGGACACTACACTTCGTGAATCGTGGGGCTCCTATTTCTGTGTAGTTTTAAGAACACGAACTTAACCTAACCCACCCCCTTATCCAAACGAAATTACGAATTCTCGACATATTACAAAATGCCGAGCTTTTGTAAACGGCGAAATAATACAATTTGCCTGCGACATATACCTACATGTACATTAAAATATCATCTCATTTATTCAATCCACGCAAAAATTATAGAACTCACAAATGTTTGATGACTTCACTTCGCATTAAAGCCTTTTTATATTCCGTTTATTCCTTTCAAATATTTTATGGTTTTCCAAAAGCGACATAGAAGAACTTCACGTTTTTCACATAGATATCTAAGGTACAATAACATGCCATAAAATATTCATAGACGCAATTATAAGAATTGTCTTGATGTTCAATTATGCATGAACGAAGAAGTGTTCGTCTGAAACACAAAAAGCGATACATAAAACAAACAATAAATCTGTACCTACTATAAAACCTTATCGCTAATTTGTTGTTCAAGTCATATTTCCCCAAAAATGTATGTTCATAATGTACCTACCTAGATCGCTACCTTGCGATAAGATGCGCTATTTTTGCATATTTTAGAGAGGTACCATTGTAGAGAGGTACCTATCTAATACTCGTTCTACAGGAGACATGATTCGAATGAAAAGGGAGGCCATGATTCAGCGGGTAAATCTGACACTACAAAATGTATTTCACTTAAAAAATTTATAAAGCACAGTAATATCTGTGTTGTGCTCCTACGCAAACTGCTGTAGACTATTAATTATTTTGTTGTGAATCTTGAGTGTTGGTCAAGAAAGGTCTTAGGTTATAATGACTCTATGGACATTGGACATAATTCAGAAATTGACTTTAAAGTAAACTACTTCAATTACACGTTGCATTTGATTACTGGAAATAAGAACCAGTAAAGTCTCCAGGAAAGATTTCATCCACCTTCACCAATATCCATAGAGATTAGTCAATTATGCAGGAGAAATTACCTAATAGTACATAATATACCTACTCACAATTAAGTGGGTTACATACCTGAGAATGTTTAATCTGTAATTAAATCCTACCAATGAAAAGCCAATTACGTGATTAGATTAGAGATATGGATTACAAGGTTATTTTCTCTAATATATATTTGCCATTACCATGTGTGGTGTTGACACAGAACGGAATTAAACTTTCTTTTGCAAGAAACTGGTTAATTTGTTTGTAAATGTCTCCCTTATGTTTATGTATAGTACTTTCTATTAAATACGGATATGAGGGAACAATTATGTTTTTAGCTCGTGAAATCGTAAATAGTTACGAGAGTACTTGTCATTTTCACACAATATCGTAATGATATGGATGCCCTATCTTTATTATTTATGCACATTATAGATTTGCTCTGAAACTGTTTATAGGATGATAATAAAATGTATTGTCCCATTTATACCTCGCTGAAGTTACCACAGAAATTTTCATAAAAACTGACTAAAACCAGTTGTGTGACTTGCCAGTTTAGACTCTTATCTTGTTCTCTATTTCTATTCTAACGACAATAATAGCATAATTCGGATGAGCAGAATTTCTCTTACCAAAGGTATTTAATTCTAAAAAAACTATCTGTTCAAGAAGGCTTTTAATACAAACTCTGATGAATAAATTAAAATTCTTGACACAATACCTAAGGTAGAGTTCCGCTACGAAGTTGCAATATAAAGGCAGATAATAAAAATTATGCTGATAAGGAACAAAGCAGTCTTGAACTGATTGTGTCACAACTACAGACTATTATGAATTATGATGTTATCTGTTATAATGAGGTTTTAATGTCTAGACTTGAGGAAATCACTTAGGTTCAACAAATTAGTCACAAGATTGACAAGATGTGTAAAGAATTCTATTTTTAGATTAATGAAAGGCAACGGTAACACTGCAAATAATGCAGAGTAAATGTAATCGTTAACAATCTTAGATATGAACCACTAAAACATTTTGTTTCGTAATCTTAGGTTAATACTTAAAACTCTTTCTGATAGTTAAATACAACTTGGGGAAATATGGAATTGGATTAAGGGATCTTATTGAGTACAAAAACAATCAAAGAAATATTCAGAATATTACTTATTGTAATTCTATAAAACCAAACTATTACCTATGTAGTATAAGAAGCTATTCTCATAACATAACAAATAAAAAATAATTTGGAAAATCCAAAAGTGCACGTATTTTTGTTTATTTAATAACAATTAAACCACATCGAATCAGACCCTGAAAAATGAAAGGGTTCTATTCCTGAGCATACTCAAGCGTAAGAGAAAAAAAAAGACTCGATTAGTAAAGTATTTCGGTCGCTATCGTGTTAACAAGAAAAAGGATCCGCACATACAGACACACGGACGTCCAAGACAGAACTTTTTTAAACTGTTTTTTAACTAGTTTAAATAACAAAAATGACATCAAAAATATCATGAACGTTAAAAATAGTGTTTTTTCTTAATATGTGTGTGTATGTATTATCTTACAAGTGCAATGTATGATAGGTACATAAAGACATTTTAAGTTTGAAAAATCAGATGTTTTGCGCGAAGTGACAGTAGTACCCACCTCAACGCTTCGCTTATGAGGCGTGCAATAATGAATTTTTTTAACACATTAAACACTATATTATAAGGGAAAACGAAATGACTAAAATAGCAAGACTTAAAACAACATATTTACAGTAGGTATTACATAACCCGATGTTTCAGGCACTTCACATAGATCGTGGCCAAGGGCAGACAAGAGATTTCACGTCTTTGAATTAACAGAGCAAACTATACTGTATTTATTATTATGTATTACTATCTGTGTCCCGCGGTTTTACCTGCATTGCTCTGCTCCTATTATCTTAGCATGATGATAGTCTATCTTGATAAATGGGCAATCTAACACCGAAATAATTTTGTCTAATTGTAGGTTGAGGAAATTAACGTATTTAATTAGCTGTAAACATAAAAGTTGCTCAACTTATTCAATTATCGGGTTGCTCTTATCTTATTGCAGCATTTTCGGTGTACTTTTGAGAACGTATAGTAAGTATTTAAATGTTTCCGGAATGAACAGGAGAGAATTTCATTTTCACTTTAAGTTTATAATAGCTCGACCGACTTTAGACGAAACAAAAACTTGTTAATTTTCTATCATAGTAGCGTAGAAGGTACTTACCTAATTATGATTAAGAGGAGGCTCCCTAAATTTTATGTGAATTTGCATTAATATTCTGAAACAGTCACACATACAATCAAAATCGAACTTTAGTACATAGGTATATGATTTATTGGGTCTTTTTCTTAGAGTAGTATAATTTGTTTTGTGTTTGTCTTCATTTTGCTTTACAGGATGACTTGATCAAGTTTTAATAAAGATAAGAAATTATATTATAATAAAAATAATAAAAAATAATATTAATTATTTTATTCTCTTATTTAATAAAGATAAAAAATGTATTTTAGGGCCGATTTTTCAATGCCCAGATAAACAGCTAGATAGACTTTATTCTTCAGTTAACAAAATATTCAATTTTTCAATAGACGAATAGGACTTATCTATCCAATAACTACGTTATTTGAGGAATAAATCTATCTGCCGCTCCAACGGCCAGATAGCGCGCTATTCGACTGTTAGGCGTTTGAGTTGACAACTGACGCGTCAAATTTGAGATATTTTCGTATGTCATAACATAGAGCGTAGAATTATTAACAATTAAACCTCTTTCTATATAATTATTATCAATTAAAATCATATTGAAATTGATGTTTTTGATAGTACTGATGACCATGCCATTGAAAATTTGCCGAACGCTGCCTTTAAGTATGTTGTTTCCATCGTAAAATATATAAATTGAAACACAAATTTAACCAAACTCTTTACTCGAATCAAAACAACAATCAACAATCATAGAAGACAAGTGCACTCCTGACGTGAGTCATAATGACGGTTGTTGACAAATTGCAAGATTTGACTCTATCCCGCTCTAACCTGACTAATTTAATATGTTTGTTTCGCCACTCCGAGAGCAGTGCTGCCAATATGGAAATATTTGGTCAGATAGTTATTCATCAAATAAATCACGATTGAAAAATAGGCGAGCCGTAATGAGTTAGATAAATAATTGAATAAATCTATTCGAGGGGTAGTTATTAGACTGTTTATCTCGCGATTGAAAAATCGGCCCTAAACAATATTTTAATTATATCTCTTATATATAAAATTCTCGTGTCACAATGTTAGTCTGCATACTCCTCCGAAACGGGTGGACCGATTCTCATGAAATTTTCTGTGCATATCGGGTAAGTCTGAGAATCGGCCAACATCTATTTTTCATATGTACCACGGGCGAAGCCGGGGCGGACCGCTAGTCTATCTATAAATTTAATCTAATGTCGCGCTCAGTCGTAAAACTTTGAAAGAAGGGAAATTAAGAAACTTTCCCTTTTGTTTTTATCTCCTTCCGAATTCCATTGAAACCTTGCTTTTATTTTAGAAATCCTACTTAATCTTTAGAAGTTTGTTAAACATATTATAAATGGTACGTATAAGTACTAATAAGTATTGAAAACTGTCCAGTAATATCTAGGCCGTCTAGACCATAATGTAACTTTTTAATAAAAATATTATTTAAATGAGATTCTCCATTATAATCAGAACAATAAAGCGTTGATCAAATTAAGATTAAGTAAGCAGCAAGACAAAGGAACGAGGAAACTGGAAAACGAGATAATACCTACAATGAATAATAAAAAATAAACACTTAGTAATTGTTTTTATTAATGGAAATGCTACTGAAAAAAATAATTCATTTTCCGTCTATTCTGGCGAGTGATTCATTCATGATTGCAACTTCTATTGTAATAAATCTTTATATATAAAAATGAATCGCAAAATGTGTTGGTAAGCGCATAACTCGAGAACGGCTGAACCGATTTCGATAATTCTTTTTTTATTATATTCCTTGAAGTACGAGGATGGTTTTTATGTAGAGAAAACGTAAGTACCACGGGCGAAGCCGGGGCGGACCGCTAGTTCATAATAAAATTATGTTAATTCAGATAGTGATTATAGGTAAAAATATATTTTGCTCTCGGAATTTAATATAATATAGGCCGTAGTCAGCTACGACTTTTTTCTGTTTTATACCATTCAACTAAATAGTCTAATACCTATCCAAATTTGAATGAAATTGGATACAGGTTATGGGGTGTAAATGCTACAATAAATTGAACAATTTTTAGTAGTGTATCATTATAAAACAATAGTGTATAAACAAATAATATATCTCATAACTGACATCTGACAGAACCCAGATTAAGCGATATTTACGGGCTTTTTTCAAAATATACCAATGGAAGCGCAAAAACCCGGTGGCTGCTCGTAATCTTCAAGAGCACGTAAACTGTCAGGCGCTATCTCATCACTTCTATCTGATTGTCTACTACGTCATACAATGAGTATGAAAAAACGGCTCTTCAGACTCTTATGTAGATTGTAAAGTATTGATTATTATTATTTATTATTTATTGATTGCATGTGTTGTTAGACTGTTTGAACTATTGCGTTAACTCAGTATGATCCTGAATATTGTGTGTGATTTCTTTGTCATTTTATTGTATATGTGTCATATGTATTTAAACAAAATATATATTGAAATATAATATATTTAATATTTATCACTTGTCAAGGTATCAAATGAAAAGCTTCACTAAGTTTGCAAATAGACGGGTCCTTACTCCTTAGGGAACTGTCAACTACTGAAGAAAAAGTAAGAACAGAATACATTACCATTGATTAAAAAAGGAAGGAAAGAAGTTAAATATTCAAGACATGGAAGTTAGAAGATACCAAAAACATTATTAAAAGGCGAGAAACGCATGACATTTTCATTTGACATCTGTCATAAGTTACAGAACCAACCTGGGAATACACTTCCAAGAGCCCTTAAGTTTTTAAAAGTGGAAATGTGCCATAGACAATCAAAAAAGTTCTTGAAAGTGAAAACAAAATACAGAATATGTATAACGACAGTACCAATTGTTACAAAGTTGGTGACGTCATTCGTTTCACAAATTGACGCAACGGGAGAGATCCGAGTTCCGACGGTGCAAGCGGCCAATTCAGCTTTATTATGTCAATACAATTGTTACATTCGTGGTATTGTTATGGGTCATTTATTGAGAGAATATTTAGCTGTTCGCACTGCGTACGTGGCATAAACCAAGTTCGTATACCTATTTTAACCTTTCCTAACCGTACAGTTACACTGATTAATAATCTACGTAAAAGAATTTAAAATTGTCAAGTCCTGTATATTTCTATTTACAAACAAGTGATACACATATCGCTTTCCGACCTCTTTCAGAATAAATTTTTCTTACCAATAAGGTCAATTCCAATCGTGATACAGTATGACTAAAAATTTCGTTGTTTGTTATAATTTCTGATATTTAATCAATAAGATATATCCCTATCTTAACTACACATTGCATGATTTACCGTCGGATACATTCTGTAATTATCTATTAATCCTGAATTAATGGCTTTCCATTACGCCGATATCTTCCTCTATTTACCATAGAAATTGGATAAAGCTTATGAGCATTTATCCTCCTACATCAGTTACAGTTTACATAAATATATGACAATTGACAAACAACAAAACAAATGACATAATATTATGTGATCCATAATGAAAAAACATTTTAAACAACCTGAAGTACCGAAAATGATAAAATAATATGTCATATCATATCTAGATAATCCATGCGACGCCTCGTAATATTTATACCCAGTTACCGAACTAATATACTTTACTATTAACAACATACTAGTGGTCCGCCCCGGCTTCGCCCGTGGTACCTACATGTCTAAACTATCCTATCTCTCAAGTTGGATCGAACTGCACATTGTGTGGTTTAGGAGTCCATTGAGGACAAACAGTGTGACACGAGATTTATATATATGTTTATTTCATTTGATATCTTTCATCCGATTTCAAGCATTTGACTGAATGACTGCAAAACATAAACTACATATTATTACGTATCATTTCAGACGATGCTTAAGAAAGTACCTAAATATTGAACAATTTATCGAAATAGAGCTCGTAAAATCTTGACTATTATTACACTAAACTTCATTTAACCGTTAAGATTGTATGAATGAGCTATAATAATATATTTATAGGCTTCTAATAGCAGTTTCATAAACATCTAACTTAATCGATTTTGACACGACTTTCCATATAAGAGCTTTATGGAGTACGAGTGTTTATGAGTGTAAGGAAAATTATTAAATATATATAGAGTGCTTTAGCCCGTAGAACTTATCAAAATACTGCTTGCCAAATTTCAACCCGATCCGTCCAGTGGTTTGTGGAGTGGTTTGGCTGTGCGTTGATGGATCACTATGACAGTCAGTCACCTTTGAGTTACGAGTATGTTGAATATTGTGTTGATAGAATAGATACTACTGAAACTGATAAATAACATATTATTTTCGTTTATAATCACTTAAACTCAAAGGTAAAATAGGCAGGTATCTTCTATATTATATTTTCAATCAATTATTATTTCTAGCAATTATGAGTTGAACCGTTTTTATCTTAACGATCAGCTAGTTCTAGGTAAAATAATTTGCTAACATTGGCATCAGTGTTGTTACAAGCAATTGTTTTATTGAACAGTTTGTTTAATTTTATAAGGAAGAGGAAAATATACGCGAGTCATGTACTTTGTAAGATAAGCATATAAGATAATTTGTCATTATTATTTTATTATAACAAAGTTACAAAAAAGAAGATCTTGCTTGCATTATACGAGTCGTTTTTATGGTGAGGCTATGGTAATATTCTGTTTGATTAGTTTTATTAGGTCATAACAAAAATAAAATATTTTCTCTATCTATATCTGTTCGTGTTTAAAAATTCTGAACAAGGACCGTGCCTACTATGTCCTGCTCTACATCTAGCCTCCTATCTCCAGACACAAATCATACCTACAATCGCTCCGTTGAGACGTGATAGAAAGACAGACAGACACACATTCTCACTAATAATATTGTAAGGATATTTAAAAGCAGACGATGGTAAGTTACACATTTAGGTCTTCCAGTCACGGGGAAACTTTTCATACTTATACATACTTTTCATCAAAATACAACTAAAAAAATAAAAATGTTGTGTGGTTTTATGAAACCACGGTAAAAGTGAAACTGTTCGAACGGTTCCGAACACTGCTTTGTGTAGCGCATGTCGCGTGACGGTCGGCTGCCGAGTAGGTATACCTACTCGGCAGCCGCGATACACGCGACATGCGCTACACAGACCAAAAAGTTTGAGACGATGTAATAAAAGTTTCACTTTAAAAATCTGTTTCCTATATTAGAGAGTAAGTAGATTTTCCTGCCAATTTATCAACCAATCTATCTTTACAACTTTGTGAGATCGAATCGATCAACCCACGGTTTTCCTTTTCAACTGTATTTCATGTCGACGACAAAACTATAATATTATGTAAACACCCACGTTTGCATGACAGCAGCATATTTATCAGATGTGAATATGTTTTTGCAGATAAAATCAACTTACGTACACATACTTTATACAAATTTAAGATAATATTATGATGCGGATTAGATATGTTCACGTGAATGACGTTCGCAAAACAGATTAAGGATTTGAAAAGTAAATTATGTTAGTAAATATTAGAATGTCGAATTAGATAATTATACGATTATGTCTAAGCAAGCATATTATGCTGGTACGAGTAGTGTATGAAAGATAAGATTTAGATTTTAAGAGTACGCTGATAATAGAAATAAAGAAATAGATATTCTTCTTTGTCGATTCACTCTTGGCAGAGTGGTCGTGGTCACGTTGAGACGTCCACATCGGTGGTAGAGGCGGACACAGCTTTCCGCACGATCTCCCGCCATCTCTTCCTGTTAATAGACTGTCAGGCGCAGTCTGATACGCGAATTCCTACAGCAGATTTCACTTGGTCGGTCCAGCACATTGGTGACCTGCCGCGCGATCTGATTCCTAAATACATAATAATAAATTATATGGAAATAGATATGGTATAAGTTTATTTATTTATATTTAGTTATAGTGAACTTTGTCAGGTTTTTCTAAAAACATGTTTCTCATTAGCTTTTTACTGTAGAGAAATACTTTCATGTTCTTCTAAGACATGAAAGCATCTTATAAAAAATCGAGTGTTATCATTCAAAGCCTTCAATTAATTATACTAAGAAATAAGAATATTCTTCAGAAAAACTCTTATAAAAATGTATCGTTAGTCGTTACCAGCGCTTAGCTAGAGCTTGTAAAATTTCCTTAGTGGCAAATTTATATTCGTATTTTCCTTTGATAATGACTAATAAAAATATTTTACGATATAATAAACCTAAATATGTAATTGAAACTCGTTTGTTTTTCTTGTAACTCAATATTTTTTATTCAATGCTCTAAGTTGTTAGTTAACTGGTCAAATGTAAATTGTTAAATAATTATCATAAAACTTGGTTTTTACCAGTTTTTACTTATATTACTCATTTTTCGTAATTATTCTTATACTGCTCCCAAGTTCTCCAATATACTACGCATTGCAGGGCTACATACCCAAGCAAAAAAAATGTGTGCGTGTACTAGTGTACACACGTATGAAGTGAAACTTCTTAATGACCTTATTTTTCAAAAAATATCTACTATATGCAACTTAACAGAAATACGTCGAATCACGCGTGGTAGGGATAAGAAAAAGATGGCGCGTAACGGAAAAATGTCACGCGTAACGAAAAAATGTTACACTAAATTTTTTTCCATCCCCGATAAAGAAGTTTCACTTCAAAAGAATGTACTTATAACATAGGTATATTTCATCAAAATTTGTTTTGTCCCTGAAACAAAACTTGGAGGGAAGCATGGGTACCAACGTCATAATATTATATTATGCAGTATGCACGTAAGCGAAGCTGAATATTATATCTTATATCTCTATGCATGTACTATATATCATCATCTGCTCTATATAATAATATTTTTCCCGCTTTTGCAACATTTTTCAGTGCTAATTCGCTCCTATATTTGTCGTGATAGATTTTCTCGATAATGAAACCCAACTCAAAAATAATTATTCTAATATCTAATCGAGCTAATAGCACCTACATTATACATAGTTACTTTGAATAACGAATAAGTACCAACCAATGAAACAAATTCGTAGGTAATATCGTAGGTACTAGGTATTTTCAGGTATGTTTTGTAATTTAAAGATACAACCAGTTGGACTGTTGGACACCAATTTAGACTGCGCGACACATTATAAATCTAGGCCTATTACGCAAACAATCCCATCCTATCCTAATTCCTATCCTACTAATATTATAAATGCGAATGTTTGTGAGGATGGATGTGTATGTGTTTGTGTATATATGTATGTTTTTTACTCTTTCACGCAAATACTACTGAACCGATTACAATGAAATTTAGCACACTTATAGAGGGTAACTTGGATAGGTTTACGCCTAGCAATCAATAAGGAATGACCACAATTTACATTTTTCATGAATAAAAGACAAACGTATTATCACGTATTATGATGTTATGTTTAATTCATTTGAGGAAGTATTTCCTATATAATAATAATATATAAACACTTCCGATGTCCGATGAAATGATTGAATATAGTTTTGACCGTCACACAAGGTTATGTACACATATTTAAGAATTTTTTTTTCTTAGGAATCATTAATTTTAATGTATTATTGATAATTGAACTCTAGTTTAATATTTTGTTATTTCTTGCGGGATACTTTTTGATATGGGTAGGTATCTAAGGTGTCTATTTATTGATTTATTCTTAACATATTATACAAATAAATTTTTGATTGTACAATAAAGAAAATCTGATTTAATTGTTAATCCAATGATTTAGTCTAATAATCTTTATTGTTTATCCACGTATAAAGACAAGCTTAAACAAATCCATTTTACTTTAATGCGTCAATTTTATCTTATAAAAACTATATTTGAACATAAAGCCCCTTATCCATGTGTACCAACAATGTACATAGATAAAAGATCCACCACAGACTTAACAGAAATAGAATTGGCAGTTTCCGTGATAAATTTGTATAAACATTATGTTTGCAAACAAGAAACACACACAATAAATCAAAGTCAGACATCGCAAATAATTAAAATTCGACATCGCGACATTGGTAAATATTTACCACATTATTAATGTTTGTAAGACTAAATTATTAATTGTAGTACGTCGTAACCTTTACATAATAATGTCGCAGTTAATTATGAAGAAATTAGGTTAATTATAATCAATCCGTTACGAATATATGGATTGAGAAATTTTTATTTATTATTGTTTCGTTTAAGCTGTGATGCTTTGTCCAACGTACAACGAACGTAACGTAACGTGTACGAAGTTACATAAATACTTATTTAATAGGAGAATAATGGCGGTCACGGACGAATCCTACCAATACCCGTGGCCCTCTCGTTGATGCGGCTTGACGGAACACAGTGGCGTTTTGGTCGGTAGGAATCCGACATAACCCACGGCCCCTCTCCCGGAGGCCGTGGGTATCTATGCAAGATATCCCCACTAAATAAAAGGAGATAGATAGATATAAATAGATTAAAAATAGCCATGTACTATTACCCAAGGAAAGACCTATACCTAAGACGATATGTAAGTATAGTAGCTTCTAACTATGTACCTAGTACTATAATACTAAAATACTGAATTTTAATTTTCAATCTCTTCAACACTAAATAGTGTGTTTAGAAACTCCAAGGTAATAATTTAAAAAATAGAAAAAATCGATCACGACGCGTGATCGGAGCCCGCATCTTTTTGGCATTTTTTATGAAACTCTATATTATGGAAAAATATTATAGTATACTAGCGGTCCGCCCCGGCTTCGCCCGTGGTACATATGAAAAATAGATGTTGGCCGATTCTCAGACTTACCTGATATGCACAGAAAATTTAATGAGAATCGGTCCACCCGTTTCGGAGGAGTATGCAGACTTACATTGTGACACGAGAATTTTATATATGTAAGATTTAACTCCAAGGCTATTTTATATCATTTTCGTGACAGTAGTAATCATTTCATCAAATATATTGGGTCTATCTTTCGATTATCACATAATGCAGATATCTAGAATGGAAAATTCTACTTGTCTGTCTTACGTGAAATGGGATCAATGATCAGAAACAATATTTTTATATCAATATCGTTAGGTAGATACAGGAAATCGTATTGGAACACAAAGAAATGGAAGTGCGATAAAAATTGTATTTTTACATTTAATTTATTATCTGTGTTGTGGAATCAGTATAGTATACTTAAAAAATATTATAGCCGACGTATTAATACCTAAAATTCTGTGGCCCAGACAAAATATATTATGTACCTATCTAATATTTTCATCTGTACCTATTCCACTTTTTAACTGCTAATAAAAAATACATTAATATTTTAATAAATTGCACCAACGTTAGATATGCTTCGGCTTAAATAAAAGATAAAGCAAAAATACCTTATTTACTTTTTCACCTTAAACAAAAAACATTTTTATTACTTTAAGCACTTAAACATTCTATTATTTTGGACTAATGAATGGTTAGGATACCTTGTTCAAACATAATTGAAATGAAAAAAAAAAGAAATACCTACGTTAAATACAATAATAAAATATTATAAACAGGAATGAATTAAATCCATTATTATTATAACTACCCAGTTAGGACATACTTACATACATAATATGTATATATTTAAAATCAAACATATCAATATTTTTCCATATGTCACAGATTAAATATTAATAAACAAAAAAATATATGCACTAAAATGGCACTAAACTCGTTTTTGCTTCCGCATGAAAAAAGTAATATGTAGGTATTAGTATATAATATTATATTTTTTTTAATTTTACAAAGAATTTTATAAAGAGTACGTCGTATTTTATTTTATTAGTCATTTAATGACTGTACTAATGATGTGTGAAAATGAAAGTGAAATATGCTATCAGAAGCATCTTCAGAAGTGGTGAAACCGACCCTAATTTTTTTTGAAGTATTGTGAATTGTTATTATTATGTTAGTTATCGTAGTTTTATTAATCGAAAAAATAGCTACATAAAAACAAATTAATGATTTAATTAAACCTCGATTTCATAGACAACTTAGGGTAAAGTCCCGCTTATTGCAATAATATTTATGAGCCTTTGCGGTCGCAATTGATAAACCGGATTTGTGTGAATTTTCCTTAACTTTCAATATTTTGCTAAACAAACTTACAAGGTAATAGGTCACGTGGAATATATTGCAGCAGTTTTTTAGAATTTGAGACCATAACTACGATAAACATTTTTAATTTTAGGTACTATTGTTTTTATTTTGATACGCTTACAAGCGTCAAATTTATAAAATTAAATCCAATTCCTGCTCCAAAAACACAGATGGCGTATTTTAATTTAATTAATTTTAATATAATCCATTTAATATAAAAAATAGTACTCCGTAACATTTTATTATAATACCCATTAAAGAATGAATTTAAATGCGAAACAGCAAAAAATCGCATGAAATACGAACACTACACCACCTTCATAATATAATAATTAACAAACTTGTTATATATTTTAAAGCCGGTTCCACACAGAGCGAGCAGTCTCGCGAATTCGCGAAGCAATTGCTGCGCGAAGAAGCTCGGTCAGTGTGTACTGTGGTCTGTGAACGTCGCTCGGACACATGAGTATTCTACTCATGTGGCTCGGACGAAGAAAATGACGGCATACATGCGGCATACGCGCTTTCCTCATCCGATATCTGTGTGACGCGCCTATTGACAAACGTAGATCTTATAAGTTTATAATTTGAAATTCGACAAAGCGTTTTGTCTTGATGGATAATAATATTTTTTCTTACAGATTAAAAATCCAAAAATGTAATCTAATTATAACATGTTTCAGATCCAACGATAAGACAATTCATTAGAATATTCTTTACAGTTTTACAGATGTATTGAAGCGTGATTTTTACATACATAGTTTATTTTTTTAACATAACAACAAAAGTGTTTGTTTCTTTTATTGATTCTTTTACTACACATGTTTTACACCTTGAATATTATTTGTCGCCTTGTTTTGATACTACTGGTGAGATTATTTCCATTCAATAGAGGATTTATCCGACATAAGACGATAAGATTATCAAAGCACGTGTACAGAGAAAATCCGTCTAAGGTCGTGTATTGTGAAATTCTTCGATTTATCCCTTGACAAAATATCTACACTACCTATAATAGATTACTACTGAAGTTTGAGCACTTCAAAGCCATAGTAAATATTATGTAATATCATAAAAATTTACATGATATGTTTTAAGCAAAAACATCGCAACTAGCACGCCCCTAACATTTTTTTAGTAAGTAAGTGAAGTCCCGTGTCCCCTAGTGGGGGCAGATGCATTATGCATACATCTGTTTCACTGATCGATTTTTTTTAGGGACAAGTAGGTGATCGGCCTTCTGTGTCCTGTCAGATCGAGACATTTTTTTTTCTTCGTCTCCACCGGGAATCGAACCCAGGACCCCTTGGTTCTACACTCACGCGTCAACTACTGTACCAAGGAGGCGGTCAAACATTTTTTCAATTAAACGGAAATATTTTTATGTTCCAATATTTATGTTTAACTTTAATTTAGTTGACAATTGACAAACAACAAAGATTGAGAGAAATTAAACGAACTTTTCAAAATATTTTTTGTTTTATTTATTCACCTTTTTAAGATAATTCTATATCAACTCTTTTGCGTGTTGGATTAGAAAAATCTTAGTTATTTTCTACTTTAAATTCAATTTAGATTCTTCACAAAATTCAACGAAAGATGACCGCACTAAACTTGTCCAAATAAGATAGTTTTTCAAAAACTTCCGTGAGGCAATTTCTATAATGTCATCAGATTATTCAAGAGGTTTCCTTTTTATTTAACATAAAGTAACTAAGTTACAACATTTGAAGACCACCGTGAATAAATTATACACTACCAACTGCAAAATACCTGAAATTATAATTACAAGTACTTACTACTTATTTTTTTTTGTACACCACGTGCGCGTTGTTATGTTTGATTCCTTTTTTCTGTGGTTTTTTTACTATAATATTTTCCTCACATCGCATCGCGCAAACACGTGAGTTCAGATCAATTCAATTAGACTCGTGTATCATATTAAACTGGTTACCTATAACCAAAGTGAAGCCTGCGTGGAGATTTACCACTAAACTAGCCACTAATTGATTTATTTTATGGTACAGGAAAATATGCAGATAAATCATACTACGACGAGATTTTAACACACCGCTCTTAGACTTCGTGTTCTCTATCTTATGTCGCAGTCAAGTAGATTAATCAGTCGTTTGATTAAAAACCTAATCTCTTTATTAAATGGTGCCTAGAAATCCAGTTTTCGCTATTCGCTTAATAAGCAGACGGGTTGGTATTCATGGTTATTCATTTAGATTTTAGAGTATGAAATGATAAACATGAGACAAAAATTGTAGTTCGTTCGTTCGTTTTTTGTAGGTATGTACTACCTAACATGCATTGTCACTCGATCGATCAATTATTTTTTATGTAAAAAATGTTTAACCTGATACTTCTGTTATCAATTATTAGATATGTAACATCAATAATATTTTTATTACAAATGCATACAGGAATTACATTTGTCCATTCTTTGTATAGAGCTGCCCACATTAAAACTATACTGAATGAATCTGGATTCATACCTATCCTATATTCCTTTTTAATATCAAAATGAATATGAAAAAGGAAGATATTTTCGTTGCGAAAACTACATTTGAATAAGCTTATTTTATCTGTGCTCAATATTATATAACCTACTACATGTTTATTGCAAATCGGTTAAACCGTGGTTAAACCCAATATTAGAAAAATAAAAAATAGGTACATTTGCGAATAACAAATTTTGCGGTTTATGAAACTAGTTTAAGTGGACAACTTTTTATCATAAATTAATAACTGCGTCAATGAATATTAAGCCCTAAGATATTAAAATTTTATTAATAATAGGTAACTAAGTACTTCAAATAAATAAATTTTATTAACTTTAATTGTATACGAATGTATATAAAACATTCTTGTATGATAAATAACTCTTAAGGTAGCATTCGGATCTGGGCTGTCGCGACCTGGCAGCGGCGGCCCTGCAGCCGGGAACATTGTCGCTGCTGTGCGGCGCTGCCAGAAGCTTACGGATTACAGCGTCCGCGACCCGGGCAGCGACTGCCACGCGCAGTAGTCAAACAGCACTCAGTCAAAATAATAGTAAAATATACGAAAGCGAGAACTCGTGAAGAGACTGATAGAGGACGAAGAAGAGGACGATCAAATAATGTTGGTCTTACTATCATCAAAGAGGAATAAAATCGATTTATTTTATCATAACATTATCCTTATAGGTTTTGAGTCGAGGATCGTAAAGTGGTGGATTTTTAGCAATTAATTCAACTAAAAACTCGTCGTTTTCATCGGTAAACGTCGCCAGCAGCGCGACCGTACTGCTCCCGGAGCGGTCCGGCGGCGCTGCCAAAGTCGCGAGCAGGCCACGCCCCTCGGCCGCGCGGCTCGGTCGCTTGCGTCGGACACTATCGCATACAATTCCCTACGAAGCGGTGCCTCGCGACCACGGTCGCGGCTGCGGGGCAGCGGCTGCCGGGTCGCGACCGCCCAGATCCGAATGCTACCTTTACGTTTATGAAAAAATCTATATTTTTATGACAAAAATACTTTTTTATTAAAAAAAAATGGAAATTTGATGATATTAAAATGATTAACTCTCAATTTAAATTTCTAATTATTATTGACTGAAAAGATTCCATTTTCAGTTTTTCAGAAATTTCATTTGAAGAGGTTTTTATGTGTATTAAATAAGTCTTTGTCGAAACCGTGACTTGATTCGTAGTTATTCGCAAATTGTAGATTTTAATAAATGGAGATATAAACAAGTTTGGTTGCCGACAGTCAGGCATTAATAATTATCTGAACCCAACGTGTGAACCCAACCATCCTAAATATAAGTTATACTTGTATACGTAGTATATAATTATTAGTCTGTGGTTATACATTATAATACAGCCTCCTCAGATACATACTACATTAATAAAATGTAAATTAAATCTATATAGATTATAGATCATTGCTCTGTGGTGAATTCTCAAAAGTGTAAGTACTTACCTATCTTGTATTGTTTTTCAAATAGGTATGAAATATTCATAATGAAAAAGTCTTTTTTTCATAATTCACAAATGGTTGATTAATCATAGAGGTTTACTTGAGATAGGATGGGAATGGAAGCTTTATACATATTACTAGCGGTCCGCCCCGGCTTCGCCCGTGGTACATATGAAAAATAGATGTTGGCCGATTCTCAGACTTACCCGATATGCACAGAAAATTTCATGAGAATCGGTCCACCCGTTTCGGAGGAGTATGCAGACTAACATTGTGACACGAGAATTTTATATATAAGATTTACACATTTAAATTTTTTACTTCAATTAATACTGCTACTAGATTTAGCAACACTCTTTAAAATTGAGAATAGCTCGATTGATTTATATCTACGTAAAAGAAATAAAACCCAAAAAAGCAAATCCACTTGAAGAAAATTAACGAAGGACGAATAAAAATTCAAGGACTTCATTACAAATTCAAGAAACGAGGACAATAACATCTCGACAGGTGAAATATTAGAGTAAATAAAACGGTTCTTTTAAGACAAAAGGTGTAACGGGAAAATAATAAAGAAAAACCAGATAGGTACATATTTTCAGCGGCTTTTATGAACCATTGTGTGTTTTGGATTTCCTCACATAAATACGTGTGAAATGTGATTCAATTTGTGGTGGGTAATAGTGGAAAATTTCATTTTTACCATTGTTATTTACATATACCTAGTTTATTTAATCAGATAAGGTACTTCCCATTTAAAATATAGGGTGATTTTTTTGCTGGTTTCTTTTTGGCAATACTGTTTTTGATAGATCACGCGTGAATCGTGTCTTGTGTCTTTATCAAACTTGTTCAGTTTGGTCTATAATTTAACCATGAATCGACTTACGAACGAACAACGCTTGCAAATTATTGAATTTTACTATCAAAATGCATGCTCGGTTAAGAGAGTGTGAAGTCGGTTAAGAAGTGCGCGATGCACTTCATCGATTGGCGATTTTTTTTTTTTTTTGCCCAAAATGGAAGAATTGGACATGCCTCACACGTGGTTTCAAAAAGACGGTGCCACATACCACACGGCACGCGAAACAATAGCCCAATTGAGAGCCGTCTTCGGCGAACAGTTTATCTCACGTTTTGGGCCCGTCGATTGGCCGCCTAGATCGCGTGATCAAACGTCTTTGGACTATTTCTTATGCCTACAGGGATAAACCAGCAACGATTGACGCACTGGTAGCCAATATTGAAGCATTTAAGTATTCGTGATATACCGGCCGATATGTTGTAGAGAGTGTGCCGAAATGCGAATGGGCCATCTAAACCGGAGCCGTGGCCATCATTTGCATGAAATCATCTTCAAACATTAAATTATATTGATCGTTTTATCAATTCCATTATAGATTACATCAACATTTTCAAGTTTTTTGTGTTTTTTTTGAAAATCAAATCCTATACCTCTTAAAAAATCACCCGTTATTATATCTGTTCCCAGGCATTAGAAAAAGCTGCATATTGATATGAACAGAAAATTCAAGATTTGATATTCCATCAAAATCAAAACAAATTGTTACTTATTATTCCCCCGATTAAAATTTATTTGTATAATATGCATTTTTGCAATCGCAAGTACGCAATCCGTCCGCGTCGCCATGACCATGCTTATGTTATGCCCGACCTCGGACATCCAAAATGGACGTCATCCATCACGCGGATAAAAATTTAATGCAACTTTACTTCTGTAAACAAATATGTGTCATAATGTAAGATGGAAAAGTTTTGCACCCCACATTGCACGGTACCTACTATAGTTTAGGAAAATTTTGGCTATATATAATCTATATTATATAATCATTCTTAATTTTAATGCGTAGATATATTATCCTACTACTATTATAAAGGCGAAAGTTTGTAAGTATGGATGTATGGATGTTTGTTACTCTTTCACGCAAATACTACTGAACCGATTGCAATGAAATTTAACACACATATACAGGGTAACTTGGATTAACACATAGGATAGGTTTTATCCCGGAAATCCCACGGGAACGAGAACAACGCGGGTTTTTCTTTGAAAACGCGGGCGAAGCCGCGGGCGGAAAGCTAGTAATTATATGAAAGACTTTAACCTATGAATAAACACATACAACTAAACATTTATACAAAATATGACGTTACTTTAACCTAGTTGAAAACTAGTTTTCTCAAATTATCACAATACCTCAATGAATAAATTTGCAATTTTGTATATTTTATTGAAAGAATAATTGTTTTTGCGCCAATTTAATAATGGTTCATAAAGGTCGTAAAAGTGACGGTTTAAATAAGCCTTGAATTTAAAAATAATACTATGTATAACATATATCTATACACTTTTTGTTGCAGTGGTAAAACCAGACTTCATTTGAATGGGTTTGACGCATTTGGTGCACTTCTCAACTTGTACACCATGCTCAAATGGTGAACTTAGCAACTGGTGCACTTCTCAAATGGTACACTTCGCAACTGGTGCACTTCTCAACTGGTGCACTTCGCAAATGGAGCACTTTTTAAGATGAGTGGAGATATGGAAAAATTGTCAAAAAATGAAAATATCAATTTGGTTTTGCGTAGATAATTTTCTTAAAAATACAATTTGAAGGGAAACCCATTTGAAGGGAACAGTGGGTTGAATTAATATCTTTAAACCTAAAGGTTTGTATGGCTGGTTGATAGATATGATATTATGAAGAAGTCTGTTACTCTTTCATACAATAACAGTAACTGTTTGGGTTATTTTTACGTCGTTTTAATTATTAACTACTCTACCTATATTAAATAAATATGTGAATTAAAAATTATTTCTTACTCTTCACATCATACATCATCATAGATATAGGTAGATCAATAAATTCTGCGCGATAACCAAAATGTTTAAATCGCTAAATATTTGACTACCAAAATGTGTGAAATAAATATTTATTTCACTCGGTTTTCACTCCCTCATCTCGTGTTACATGTTAACTGATATAATTGAATATGCTAATGGTTTATGGATATATTGACCACTGATGGGTTTCCTGATTTTACGTGTTCGTGATTGCACGTTAAAATATTATTTGTTCATGAATATCTAATCCATGTTCCACGAAGATTTGAGTAAGCGAGTGTTTATAATACGAGTAATGTGTATACAGTGTAGCTACTTATATATATGTAAAGATTTGGTGTGGATTTAAAAATATTTAATTACGCCGCGTTACAACTTCGATGAGCAGTGAGCTTTGCACGCGATTGTGATATTGTGACAATAACTGCTAGTGGAACATAAATAAACTAAAGGAGAAAATATTGGATTGTTAATTTATGATGGACCTATCTGATAGTTTACAAATAAAACGCAGACTACTGAATTGATTCAAAACATTCGTAAAATACCTATGGAAAGCAGGTGTTACATGCCCGTTACAATAGTTTTTAAATTATTTTTTTCATAACTTAAATCTTATAATACTTATAAATCATTCATATGTAAAATATTTTAAATATATTTATGAAACTATAATTCAATAGCAGTAGGGATTTTTTTAATCCTAAAATATAAGTAATAATAAATCCAGGATTGTTTGAATACTATCTATCTACCTATAGTTTCATAAATCTATGGTTCAAAAAATCACTGTGTTACCTTATATTTCATTGAATCAAACGCCATTTCTAGAATGAAATAAAAGAAGATATTTCGTAATCGTATAAGAATAAGATAATAATTTACAGGTGTGGCATGAACTTGGATTTTCCATAGGGAAAGACGCCTGAATTTGCATGAATTGTTAGTCAAGGTAATAGCTAATGTATCAGGAAATATGAAAACACTATTACACAGAAAATAATATCATAGCAGGTTTTTTATATTTTATATAAATAAAATATATTTTTTATTCTATACACGAAATGATAATTGGTATCAAGGAAGCAAATAAAAACGACCTATTTATATGAATAATAAAATGCCAAAATTATTTTGCTAAAAAATAGTGATTTTTTAAGATTAGTATGGTAACCCTACTCAAAGCCTGTCACAATAATTTTAACACTAACCTTATCACTTGAGTTGATTCTCAAAGTAAATAATAATATTTCTTGTAATTACAATCACGAACTACTTTAGTTGATGACGAATTTTTTGTTTGAATAAATCGACATTATGCAATCTACTATTAGTTACAGAGCATAATTCGATGCTGAAAGTTTGAATGCTATCTGGTACTACTGGACCGATTTAAAAAATTCTTTCACCGTTGAATATGGACATGATCCTGAGTGTTTAATAATATTCATATTATGGCTGGCATGGTCTATGGTTTACCATAGGCAAAGCCAGCTGCTACTGTTACGAGCGCGCTTTGCAAGAATTTTAATAGATAGCTTAGGAAAGCTGTGTTTCGGCTGATGAGCTTATTGGTTCGAATTGAAAAATTATTATTGTAGTGTTTACTTGTACAGCTCATTTATCTAGGAAGATTAAAACCAACAAACAGGAGCTGGATAGCAATGAAAAACGAGGCAAATAGCGTTTTGAGATAGCTACCATAGATATGTCATATGCTTATACAGGCACAATTCGTCTACTAATATTATTATTACTTAGGTACCTAACTCACTCGAAGGAAACATTGTAAGGTACTGCATAAATATTAGGTATAGTGAGTCAAACAAAGATGACCACGTCACGTGTGATTTATTATGATAAATTCCTCAGATGTGAATGTTATTATATTGTTTTCAATACAAAGCAAAATATGTCAATCCGCAAAGAAAACATTATTTTGAGACAATGCTCTATAAAAATTATATATTTCCGGATGTAAAGGTGTTTATATATATGGTTTATTCCATTGGCTAACAAATTTATTTTCACACTAGCGGTCCGCCCCGGCTTCGCCCGTGGTACATGTTTACGTTTTCTATACATAAGAACCATCCTCGTACTTTAAGGAATATAATAAAAAAAGAATTATCGAAATCGGTTCAGCCGTTCTCGAGTTATGCGCTTACCAACACATTTTGCGATTCATTTTTATATTTTCACATAACTGTTTGTAGACACGTAGTTTTTAATTTTTAATTTCTACGTGCAATAGATTTATATGAAATTGGTACAAAGATATTAAGATTTTTTGGGTCCTGAAAACTCAGAAAGGACATCTTTATCCCGAAATTCCACAGGAAAGGGAACTGTGCGGGACTTTCTTTGAATTCACGGGCGAAAAGCTATTGAAAACCAAAACTAAATGTAAACTATAAAAACTACAATGTAACTACGAAGTAAACAAAATAATATTGGAACTTCAACATGTGGAATTAAGTGTAGGTATCACGTGTGTTTATTTTACAAAATATTCTGAGACTTAACAATATTTCATCAAGTACTGTAAAAACACCCAGGCTAAGAGTGTTTTAGGAGTAAAGTAATAAGGGTTGCTACTAGCGGTCCGCCCCGGCTTCGCCCGTGGTACCTACATGTTTAAACTATCCTATCTCTCAAGTTGGATCGAACTGCACATCACATGGTGTGCGAATTTTATTATAATCGGTTAAGTGGTTTAGGAGTCCATTGAGGACAAACATTGTGACACGAGATTTATATATATATAAACCCTAGAAGCCTAATCTATATAGAACGTACACAAAGCCTTAATATACGTCTCAGAGGCGTACACATATAAAAGCCCTTATTTTAGGTATATTGTTTAATTATTATTGTGAAGATATGTCTTGTTAGAGCGAGCGAGCACGAGCAACTTTGTCTCCGCAACTATTTTGTCTCTCCACCCATGGGCTAGTATGAACTATGAAAGTGCGCGCACGTAGCGACGCAACTCCCCATACAATTGATGGGAGAGACAAAATAGTTGCGGAGACAAAGTTGCTCGTGCGCGCTCGCTCTTACAATTAATTTCCAAAATACCATGTACTTGAAACCTTTGCACTTACGTTTCAAAGCGTACACGTGAAATATAAAATTCGTCACTGTCAACATTGTAACCAAACACACCATATGTATCGTCCTTATCAATAACATGTGTAATACGAGCCATCAAATTCCGATCTATTATCATTGATCATTGCAATCGAAACGATACAGCTGTTATGTACTTGAAACTTGATCGCATGTTGCTGCTTCTGCGCATTTGTAATAACAGTAGGTACCTACTTGCTTATGCTCACGTCTTCTCCTGTGTAGGTAGGCATACCGTAATTAGAAAATTAGTAGGTAGGCACTTTCGTAATTATCTTCGGCTTCAATATTCGAACCAATTTATTTAAGTAACGGAAACCTTTTTCTGTGAGGAAATTTTGCATAGCCCACGATCAGTCACGACTCACGACCCTTTGTAATTTTATATCCTATACCTATAGTTACCTATTGTTTTTTTTGTTCAATTTATAAGTGGTAATAGTATTGAAAACTTAAGCGGTTACTGTAGGCCGGAATCCATAAACCCAGAACTCCACTAATAAACGTAGAACACAAGAACTACTGGTTCGAATTAAAAAAAAAATCTCCTTGTTTTAGACGATTTACCTAGGAAGGCTATAAACTGTTACTTTATTATCATTCTTCCATCAGGCATCAATAGAAGCAGATCTTCAGGGAAGTATTCTAAAATATGTAGTAAACATATTGCTTTTGGGAACAAATGAATTGCGTGGGTCAGCTAGTTATAATCATAAATTAATATAATGAACTGCTAACAAATTGATTTATTATAAAACATAATTTGCTACCCAATACAAGCAAGGTCTACTCGTAGATCATTATTTTTATAGTCCACTGTTGGTCTGTTGAGTGGTGAATCAAGGCGGTTGATTTATTTATTATGTATTGTTTTGTCGTGACCGGAAGAATGTGTTTATTTTCCTACGTCCCATTATAATTATAACTTATATCTTATAAGCATGGCTTATAAGTATGATTTTTTATCATAACTCGGAATTTGAATATGAAAATTAAGCAGACGTGAAGACTGTACAAAATATGAATTATTGATAATTAAAAAGTAAATATTCTTAAATAATCTTTTGCTTTGATATTTTATAAGGCGCCAACATTCTGTTGTAATATTTGCTAGTGGGGACTATTGAAACTCCTATTATTACTCGTATTAGTTATTACTTATTGAGTTATTAATGTTAAAAATGTTTCAATCCGCAATATTTTTCATACAGGAATTTAAACTTCACGTAGTTATTACTTATTAGTATTATGTTTAAATAAAAAAAAACTCATGTGTTTCTTTTATTTATTTACAATTATACAAAAATAAATATCATTTCGTACTATTTTTCATTCCTTCCCGTTTCTGTTTCTTTAATTCTCTATAAGCGGCAACTACGTCGAGTCGCGCCCGTTCGCGCCGCGCCAAATCTGCCGCATTGACAGTTGCATTTTTTTTACAAGTGTTGCCAGATAGCATCGCGTTTAGAAGGAGGTCTTTGCGGCCAGGCTGGAAAAAAGTAGTTAGTAAAATTAAAATTATTATTAATTAATGAATTATGATGATAATAAAAATGTTGGTTATGTAATAATAAACATCATTGTAGTAATTTAATTGAACTTGATATTGTCATTTAACGAAAAATAATTGTCAAATGTGAATAATGAAAAAATACATTATAATTTGTTAACCTATATCTACTAAAGTACAAATATTTTATCTATAACATCAATTTATAACTATTGAATAAAAATCATTGAAAATAAAATTACTAGGTAATCTGTACCTTCATATTCTTAATCTATTTTATAAAGCTGAAGAGTTTGTTTGTTTGTTTATTTAATCGCACTAATCTCAGGAACTACTGGTCGAATTTGATTCTTTCGTTGTTAAATAGCCCATCTTTCGAGGAAGGTTATAGGCTATTTATCATCACCCTAAGACAACAGGAGAGGAGCAATGCGGGTGAAACTGCAGAGCACAGCTAGTCATTTACTAAATAGAACAAATAATTAATAAAATCACAGTGTTTTACTTACTCTAGGTGCTCCCATTGCTGTAGGGTCTTGTCCCCTCATTTTGGGTCGAACCGTTAAAGTTGGAGGCGCGTGCGTTATATCTCCAAAGCCCACTCGTTCATAGACTACTTCCTTAATTTGTTCTTCCTTGAATTTTAAACATATTAAATTAAAAGTGAAATATATAGTATGTGGGTGCAAGAATTACTTGACTTCGACTTGTGTTTGGCTCCAAATTGAACAATGAAAATTTTTTACTTAGAAATTGGTCGAAATCACCGTCATTGGTCGAAATCACCATATAAAGTAAGCAGGGATTCCCAAAGATGGTATAACAAAGACATAAAGACATGAATCAACTTATAACTTTCATTGGTTGTTATCTCACCTGGGGGGGCTGAACGACTATATAATTTTTCGGGATAAAACCTATCATAGTCCTTCCTCAGGTCTCAAGCTATCTCTGTACCAAATTTAAGTAAATCCATGCAGTACTTTTTGAGATTAGCCCGGACATACATACAGACAAACGGATATGAATGCAGTGTTATCTTAAAACAAAATTAACTATTGATTAAACTTTTTCAGTATTTTCTTACCTCACTAGCTTTTAACATTTTGGCTTTCTTCTTCAAAGCTTGCTTTTGTGTGCGCGTCAGTTTAGGTTCGCCATCACCCTGTTTCCCCTTTCGCTTTTTCTTTCTCCATTCATTGTGATCTGACATCTTTTGACCTTTTACATCTTCTTCTTCCAGGTCTTGCTTCAAATAGGACAAGAAAATAATGTAATACATATATTATATTCTATAATCAATAAAATTCATACTGAAATCTGATGAGATCAAATCTTATCTCATAATTAAATTTTATATTCTCAAATCAAATATGCACTAAAATTACTTGCTTTTATTCAAAAACTTTACTTAAAAATGACGGCATTTCATTTATTCATATTTGCAGCCGTTTTCTACTTTTTATGGAAGAAGAAGTATTAAAAATTTAGAAAACTAAACATACGGGGTAATCCTCCTGGTCAATGGGATCATGTAGTGCTCGAATAGCACTGTTAATTCTCAAGGAAAAGCCTCTACCAGATTCACCGGGCAATTTCTTAAGTCTAGATATAGGATTATCACCAGTTCCCCTTGCAATAGTTTCTGAAACCAAATAAAATTGTAATTATTTCTTGGCATTATTTAATTATAGGATGAAAGCATCCTTGCATTACAACGAAACAAATATGAGTCAATAGTATTTATTTATTTAACAGTTTTATGTACCATTACAAAATTTATTACAATCATATAATATTAAAAGAAAAGGAAACATTCACAGCACATAAGGCAACCTTATCGCTTATCAGCGATCTCTTCCAGGCTGCCCAAGGTAAAGGATAAAGATTAATATTAAATGGGTACACGGGTGGCAATGAAAATACAGATAAAAGAGAGTAAATAAAATACATATTATATGAAAAATAAAAGAGGATATAATACATACTATTATTTTGAAGGAAAAGCTAAATCAGAGAAATGTTTATTTAAAAGAGTTTTAAAGGAACTTTTCGAGGAAGCTCGTCTTACAGCTATAGGCAAAGAATTCCAAAGTCTGATAGCGGTTATTACAAAGGATTTACCAAGGAAACTAGTGTGGTGAGAAGGAAAGCTAAGGAGAAGATTATCAGTGGAACGAAGAGTATAAACACCTGAATCTAGGAAATTAAATTGTTCTTTTAAATAGGAGGGAGAATTGGGATCAAAGAGGATGGAAAATAATAGTAATTAGTAAATACAATTTGAAGGTATGATATTTTGCTTAAACTTCGATTAAAATTAGGTTCTAATATTAATCTGAAATATCATTATTTAATTTTTGCTCCAATTACGAAAATATTACCATCACTGGGTATGTGTAACCGCTTTTTCTTCTTTTTTACATCTTTGTCTTTATTTTGGAACGCAAATAAGCGCGATAACGAACGAGGCACAGGTTGATCATCAGGATCCGTAGGAGGAGCATTTATCTTGTCTTTAATACTGTAATTAGAAGTTTATGATATGAAAATAATAAACGACAGTAAATATCCTGCAGAGGCCAGAAGTATAAAATACCTTTGCATTCGGCGTGCATGTTGAACCAAAGGATCTTTGACGCCACGATGTTTCTTTGCAGGTATCTTTCGCCCCATTTTATATACTCTTATTATATACGTACTTTAATTTGTAATTATATTCCTGAATAATTTTATTTTCTTAATTATAGTAATATCCTGAAATATTATGAACTGTGATTATGAATTTTTGAGTCAACAAAAACACGTGCAAAATGAAAACAAAGTTGTGTCAAATTATGTCAAGTGTCAATCATAAGCACAGATATACACAAATTATTATTTGAATGCGAACAAAAAGCATCACATTTAATTAATTATTGTAAAATTTTTTATATAAATTGGGATCCCTCAAATATATAAAAGAATTAATAAACTATGAAACTATCTTGACACGGTCAAATAGTTCCGACTTAGAGCGTTTTCACATTATCCGATCCGATATCGGATATCGGACGCCGATAGCCGATATCCGATATCGGATACAATTTGCCCTTTCACATTGTCCGATAAAATCGTTCCGATATCATCATGAGTGTTGCCAGAAATTTTTAGAGAAAACTAAACTAAATTGCCAGTTGATAAAAAAAAGGTATAATAAATAAAAAATCAAATGTTATATCATAGTTGTACTTGTACATTAAAAATAACTACGATAAAGAAAAACAACTTCAAAAAAGAAAAGTAAAATGTAATAAAAGATTTGATATCACAAATTACTGCATATTATTTAGATGTGCTATTTACTAAATAGTTTTGATATCGGTCATTTGTATAACATAATATACATATGTTAACACATTATAAATTAAATAAATTTATATCAATACCTACTACAACCTAGTATTAGTTAATAGTTTTAGTAATACATATTAGTAAATACCTTTCAAAATCTATTAAATGTATTTTTAGCAAGACGTACCTAGTCATTAAGTCATTTTTTCAAAACATACATTTATAAAAGTTCATGTTGTACCTAGTATAATAAATTTTTTAAGTGATACAATCTTTGTTCACATTTTCTTTTCTTTTTCTTATTACACTGTAATATCCTAAAATAATATTGTCACTCGTTCAAATATATTTGTAATATGATTGTTGTAATTTCCTCTAAGTAAAGATACATAAATTATTTTATTGTCATAAGCAATTATTTTAGAATTAAGAGTTTTCAAACTTTGTATTCTTTGTTGTAAATTTAAAATAAAAATAAAATCGGTGTGAAATCTCCTCCTTTTTTTGAAGTCGGTTAAAAACAAAGCACTCAATGACAACAATACAATAAACAGCACAACCAACATCCGAGTAGGAGTAGGAGCGAGGCAGAATGAGATAAAATAAAGATGACACTAATGTTTTCGAAGATACTTAGATATTTGAATTTAAGAACGCAATATATTTTTGTTTACTTCATTCAGTTCAGCCAATTGCCGTATATTTTAATACGGCAAATAAAAATACCTGCCGTATAAATCGTATTTTAAATGCCTATAAATACTTAAATGTGTGTTTTCTTAATAAAATAAAATCTTTAATAGAAAGGTTAAAAGCAAATAATTTTTTAAAGATTGAGCGCCCTATAAGACTGAAAATACACAAACTAGTGCTTTTTTGCTGTTGGTATCACAGATAACTATATATTAGTCAGAGAGTTGGTATACTGCCTTTTTGAAAATTGAGTTGGCAACACTGAACATTATCGTCCGATAGCCACTGGGAATATCGGTGTCGGCTCCGATATCCGATATCGGACCGGACAATGTGAAAGACAGGTACATATTTCATACATTTTACTTCCCTCCGATATCGGATATCGGCTATCGGCTTCCGATATCCGATATCGGATCGGATAATGTGAAAACGCTCTTATTGCCAAAAAAAGATTGAAAAAAAAAGAAAAAAAACTTGACAGTGACATAAGAATACAGTGTTGCCCGAATGAAATCCAAGTAATACATACATTTTTCTCAAACTTCTTTTTTTAAAATACCTAGGTATATAAAATGATTAATTATAATTTAAAATTCATTGAAAATACGAAACATTTAATAATATAATTATATATTCTTCTTTTGTTCTATACTTCTCTGCAATTGAGATTTTTAATACTGACAACTTCTATCAATATGTTGAAGCAAAAATTGATGGCGAATGGCAAAACTGTGCGGGAGGGGGCTTGTTTTTAGCAGTCAGCAAGGTCGTTCTTTGTGTCAAAAATTAAGCTTGTGACGAATATTCAAGTTTTTATTATTTACATCTGGTGATTGACTGTTTGTGCGTGGTAACAAAGGTCGTAGTGCGTGTATGACGGTAATATAAATTAGTTAAAAAAAATCGTAATTACGAACGTTCCAATGAGTTTGGGAGGAGGTAATAGCACAGAGGGATCAAATGCAGGAGGAATTTTTGTACAATTTAACCAGGATTGCACGTAAGTGGACGTCTATTCATTTGTTATGCCTGTTACATAAATGGAAACACTTTCAGAAAGCGTTTATTTGTTTACGGCTGAAAAATATAAATAAAAATAAAATTTATTTTGATACAATAATGAACGTCAAGGCTGTAGTATCGAGTTTGGTAGATGCTAAACCGCGAAAGAGTCACGTTTTAACGCTGCCTCAGTTAGAAACGCAGTTAGTTAGGCTTGGCGATGATGCAATATGTCATTGCCAATGTTTTCCTAACCATTTTCAAGAGCTAATTGAAAACATCGTATTTTATCAACGGAAGTTAAAAGTGCCTTCCCCTATGTATCTGCCACAGCCTTCGGTTAACGATCCTGGCCTCTATTATACATCAATATCTATGTTTGTATTCTAAACAGCTGACTTTTGTTATGGTTAGTATGAAGTTTCCTCCTATACTAGGAAAACGATTGTTTTAATTATTGTTCTTCAGATAAGCCACTGTATGTGATGCATTATTGATAATATTAATCAATAAATAAAGTTTGTTTTTATTTTATTCTTAGTTAATATTACTTATAGTATAATGATGATGGAAATGGTTTTTATTGTAAACTGAAAACCATTTAGTGGCAGTGTTGTTTTTTTAATTTTTAATAATTTATAAAATTTTAATTACATTTAACTTGGTTACAATTTTTCAGTTTTAATTTTTTTTGTTTATTCATAAAGTAATTAAAATATCAGCATAGGTATTTTTTTTATAAAAATGAAAAAACACTTCATCTATTTTTATAATTCTTATATCATGTGAGGTATGAAGGTATAATTTTGTATACATCCAACTTTGGTTCATACACAGTACACACAGCATTTTCTTACAAAAATGTTTAAAACAGTTGAGGTCATAGGTAGGTATATCTAAAAAGTCAAGTCAAGGGTAACTTAATAGAGCACTTATTTTTTCGAACTTTAATAATCTTATTACAACACTAGCAATATAGGTTTAAACTACATTTAATAATTCAACACAGCTAAATTTTCTATGAGGACTAATTTTTTTGGTTAAGCTGACCTTGAATACTTCTTCCTTAAAAACAAAACAGATTAACCTAACATGATATGTGAGATATTAGTTCTAGGCTCTTTCCTGATTACTAAATATTTTTTCTGATGATGCCAAAATTAAGATTAATTATTCACATAACAACAAAATATTCTTTTCACCTACTTATCTACACTAATATTATAAAGAGGAAAAGTTTGTTTGATTGATTGTAATGAATAGGCTCATAAACTACTGGACTGATTTTAAAAATTATTTCACCATTCGAAAGATACTTTATCCACGAGTAATATAGGCTAGTTTTTATCCAGGAAATCCCATGGGAACGGGAACTATGCGGGTTTTTCTTTGAAAACGCGGGCGAAACTGCAGGCGGAAAGCTAGTCCCTAAATAAAAATCAATCAGTGAAACAGATGTACATGCGTAATGCATCTGCCCCTTACTCCACAGGACAGGGGTCTTCACTTTTACTACCACATATAACCATACCAATATAAAATGACATTTGATGGATGTAACACATGTTAATTTTGTTTCAGCTCACTAGTAGCCGGTAGCAGTAGTGGTTACCACTTGTTTGCGCTAACGCCCGACGATGGAGTCGAAGAGATTTACGCGAGCCGCTCCGGCCAGGAGACATGTCTTGTTGACCGACTGTTCAGCAGTTCGCTGGTGGCGATTGTTACTGTTTCAGCTCCCAGGTTAGTCTTATAATAGCTGAAGAAATTGGTAATAATACACGGGTAATAATACACTTAGGGCTATAGTTGACTTACTAGTCAACATAGACTTAACCCAGTTCATCTTATGAACTATTACATAAAAAATCAGTCACTTAATGATTGGTAGGCAAGAATATTTGTTGTATGAATTATTAGTAAAATAATTCATCAACTTCAAAGAGCAAAATAGGATCTTGACCTCCAACACAAAAGTTTCCAGGTTTTGCGCATTAGTGCCCTGGTGTTGAGGTCTTCTACTTGAAGAATGTCTAGATCTTTTTGGACTTGCTGTAAATAGTGTAAGATAGAGTACTAACTTTCAATCAACATAATATTATGTCAATTTGAATGTGAAAAAGATGTATAATATTGTTGTCATTAATTGATGTATAAATAATCTTAATAGTGTTGCACAACTCACTGTAATGAAGTTTAATAATGTTGAGTCATTTTAATAACTCAGACCCGGGAATCACAGACACAATAGAAAATCTATTGTGTCGTGGACCGATCGGGCCGTTCGGGGCTCAATGGGTTAAATAAGAAATTATATTTCTTTATTAATGACTACTAAACTATACGGACATTCATTATACTGTAACATATTAACTATAAGTATCTATTTTCGTAAATTGTGTAAATAAATTTTCTTTAATTTCTTCGATTTAGATTCCTAAACTTGACTTAGGAATTAATCTTATCTTAATAGCATTAGCGAAAATAGTAATCAGATAATATATCTATTTATATTGTATCAGTATTTATTAGCCCATAAACAAATGTTTGAGGGCTTGTCTAATAAGGCCCTTTTCTAATCTTCTTTAATATGAAGTAATTCTCACTTAAATGTTTTACTCTGAAATATCTATTTCTTTGCCAGAAAGTGAGATGTTGGCAAGCAAAAAGAATGTTACTATTACATATTTATTATGTATACAAATAAGAACGCGTAACGGATTAAATAATACATGAAACAGAGACACAAATAGGCTAATTCTAATAGAATACATTTGTACAGCATTGTGAAGGAAAATGCATATCACACTATCGTAAGTGGTAACCCTGCGCTGCTATCCTTGACTAAATCTATAGGTAGTAATATTATAAAGCTGAAAAGTTTGTTTGTTTGTTTGAACGCGCTAATCTCAGGAACTACTGGTCCGATTTGAAAAATTCTTCGGTGTTAGATAGCCCATTTATCGAGGAAGGCTATATATAATCAAGCTAAGACCAACAGGAGCAGAGCAATGCTGGTAAAGCCGCAAGGCACAGCTAGTATGAAGGTCTTCACACACAGCAGCTATAATGTAAAGATGTACATTATAGCACGATACATCTCATTACATCTTTCCATAGAAATCGTCAGGAGACCACACACGACAGCTATAATGTATATTTTTACATCTTCGAATCTTAAAATACAGAGCGATACGAAAATATACATTTATATTTCGATACATCCTTTTTTTTTTTTTTTAAGTGGGAAAATCTTGCATAGATACCCACGGCCTCCGGGGAAGGGGCCGTGGGTTATGTCGGATTCCTACCGACCAAAACCCCACTGTGTTCCGTCAAGCCGCATCAACGACGGGGCCACGGGTATGGTAGAATTCTTCCGTGACCCCGTCAGCGGCTGCCCGTCGCCGGGCCAAAACAAATTGTGAGCCAACCAGCTCTAACCTCATGGGGCGGCGTGAGCGGAACACGTCTCACGCCACCACATCTCTCCGGACGATGGACTAAATCCCCGCTCCATCGCCCGGCTCCCCTCGTTAGGGAGGCTGGTTGCGGCCGCGTAAATCAGCCGCAACACGACGACGACGCCCAATAGGGCGTCGGCGCCGGATCGGGTCCGCGTGAGGATCCCTCTCGCGGACCCGCTCAGCCTCCTCTTTCCGCGAGATCACGTCCTCAGAGAACGTGATCACCGCGCGCCAGGATCTGTCGCTGCCCACCATTGCACGAACTATGGAAGGCAGAGAGAGATCCGACCCGACGACCGCGACCAAGCGAGCACGAGGCTCGGCCCACGCGGAGCACACGGCAAGAGTATGATCTGCCGTGTCCTCCGGGCAGGCGCACCAATGGCAAGCCATGCTGGGCTCCCTCCTCGCGACTTTGCACAGATACCGCCCGAAACAACCGTGCCCGGACAGTACCTGTGTAAGGCGGAAGGTTATGGCCCCATGCCGCCTGTCGCACCACTCTCGCAGCACCGGTCGAATTGCTGCGACCGTCCGCTCTCCAGCGCTGGGCTCTTCGAGCCGGCGTTCTCACTCCCGGAACCGCCGTTCGACGGCCTCGTCCCTCCACTGCTCAACCTCCTCATAGGATGGGTTGAGCCCAAGTAACTTGGACGCCGAGACGCGGCGATACACGTCCGCGAGCATCTCGGCGTCCAGTTCCCACGGTGGCGTTCCGGCCATCACGCACGCTGCCTCGAATGAGACCGTGCGGTACGCCCTCACTACCCTAAGCGCCATGACCCGCTGCGGTCTCCGCAGGAATGGTCTATTACGGGCGCTTAAGGCATCTGCCCAGATGGGGGCCCCATAGAGGGCCATGGAGCGGATTACGCCTGTATTTCGATACATCCTAATACATCGCAATACATCCCAATACATTTCCATTATATCTCTCTTTGAAAAGGATGTCAATCGGGACGTATGCCAATGAAATGAAGGGAAAGATACATTACATTACCTGTTGTGTGTGTGATACATTAAGATAATTTAAAGATATACATCCCGGGATGTAATGTACATTAATATACATTATAGCTGCTGTGTGTGAAGCGCTTGAAGTATTTAGCAACAGTTACGTAGCGACCTTTGTCGTCGCCTATGTCAAATGATCTATTTTTAGTATCTAGTGTTCTACTCTATTTTGGGAGAATTTTCCGACGCCGCGCTGACTGAGAGAAATTTTAGATTTTAGCTTGAAATATCGGGCGGAGATAATTTTAGTCTCATTATAGGTAAATGCAATGAAATTGGGTTCGTCTGGTTACTTTTTGGAATCGTCATTTATTCACGTTGTAGAGACATCTGGTTACGTGGAGTAAATTTCTGAACACACACTAAAAAATGACACTATTTATGGGAGTGTCAGATATTAGGACATGGATGAGGTGATATAATTTCTAACTACGTATGTGTGACGAATAAAAATATTGCAGTAATTTTTGCGACTTCACTCAGCTCCGGTATGAGTAGAAATAACGGCAAATCTTTCACCATTTTAATAAAGAACACGCGAAGATTCATATCCTTAACAAGGGTCGTTAAACTGTATTCCTTTGTATTGTTTAAGGCTTTACTGTTATTCTATACGAGGGTGAAACCAGTATTATAAATACAGGTACTTTTTGTCCTACGGGTAATAAAATTCGCGCTTTTAAATGTTATCGTCAGTTTTATTATGTTGACCATTCTAAAAACAATGTTTGTGAAGCTCTCCTTTTTGTCTGCGATGGACGTTATCGATTCAGGGTTTTATTGCTTTTTTGTTTGCAGTGAATGAATTAGAAAATAATCAAATATTAAGCTAGATAACATGACCGCAGTTTAGAGTTAACCTTAAGCAATTTTTGTGGCCTTAAAGCGAATGTGCGTGGGATTATTTACCAAAGATCTTATTAGAATTCATTGTCGAATTGACTCAAGTGTATTTGCAACTAATGTATCGTATGTTTTGTGTAATGTGGTGTATTTAGGAAGATTAGTGAATATTTGTACTAATTGAGACCAATTAAAAGTGTCATGAATTATACCGACCTTTTTATCCGACTGCTCTAGATAGAAGGTGGAAAAATACTTTTAACGGTTTAGAGTTAACAATGTTCTATATTTTAACTTTATACAATATATATTTCAATTGTAAAAGTTGTACGAGGTATTAATAGTATTAAAAAAGAGGTCATTGCAGTCATTGACGTCTTATTATATTCACAGTGAATTAAATTTTGAGCATATATTGATATTATTATCGAGTGGTATTCATAACAAGAATTTTCAAATTGTTACAATTATTTGTGTATTTGAGTTTGTGTTTTTTGTTTCACAAATTACCTTTTATGGAGTAAATTTCTCGCTAAGTTACTGTGTTTTATCTATCCTGCTTATGCACTCAGTTCACTCACTGCCCTATGTTCAATGATAAAAATTAAAAATATATACCTTAAATAATAAATATAATGCGAATATATTATTTAGTCTTTCATGTTAGAAATAAAAATATGTATTTAAATAACTGAATAGTTGAATAATCAGTAGGTAAACATGTAAAAACGTTTTACGATAATAAGATAAAAATATTACGTGTTTTTGATACATATTAGGTAAATATATTTGCATAACAAAAATAAAAATACGTTTCGTTTCGTAGTAACTACGACTTCCAGAAAACGATAGAGTATTTAGTATAATTACAGATTAGTAATGTATTATGATAACTAAACATCAAACGATATTATCCACAGACGCACAATGAAAATGTGTTTTTGAAACTTGTTTTTCACGAATAACTACGTATTTCGAACGTATTAAAAAATACGTAAAAATGTTTTGTTTACGTGTTTTAGTGTCTACGTATCGCAAATCGCAATGATATAATTATCGTTGCTTTGGTGTTATGAATCAGATTTTATCGAATGTATGTAATCACAGATGAGAATCGATAGTATATTGGGGAGGTCGAATTTCTACCATCTGCATCGTCCGATCAGTAGGGATTACGATTTACGACTTACGTCATTTATTTACAAAGGATTTATTTTTATTGTTTGTTGACTATGATTGTATAGAATTTTAATAATAATATATACTTATTGTTCTAATATAAAATTCGTATCAAGGATGCCGTTTTTGTCCATTTATATTAAAGTTTAAACCATACCTATGCAAATAACTTTTTTGCGTATTCAACTAAACGCTTATAATACTTAAGTTATCGTAACAAATTCCACTTAAATTTCTAGTTTCTAGCGATAATATAATTAATTAAATATTAAAATGATGCTTTCGTTGTAACAGTGTGACGTATAACTTATTTTTATACCATTTATTATTCAATATTCATTAATGTTGATTCGTAACGTATCGCGTATATAGACAGGTCGCTCTTGACCGAGACATTCACTCGCCTCAAATAACGTTATAACTGTACGATTTACGATAGCATATATTAACCTTATCTCATTGCTTATTTCCGTACACAAGGTGGAGTTAATTTCTTTATGAGTAAAAGCTGCGTAGTAGCTAGGTAATATGATACTGTATCTATGGAATAATCTCTAGGATTAATGCCATAGCCAGCTGATGTCAAAGAAACACGCCAGCTGTTGCCGGCTTTTCTATTAGATGGCGATGTTGATAGTACTGACTGGTACTAGATAACGGGGAACTTCGATGACGACTGGCTTACGATGACGGTGTGATTCAAATGCTGCTAGAAGAGTAACTGACAGTATGAATGTAAATGATAGATTTGTGTATACAATTACGTATTAACAATGTTAAATATTAACAAGCGTGGTATTACTATATTGTATAATGAAATTAGTCTACAATTATTATATCAAACTACAAATTTGTAGATATTTCCTCAAACAACATCGTAAATCATATTTCTTAAGCCGCTTAAACAACGCGTATCTTTCCGCGGTTTTTTAATAAGCAAATTATAAGAAATACAGGTTTAAATCATTACCTTTAAATATGGTTATCTGAACGACAGCTCATTTTTTTCAAAGATAAGATTCTCTGTCTGCATTTATGCAGAAACTTACTTTTATCAGAATATTCAACTTGACATCTTGTGCTAGTTTCCTTTGAGATTTATGCTTTATTTTTGCTCACGATTGTGAGATATTTGTATCGCTGCATTTTTTGGAATATTAGTTTCACTATATGAAATATTTTAACGTATTCTTACTACATGTGTACTGCAATTTTATTAAGTATGTCTGTCTAGTAATTAATCAGGTGTAAATAACGTCACAGATTTGATATGCATATAGATAGTAGAAAGATGGAACTTAAAAAATTGGAAACAGTTCGCAGCGCCTTCTTTGGGATATGAAATGCATGTCATTTGTTCCCTGCCTTTTGACATTCCGCAAAAACTGGTAGCTATAAATATCATACAATCGTACATGAGTTGACTCATAAAGTTATTCCCCACAGTGCGCCGCTTAGGGACTCGTCTTTGTGTTTTATTGATCATAAATAGCTATAATTTAAAATCGGTGTACAGCAAAGACTTAGTAATGTGAATGTTTGTTGACTGACTACACAATATTCTATTACTTAGCCATATATGAAATGCTACTATGAAACGCTTTTGATAATTTTTCTGGATAGATTTTACAGTCAGTTTTTGAACAGGTTTAAAACGCGATTTATTCCTTCGTTCAAATTATACCCCACCTCTTGTATATATAACAGCTTTTTTTTGTGGTGTCTCTCAGTGTTAGCCAGAAGGGCTTCTACATTTTAACGCGGACGCGTGGGTGAACTGAAGGTTCACCCTGGATATAACAGCGCTGTGGTTGGTTGTATACAGGAGATAATTTCTGAATCGCTTAAATTATACACAATGGAAACGCTAGCCAATTACTTTTAAAGTAGAAACTGTTTCTTGTTCTTAACTGAGTACTTATTTCCCATTTGTAATATTATGTTAATTCAATAATATCATATTCACACTTGTGTAGTGGAATGAATATAATTCATACCGAAAAAATAATAACCAAACATTTTGAAGGAGTTTTTACTATATAAAATATTATATATAGTAATGAGGAAGCTAATTGTATTTGATAATGTTATTCATATGACGGTGACCTTAGCGCGTAGATTGATACGGCCATAAGGCATAATGACATGTATTGTTACGATAATGTGCTATCTAATTATCATAGAGCTTGTGGTATTAACCTGATAGTAAAATATGTTTTGAATGATTTTGATCTTGGAAATAGTAAAATAATTTCAGAATATATCATTCATAATGTAGAGCTGTTTAAATAGATTTATCTATGTTTTTGTTTGTATATTATATTATAAGTATGCAAAATTTCAAAGCTAAACAAAATATTTCCAGTACAAAATTGGAAATAAACAACATTGATATCGATAACCTAAGCTCTGAATGATAGTAATAGGCAACTAGAATACTCAAAAACAAAAATAAAAACATTTTAGTTAGTTACTACTCAAATTTTAAGCGATGCGTATAAAAGAAACAAAACACTACGTTATAGATGTTGTTTATACACAAATTAATTCAAATTATTTGCACGATTATTTATTTTATTTATTTATTACACTTTATTGTAATACATTCACTTAAAAATAGGAAACAATAAAAAGAAAATATGGTACAAGAAAGATGTAGTACAATCGGCGGCCTTATCACTAAGCAGTGATCTCTGCCAGGCAACCAAACGGTAAAAAAGCGAAATATTTAGTAAATAAAATTTTGGAAATAAAATTAGAATTTAAATATAAACATGAAAATAAAAAAAAGTAACTATGATACTTACACAAAAAGTACATTATATTATGCACATATAAATAACTATACATACATGTATAATAACTATACTATAAATAACCTTACATAATATATATACAATATATGTATTATAATAGAAAAATAAATAAATAATTAATGATAATACATACATAAAACTACATAAAGTATAAAAAATATATTCTATAATACTAATAAATGTAAATACATATAATAAATATACTATTCCGAATTAAAGGCTGATAAAAAGAAATGTTTCCGAACAAGGTTTTTAAATGAGGGTAAAGAGGGAGCAAGTCTTATCTTTAGTGGTAAGGAGTTCCATAGCTTAACAGCAGTGGCAGTAAAAGAATCACCAAAGAAGTGTGTGTGTCGAGATGGGGTACACAAAATAAGTCTGTCAACGGATCGTAGAGAGTAGTTTTCACAGTGTAGAAATGAAAAATTATTCTTAAGGTAGGATTATCATACGCGACCTCGAATAATATGGCGTGAGCGTTACGCGATAAAGCGAAACATACAAAAATAATCTATACTAATATTTTAATACTGAAGAATTTGTTTGTTTGCATGAAGTCACAGATCTCAGGAACTACTGCCCCGATTTGAACTGGTCTTTCAGTGTTTGATAGCCCATTCATTGAGAAAAGCTATTATAGGCTATATGTCATCACGCTAAGACCAATAGGAGCGAAGAAATGCGGATAAAACCAGTTTGTATTTCATAACAAATGAGCTAATAATATTAGCATTTCTAAATTGTTCTAAAAATGTATATAATAATTTATTGATATCGATAATTTAGGGTTTAGTGAACCGTACGCGGTACGACAGGTTAGGAAAATCAAATAAATTATATGCTTGCGTGACTACTGACTCTGTTACCAAGGTTCAACGAGTGAGTGATATTACACTAATCGAGATAATGTGTACAATTTGCTTTGTTTACGTTTATCTAGTATACGTTTTGTTAACGTATTTATTTCATTATGAATAAGGTGCGTTTATTTCGAAACTTTTTGAATCAACATGAATAGAAGTTCCTTTAAGATTTTTTACTTTCTATGCTTCAGTAAAATATGATTATTCTTATAAATTGCATTACACTAATTGCAACATGCGAGAAATATAGTCATAAATAATAATTAAATGATCTTATCAGCCGATGTATGTAAGAAGTAAACTAGCCAAACATCCGCTTTAAATACAATAACTTACATAGGTATATACATATTATCTGCTTCATCAATTATTCTTCTTATTTGTACAGTCCATTGTAGTTTAATCATACAGTACCTTCTTTTTTGATTTCGATCTTTGAACTAGTCACTACTGCAAATGAAATTTAAGACGTGAATACCAAAAATTACCTTTAGGTAAATCATTAAAATAAATCAGATCTCTCAGAAAGACCCTCATCCTGTTTACCCAATTGAATTCTGAGCTGACATTATTTTAAGGATATAGAAAACTTACCTGAATGGCCCGACTCTATATTTTGTAGAGTCAGGCCATTTAGATAGCCAATAAATAATTAAGATTATATTGTTAATTGTTTTGTGTATTTTAAATAAACATTTTAGATACACTAAAGATAGTAGTTAGTATTTTAAGAATGTAATCGATGTAGGTACCAGCTATTCGTATTTGTAAATATTTTCAAAACTAAACAAACAATAAATTATTGGAACCGGTGCCGCGAACAGCTGTGCCAGAATAAAACCGATATTTGAAGCTGATTGTTTCTACGTATTGTACTTTTATTTTGTTATTGTAGATAATGCAAAATAAAGGATATGATGCAAATTGCAATCATTTGTTCTAAGTAATCGCATACATTTGCGCATTTAATTATCGCGGCAAGAGAACAAAAGACATTGCTTCTCTTCAGTTTTTCCTGCGAGATGTGTGATGTCGATTAATCAATAATCAAATCATTCTGAGTTAAGTATTATCGTTCCTAGCTTTGAACTAACTTGGGTTTTTGTACAATATATGTACTTTCATCTAGCAAGGATATTACGGAGTGATTATTGTATGAGATGTCATACAAGATTAAAATTACCCGCATGGCTATCTGGACAGATAGCCATCTTTATCTTATTATTCAATTGAAATACTAAATTGTTATAACCACAGAACATGCTGTACTTTTCATTTGCAGTACATTGTTGTATCAATAGGGCAAACTATATTCGTCCACACACAATCTAGTATAGAGATACTGAACTTTCACATAAATCATTAACAAACAAGACAATATTATGTTAATAAATAACGCGATTAAATAAATAAAGTTCACGGTATTTAAATAGACTAAGAACTAGGTCACTGGGAGACGGAAAGCTCTGCGAGGTTATCAGTGTAGCGCGGTAGCTCTACTGGTGTGGAAAAGATATCTGAATAAACATTTATGGAGAAGTTCTATAGAATTCTATAGAACGGCTTTGGTTAGGCATGTTATTGTCTTGTCTTTGTCAATAGCTCAAAAGCTCCTACAATTAAAGCGGAACAACTACTTTTGACTGATGAAAATAAAATTGGAAGTGAAGGATGGAGAAGTAATTCAACTAACTTGCTCAAATTTTCAAAGAGAACATCTGTGAGATCATCCATAAAGCCTTTCCAATACCTTTATTACATATGGACGTTTAAATTTGACCTTAACCTATCAACAAGATATTTACTTTCGATTATAACAGCTGACACGTATCGTTCCCCTAATGACACGTTTCCTCGTTAGTAAACAATTAGTTGAAATATCGAAATATTATGTCATAACTCAAATATATTTTTACGTTGTTAGTAGAAGTAGTAGACATCTTTGGTGTCTCAAGAAACTGTAGTTCATTAAACTAAGCCGATTTCTAGCAGCGAAACCCATGGCTTTTATATGTATATTTTCGCTTATGAATTCGGCTTTAAATACAGCTATTTCCTGATTTATTGTTAACCCAAATGCTATGGATTTAACTAAACCACGATATGACGTCAGGTGGCACGTGCATCGATAACGTTCGTCACACGTTTATCTGAGGGGAATAATAGAAAATTACGTCTAACTTTATGTTATTACGTATCAGTAATATTATTAATTGTAAGAATATAATTACAGTAGACAAAGAAATATGCCATATTTTACTTACCAGCTGTTAGAACCGGTTTATATTACCATGAATAATAAATATCATAAAGACGGTTCACCTTTTCAAGGATTAAGTTCTTGGTAAAATTTGGTAATTTGGAGCAATTCGTAATATTATGCATAGCTGTAATACCTTTTCGAATGTTTCCCTTGTGGCCACTTTATGGAGATGTCCTTTTTCTTAAGGTGATGAATTAATTTTTCTAACATTTACGGCCCTTTTTAAACCTTCGTAATTTTTATATTATTAAAGTTGTCGTGATGAAAATTCTTGACAAGAAAGTTCAATAGTAACACAATACTTCTACCGTTTTAGAAACATGATTCCATGATATTTTCTCGATAGAAAAAAAATACAAAGTTCTCATTGTTATTTTTTTTTAATCTCTGGCATCTTCAAAATAACAAACGTAAAGTTACGACTTTTTGGATATTAACTATAAAATATACAACCTATACGTCTACCGATTTAGAATTTTGAAATATGCGATGGTTTTGAAATAAACAAGAAATACTTGAAATTAGCGCGCGACCAGCCAATATAGCGAGAGCCGCCCTGTACCTTCCTACCCCGATCGCTGCACGAGTCATTCCCGCTACGGCTGTCACACGGGGAACTTGTGTCGCTCGCGCCATCGTAAAAAAGGGTGACAACACAATAAGACAAAATGAGACAAATGGGGACAATAAAGAAAATAAGAAGAAGATACATAAAGGTTGGAGGAAAAAGAATGCTTACAATTGGAACAAATTAATGAAGTAAGTTGGTTTTATTTTAAATTTGATGATAATTGTATTATAGACGATGTTTGATATGTACCCCTGTTTTAAGTACATAACGAATGTGTAAGATTTTTTTCATTTATAGCATAGATAATCTTTTCAGAAATTCGGAATCCAGAAGGAAAATAAACCCACTGATTGTTCACAATGTGAACCCACTCCTTCGTAAGTACCTTTATTCAGTCAAAAATGTATGTTATCAACGCTCTACTGGTTTTATCGCATGATTCCATTTTTAGCAAAAAGCAACAAAGTGCAAAGAAATAAAAAATCATGGTGAACTTAGTGGAAGTATGGCGGCCGTAATATGGAACAGGAGCTCATTGGAGTAGTATTATATTTAAAAAAATACGAAAAAATTTCAAGAATTACATTTCTTAGTAGGTGGTAGATAAGTATGTTGTATAAAGAATTTGATGTTGATATTTATTTCATTTATACTTACTACACCTGTGCGGGAAATTGCTTAGTACTAAAACAGGTTTATATTCATATTTACATAGTAATGTGAGTTTTCATTTCGAAAAATTTTGTGTAAGTATATTAAATTGAGTTCCTGGGTGGTCTGGAAACACATTTGGGCCCGGAAGATGGCGCTGCAGTCACTCCTCCTAATCACATGAACCGATTTGGATGAATATTTGTGTGCACATTTCATTGTTGTGGGATGATTGGGTGATTCGTTTTCACATTAGCTAATATTATGTATTTTTATTGTAAACTTAATTTAATGTTTATATGTAATACATTATTATTGGTATAAATAAGCCAGTGTTCGTCTCACATTGCTGTACCTGCCTATCTACCCTACCAGGGCCTAACTTTGTTCTGGCTATTTTATTTTGATTATTTGTAATGAATAATTACAATTATAATAGAGTGCAAAAAATAAATACATGCGTCAATATATTTTGTGTTTTTTTAAAACAATTTTTTTATTTAAAAAAATATCATTCCGACCGCGGCTTTGCCCGCGTGGAATTAGGTTATATCGTGAATCCTGTTTTTTCCCACAGAAGTGTTCAGTTCGGATAAAAAGTATCCTATATGTAAATCCAGGCAATTAGCTATATTTTATCAAAATTGGTAATAGTCTTGACGTGATTAAGTAACAACTAACAAAAAAATATACAAATTAACATCCAAAGTTTCGCATCAGTTTTACTGTATTAGTGATATCTTCCACTCTTGACTTTGACTGAGAAGAATTAGGGTTTATAACTTCTTTCAGAAATAGTACCTTTCATTTCTGGGCATGATGTAATATCTACGTCAGCATCAAATTCTATCTAAATCAATTCAGTAGTCCGCGTTATTGAGTACCATTTCATTTTTTCAGAGTAACAATATTTTTTGTTATTTTAAAGATTATTTATAACCTGTATTATTTTGTAAACATTACGAAATGATAATAATTATTAATAATGTCTAAGTAGTTGTTAAAAAGAAGATTATTTGTTAATAAGCAAGAAAATAAAACCAATAAATCAACAATTAAATAAATGTATGACAATATTATAACTGTATGACGACTCCATACATGTTTGTCCCGAGTCGGCGAGCGGCAGCGCGGCGAGTTTGCAAGAATGACTTCGCGCACACCCGCGTTCGCGATAGCGAGCTATTAGACTCCGCCCGCCAAGCAGTGGATTTTTTTTTGTGTATCGTCTTAAAGGCATTGTGATTGTATATTCATCAACATGTATGACTGGAGGACAAACAATTGTAATTGGAAAGTCAATTGGTATCTGATAAACGAAATAACCTTTCTGATAAGTTACAAGCTAATTTGCTGTGTAAACAACCAAATTTGGAGGAAATTCCCTGGGTACTACTTGGGTCTAAATTGCCTAACTTTTCTTGGATTTCTGGAGAAACATTTGTCTTTAGACGCAACGCTCGATAGAAAACTAATAGAAAATGTAAAATTTTGCCCCAGAAAAAACATAGATATGCAAAGTAAGAAGGTTAGTTAACTGAATGCATCAGCATGACGTATTTACTGCGTAGTCGATAAGTCTTAATGCTCTCCGATAACGTTATGACCTATTTCTCGCGACGTGGTTCACTTAATATTAGTAATTGAGAGTATTATTGTTCCATATCATAACTTGTTAATGAATACATTATATCGATCTATGTTATAAACAACAATATTATGTAGGATATCGTATTGAGGTTAAAATTTCGCCAGATAAAACTGCGAAGTTAAAACACGAAAAACGAGTAAATTTGTCAGATATCATAGTATGTAGTAACTTTCCAATTCTTTATTTGCGACTATTTTGGGTATCGCAGAATAAAAATAATTTGGAAAATCCAAAAGTGCACGCCTCATAATTTTTTTTAATAAATATTTATTAATTATTATTTTTGTTTATTTAATAACAATTAAACCACATCGAATCAGACCCTGAAAAATGAAAGGGTTCTATTCCTGAGCATACTCAAGCGTAAGAGAAAAAAAAAGACTCGATTAGTAAAGTATTTCGGTCGCTATCGTGTTAACAAGAAAAAGGATCCGCACATACAGACACACGGACGTCCAAGACAGAACTTTTTTAAACTGTTTTTTAACTAGTTTAAATAACAAAAATGACATCAAAAATATCATGAACGTTAAAAATAGTGTTTTTTCTTAATATGTGTGTGTATGTATTATCTTACAAGTGCAATGTATGATACATAAAGACATTTTAAGTTTGAAAAATCAGATGTTTTGCGCGAAGTGACAGTAGTACCCACCTCAACGCTTCGCTTATGAGGCGTGCAATAAAATAAGGTATAGTCATAACAATAAATCAAGTTTCGACAGTTCATCGAGCTTTACCTTAAGTGGAACCTTTGAAGTTTGAATTCTTTAAAACACAAAGGAACATTTTTTTCTTAATTTTATTCTTAGCAAGAGGAATGTATTCCTCGCTTGCTTCGCTGTGGCTTTACAATATCACCTTCAGAACACCTACGTCCTCTAACCTACTATCTAGAAGTCAGCTTCCTGGAAATCTTGTCAGCACCCAATCATAAATTATCAACGCTCGTGTCAGACTGTTATACATGTTGTTTCATGATATGAACTAATCCACCAGCACGATTATACAATCTCTTATCGGAATCATAATAACGCGCTGTGTACAAACGCAACACCTATATTCCATCCATCCATCCATCCATCTTCTACCTAGGTCAATGCTCATCTCCAAAAGTAAATAAAAGGTTCCTTATCTGCACATTTTAACGATTTAGAAAGGCAAAATCACTTCGTTTCTTGTAAATACACCGATGTACATAATCACTCCTTATCAGCAGCGTTTTGTTTATTTTCTGGTAAATCTTTTTTTAGATAACGCAGTTCGTTGACATTTTACTTGGGACAAGTTAAATTGCGAGAAAGGACGTTCAAAACCTTTTCGTATTGGGGTTCATGACTTGGCAATTTTGCGGGACTTATGTAAATACTGAACCAACGTACGCGTGTCACTATGATATAAGAGGGGAAAGGGTCGAGAGATAGGCCAAGCTGACTCATCATATGGAACGCGACATTGTAAATGCTACGACTATGCCTTGGCGATCTTTTGTTTGCCTTTGTTAGAGACTTGAACTAAACAGCTAGACTCCCACGTGCTGAGTTTATCGTTGGTATGTTATACACATTTCTCTACAATGTAGCTCGTTGCTTGTTTTTGCTTCACATAAGTTATTGTAGTATGAACTATTGTAAAATTAAACGATCATGTAATTTAATTAAATGAGAACATCAAATTAGTTTTTTCAGAATTAAGTATACCTAAAACGCAGTTGTGTTTTGGTTTAGCTTATAATGTGTCCTAAGTTACGGGTAAATTTGGCTGATCGTTAAGGTCAAAGACTGTGTTGGACAGGTTTCAATCCAGTTATACGGAAAGCCCGAATAAAAAAAAAATAAGTACATATATAAAAAAGAAAAGGTTGTTTGAATTTAGGATGTAGTTTTATTTTTATTTATATCAAGTCAATGTACTATTTAGCACAACTTAGAAGGCAACGAACGATATATAATTTTCATATTTTTTAGGTTTATCTTCCACCCGGTCGTTTCATGATTTTTTATATAGCACGAGTGATTTGGTCGTATGATGTTTATTATTGATAACATTCGGCCAATTTTCAAATTTGTTTTTTGCATAAACAAATAAATTGAAAGAATAATTGATTAATGGAAAGATACCAACACATATTTTTATTATGTTTTAGAAAAAAATTGATACGATTGTCATTGAATTTCCAATTTATTACCTACAATTTTTAAATACATATATATTGCAATGCTGTACAAAAACATAAGTTTTCCACGTCTTTATTAATAATTATTATTTGCAATAACCTAAAGTTTGAACGGCTATAAAGTGTAGCTGTATAATTTTGATTAAATACAATACGTTAATTTTCCGTCGATTGCTCAAAGCTTGCGCAAAACACTTTTTTTGTTAACACATGCGAGACTATCTGACTCCCGTTGACGAGACTTTAATTTTATTGAACTGTATTTCCCGCTTGTTTTTAAGTATTTCAGGTTTCATCAATAGATTCTGTTGCTTTATATTAGTTATTTGATAACCACTACTGTTCTGACTGGGTGAAATCGAACCTTTAGTTCCAACGCTTACAATTATCATTACCACAACTAATAATCACAACTTAAAAAAAGACATGTGGCACTCGGGGACTGCCGCGGTAAGGCTATTGCATAGCATGCCTTCAAGCCACTCCTCCGTGTCCGTCGGAGTGGGGAGCGTGAGGTTTTTTCGTTACGGAATTTCTCGATTCGGTCCCCGCGCTCAAGGCCCGCGATAGAAGCTATGCAATAGCTTAAAAATCTTTTCTATAAACTTTATACGGTTTCGGATATCATAGAACTCTCTTTAAAATATTGAAATTGATTTTCAGGAAGCTGATCGTGTGCCACTACAAGAAAGGGACAGAGATATGCAACTACAGCTACAGCAATACAATCTTGGCTGTAAAACTTAATCGTTCCGTAAGTTTTTATTGGTTTCGTATTTTATAACGTTCTTTTATTAGTTTAATTCAAAGTTATGTGAGGAAATAAAATCAAATTGAAGTATTCGGTCCAGGAACATTGGCTTTATGACATTGTACTGTGCCCTTAGGTATAGGTACAATTGGATACTGCATAAATCGTTTTTTTTTTTCAATAATCATTATTCATACTCGTCAGGGATAGGTCGTCTCATTCTGTCTTGTAAGGATTGGTAAAAATAGCATAGTCAGAAAGAAAAAGAGAGCCTCTTTTGGACAATAATACAACGAAGCACTAGGTTCGTCTGGAGTTTGGTGGTTAGCGCCGCTCATATGCACCTACAAATGGTAAAATATCGTGTGTGTTTTACCAATAATTATTTATATTTTAGTTTCAGTAGTACGAAATTATTTCATTTTAACCACATACGTACTCATATTCTGACTTTCTACCAACCACACACCTTGCAGAGACTGATAGTATGCCTCGAGGAGTCCCTGCACATCCACAACATACGCGACATGAAGATATTGCACACGATCCGCGACACGCCGCCCAACCCGCGCGGGCTGTGCGCGCTGTCGCCGTGCGTCGACCACTGCTACGTGGCGTACCCCGGCTCCAGCGCGGTCGGCGAGGTGCAGATATTTGATGCGGTTCATTTGGTGAGTGTTTAGATGAAGTTTTGCTACTTATTATTGGATAGTATAAAAAGCAAAAAAATGTTTATTGTCTTAATCATATTGCAATCAAAACGATAATTGATAGTCATTTAAGGTAGAATTGGGACGGGGTAGTTAATTTTTTAGACAGTGAAAAATACTTAATTGAATAGTGTAATATTTATATTACTCATGTATGTTGGAATGTTTAGACATCTTTTACCCAATAGCGCTTTGATAGTTGAGCTTGACAAAATTAATATAAGCAATTTAGGCTGGCTTATAATGAAATGGTCATATTTTTTGAAGTGAAACTTCTTTATCGGGGTTTAAAAAAAATTTAGTGTAACTTTTTTCGTTAAGCGTGACATTTTTCCGTTACGCGCCATCTTTTTCTTATCCCTACCACGCATGATTCGACGTATTTCTGTAAAGTTGCATATAGTAAATTATTTTTTGAAAAATAAGGTCATAAAGAAGTTTCACTTCTTACGTGTGTACACTAGTACGCACACACATTTTTTTTCTATGTTCATAATCGTATTATCTTCCAGAACGCGAAGTGCGTGATAAGCGCGCACGACAGCCCGCTAGCGGCCCTCGCGTGGTCCATGTGCGGGCGGCGGCTGGCCACCGCATCAGAACGCGGCACCGTCATCCGCGTGTTCGCTGTGCCCGAACGCACGCGCCTGTACGAGTTCCGTCGAGGCGTGAAGCGCTGCGTGTCCATCGCGTGTCTAGCGTTCAGCGCTTGCGGCGCTTTCCTAGCGGCCACGTCTAACACGGAGACGGTGCACGTGTTCCGGCTGCAGGAGGGCGGCGAGCCTGAAGCCGCTGCAGCGCTGCCCGAGCCCGGCTGGGTGGACTGGATGTCGCAGACGCTGTCCGCGGGGCTCGTGTACCTGCCCGCGCAGGTCAGCGATGTGCTTAGTCAGGGACGGGCCTTCGCGTCGGCGAGGCTGCCGCGGGCGGGCTGTCGCGCGGTCGCCGCTGTTACTAAGTATGTTCCGTTTGATAGTGTATTTATGTTTTATTGATTGTAATAGTTAATTGACATCAAAATATTAAAAATTATTTGATTCAAATTAATGTAAAATTAGAATTCAACTTATAAAATGCTAGGTAGATTCACAACAAGAGAAGATTATTCTTTTACAATTACTGCGATGAGAATACGTCACGTGGTTGTTTAAATTGACACTACTTTTCAAAAAATCGAATTATAACTTTGTATAGTTACTTAAACACTTAAATTAGTATTCCCAATAATTGCATTTTACGTACTATGTAATATAAAATACTAGTGTACATAAAAAGCAACCATATTATAATGTACATACGTCACATTTCAGCGTGGCCCGCGCGGCTCGGTTGCTAGTAGCAACGTCAGAGGGTGTACTATACGTGTACTCGCTGGACGCATCCGACGGGGGCGAGTGTGCTCTGCTGCGTACACACCCGCTGTTAGATACCGCACCGCCGGCTACTGATGGTATGACATACACACGTACATACATACACGTATACATACATGTAGTTACACACATGTGCATGACACGTAAACATACACACACATATATAATATATAGGTACATGTACATGGATATGTACACGCACAAGCAATAGTAACCCGCACACATGCATTCGTAAAAAGGACGCAGACACGCATACGTGCAACTTGGTGACGCTTATACACACATACATAAACACGTGTATGCTGATGCGTACTATACACGCACTATATACAAATACTACTTCATTATACAGTTGTAGTGAGAGATTTTAGCATACAGTGCATATACAGTAAGGACGCAAACACCAACAAATTTATATGTATAATGACCTGGTAAATACCTGCTATATAAAGCATGTACCAGACATAGTTGGACAAACACATTGACACTTACACCAATACTGACAAATCACATTTAATAATGAGGACAGACAAACAACTTGCATGTCTCGACATAAAACAATATGTAAACGCGCTTACACATTTTAACAAAAACAACTAATGAACATAATATGTTTCACGACATAAAAAACTGTTAATAATACAAACCAGTGCATTCACCTAAACTCAATTAAAATAGACACTGTTTCCTAGACTCTCTTTGAAATAAAAGACTATTGCATGAATACTTGCATAAAACACTTGTCTCAACAATATAACAAAAGAAGAACTCAGACATTACTTCCATGCATTATTTATTTAATAAAAAATATATAGTTAAGCATTATGTTATCGAATGTACACATTTGCATGAGTATACGTACATTTTCTAAAAGTGCTTTCAAGTGTACAGTTAAAAGGAAAAGTGAATACCTGTACTCTTGTATGCACACATATACATACATATATTAAAGTCTGTGTTATGGGGAATTAATAAAAATATATAAACCCATTGATATAAAAAGTGCTTTGGATTTTTATGTTCCCCATAACAACTGTGCTTAGAACATTTTACTATATTTTTTTTTTTCAAGAACTAATTTTATTTTTGTTTTGCTTATTTAACTTATGTTTACTTTGAGATTTTCCATCTCACTTATGCAAATACAATCGCCTATATAATGCGGCACGGCGTGGTTTTCTCTCGCAATCGATTGAGAACCAACGTCACTGCCCTACATTTTAGCAGCAGTCTCGTCATTTTCTGTCTAATATTCTATTTTTGTTGAAATATCCTCTCCACTCCTTCCCCTGTTCACCGCTTGCCACGAACTGTCATCGATTTTTGTTGCATATTGTTTTAGCGGAAACTCCACGACATCTTTGTTCTCCTAACTTCTACATAGCATTATTAGTGATTACGTTGTAGCCATAACCGACGTAACATATTCAAAGACTACTCCATTTCTTTCTTATTCCAATAGAGATTTCAATTGTTTGCGCAGTAATTCTCTAAATTTTATGTATGTATATGTATATTTTTTTATTATTTAAATATAATTAATAGACATCCTCCCCAAATAAGAATTGTTTGTGAACAATTCTGTCCCTTCAGCCATTACGCCCGCACGACTCCTAATTTAGGTAAAGAATTCAATTAGACTTTTTTTTTCGGTATTAATTCGGCTATTTATAATGTTGAGAGACAAAATTACATTTTTCGTAATTTTTTATATAAAAACATATTGTGTTATCTTGACAACACATAGTTCTTATACAGATATTTACTTGGAACGATCACAAATATGTTCATAGATATATATTTAACGTTGAAAGCTATTTCTAAACAAAATAAATTACTGTAGTGACACAACATAACATGGTTTATGAATTGGATTAGTTAACTGATCTATTTTAACTTTCTAGCAAATTTATTAAAATATTTACATTAAACTGTATGTCGTAGTAGGAGGAACTGCACATTTTATAAAACGAAATAAATGTGTACGTAGTAAAAATAATCAAATTAAAAGAAGTTGTTTTAGAATTGCTAACAGTATTCAGTAAAAAAACATCAAAATAGTAGAAACTTCCTAGTTTATAATAATGCTAAGTGTGTAAAATATAAAAAAAACATAATAGCAACTTGCTTGGGAATTCAAAAATCTGTCATCAACCTAATGAAAAGATAATAATAACTTGCTAAGTAATTAAAAAATCTGTAAACAGTCTAAAAGTCTGCATAACAAGTTGTAGATGAAAAGCGTCACTCTAGAAAGTTATTCTAAAATGCTCAAAATATTTGCAAACTACATCAGAATCAAATAATGAAGTAGCTAGCTGTACGGTATTGCTAGTTATAAAAAATGCTAGTAGAAGGTATAAAACAGGGTGTTTAAAAAGGGCTAGTAGTATTGTGATCGTTGCTAGTAAGCGCTAGGGTAGTGCGCGTAATGGCTGACGTGTTGTAACGTGCCCGCAGTCGCGGCCGGCTGCAGTTACGCGGGCGCGCTCCGCGGCCGACACCCGGACCACATGACAGGTATAACCAGCTGCCTTTCCGAACATGTACCCTATTGTGTACCCACCAATCATTCACAGATCATCCATCAATCAACCTAATCACGAACTATCCATCATCCAATTATCATTTTCCCAATGATGAATTATCCACCAATCATATTCCCCACCGACCAATCATACACCAATCATTTTCCCAATGACCGATTATCCACCAACCAATCTTACACTAATCAATCAAGTGGCCCACTGACTACTCATTTACCCAATGAATAATCATTTTTTCGTCAATCCAGCAATCCATCATTTTCCTGTTCAATGTTATTGTTGTCAAACACCCTCTCTCACAAATCCTGTCCCTGCTTTTTTAATCCTGAACAAACGATCACGTTCCGGTCACCCAGTCTAGTAAAATGAGTATCATCACTAAATTACCAGTTCTATATGCATCTATAGAAATAAACAAATATTTAAATTATCAATTTTACACTTCATTTTGTACCCAACCTTTCCACATTCCAGATACCATCAACCAATCATTCCCACATCAATCAATCAATCAATCATTTCACCAACCAACCAATCCCTCACCAATCACTCCTCCGCGTCGTCGCCTTCTGCGTTGTTCGATCAGGTCGCTTGCTTCGCACTATCAAAATCAAGAATATAAACTTATTGAACAATAGAAATTATTATTTTAATAATTGGATGATCTATTAAGTATCAATTAAATGCTATGTAAAAATAACTAAGTTTCTACTGTTCAATCTAGATAGTTTATATTCTTGTCTATTTTTTAATTGTTTATCAGTCTAATTCGTCCTATCGGTCGAATCGAATGTCGAATTCGTCCTATCCCACCCCTGTATCCCATCGCTTTTGGTCCCGGCTTTGTTTGGCGTCTTTCGTTATATGGCAATGTCTAAGCGCTCGTCGGTACCATACTGACGGGGGCTGACGACTGTTTTTGACAAAAATAATTACTATATAAATATTTTTAAGGTTATGTAACTTATGTTAGTCACTAACGTAGCGTTAAGTTTGATTTGCTTGCCAGCGTTCGTTCGATATTTTATCACTTATTTATGTTACTCGATGTAAATTTTTCGTGCGTCATTTTGAGCCATCGTTATGTTTTTACATAAATTCGACCGTCTTTATGTGTGTTTCACTATTATGTCATTGCTGTACTCCCTTTTCAAATGGTTCAATCAGTTGACTATCCTATTGACACACAAATAAGTGTAAAACATCAAGCGTGCGCGCTCCCTTATGGGGTAGTAGAGATCTAGAGCACTAGAGCTCTAGAGCACTAGAGTAGAGTGCGGTGTGCGTGTGGTTGTGAGCGCGGTGTTTGTCGCAGACGCGGCGCAGCGGCCCGACGGCGACGCGTAGCGACGGTAAGTGCACACGCACGCACTAGGGACTCGGAACTTGCCACTAGGTACTAGACTTAGGGACTTTGGGTATACTTGGGTACGTGGGAATGCTCAGGTACTTTGGAAAGTGCTTTGAATGCTTTGGAAGAGCTCTAGAGTTTTGGAAGGACTTGAGTACTCTGCGAAGGCTCTTTGAAAATACTTTAGAACATCGGAAAGGTAGATCATTACATTGAAAGGACTTAAGTCCTTTCAAAATATTCGAATGCTTTGAAAGAGAGCTTGAGCTAGAGTACTTAGAACTTTGAAAATACCAAAAAGTTAAAAACGAAAGTTCTTTGAATCGTAAGCCCAAAATACTTGAGTGCTTGTAAGTTGTTACTACTGTACTCGAGTCTTTTAAATTTGATTATTAGATTAGATAAAATTTTGTTACAATTATTCTTCAAGCATAACCAGGAAAGCTTTATGCGTCATGCGTCGCTACATACAGAAAAAACGTTCGAAAAATATATTTTATAGATAAATGTTTTCTAATGTGTTGTATTTTTCTGTTGCATTTTTATTATTTTTACGTAGATCTTTATGTTGTGTTTTTTTTTATAATTGATAAAGTAAGTTATTTAAATATTATGTTTCATTATTTCATAGTAGTTTCACTTCATAACTAAGGGGCTTATAGATTCAATTTTATAAGCCATAAGGCAGAGAGGGGATTCTAAAATGAGCTTCACCTGTTTGACGAAGGATTATTTGAAGCAAGGCTTCGGTGAAGGAGTATATGTTTTTAATGTTACTAGACACTGTTAACATAATATGAGATACTGAAATTTTTATTAAAAATTAAGGAAGCAAAAATTTAATAGAAAACGTAAACTTTTATTCGCATTTTAAATAAATTAATTGTTTGTTTCGTTGTTATTTAATGTTTCTTTCAGCATCTCATATCATATAATGTGTCGGTCAATAATATTATGTAGTTAATGGACTTAGCGAAGTTTCTCTTATGTTCAATATTACTACATACTAATTTTGTCACTAAGGTTTTGGTGTGTCCAATTTAATCTCAGTATGAAGGGACTAGTTGGAACTGGCCTTTAAGTTATGCCACACTCTTTATCATTTTTTCATTACAGTTTAATTTTTCAAACATTTATTCTCTATACACTGTGTTTTAATCTGTCTTGTCAATGTATTGCTTGGTGTGACCAGATGTGATATTAGGGGGGCAGGGGAGGTATGTGACGTTCGCATTTAATAAGGGCAGACTATATTTTACCATGAAATAATTATAAAGAATCATACAAAACGAAGTAAAAAAGCGAAGGAATAAAGAGATATTTATTGTATCTATGTGTGACATAATTTATTACCAGTTCCATGTCCCATCTAAAAAAATCACCCCCATTCTCATAAAAAATTATGTTATAGAAAAGTGCATAAAAATCTCCCAATAATCACCCAAAAAAGCTCCCATAACCATTAAAAAAAACAAATAATTGAACATATACACGGTGTTCAGAATCGGAACGCGAGCACGAGCTCGGCACCGCGCTGGCGGGCTCGCCCCCGCGCGGCGCGTACGACATCCGCGACCCGCGACACTTCCCGCCCATGCGTGCGCCTGATACTACCGCCGAATAGATAAATAACACTGACGATTCTATATGTATTTTTTAGGAAACGGTTTGATAAGTTCTGGGGTGTGTTCTGTTTGGCCATGGTCTAAATTATTCCTTCAAAGATTACTTAGGGGCACTAATGACACTATTTAGGGGCTGCCGCGCGTACCTTTTGTTATCATGTTCATCATTACTATATTGAGTTATGATCACCGCCGTAAATATAAGTCAAACAGGAAATTTGCTATCTCTGAAATGCTATCAGACATTAGTGAAACTAGCCCTAACGATATTTTTAATGTTCTAAATATTGTAATATGTATGGTGAGGTTTAAGAACTTTATAGAATTCTGAATTGTGGTTGTGCAAACGTTTTAAACAAGTTTCACTAATTGCCTATTGAGTTTTAGATACGTCATTTGCCATTTTAACGGATAGATAAGCTAAACAGAACATATCCAGAACATGTGAAACTAGATATATAGATCTTTATAATATTCTTACAGTATAAAAAATTAAAGATTGTACAAGATGCGGTGGGGTAGTTGAAGACAGTGGAATATTTTAAAATTGATATGTAGATGGTTGTTGTAATAAATAGATATCTACTATATTTCTTCGTGTTTTGATAAGATTCTTATAATCAATGGATGTGAATTGTAATGGAAAACTTATATTAAGAAATTGGTCTACAAACTTACCCTACTGCACTATAATAGAGTAATGAAGTTTTATGACTATGTTACTGTTATAAATTTAAATGTTATCTTTAATATCAATGTCTAAATGTATATTTACGCATACATGCACACTATACGGCACGATTATTTTGTTTAAATTAGGATTACCTTTTTTTTTGAAAATTATGGTTCCTTTTTTCAATACACGATATATATTTTTTTATTTGGAGTCCTTTCGTTTGTTGCAATTATTGTATTAATTTAATCAAATTCCTTCCTTCCTAAACCTGGGAACAACTGCTTACTAAATTTTAGAGTATTACTGTCTTATAATAATTCTGCCATATAGTTGTGCGATAATTACTACTTAAATGTAATATTTATATTTAAATTCCAATTTTGAACATAATCATAGTACACATTTAAACAGATAAAAAAATTTTTTACAGATAAAAAATTTTTATTTTATATAAATCAAGGTATATTATCGTCAGTGAGTGGTGTATTTAAGACGTGTTGTATTCTGTGACTTTGTCTCTGCCGACTGTTCATCATTCGGTGATAGAGCCTTATCATTATGTGATATTATTATATTACTTATTGATTTTTATAAGATTTCTCCATTGTATCACATTGTTCGACTAATGGAGTTCCCCAAAAGTTGATGCATACATTTTCCACTTTCTATTAGGTTTTATCATAAAACTAGCGGTCCGCCCCGGCTTCGCCCGTGGTACATGTTTACGTTTTCTCTACATAAGAACCATCCTCGTACTTCAAGAAATATAATAAAAAAAGAATTATCGAAATCGGTTCAGCCGTTCTCGAGTTATGCGCTTACCAACACATTTTGCGATTCATTTTTATATATAAGATGTACTTTTATTTTAGTGTTAGCTCAATAACTTGTGGAAAGTGTTAAAATGTTTATTGTAATTTGTATTGTTGTAAAGAATTTCGTATAATAATGATAATTTTGTATGTAGTGTAAAGTTAATTAAATTTTTGTTTATAATAATTGTATTTAATTATTAATTGCAATGATGAACAGTGGCGACCTCGTAATTTTAATTCAATTGACATTTATCTTGACCTGCATTAGAAGAAAAATAACAAAAAAATCTTATATTTTAGAAAGGTTTACTATACCCTTATGTATTATATTTATGAAACTATGTAGTTTGGCTCCGAATATACGTATGTATGTCAAAATGTACATAGGAGTAAGTAATTTTTAAATTTTTAGATGTAATCTGACGATCTGAGCTCATTGAACATTTTAATATCGAGCGAAGTACGGGTTCAGCCCTTGTATATAGAAATTGTAATTATATGAGCCGTGTAATATATTTTTTAACTTTAGACTATGCAATGTGATAACGGTAATACTTTGTATGGCTATTTGTGTGATTATAGAGTTAGAGATGATTGACAAAGTTCGGCACACGACGAGTCCGCAAAAAAATTGAAAAAAATTGTAAATAAAAAGGCGGACGCGCTCTAAATTATAGTTGTAACGCACTGTGCATGAGGCTTTACGGAAATTATATATCGTACAATCTGTTTACTTCTAGACATTATAATGAATGTTAAAATATATGAAAATGATAAAAATAATGAAGTACAGGTAAAGCCGTTTGGGCAGTAGGTATAAAGGTTCGTTCGTTGTAACCGACTCAATGAATGGACGAATTGTGGCATGGGACATACATACCTTAATATTAAAGGTAATAAAATATGTAAGTGTAAAAAAAGTTTTAAAAATGTAATCAATTTACTATTTGTCTGGTAAAAATTAGAGCGTGCGCACAAGCGTATCCACGTGCAATTTTAAAATATTTTGTGTATTAGAAAAGATTTTAAATAAATAATTGCGCTCTCTGCTGTTTGTTCCGTGTTCGCTTCGACAGCACTGTCTGTACATGTCCCGTTCGCTGCTTAGATACAAAATTGTACATATTAAATAAATATTTTTACAAAACACCAATATTGTTTTTTATTTGAACCTTACCTTACCTACCCACAAGTCACAACCTAGAACGATATATTCTTCCTTAACATGAAGTAATGTTTGATAATGAGAAAATCCTATATGATGCGCATTTGAATCACACCGAAATTTATAAATTCCGATAGATGGCGCTAGATTAAGAATGTGATATTACTTTGACCTAGCGAGTGAAGCCGCGGGCAGAAAGCTTGTACCTAATATTGGTGTCTTACCTACAAGTTACAACTACGAGGTACGGCCGGCGCCACGGACATATATCAAGATAGACTAAGCGAGTGTATGTACTTCCCGTGTCCAAACTACGATTATGAAACTTACTTGACGCTGGCCTACACTCAGTCCGCGCTTGCAGTTCGCCAAGGAAAGACGTGAAGCTGAATAAAGTAAAATGCCGAATTACGCCGTTATAAACTGTAGAAACTCCACAGCTGTGAGTGGCCGAGTTAGCAGAGATGTTTCCTTCCACCGGTAAGGAATTTTCTAATCAGAATATGCACTATTTATTTTAAAATCAAATAAAGAATATCTGTGGAAAACGATCGTGACAAACACGGATACCAAATCATACGAAATGATTCGGAATACATTGCGGCTTTTACTTGGCACGGTAAAGATCGCGTCGTATGATAACAAGCAATGAATAGCGTCTTCTCATTTTTCTGTTCTCATTTTTCTGTCCAATTTTGTGGTTAGTGATGTTCATTTGATGCAACAGTTCTCGATTCTAATCGATTTTATAATCGAACAGATAAATGATAATTTGAAGGAGCAATTTTTCAGAAAAAAAGGCATAGATTTTTTTTGTCATTTAATACGACTTGACCTAGAACTTTTAAGTATTTTAATACAAAGGTACTAAAAATAAATATTATGACATGGACGCCATTAGTTAAAGTGTCATCTTGGGAGTTTTTTAAGAAAACTCCTTATTGCTTAGACTATGTTTGTTTTTTCAGTTTTCCAAGTAACCCGAACATAAAAGGAAAATGGATCGATGCAACGGGACATAAAGATTGATTGATTGACAGTTTCATTACTTTCTTTCGATGGCCTCTCTAGTACGTAGGACATGGTAACTCAATGGGCATATGTAAGAAAAAGCTAAAACACATTAGTTTACTTGTTAGAATATTAAAAGGTTTATAACTTTATTTTATCATCCCTCTGTCTATGGTAATTATCATTTTTCTGTCTTGAATCGATTTAGTAATCGATTACGATTCATTTATTTGACTACCTCTTAGACATAGATCTAGTTTGATCTGATTTCTTTCGATTTACTTCGATGGGATAGGACGATACTAGAATCGCCGCGCGAGTGGCGGCCTAATCGATTTAGCGTAAAATGAAATTAACATCACTAAAAAGCGCTCGTGACGTCATAACGCGTCAAGGTCAGTACAAAAAATATGACACGCTTGGTTTTCATACAGATCGCGGTACTTGCGTTGTCTACTTATATATACATGTCTGTGGCCGGCGCTGTGCATACTTATTAACAATTCCAAACACACAGTAAACTTATTGGAATGGTCTGAATACCTATATACGAGAAAAACAATATGATTATAGGCAGCTAATGCGATTGTTGTTAATTTTAACCTAATGCGAGTAATAGAGTAGACTCTACATCGTATCATTTGCCCCCAGCAACTTGATAAAAGGTGATTAAATATCAGTAACACTCCTTCAATCATAAATAACAATTAGATACAAAATTGAATTACTGGTACCACAAAACATAATCCTGCAAAAAACCGATCCGGTAGAAAAAACCGCGACACCGTGTGAACGTAGGGTTTGAATTTCGATAACGATGAGTTGATTTTTCAGTATACATAAATGTACATAGTTGTTTGTAGTGCACTGTCATTCTTCTATGAATCAGAGAAAAAAGTTTCGAAAAAAATCGGTCCAACATTTTTTATTGATTTAATTATTATATTTTAGACTAAATAAACATTCGAATTCAGTTTTCAATCTTATTGCCGATTTTGTGTAATGGATGTAAAAATACTACATAATCTATGTAACTTGAATTACAATGAATTGATTTATCAGAATAACTTGAATGTATATTCATTTATTCAAATAAGACGGACATTATATCATTAGATCATAAAATTCAATAGGGTCAAATCTATTTAAACTGATCCAAAAATATAATAGGTAACACATAGTATTTTATTGTGTTTGATTTTCACGAGTATTATACATTTAGAAATTAAAGGCTAACGGATTTTAAACGCGATATTCATTAAAGAGCAAGTATGGAGTTTCTTGCCGGTTCTTCTCCATAGCTTTGCTTTCCGAATCGGTAGTAAATGTTAAAAATATGTAATGACGATTCGAAAGTGCTTCTAAAAGAAGTCTAATTGAATAAATAAATGTTTGAGTTTGAATTATATTACTATCCCGAAGTTCCAAGGGCGGATCCAGCCTTAGTGCCAGGGGGGGGTCACATAGACGTGGGAAATTTTCAAAAGCTATATTTTGGTAATTTAATTGATACGTAGATTTAAAAAAAAATTGGTCAAGTGCGAGTCGGATTCGCGAACCAAGAGTTCCGTACAAACATTTTTATATGTTTTAATATTAAATTTATGCTTTTTGAAATTTTTCCTTTATCTGTGCTATAAGACGTAAGTTTCTATTAAATAAAGATTAAATATCAAGATTCTGTGTTCACGGGAAGTACCTTGTAGGTTTTGATTCCTGGCAACACTTGCGAATGTTGTTAAGCATGAAATGTATGTTTTAGCAATTTTTCCTCCATCTGTGCTGACACAAGTAGCACAATACCTATAGATTTTGATTCCCTTGCGATAATGTCGAAATTTGCGATAATTTACAGCATAAACGGCCGTATCTTTTGATTGCGTTGGCTTATAAGTTATAAGTTTGATTTTTTTCACAGCTAGGTAAGCTAGGTAAGCTAATCTGCGTTATAAGACGTTTGATTGTACTAAATTTCATGACTCTGTGTACTCGGGAACTACCCTGTAGGTTTTGATTTCTTAGGGAGTGTCGAATTTTGCGAAAAATTTCAGCATTTACAGCTGCATATTTTGATTGCGTTGGCTAAAACGTTTGAATTTTTCACAGCATCAAGGGACCGTAGACCGTAGGATTTCGACATAAGCAAGGGAATCAATACCTGCAGGGAGCACCCTGTCCCATAAACACAGTCTTGAAATTGAGTTAAAAGTATCGTGTTATAGCACAGATGTAGTAATAACTGCGAAAACCCTAATTATTTAATAATTAAATTAAATAAAAATATTTTTTTTAAATCATTTTAAAGTAACAATCCCTTTACTCATGAACGTCTACATGTATTTAATTGATATTCACATCAGAACTCAGGTCTATAATAACTTAAATCTGTTATTTAATTCAAATTCTATGTCAACGCAATCTAAAGAAAAAGCAATTAGAGCCGCATATTCTGTCACTAGCCGCTCCGCACGGTTTCACCCCCGTGGCTCCTCTCCTGTTGGTCGTAGCGTGATGGTATATAGCCTATAGCCTTCCTCGATAAATGAGCTATCTAACACCGAAAGAATTTTTCAAATCGGACCAGTAGTTCCCGAGATTAGCGCGTTCAAACAAACAAACTCTTCAGCTTTATAATATTCTGTAATTCGCAACTATACTTGCAAGGGAATCATCAATCAAAACCTACAAGGTACTTCCCGTGAACACAGTCTTGAAATTTGGTTAAAAGCAACGACTTAAGCACTTACCTACAAGCACAGATAAAGAAAATATCCTTTAAACAAAATTGTAAGATACAACATAATGAAAAAATATGTTTGCTCGGAGTCCTCGGTGCGCGAGTCCGACGCGCTTTTGGCCGATTTTTTGTTGTAATTTGACTGTATTTTCTATTGTTCATTTAAAAAAAATTTTGCTATTTTATTTCTTATCCACGAACTGGGATATTTCGATATTTGAGGTTTTGTGTGAAAAGTGTAACAGCAAAAGTTGTAGAAAAAAAAATAATTACATACAACTTTACCATTAGGTACACTTTATTCCGCAGTTATAGATTTTTAAAAAAATCGAAAAACCTGTTTTTTGTCCTTAAATTACGACCACAGGTCGACCCTAATAAACTTTTTCTATAATTTTTGTTATATTCTCTTCCGTTACCGTTTGTAATTGATTTCATTGTTCTATATTACTTTTGTCTCAAAATTCAATAAAAACATCATGTTGAAGAGTATTAATTTGTTAATTTAAAAAAGTTAATATTAAATTAGTGGTCCACTTAGGTCGTGGACCTAGCCCAGGGGGGGGTCATGACCCCGTGACCCCCCCCCTGGATCCGCGCTTGCGAAGTTCGCACACTGCAGCGAGTGTGGTCACGGGGAGACATCTTTAAGTGACATATCACACTAGCGGATTGCGAGCGGTTTCAAAGCGGAGCGGGTGCGCAACGAATACGTTGCGGTTGCGCAGCGAATTCGTTGCGGACGCGTGGCAGATGCGCAACGTTTACGTCGCAGTCATGTACACTCATTAACAAAATGGAATCCGTGCTGGTTGTTACTTATAACTTGTGATAGTATAATAATTATGAGATCATTATTTTTTACGAGTTTCATAACATGTTAATGTTTAGGGTATTGTTTTATCTATTAAATCTTGGTCGAAATGCAATCAGATAACTTAATTGCTCATTAAGAAAGTTCATTAGTGAAATAAATGTTAAAGCTCCTTAACTAAAACAGGGCTATCTTATTATTAGATAAATAGCAGTGAATAGAAAATTTTATCAAGCAACCAGCAACTCACTATCACTTTGCTCATAATTAGGTTCACAAAATCTCTTTATAACATACGTTGCTATGGGAGAGATTATACTGGTCAGTCGTTACATACTTTTGGAATGTATGGTACATTCTAAAAGTCCTAGTAATTCAATTTTATAGCACCTTTTTTTAACAACTCCAGTTGTTATTACATCTTTAGTTAACTGTTAAGTAAGTGCATTTCCACAGTACGGTTAAAAAATTGAGTGCTACAGAAACGATGGAAATATTGAATGGAAGTTAGGCAAGGCGGAAGGGCTGGCTTTTGTGCGAGAGTATACAAAATGACGCGTCCGCAACGAATTCGCTGCGCAACCGCGGCGTGTTCGTTGCGCGCCCGCAACGTATTCGTTGCGCACCCGCTCCGCTTTGAAACCGCTCGCAATCCGCTAGTGTGATATGGCACTAAGGGTGCACTCACACACATCAGTCACCGTCAAGTCACCGATGACTGATCGGTGACGGTTTGTGTACGTATCCACAAACACCAGTCACCGTCATGTTGTCCGTCAGTCACGTCGCCGGTTTGACTGAATCATTGAACACATACATCAGGTTAGTCAGTGATTAGACGTGTGTCACGCTAGAGAACATGTAGCAATTGACGGTAGCACGACGCTGACTGAACTGAGACGTGACGGCACCGGGTGAGTGGGGATAAAAGTATGGTACATGTATGGAAAGATTATTTGACGTGCCTGACCGGGGACGTCACTGATAGATTTCGTGCCGGCGACTGTCGTGTGGGAACAGAGTCATACTAGAACTATTGATACATATTTTTTTTTAATCCTGTCCGGTGACGTGCCGTGACGGTGACTGATGTGTGTGAGTGCACCCTAAGTCTTTAATTTCTAAATGAATAAGATTAAGAGCGTATACGCACTATGCGGGTAGCCGCATTGCGGGTAGCCGTCCGGCTGACCGCAAGCACAATTATGTACGTAATATTCATTTCTATGCGCACTGTGCGGTCTGCGGTAGCCGCATCGCAGTGCGCATAGAAATGAATATTACGTACATAATTGTGCTTGCGGTCAGCCGGACGGCTACCCGCAATGTGGTTACCCGCATAGTGCGTATACGCTCTAAAGGATAGGATAGGGTTAAATAATAAAACGCAAATCTGTGTACGCAGCACACTGTATTTACCAGTTCTCATATAAAAAGTCGGCCCGTTCGCCGGCCCACATAAATATCATAAATAATATGCGTCTAGCGGACAAACACATCCATACTACTGCATTTGCATTTCATCAACAGATTTAGTTATTTTTATGAATCAATTACATATTTAGTTTAGATTGTATTTCTAAAAATGAACAAAGATATACCATAATGATAAATTGCTTGATTTTAATTTAATTAAACTCATTTACAAATGCATAAGTTTCTAAACTTTTCACTGTTGATAAAGTGCAAATGTATCAAAATCAAAATTTGAGTAACAGTATTCTATTGTGATTTGTGATATGACAAAAACATAACCATCCTTAACATAATAACTAAGAGAAAAAAGTGCCTTGTATATAATTCCTTGCAATTACAATTTACACTAAACAAAATAACCAACCACGCATTCGTCTTTCAAAATCGTAATTCCAACAAAAATTTGATTTACATTAAAATTATTTACAATGTATGCGTCGATACTTGGATTCAACTGGGAGGAAGATACATTGAAATAATAAATGGAATCTTTCTACCGTACAAACTCTAAATGAAATGTAAAAGTAACAACTAGCGACTAAAATTTATTTTTATAAACGCCTCGGAAGGCCCTCGGAGCGTCGCGTACAAAAATATGTCCGCCTCGGGACCGGCTCTGTAGGATCCACCACTACACCTCGCACGTATCTACATCGCGTTGTTTCTGAAATAAATAGAATAGTATTAGTGTAATAATATATGTATAACATAATGATAGAAAAAGTAAGAAATTTCAAGAGACACGGCGAGCAGCTTATCTCTTCGTTCCAAAACAGTAAAAATCGAAATGTGGCTAGTGCGGTGGACTTTCTAGTTGAGACGATTGGTGGAATAAAAATGAAACATAGTGACAGAGAGAATTTAAGGTTGAGAGTTAGGATTGTAACGTGTAAAGTGATGGGATGAGTGAGTACGATATTGAGAAAAAATTTAGCCCCCAGTAGAGTGTTAGTAGTGACTTAGTGAGCAAGTACAAATAAGAGATTGATTAGCATTAAATATTATGGAATGTCCATAATTGAGGGACGTGGCTATCACGTTGAATAAGTGACGTGTAAAGTGAGTGTCATGTTGAGTGAGTTAGTGTCGTGACGTGTTGATTGAGTAAGAGTCGTGTCGAGTGTCGAGTTGAGCGAGATAGTATCGAATTGAGTGAGTGTCGTGTAGTGTGTGTGTGTCACATTACCTGGGCATAGCGCACATCTCGCACGAGTCGAGCGGCGCCGCGTTGTGGAACGTGCACAGCTGGCACGTCCACACGCCGCTGCCAGAGCTGAAACATAACGTGGTTTATAATTAAACTAGATTTCCGCCCGCGGCTTCGCCCGCGTTTTCAAAGGAAAACCCGCATAGTTCCAGTTCCCGTGGGATTTCCGGGATAAAACCTATCCTATGTGTTAATCCAAGTTACCCTCTATATGTGTGCTAAATTTCATTGTAATCGGTTCAGTAGTTTTTACGTGAATGAGTAACAGACATCCATACATCCATACATCCATACTTACAAACTTTCGCCTTTATAATAGTATTAAGATTAAGACTAGCTTACCGTCCGCGGCTTCGTCCGCTTTGTCTAAAACCTAATAAATTATATACTAAAACCTTCCTCTTGAATCACTCTATCTATTAAAAAAAATGCATAAAAATCCGCTGTGTAGTTTTAAAGATTTAAGCATACATAGGTACAGAGAAAGCGACTTTGTTTTATACTACGTAGTGATTCGTCGTCTTGCAAAATATAATATGATATCGTTTTAGTTTCTACTTTTTGTAAATTAATCACTACAGACAATTAAGATGTTGGTGATTTTGTGCAGTACAACTATTCGTTGACGAACAATTTATTAAAGAGCGCTAGAATTACGTGCACGCCAGGCATGTCCATTTCGCGTGTTTGCAACAGTCCAGCTTAGTTGAAACTGTAGCTTTTGTGGTAGGATTGTAGGGCAGAACAAATATTTCAGAATGCACACACCATTACCACCTTTTTATTTAAAAAAAAACTTAACATTCGATTTAAAGAAAAAATTAGTTGTCTGTAAAGTCGATTTACTGACGACAGTTGAACGTGACAACGTCTGATTGTGCTTCTTTGTCGCTCGTTCCGCGCTCTCGCTTGCACTTCAAGCCTTACATGGAACGCCTCAGAGCGAGGTAACGCCGCATGAGTCATGTTTTTTCGTGCGTGCAGCCAGCATCGAATTATAAGACGTCACGTCAAAACCAAATGTTGCAGACGAGTCACGTAATTTCGAATCTTCATATACTGCTAGTTGACTCACCTATGCGCAGGCTCGCTCGCATCATCAGCAGCCCCAGCAAGGTGTTAAAGAAAAACCAAATGTTGCAGACGAGTCACGTAATTCCAAATCATTTGACATATACTGCTAGTTGACTCACCTATGCGCAGGCTCGCTCGCATCATCAGCAGCCCCAGCGAGGTGCAACAGTGTCGCCACATGTGGTTCACTGCGCCACGCTTCCGCTGCAGCCGAGTCTCTCGCCCGCACCGCTTGTAACAGCGGCTCTAGTTGCTCCACTGTTAGCGGTAGCGCTTCGTTTGTCGCTAGATATAACAGCACGTGGAGGTCCGACATCGCCTGTGTATATAAACATATATAAAAAACATCGAGTTATAATCAACATGGTTGATTTTAGTTAGCTGAAGTTCAAATGTAGTGGTTACATCATTTATGTATGTTAGGAACACCAAAGGACTGAGAACACATCCCTGAGAAACACCCGAAGGCAAAATAACAATATCGTCGAGAAATATAAAAAAAATATAAAAAAATCAATCACGAGACGGGATTAAAAATATATTCTTTCAAAATTTTCTAGTCTTTAAAAATTGCAAATGCTTTAGACATTTTATAAAACTTATTATCAAACAGCATCATTGTCAAAAGCTGCCAATTCAATTCTATTGGAGAACTAATCGATACAAAAACAAAACTAATCACCTCTAAGAAAGAAGCAGAGCTCTGTATATGCTCATGAAGTCCCTTAAGGCTCTGCAAGTGCGCTTGCAGCGGGCGGTTAGCGGGCGGGAAAGTTGCGCGCGGGCTGAAGGTGGGCTGCGTGGTGTTGGCCACGCCACACGGCACGTCCACGAGCAAGTAGGCCACTGGCAGCCGCTTGGCTGACACACCCACCTCGTTGCCGTATGCGTCACGTTCCTATAATAATTACATGAAAGTTGTAAGTAAAACCTACTTTTTGAAAAAGGTTTTTTTAAACATAAAAAACCAGTAATTACGGTTACCAGAAACCTATTAAAAAAATCAATAACAATATTATTAGTATTTCTTTTAAATTTTATTGCACGCCTCATAAGCGAAGCGTTGAGGTGGGTACTACTGTCACTTCGCGCAAAACATCTGATTTTTCAAACTTAAAATTATTTTATTTTTATTATGTTTTATAATGTAAAAAATCATATATCATTGATGAATACCTAGTAATATACATAACATCTAATCTTACTACTACAACTCTTTGTTAGCGCTTACGCTTTGTTACCGTAAAGATGATATTGTAAATATTCTGAAAATACGATACACAAGATCACAAAAAATGGAATTATCGTTGAATTGACTTTTCAATTAATTAAATCATCGATTTGTTATTTTTTCCTTCGAATTGTAATTAAATGATAACTGAAATAATATCTAATTTGGATTAAAAAGAATGTGTCAAAATTACACGTGGCCAAGTGCTTAACACCACAGTGTTCAAAAAAAGAAGTTAATAATTAATATAGATAATATGTATTATTAATTTATATTATCTCTAGGTTTTCCTCATATCCGTCTTTACAACAATGAAAGCAACTCTATTGGCGCAGTTTTGATAGATCGCGCCTATATTATAAGAATTGCATTACAGCGAAAACTTTTTTGCAATCCTAATGTTCATTTTATTAATCTCATATCATGAGAACAAAAATATTAGATCCTGATTTTGCATAAACTTCTAACCATAATTATTATTTTTCGAATAAAAAAAAAAAATAAAAACGTTCAACAACCCGCGGAATAATCGGTGACAAACATAAAACAAATACAGTGCAACATATAATATCCTCAATTTTCGAAGGCAGGCTAATTTTCATCTTTACGAGAGCTATGACGTATGTCGAATGAATCAACCATCTCGTTCTTTGCATTATATCAATACCTATTAGAGCAGGCTCCAAGGAGATGTTCGTTTGCAAAAATAGCGGACCTAAATCTGACTTCTGATATATATTGTATAGATCCCAGACATCCTATAGACAGATGTTGCCAACCAGTTTTGTGGTCCCCCTCTCCCCACCACGGTAATTAAATATGGCATACAAAGATAAAAATAAAAATTTCCAAAACATGCCGTGTGGGGTATCAAATGAAAGAGCTTATTGAGTAGATCACGAATATATAGCATACTATAACATTTCTTACACTTTCTCTAAGATTTTTTAGAAAATTTAGGAAAATGCTCTATTTTTGAGTTAACTTTAAACCACTATAGATTGAAAACTCATGAATATATTTTTTAAATTATTATTTTAAATAATTAACAATAGTCCATTGTTTACGATTCGTAATATAATATAAGTGAGCTATATGTATGTGGTGGATTTGATGACCCCACACAATGTTTTAAATTGCAAGGCGCAACTTTCACTGAATTCAAGCTGATTCAAGAATGTTCTGCCATATTTTTCATTCCGTCAAACACAACGACAGTGCAGGGATAATTATTCTAAGCCCTGACACCGATATTTTTGTATTAGGCCTTTATTTCTGGCATAAACTTGAAAATATACTCGCCATATTTGAATGCTCCCCCCACTCCCCCATGCAATTATTTCACTGTACGAACTATTGAATCGTAAACAATGGACTATTGTTAATTATTTAAAATAATAATTTAAAAAATATATTCATGAGTTTTCAATCTATAGTGGTTTAAAGTTAACTCAAAAATGGAGCATTTTCCTAAATTTTCTAAAAAATCTTAGAGAAAGTCTAAGAAATGTTATAGTATCCTATATATTCGTGATCTACTCAATAAGTTCTTTCATTTGATACCCCACACGGCATGTTTTGGAAATTTTTATTTTTATCTTTGTATGTCATATTTAATTACCGGGGTGGGGAGAGGGGGACCACAAAACTGGTTGGCAACATCTGTCTATAGGATGTCTGGGATCTATACAATATATATCAGAAGTCAGATTTAGGTCCGCTATTTTTGCAAACGAAACTCCACTGAGAGTCCGGTCTATATCTATGCATTATCAGTCGGTTTCTGAATTGAGTATTTGACGTTAAGAACCCAAACCCTTCTTAAAGTATGCTTCAATATTGTCTTATAAATGACAAGCTTTCTCAAATTTTAATCAAATCAATTCTCAATCAGAAACTGGCCTTATATCTTGTAAGGATTGCCCCGAAGCGAGATGCTTCTATCCCAGTAAAAGGGTAACCAGATGACCTATCTCTATTTTAATTGGGTCAAGGCGAGTGGGCAGGACGGGGAGATAGATTTCCAGGAACATACTGACGTCAGGCAGAAATCGGGTCACTCATACAGGTGGAAATTACACCTACATGGAAATGGTGAGAGGGATGAAGGATCAATATTGCAGTACGATTCAATGGTAATCTTATTGACGGCAGTTATTACGTTTTATTTATAAATTTTACACAAATCTAAAAATGGTCTCCTTGGCAATTTTTTTTACTCGGTTACATTTCGTGATTCTTTCTTCTGGATTTTTCGTTCATTTAAAAATGGAACAAAACTTTTTTTACAAAAATTCTTTACCTAGTAAAGTTCATATAATCTAACTCAAAATAAATATAATGATTATGATTATGTGAAGAATATTTGTTTTTAAAAACACTACCTTTTTCGTTTTTACAAATCCCTTTATTTATCCTGTGCCCATTATAATGTACTTATTTAATAAAGTGTCATAACATAACAAACAGTTCCAAATTACCATTAATAAACAAACATAACCAATCAGCTACAAAAATCAACAATGTCCTAGAAGCATTCCTTAGATGCGCATCATAAATTAGCATTCAATTCCGTGCACCGATACAACGTCCGTTACATATTATGTCGCGTCGATCAATATAGCACACATAGACGCTTCAATGTTGTGAGTGGATGAGAGTTGATAACGCGAGTTCTGACCCGCCCGGCTATCACGGCCCGGGGAATGGCGTGAAGCTGCCGTGGGTCAGCGAAACGCGGGGTGACTTTGTCGCGAAGTTCTATTTATTTTAATTATATTACAAAAAATGTTATGTTTGATGGATTGACGAATGAATATTCTTCGTGGCCAGAAAACAAAACAATAATAATTGCTGAGTAGCGATCTCTTGATTGCGCGACAGGCGACCCTTAGAAATTTGAAAATAAACTTATTTTCTATAAACTGACACATTTTTCATTAAGAATTTATCGAAACTTGCAATCTTTTGTCTATATTTTGTTTCAAGTACCTATACATGTATTTTGTATTCTTGAAACGCGAGTGTCAAAGAATGGAAACATTTGCATTTAATGTTCTTTATTATATTTTGATGTGTGAAACTACATCCTAAAAAGTGGTACAAAGTTTTCGCTTATCTTATATACAATATAAAAATATATTTTTTGAAGGAGGTACCATCATAAATTTATATGTGTAAACTCATTGTTGATTTATCAATATATTTATATTGGATAGCATTTAGAATTGCGATGGCGTTTCCGAATGTGTTGATTGCACTGTCGAAACATATAACAAAAACATTATAAATTATGGAAGTAACAACGCTATATTTATTAAGCGATTAAATAAGCGTGTGTCTATTGTGATTACTTTACCGAAATTAAATATTTTTATAATATATCAACAAGCGAACGGACGTTTCAACAAAGTTATATGGACGGCGAATAATCTGTTGATCGACCGACATGAAGCGCGGCGCAGAAGCGAAAAGCAACATGGCGTGTGTACACAAAACGTAACATGATGTGGCATTCCACATCGATTTCGATATTTTAGTTAAGTAGCTTTTTAGTTTTAATTTTGAAACGGGTGACGCGCGAACGGCTACTCGTAAAATGTGAGCTTAATATCAATTAGTGAAAAAGGACGCAGCGTTCCGCGATCGGCGACGACACAGTACAAAGTTCCGAACGGTCCCTATGACATTTCCCGCCTAGAAGGGCCGCGACCGTCTCGACACCATGGAGCAGACGACCGCCTCGCTGGAGGACCTCGAGGAGCTCGCGCAGTGCTCGTGCTGCAAGCGCGTGTTCGACGAGACCGACAGGCCGCCCAAGATCCTGTCGTGCAAGCATTACTTTTGCCTGCCGTGCACCCGCAGCGTGCTCGAGGCGGGCGCCGACGTGCGCTGCCTGCACTGCTGGAAGCGCACCGAGCTGCCCGCGGGCCGCGCCGACGCGCTGCCCACGCACGGCGCCGTGCTGGCCCTCGCGCGGCGCCTGGCGCCCGACCCGCCGTGCGCCGCGCACGCGCTGCCCGCGCTGTGGTGCGGCGTGTGCGGCGCGCGCGCCTGCCGCGCCTGCGAGCACGCGCACCCCGCGCACGCGCTGCGCCCCGCGCGGGAGGCGCGCCGCCTGCTGCAGCGCGAGGCGCACCTGCTCACCGAAGACTTGCAGCGCCTCGCCGGCCGCCAGCGCGACTTCCTGCTGCGCGCGCTCGACGCCACGACGGCGCTAAAGGTGCGCCTCGAGACCGAGCTCGCTCTGCCGGCGCTCGCGGCCCCGTTCGAGAGATCCGCCGACGCCGAGAACTGTTCCCTAGCGGTCGCGACGGCCGAGCGGGAGCAGCTGCGGGCGCGCCACGCCGACGCTCTATTGCAGTGTCGCTTGGACGATTTGATCCGCAACGCGAACGTTCCACTCGACTTCGAACTGCTGCGTCGCGCCCTCTCCGGCGCGAGCTCGAGCGAGGTGTCTTCACCGCTGTCCGACGAGCGCCGCGATCCGGTGCTGTTCCTGGCTAATTATTGCATGGCGCAACTGTACACCCGGCACTGCCTCGTGAAGTCCGTTCACCCGCTCGACGTCATCGACTGCGTGAGCGCGCTGGAAGCGGACGCGGCCTCGGAGGCGGCGTCCCCCGCGCCGCCGACGGCCGCGCTGGGCTCGCCCGCGCTGCGCAACCCGTCCACGTATCCTTTGTTTTACTTTAACCTGGAGGTGAACGGCGCCCCGTTCGGCCGCGTGCTGGTGGAGGTTCTCGACGACGTGGCGCCTCGCATGGCGCGCAACTTCGCCGTGCTGACGATGGGCGACCTCGGTATAGGGTATCGCGGCTGCTCTGTGTTTCAGTGCTGGGAGAATGAGAGCGTGATAACGGGCGATTTCGAATTGAACAGTGGCCGCGGCGGGCGCTCCGTTTTCGAAGAAAACTTTTTCATGCCGGACGACACTAAAATGATAGCCGTTCGCGGCTCGGTAGGCATGCGCCGCTCTCAGAAACGTCACGACAATTTAGGTTTAGTCGGTTCGCAATTTCGAATTATATTACGTGAGATGCGTGGATTTACGGCCATTTTTGCGTATGTCGTGGAAGGACTCGAGTTGGTCGACCGGCTGAGCCAAATGGGCGACAGCGCCGGCAAGCCTCACAGCTCCATAATCATAGCCAGTTGCGGTAAAATCAACTGAATGCTCACGTTTTTCTATCGCTCCATTTCAGAGCATAATTTTTCCCATCGACCCGAATCTCTTTTCATCGCGTACCTTATTTTAATCTCAAATCGTTGGACCAACCCTGTCGTTTTGTCTACAAATTTTATTCGTACTGAACTATTTTTTATAACTTTAGAGAATTTTCAAGTATTTACACGGTGTAATCGCAGTTCGTCGGCTTGAGCTTATTAAGTTTCGTTCGCATAATATCGATGTTAATAATAATGTAAGGTAGCAAGTTGTAGTGCGTCGCGGCGGCGTCGCGTCGGGCGCGTCGCGCGAGCGTGGCGCGTGGCGTGGTGATATCGTATCGTATGGTCAGTACCGGGTAACAGGGATACGCGCGGTAGCCGGCCCGCGGCGCCGGTTACTCGTCTCGTTTCGTCCTAGCTATAAGTGTAGGTTAGATCGGCAACGCTTTGTTATACTCGTCTGATTAGAGTTAAATAGGCCTATTTAGGTATTATTGTTATGTTCGATAAATTCTATTGTATTTCTTCTATCGCGTTCGCAATTAGACGATAAGGAAAACGCATTATATTTTGATCATACTGTGTGTTGATAAATGTTAAATGTTATAGCGAATTTATTCTTATTGTTAGTAAAATGTATTTCAGAGCTATCGAAGCGACTGACGGTCGTATCGTCAACTAAATCGATCGTTATATCGTCGTCTAGAATAGATTTATATTTAAAAACAAGCGTTACCTCTCGAAGAACGTATTGATGTGTTTACGGGAAGATTTACTTGGATAGATTGTGATTTGTGAATGATTAAGACTGTGATGATATCGGTAGGATGTGGGGAAGTTTGCGGAGACACCGAGTGTCTCTGAATGGTCAGTGCCTGCATATAGATTGATATATAAATATTTACTACTTGTACCTTCGTCCTATTCGCGTTCATGCAGCCCTCGCAATCGGTATCTAAGGGCTGCCGTGGACTTGCGGTTATTAGAACCGCGCGCTTATCTCGATTAGGAAATAATTTCGCAATATTTATTTTTGTAAACCAAATTTGTATGGGACGCTACTGTCAAACCGTCCCGAGGTATTTTGACATGTATTACTTGTAACATAGTGAATATTTTTCCGCATATAGTTCATGTTATCGTAGTGATACTATCTGTTGTTTCGCCTGTGCGCATGGATATTGTTAAATGTGTATATGCGAACAGAAACTGAATTCGTAATAAATAAATAAATATATGGAGCAAGGATTTTCATGTTTTATTTTCCAACCCTTTTTAAAGAAGAATAAATTTTATACCCGGCGCGGCGAATGATGATTCCTATGACACTGACAGTTATTCTCAAGAGACAAACTTTTAATGGCGTCAGTATATTAAATTAGAAACGTATTGGAGGCGTCTAAAAATGGCATTTATTAAGTTTTACGTAGCTTTATGCCATAACAATGATATTCCGTTGTAATTATAACAATTCTTAACATTTACGAGAAATTATATCAATCTGACTTTGCGTTTACGTCCTACAAAACTTATATCGTTGGCATTTATCGACTAGTGCGGAAGTATCGATAAACCAATTTCGATAATGGAAACGAGTTCACATTTTTTCCAAGCTTAAGCTTTAGTTCATTCACTATTGAATGGAACAGAAGATCGCAGCATAATTAATTAATTAATTACCGTTCGCGTTAATTTACTTACCTATGATAATATAAGTTTTTTAGACAAATTAAATGGGGGCTTCCATTTTCATGATAAAATAATATACACTGTGTTAAACGGGTTAAAAATTACGTGAAAATTTATGTTATTTATGTTTTGGAAAACTTTCGTTTTACTTACCTACTTAATCTATGCTAAAAAACTTAAATTAATACAACAACAACATAATAGACGTCAAAAATTTTAGTTAAAATTCATTTTATAATATTTATAAAAACATGTTTACCGACGTGGCTGAATGCAAACCACGCCTTTGCCTATAAAATAGTAAAGTATCGACACGACCCATCATACGAGCAATCACTAAGACGAACTGTCATCGGGATCATCATTCGCCGCGCCGGGTATAACTGATTTTAAGAACTTTATTATTTGTGATAAGATACTATACTACAAATCAGAAGTATATAACTTAAATTAAGGGCTATTTTTGCAATACATATAATTAATGCCTGTTAGAAAACAGAAATATAAATTAAAAACAATCTGCTTTGAAAGTGTATATGTAATCATAGCAAATGCTAGCAAATGCAAATGCAAATATGAAGAAATTATTTTTTGATATAATATGTATTAAACACTTGACCGTAATTTGAAGCTTACTTCATTGAGAAGGTACCTAGCTTTTTCCGCCTATTTTGCCCTCTCTTTTCGTTGTATATATGCTATCTCTCTCGCACACCTCTCCACCAGGTGGCGGGGCGCACGATAATGTGCGGGCGCTGGATGTTTTTTCATTGGCGTCTAGCTTCCGCCGCGAGAAGGTTGTCTACAAGACTACAACCTTGGTGCTATTAAGTATTAAGTATTGCTTAAAGCAAGTGCTAAAAGTGTTAAAAAGTGTATCCCGTCGGATCGGTACAGTGAGTTATTTTTACATCTATTCTAATTTAAAGTCAACGGTATAATCGTTGGACTTTATTTAAAATGCTGAGGTTTTTAATGAATCCTTCAGCAATAGTTTATTTTTCAATATACTTAAATACTTAATAGCATGAATAAAGATATTTAAAATTAACGATACAACCGTTACATTTTACTTGAAATAGTAACTTTTCTTTTGAAATATTTCATTATGCAATATGTACTAATTAATATTTGAATTTTTAATACTGTGAGTAAAGCTATTTTAACGGTGTTACCGTTCGGCTTTACTCGAATCGTTAATATTACTTTTGTGATTATTTGATATTACTAGATATATCAAATACCCTCTCTTGTATATAGATATTTTTAATTATTTATTTCATTTTTAATAATGTGTTTTTATTACAAGGTTACAAGTGAATTTTTCTTGGAAAAATTACAATTAATACCTACTTAGTATGGATATGAGCCAACTCAAAGCTTTACAGGCATACGATCCATTGCTACGACTTTATTACATTGTCGTTATCGCTAGGAACGGTTCGGAATTCCTATAATAGTTTATTACTAAAAATTATCGAACGAGATGAGTCAGCTCCAAGAAGTCACGACATGTCAGAACATGTTGTGATATTATTTTATAAATCGTACGGGAGTTACCGCTCAACTGAATAATGATGGAATTCGCTCATGTATAGTAGATACGTACCATGAATGTACCACACATTCAAAACTATCCGTAGTCTATACGTGTCCTTTTTATGAGTATTATTCTGATCCGTTTTTATGTGAAAATAGACATATTACACACGGCTAATTTGATTGAAAATTACGTTTCCTATGTTTCAAATGATGCAACTTTTTTGTTTAAACGAGTAAGTACCAAAATTTTACAATTCAATTCTTTGGTTTACTGAACTTGTGCTGAAAGGGTTATCGTATAATAATTATCGAGATACCTTAATATAAATTAGATTTAGATACATTTATTTCAAAGGATTTACAATTCACTTCTAACGTTTTAGAATAATATTATAAACTTGTACACCTTGACAAAAAGTAAAAAATTGCGGGTGAGTGGAGATTATTTTGTGCAATTAAATATAACGTCCTACGACGGTATGGTTGCGTTCGTAAGGAATGTTAAAACGGATATAAAGCAACTAAATGTTACATCGATTGCATGAACAAAAATAAATATGAATCGAAGTTCATTTTAAAATTTAGTGAATTGATTTGAATTATGAATTTATTAAAGAGTTAGTTCTTTTTTATATAAACATAATAATTAATTACCATTGTCAAATCAATTCTTATTAATTCATCCTGGACAGTTGTCGCTAACATTGGAAAATAAGTTAAAGGACCTTGTTAATTGCTATATTATTTAAATGATTATTTACTGCTAATTTTATATTAGCACTAAGGTGTATTCTTGCTCGAAGCAGAATACATAAATGTGGCCACTACTCCTCGCAGGGGTTAGCCAGGTCAAATCCACCCTCGCAGGGTGTCTCTTAAGCATTTTTTGGCAGGCCCTACTTATTTCTAGTTACAAACATCCCTCGCGCAGCTGTCGCTCGCAGGGAAATGGTGCAAATATATATCGGCCCTCGCGGGGCTTTGATTACAACCGTCCCTCACGGAAAAGATTGTGCAAATATATATCAGCCCTCGCGGGGCTTTGATTACAACCGTCCCTCACGGAGAAATGGTGCAAATATATATCAGCCCTCGCGGGGCTTTGACTACAACAGTACCTCACGGAGACATGGTGCAAATATATATCAGCCCTCGCGGGGCTTTGATGGCGATTGGTGCAAATATACAAAGGATTGATCATTAAAATGATCATAGATATTTGCTTTCGTCAACGAGGACCCACGAAAGAAGTTTTGGATATGACCGTATCGGATCTTCACTCTTCTAAGGTAGGTAGAAAAAGGTTTTGAAATCTTCTTCACAGTGGGCAGTATAGTAATATGACCTAATAAATACAATAAAGGTTAGAGACGTCAAATAATGGGCGCATGAAATTGATACTTCGTATCCTAAAAGTTTACGCTTCAGGAATCAGGAAACCACCATTGGTTTACCAATTATTATGGAAATTGGAATTGAACAAATCGTATTTACCAATGTAAAGCCTATTCACAACAAAGGAAGGCGAGTCGGATCAAATATCATCTCGCAGATGATTTGTGGCGGTGGTTTCGAGGATTGTCACCAAGCCTTGCGTCAACGGTATGTTTGGTATCGTCATTCAATGGCACTAGCCGACCAATTTTCATATAAAAACATCGGAAGAGATTTTTTAATCGCAAAGCGATTGAATGTAACAAATGACGATTGATTCAAAATCAAATTTCAAATTTCAAACGATTGATTACGTATATTTGACCTCTCATAGGCCTATTTTAGTTGCCCGGTCTTGTAGGCAATTTATTTGACTCGTTTTTCAACCCATTTGACCTCATTATTGCACCCATGAGGTTTTTTCTTCAGGGCTCAAACAATAAATCGCTGAGGGATTAGGATAATCGTTTGTTAGACAAGTTTCTTGTCATCCCACCAGGATTATTATATTATATAATAAAGTTATATACAACTATTTACGTAAAACGTTTAAGTACTCAACGAATACTGAGAATACTGACTGTTGAGTTACATAGGATAGAGGATAAATAACGGAAAGTCAATCTATCCAAACAAAAGCCTCTTATTATTAGATATTACTTGGAACCCCTACCCTAACGAGAAACCAAATGACTGTTCATTTCTTTGCTTTGAGGGGGGGGGGGGGGGCAATAAATGAAATGCAGTAGGTACAGACTATACGGCTTTTAAAATATAAGTCTGGTAAGCGAACTAAACTTTGCTAGTTTAGTTCTTGCTATATCGCTGTCCGTGGCTGCCTCTCGTGTTTACGGATGAATAAAGTAATGTCCTGTCTTCGCATCCACAGCTAACTGTCCTATACTGTCATAATCTTAACACAGATTCATTGGACATAGCTCCCCACGAGCTCTGTTCTTCATTTTTGCACTCGCACAACTGTGGACAACACGAGAGCAATGCCTGCATTGGTAGCAGTTACAATCAAGGGCTAGCAAGGTAGGCTAGCCATATTACGGATGTTGGAACAACCGACTATATTTAGGGCAATTTTCTTTGTCCAGTGTAACGTTTAGACTGTCGTAGCATTCCTACGGAACAAAGATGGGATCAGATCTGCATCCTTAATGAAGTTAATCGAAAGGAGATACTTTCAGACGACGATAGTATTCAAAATCCACCATATTCCTGAGCATAATAATGCATAGTTAAGCTTATAATCTCTCTTGCCATTATCCTGCAGCAGAATTCCTTGGCGATAATTTGTTCTCGTAATGCTGGGGCCACACTAACGTCTAACGTCTAATGCCCTTTATCGCGATAATTATTCCGATAATTTTTAAGGCGTTAAGTGGGTGGCTACACTTGAACGGTCAACGTGAATGCCGATTGTTGGCGATAAAAACGGCGTTAATTTTACTAAAATTCTAGCAAGATGGACGTAGTGTGACCGCTTCATTGCGTTAATTCTCGCGATAAAGCTATCGCCTCGCCAAACGGCAATGTTAATGCCGTTGTTAAATAATACTGGCTACACCTAAAGTTAACGTCCATTATCGCGTTAATTAATGGCATTTCCTGTTAGTGTGGCCCCAGCATTAGAACGAGCGAGGTTGTTACGATAATATGAGAAATCCTGTCAGTTAGAGACCTGAACGACGCGATAGAGTACCGCTATTTCAGTAGTAGTAGCACCTAGAAGGGTGAAGGTATTCTGGAAAGCGGAACTGAAGGCCCGGTCAGCAGCACCAGCCACCTAATAGACAGTGTTCAGTGCTGCACTGCTATAATCTGCAAAATGACTCTGACGGTATGAAAATGTGGAGTACATTTTCAAAATATCAAATGATATAGTTGGAATAAAAATCCTATTTGCCTCCGTCTACCCAAAAGACGTACGGAGTAGCTAGTAGTAGTTGGTTGAATTATAATAAGTATAGTTAAAATCCTTTATTACTGACTGGATAAATTTGGCTCTTTTCCTATCTGACGTTCATATAGCTGTTGACTGCCTAGTGTTATGCACAAACACTATTATAAATAAGTCACGTTATGTAGTCCCGAGACTTTCGGTATATAAGTTCTGATGTAAATCATAATTATATCTTAAAACTGAATTGATTAAAAGTATCGTACTTAGCTGTAGTAATTGCAGTTTTGGGGCACAGATAAGCTCTTTATCATTTTAGTCTCTTGAGTTCAGTATATTTGTTTCCAGTACAGAGTTTATGACCTATCAGTTTTAAATAAATAATTCATGCATTGTACTGAAAGTACCAGCCATGTTTAGATTATGATTGCGACGTTGGCTCTAAACATTAAAAGATACCGCACGGTTTAGTTGGATGTTAAAAATCTGTATTATAATTTAAACCATTTACCTGTTTTGTTATTTTATTGCCTTATTCAAGGGGTGACCTTTTAAATTTACTTCTGACCCCAAAAGTAAGGACCAAGGTCTCTTCTTGTCCGCTTGTAGCAGGTTGGGTTAAAACTGTGTGAGTTGAGACATTTGGTAATTCTATGTTAAGATGATTCAATGATGCTTCTGCAGAGTTCTAATTGAATAAATAAAGGTTTGAGTTTGAGGTATTTTTGCCTCGTCGGGATCAGCTGTTGCTTCATTTTGTAAGTAACATCTAAATGCGTAATTGAAAGTCGTTACTGGCGCTTTCGCAGATTTACGCTAAAGATAGTGGAAATTGTAGTAACTTTAACTTTTCAAGCCCAAAAAGGTTAACTAAGGTACGCTTGAACCAATCTCATAAGTTCTAATACTTTTAATCATTATGATTAACTTTTTGGTTCTTATTTGATTAACTTTTCATCTGGGATTGTTAATATATTATATAATATAAAAATTTGTGTGATTTATTAGTAGGTATACTATCTGCACACCTTACTCTTTCAAATAAAGAAATAAGTAATTACTTATGTATTCAAATTCACATTGGCGTCACATTGTACACCAGGTGGGTAACAGACAGGTCTCAATGAAGTAAGCTTCAAATTACGGTCAAGTGTTTAATAGCTGTGTTTTACCTGAAAATAAAACACATATTAAATACTTACCTATATTTGAAGCTTACACTTAACGTCCACCTGTTGTGGATTTCGACTCAATGAAAAAACATCCAGCGCCCGCACATTATCGTGCGCCCCGCCACCTGGTGGAGAGGTGTGCGAGAGAGATAGCATATATACAACGGAAAGAGAGGGCAAAATAGGCGGAAAAAGCTAGGTACCTTCTCAATGAAGTAAGCTTCAAATATAGGTAAGTATTTAATATGTGTTTTATTTTCAGGTAAAACACAGCTATTATTGAAAAGCAAACACGCTAGGTATAAAATATTATAAAATAATAATTGCAATGCTTAACTAAAATTACATTACAAGAGGATCTGCTCTGGCTTATAAAATTACTCAAAGAGCACCAAAAATGTAAAATAAATGAATATGGACTCTATTACATCAACTTTCTTAGAAATTATGTATTAGGAATTTTTATTATTCCCGAAGCTCTAAACTAAATTTGCTATAATTTAAGAGCTGTTTCATACTACATATCCATATTTTATATTGCAGCAGTTAAGGCAGGACAAAATATAAATTACCTATACTAATATTATAAATGCGAAAGTAACTCTGTCTGTCTGTCTGTTACTCAATCACGCCTTAACTACTGAACCAATTTGCATGAAATTTGGTATAGAGATATTTTGATATCCGAGAAAGGACATAGGCTACTTTTTATCCCTGGAATTTGGAAATAGGATAGGTTTTATCCCGGAAATCCCACGGGAACGGGAACTATGCGGGTTTTTCTTTGACTGCGCGGGCGAAGCTGCGGGTGGAAAGCTAGCAATATATTTCAGACAAGGAAAAATTAATACATAAGTACAACATAAGGCACTTTTTAAATACATAATACCAGAAGTTAAAACATTACATACAAATTTCGCAATTTTCTTTACAGCAATAACTTCGCACTAAAATGTAGTACATACATTGTAATTTTTATACTCTATACTAATATATAAAGCTGAAATGTTTTTTGTTTGTTTGATTGTACGCGCTTCTCAGGAATAATGGGACCGTTTTGAAATATCTTGCAATGCGGATAAAACTACACAACGCAGCTAGTACATAACCAAGTAAATACTTAACCACAGCAACTGCCAAACCTTAACTAGTGTTAAGGTTCAACAAATTCAACCTTCAACAAATCTAAAGCTCCACATTCCCTATACATTCTAGGAAAAAAAAAGAAAAAACGCACAGCTAAAAAAGCCAAGGCCGAGCTCACAAGAAATCTGTGTCACATTACGTAGGCGACAATTAGACGCTAGAGTTCAAGTTCACGGTCCCTCAGTGTGGAGCAAGCTTGCACAGTGCCGTCTTTAGGATCAACGAGGCTATGGGCCAAGGTACTGGCTGGGGCCTATGTAAGGGATGGAAAATCCTTAAATTTTAACTTTATCATTTTTCAGTTTACAATAACGCAATAGGCTAAATCGTAACCCCGTCTCTTAACACCCCACATATGAGAGTTCAATAAATAAATTTTTTGAATCTAAAAAACTAATACCCTAAAATCTTGTTTCTATTTTACCAAGTGTGTGATTTGATATTTTTCTTATTATGTTATAAAATTTGTTGTTGTATATCGAAAATTTTCAGAATTGTGGGGCCCCTGCCTACCTCGGGGCCTCGGGCCAGGGCCCTGCGGGCCCTGCCTTAAAGACGGCACTGAGCTTGCAACTTGTTTTCGTTCGGAAATTACTAATTTGCTTTAATATTATGCTGTTATAACGTTTTTTTTTTATATTAACTGGTATTATAAAGAGGACAGTATTATTTGTGGATATTTGTAGGGAATATAGTTAAAATCTACTGGACCAATTTAAAATATTCTTTCAACAGCAGATTATTAATTTGTATGTTTTTTATGTCACATGAAATTTGGCAATGCGAAAAATGTTATAGGTATGCCCTCCATGTGAAAATTCAAAAATTGGTGGAATAAAATAAAGAAAAATCCGTTATAAATAGGTTTCACTTCACTTGATAAAGAACACAGGTAGTCTTGAATTAACTTGTAAAATGTATAATTAATAATACTTAGTTGTCTGGTAACTTTACCTTATCCATTGATAGCATTGCATACACATGTAAGTTCATAAAATTATAATCCACACCCCGGACACTCCATATAAAATTATCGTTTTGAGAGTCACACTGTAGAGACTGCAAATGTGTGTGTTAACGCTTTATGGTTGGCACATTTGTGACTAGCGTAAAGAAATTCGCGTTTTCCTGATGAAATACATATCCGTAAACAGCACAATATCTAACCATTTTCTACGAAAAACGATAATCACAAATCTAAAATAATAAAATTACTTTAAGTCAATTTGTAATGTTGTCAATCTTCGTTGCGTATTCGTCCTTGCAGAAAAATGCGGGCCATCTATAGCGTGATCGTGCGGGGGTGAGGTAAGTGTATAATTTTGGCGGGAGGCGGAAAGTGTCCGTTCTGTAGCGTTCAGCTACTATTATGTCCAGCATCCATACCAATACATCATGATTATTGGACAACTATATTCTATATCATTCCCATTCTTACTTCCTTGTTGACTACCACTCATACTATACTATTTATAAATCAAGAAACATATTATTTTAATACCAAAAACCTATTTTATGTACTCCATCTAGATTTTTAGATCCACATATAAGAAAAATAATATACACCTAGTCTCAATCCTAAGTTGGTTGTGACACTTCAAACATGATTTAATACGATTATGATGTAACATGTGCTGCATATATCCTGCTGCAAAAAATGTGTGCGTGTACACATGTAAGAAGTGAAACTTCTTTATGACCTTATTTTTCAAAAAATAATGTACTATATGCAACTTTACAGAAATTCGTCGAATCACGCGTGGTAGGGATAAGAAAAATGGCACGTAACGGAAAAATGTCACGCGTAACGAAAAAATGTTACACTAAATTTTTTTCCTACCCCGATAAAGAAGTTTCACTTCAAAAAATTGGTTGTCTGTAAAGTCGGTTTACTGACGACAGTTGAACGTGACAACGGCCGATTGTGCTTCTTTGTCGCTCGTTCCGCGCTCTCGCTTGCACTTCAAGCCTTACGGAACGCCTCAGAGCGAGGTAACGCCGCATGAGTCATGTTTTTTCGTGCGTGCAGCCGGCTATCGAAATATAAGACGTTGTCACGTCAAAAACCTAATCTAAAACTTACCTTATAATAAACATCGGGCACATACTGCGTAGATGTGCAGTCTCGTATATACCCCAAGTCGGGCGCATCTCGCGTTGGTATGAGGATATCATCTCGCACTAGAGCCGCACACTGACCCGACACTTGGTAGCCTTCTAAGTGTATCTGGTTTTGGGTGTCGCCTGTATGTCAAATGTTTATTTTTTATGATATATGAAATTTGGATAATAGAAAATGAAATCAAATAAAAAACTGTATTTTTGAAGTCGGTTCAATAATCTAAGTCAGGTGTATCTCGCGTTGGTATGAGGATATCATCCCGCACTAGAGCCGCACACTGACCCGACACTTGATAGCCTTCTAAGTGTATCTGGTTTTTAAATCTGTTGAATAATCTATAATTAATATTATAAAGCTGAAGAGTTTGTTTGTTTGAACGCGCTAATCTAAGGAACTACTGGTCCGATTTGAAAAATTCTTTCAGTGTTAGATGTCCCATTTATCGAGGAAGGCTGGCTATATATCATTGCGATAAGACCGACAGGAGCGGAGCCACGTGGGTGAAACCGCGAAGCGCAGCTAATATATAAATACATAATTATTACAATTATAAACAACTAGCGGTCCGCCCCGGCTTCGCCCGTGGTACATATTTCGCAATAAAAAGTAGCCTATGTCCTTTCTCGGGTATCAAAATATCTCCATACAAATTTCATGCAAATTAGTTCAGTAGTTTAGGCGTGATTGAGTAACAGACAGACAGACAGAGTTACTTTCGCATTTATAATACATATTAGTATGGATGTTTATCAGCCATCTGATTTCCATAACACAAGCGATAGCTTAGTATGGAATCAGATCGTGCCGTGTGTGAAAATTGTCCTGAAATATTTGAAATTTGAAAAATAATTATTACAATTATAAACAATTCTCACCCGTAACACAAACAGTGACGAACTTAGATCCAAAGTAACCAGACGACGCGTGGCGGCAAGCGTTCGGATGTTGGTTCTGATAGTGGCCCGCCATTATACACTCTTGTGCTGATAGGAAGTGTGTGTCCATCCCCCTGTTGTGAAAAATTTCACGTTTTAGAGAAAAAATAAATAAAGTTTATTCAGCACCACAGTTTTTTATGTTATTTTTTATAATATATACTATGAATATGTTGTTATTCAGAATAATCTATTTAAAATCGATTAGGCTGTAACATATTTGTATGTTTTATGTGTGGTATTTACAGAAAATACTGCAACTTGTTTCTTCAAGCAATGCTTCAATTGAATAAGACCATTTTTAAATTTATTTTAATTCATGTTTGTTATCAAACAATATTTAGAATTTAAGAGTGTATCAAAGTCTCTAAATATCTCTAGAGTGCGATTTTCCATATACCTGATAGTCTTAACAGTGCCAGCAGCGAGGTCCAGCGGCATCAGATCGGTGAACATCCACCCAACTCTACGCAAGCCAAGTCTCGCCGCGATATCGTTCAGCAGTTGCTCCTTATCGTCCGGTGCGAGTGTCACGTGGTCGCGGGAGCATTCCTGCGGCGGCTCGTATATCGCTGCTACACGGGCGCGGATACCTGAGAGGAAATATTTAACGTGAAGATTGTCTTTAACATAATCGTCCCTATTGTATGCGTTAGCCAAACATAACGTAGCATTTTCACAAAAAAATATCACAAAGATCTTTTTTCGGGTATGTAAAGACGCATCTGAAGGGTTTCCAAAAAAATTTGTGATGTTTAATTAGTTTTGATGCTTTATGCATCATTTTGACATAGCTCGCCTTGTGCTCGAGCAGCGCGCTGTGCCCGTGCGCTGCCCCACTGCCCCGCTGCCCACACTCACCCAGCGGCACGTCCGGGTGCCTCTCGTACTGCCCGTACAGCAGGCCGATGCGCTGCCCCACTGCCCCGCTGCCCACACTCACCCAGCGGCACGTCCGGGTGCCTCTCGTACTGCCCGTACAGCAGGCCGATGCGCTGCCCCACTGCCCCGCTGCCCACACTCACCCAGCGGCACGTCCGGGTGCCTCTCGTACTGCCCGTACAGCAGGCCGATGCGCTGCCCCACTGCCCCGCTGCCCACACTCACCCAGCGGCACGTCCGGGTGCCTCTCGTACTGCCCGTACAGCAGGCCGATGCGCTGCCCCACTGCCCCGCTGCCCACACTCACCCAGCGGCACGTCCGGGTGCCTCTCGTACTGCCCGTACAGCAGGCCGATGCGCTGCCCCACTGCCCCGCTGCCCACACTCACCCAGCGGCACGTCCGGGTGCCTCTCGTACTGCCCGTACAGCAGGCCGATGCGCTGGTGGCCCGTGGCGCGCCAGTACGCGAGGAAGCGGTCGACGGGCGCCGCGTGCTCGAGCAGCACGTTGTCCACGTGCCGGTACGGCTGCCGGTTCAGCGTCACCGCGCCCGGCTGGCACGTGGAGCAGATGCCGCGCGGCCACGGCGGGTGCTCTTTGCACCCTGTGTAACGGGAATAAAATATGAAATTCAAGATTGAGATTTAGATATTTTTATTTCTTTACTATATTGGGATTAGATGAGATTGAGTTTTATGACGCACCGGGCGGAGCTCCACTCCGCCCGGTGCGGAATCCGAAGGCGAACTAACTTATTGTGTGGTAAAATAATTAATACATTATAATGAAAGGTGCAAAATCGACGCATAGTATTCCAGGAACATGTATTGTCTGTACGATTAGGTACTTAATCGTACACCCTGCATGACAAAAAACACATTCATCCAATTCGATAGGGTTCCATCGCAAAGCGTAAAACGGGACCCTATTAATGAGATTGTCTATATGTGTCTGTCCTGTCCATATTTCATAAACTGTGATATTCAGACATTGGATTCATCAGAGAATATGTATTTCTGACTGCTTTGTACGCCGGGCAAAGGCGTACATAGCGATCACTTCACGAGGCTTTAAAAGGTTCAATACACCAAAACCGATAATTTCTCATGAACATTTCTAGTTAGTACATTTTTTACTTAATGTATTTTTAAAACAGGTGTATAAATTAACATAGAATATTAAACTTGACTTGACTCATTTTCAATACAAAAAAAAGACGGGTTGCACTCCGGGAGTGCCGGCAGAAGTGAAAACTTGATTATTAACGTTGAGCATGTTTGATATTTTGGAATGGTATCCGTCTTACGCTTTTTCGATCAGGTCACGTGTCCTGACGCGAGTTTAAGATTTTATACCCGTTACAGAAAAAGTGCTCAACGCCGCTAAAGAAGTTTTCACTTCAAAAAACGGTATCAAAATAAAATAGTTTGGAAAATCCAAAAGTGCACGCCTCATAATTTTTTTTTAATAATTATTTTTGTTTATTTAATAACAATTAAACCACATCGAATCAGACCCTGAAAAATGAAAGGGTTCTATTCCTGAGCATACTCAAGCGTAAGAGAAAAAATAATTTGGAAAATCCAAAAGTGCACGACTCATAATTTTTTTTTAATAAATATTTATTAATTATTATTTTTGTTTATTTAATAACAATTAAACCACATCGAATCAGACTCTGAAAAATGAAAGGGTTCTATTCCTGAGCATACTCAAGCGTAAGAGAAAAAAAAAGACTCGATTAGTAAAGTATTTCGGTCGCTATCGTGTTAACAAGAAAAAGGATCCGCACATACAGACACACGGACGTCCAAGACAGAACTTTTTTAAACTGTTTTTTAACTAGTTTAAATAACAAAAATGACATCAAAAATATCATGAACGTTAAAAATAGTGTTTTTTCTTAATATGTGTGTGTATGTATTATCTTACAAGTGCAATGTATGATACATAAAGACATTTTAAGTTTGAAAAATCAGATGTTTTGCGCGAAGTGACAGTAGTACCCACCTCAACGCTTCGCTTATGAGGCGTGCAATATAACCTATGTCATTCAGGGATAATGTAAGGTACATTGCCAACTACAATATATTGGCCCAGTCATTTGGTGCCTACTTATTTCAAACAATGTTACAATCAAATCGTTTCTCTATATTAAATAATTTTAATTAAATCTAAAATATAGTAGCTTTCTGCCCGCGGCTTCGCCCGCTTTGTGCTTTAAACTATCCTATCTCTCAAGTTGGATCGAACTGCACATGGTGTGCGAATTTTATTATAATCGGTTAAGTGGTTTAGGAGTCCATTGAGGACAAACATTGTGACACGAGATTTATATATATTAAGATTAATTATACGAATATATTTGCGTACCTGGCTTAATTTTGCACGACAATTCATCCAGTGAAATGAACTTCCCCGATGTCATTTTTCGTAAATAAGAATGGAAAGACATGTGTTTAATATTATGCTCTTTGAGATAATTCTCATCCCAGGGCTCTAGGGGCGAGCAATGTACACAGCATCCTTTTGAGTTGTGACGACATCTGGAAATAAAGAAAAAAATATATATATAATAATTTATATATGATAGTAATTTATTGAACGACAAATTATTAATTTAATCCTAAGTGAAGAGATCGGGAATACTTAATAAAAAAAAGACGTGTGGCACTCGGGGACTGCCGCGGTAAAGCTATTGCATAGCATGCCTTCAAGCCACACCTGCGAGCCCGTCAGAGTGGGGAGCGTGAGGTTTTTTCGTTACGGAATTTCTCGATTCAGTCCCCGCGCTCAAGGCCCGCGATAGAAGCTATGCAATAGCTTAAAAGAATGAAAAAGAAATGGTTGTTTAATGCATTATTCAACTAATAACTTTTAACCAAGAATTGGAAAATCGCTATATTAGAGATTTACAATATCCTTGATACTTATAATAGTTACAACTTACAAGTCAATTTGAGTCTTAATCTGTTGGCAGAAAGATCCCATTCGCCTTTTATATTTAATTATAGAAAGTAGATGTTTAATACATCTGTCCATAGACAATTATTATAATTTATTTTATGAATTACTTTCGTCTTTTAAACCGAGAATTGAAATTGTTAAAATTGCATTCCTTGTTTATTTATAACAATTGAATATATGCATACAAACATTGCAGGTTATGAACTTTGCATACAATTTGCATTGTAAAGAAAATAAGACAAAAGAAAGTCAAGAAATATTGTAAATAAATTAATATATTATTGTGAGGAAGTGCGTTGACTCCAGACAAAGAATTTCTTCCTTTTTTTATTGTCATCGAAGTTTCGCGAACTCTGATGTTCAATTACTTTTTTTCATTTCTACAAGAATAGTCTATTTAGCATAAGAATTTTTTACCTCACTTTTCATAAAATTAACTATATCACTATAAATGGTAATAGGGATTACTTTTATATTACTTGTGCTATTCCTATATGAAATAGTAAAATGCAGTTCAACATTTTTCATGGATTATCATATATGAGGCATTATTAATACAATGGATTTATAAATATTTGTGTTGATTAAAGAAACAACCTTTACAAGGAGACCAAGTCAATATACTTTAAATGAGTAATTGGAGCATTATACAGTTTTTTTTTATTTCCATATTATAAAAATCATTCATAAGATTTCTGGTACAATTTTATTTGAGTTATTGTAGTTAAGTAAATAACACATAAATAAAAAGAAAATCATTTAAATAACAATAACAATAATTTGCATATTATTTATTTACACCTACCTGAACCCGCACTTTCATTTTCACTTTATCATACTTTGCCAAGGAATAGCTACAAAAAAATCAAAATCCATCCAGTAGTTTTAGCATGAATCCTGAACTTAAAACAATTTTCTACCATTTTATGACATGTATAGACTAGCTGTGCTTCACCAGCATGGCTCCTGTTGGTCTTATCATAATATACATAATTATAATGATATATAGCATATAGCCTTCCTTGATAAATGGGCTATCTAACACCAAAAGAATTTTGCAAATCGGACCAGTAGTTCCTGAGATTAGCGCATTCAAACAAACAAACTCTTCAGCTTTTTAATATTAGTATAGATAATAAGTACTTACAATTTTTCATCTCTCTGTCTCTGTATATTCCCCGAAAGCTGATACAGCTGCAGATCCACTTCATCTTCTTGAGGAACATTCTGTTTTCTAAGGACACTTGGAGGTGCTGACGATATTGACGATGTTGATGGACCAGCCTCAATGGGTGCTAATGTTTTGATCTGTTGACAAATTGCAATTATTTAATCTAAAATCATTTTCGTATGGGGTTGCGAGATTCCATTGCAATGACCATACGAGTCATTTGTAACAGGATGGCGGTTCTACAGGGGTCTTAGTACGCTATGACAAAAAGAAAAATGATGGTCAGAACGCTGATACTGGATAACTTAAGATACTGTAATATAAAATAGTACAGTATCTTAAGATAAAATATTATAGTATCTTCACCGTGTGTGACGCGCTTTATAAGGCAGGTAATTTCTTGACAGATTGGGGAAAAATATAGTGATGTAATTTATTGTACTGTTGTTTGTTAGACTAGATAGTTGTCATGGCAACAGAGCATATTTTACTATTATATGGTGCATGATGCATGGTGCTCTTGCTCTATGTTTGACCAAACGAACATAGAGCTAGAGCAAGACCATTATTTCTGGATCTTTTGGTGTAAATTAAAACTTGTATTCAGTGTTGTTCATTATAAGAACACTGCATAGAATCTTTTGGAATGCACTAAGAACAACAAAAGAATGCTCTTTGCCCGTTTACACTAAAAAAATTTCATATAGTGGGGTTAGAATGAGCATTCACTTATTTGATCTAAATGCACCGTCACAGTAGGAAGTTGGATGATTCTAAAATATACATGCCTAATGACATTTTTAATTATTTTAAATTAAAAATCTATTAAATATTCAGATTCACACTCAATTAATTATAATTTAAAATTAATTTCATGTCATGCCCTTAAAACCAACTCTATTTATATAATTCCTAACATAAAAAATTATAATAAAAGCTATTTAGCATCTATATAAGGAAAATTGACTGATTATAGTGTGAAGCAGTAGCATTTTATCTTAACCCTAGATTATATCAATATAATAATAGGATCATTTGATATCCTAATAAAAACATCATGGTTCCTTTACACACATATTTTGAATACTATACTTATTTTACTTTGTACTATTTTCATAGTGACAACATGAAACTGTGTGGTTCAAAATTGATATTTTAAAATAGATATAAAAAAATCTAAGTCTGCATTACACAATTTCATAAACACCGTAGTGTCAAGTATAGGACCAAAATTCTCATAAGAATTTGGTGACAAAGAACAATAACTATGTAATTATTCTCTTTAATATACATGTCTCTAATTAAATATAAAGCTTCATCTTACATTGTAAGGTATTCTTAATATTTTACTATTTGACCTTTTATTGCTGATAAGTAAATATACCTCAGAAGTGGAAGGCTGATCAAAGAGTACAGCTCCATTTACTGGGCTCAAGTAGAGCATATCACCATGCTGCAAGCCATAGTCGCGGATCTGACGAGATTTGCTGGAGATAATCTCCTCTCTGTGCGCGCGATCTTTGTGTAACGCGAATCCAAACGTATTCAAATGGAGAGCTTCATATACGCGCTCGAAAAGTCTTGCCGTCACGTCCGACTCCTGCACTTCGACACGGCTCGTGCCCTCTGATGACTGCACACGCAGTATCTGTAAACGTAACGTTACAGGTCAACCACCATGCCAATAAACTTGTGACAAAGCATTCAAAATTTGTCGAGTCATCATTTTATGTTGAACATGAAAACAAAGCTAGGGGTTCTTTAGCTCAAATATTAACCCTTAAACATGCTAAAACACTATTACTTTCGAGTATAACGCCAAAAGTATGTTCAGAAATTCAAAAAGTTGACGCAAAGAGCGTATATGAATGAAGCTAAAAACTGAATTTGTATTGATACATTAGATGGAGATTTTGGTAGGTATTATAGAAGATAGACTGCTACATGATTTAGAATAAAGAATTACCAATTTTTTAGACCCTGACATAATGTTTTCCAAAATAACTATTTCACAGCACTATACTGACATGACATGACAAATTGACAATGACATGACAAACTTGAGCAATAGAACAACAACTTTTATTTACGTTCTGAAACTAAGTGTTGCCTTTATGGAAAAATTAATTTAGAATTTTATTTTTTCTTATAGAGCAATCAAAAACACAAAAACTATAATAATTTAATAAACTTACATGAAAAAATAAAAAAAACATGGATGTGGGCATGTTTTGGTATGCTTTTCTGTAAGGACATATATAAAAAAAATATATAATTATTTAACCGGTCATTCAATATATCGGTTGTCATCTCATAAAGTTTAATTTTATTTCAAATTAATTAAAGAAATATATCAATTTTGTAATTTAAACAATATATATCATAAATAAACTATTTTTGGACGATAACGTATAAATTGTAATCAGCTGGCGTTTGACAGCTTTGACAGCTTTATATGGCGTTTGACAGCTTTATAGGACATTGAACGTCATAAATTTGAATAAATCATCAATCATGAAATTTTTTGTAAATATAAAACTATAATTATTTATTTACTTATCACAAATGATCATCCATTTAACTAAACATGAATAAATAAGAATGTTATAGAACATTCGTTCAATTAATTACATTTGAAGAGCTTCGAGTATGTTACCGACTTAGATTACATCTTATATCTCGTTGACACGGTACGTTTAATTTGTTAAATTGTGTAAGTATTTGAGATTGAGAATTCAGATTAGACGCGAGACTATGCCGTTATTAGCGGCGAATAGGTGAGAACTACGGAAGATGATTCCAGCGTCCTATAATTAGATCAGTAGCGTATATAGTGTGTGGGTGTCGCATGTATACGCTGAAACGGCGCCAGAACTGTGGAACGTAGATACAGGTGTCGTTTGCGTTGCACCGAAATGCTGTTGCATTCGTGATCCGTAAAATATTATCGTAAACATAGTATAGTATTGAATTGAGTGCATAAGTGTCTGGACTGTTTAAGTGTATGTATTTGATTGTTTTTATCGTTATTTCACTTTAAATAATAAAACAATTAAAGAAAAGCAAATTCAGTATGTAAAAATAATAAATTTATGAAAAAAAAATAACTAAAAATAACATTAAATATTAATTATTCATAAATACTAAGCTATTAAAAGCTACTACAAATGTGTAAATAGTATCATTTGACAGAAATCATTGTGATGTAATAGTGCATTATTCGCTAGTTATTCATAATGTGCAATACATAATGGCTATATTTTTAAGTATATTAATATTTCAGAAAGTATCACTGTATGTATTACAATACAATTCTGCATTTAATTAACCTGGCCGACATTAACAATTATACATAATTAATTTACATTTAAATTGAACTTAATATATTCCGCCGAAAGTAGCTTTTTATATAACATTGATATAAATATATAATTCAGTTCGGTCCATTGGTAATATCAGTGTGTTAGTGATTGTGCTAACGAACCAAAGTAAATTTTAATTTTGAGTAGGTATAATAATAAGAATTTAAAATTGTTTTATCTGGAAACTTTTTTAAGAATAATAGTCTAAAATTTATTAAAATTAGATTTCTCAGTGGTTTAATTGCTCCCTTAAGTAACAATTTATTGTTCTAATGCCCAATTTATAGTTAGTTATATTTTCTGAAAGTACAAGAAAAGTCTTAAATATAATTATTTCAACAGGTGCGTGATATAAACTCCAAAATGGTTTCGGAAGGTGTACCAGTAGATCTTTACATTTACGACCTGACTAATGGACTGGCTTCCGTTTTATCACCAACTATAATAGGTATTATGTTTTACATTTTATTTTAAATATAATAATATAACATAGACAAAATTTATTTAATAACTCAGCTAAATTTAGAAATTTAATAAAACTACTGAAAAATACATTTTTTATGATACCCAATATTTCATATTGGTTAAAAGGTTTTAAATGTTTGAAGATTGCTTCATTCCATTAAATTAATATATTTTTTTTTATAATTTATCAGTGAATTTGTTTATCTGCAATTTATTAAAATTAATAGCTATGATCTGTAGAAATACTTTCTATAGTTCTTTAGTACCTATGTACTACAAGTACATCAAATAACAATCTACCTGCTATTAGCAACAATTTGATTTTATTAGCTTATAATATAAATATATATGTTGTAAAAAATGAATGAATACTTTTTCTAAATTGTTATTGTTAAAATAGAATTGTTATATAATTTATTATGAATAACATTTTTTAAAACCTCATAACCCACAGGAATCTATTACCTCAAAACAACTGTGACCTAGTTGTACATTTTTAGGTCACCTCTAATGAGAAGCTTAGCATCTATTTCAATTATTGTTTTCTTTGCTATTTATTGTTGAATGTCATAACTAATTTTATAACCATTTAGTGTTTGTTTGTCTGTCTTTTACATTGCAATGCAGCAAATTTATGGTATGATTTTAGTGTCTGGACATTTGATCACGCCGCGCGGTTAAAGCCGCGGGCGAACTATTGTTATGTATACAGGCCCTTCTAGGCATTTTAGTAAATACTAATTTTTAAAATGAATAAGAATCTTGGAATTAAAAGATGATGTAAAAAATTAGACATTTTGTGTAAACAAGCAAATCAGAAGACTATTTATATTAATAATATCCGTATGTAATATATTGTATACTATGTGTAGTCTTATACTTATTTATTTAATGATTTTTGTGTTCTGCACCTCATCATTAAACGTAATTCTCATGATCCTCGAGTAAAGGTTGCCTGGAAGAGATCGTTGCTTTAGCGATAAGGCCGCCTTTTTGTACGTGTTTGTTTGTATGTGTTTTTTCGTATTGTTTCCTTGTTTTGGTGCAAATAAAGTACATATTTTCATTCATTCAAACAAGCTCTATAAGTACAAAACTCTTTATCATGTTAGCAATCAATGGATCACCGCAAAAATTGTGTTTGGTCATTATTCCGTATCAATCGATCTCTGTAGAATATTTTTAATACTTAATTTTCAATGATGTAATTTTTTGTGTTACAGGTCGCAAAGTCGAAGGTGTTTGGCATACGTCAATCGTGGTTTTCGAGAGGGAGTATTTCTATGGAGCGTCGGGAATCACTAGCTGTGCTCCTGTAAGAATCGTTCAATTATTTATTAGATAGTAGATAGAGGCATCATTATTTTGACTCATTGATTTTATTAGTGTTATATGCACTTTTATTTAGGTAGTATATAGAAAATAGGTAAGTAGTAGTCACTAGCTTTTAATGAATTTAAATAATTTTTAAAGGAATTCTTCACCCGGGTTAGAAGTTAGAATAAAACAGTTTTTTATTGACAAAATTTAAACAATACTCGATGTATACTAATTAATAATGAATGCTATTCAATTACATAAATTTTATTCAACAATGGTATAGTTCAAGGAGTAATATTATAAAAAATACCTACCTGTTTATGTCTATTATCCAATAAGGATACAATACAATGGAATTATCATATTCAAATTAATTAATATTAGATAAAACGGAGAATAACAACCTAACCTACCGAACTGTCCGACCATAATAAGTGTATAAATTAACATCAAAAAAATCAACTTAATTCCAATAGGTAACAGACATATAATTAACTAGCAATGCCCTGCGGTTTCACCCGCATAGATAGCGATATCGTTACAGTGAAAAGTCTACTATAGGTCGGACTAAGTCTATTATAGGTTTAATTTTTAATCACATGAAAATCACCTTTACCCCGTCCCGCACTACGGCCTTTTCTTTTTTTTTTTTTTTGTTTTACTGGGGAAATCTTTCATAGATGTGTTCCGTCAAGACGCATATTGGTAGAATTCCTCCGTGACCCCCGCACTACGGCCTGCTCGAACAGTATACCTACTATTTTCTGTAGATTGACACTTTTAAAAATTCGTTATATCTTTTGAATGGAATATCCAATTCTTTTCATTTAAAAAGTATTTTGCTGGTATTGAAACAGTCTATAATAAAACATCATTTAATGGGATAAGGATTAATATATGTGTATGGATAACATGGTTTGATTACTGTCGGCACTTCTATTTACTTTGAAAACGTAAAAAAGTTGTTGTAGTAACATAACTACTGAAGATGGACATATGGTATCGCGGACTTTCTTGTAGATATTGATCCATTCTATAATACCGTAGAACATTTTTTTGTTCTATCTTCAATAGATTCCGCAGCGCACGCGATGACAGAAGTTTTATTGAGGATTTTTTTACACCTTGGGTTACATTATTGCATTTTTGGTAAGGATCTCTAATTTTTTTGAAAATGCAATATAGCCGATGTTGCTCAGTAAAGATGCAGCTTTCTAATGGTGAAAGAATTTTTGAAATCGGTCCAGTAGTTTATGCGTGAAAACCATACATACATACATACATACATACATACATACATACATACATACTTACAAACTTTTCCTCTTTATAATATTAGTATAGATGAACCATTCAATACGTAATAACAATGAAATAATTTGGAAAATCCAAAAGTGCACGCCTCATAATTTTTTTTTAATAAATATTTATTAATTATTATTTTTGTTTATTTAATAACAATTAAACCACATCGAATCAGACCCTGAAAAATGAAAGGGTTCTATTCCTGAGCATACTCAAGCGTAAGAGAAAAAAAAAAGACTCGATTAGTAAAGTATTTCGGTCGCTATCGTGTTAACAAGAAAAAGGATCCGCACATACAGACACACGGACGTCCAAGACAGAACTTTTTTAAACTGTTTTTTAACTAGTTTAAATAACAAAAATGACATCAAAAATATCATGAACGTTAAAAATAGTGTTTTTTCTTAATATGTGTGTGTATGTATTATCTTACAAGTGCAATGTATGATACATAAAGACATTTTAAGTTTGAAAAATCAGATGTTTTGCGCGAAGTGACAGTAGTACCCACCTCAACGCTTCGCTTATGAGGCGTGCAATAGATTACATAATTCGGTAGCAATTAGCCAGTGTCAGAAGCGAAATTCGCCTCGGTACAGTGGTTAGCCCGTGAGCGTGGCCTGGGTTTGATTCCCAGTTCTAAGAAAAAAAAGGCCTGTGTGCCGAGCACACGTGTAAGAAGTGAAACTTCTTTAGCAAGATTCAAAATCCTCGCCTTTCTTCACGACGTGACGGTATTGCCATGATGCGACCTAGAATTTGTACTCTCAACGCGCCTAAAGAAGTTTATCTTCAAAAAAATGTCTATCGGGCAGGACACAGCTATGGCTAATCACCTACATGTGACCCTGTACCCTGATTGAAGTCGATCAGTGAAACAGATGTATGCACAATGCATCTGCATTACCCCACTAAGGGACACGGGTCTTCACATTTAGGCTCGTATTAATAAACCGATCTCATACTCCCGTTCAAGTGCGAACCCAGTTGATACTTTCCCAAGTTCAATTCAGCACCTTAAGTTGCTGATTAATAAACACATATCAAGAGCGTCTCAAATTAGATCACTCAAGTTTTGTTTATAGCGGAGCACCTCAAATTTTCACTTATGAGCATACTCAATTCTGAGATCGGTTTATTAACAAGGGCTTTAGATGCGAGATGATTGTCGTAAACTAATTACTTACATGTTCCACGTGCTATAAATGCACTGACGGTTAAACGTACACATGTTTTCGTATTTCTGCGTGTGACAATGTGTTGGCAGTGAGCGGGGTGCATGCAGCCAGCTTGTATACCTACCTTCTACGATGTAGGCAGTTTTGTTCGTAAAAGTTCATGGACATTGTAATTTCAAAATGAAGTGGTGGAAGTTGGAGTGGGGTAGAGGGAACTCGATCACTGAAATATAGTTCAGGGTGCAGAAGATATGGACGTTTTAATGTGGAATGGACCTCAAATAAATCTGATTTATAGATGGTCAGTTTGAAAACGTAATGGACGTTTGAAGCATTCCCACCCAATTTTAGGCCCCATTAGTATGAAAGTTTGTTTTCTTCCTATCCTCATAACGTCAAGAATTTGTCTGGTTGTACTTTTCCATCATAAATCTACGTAAAAATAATACAATCATAAGGTAGTAATCAAGGTTCTATGTTGGGTCACTATTCCTACATCCACGTAAAGTGTTCGGAAGATCGCGATTTCTTATTTGAGTTCTAGTAGTAAGTCTGTCTAGTTTGCAATAATCCACACTGTAACATCATAAATATCGGCACACAGCACCAATTTCACTAGAAATATGCAGTTAAATTTATCTTGTAAACGTGGACATTTCTCTACAATGTTATTCATCGTATGGGCCAATTATAGATTACTGATATCATCATGAAAGAAAGCACAGTGGAATGCCTACGCGACGGCTATTCCTGTCCGCGTATATATAAACAACTCATTCAATTTCTTTTGAAATATGAGTTATTTTCCTGGAATATTACTTCAGAGAGGTACTTACGTGTTACTTTCATCTCAGATTAGATATTTGTTGATGCAAAAAATTACCTCGATTTTTTTCCACTTTATTATAACTAAGAAACTAGAAAGTAAACATCAAAGGATATAATTACATTAACATTACTGCTTATTCAAGGATTAGCCTTGTATATTAACAGATTTTAAAAAATACCCTGATGTTCTACACATTTGTGAAGGATTATGAATTATGATGGAAAACAATTGAAACTCTACACACATGTAAATCTTTTGTAGTTGACAAGGGTCCATCTAGAACATAAAATATCGAAGCCACTATATTAAAAAAACTTCGAGAATAAGCAAAGAGATTACAAGCCAAAGTTATAATAAGTTATCGCTACAAAGTATACGCAAAAAATGTTGACAGGAAAGTAATCATTATCAATTTGTTTGTTGGCACGCAACATTTACATCTCGACAATGCCAATAAAGGCCGGGTAATAATTCGTCGTATTGTCATCATTAAATAGCGATCGATGTTCTCGATTTCGGCATTGTTGATGATATAAATAAATACGTCGTCATCAACTATCATATAATCGATGTGTATAAACAATAGATAAATGTTGCGTGGAAGTTTTTCTTATAGTAGGATTTCTGCATAGCGTAGTGTAACTTTTGTTTAATGACTTCCTTAGACTACAAGAGAGGTGCTAGAACTCTCCTTAAATTGCATTATTAATCTTGACAAAAAATCTGTACGCTAATTAATGAATCTCCTATTAGGTCTAACCAAATGGACATCTTTAGCAACTTTATCCATACAAATGCGGATAAATATGGTCGCCGGATGGTTAGCGCTACCACCGCCCATAAACATTTGCAAAGAGGCGTTTGCAGACCTTACGTCTATAATTTATCTATACCAATGATATTGACGAAAATTAGACGGTATAAATGTAATAAAAGACGAAATGTTTAATGTAACGTCACTTCAAATAGTTATCCTCCTCAAGTCTTGTCTATTTCGTTCTCAAGTCTATAGTTCTAAACTCTTTGTAGACTGTACAAAAGACAAGCCTATGCTTGTCTCTAGAACAGTCTACAAAGAACCGAATTTGAATAGCACCAGTTTGTTTCCAAGGATCAAATAATATTGGTGCTTGTTATTGTTTCATCAGGCTGTAAATTCTTGAGTGGGCGAAGCGCCAACCTGACGATTAGGAAATAAACACAACGTCTTTACGTCTTTCGCGGTATTCCGAGTTGCTCTTAATTTATCGTTTATTTCACCTTTTGCGTCTTTGATCTGTTATGAATATTGTTTGAGGAAGCGTTTGGAAACATTAACCGGGTGAATGAAATGATGTAATTGTTGTATGGTTAATGGATGACTGTATATTATCACTGTATGTCTTCTAATTCGTTTGTAGAACAATATTGCGATACTGAAGTCGTTACTCAATTTTCTTTTCCTTGCATTTTTTGTATGATATTAATATGATAATAACTTCAAAATATATCGTTACCATAGTGGTGACTACATAATATTTCAAGCGTTTGTGTATATGTAAATTCAAGACTTATCGCTGAAAAAAATACAATTTTTAAGTCATTCAAATTTCCAAAATTAAACTTATTTTAATTTTAATAAAAAATAGTTAAATAACATACTTACTAAAATAAAAAAAGACGTGTGGCACTCGGGGACTGCCGCGGTAAAGCTATTGCATGCTATGCCTTCAAGCCACACCTCCGCGCCCGTCGAAGTGGAGAGCGTAAGGTTTTTCGTTACTAAATTTCTGAATTCGGTCCCCGCGCTCAAGGCCCGCGATAGAAGCTATGCAATAGCTTAAAAATCTGTTTAAAAATACTCATTTTGGTGTCGGAGGCCAAGATCCGCTTGAGGTCGTTGCGCCATCGAAGTAAGTAAGTAAAATACTCACCAATAAATTATCACATACAGTTCCACTAATTAAAATATACATCAAACGGGAATGCACTTCTGTACGTCCATCTTCGTTATGCTCTATATTCCAAGCCGGGAATAGTTATTTGTTGTCTTTTTCGCACTTGTGCTCTGAGATATGGAGAAAGTATTGCTGTTTCAGCTGACCACTTGAAATGACGGAAATATGCGTGCAGGTGACTTTTTGTTTTATGCGGACATGTGGGTTATTTTTGGGTCGGTATTTTAGGAAACACATTAAAATCGAAGAAGAAATGTTTTGATGATTAGTATTATTTATTTGTACTTATGCAAATTGCTCAAAAAAGACCACCTCAGAAGTTTCTAATCCATACTTATGTATTAATTACTTATAATTAAGCCTGTATTAATTTAACTATACATATCTATAGAAAACTAGCAGTCCGCCCCGCCTTCGCCCCTGGTACATATTTACGTTTTCTACATAAGAACCAGGAATATAATAAAAAAAGAATTAACGAAATCGGTTCAGCCGTTCTCAAGTTATGCGCTTACCAACACATTTTGGGATTCATTTTTATATTATTAGATTATAAATAACATATAATCTAAGATTTATTAAAATGTAATGTATTATTTAACAGGGGAGCACGCAGCTGGGCGCACCAATGCAAGTAGAAAGATTAGGATCTACCTTTGTACCCTTTCAAGTTTTCAACGAGTATATAGAAGGACTCGCTACTTCAACGTATAAGTAAGTTTATCAATGTCACATTTGTAGCATTTTTTTCCATTTATTTAATTTTTTTTTTGTGAAGTGAAACTTCTTTACGCGCGTTGAGAGTAAAATTTCATGGTCATGGCATCGGTGGTAAATGTTAAAAATATGTAATGACGATTCAAAAGTGCTTCTAGAAGAAGTCTAATTGAATAAATAAATGTTTGATTTTGTTTGAGTTTGAATACCGTCATAAGGTACGGCGACGATTTTGGTATCTTTGAATCTTAAAGAAGTTTCACTTCTGACACGTGTGCTCGGCACACACGCTCTTTCTATCTATTATTTATCCTATTAAGCACGTTTAGTTTTGCTTGTAATAAATCTTTACTATCATTATGGTTGACGACGACGGACGACGCGGTTGGCGCAGTGGTAAAGTAATTGCCTACTGAGCCGACGGTCCCGGGTTCGATCCCCGGTCACAGCAAATATTTGTGTGATGAACTCAATTATTTGTTCTTGGGTCTGGGTGTTATCTATTATATGTATTTATTAAATATTATATTTATCGTCGCCTAGTACCCACAATACAAGCCTTAATTGAGCTTACTGTGGGACTAGGTCGATTTGTGTAATAATGTTCTATAATATTTATTTATTTATTTACTAGATTTCCGCCCGCGGCTTCGCCCGCGTTTTCAAAGGAAAACCCGCATAGTTCCCGTTCCCGTGGGATTTCCGGGATAAAACCTATCCTATGTGTTAATCCAAGTTACCCTCTATATGTGTGCTAAATTTCATTGTAATCGGTTCAGTAGTTTTTACGTGAAAGAGTAACAAACATCCATACATCCATACATCCTTACAAACTTTCGCCTTTATAATATGTATTAGATTATATTTATCGTCGCCTAGTACCCACAATACAAGCCTTAATTGAGCATACTGTGGGACTAGGTCGATTTGTGTAATAATGTTCTATAATATTTATTTATTTATTATGACTAGACATCGGATTATATGCACTAACAAAATGCCAAAATATGCATGCAAATATGCACTAAAAAAGGCCGAAATATGCACTAAAAACGACTGATATGCCTAAAATATGCACAATACAAAATCAAAAAACCTTTATTATTTTATATATTTAAATCAAAGATTGTACAAATACAGTGAAATTTTCATGAAATTTAGTATAGTTTTTGTGCCAATATACAATTAGGCATTTTTACCTAATTTTCGAGCGCAAATTTGCGACGTTTGTCACCCGCGAGCCCAGTGTTGCCACCTTAGACCTTTCCGGGCTAAATCTAGCCCTTTTTTGGAATTTAACCCATGTTTTAAGTTTTAGGGTAATCTAGCCCTATTTTGAATAGCTCAAAATTTACTTAAAATGGAGCCCATTTTGTAATTTTTCGCCATTTTACCATGCCAAAATAGGGTTTGTTTACTCGCTGAGCGTTCTGATTGGCTAATAAAGGTTAGTCGACCAATCAAAACTCCCGTTACTTAACGAAATATGCACTATTGGGGAAAAAGGCTAAAATATGCACTAACGCCGTAATTAGCGAGTTTTATGCATTTGCATATGCAAATATGCAAATGCATATAATCCGATGTCTAATTATGACTATAATTTCCAGTGGTTCCGCGTACCATCTCCTAGAGCACAACTGCAACAACTTCAGTGAGGAAGTTGCGCAGTTCCTGTGCGGTGGGCACGTGCCCAAGCACATTATATCGCAGGCTGAACGGGATCTACCGGCGCCATTGAGAATGGCTCTGACGTCCATGTTGGGGCAACTGGTCCCGGGGGGTACTCAGGTGTGATGATGTAACACTATGTTATGTAGTGGTAGATATAGCTAACACTTTATGTTGTGTATTTCCAATTGTGTGTAGCTCTAAGTGTATACCTTCCAGATTTAACCCGATGTGATTATTTAAAGCTTCTTCTTGATTCTTCTTCGTGATTATTTCTAGCTGTTTTAGTGTAGTGCTTTATTTGTTGTAGATTTGTAGATATACCAAACACTTTCATATGTATATTTCTTTACAGACATAACCTGATAAGAATTTCCGCTGTTTTTAATGTATTGGTGTTAGGTAATAAATATACCTAACACCAATGATATAATTATTAGTAAAAAGGTATAGAAGTAAATTCTGGCTAATTAGCCACATTAACAAATGCCACTTCCGCAGCGCTAATAACCTATCTACACCTTTTTACTATTACTATTACAATATCATTGCCTAACGCTTGCTATTGTGAAGAAATTTCTTACAGAGATATTATGAGTAAAAATGTAGATAGGTTATTAGCTCTTCGGAAATGGCACGTCAAATGTGGATTATTAACCACATATTAGTTTGGTTGTCTCTTTTTCGCTCGCGATAGTTTAATCACGTCATCTTACTTTGACGTCTAAATAGTGTGTGCGTTCGAGCGCCCTTTTTGAAGAACGAATGTTTGCTGGTGGTTACCAGCAAACATTCGTTCTTCAAATATTTTTACTAATAATAATTGTATTATGTAGTGTCATGTATGTAGTAGCCGTAGATAAAACTAACACCTTCATATGTGTATTTCCTTACAGACATAACCTGAAATGAAGAATTTCCTGCGCTTCTTAGATCTTACTACTAGCTTTAATTGTTGTTCCATAAATATAACTAACATTTTCAGTTGTGTATGTAGCCGTAGATAACCTAACACATTCTATTGTGAAGAATTAGACATAACCTGATATGTTTTTCCCGCGTCTTTTTAATGTACCTATGTGAAATTTGCTTTAATTGTGATAATTCCATAGCCTAACCTAACCTAACACTTGTAATTGTGAATTTTAGGTGCTTTTTAGTGTAGTTGCCTAATTCTTGTAATGTGACGTAGCAATAGCCTGTGTATGTATATAAATATAACACTTTTAAAGAAAACCTATTCTAATATGCAGAAATATCTATTTTTGTAATTATGGCGAAACTTGTATATTCAACTCTTTCCAACCCAATCTGACCTATAACAATTTTTTGGCTTCCTTTTAGTGTAGCGCTTACACTTATAGATCACCTTCAGTTGTTTATATCCCTTCGGGACATCCTGTTTATACCTAGTGATAACTCTATTAAAAATAACGTAACCTGGCAAACTGAATGAACATAATGCATAATGTATTCAGTACAATCATCACGCGGCCAGACACGAAGGAAAGCACATGCGCTCATAATTATACGATATTTACCTAATTCGTCATACACTTGCATACGAGGGCACGTGCTGAAACATATGACATTGTCAAGTTTTAGAACATGTGCTTCAATGTATATGCCGACCATGTAAATAAACGAGCTTACCGCCAGCGGCTTCGCTCGCGTAGTCAAAGAAACGCCGCATAGTTCCCGTTATATAAAGACCTATCCTATGTCCTTCCGCAGGTCTCAAGCTATCTCTGTACCAAATTTGAATTTAGCCCGGACATACATACAGACAAACAGACAAAAATTCTAAAAAGCATATTTTTGGCTTCGGTATCTACAGTAGATTAGTCCGTAATTAGTTTAAAAAATAATATAGAATAATAAATAATAAAATTCAATGGACAGTTATGACTTTCGTACGATTTTATTATATGTACAAGTGACATTATAGACTACAAGCCCGCATATGAAAAAAATATGGGTCAAATGAACCACCACGGGACATATCTAGTACGAAAGAAGAGCAAAAAATAATAAGATTCATCACTATGCCGTCACTTGTAAGCTGTCCAACTGAGTGCAGATGAGAATTGAAAAGTACAGGTAGACTCGGTAAATTTTGGTCATATATTTTTGTACGGCATTCTTAATCATCGATAGATCCATTAAAAATAATAAGAAACCGCTCAGTGCCGTACAAAAATGTTGGTCCACCAAGTCGGAATTTTTATTTAATTTCCGAGAGTTACCGGGGGTAAATTTGGTCATTTGACCATGTACGGCATCTGTGTCATACTATTGCTATACTGCTTTTAATCCATTATTCCGCAACGCCGTACAAAAATCATGGGGACAAGGGGAAAAAATCGAGAGTTGTAATCCCCTCTCTTTCCCCACTCCAGGGGGTCATTTGACACAACACGAAATAAATTTATTTTTAAAGTATTTTATGCATAGATAATATTTTTTCATGTGCCGTACATTTTTGTTGGTTCAAAGGGGAAAAATCTGAAAAAGAAAAAATCCATATAACGAAATGTTTGCTTTATATTTTGATAATAAAATATAAATATACATTAATATTAAGAAGCTCGAGGTGGTTAATTATCACCTTGGAAAGTCGGAGTCAAGTGGAATGGACTCCCTTAAATTGATGAACTAATAAAAAAGCTATGAACGAAAAGATGTGAATTATATGCAATCAGCCCATGAATACAGGTAAAGTCACAAGCAAATGCTAGTAATATATACATATTCAAAATGTACAAGTAAAGCGCTTTCAAATGATACCAAACACGGCATATTTATCTTAACTTTATTTTTTTACTCTGTATGTTTTGTCCGCTAGAGGGCGCCACATTAGATTTTGTGAAACCCCATATAGCCTTTAGCTAGTTGGTCGCTGGTTATCCAGTGAACAATTCAGACGCTTCTAATGATATGTCATTTGTCGAATTCTGATAAGTAGTTTAGAAGTTACGAGGGAATAGATGAACATACATGACCTGTCAAAACCATAACCCTCCTTTTGCTTTGCCGTAGTTGGGTAAAAATATGTTAATGCCGTACTGTATCAAATGGCCATAAAGCACCCTTAACCTTTAACTAGTGACGCGGAGTCTCACAGGCGTCGCGTGTTTTACAAATTCTCAGAATTGGTCACTTCCCCCCGCCTGCCGCGACCCCGCTTCTCAGTAGCCTCTGTTTTAGTGCTAAAACGATCGGGGAACGAGGCGGGCTTGTCGCCGGTTGTAAAACACGTGAGTAAAAACACTTACAAAATCTAAAGGAGTCTGTCAGGCTAAATGTCCCTAGTTGTCATACAAATGTTTTTTAAACCATTTTTTTGTTTTTCAGTGCAAAATGGCGGAAAATCAGAGGAAACGTAAATTGTCTGCCACAAATTCACTGGCTTATGTGGGTACAATGAAAAAAAATATCACGTTTCACGATTTCACGAAAGAAAAGACCCTGTGCTCGTACGTACCCAAAAAAAAATAGAGCTGTGATATTTGTGTCTTCAATGCATCACAACAACGAAGTTGATGAGGATACTAAAAAGCCTGAAATTATTCTTTATTACAATGCAACCAAAGGTGGTGTAGACGAAGCTGATAAAAAGTGCTCCAATTATTCCAGCAGCCGCCGAACGAGAAGGTGGCCAATGGTTTTATTCTACCGCATTATTGATTTGAGCGGCATGAACGCCTATATATTATACAACATGTATCAACCTAAGGTTGCCGATAGAGGTGATTTTTTGAAGTCATTAGCCCGTTCGCTAGTGATACCACATATGCAAAGACGTGTCATCAGCAGTCAATTACCAAGGGAGTTACGACTAGTGATAAAGCGAGTTCTGGGGGATGATATGATCGAAGAAGGTGACCAAAGTCATGAGCCAAGTCAGGGTAAACGAAGAGCATGTAGGGTTTGTCCACCTAAACTACACAGAATGACAATTTACACGTGTGTCGGGTGTTCTAATCCCGTTTGCTTGCAATGTTCTCGCCCCCTGTGCAAAAATTGCCAGTGATGTATATAAAGTTGAGCGGTTGTCAAATTTTTTATATTTTTGTTTTCAGAAGTGCTGTTTTGTTCTTTCGTTTCTTTATTGATTAGATTTTAAGTAAAAAATGTTAAATTTCAAATGTTACTTGTGTTTTGTCAATTAAAAGGCTAAAATGGAGATCTCAAGTCAATTAAGGCTGAATAGTACTAGATAGAGTTAATGACTGTTTTTTCTTTAATTTTATAATAAAAGCTGATTGTATTTAGTTTTGTGTCTTTTATTACATACCGATGGTTAAATATCAACACAATTTTGATACGTACATATTACATTTTATGACTAAAATTTACTTTGAAAGTAGTAGTCTGTCAGACGTCATGTCCCGTATAGTGTTATACATTTTTCACGTCACTGGTTAAAGGTTAAAATTGTAGCTTTCGTCGCTTTCATCAGCCTAAAAGATGTGGTCTGCACAAAAATGTACGGCATCGTTTTTTCCTAATTTATCTATGTTAATACTATTTAAAACAACGAATAAAGTGTAGAAAACTATTATATTTCGTTAATCTACGATGTTTAAACTTTAACAAAATTTCTGGTTTTGCATTTCTCTATAACTTTTTTTAGAACGGTTTCTATTGAACGGCAATACTATACAACAATTGAATTTTACAATATCATGTTAAAAAAAAAGTTCCCGTACAGGGTCAAATGACCTTACAGCTCTTTATATCAAGAATTCGATGAAATTAAGATGATTATTGGTATACATTTAAAAGAACAATTATTTTTTGACGGCATTGCTTTTAATAGTACTTTTGAGTGCTAGATAATGTTTTGGAACCGAAGCCGTACTTAGTCAAATGACCCCCTGGAGTGGGGAAAGAGAGGGGATTGCAACTCTCGATTTTTTTCCCCTTGTCCCCATGATTTTTGTACGGCGTTGCGGAATAATGGATTAAAAGCCGTATAGCAATAGTATGACACAGATGCCGTACATGGTCAAATGACCAAATTTACCCCCGGTAACTCTCGGAAATTAAATAAAAATTCCGACTTGGTGGACCAACATTTTTGTACGGCACTGAGCGGTTTCTTATTATTTTTAATGGATCTATCGATGGTTAAGAATGCCGTACAAAAATATATGACCAAAATTTACCGAGTCTACCTGTACTTTTCAATTCTCATCTGCACTCAGTTGGACAGCTTACAAGTGACGGCATAGTGATGAATCTTATTATTTTTTGCTCTTCTTTCGTTCTAGATATGACCCCTGGTGGTTCATTTGACCCATATTTTTTTCATATGCGGGCTTGTAGTCTATTATGCCGAATTTGCGTATTCAATTGTAAGGTCTCAAGGTCTAGCCTCATTATATTCCTTTATCATATCAATGGTATTCCTCATTACATTTGCAATACTTGCGCATTTATAATAGAATTTATAACGTCATTCATACGTAGGTACATGCATATTTATAACGACATTGAATATTGAAATCGTAAGACTCAGTCATAGTTTTACAGGCCTTGTTTTTACATCCCGTAACCACTATAAAGTCGTACTAGTAGACTATCCATGAAAGTTATCAGAAATTGAAGAAAGAGCGTGTGTGCCGAGCACACGTCCTGTCAGAAGTGAAACTTCTTTGGCAAGATTCAATCGTCGCTTTACTCCATGACGTTACAGTATTGCCATTTTATTCTCAACGCGCCTAAAGAAGTTTCACTTCAAAAATGTTATACCGCGTAATTTTTATTAATCGGTATTAGAGCCATATAGTAGTTTTCAAATCAATGAAAGTCTTGGCTCAAATAGTCCCCGATTATTTGGTAAATTTGTAGAACGTTTCTTATGAATAAAATAAAGTAAATTTTACAGAAAACGGCTTTGCAAAATTCGGAAAGTAGAAATGAGAACGATAGTGGCCCAAGTCGTAGCAATGATCACTAAATGCTGTTGTAAGTTTTAATATTCCTTATTTATTCCATATATACTAGTTTGTCGCCTCGGCTCTTATCAAAAATTAGACTTAAAAAAAATTACAGGATATATATCTTTATGCGAATTTATATGTAATCTATCACCATAAATATCCACTTATATAATGTCTTTAAATGTCCTATAGTCACCATATTCTTCCGAAACCGCTAAACCGATTCTCATGAAATTTTGTGTGCATATTTGGTAACCTACCTAAGTGATAAAAGCAAAACAACGTTTTCTGGGACTGCAAGTTATTTATAAATTTTCATAATAGTAGTAGATTGTTTTATAAATAATCATATAACGTTCCTATCGTCTGTTGTGGACTAATAATCTATTTTATAGCGGCTATTGGATAGGATAATGAATTTTATACTTCTATAACAATGCAAACGTAAATATTTTACAGTTACCATCCTTTTTTTAATATAGAGACTCATAAAGTAGTGTAAATCATGTACAAATTCTTCATATAACATATTATATAATAACATAATTTATTTTAAGCTCATATAATATTAGGAAAATGAAGGCAAAATTTAAAAAAGACAGCCCATTTTATTCCTATGTTTTTTAAATAAATTAAACTGTCACGACTATGTAAAAAATCGAATATTTAATATAGTTTTTCAGTGTTTCCTTAATGCATTATCTAATAAGTTAATATAGGCATGAATAGTCAAATATAAAAAAAAAAACCTTGAAGTGTAACTTTTAACTCCATATAAATTCCTGAATCAGCATCTTACTTAGGAATCCAATATAAAATAAAACTTATTTGTTACTAAATATACCTAATATATTTCTTCTTCTACTCTTTGTTAATGGCAATAAATTGCTCATATTATTATATATCGTCAACCGAGGCAAGTGTGACAGTGGGGCTAGTGTAACAAATTCAAATTACGCGCCCTAAACACGTTTATTTGTTTTAACGCCATCTAACGTACGTTAGAAGAACTTATTCATCATTAATTTTTGTATCGACACACAGCAAATACTCAACTGTTTTACCGACATACGCCATTTTGAAAAACAAAGCGAATTATGATTGAAGTCCGTGATATCTGGGACGTCGCGTTTAGTGATTTTTGGTGTTTTGGAGTGTTGTTTTAAGGAGTTAAAGGTAAGCGACAAAGTATTACGATTTGTATTTGAAGTTTTATATGTTTCTGTGCCCAAATTTCTGATATTCTTTGACATATGTGCAATGTCACACTTACCTCACCCGCTAACCTAACATGGGAAAGTGTGACACAGTCACACTTACCCCAGCCCTTTTGTATGAGGATACCATGATAGTGATGGGACAGCATATATTTATACAACGATTTTTTTTAAAGTAAAATTGAAGCATTTTTTTTGTTTTAGATGGTACGATACTATAAAAGAAAAGCTACTGATAAATACTCTCAAGAAACTCTACGCGAAGCAGTCAAAGCAGTACGGGAGCAGCATATGACAGCTTTGAAAGCATCCAGAGTTTACAATGTTCCTAGAGCAACTATAATTTCACACGTAAATGGTGTTCGTGGTGTAAAATCGAAATCTCATGGGAGACCAACAGTTTTTTCAGAGGATTTTGAGAAGAAAATGGCTTCAATTGTAATAGTTACTTTTTTTAATTAAATATAATATTTAACTAATAAGTACATATTTACGTTTTATTATGCTTAAACCTTCCCGGGGGAAGTGTAACATACTGTCACATCACTAGTCCTCGAAAAATCTGTCACACTTACCCCTTCTAGAATATAAATCTGTTGCAAGCAAGAATAGACTATCGTGTTATTGAATTAGATTATAAATTAAGTTGACATATTTAATATCTCATTATTTCAGTAAGAGACCAGCAACAATAACCAGAGGAACAAATAAAAATGCTATCTGTTACACTTGCCCCATTCCTGGGGTAAGTGTGTCAATCTCCAACCTTCCTTTCTTTTTGCTTACGTATGTCACACAAAACTTCTAGGAACATTACAAATCATTGTTAAAATATTGAACAAATGAATAATTAATGTATTAAAATTAAAATATCGGCATAGGACTATTACGGTAACGAAATATTAAAAAAAATAATTTGTACCATTTAAATTTATGTCACACTTGCCTCGGCTGACCTTATATTGTGTACTGCATTTATTTTGAATAAAAATGGTAATTTGTGTAACGGTAGTGTAGATAAGAAAAGCAATTAGTTTATGTAGCTAATGTTATATTTTACATATTTGATATTTGATTTCTAAGTAAACCAGTTGAATTGAACCACTATTGTAGTATTTGTTTGCTTTAAAATCACCGGAATATCATGTTATATTATCAAAATTCAATATAATTAACTATTCACGCAGTAGACAAGGACAGATCTATGTAAAATGTATCTTGCATCTCTGTCTCACATTGTAATTGACTTATCTTTTAATAAGATAATATAACATGGTACCCGATTCCTTATAACGTTTTCCTGCATGATATATTATCTTGTAAATAAAATAATCTTTGTGCACTTATATATTATTATTTTTAACTTTAAGTAATTATGTGTATAAATAATTTACAATCAAATTGTGTCTTTTTTACCCATCCTTCTAGGAAGTATCACTTCATTTGCAATGCAAAAATATATACTTACGTTAAGAGCTAGCGCGCACGAGCAACTTTGTCTCCGCAACTATTTTGTCTCTCCCATCAATTGTATGGGGAGTTGCGTCGCTACGTGCGCGCACTTTCATACTAGCCCATGGGTGGAGAGACAAAATAGTTGCGGAGACAAAATAGTTGCGGAGACAAAGTTGCTCGTGCGCGCTCGCTCTAATAGCTCCTAATTTGAAAACAATGTGTATTTTTAATTTTAAAGTTCATTAATACGAATGTTGAGACATCTTATTCATAATAAGAGCATATTTTCGTATAGTGCGTTAACATAATAGGGCATAATATGATGTAATTAATCTAATAAAAATTATAAAATCTGCCTGTTTTATTTATTCTTTCGGAATTTTGTCTCGTCCTAAGAACAATTTTAAATGTCTGAAAAAAAAATTCTCATTTAGTTCTAATCATAAACAAAAAATAGTAATGCCCTTTATAAATGTTTAAATTTGAAATTATTTTCTACTATTCAATAGATATTATTGTCCATATTTACAATATACCTACACAGATTACTAACCCAATAATAGGTAGATATTAGAAAATCTAATGTAAAAATGAAAAATATTCAGTACACCTTTTAAAATCATTAAAATAGACACATATTAGGGTTTATGAATGTAATGTAATATAGAGTTAATACAAAATTATTAAATAAATTAATGTCTAAATATAGCAAATAAAATAGATTTCTATCTATACCTTGATTAGAAAGAGAAGATCGTGGTATCAACCTGTCTCACTTGCGCATACGCAGTTAGCGCAAAGGACTGACTAACGAATCGATGCTCTTTATCTTCGTAGAGAGAGACAGATAGTGTACCGCAATCTCCTCTTTTACTCGTAACTATAATAAGCTTTAATGATTTTGATACAAATAATGATAAATATATGAAGTTTAAGACTACTATTCAGCTATTAAAACTTATACGATACATAGTCTTTAATACAGCATTTATGACAAAATTAATTCAATGTGAAATTTGCCCTCTTAAAAAAATCGTATGATCATAAAATTAATAATAAAGAAATAACAATATGGAAGCTATCTATAAATTTTAATGTATCATGTCGTTTTTAATACGTCTATCATATTATGTATAGTTCAATAACTATAAACATACCGTTTATATTATCTGGCAACTCCAATAATTACCTTTATATTTTTTTAACGACGTAGAGCATAGTGTGTTCACTTTCAAGTTAAATATAACATGTACATGTCAGTCTGTCACTAAATACTTATGAAATAATTAAAATATTTGTCATAAATCTGAAAGAAAAAATTTCCCAGTTCAAAAACTGTCCCTGCCTATTACAATATTTATCAAACTTCCAAAATTATTCGTTTGTACACATTATTTCCTATTAGCTGTACTTTATGTGTCTCTATTTCTTTTGTGTGTGCAATAAATAATTAAATAAATAAAAAATAAATATTATTCGTATACTTATACGCAGTAGTTAATGCTAGAAGCATCTTTCTAACTTAAATATTATCTTAACAAGTATATTATATACAAATTGTATTCTATAGAATATATGATTTATCATTAATGAAAAAAGACTGATTGAATAAATGAAATGAATTGTTTACCCCAAAACAAGAACAAAATACTTATAATAGGATGATATATTTTCTTCTAACAATTTCATCAGCGTTAATCAAATATCGCCAATTGATGTCAATCCGGCTTGAAGGACCAAATAATATACTGCTCCTATTAATAAATTCCTATACTAACTCTTTCTGTGTTTTCAGGCGGTGTACGCAAATGGAGTTCGCCACAGCCGTCAAGACAGTCCAGAATATCTAACGCTCAATAACCAAATCGAAGAAGCCAGGTAATACCAAGATTATTTTTTTTTTTTCCACTTTTTCTATGAATTTTACTATCGCACAATTGAATCATTTTAATATGTACTTTTACTATGAATCATCCGGGTAAAACGATACAATTTTCAAATACTTTTCTACCGTGGCTCAGACGCCCTTTTCTTAGTCTAAGTAGTTTCCATTTTTTTACTCGCCCTCAATACTTTCTTTATCCCTGACCCTTTAAAAGCAGGCAACGAATTTGCAGAGACAAAAAGGGTGGTGATCGCTTACGATTAGGCAAAGTACTAGCTCGGATGTCCGCTTCAAAATAAAATAAAAATATAAAATAGTTATAATGTTTTCATACATAGGTATCGTCCAAATCGTCTGCAATCTTTACGCATTGCTGCTACTGGGTTCTGTGCGTTTATTTTGTTACTGCGATCATCGAGATTTTATCGAACGTTACATAGAAGGCTTCAAACGTAAATAATGTTTCAGTTTTTATTACTAAAGAATATATGGATAGTTTCTAAACACTGAAAATCACAGAACAATAGTAGTAGACCTCATTTCTACTCTTTCGTAGTGTTATATTTCAATTTGTTTAACTAGAACTACCCTTTTATTAACGAAGGTTATATAAATTATGTAAGCAGGAAAAAAGTATTCATTTTCTTCTTCAAATAGCGATAATCCATACTAATAATTATTATAAATGCGAAAGTAACTCTGTCTGTCTGTCTGTTACCCAATCACGCCTAAACTACTGAACCAATTTGCATGAAATTTTGTATGGAGATATTTTGATACCCGAGAAAGGACATAGGCGAAGCCGGGGCGGACCACTAGTTTCTTATATCAAAACAATTGTCACGTAGGTCCAACGGTTCGGATCACGTGGCGTCGCTCCGTGCTGCGGCTGCGGGACTCGCAATGATACTGCGCGCTGCGAACATTTACCGCGTTCTTCGTTCCACACCGCGTGATCAGTCGAGACCTTTCTAGAATGTTCTATGATTCGAAATTTGAAATTGTAACAGCTACATTCCATATTGAAAAGTAAATAAACATTGAAAAGTGATTGTGCGTTGTTATTTGTAGATATTTTTGTTTTTTTTTTCCAGTAGTTACACTTGAATTTTATCCAGTAGCGAAAGGTATTGATGATAGATCAACTTCATTCAACTTTTTCCTTACGAAATAAAAGCCAAAACTCAGTTATCAGCAGTTTGTAAGCACATTCTCTGGCACAAATATAACCGTAACCATGGACGTATAAAAAAAGACGGACGGTATATCGCCTAAACATTGAGTGAAGCCTAGTAATGGCGGCGAAACATCCATGTGTGTGTGCCATGTTGCCATGGCAACAGCTGTGTTGATGACAATGGCGGCTGTATTTTTTTCTATAAATTTTGCCGTAATAATTTTGTCATTAAAACATAAAAGAAATAACTTGCTTCCCTGTGGAATGTAATCCCTTGTGTTTTGTTATTTAAAATTGTACTGTTGCGACACCATTTAACCACGCAAGACGGCATTTTAAATATTTTTTGTGAAACAGTGACGCAGTTAATCAGTCGGTAGTTCACGACGTAATGGCGGCCGACTAGCTTACTATGGTGAGAGTGTGTGCGTGTTTATTGTCTTTACACGATCGCTAGCTTACTATGGTGGCTTCACGTTGTTTGTTCGTAATACGGCGTCCGTCTTTTTTTATACGTCCATGACCGTAACTATCAGTGAATATGAATCTAATATTCAAAAAGTTAAAGATAAAAAAAGCAATATCAAGCATATATGAAAACCTATGAATGTTTTGTCATAGGATAGTGTCTCAAGAACTAGACGCAAAGAGGAATACAATAGCAGAGAAAGTGGCGAGGAAGGAACGGAAAAAGGAGAAGAAACGGAAGAAGCTGCGCGAACAAGGCGGCACTGGGGATGATGCTGATGGTGAGTTATTTAATATATTACTAGCTGCGCTTCGCGGTTTCGCTCGCATGGCTCCGCTCCTGTTAGCCTTCCTCGATAAATGGGCTGTCTAACACCGAAAGAATTTTGCAAATCGGACCAGTAGTTCCTGAGATTAGCGCGTTCAAACAAACAAACTCTTCAGCTTTATAATATTAGTATAGATTTAACTAGCTTTTGCCCGTAGCTTTACACTTATGATAGACGTGCAAAGTTTATTCAATTAAATCAGAAAATAATTCAAAGTTTACTGAATTAATATGCCTGGTGCATATTAATTCAGTGAAAGTGAATAAAAAAGGTAGGTAATAAAACAGTTTGAAAAATGTTTTCTACTTTATCTAATTTTAAAATTTTAATCTATAAGACACCAACTTTCTATGCGTAGGTATCTAATGTTAGCCCTTATATCTTAAACGCCTATATATTAGCTATTATGAAATTATCGATCATTTCCTATCACATGACGTCCTATACTAATCGATCTAATCAATAAACGTGCAAGCGCAAAACGTGATCATAAAACAAAGGTGACGATTGAAATCTTTATAGAACAACGAGCAACGCTAGACAAATGTGATCGACCTCGTCTATTTATTCCCTGACCAGTTGAACGCTCCTCAAATAGGCCGCGAGTCGACACCCTATCGCCTGCTCCAAATACGCATATAATCTTACCATCACTTAAGAATTATAAAAATGCATGCACATCAAAATGTTTTCCAATTTATGAATGTATGGGGTATGCCATGTTTCGTGTTTAGATCGAACGATTATAAAAATAATTGCGATGAGGCATCGTCCGCTGTTTTTTGGCACGTTGCCAAAACGGAGCGAACATGAGGCAGTTTCCTCGCGGCAAGAGACCTGTTACCATCACTTGGTGACTCGTGGCTACTTGAAGGTAGGTCAGGTGGTGAGCAGGTGGATTTGTGGATGGAGTTATTTTTGGCGCAACGTGGGCCGTACACGTGCTCTCTGGAATAGTTCGAAGTCAACACTATTGGGAAACCGTTCCAAACCGGTGCCGTGATCTATTTGAGGTGTCGCTCTCTTCCCTTCTGTCCAGTTGTCGTGTACTTTGTATATAAATTAATTAGTGCAAGTAAGTTGAGAACACGTGGAAAGTAAATCGTTCGTTTTATCTGTTCGTTTGAACTAATGTCGGTACGTTCATATTCCAGTTGTAGTGAATAGAAAGCAACTTTAAATAAAACGCCCGAAATATCTTGGTATAAATGTCTTCGTGAAGATATTTATCAAGCGTACGAAATTGATTGTGTTAGTTAATTCGTGATTTTATTTTGCCGGCAATATATACAAGATCTATTTAATGTAAGCGCGCCAATTTCTGGTGTGTTTAGGAAATGTTATTGAACAATTTAAAAGCGTTAAGATTACTCTGAGATTTATTATAAATGATTTTATAATTACTCATAGTCGATTAGTTTTTTTTATTAGCTGTATGCTTATAAATATTTAATTGACTAGCTCAATTATATGATTTATGATTGAGGCTTTTTCCACCTTTCCCTATCTCGATTCTACATCAAGATTGTATGTTACATTAATTCCCTTACTTTTCAAAGCAACACTTATCCCTTTTAAAAGTATTCAGATATTAACTATGCTATTCATATAGAAATGGCAGAAGCAGTAGAAGCCGTAGAGCCCAGAGAGCCAGTGTCCCTAGCTGGACCTAGCTCTCGGGACCTTGAAGTGGAGGCAGAGGAACGTCGTGCTGAAGAACAGAGGAAAAGGTCCAGAGACCCACCAGTGGTTTACAGGGATATTGATGTAAGTCTGTGATTGAATTGTGATCTTAATCAATTGAAAATAAGAACTATATTTAAAAGTAATTAGATAGGTTGATGGAAATAGGTGTTCATAAATTGTACTACTTTGTTGTACAGGCTAGAATAGCGTTCTCATTGAAAGTGAAAAATAACAACTATTACGCGTGAAAAGAAATCAATCGCAATAAATGGGTGTTGATAATTAAAACAGAAACATTTGTAAAACTTTTAAACTTTGTAATTAATTAAAAGCTCGTCTTAATCTATTATAAAAGTCATTTTTTTTCAAACGAATTCGCATTTCCAGTTTTAAGTATTCAACGTTGTATTATTTTATGTTGCCATGTGAAATCATCGTTTGAAAAGTTTTTACAGACACTTTTACAAAGTATAATTTGGCAGGATATGAATAAAATGTTTTACGACCACTACTTTATAGCTGAGCACATGTTTATGCACTCGTTAATGCATCCGAGTCATTTCGTTATTTTCAATATCAAGTTTAAAGATGGCTCTAATGCGTAAGATATTTCGTACATAGACTTATTCATGTTTATTTATACGGCTGATGTGAGTCTAACGTTAACATGTTTTGGCGACTTTTGGGAGTTTATGACCAATATGGCTTCCATGTGCCAAATTTTCTCCAGAATATTTCCATCGTATGGTTTATGTATATGTAGACTCAAATTAAATAAATATAATCTAGATTCATTAAATTAGAACATTCTCTTTTAGATTCTTTTATAAAAAGATCTGTTTGTTTTTTGTTTACTTTTTGAATAATCAAAACTTTATTCATCAATTCTTGGATTTGGATTTTTAAGCTATTGCATAGCTTCTATCGCGAGCTTTGAGCGCGGGGACCGAATCCAGAAATTCCGTAACGAAAAAACCTCACGCTCCCCACTCCGACGGACACGGAGGTGTGGCTTGAAGGCATGCTATGCAATAGCTTTACCGCGGCAGTTCCCGAGTGCCACACGTCTTTTTTTATAAATGTTTCTATGAATCATTTAATGTTAATTTAATAGGCTAATGCTCTGATTTACAGGGCGCACAAGAATTTGAAGCGTTCGCGAAAAATCTAGAAGGTGTCGAACTTTCGCCTGAAGAAAAGCAAAGTCTTGATGAATTACAGCAATACCTCGTTCAGGGTGAAGGTAGCTGGGTGCTTGGGGATGACTTTTTAAGTTTTATTGGTAAGTATACTGCAACGTGACATCAAAATATTTATCCAGTATAAATGTTTTGTATCACATTTTAGACATTTAATTTAACATGATATTATTCGTTACGTATTTGTTTAATATTTTTGATAGAATATATTTACGAAGTTATTGTTCACATATAATAACTATTTATTATTGAGTAGGCATTATAATGACTCTTTGTGATGAAATCTACATCCAACTAAATGTTTTCATAAAAATTATCCGACCTGCTCAAGCAGGTGCCCAAAAATTAAAAAAAAAATGGAAAACATAGAATTATGAATGTTATATTTTGTATACCAAGTGCAGCATACTATGTTACGTGTAAAACGTGTTTTGCTTTGTTTGTCTAAAAAAAATTAAAGTCATACAAAATGTTTTAGGTAAGCGCAACGCGAATTCAATCCTAATGGTCAAACTTACACCGTATGACGTATATATACATAAATTTCAAATACATTCCCATTTTTGACTGGCCGGTTGGCGTGGTTGGTAGTGATCCTGCCTTCCAAGCCACAGGTCGTGGGTTTGATTCCCGCCCGGGAAATATTTGTGATATTATATGATAGATGTTTGCTCTGTGTCTGGGTTTTAATTATCTATATAAGTATTTATTTAAAATTATATATATGTATGTTTATCAGCCATCTGGTTTCCATAACACAAGCGAAAGCTTAGTATGGGATCAGATCGTGCCGTGTGTGAAAATTGTCCAGAAATATTTATTTATTTATTGAAGTGAAACTTCTTTATCGGGGTTGGACAAAAATTTAGTGTAACATTTTTGCGTTACGCCGTACGCGTGACATTTTTGCGTTACGCCATACTCGTGACATTTTTAAGGTCATAAAGAAGTTTCACTTCTTACGTGTGTACTCTAGTACACGCATACATTTTTTTATTTATTATTTCCCCCATCAGGTCGCATCCTCTCCGACCCGAGCATCTCAAGCTCAGCTCGTATAAGCGTGCTGCGTTGTTTGGCCGCAAGTGCTCTGCGAGATGATGTGTCTCTAGTGCTGCATCAGGACAGACGCCAACACGCTCTCCTGGGCTATGCACATGGGATTGATGCACTGCCTCTGGAGGAGCAACATGCTTTGGCTCTGTTTGTAAGTATTTTAGTTAAAATGATCAAGTGGAACGTTTTAAAATAGTCTCGTTTTAGCAATTAAAGAGACAAATAATAATCAGTCGATATTCTTATAAATGGCTATGAAAAGTGAGATCATAAAGTGTGATTTTAAGTAAGCCTTTGATTCCGTCCATTTTAGGTAATATTTAATTGTAATTCATATAAATATTACAATAATCTTATTACTATAAGTTTAAGAACAATATCAACTAAACCGTGTAGTATGTATGTGTATCTCTCTGTATCCCTATGCCATTTGATTATATCACAAGGTGTTCCACCAGGATCTTTTCTACATATTTGTCCACAGATGTGCAATCTGTTCGAAAACACGTCGTCATCAGAATGGCTGCTGTACATCAGTGAATGGGAACATCGTGGACACGCGCTGTCGAATATCAGAGTTACTACTAAAGTAAGTAAACATCATAAATAAAAACTTATTTTATGAAAGATAACAAAATTTAATGAATGTAAGATTTTTTTTCGAGAATACAAGAGAAATAATAATTTAAAATAAATCTTTGCAACTTCAAACCTTTCCAATCTATATAAAAGAGAATTAAAAAAGAAATGCGAAGATTTTAATAGGTAAATCGTTGGTATACTTAATAATTTAAAAATTTTAATTTTATAGGTTAGAATTGTCATAAATTGAACAAAAAAATGTAATAGCGATATAAGTAACGTGTTAATGTATAAGGAACAAATTTCATTTAAACCTTATAAAGTAGTTTATTTCATTCATTTCATACAACTTTTCTGTTAAGGTATGCGTCCAATGCATGCTAAGCGAACAAACAGAGCTGCGTGAGTGTGGAACAGCGCTGCTATATAACATCGCCAGCAAGGAGGTAAAGACCGTGGTCTGTATCCTGATGTATTATTATAGCTTAGCTTTATGTGTGTCACTTACTTAAGATTTAAAATTATTGAATTGTAGTGATTTCTGGCTATCGTTGAATTATTTACGGGCAAAGAAAAACCATAAAGGCTTTGTCAGACAGGACGCGTACTTAGCGCGCGTCAGAGCGTTAAGTTGACGCCGCGATATGACGCTAAGATGTGTTCTACTACCATCGTAGAATACCGTCAAACAGAGCGCCGGCGCTAGCAGTACGCAACGCTCTGTCGCGGCGTTAGGACGCTTTAACGTCGGGTGTTGTATTTTTTTACAAATTTTATTTTAGCGTCGGCGTTAATAGGCGTAAAATAATAATAAAATACTGCATAATGACCGAAAATTTGATAGAATTGGTTAGAAAATATCCATGCTTATATAATACGAAGGATAGTTCATATAAACTATAAAGATATATCAATGAAGGCAAAATTGTGGGCACAAATCGGAGAAGAAATTAATGAAACTGGTAAGTAAAAAATTCTTCCGACTCCGGAGTTAATATCGCTGTACCTTTTTTTGTTCGTAAGTAATAATTATGTAAACAACATGCAGCTTTAATAATATCAATTACTGTGTCCTAACGCGCGCTAAAGCGTTCTGTTTGACGATGCCTCGCGCGACGTTAAAACAGGACGCTGCAGCGCTACTACGCAGCGCTAAAATACGCGTCCTATCTGACAAAGCCTTAAAATGTAAGATATGGAAATTTTAAATGTCAAATGTCATGTCAAATTTTAAATCTATAGGTCTTTCTTCTCAACGACTTTAAAGTTTAATTTTTAATTAAGAAATAACATTTGCTTTAATGATTAAGAAACAGGAACATAAATTTCTCATTGGCCAGTAAAATATTTGCCACATATCTTATTACTTTGACAAAAATAAGAACGCTAATAATATGCTTATTAAAAACATTATTAAATAAAATACCATGTAAATTATTGGTATTCCGTTAAAAAAAATAAAAAAAAATGGCGCGGTAAATTTATACTATATGGAAAAATTTTACTGTTAGATATGTTTATGTGTGCGTCCACACTGAATGCGCGGTGGCGGCGGCCTAGGCGGGCGCGACGAGCGGGCGCTCGCGGTGGCCACACCGACGCGCGAGCTCAAGTAGCGGTTCAACGTTTTTCGGGTGTTGCAAACTTTGGATGATTTGCTATTTTTACTGGACAGTCCGATTTTGATATGAGATCATTATAGAAGTTGTACACGAAATAAATAAAACAGAGGAATAACGAGTGAATCTTATACGAAGAATTGAGATTATACCCTACAAAATTACTGTGGTGTATATAAGTGTTTTAGATTGAATCGCACTCATAAATAAAGAAGTTTCACTTCAACAATTAAGTATTTACCGCTATTTTACGAAAAACAATAAAGGATATAATATATGAAGTCGAGCGACAAGACCGAACTGGTTTGATACCCCCGCCGTCCGCGCATTGGGTCGCTTGATGACTAGGCCCGTAGTGTGGCCAGAACGCGCGGATAGGAGAGTTTGAAAACTACGCGCGCTGGCTCGCTCATTACCGTCGCACTAGGCTTCCGCCATAGTCATTTCAATGTGGACGCAAAGGCGCGTTTCATACGTTTGATATTTCGCGCCCGCCGTCGCAACCGCGCTAGGCTCGCAGTGTGGACGTGCACTATATCTAACAGTAAAATTTTTCCATAAAATTTAAAAAAAAATGCCGCAATGAATATATCAACTGAATCAACCTTTACTATTTATAAAATCATCACTACAGATACAACATAATAAATATTAACACTACAGTTTTCATTGATACTAATTGAACAGGCGTTATCTCATATTTTTTAATTAAATAACATCATATCAATTTCCATGACATACAAAATCCTATGTCTAGATAACGTGAAATTTCCTTTGGCGCAGCGAACTGATGGGAATCCAAATATTTTACGTTTGTTTGTAAAAATGCGTGTTTTATGAAATTTAAGTACATATTATATAGGTATCTGCATTCTGCGCAATTATTATATAATTAAAGATTAGATAAATTATAATTTACGCATATAATACAGCCTCGTGTATGCAGTTTATCGGTTGAATTTTATGGGGACGTGCATTTTCTTCGACATAATACATAGATCCTAGTTGTTTCAAAATCACACTGATACAAACCTAACTTGCTTTAACGTGATAAAATTATGTTTTTCATTGGTCTATCGCATCTTATAACAGTCCTTTTAGGTATTTTAATGCCTGAAAAACCATTTAGGCCTTCCTTTGACTTCTCATAACCCCTTTGTTCTCAATGGTATCGCTGAGACAATCTACCTCTTACGTGCTTTTGTCTTTTAATGTTATTTTTTTATCTTTTAATGTCTGAAATAACATTGATTCCTCCTTTGGCGTCTCATCATTGTCTTGATCCAAAATCGTAACACCGCATTGCTTCAATGTGCCTTAACGGTCGTGATTCAACGTGTTATTTTAAAAATCTTACTGTTCAACGTGTTATTTTAAAAATCTTACTGATTTGTTTTAATGTCTGTGAAAACAATTAATCTTCCTGTGGTTTTTTTAATTTGCTTAGTTCCTTATGTTATTCGTTATCGCTAAAGAACTATGTCCTTTGCGTGTAAGAATGTCCTTTAAAAACCTAATAACTATGCGATTCTAGTAAAGTAAATTTACACATTCATGCCGATTAGTTAACATAATTTTTTATGTGACAATATTTACTCTTCCTCTGGCTTTTCGAAATTTGCTTGGTTCGATGGTATCGCTGCAGAGCTGTATATCTTTCAGCGGCTGGGGTTAGGCGGGAGCATTCGTAAGCAGCTGCCCGCTCAAGCCAAGTTTAAGGTAAAACGTTAGGAAACATTATATGTATGTATGTTTGTTGTTTTTCAATGTCTGTTCGGTTTGGTTTCGTATTATGAGGGATGTAAATAATACGTTTGCGTTATTTTCCCTTTTGATTCGAATATTCTGTCAATTATCCTTAAATATTGAATTAAAACAAAATTTGCGATAATGCGACGAACTAAAATCAAAATTAGATTATCTGTTTCTGATTGCATAACCATGTCAAGTACTATCATAGATTTGAATAACCCCTGTTGAGCATGACTGTTATGTGTATTTCTAATATTTATATTAACGGATTATACATATATACACTTATTTATTAGCCTTCTTTGTATAAAAATTATATTCTAATATTTAATCATCTCATGCTTTTAACTAAAAGACAGTCTATGGGCGCTTGTGCACTACAAGGAATTTTACTGTCTGGCATTCCGATTTTTTACGGTCCGGTGTGGCATGAAAAAACCGATGAATTGGCTTGTGCACCTGTCCGTCTTTTCTCGGATCAGTCATCAGTGCGGTACAGTTCAAGGAAGTTTGGCGGTTTAATGCTATCATAAATGATTGTTTTTGCATTTAACAAGAAACGAGTAAAAAATATTATAGAATACTAGATTTCCGCCCGCGGCTTCGCCCGCGTTTGCAAAGGAAAACCCGCATAGTTCCCGTTCCCGTGGGATTTCCGGGATAAAAACTATCTTATGTGTTAATCCAAGTTACCCTCTATATGTGTGCTAAATTTCATTGTAATCGGTTCAGTAGTTTTTACGTGAAAGACTAACAAACATCCATACATCCATACATCCATACAAACTTTCGCCTTTATAATATATATTAGATGAAATATTATATTACTTCGTTATAGCTTATAATAAAAAGTTAAGTTCTGTAAGAGATTTAAAATGCGTGTTTCACTTATTTATTTTAATCGGTGACGAGGAGCTAAAGCTATTCCCACTTGAACTTTAACTTACTAACACTTACATAATAATTATAGGTCAATGTATATAAAAATAACAATCTCGACTTTTCAAATCACATTGCCAGCTAAACGAAAGTAAAACTAGAGCTTGCTTTCAATTGGCATATGCAAAAAGTAAAATACAAGCAAGTGGCCATTCGAAAACAATTATACCTACAGCGACTCGTAGACACAAAAAACCATCCGGAAAAGGGAAAAGTGAAATGTCGGACGGTAAAATTACGTATAGTCCACAAGCTAGTATTAGGATTAATGGCGTGCCATACCGGACCGTAAAAAAATCGGAATGCCGGACAGTAAAATTCCTTGTAGTGCACAAGCGCCCTATTTATAATTTTCCGATCCTTTTCTGAAATCGTTACTCTGTGAAATACATTTCTTTCGGTCTTACTGTAATGCACTTTATCAGTGTTAAATTTCGGCATTGGTTACTGCGTTTTATTCGAATAAAAATATTTCTCTCATGTATTATGTATTTACGCATTACAATAATTAAGACTTGTAACAAATTTAAGAAGGAAGTAAAATAACATAATAGAGTACTTAATAGTACAAATATTAGACAATGTAATTTTAACAAACAAGTTCTAAGAAACGTTCATATAAGCGATATCTATTTGTTTGCCTGCCAATCTGTGTTAGATACACAGACACTGGGAAGTGTCCTGTTTGGTGATGTGATTAATGTCGTACAAATAAATAGTTATTTCGACAGAAACGTTTTGGGCCAGCTTCTTTGTTTAATTAAGTATTTTGTAGATGACTGACATAGATGACTTTGACATGATAGGTTGAAGAACTAGACAAAGAGTAATGGGTAGATCTAATGCGTTAGTTAGGAATTGTATCTAAGATCATGCAGACAGTTATAGCAGTTCTCTAATAGCCATTGAAAATATGGTTACTTCTATTAACGTAGAAGACCGTTTCATTGTGTCCAAGTCTTTAAAATGTTTCATTTTTGTCTATATCTTTACTCGATCTTTCTCTCTTCTAATAGTAATCTTTTATCGATTCTTCTGAAGTTTTTCTTTCATCAAAATCTCATTTGCATATAGGGATATTACAGTACATACACTAAAAGTTAACAATATTTGAATAATACTTGTTTAAACGCAAATTGTTTTGTCGTAACATTACATATATTGTTATGCAGTTGTATTGAGACGTAATATAAAGTGACGAGCATATTTTGGAAAACACGCGAGAAGGAATCCCATGGCCGTGAAATGAACAAGTACAAAACGTTATCAAGTAAACAATTTAATTGCGTTATAAATTATGTTTGTTTTTGTTTAATGTACTTTATGGCTTAAAGGCGTTGTTTCATATTAATAGCTCATGAACACGGGCTGAAATAGCGTATCTATATAATGATTGAATAGATGTACTGCGATTGGTCTTGAACTTGGTTTATAGCCTTGCTGAAACTGTTATCTTAACAACTAACATCCTTAGGCAATCGGATTTCTTCATATTTACCTATACAACAACTAAAAAAATAATATACACTACAAACATATGCCATATTGCAATTAAAATAATTAAGTTGTTATAATGTGTTGTGGCTGTGCATAGGTCCAGGCTCAACAAATGCCAAATTTTTTCTGCCAGAAACAAAATTGTGACAAAAGCAAGGGCAAAAGAAGACAAACAGTAATACTAAACATAAAACACCAACAAATAATCAACTAAACGTTGATTACTTAACATTTTTGTCATATAGAGTATGTCGCGTAGTGATAATTGCATTAAGGTAAAAATAGAAACAAAATAAAGAACAACGGAAAGTTTATACTTTGAGGAGTCTTACGAAAATATTTACAAGAATTAACATCTGCAATTAAGTAAATTCATATAATCCTGCTATTGAAGGAGTTTTGTGCATTATTTGACTAGCTCCATTTCTCTATACCTATAGGAATAGAGAAATGGAGATCCTTATTAAGATATACCCTGTAATAGATGTTCATTATAAATCATTTATTTGTGGCAATATTTGCCTCGGAACAAGTTATAAAATTTTATCATTTTCGACAACAACAGGGCGACAGAGGATTACCTTTGTTGGTACGTCAATTAAGAAACTTTACGACGTGCGTCTTTTATTTACATTTCATAAAAATATAACCGCTTTTAATGAAAGAGTTCAATGTTAGTTTACTGTCGAGCTAATCAGATATGTTCAAATGTCATTCATGAATTTTATGTTCTTGTTTATTTGGTTTAAAGTAATTTGCTTCTTTTTGGCAAATATGAAGTATTTAGTGGTGAATGTTTCGTTTGCTATTTCGTCATTACCTCCCGCAACCAAATCAGTATAATAATTTTGGAGTTTCAAACATATTGAACTTTTATTTATCAAAAAGAAAACGAAATACCTTTATGCATATATGTCAGAAGTGAAACTTCTTTGGCAGGACTCAAAGATACCAGAATCGTCACCTTACTCCATTACGTGACGGTATTGTCATGATGTGGCGGTATTGCCATGACCTTGAAATTTAACTCTCAACTTGCCTAAAGAAGTTTCACTTCAAAAACTCGATCCCACCCAGTATTGCCAAAAGATATCTCTGCGAATGTCCCCTCCGCAGGTGTTCGACGAGGTATGCGTAGAGCTGGCAATGGCTGCTCTACAACTAACCCAATGGGCACCGGCTGAAGAACATCTCTGGCGCACTATGACTGCTCTGGCCAGACTCGCGCAGCACTCTGCTGAAGTGCCACAGTTGATAGCAATAGTTGGCCCAGACCCCAGTGCTTACAGGTATGAAAAAATACGTTTTTTAAAGGCACATGTGTTCGAGTATGCGTTGAACTAGTGCTATGGTAGTTCTACAGCTGACCCAATGGGAACAAGCTGAAGAACATCTCTAGCGCACTATGACTGCTCTGGCCAGACTCGCGCAGCATTCGGCTGAAGTGCCGCAGTTGATATAGGTCGCGTCATGTAAAAAGAACGCTGACGGTTAAGCTGCGCATTGGCGATTTATTGGTCTATTTGGTGTTATGAGGTGGTATAAGAATAACAAATATGTAGTTGCGAAGCCACGACTCGAGAGTCTACTTCAAAAATAAAATAAGCAGCAAAAAACTTTCGTGCTAAACTCGATACATGCCAAAACACACCCCATCACTTTCATCCAGCGTTCTTTTTACATGATTCGCGTTATAGCAATAGTAGGACCCGACCCGAGCGCTTACAGGTATGGGATACGTTTTTATTAACTCAAACATTTATTTATTTAATTAGACTTCTTCTAGAAGCACTTTTGAATCGTCATTACATATTTTTTTACAATTACCACTGATTCGGAAAGCAGTATCTATAAAGAAGAACCGGCAAGAAACTATAGTTGCTTTTTAGGGTTCCGTAGCCAAAATGGCAAAAACGGAACCCTTATAGTTTCGTCATGTCCGTCTGTCCGTCTGTCCGTCTGTCCGTCTGTCACAGCCGATTTACTCGGAAACTATAAGTACTACAGTGATGAAATTTGATGGGAATATGTGTTGTATGAACCGCTACAAAAATATGACACTAAATAGTAAAAAAAAGAATTGGGGGTGGGGCCCCCCATACATGTAACTGAGGGATGAAATTTTTTTTTTCGATGTACATACCCGTGTGGGGTATCAATGGAAAGGTCTTTTAAAATGATATAAAGTTTTCTAAAAAACATTTTTCTTAAAGTGAACGGTTTTTGAGATATCAGCTCTCAAAGTCGTAAAAAGTATGTCCCCCCCCCTCTATTTTTATAACTACGGGGTATAAAATTCTAAAAAAAATAGAGGTGATGCATGCTAATTAACTCTTTCAACGATTTTTGGTTTGATCAAAGTATCTCTTATAGTTTTTGAGATAGGTTGATTTAACTGTAATTTATTATATTTGCTGCTACGGAACCCTTTGTGCGCGAGCCCGACTCGCACTTGGCCGGTTTTTTTAAAATCATGTCGATATACAATTTAGTTTTTAATAATATGTATAGGAGAAATATTATTTACTTTGCAATTTTAACCTTACTTTCTAGTGAAATACCTATCTAGTATAAAGCTATAAATTGATATTATAATTACAATTAATTTATGATTTGTACAGTTCATGGTTTATCTTCGAAATAGTTCTCTCTTTTGCTAATGTTTAAGAAGATGGTATGGTTTTTATGTTATTCATGCTGCGTTTTGAACTTTTGAATTCAATAAAAAATAAAAACAGTTATTCGTAAGTAAGTCTTTTGAATTAAAAAAAGAAGAAATTCGAATATCTCGTTTTGGCGGCAATAAACTCTCAGAGGTCACTAAACCAATTGAAAAGTGACGTAGATCGTACGAAATTATTAACTTGCATTGAAATTAAAACACAAAATACAATGTTGAGTGAAATAATTGCATATTGAGTGAAAATCAAACGAGATTTAGTAATGGTACAAAAATAAAATTGTTATTATTTTTATTTTCGAAAAAAAATATTTTTTTAAAATTAATGCCTACTGCAATAATAATAATGATTACATCTCAAGATACTTTTAGATTTTTATTCGTTTGTTGCAGAGGTACGAGCGCTCGTGTAGACGAACAGATAGATTTAATCATGAAGAAAGTCAAGTAATGGGATCTTTTGGTATTTAACTTTTTATTGTTAACATCGTTTTAATTTATTATAATGTAATTTGTTGTAATTTATTTCATAGCTTTTAATTAATGTCCCTCAAGCTCATAATATTCGTCTATCAAATATTTAAATTAAAATTTATTTATATAATGTACTGAAAGTTAATATGTACTCTAGTGTAAGTACCTGAGGAATTGTTTAGTATAAATATAATAATTGTTTATGTGCATTTACTGTATGTGTATACAATAAACATCGGTTGTATAGAATAAATATATTGGTATTAATATATTGTTGTTTTATTAAAGCCGAAAATAGTAGAAATAAATTATAACTTCCACTTTATAGATGTCCCTAAATATGTACTTGTGAAAAAATAGGATGTTTTATATTAAAATATATACATAGATAATAATATGATATGAAATAAGCGTGTACCTATTTAGTTATTTACGATGAAATAAAAAAAATCTATAGATGTTAATAATTAATTATAATATCTTCTATTTCATGAATAGGTTATATTGAACTTCCCATGTAATTATCATTCAGATTTAATACCGAAGGGCGTAAAAGCTTCTCTTCATAAATACTATTTGTTACTAGGGAAAGTAAGATAAGAGTGCTAGTTTTGTATTGTCATGAACTAATAATAATTGTTACAAAAATAACATCGTTATGCATTTTATCTTAATCTTCAGTTGCAGCTCTAGGTCAAAATCCAGTCATTTATTATAAGTATAGTTCCTACTCATAGAAATGTATATCCTTCTGATGTTCGTTTTGTACAAATGATAAAAATTAATGAAAAATGTACAGAAATTTGTTATGCTATAGTAGTGAAGAACCAGCTAATAGTGTAATATTGTTAGATTGCGTATTTGTAATTAACGAGTGAATATTTGCTTTACATATATTATTGTTATAAAAGATAAGGGAAAACCGACATTGACATTAAGCGACTTTGAATTGTTTTTGTCATTAAATGCCGGTGAAATACCTGTGAAATACTTCGATGATTTGTACATGATGTAGCCTCAGAACTCAATTAATTCCTAATAATCGATCGTCTTTCGTTCACTAATTTTAAAATGAGTAATATTATGAATAATAAAAACAAACCACGCGTTCCCGGTTTATCGTTCCCGCTAATTATGTCACACGAAAAAGCAAACAGACTTATCGAACTAATAGCGTGTGTATAATGGATTAAAGGTCGCAATGTGTTAGAACAAGAAGCCATTATCAGGATAGTTGTACTGTTTGTCGCAGCCTCGGACAGGTTCTGTCTTAAAGATAATGCGGAGGCATCACCACGCCAGTACTCCTGATAATAGCAAGGTGTACGAACGGGTGCTAAATATTTGTATGGTTTAGAAGTGTTGTGATATGGAGGCGCAAGAAATTACCTTGACGAAAAAGAAGTCGGGGGGAGGATGGTTGGCGCAATGTAAGAGAAGATTGCCCATACTAGAGTGGGCTCCGAAATATGATAGAACTAATGCTATAGCGGATTTGATAGCTGGGATAACGCTCGGATTGACGCTCGTGCCGCAAAGTATAGCGTACGCTTCGCTCGCTAATCTCCCGGTGCAGTATGGACTGTATTCCGCGTTTATGGGTTTGTATTCCAATTATTTATGTTAATATTACATACTGTAGGATCTATTAATTATTTTATTCGTAGTTTAGACGTGAATAGTATTGTACAATTTTTTTTTTAGAGGAGATTACAAATTTTTGACAAATAACAATGGGTATGGAGAATGAATGAAACGTATTAAAATATATAGTAAATATTATAAAACATTGCATTACGAGGAAATATTTAACCAAAAATTATGTAGGTCGTAGTCGTAGTTCAGATTTTTATATCAAATTTATTTGTATAACTTACCTATTGTGTAAACAGGCTTTAAAAAGAACTCTACATAATATATGATAAACAAACAATTACAAGGGGAAATTAATAGCTGCCTATTAAAATAAATCCTACTACTTTATTAAAATCAGTAACAATCACAGGCGGGTGTAGTTTATTTTACTACTAGGTACTTTTCTAATCAAACAAATGTGTTTTATATTATTCAACTTGATCTCAGTATTTATTCGAATTTTTTAAGTGCCAAGAGAAAGGATAGATAGAAACATACCTGCATTTAACATTTACATAACTATTTGCTTAATAATTATTATTTTATATCAGTAGGTAATATTGAAAAATAAAAGTAAATAACTTTTACTTTCATTAGCTATACTGCGATCTTTTTTATACTGCAGAAAACTTCATTTTCAATCGATATTGAATGAACATGTTAAAAATTTAGTAGTTAATTTTATGTAGAGTCAGTTAGAGTTTCAAATTCATTGCTATAGGTAGGTACTTTTGCAAATTTTCTTTTTGTGAAGGTACCTAGTAGGTAGTAATGTTGGTAAATTATTATCTATTAAAGAATAGAAAAAATTCGAACACGAGGCGGGAACTTGCCTCATGTTCATTTTTTTTCGATGAATGAATTTGAATGAATTTGTTTTTTTTTTATTAATTCGATTTTTTCTATTATTGTTGTCATTTGCATTTTGCGTTGTAATAACGATTATAAATTTTTTCATTTATAAAGCATTTGATTGCTATGAAAACTAAAAGAAGTAAGCATCATAATTTTTACATTGTTTCAAAGACTTTCCAATGGTCTATGTTCATTACCATTGTATTCTGAGATAGTTCACTTCACAATATTCTCTAATTTCAGAGTAATACATGCCATTTAAATGCTACAAATCATGATACATATTAGTCAATGTCCCAGCAAGACAGATATTGCTACTCAGAAAAAATTGCAATTAATCTACTATAGATGAAAATTACATTAAAATAAACAAATTAAAACACATTTTTTCCAATAGGTACAATGCTATACATGTTCCTGGGTACCGTGAAGGAGGTATCCATAGGGCCAACGAGTTTGATGGCCCTCCTCACTTTGCAAATATGCCGTGGCTTGCCGATCGAATTTGTGGTGCTTTTGACCTTCTTGTCCGGTTGCGTAGTCTTCATCATGGGATTGTTAAAACTTGGTAAATATATTTTGATGATATCTCTAAAAGATTAATACTTAATGTGTTACTAGCAGATAGAGCTTTAATTATTACTTAGTACCTAAGTAGGTACCTACTTCTAACTGGTAACATGCGTGTTGATATTGGAACTTAAGAACTTAGTATAGAAGTAACTTTTAGATTTCATATTGTGAATAGTCAAGGCAAATGCAAATATAGTCTAAAAAATTGAAATGAGTCATTTCTGTGACGATTTTGTACCATGCAAAAAGTAATTCATAACTCGCTTATCAAATTACACGCAGTAGGTAAAACAGTAAAATTTAATCGTTTTTTCAACAAAAATAATTACCAGTAGATTAATTAAATTCCTAGATAGCTTAACCGGTAATAAATTTAGATCTCTTTAGAGCTGTGACGTAGGTACATGCAATCTGACATTACATTATAAATAAAAATAATAAAAAGTTCATTTATTTGCCTTCACAACTTAAAACTATTACAGACGAACTAAATATGTAAGTATGTAGCATTTTCGTTGTGAAGGACTAGTGTCTGAAATAGGTCTGTGAAAGACCTGTAGTACAGATCACTAGCCCCCCTCGCGGATAGCACTACTAAATACACTCATAGTTTCAAGAACTTAATAATAACTTTAATGGGAAGAGAAAAACAAAAAAGAACAGAACTTAATACTAATACTAATACTTAAAAGGTATCTTAAAATATAGACCTATGCGTGACCAATGTATTTAGTGAATGTTTTGTCTGCGTGTCTGTGTTTGTATGTATTTGTGCGCGTGTATATGTAAGTTTGTATGTGTTTGTGCCAGTGTGTGTCAGCGTGTGTGTTTAAGTGTCCGTAGGTGTGAGTGTGTGTGTGTGTGTGTGCGCGCGTCTGAGCGTGGATATTTGCGTATGTGTGTAAGTGTGTGGGTCAGAACCAGAAGGATACAGTGTGGAAGAGAAAATTAGGTTTTGGTAATTAAAAGATCTTCAGTTTGTTGGTAGTCTAGGGATTTTAAATAATTAGTTATAGTTGATTTACATTTATATTTATTTTGGGGATATATGTTTAACGTTTTATTTAATTGGTTATAAAGAAAAGGTCCCATGAAGCAGAAAAATTTGTGCGAATGAAAACTTTTGAATAGTGAGGTTGGGCATATTTTGTCTTTACGGCGTTGGCTAAATTGTAAGTTTTCGTCAAAATCTAGTTTAGTATGCTGTTTTATTATAGTTTGAAGTATAAACGATTGCCTAACAGTCAATACGTCCCACGTTTTGTACAGTTCGGTAGTAGGGAAACGGTATGGAAGACCAGCCCCAACTTTGAGAATTGAGCGTTGAGCTCGCTCAATTTCTAACAGGTAAGTTTTGGCACTACCGCCCCAAGATGTGATGCAATAATTTATTATAGAGCTACCTAAAGCGAAGTATACCATTTTGATCACTTGTTGATCACCAATGTGCCTTATACCCTTAAAAATGAAAATTAACTTACGCAATCGTCTCACTAGTATGTTTATATGTGGTTTGAATGATAGTACCTGATCAATGGTTATGCCAAGATACTTTATTGTTTCAGCCCTCTCGAGTGATGGACATTGACAATTTGTGATAGTTGAAGAACATGAGTGGGCTGTAATAGTAAAAGATGTCGATGGAAGTAGTTTGGATCTATGAGCAAAGGCCATATATTTGGTTTTTGTGACGTTTAACGTAAGGATATTGTATTGAAGCCATTTACAGACACTGTTAAATCCTTGTTGAGCATATTCGAATACCTCCTCCCAAGAATTACCAAAAAAGAAAAGGGCAGTGTCATCGGCAAAGGTAATGACTTTGCCCTTGGATAGATTGAGGTTGCACAGCCCATTGATGTAAGTCAAGAAAAGCGTTGGTCCGAGGATACTTCCTTGAGGAATGCCATATTTTACTGATAGTTCGCCACTGATTACATCATTATTAAGCCTGACTCGTTGCCTCCTATCAGCCAAATAGTCACTCATTAGTTTTAGTGGGATACCACGCACACCACTACGCTCCAGTTTATATAGTAAGTGAGGGATAGAGACTGTGTCAAATGCTTTGGCTAAATCGAGAAAGATTGTTAAGCATTTTTTATGAGTATCCAAATTTGTGATGATTGAGTTGATAAGTTCATGGACAGCATCACTTGTAGATTTACCACGTCTAAACCCATATTGATTGACAGAAAGTTGATTGTTGGTCTCCAGAAAACTGATTAATCTTTTGTTAACTATCCGTTCTAAGATTTTGGATAACGTTGGCAATATAGATATGGGCCGATAATTATTCACACAGTCTCTATCACCTCCCTTATGTACTGGAGTTATCAGAGCTATTTTAAAAGCTTTCGGAAATATACCGGTTTCCATACTCAAATTGCAGATATGTAATATTGGTGGAATTAACAAGTTACTATATTTCTTTATAATTTTACCCGAAATTAAGTCTTCGCCGGATAATGAATCATTGTTCAAACTATTAATAAGAGCTTTGATTTCGTCTTTATCAGTAGGAATCAGTACGAAAGAGTCAAGAGAGGATGGACTGAACTGGAAAAATGAGTCAACTTCTAGCTGTGAATTTTGATTCGATCTGATAATCTCCTCAGCTAATTTTGTACCAACGTCAGTGAAGAAACTATTAAAATCATTGGCATTTTGGATTGTGTGATTGGTGGACGCTAAATTTAAGTTATTTTCAGAACTTTTTTTACAATTACTAATTTGTTTAATTGAATCCCATATTTTTTTATTATTACCTTTATATCTCTGCACCTCTTGCCTTTCAAAATTACGCTTTGCTTTCTTTAGTTGAGAATTACAGAAGTTTCTGTAGCGATTATAAGTTATTTTTAGAATTTCGTTGGTTGGGTTTCGCTTTAGTTTTTTATATAAATTGTCACGATTTCGCATAATGCGCAAAAGTGTCTTAGTGATCCACGGTTTACGTACTCTTTGCCTTAATGGAGTTTTAATTGAGCGAGTATTATTGATGATAATATTGGTGAGATGACTTACAAATTTATCAGTCGCTATGTTAGCGTCATTATATTCAGAGATATAATGGAAATTGGTGTTCGATAATTCTGAGTCGAGACCAGAAAAATCAACGCGATACGATATATTAGGTTTTTTGAAGGATGATTTATTTTGCATAAGGTTTACTGCAACACACTCATGGTCCGTGATAGACGATTCGATAATAAAGCAAGTAGCGTTTAGGTTAGTTCTGATCATAGCATGATCAAGGCAAGTTCTTCCGTGAGTAGGCTCAGTGTGAGCGGGTAGAATGCGATGGCTTGCTAGCAAATTAAGATAGTCATAAGCCCGTTTATCTGATGTGTTTGTTGAAATATCAATATTAATATCACCGCATAATATAATAGTTTTATACGAATTTAGTTTTGAGAGAAGTTTATCTAAAGAGTTTATGAAATTTGTTGTGTTCGTTTGACTTGGCGGGCGATATATAGCTATAATACATGTTTCTAAGTTGACGGATATTAATAAACAGTTAGCATCACTAATACAAGGTTCCTCATGCGTTAGTATAAGATTTTGGTTGTAGTAGATAACTACTCCTTCGTTTTGTGTGTTATGCGAAGATGTTGATATACATTGATAAGTGTCGAGATTAGGGATGTTTCTATTTGCAGAAAGCCAACATTCTGACAGCACTAAGATGTCCCATGAAACTTTAGATCTATGGAGAAAAGTATTAAGATTCGGCATGTTACAATTTATGCTGCGAATGTTTTGTGACAAGAGATTTAAGTTATATTTACTATTGGAGTTTATGATATGTTTATCTATATTTTCTATGTCGCATATTATAGAATTAGCCACCTGAATGTTATCTAGATCAGAGTTCAATGTTTCAACTATGGGCATTATTTTATGTACACATGTAATAAAATTAGGTGTCGACGGCAACACCGTGACACGCAAAGTATAGGAACATAATTAAAATAATGATTTAGACTCTGATCAGAAACACAAGTGGCAACTCCATGTTTTTTGGATAATAAGCGAAACAGAAAAATAAGATTGGTAATAATGTCGAGGCTAGAATTCGTAAACAAATATTTATTCGGCGCGGTCGGGAGTGTGTATATGAAATTGTATGTGTATGTGTATTTAATTTTCGTGTATTTTGTGTAGTAAGTAAATTGATTGTTGATTGTTTTATTATGTGTAGCTATGATGTGTGGTCCGCAAATAGGTATAAAATAAAGTAAATATTTGATATAAAAGTAACAAGAGATATAATGTGTAAACTTATTTGTAATATGCAACAATAGAATTAAGTGGATGGTTAGAGGTAGTACATAATATAGTCATGCTGATAGTTGACATAATATATCATTTTCATTTAAAATACGTACGGGTGTGGAGCTTTGTTCCCTTTTAATATAGATCTTTCCGTATGATGTCCAGGCCGCAAACAGCTTTTTATTTTTTACATTTTCGCGGGCTATATAAAAAATTCTTCTTAATTTACTTGTTAAAAACTCTGAGATAAAAATAGGACGCGCTGGACCTTGTAGGTTTATATGCTCAGTGTTCAATTGCGATTCTTTATTTTGGCGTCTATTTTTATTGTAATTTTTATAATGCGATACGAATGATTCCTTACGGAGAGATGAAGTGAAATCCACTAATACGGTGTCTGATTTCGTGCGAAAGATTTCTCGTATATCTGAATTTTGAATTGGAGATTCGAGGCCCAGTGTCGAACTGATGTTAGAAATAATATTAGTAAGAGTGCTCTTATTCTCATTTGGCTGCTTTTGTAAATTTCTCACTTCTAGTGTAGTACAATTGGCCGATTTTTCAAGTTGTTCCAGTTTAATCTCCAGAGATGCCACTCGATCTTTGTATTCCCTATTTTCTTGTTCTAATTCCTGTATTTTTAATAATAAGTCCTGGTGTTGCCCGGAAATAGTTTCAACTGATTTTTGAATCTCCTGATTTTGCGACATAATAGTAGTTAAAACATGATTCAATGATTCGAATTTCGCATCTTGTTGCTCTTTCAGTTCGACGAACATGGATTTTATTTCACAAGTTGACGCGGTCGTTGTAATGGGAATTTCTGCAAATGTACGTTTTTGTCGTTTTGTTATATTAAAATAATTGTCCTCCGATTGTTGTATACACGAAATGTTGAGAGCCGAATCCGAGTTGTATTGTAATGTCGTATTTGGTGTATTTAATTGAAGCTGAGAATCAGGTGGCGAACGTCGTACAGACATCGTTATCTAATTTAATATTAAATATTTGCTAAATATAATCATTTATGCAATATTAGTATAGTATTATTCAGATTACTTACTGTAAAAAAGCTTTACATTTGTCTATACTCTAAGATAAGATTTAATTGTTGCATACTTAAAAGGTTACCTACAAATATGATTATTTTTGTCATGAATTAGGTACCACAGCTATGCAACCAATGTCCAGATGGTTCATAATATTGTTTTAATATGTATTTCGAGTCGTCTCGTCGCCGCACGTTCGGGATAATTATAGGAAAACAAAAATGTTTCAGTAAACTATCAAATCTAACATATTCTATTACTAACATTTATCCCAATTCCAGGTTTCCTAGTCGACATAATATCACCATCCGTGACAAGTGCGTTCACATCAGCAACCGCTGTGACGATCATAGTAGCTCAGCTCAAGGGTCTATTGGGACTGAGCTTTATCGCAGAATCCCTTGTAGAGAACTTAAGTTTTATAATGAAGAATTGGTCATCTGTGCGGTGGACGGATTGTGCTCTGGGTGCTTCGTGCTGTACCGTTCTGCTGTCTTTACGGGTTGGTTATTTTTTAATTCAGATAATAGTTTGTTTATACTGCATAATCTTACTACACCCATAGAAATCTAAATAACAAGACACATAGAAGTGCTATAATGTCATAATTCATATGAAAACCGCTGTCGCCAAAATCAACACATTTAAACCGATAGCTAAACAGTACACACAAGTAAACTATGCCTTTTATTGGACAGATTGATTTTAGTGAAAACTAACTTAAATATTAAATTAAGCTTTTTAATATGTATCCTAACGCACGAATTTACGGTTTATTTTAGAATAACATCCCTAAGTATATGAGACGTTTTGTTTCTTTTTGTTCCATTACGAAAAAATTCGGCTTTTCCACAACAAAAGTTGTCAATTTTCAATAGATATAACTTTGAACATAAACTCATAGAAATAAGGTTGAAATTTGTGTTAAACGTAAAGAATGGTAGACTGTGTCATTCATTGTTATTTCGATTACTATGGTGACACTCGTAATACTTGTAAATATTCTATAATTTTAAGGAAAAACGGCATTATTTCTAAAAAAGAAATATTTACCGATGAAATATTATTCCTTTATTAGTATAATTACAACTTGTGGAAGAATTTCCGCAATGGGATATGCTGAAACACACCATGTTTATACACATATGTCTCCAGAGCAACTGAATAGTGACGAACACGCTGGTGTTGTGAAAGTCACCTGAGTGGCGACAAGGTCACGCGCGCTTACGACTTCTAGTGTCTTGTTATTTAGATTTCTATGTACTACACCTGTTGTGCTTCACATATGTAATTACCCATATTCTAACATACATATACTATTTTATGATTTATAGGTACTGTAGATACTAATAGGTACCCGTGCCTGTCTTGGTTAGAACGAAAACACTTTCATTTATTAGACACACATAACAGTGAGAAACAAAATAAATTAGTTCTTAAATTTTTGTACAAAATGTGTAAAAAATCGTAAATAATTGAATCAATAAAAAATATTAATAAGATTTCTCCAATTCTACTAACGCTTATAAGAAGTCAGCAATCGATTGTTGCTATTAAAAAAAACAATGTTTACATTTCAGAAATTAAAAGATATAAAAGTAAATCCAAAGAAATACAGGTTGAAAAAATTATTATGGATGATATCAATCGCCCGGAATGCATTAGTCGTTGGCATCGCATCTACAGTCGCTTATTGCACTTACAATCCAGAAAAACTGCTCTTCAAATTATCTGGTAATTATCTATTTTTAATTTTATTATTCATTTGTAAGATGTAAACACTACATCGCTACTAGGAATAAAACATTATACAAGTCCTATAAGCTTGTTAAGTAGGTATTATAACGTCTATATAAGGCAGTTAAAATGCAACGTTGAGTGCCTTTTTAGATTCCCGATATAAAAATAGAAACATTTGTTGTACCTATATGTAAGTACATAATATTTAGCACCTGCTACTTCAATATCAGTATAAGTACAATACTATTAGTTGTATACGTAGTATATTATTATTAGTCTGTGCTATTAGTATCTAAATTCGAAACGTAATTCCAACTCTAGTTGTTAAAGCAAAAAATGGTGCTTACATTTTAGTTATTCGAGCAATCGAACAAAATTGTAGTTACATTTTTTCATGCTTATAATTTTTCATCCATTCATATTATTAATTTTTATTCCAGGTCGAGTAGAGCCAGGTCTACCACAAGTGAGTCTGCCTCCATTTAGCGCAGTGATGAACAACCAGACACTAGGCTTTATGGAAATGATAGACCATCTGGGTTCTGGACTCATTATAGTACCTGTGGTTATGGTACTCGCTAACATAGCCATCGCTAAGGCATTTTGTAAGTATACTTTATGAAAAAAAATTTTTTTTTTTTAATTTTTAAACATCAAATTTGTAAGTAATAGTATTTTTTGTATAAACTGTGTTATGTTTATAAACGGTTTTTATTTTATCTTCTTGCGTGTATCTAAGTGTCACACCTACGTGAGACATTATTTATAACAGCTATCATTTATTAGTGAAAAGATAACGAAAATCTACATGAACATTTGAAAAAAATCTAAATTGAGAGTCATGTTCAGAGACACTAAGTTTCATAATGAAGGAAAAGGATATTCTTTGAATATTTATATAATGAATTAACTGCCCCAGCAGATTTGCAGACATTGCTTCCTTATGCCTTAATGAAGTGAGAACGATAAAAAAACTTATCCGATTTGGTCGAGTCGAGTCTCTTAGCAATACCTACATTTGGCGAATCATTTTTATTATATAGATATTGAATATGTAAAAATCGAGTCCTCTTCGCAATGATGAACTATATTTTTTCCACATTTCAGCGCCCGGAGGTCGTATAGACGCAACTCAAGAGATGGTAACTCTTGGACTATGTAATGTCGCCGGTTCGTTTGTGCACGCAATGCCAACCTGTGGAGCGTTTACAAGATCGGCTGTATCACATTCCTCGGGAGTTAGGACTCCCGCTGCTGGGTTTTATTCAGGTACCTTATAAACATTGAATTTATTGTAAGTATAAACTTAAATGAGTGGCTTTGATTTAATAGATTTTGTGCTGTATTAAAACTACAAGGAAATTTGCCTTTTGAGTGGCATTGATAAAGTATACGATATAGGAATTCTTATATACTGATTAAAATTTTAGCTTTGTAAATTAGCGCTAATAATAGTATCATACAGTAAATGGGTGATCAAGTGAAAAATCGTTTGCAAATGCTGTATTTAAATGTAGGTAAGCATTTTTTTTAACAACAGACGCATTGAATTTCTACCTACAAACATGTTACATTCAAATACGCAAATTGATTATTGTTGATCTTATTACCGTAGTATCTTAATAAACATAATAATTCTACACTGAGATAATATGATAAAGCGTTTATTGTAATCATTGTTATTAATATTCATTTTATGGGGTTTATCTTTCCAGGTTTAATAACTCTATTGGCTTTGAACTTCTTGACGCAATATTTCTTCTTCATTCCGAAAGCATGCCTATCTTCCGTACTAATATGTGCTGTTGTTTTTATGGTAAGTATCAAAATATTAATCCATACTATTTGACTAAAAATGTATAATCAATGAAGTAAACTTTATAAGTTACTACTGTAGTTACTCTGGTAGTGGTACTATTAAAAATTAACAAGTGATAACTGCGTTAAAAACAACCGACTTCAAACTTGCACTTGCAACATTTACAAATACAGACAAAAATGCTCATAAAATAAAAACTACTAGGCCTATCCGAATAAAATTTTTATGGGACCAATTCGACACCATCCCGCATCGAACAAAAAAAGAAACCTCGGAGTAATCGGTGTACATACATAAAAAAAAAACATACCGGCCGAATTGATAACCTCCTCCTTTTTTTTGAAGTCGGTTAAAAAAGGCTGTTGTACTAATTTGTGGTGTGTAATTTTCATTTTTATGTTTAATACAATGTTGTTGCAGTTGAAGCTACTATGACATAATGCGGTTTGTCCCTAAAACCATAAACTTTTGTCTATGATCGCAAATATTTTCAGTGCCATTTTTTATTCTCATTTTTCTATAATACACCATTTATAACCCTTTTTTTATAGTGGAGAAATCTTCCAAAGATACCCACGGCCCCCGGGGAAGGAGCCGTGGGTTATGTCGGATTCTTACCGACTAAAACCCCATTGTGTTCCGTCGAGCCGCTTTAATGATGGGGCCGCGGGTATTTGTTAGAATTCTTCCGCGACACCATTTATAACCCTGCATTTTTCACACAATAATTTGCCCATTACAGATAGACATAAACGTAGTATTCAACCTCTGGAAGGGCAGTAAGCGGGAGTTAGCCATCTGGTTCCTCACCTTCATGGTTGGAGTGTGGAAGAGTCTGGAACTTTCGGTATTAGTTGGGGCCATGGCGGGACTTGCAGTACTGGTCAAGGATGTCATGCAGTCGCCTGTTGATATGACGCAAGTTAAGGTGAGTTGCTGCAAAATATTGAGGACTAGAAAAAAACAAAATTCATTCACTACAATTAAAAAAATTCTCAAAATTACATTGAACTTCTGCAATTCAAGAAAAAAACTTATTGAAAAAAATAGAATAGTTCATATTTTTAGCATAAAAGAAGGTTGACGCTACATAAACAGAATTTTTTAACAAAATATTCATTATTTAGAAACCTTACTATAATATGGTCCTCTTCTATGTATTAAAATAAATATTATTATTAAATAGTCTAGTATAATATTATTAGTAAATAGTGTAGTCTAAAATACAAGAAGTTTTAAAAATGGGTAGATATCTTTCAACTTCCAAGGCAACTTTACCTCCTTAATATAATAAACCTCTCAAAACCTAATTTCCTCCTCTTACAAAATGACAGGCAAACAGCGGTGACGTCATCCGCGTATCCGTCCGTCGCGCGCTAGTATACGCGAACGCGGAACGCTTTGCCGCTATCGTTCTAACCACGGCCTCGGCTGCTGGATGTCCAGTACTGATTGACTGTTCTAGCATCGCTCTCTGTGATTATACTGCTACTCAGGTTTGTTACATATAAATTAATTATTTTTTGACGTGACAACGTCTTAAATTAGGTTGCGGCTGGGAGTCACTTATGAAAAAGTGTAACGCTCGGTAACGTTACGATGAGTCACCGAACGAGAGAGAGGCCCGCCGAATGCCTTGCGTCTCTCTCCCACTCAACTATGATCGTTGTCACGTAAAATCTTCGCCCGTAAAACCGACTTTACAGGCAACCATTTTTGACGTGACAACGTCTTAAATTAGGTTGCGACTGGGAGTCACTTATGAAAAAGTGTAACGCTCGGTAACGTTACGATGAGTCACCGAACGAGAGAGAGGCCCGCCGAATGCCTTGCGTCTCTCTCCCACTCAACTATGATCGAGAAAAAGACGTTGTCACGTAAAATCTTCGCCCGTAAAACCGACTTTACAGGCAACCATTTTTTTTAATACAAAATGTATGCTATACAACGACGACAACGATGTAACCGGCAAAATTATACAATTTGCTTATGAAATACTAGATTTCCGCCCGCGGCTTCGCCCGCGTTTGCAAAGGAAAACCCGCATAGTTCCCGTTCCCTTGGGATTTCCGGGATAAAAACTATCCTATGTGTTAATCCAAGTTACCCTCTATATGTGTGCTAAATTTCATTGTAATCGGTTCAGTAGTTTTTACGTGAAAGAGTAACAAACATCCATACATCCATACATCCTTACAAACTTTCGCCTTTATAATAGTATTAAGATATTAGATTAGATTATACGACGACGACATATTCAGATTTTTTGGAAAATGAATGGAAACTTTATTTTACCAAAACATGTGGAAATTTAAAAAATAATTATTATTAGCAAAGTACACATATAGGTGGGATGCGAGGTAAAGACGCTGTTATTAAAATTGGAGGATAGATTCTGTAGGCGTTTATTATACTAGCGGTCCGCCCCGGCTTCGCCCGTGGTACATATTTCGCAATAAAAAGTAGCCTATGTCCTTTCTCGGGTATCAAAATATATCCATACCAAATTTCATGTAAATTGGTTCAGTAGTTTAGGCGTGATTGAGACACAGACAGACAGACAGAGTTACTTTATCATTTGTAATATTAGTATGGATGTAGTTGCAACTCACAGTCACTTGGCTATTTATCAACTCGAACAATATCCAGAAGTTGAAACATTTATACACGTTATTGCTATAACTTTTTAAATTATTCGTAATTAATATGGAAACAAATAAATAATGTACCCAGTAATATGTTATTACATAAATTGATTAATCATAAACCATTATCCCCAGGTGATATCCCGCTTAATAAAGAAGTTCAAAGAAATGAAACTACAACTAGTTTTCTACAGCGCCTCACCAGACAGTCTTAAATGGTTGGAAAGTATTCCTGAACTGGACAAAAGAGCCCTAAATACCAAAAAAGTCCAGGAAGCCCTGGATGCTGTAGCTACCAGGAACCCTGACGCTGATGATGAGACAAGTGCCCTGTTGGATAAGAAGCCAAAGAATGAAGAAATTGTATGAAAAACAGATTAACTTTTAGGCGCTTTTATGGTTTTCTTAAGTCAGAATATGACGGAAGAAACACTTTATAGAATTTTGATTCAATGTATTATGATAGTAATGACTAATGTGTAAATTTTGAAACTATTATAGTATGTTTTATGAATAGTAAGGTTAATAACTGGATGCGTTGAAAAGTTTTGATGAATATCAATAATTGTTGAAAATTATTTATAATAGATTATATTTTTGTACTGAGCATGTTGTGTGTGAAAGATTTTATAACTGAATTAGCTCAGATTTAAACTGATACAAGTTTGTAGAAAATGGCAAGAATGTCTATAAATTTATTGTTTAAACATTTTTGTGGACATATTACCTATAAAAAAGGTATAAAAAACTGTTACTATTAAAAACAAATATAAAAGTAAATTAATACATATGATGATTGTTAATTATTGTAAACATGATTTGTGAATTATTTTAATTTTTATAATAACTAGATGATGAATATGCACATCTAAACTGCTCCTGCATGAACCACCCTGAAAATTAAACCATTTATAAAGTATTTAATTATCTCAGCAGTTGATGAAATTATCATAACTAGTCTGGTGACATGCCATTTGTAAAATAGTATTAAAGTGTTCTAATACATAATATTATTTATAATTAGGGCCCGTATTATGACCTCATATTGCGTTCATAATATAAATGTGCCAGTTATAGTCCGGGATACATCGCCCATTTTTGCAAGTGATTACTATCAAGCTAATTTTTCGTGAGTAGCTTTATTTTGATGAGATGCCCAATAATTTCATGTACAAAACTCTCGATTGTGGTAGCTACCAGAGGAAACAAGGATAAAATATTTAGATTTGATGGTTCTCAAATATTAATTACTAACTGAATGTTTTTTTTTGTTCAATCTCAAAATAATTATCTAAATTATTCGAAAAAATATTTGTCCTACAAAATCTATGGTTTGATCAAAGAGTCCCCCTTTCCAATGTGTATCGATAACGAAGTCATCATAAATGATTACTAACCAGCTGATTTTTTTTATTTTCACTTATTTAATACTTATATAATTCAACAGACATATTGTCCTACAAATTGCGTAATAAATATTTGAGAACCATCAAATCAAAAATTTTTATCCTTGTTACCTCTGTAAGCTACCACAATCGAGAGTTTCGTACATGAAATTATTGGGCATCTCATCAAAATAAAGCTACTCACGAAAAATTAGCTTGATAGTAATCACTTGCAAAAATGGGCGATGTATCCCGGACTATTAGCTCAAATTCACGGCGTAAACTTTCTCGAAATAAGAGGTCATAATACGGCCCCTGTATGATGATATATTTAAATAGTATTGTTATAATATGTATAGTGTAAGTTTAAAATCTCAAATAGTATTAATATATTGCATTTTAAAACTGTAGACAAAATATACGTTTTGAGGATATCTGTGTTGGAAGAAGTTCCTAATCATTAAATGGGTATTTTAATAAATTTTACTTTAAACATGAATAAGTAAATGTGTTTTTTTACAACCCTATATATATTTTTGAACCATACCGAGTTATATCATTTTAATCAAAAGAACTCTCAAAACAATATCTTATACCTTTAAGTATAAGAGATAAAAATATCAATTTGAATCTTGGAAACGTCTCCAACAATTTCCATGAATTTTGTTTATAGGTTTCGATAAAGTCGATCTATTAGGATTCATTCTAAAAAAATACTTAGCAACAGGCATCAGGCTTGATTTCATCTTAATCTTATCTTAATACTATTATAAAGGCGAAAGTTTGTAAGGATGTATGGATGTATGGATGTATGGATGTTTGTTACTCTTTCACGTAAAAACTACTGAACCGATTACAATGAAATTTAGCACACATATAGAGGGTAACTTGGATTAACACATAGGATAGGTTTTATCCCGGAAATCCCACGGGAACGGGAACTATGCGGGTTTTCCTTTGAAAACGCGGGCGAAGCCGCGGGCGGAAATCTAGTAGTCCATAGTTTAAAAATACTCGCTACCGCTGCGCGCTATGATATTTGGATATAATTATGATCCCTAACACCTTGGCCACGGACACCGGCGGCGCGACCGACGGCGCGACGGGCGGCGCGGCAATTCGCGCGGCGCGGTAAGCACGCCACGGGCAGTTGCGTTCGCCGCCGCGACCAGTGTAGACGAGGAGACGAGATGGCTTTATCAAAGTTAGCTCGACGTTGTTTGGAGAGTAGCAGCTTTTTTGCTCAAGATTTAATGTTTGGAAGATATAGTGGAGTACACGAATTAAATAGAAATCGTGTTACAGACGGAGAATTCCACCAAAAATATGAAAAACTAGCGGTCCGCCCCGGCTTCGCCCGTGGTACATATTTACGTTTTCTCTACATAAAAACCATCCTCGTACTTCATGGAATATAATAAAAAAAGAATTATCGAAATCGGTTCAGCCGTTCTCGAGTTATGCGCTTACCAACACATTTTGCGATTCATTTTTATATACAGGGTGTCCCAAAAAGTAGTGATGAACGGAAGCTGGGAGGTAGAGGACCTAGAGAGCTATCCGAATCACCCCCATGTATGTTATGTTTTCCCTCGGAAAAAAATCAATGGGATTTATGTCTGGGGACCGTGTAGGCCAGGCTTTAAGGCAGGCGTCACCGACGCATGCGCAGGCTGCAACGACCAATCCATCTTTCAGGGTATCTTTGCTCTTTAGCCTGGCCTACACGGTCCCCAGACATAAATCCCATTGATTTTTTTCCGAGGGAATACTACCTACATAAACGAGAGAAAGCCACAATTTGGACGAAATAACCCCGAAATTCATAGTAGCAAAAGAAACCATTAAAAATGATAAAAGGGCATTCAGACATTTAAAATACCACTTTTTACGGTGATGTCGCACTTGCATTGACCAACAGCGGGGTTATTTTAAAAAATTCTGGTAATTAAACACCTTGTTATTGGTTTTAATTTGTTTTTATTAATCATCATGTTAATTAAATTTTTGCACTTACCACATTTAGATTTCAATTTTTCGATTGAAGCCTTCTGAATAATAAAATTAAATTTTTAGGGTAGCTACCTGATGGATAGAGCAAGTTTTTAAAAGCCAAACGGAAAACTTTTTTTATGTGATTTTATTTTTTTACGGGCCCTTGAAGTTGTGAACTTACTGGGTGATTTTATCTTTCTTGGCATTTAATTCTTTTTTTTATTCCATTCAAAGATCTTACGACAGTAAATGTTACCATACTGAATTGGCCTATCTTTCAGCTTAGCACACAAAAAAAATCAAGCATCTACCGCAATAATTGACGTCACCATGAGTCAAAATCTCATCGTACTCGGCGATAAGTGAAAAATTGAAAAAAGAATCATAACTCCGAAACTACGAAAAATCGCATAACATACATGGGGGTGATTTGGATAGCCCTCTAGGTCCTCTACCTCCTGGCTTCAGTTCATCCATACTTTTTGGGACACCCTGTATAAGAGAAGATATAAGCATGATGAAAAATTATGTTGCGGGTGGCTAGACTTCCAAATAGCTGGTCTAGCTAGAATTTCTGCAATAAAAGCTTCCGTCTCCATTTTCGCGAAAAAAAACAAACTATTTTAAATTAAGTTCGCTCCGGGAGTAGTCGCCGCGTCTGCCGCTCGACTCCGTGGCCTGCGCCGTAATAACAGCTCATACATTTGTTTCGATCGCTAGTCGTGCCGCGCGATTCGCTCGGGGAAATTCGCCGGTCGTCTCGCTGGTCGCCGCTGCGCGTGGCATGCCCAGTACATTTCCATACATTTGATTCATTCGCAAGACGCGCCGCCAGTCGCGCCGCGCGAATTTTCGCTATAGCGAATTGTCCGTGGCCAGCACGTAAGCATAATTATTTCACGTAAGAAAAAAATGCATGCATTTTAAAGTTGAAATAATTTCATTTATATACAAGTTATACAACTAGCTTTCCGCCCGCGGCTTCGCCCGCGCAGTCAAAGAAAAACCCGCATAGTTCCCATTCCCGTGGGATCTCCGGGATAAAACCTATCCTATGTCCCGGGGTAAAAAGTAGCCTATGTCCTTTCTCGGGTATCAAAATATCTCTATACCAAATTTCATGCAAATTGGTTCAGTAGTTAAGGCGTGATTGAGTAACAGACAGACAGACAGAGTTACTTTCGCAGTTATAATATTAGTATGGACTATGGATTTACTGTGCATTTACCAGTTTAGTAAAGTTCTACTGTTACTATTTTTTAGTTCTAAAAGCCTTGTATTCAGAACCAATAAAAGCTCTTGAACTTATCAGTCTCGGAGGAATTAACAAGCCTTCTTTTAATCATCTTTAAACATCTTTTAATTTTTCTCAAGCCAGAAACCTGCAAATAACAATAAAATCCATACTTAAATACCTTTTTTTCTCCTAACTTAAAGCAGTCATTATCAATGAAGTACTTCGTTCCTACTCAAGTATCGATAATTGCACAACACTATGGAAGTTATATTTTGCATTTTTTCTAAAAACTAAGCTGATTATGATTTCATTTCAATGATTACGGTTAGATAAAAAATAGATGATTATGAAAATAACGTAAATTCACTTATTTATAACACAATTAACAAAATAATTGATCAAAACACTAACCTGTGAAATGACAAATTCCTATCTTCATCCGATTTCCCAGTACTACGGCTTTTACAGCCGTAAACAACACAAGCCATGTAATCTTTAGTCAATTGTCTTTTCATAAAATAAAAAATTAAACTAAAACACTCGTTTTTCACTTCAAAAAAAATAATTAAAATAACCAAGCGATGATCACCAGACTGGTGATCAAAACAAATTGAAATGGCTACATGTCATTTCAAACTGTCGAACTGACATATATCTGTCCTCTTTTTTCGCATGACATTTTGCCATAAGCTAGAAAGGCCAAACTAGTGCGTTATTGTTCAATTAATTGTTACTTCTCCAGGCTAGTTAATTGCTCCGAGTTATCAGTAGACTGCAGTGTTGCCATGTATAGAATATTTATTTGCATATTTTAATAAATACAAACATAAAATAAAAAAAACCATTTGTTTTCTTTTCACATAATTAAAATAATTCAAAGGAATCATGTATAATGCTACTGCATAATGTGAATGTTTGCGAAGATGGACATAATACATGGACATAAATATGTATGTGAGTTTGTCACTCTTTCACGAAAAAAAAAACTGCTGGACGGATTTGTATGACTAAACGGTAATAACTATAGGTCAGTAATATGTCCATCAGAATAATAAAAAAAAAGACGGGTAGCACTCCGGGAGTGCCGGGCGCCGGCAGAAGTGAAAACTTGATTATTAACGTTGAGCATGTTTGATATTTTGGAATGGTACCTATCCGTCTTAAGCCGGGTCCGCAGCGACAATTTTCTAACAAAACATGTTATCGAAACATGTTACCAAAACATGTTTGCAAAACCGCTCGTCCGCTGCGCCTGTTTTTGTTATTGTTTTTATTTCATTTCAAAAATGAGTTCCGACGAAGAAGACGTAGAAGTTTTTTTAGCAATAGTTGATTTAGTTCTCCAAAGAAATAATAAAAATAGGTTCCGGGTCCGACCCTACCTGCAACCTCGTTCCTTCAATATTTATCAAGAACAACAATTATGGCGGACGTCAAAGAGAATATAGGCGGACGGACCATAGATAAATTAGGACGGACGTCTTCTTCTCGTGAGTGCGAACATAAAATTATAAACAGACGTTCGAACTGGTGCGACCGGACCACCGTACTCGTGCGGTGCGATCGACTCGCCACACGACCGCACCGCACCTAGGGTTGCCAGTATTTGATTTAAGTGTTAACAGCATCAAAAATACGAGTTTTAGTTATTTTTTACGGGAGATAATTAAAACAGCAATGTTAAATAGAGAAAATTTATTTTTGGCATTTATATTTGCTGTTGGAAGAAACAGCTTTTAATAGCTCTTCATTTTCTAAAGCGAATGTATAAAAATCTTTGCACGATAATTTAAAATTACAATTAATTTGCAGCTTCGCCTTTACAGTTTCAATATTCTATCGGTTTCGGCTATCCGTCCAGGCATTGCCGTACATAGAAAATATTCTTTGTTTAAAAATTACGATTAAATTTACGATTTAAAAAAAAAACTCTTAAAATATTGGAATTTTCGCGGCCGACTGAGCTAAATAAATTCGTATAAAAAAATAGATACACTAGCGACTAGATAATTTATTACGTTGCTAATATATGAAGTGATTAAAGGCGCAAATTATCCCTCTTTGAAATTTTCGATATTGTCGATAGAGGCGAAAGTATTGTAATTTTTACTGATTTTCGTTTTTATTTTTTTATATTATATGCAGGCGTTAGTAGAAGCTCTGTTTAGTACCAAAAGAAACCTTGAACCTGAGCCTTGAACTGAGTTCTACATGTGACAAAAATACCACATTCTAGCCACGAAGTTATTAGGGCGTATTCAGAAAGAAAGCTTGAAACTTATAAGCGCTTATCGGCGCTTGTCATGTTCATATATTTTCCTGTCAGTGCTGATAACCCGCGCAGGAAAATATATGAACATGACAAGCGCCGATAAGCGCTTATAAGTTTCAAGCTTTCTTTCTGAATATGCCCTTACGGGATATAGATTTTCAAAGAATGTCAGTTTCAAATTATATATATCATCTATCTATTACCAAGTTTTTGTTTATGTTTTAGTCGTTAGTTATAGTCGATATTTCAATATATTATTATATGTAGGTAAAAGGTTAATTTATTACAATCTTTATATGTAATAAATTAACTGAACAAAAAAAAATAACTTAGATTTATAAGACAATTCAATAATATCAAATTAATACAAATTAATCTCCTTTTTTTGTGAATATTTCGAGCATTGATCATAGTAATCTCATTAAAAGTCAAACCGAATTCTTTGAAAATCTATTTCTCGTAATAAATTCGTGGTTAGAATGTTGTATTTTTTTCACATGTAGACCTCAGTTCAAGGCTTCTTTTGGTACAAGTACAAGTACAAGTTACAACCATTGAAAAGAAGAAAACGAAGAGAAAAGAATGGGCAAAATTATATTTAAAAGACAGGGATTCATTCAGACATATGCAGTCATATCATAAATCTTTGTAGAGTTCTAAAATTTATATTATTAATCTTTTTTCAGTATTAGCCACGTCTACCGACGCCATCGCCATTGATAACGATCGACCGACGTCCGTTTTGTTTGGCGGTAGAACTGTGACTAAAGCTGTAATAAGTATATAGTCTATGACTAATGCGCTGTCCGGTGCGATCGCCCGTCCACACGCGCGAATTTGGTACGGTCCGCACCAAGTTCGGATGAAAAAACCATCGAACCAACCGTACCGTCAATAATAATAATTATGTCCGGCGGACCACTGTACACATGATCGAATATGGTCCGGAGCGCACCAAGGTCACGGTGCGGTCCGTACCAAATTCGAACGTCTGTTTATAACTTAAAATGCGTTCCTTCCCCTCCCCGCAGGCGAACGCGGGGGATGTTATCCATTCGTCTCGGCAAACATGTTATTGTGATTTTGCTAACAAAACTGTTAGGCCACGCCCCTATTCGGTTAGCAAAACATGTTATCGTGTTAGCTAACACGATAACACGTTGCAGGGGACCCGGCTTAAGATTTTATACCCATTACAGAAAAAGTGCTCAACGCCGCTAAAGAAATTTTCACTTCAAAAAAACATAATCAATACTGCGGCTAATAAATAAAAATAAGCTGATCAATATTTAATAAATAAAAATGACCATAAAATAAATAACTGACGAATATTGAGCAGAATAACTGAATTGCCCTCGAAGATAACTATCTCAATAAAATAAATTCAATTATTTATTTGTTTTGAGCATTCTGACAACAATTTATTATTGACCAAAAAAAAATTATATTTTTTTCTTAATACATTATACTTATGTAGTTTCTTGCCTTATACAAATTACATACCTATATTGTTTTGCCGGATCCAAGTCTTACTCAAGCTTTTTTTGTAAAGAAGACTGTCAGAAATCGAGAATTTCTGTAGTATTTTATGTTAACTGACTCTGAAGTCTAAGTTAATTACGAATACACGTAGTGTTATTATATTATGCTGTAGGAGATTTATACCACGGTTCAAATGTCATTTAATAACTCGTAAAAATAAATCGTAAATGTGAACTTGACTTTTTTTTTAACATCAATCGCAAGTGCAAAAACACGTGTTTCTTTAATTAAAAAGTATCTAATGAAAATAAACTAGAGTAAATATACAAAAAGACATTCATTTATATAATTAATCGAATTAATATCTAAGGCCAAGCGCGCACCACGATTTTAATTTTTGCGACACGATTTCAAAATCGCACTGTAGAAAATCGCAGAGAGTACGGTGCGCGCACAGCGATAATTTAATAGTGATCATTACTCACTTCATCATTGATTTCGTACAAGTTGCTTGTCTTTATTTACTACTTCGGAGGATAAGAAAAAAAAAGAAAATTCGTCAATATTGGACTCATCCTTTTACAGCAGATAGAATTGTCAATGGTTTCTTTTATCAGAAATACAATGAACTTCGGATGTATCCCAAAAAATTCTTTGGCTATTATAGAATGAAAATTCCGCCAAAAGGCCGCCCATTGTGCTTTTTTATTATTTTTTATTATTGTAACCTTTATGTACTTAGTTATATTTTGTTTCTTGCACAATAAAGTGTAAAATAAATAAATTCAAACTTTTGACAGATTACTGAGTTTATGTTTACCAAACAGTACCTACCTATACAACTACGATGTTTACTGTTGGACAGACGAAACACAAGTGAAGTGCCGGCCGGGCCCGAGTGTGCGATTTTATTATCGCAGTGCGCGCGGTACCATACAATTTCATATTCTGCATTTGATTTTCGCGACAATCGCGTCGCGAGCAGTCGCAGCAAAATGTGACAAATCACAATTTTAAAATCGCTGTGATTATTTAATCGCATGTGCGCGCATTGTCATAGTAACTCATACGTTGTATTTCTGCGATAAAATAATCACGCTGCAAAAAGTCGTGGTGCGCGCTAGCTCTAATGTAAAAAGTATGTTAGCTTAATGTTGTTAAATAAACAATTTCCCATAATTGGGAGTATTGCAATAGACGTGGCAACATTTAACGCTCAGCAGAATAAAAAAAAAGAAAAATCTGAGTCAGATTCGTTCGTCGTTCGCGTCGGGCGTGTTGTGTTTTGGTTGGTTTGGCATATATTGTAACAAAAGATTTTTTTGTTAAATATGTAAATCTTAACTTAAAACGTGCGTAGAATAAGATAAAGACTCTTTATATTCAAGTGCCTGTTTTGTCTTTCTTATATTTGGAACGTTTCTCTTACGACTTCTTATCGACCCGAATCTGTGTTTATTTATATTTATAGTGCGGGTATATTTGTGTGTTTGTTTTGCAAACAAATAGTTTATCTCGTGCAAAAATCTCTTAACTGCCTTACTTTGTGATGATGAATCTTTGAGAAGAAAAATGAGTGGGTGCGCCGGCAAAATGTGGTGTGCAGTATTGTTTTGTGCCTTGGTTGGTAGTGTAGCGGGGCAGTCGTGGTTAACAAATATCACAGATAATCTTCGAGATGGGCTCTCCAGGGTGCTGGAGACGTCTGTTGTTAATTACTCGACGCCTGTGATCAACGCAACTTATGTGGCGAGAGTGGAATTCGACATGCGCGCTATGGGACACCTTTATAATTCAAGTCATATTATCCTTGATATAATATCTCGAAAACAGGCGTACCCAGAAGGTAAGATAATATTATGTTGTGTATATCAACTATTTATTAAGCTCTCAAAACTCTCCAAAATCCAGCAAATTTATTTCTGTGTTTATGTCAAAAGAATGCAAAGTAGTTACTGATAAAAACTAAAATAAAATGGGCTGATTATTATTATTTTTGTTTATAACAGCTGTGATAACAGTATCATCAATTTGCTATTATTAAATGCATCAATCCTAAAGAAAAAGACCAATAATATGTACTTAATTGTAGCATTTGTCATATAATTTTATCAAGAAGAATATAAACAATATTGGGTTGCGACAATAGCTTTATAAATCAACAATATGTCTCGAGCATTATAATAAGGCGGATACCATTACCAAACAATGGGAATCTGAAACTTTATCAATAATACCATAAGAACAATAGAGACAGACGCTATGTGAAATGTGCTGAAAGTAATGTTTTGTCATTCTGCATCATTTATTTATAGTTATAGGTACCTACTTTGCACTATCACTGAGCTCATAAAGGATATCACTACATAGTATAAAACAAAGTTGCATTCTCTGTCCCTTTCTCCCTAATGCAACATATTTTGGTGCAGTTTTTTTTAATAGATAGAGTGATTCAAGAGGAAGGTTTTAGTAATATAATTTATTAGACAAAGGGGCCAAGGCACAGGCGGAATGCTAATATTACATACACACATAGTTCTCGTTCCTGTGTGATTTTTGGGACAAATTCTGTGTTAATCCAAGTTCCCTCTATATGTGTGCCAAATTTAAAGAAATTTGTTTCAGCAGTTTTTGAGTGAAAGAGTAACAAACAAGCATACAAACTCTGCATTTATAAGTTGCAAGTTGGATATAATATAATATGATTTATACAATTATAAAATTAACATTACAATTATAATTAATCTAAATATATAAAACTCAAAGGTGATATTGACTAACATTGATCAATTCTACCCCCAAGGATTGATGTTTAATACCATGAAAAATTATTTTCCACACAGGCGAAGTTGCGGGCAACATTATATTACTGTTAACCCTAGAGTGGGCGCGTCTTTTTGCGTAACGTCAGTAGGCGCGTGGGGAGCATTTTGCCGCCTCATTTTCTTTGACTATTTTGACTAGTAATACAGCAAAATAATATTTTTTCTTTTAGGATTTAAATAAATAAACAGTAAGTAATAATAAATCAACATATTTATTCAACTTTGTTCTATAAACTTTGGTTTACAAAAGACATTTAGAAAACTTAATATTTTAATTGACTTTTTTTCTCTTATGCTACATAATACTTTTCAATACTTAAAAAAAATGGAAAAAATAACAAAATTATATATTTTCTAAATCTACAGGATACGCTTTATCAAAACAGTCTTCACAAAGATATGTACAATGTTCATTGCACAGTAACTTTTCGCATCTGGAACACCCTTTTTTCGTGCGCCTGTTTTTCTTTGAGGGACATATGCTGCATTTGCCCTCCTTTTTTGAAGAAGATCCTTGTTCTACTGGGACAAAGCGAGCAATTTGGGTCCTCAAAGGAATATTTAAAGTGCCTATAGAAGCCCTTGTGGTCATATATTGCTTCACAAGTACCATGGCAATTTGTTTCAAATATTCTTATTATTATCAATGAATTCTTTGAAATCCTAAAACAAACAAATTTTTAGTTGCAAAAATGATTAATGCACCATAAAATATAGTCAACATTTCGAGTTTGCAAAAAATACATTATACAAAATTACTTACGTGAGTGGGCGCGCAGTGAGCAATTTGCCGCCCGGCGACACGTGATGGTACAAACCTTCTTCTCCGGCGGTCCCCCGCGCACTGACAGCATCCAGATTCTCAGCAAACGTTGCTAACGAGAGTGGGGGCAGCTACTAAGAAGCGCAAGTCTAACGGCTATTTATTTTAAAAAATATTAACGGTTTTTTAGCGCGGGCGGCAAAATGCTCATAGCGCGCCCACTCTAGGGTTAATAAGGTTACTGGAAATTATTTAAAATGAATTTAAAGGAAACCATTTATTTATTTAATCAATTATTATAGTTACCACAATGTGTCATAGGGATATTTCTTGTGGGTTTATTATTACTAATTGTATTCTGTATGTTTTAAATTTCCTGCTGTCGATCCAATTATTAATTTATTCACTGGAAATATGCACAGTATTGATGTTCTTTCTCATAATAATTAAGAGTATTGTTTTTCGTAAATGCTTTGTTACAGTAAAAGCAATTAGTTAATCTATAGTAGTTTTAGTAACTTCAATAAGTTTGATTTCTTATCATATTAAACAATTCAATTTGTTAATGACGTTATTATAAAAAAGTAGGAAGCCAAAATCACATACCTTGAGGTAAACTCGGCCTATAATTTTATGAATTGTATTTTGTTATTTGTATTGCAGCACAAAGTATACAGTACATATTATTTTCTAATAAAGAGATTGACAGTTCTTAACTTTATACCTAACTAGTAGGTATATTATCATTTTTCTGGTGCTCTAACTTCTACAACTTCCTTACAGTAGTTACTATCTATAATTTGAAAGCGTCATAACTCTTGATTCAATAAAAGCTCCGAGCTGCAACTTTATCCACTCTTACTAAAAGGGGTAAAAAGTGTATCAGTGCTTGTGTACTATAGTCTAGAATGAGCCTGCGCGCACGCACACTGCGGTCGCGGCCGTCGACCTTGCGTGTGTCGCGGCGCATGCTAAGTGCTAACTGCTAACTTTGTTCTGCGTTTGCGCACCCCGTACGTAGGACGTTGTTCCATTGGTGACTATGTGCAACTTATTTGGGGCGTCATTGTGTTGCAAAATGTATTATGGAGATTTTAATAGAGTACTACAGAGTACTACAATAGAAGTCGTACTAAAAGAAGTACTGACCCACCTAGATAGAAGGCTGAGCTTATTCGAGCAAATTAATGTGCGGTTTCCGTATTATGTTCAGAAAATAATGATATTCTTTTATTTAATACATTATGCAACATTATCTCAAATCACAAATGCAATGAGAATGAATGAATGTCTTTGTTTTGCCAAAATTTTATTTCATTTTGCCGTTCCCAGCATTCATAAATAATTTGGAAAATCCAAAAGTGCACGCCTCATAATTTTTTTTTAATAAATATTTATTAATTATTATTTTGTTTATTTAATAACAATTAAACCACATCGAATCAGTCCCTGAAAAATGAAAGGGTTCTATTCCTGAGCATACTCAAGCGTAAGAGAAAAAAAAAGACTCGATTAGTAAAGTATTTCGGTCGCTATCGTGTTAACAAGAAAAAGGATCCGCACATACAGACACACGGACGTCCAAGACAGAACTTTTTTAAACTGTTTTTTAACTAGTTTAAATAACAAAAATGACATCAAAAATATCATGAACGTTAAAAATAGTGTTTTTTCTTAATATGTGTGTGTATGTATTATCTTACAAGTGCAATGTATGATACATAAAGACATTTTAAGTTTGAAAAATCAGATGTTTTGCGCGAAGTGACAGTAGTACCCACCTCAACGCTTCGCTTATGAGGCGTGCAATAACGGTTGACCTTACATAATAACAGAGAGAAAACGTTCAATTTTATTTTATTTTAAATGTACTCGAGTCCTCTGTCCTATACAGGGTGTCCCAAAAAGTAGTGATGAACGGAAGCTGGGAGGTAGAGGACCTAAAGGGCTATCCGAATCACCCCCATGTATGTTATGCGATTTTTCGTATTTTCGGAGTTATGACGTTTTTTTCAATTTTTCACCTATCGCCGAGTACGGTGATATTTTCACTCATGGTGACGTCAATTATTGCGGAAGGTGCTTGATTTTTTTTGTGTGCTAAGCTGAAAGATAGGCCAATTCAGTATGGTAACATTTACTATCGTTAGATCTTTGAATGGAATAAAAAAAAGAATTAAAATGCCAAGAAAGATAAAATTACCCAGTATGTTCTCCACTTCAAGGGCCCGTAAAAAAATAAAATCACATAAAAAAAGTTTTCCATTTGGCTTTTAAAAACTTGCTCTATCTATCAGGTAGCTACCCTGAAAATTTCATTTTATTATTCAGAAGGCTTCAATCGAAAAATTGAAATCTAAATGAGGTAAGTGCAAAAATTGAATTAACATGATGATTAATAAAAACAAATTAAAACCAATAACAAGGTGTTTAATTACAAGAAATTTTTAAAATGACCCCGCTATTGCTCAGTGCAAGTGCGACATCACCGTAAAAAGTTGTCTTTTAAATGTCTGAATGCCCTTTTATCATTTTTAATGGTTTCTTCTGCTACTATGAATTTCCAGGTTATTTCGTTCAAATTGTGGCAGTCTCTCGTCTTTGTAGTATCCCCACGGAAAAAAATCAATAGGGTTTATGTCCGGGGACCGTCGAGGCCAGGCTAAAGGGCAAAGATACCCTGAAAGATGGATTGGTCGTTGCAGCCTGCGCATGCGCTGGTGACGCCTGCCTTAAAGCCTGGCCTGCACGGTCCCTCGACCTAAACCCCATTGATTTGTTTCAATGGGGATACTAAAAAGACCTCGGCTACTTGAGAGAATGCTACAATTTGGACGAAATAACCCGGAAATTCATAGTAGCAGAAGAAACCATTAAAAATGATAAAAGGGCATTCAGACATTTAAAAGACAACTTTTTACGGTGATGTCGCACTTGCATTGAGCAACAGCGGGGTTATTTTAAAAATTTCTGGTAATTAAACACCTATTTATGGGTTTTAATTTGGTTTTAATGATCATCATGTTAATAAAATTTTTGCACTTACCACATTTAGATTTCAATTTTTCGATTGAAGCCTTCTGAATAATAAAATGAAATTTTTAGGGTAGCTACCTGATAGATAGAGCGAGTTTTTAAAAGCCAAATGGAAAACTTTTTTTATGTGATTTTATTTTTTTATGGGCCCTTGAAGTTGTGAACATACTGGGTAATTTTATCTTTCTTGGCATTTAATTCTTTTTTTATTCCATTCGAAGATCTAACGATAGTAAATGTTACCATACTGAATTGGCCTATCTTTCAGCTTACCACACAAAAAAAAATCAAGCATCTAGCGCAATAAGTCACGTCACCATAAATAAAAATCTCATCGTACTCAGCGATAGATGAAAAATTGAAAAAAATGTCATAACTCCGAAAATACGAAAAATCGCATAACATACATGGGGGTGATTCGGATAGCTCTCTAGGTCCTCTACCTCCCAGCTTCCGTTCATCACTACTTTTTGGGACACCCTGTATAATATGTGGAGTGCATTCATACGAGTAACTACTGAGTTTATGTCGTCATCGCTGTAAAAAAGCGGTTAATACCAGATATTTCCGGATCAATGCACTGCACAGAAGCCCCGTGTGCTTAGATTCCTATTGGTTGCGCCCGGTTGCCACGCTCCCGCTGAGATACCCGTTTTTTATTGTTCTCGCCTTAATTATCCCGCAACAATCATCTCGCGCTTTAAACCGTCGCAATGAAAAGCTTACAAAAGCAAAATGCCCCAAATATGAGACAAAGCTTCGTATATTAAAGTCAGAAATGTGCTCCATATTGTCCCACTTCCAATGTGCTAGACCCGCTTTGAGGTCGACTGCAGATGCGTTTTTAACATCAACCTAATTAGTTGGAGCTAGCAGCGATGTTGGTTCGCCTTTGATCCATAATGTCAGGGTTAATTATAGTTTTGAAAAGGTTGTGTTTTTCCACGTTGACATTTATGTTACCTCTGGGCTCTGGCATATGAGGAAGATCCTATTCACACGCGCTTTTACCGGCGAATGCGCCCACGTAGATATGTATTTATAAACGAAGTGAGAATAATGTTGTGAATAAATTATACTTATGATAGTTATAATGAACTTTGTTATTTGTTAATGAGTTTGCAGCAATCTATTAGTTACCCAGAATAGATACAAACTCTTTAATTGAGTTTCGGACTTGGCTTAACCCGTTGAATACCAATGTTGATAGAAATTTAAATTAGAATTTATAATACCAAGTACAGTTTCCAATTATGTTTTTAATTCTGTAGGTTTTATGAATTCTAAACAACAAGCGTGTGTTTATTTCGCATTGTACTAGTAACTGCAATTTTAATGTTTCATTGTGAGTCAATACTACTAATTTAATATGAAGATAATTACAAATTTACAAGTCATTTGACCACATATTGTAGTTTCGACTAGTTTAAAATTGTATCATTGCTTGACTTCATCAAAGGAAATATTGATGTAAATACAAATTCTATGAAATACAAATATTTTTGTTACGGTCCACTATAGGTATTTCCTTTTAGTTGGTTAGTAATGTTTTAATTTTTAAACGGTATTAAAATTACTATGTTGCTGGCAAAAAGTGGGTAATCTTACTATAAGCTGGTATTCAGAATTCTATTATACTTATTAAAGGGTTTCGTTTTCAGAAAACGCACGTATAGCAACTGATAGAAGTTAATACTATAAGAAATAAATATTTTATTCTTTTGATCACACTTTTATTAGCTTCACCTGTTAACTTTGTTTACAATCAAGGAATGATGACAATACTATTATTTCCACGGCGCGGCGCTTAAGTTTTTTTTAAGTATTTATCTATATTATTTATTAATGCATAATTGCATTCCTATTATTAATTAGAAAAACTTATCTCACAATGTTTTTCACAAAAAAATTAACCCGTTGTTTTACGGTTTGTGCCTACATTTATATGAAAACATTAAATGATTAAATATAGCATAAGCTTGTTATTTCAATTTGTAGGAAGAATGGCTGTGATAAAACTATTTTGGATAAAAAATATGAATCACGTCATGTTATTTTTGTGGTATTTAAGTATGAATGAATACTATTTTCCTGTAAATTATTTTCCTGTTAACTCAACACACATAATTTATTTTAATTTGTATATTTTGTAACTTTGTATAAGTTTAAATATTTTTTGATGTATAAAATATATTTTGTTAGTTAGTGTAAGTATATCATGCGCGATACAAGGCAACACTGACTTTGAACATAAGTACATTTACGTACATACATTTTTTAGGTGTTATTCGTATTGCAATAACTTTCAATTGTTTGCATTTCTCTGTACAACTACAAAGTGAGTTAAACGACAACATTTACCGCTTTTTCATAACAGTAAAGTGAGACGTGGTTGTACTTCGGGTCTCGAAGTATGAATCACCATCTATACTATATACTTACACTAAAATTATAAAGAGGAAAGGTTTGTAATTATGTATGTATGTATGTATGGTTTTGCACGCATAAACTACTGGACAGATTTTGATGAAATTTGGCACAGGCAATCTTTAGACCCTGAGAAAGAACATAGGCTACCTTTTATTGCGAAATATGTACCACGGGCGAAGCCGGGGCAGACCGCTAGTTTCAAATAATAAGGTTATTGCCTTATTTACTCCGATAGCAGCTGCGTTTGATGTTTATTTAAATTTTAAAGCTTTTATCTATAATTTGTTAACAAGTGAAGCTTTGTATCACAATTTTTGAATGTAACTTTTCTTAGCTTACCTTCGTAAGGTTCTGTAGCTACTGACTTTATTTTTAATATGAAATGAATCTGATTCTATTATAATAGTTGCGTGACTGAAACTATGTTTGTAGCCCAAAGAGTCACGTCATCTACAAATTATGTTACTGACTAGTGACTAGTGAACGCCCGTAATTTCGTGTTGAGAAATATTGAGAGACGGAATATGCAGCTGCTACGAATTACGATGTCTTATATGTTAATTGCAAAATTAAGTAATGAACTTCCTTTTTATGAATACCAATGTAACTGCTATATGCAAGAATAACGCGTCTTTAATTTAGAGTCTCTGTAGTCTGTAGTGAGTCTTTGATTTAGAAATAATTCAACAAGCACTTTAAATTAATATTCGACTGGATTAAATGTTGCATGAATAGGACTTGATTATAATCTCCTCTCAATTATAGCCAGTCACGTAGATTGAATCTATTCACATCTATGTTGCAACTGCATTGAAGCGGCACTGGCTTGGCCGAATTGGGCCGCGATTATTGTGTCGGCTTGTGTCGACATAGTACTGACAAAATAGCATCATTATTGTATGTGTTATTTATCAGTGTGACTTTGTGAGGGTAATTTCTATCGTTTTGGTTTACAAATAACTTCGAAAAAAATGTGGCGAGATCGAGTGAAGAGTTGTATTCGGAAATTATTTCGATGCATCTTTCAAGTTGGGGTAATTTGTTTATTGATTTTTATAAATTAAAAAGATCAGTTGTTTATTTTGGTATTCTTCATGTGACCTGCTTCTTATAGCTTTTGATCTTTATCTGCTTATAAAACAGAAAATAATCTGCTACCAATATTATGAGTTATCCAATTCAAAAGAAAATCTGATTCATTCGGTTTTATAGTTTTGTCCACAAGTTTGCGTTAAACATCGAAGCGTGTTTCATAAGGATAAAATAGTGTCGCAACTATCATTGGCTCACTCAGCCATAATCTCGCTTTCTCATTGAATTTTCTCGACAAATTCAAATAACTATACGTAAATAATGAGAACACCAACTATAGCACAATAGGCCAGCTGATTGTTATCTGGAGTCTTTGTAGAGGAAATAGGTCTCTTTAAAAATATTGTTAACAATGGAGAGTAATCATACCCCTCGTGGTCCACGAGTGTATTAAGTAGCTTCAAGTGTGTATGTTTTAATAATTCTTAATTTTAGTTCAAATGAAACGCGGTTTAATATTATGCGTGAAACGGAACGCGAGTTATCCAATATGCAGTTTATGCAACCTAAATATTATTCGAGTTAAATGTTTCAAGGTTTTGCGCCAGATGTAACTACAATTTAGATGAAGTAATAGTTTAATATTTTAATATAATATTATGCAATTTAATTTATTTTGGTAATTGTGTTACGTTTTTAACTAGACGAATTCGGTTGCGTACGCGGTAATGTGTTGTCTTTATTAACAGTATTTGAGCTGAATTTAGATAATGTTAAATCAACTTAGGTAATTCTTTCAGGTACTTTTGTAAACATACACTTCAAAAAACAATCCCACACAGGCTAAAAATAAAAATTTATCTTAATCTGCCTAATATGTTTTTGAAAGGTAAATGATAAGTAACAAATTACCTACGGCTACAATAATAACTGTCTGCATAAATAAAATTATCTATTATCTACTCGAGATAATCACATGGCTATTCATGTAACGGAAGAATAAAAAGCGGTAACTAGTAAACATAACAAAAGTGAAAATGTTTACAATTTCAAATAATACGCAAGGTCAGCTTCCGTATTCAAGTTTTTAGTTGGGTTTTATATTCGTTCTAATGATGTGTAATGAACGGGAGTTTCGTTAGCAAATGAGTGGCGTGACCTTTGCTTTAATAAATAAAGTTTATTGAATTTGTATTTAAATTCGTTCTAAATATAGAGTCAATAGTCCCATTCTGCAGACCGTACGCAATTGAAAGATACAGGAAAGAAGGTCATTTTCAGTCAAAAATGTATTCAGCAATTTATGTCTAGTACATAAATAAGAACGAATTAAAAGTTATTAATTGTTTAAATATTAATTTACTACTTTTAAATAATATTTTCTACAACAAGTTTCATAATGTCGTTATTTATTATTTGTAATCAATACACACATTTGAATCAGTAGTAAGTACTTAATTCACATGTGACTCAGATTCTATCGTTTATTTGCTGTTAGACGCTGGTTAAATATCAATTAATAGCCAATTGAGTGTGGGGATGCACCGTGTACACATGACATTTAATTAGAATCTTGATTAAGATCAATTAGATGTAATTCATACTGGAGACTTATGTAAATATAGGAACTTGGGCTTAATAGGTTATGTATTCTCCCCCTTTTTATTATGCTTTTTATGTTATTGATTTATTGAATGTTTATATGGATGCTAAAGTGTTCCCTTTCACGCTTAGGCACACACAGATTTGGTTGCTATAGGTTCGTATAATGTAGGCCTGTTATATTATTTCTCTATATTTTATTCTCTTCATACCGCAGAGAAACTGTTAAACACCATATAGAGAGATTAAAACGGGAAAATACCCAAGATCTAACTGTGTTTGATAAGATATTATGATTAGGTATAATCCACAGACATAACAGTTATCTTTGAATTATAATAATCTTCCCGTACATAATATTATTATGTTGAGAATACATGACTAACCATATGTTGGAAGGATGATTGATGTTGGATGTAGGCGAAAGGTGTCAGGGACGATCCGTATGATCGTCTTATAAAATTGCTTGATCATCGCCATACTGTGGCCATACAATCTACGTACATCAATATTATTTAGTTTTTAGAGAGAGAGAGAGTTTAATTTTTGAAAAGAAATTTCTTTAGGCGCATTGAGAGTGAAATTTCAAGGTTGCGTCATTAAAAAAGCTGACGAATTGAAATGAAAATGTCAAAAAGTTACTTCCACGCTAGTTATCACACGATACTTGCTATTGAGATAAGTAACAAGATTACTAAGATTACTAAAGGCTTATCAGATTAAAAACGTTGAAAATGTCCTGCAGTAAAATGCATCTTAGACGTTATAATTTTATTATTGTTTCATTATAGGTTTATTTACCTTGATAAACATTATCACTGAGTGGCCACACCTTATCTTGGCATTGATAATGAAAATGTAGAGTGGCGTGTGTATGTTATTTATTTATTTATATCTCCATACTGCGTTTGTTCCTATTTAGTTGGATCGTTAGTATAAATAACCATTCGTATGTTTGTTTTATCGACAACTGTATAAACAATGGCTTCTATTTAAAGTTCATTAGTTATTTGGTTGTTGTTTTTAATGTGAGATACATTAAATATATATTTGTGAAAATACATAGACAAAAGATTCTCCTTGTGTTTCTTTGATTTTATCTCACGTATGGAGGACTCCGAGATGTCTAGCAGATTTCACAGAGAATGTTAAGAAAATTGGTAAAATTACTAAATAAATTGCGATAAACTCAAACATTTATTTATTCAATTACACTTCTTCTAGAAGCACTTTTGAATCGTCATAACATATTTTAACATTTACCACCGATTTGGAAAGCAGTATATATGGAGAAGAACAGGCAAGAAACTCCCATAGTTGCTCTTTTAAAATTATGTCAAAATATTAACATTAGCCAGCCTGATCGATGTCTATAATATGAGTTTGAAATTTTCAATTACGATGCAAAATTAAATTAACTTTTTACCAAGCGCTGTATAGCCGGTTTCTCGGAGCTTGCAATGAAATCTGCAACCTTAATTCGCGGAGTATAGTCGCATACTGGGTCACGATGCTGTGCCACTTTGCGCAGTTTCATAATATAATGATGTAGCAAAACCTTTAATAAAAGGGTATTGATGTGTCTGGCTTGTTTATATTCAATGAAATTCGGTAATGAAGCTTATCTCCAGTTATCCGTACGGATATCAGTATGTAATTATGTATTTTATTTAAGAAAAGAGGGACACGGTTCGTTTCGGTTCGTACAAGAAGAACAAGAAGTTGTTCATATACTTCTTCCTTATTAATTTCTTTCTAAAAAGTTCTAAAAGGATCTCTAAGCTAAATTGTACTTAAATAAATTCTATAGAAGTTTATTCTTCTGCGTTTTATATAATTTGAGTAGCAAATAGTCTATTAAATTTTTTCGATCAACTTTTTGGTATTTGGTTCCAGATGTAGGGCTCCGTTATAGTTTTTGTTCATCGGACCGTAAACAATATCTTGGCAACTAATAGACCAATATTAGTTTGTTGATTCGATCACGTAGCTTATTGTTTAAATAGGCGTACCTATAGTGTAACTTGGTCTCGATTTGACCGCAAATACGCAATCGATATTTCAGTTGTACACCAATTTCCATTATTGTGACAAGAAAATTCATTTTTTCTTCTTCTGGAAATAAGTGTTATCTGAGTCACCTCTCGTAGTTTATTATTTGTAAACAGTCAACTGTCCAGTTACTGTCAAGGGGCTACTACTAAAGCAGTTCCTTTCAACGTGGGTGTTTGACCCGAATCGAGTAATGGCTTAAATATATCCTTAGAATTTCGCGTTCAAAACTGATTCTTCCACATCTGCTCTAAGATCCAAAATGTTTCAAACCTCTCGATGAGTGTTCCTGTTTGTTTTAAGAAAATAAGTCTTTATGATCTTATCTTAAGGTTCATTCATTGTATGATGTCCCTTTGGGGCGGCTGACAAAAAGATAAAAGGGAAAAATGGTCTTTATTGCGTGGGCAGCTATGGTTAAAGTGCTGTGTCATTTCGGATAGCACTATAGTTAAGTGAATAAGAGTCAGTGTTGAAAACTAGGCGACGCATCCGCTCCTTTCGAGCCATTGAAGTCAACATCTATCTGATAAAATTAATGAAAGATTTCCTTAATCCATCAGTCCTCGGAATCACAGACACAATAGAAAATCTATTGTGTCGCGCCCCGATCGGGGCTTACGGTGGTCAATGGGTTAATACTCAATTATTTATACCCCCGCTATCTGAAATTAAAATTTGTCTTCAGTATAATGTCTTGATCAGATAATTTATGGAGAAAATTTGTTATCTTAACCAAAGTTGGAATTGTGACTTAGAAATCAAGTTGAAGTGGATCTTGTACTTCAAAGTTAAGATCTATTTTATTGTATTTGTTTGTGTAAAGAAAATTGAAAATAAAAGTTCTTATAAAGACACCAGATTAAAATTTTGATTTATAGCGCATCTGTAACCAACCATAAACATGATCAAAATGTTTATATTTTCGTCCTATTTACGGTAGCCTTCTTTGTATATCCCTATTATACAGCTTTAAACGTGTACTGGTAATTAAACTGGGTATATTAAACAACACTAGCGAGGATAAAAAACCCGAAAAAGAACATTTCTATTTCCATCTCAAAAAAACAACTAAGCGGTCGTTGTCTATGTTAATTCTTCTTTCGGCTAAAACATTTTCTTAGAACTAAATTTTGATGCGAATAAAGTTTGTTTAAAAATTAAGATATTCTATATATGCTTTTTATACTCGTAATAAGGTTGCTTGTGCAGAATACAGCCAGTAATCTTCTTGTTATTGCCTATAAATGGTGGATCATTTAATACTTTTCCTGTTGTTGTAGTTATTACAATAGTGCGAATGATTGCATCTCACAGCTCAACAATAGAGTATGATCCAACTGTGACATGTGTGTGGATGATGGCAAGTTTTAAGTACGAAAAACTGCCTAGCAACAAGACAACAGCTCAGCCCCCGTCTTAAAGCAGTATTATTTCCAGTGTGAAAAACGACAGCGCTATAAAGGTCGTCTAGCACCATCACTTTCCCACACTGGAAATAATACTGCTATGAGACATCATGGTAACACCCCAGATGTCGTATCCTGACCACGTGGCTGCACCAGCTGTTTAAACAGGCTCCCATGCATCGACACAGGTCGTTTACAACGCACGGTTGCTAAGGGTGATATTGTGGTATAAAACACCGTGTTTACTTTCGGTTTTTATGTTACTACTTACTAGTACGAACAGCGAAGGCACGCTACGGTTAACTGGGATTTAAAAATACAGTGTAGTTGGTAAAAGTCGCGTTTCAGGATTAGGTATTGGAGCCATTAACTGTTTGTTGGTTGGAAGTCGTTTCATTTTAAGCTTAATATTATGTCGAGCTGTTATTTGAAGAAAAGGGAATAAAGGTTTGTTAAAATTATTTGTTGGCCTGTTTTAGAACTACTCCAATAATGAGAAAATACATACATATTTTCTGGGTGTTCGGTAAATAGATGAAATTTTATTTCGATAAGATGTAGCTAGAATATATTTTTTAAATTAACCCTTTCAGACCTGAATTATTTTTTTTTAGAATACATTAATGCTGATTTTTTTTGAATGAAAGTACCAACAATTAAGCTTGGAAAAAATAAAACAAAAATTATTTGTTGTTCATTTTTCGAGAAAATTAATATTTTCTTTATGTGCTCAAATGCGGACATTCGGTCCAAGTGGTATGGCTCAAGTAGTATATGCAAAGTATGGGAGATTTTTCAATAAAATTAAAAATTGTCTATATTGAAATGTTTTTGTTTTATTTTAATGTTTTTATTACAGGAATGGAATTTTGGTAAATTATAAAGTCATACGCACGACCATTTTTCCCACACAAGAAGAATAATTTGATGCCCCAAGGACATGGTTTGCCTTTTACATACTGTTTAGCAGAATGCTTTCCCGTAAAAGGAACGATTTGTTCATCAACACACAGTTCTTTTTCTAATGGTATTTTTAAGCATCGGCTTCGGATTGCGTCATAGATGGGTCGAACTTTATAGAATGCATCTTTACAATTTGAAGGCATTTTCATATTATCTACAAGATGTAAATTATTCCGAAGTTCGAAGAATCTGTCTCTCGTCATATTTTCTGTGAATAGGGGTATGCTTATGTTGGTTTCCCAGTACATTTTCAAAACCGGATAGTTAAATATCCCAGTTGCCATATGTAAGCCAAATAAGACTTCAATTTCATTGCTGGTAGTAGGTCGAAACCTGGTTTTTCCCGACTGAACAGCATATATATTTGTCATTTCAGCCATTTGACGAAATAACCCTTCAGGTACATACTTGTGATAGTAATCTAGAGGACTTTGTACGATGGGATCAACAGCTATTGGTGGGGAAAAATCAGTCGATATTGTATTTTCAATTTTTCGGTGCCTCCACTTTATATTCTGTTTAGGTGTGAGATAGTCAAATGTCTCACCATTCGATGTAGATTCCTCCTCCTCAATATCCATATCTGCTCCTGGTTCCTCCAAAACTGGCTCGAAATCAATAGGCAATCTTTCTTCGTCCTCGCTCTCGTCTTCATTTCCGTCCGATAAGTCAAGTGGAACATACTCCCTCTGATTCTGACTTATGGCATCGGCACCCAAGCGGACATGTCTTGTATCTTGAGCTGTACAGTACTGTGTGCTTGTACAGCCCACATCCTCATCATCTGAAGACAGCTCCAAGTCCGAAAGATTTCCATCTTGCAGAAGCTTCCAGCCTCTCTTGAGAACATATTTAAAAAGATTATCTGAAAAAATATATCAGATTTATTTATTTCGTTTTAATTTAAATAAAATTAAATTTAAATGAATGTTCATAAAAGAAAAAGTTTATTTTGTTCCAATAAAACCGTTATTGAACGTTACGAAAATTATATCCACTTGAAACCGCACGTCCACATTCGTAGACATTACGAATATTCACGTTTTAGTGTACAAATAACAAAATTTTTACACATAAAATACTTTGATCTATAACTTTACACCATAATTAATCGATATATATTTTTTTTAATACCTATCTTAGGAAAAATCTTAATATTTTCAAATAAAGTAAATCACTCACCTACGCAATTCTAAGATTCACCGGTTACTGGTTCAAAAGTTGTCGACTAGTACGAAATCGCTGCAAAACATGGTTGTATTGGTATCGAGTTTCGTAGCTCATAATGTTCTCATGCGATTACATTAGGATCTGGTTACATGACACTTGTTTTTGGTAAGATAATTAACAAAATGCTTTATGTCCTCAATTGTGCACCGTAGGTTTGAAAGGGTTAACTTTAGATTTTAACTGAAGTAAAACAATGATTTTTTATGATTCAATTAATTAATTATTGGGAGCACATAAATTAATTGTAAATCGTTCAATGTATTACATGAAACATAAACTGGAAGCCAATAAAAGCGTGCGGTTGCGGTTGAAGGGTCGGCGCCCTTTCGCTATCGTTCATCCCTTCCGCCACATCATGGCATTCATGACCCAATTACTGTCATTTTGATACTGGACCATTTGCTAACAAATAATGAGGTCTGTGGTTGGAGTTGTGAAATTCGGTCAGGATTAGGAATATATATGTGCAAGCGATGGTAAATCCATACTAATATTATAAATGCGAAAGTAACTCTGTCTGTCTGTCTGTTACTAAATCACGCCTAAACTACTGACCAATTTACATGAAATTTGGTATGGATATATTTTGATACCCGAGAAAGGACATAGGCTACTTTTTATTGCGAAATATGTACCACGGGCGAAGCCGGGGCGGACCGCTAGTGTAAAATAAATACGTGTATGCGTGTAATTTGGATTGTATAAAAAGTTTGAATTATAAATATGATTTATTGCACACAATAAATGTGCAACTTATTATTATATTGGCGTTAGGATATAATTTATGCCGATATAATTACTATTTAGTCACACCTTAATGTATTTGTGGAATTAGTATGAAGACCTACATCCGTAATAGGTACTACTACCTATGAAGAAGTTTAGTTTTTTTTTATCTGCATAATTAAATAATGACCTTTACTCAAACTCTAAAGATGTGCTGTCAAAAGTGATTCGTAAGCAAAAGTGAGATACATGTCAGACGATTGTTCTTTCTCAGACAATGCAAGGCGTTGTGAGAGAGACGTAGAGTGCGGTATGCAAATAAGTCATTGTGTGTGGCTTGGGTGTGCTGAGACAGTTCGGAAATCGTATACCTAATCGACATGTGGTTAAAAAATTCAATAATATAACGACTAATGATGTCACTTTTATAAAACTTGCTCTTTTGACTGCACCTATTGAAGGATGTAGTTTTATTGCTATAACACAAAATCTGGCAAAAAGGACAAAATTTTGTTGGATAATTTAGGGATAGTACTTACTTAATAAAAGATGTCACATTTTTTTGTCTCTGAGGTATGAGACATGAATCTTCCTTTAAATATACATACATATATACATATATACAGGAAATGTTAATTTTTTTCGCAGAAATATCGGAAATTTTAACTTCGGTAATATCCCCTAAACAAAAAAAGCAGCCAATAATTTGTGAAAATTGTGGATTTTCTGCGAATTTTCTCGATTTTCACCAGGTGAGCATAAGCTGCAAGTAGGTTGTTAACGGTGACGATTATTCGCCGTGGTCGCTGATAACATATCGCGTGTAACTGTGGTTAAACACAGATGCGTCGCGACGTCACGGACGCCGCCCCCCGCCCGCGCCGCCTCCCCGCCGACACCCGCACTGATAACAATACTGCTGTTACATTATGCGAGCCTAGTACCTTTTCAGGAGGAGCACCGTGAAAAGTGTTTTTCAGCGTGACGTCATTGTTAACGTAAAGTATTGTTGACAAACGTATGATGAGCATCCTTATGCACGGAATAACAATTTTCATACTATGGTATTGAAATTTAAGATTCATCCTAAATATGGCCTTTTCGCAATACTCAAATAGAAATTTGAAAGACTCGTGTACGTATTTACTATTTAAATTAACCTAGTAAAGTGTGATTATTAATGCATTCATCAATATGCATAAAACACGACCTCATTCGTGTATATTCAAAGCGTTTTAAAATTTCCCTAGTTTAGATTTATAGACCGTAATTTATCATCGTTTGATAGAACTGTTTCTCCCACCTTTAATTACTGTTATGCTAATGAGAAAAACGACCTTCAGCCATAAAATAAATCGTTTGGATTCAGTAATTTGCGTGATTCAGGCAATAGTACTACATATTTACGTACAGATTCGTGATTATGTTTTATATTCGACATGGTTTTGATACATTCACATTTGCAACAACATATTTTGTAAAGTTCCTCTATTTTTTATTTATTTAAGTACGCTGTCATTTAAATGTACTTTTGTTATCATAACATTGTGTTGATTCACGTGAGAAAGTGGTCTGCGAGATAACGTTCCATGTAATCAGATAAATATTATTGTATTGCACTTGTTAGAATGCTTTTACTAAGATGTCGATTAACCTCTTAGTAAAGGTATATGGCTTATCATTACATCATTTATTATTACACCATAATACCTTAGTATTATGGTGTAATACAAAATGATGTAAGTACATGCATATTTATTTGTCTTCCTATCCTACTAGGGCAACTTTGAACTTATATTTTGAAATTTCACACAGTTTTGTGTTTCTAAACTAATCTTTAAGTCCAGTATAGCTCCAAGTTTAATAGTTCTGTGCCGTCACGACCGACTACCAAGCCAAGAACATTTTAGATTTTTATCTGAACTGATCTGTGGATTTATACAATCTGTCGAGTGTCAGTGTGTGGTAACTCATAATTTATAAGTAAAGCTATTTTGAATAATCAACCCAATATTTTTATAACTTTGTGTTCCATAATAGCAAAATAATAGCTCTAGGGATGGTTAAAGCTATAATCTCATAAGTCAAAAACAAAAATAAACTAATAGTCTGCTCAAATTTAAAAGACTCCCTAAGATTAAACTAAAAGTCTCTGAGCTTGACGTATGACGTTCCTACATATAAGGAGGCAGATCTACTTGTTTCATCATATATATCGTAACAGAAAAAAACATACAGATATGGAAACAGTGTGTATAAGCACATCACAAAGCCCTGTAAAATTGCATAACGCAACAAAAATAAACGTCTAAACTTTTATCTGTCCACGTCCACCGCAAACATGCCAGGGAGCACTGCCAAAATCCTTGCGAACTGCATGGACATTCGGTGGCCATGGCATCTGGGTCGCACCTGCAATGCGGCGACCTGCCTCCACGGACCCGGCAGCCTCTAATGCAGCTCCACTTGAATGCTGACCAATTATGTAGTTTCTTGTATTGCAGTTTGCAGGTTAGTTAGACTCATGTTAGACTTTAGATGTAGATGGTAGATGTAGATGGTGTGGTACTCTTGGATTTGTTTGAATTCTCACAAAGGAAAAGCTGATGGTAGGCACGATTAACTTTAATGAAATCATAATTCTGATTTTCTTAATAATCGAGATAAATTTCTATCTAGTTTAACGTAAGGAAAATACAGAAATCTAAAATTGAAAACGAAATGTTAATTAAAAATAGGTATACAAAGGAAAAATCGTTAGTTAAGACTAAAATTGAACACGAAATTTTAAAAGTTCGTTAAATCACGGTGCTTGCATAGCAAAAGGAATGCCTCAAAGGATTGCCGCCTTTACGTTCACTGAAAAAATGTGGACTTTCATCTATTTGCTCTACAAACATCCTTTTAAAGTAACGTGTTCTATAGAGTCCAGATAGATGTTAATCTGCCGGGATTTACTGATCGTGATAGCGATTACAAATACGTGATTAAAAGCTTATTCAAATAGTGGTATAAAATCAATATTGGGGTAGCGTCCTTGACATGATTTTCAAGTAACCTCTATGTGAGATGAGTATTTTTTGTGCTAGCATTTGTTTATAAAAGGCTGTGATTTGTTAGTTTAGATTTTGTTCTTATTAGTCTAGACTCTAGTAAATGTACTTGTGATAAATGCGTTATCCTTACTATTATTATAAATCCGAAAGTAACTCTGTCTGTCTGTTACTCAATCACGCCTTAACTACTGAACCAATTTGCATGAAATTTGGTATAGAGATATTTTGATACCCGAGAAAGGACATAGGCTACTTTTTACCCCGGGAAATAGGATAGGTTTTATCCCGGAAATTTTTCTTTGACTGCGCGGGCGAAGCTGCGGGTGGAAAGCTAGTAACTTATATGCCACAGAATGCTCTGTAAATAAATGTATTCTTTATACACTTTAATAATGAAGAACACATTTGGTCTATATTGTATTCATTCTGGTCTCAGCAGGACATCGTAGCTAAACATTTAAATAAAGATTTGTGTTTTTTCATTACTCAAATTGCTAACATCTTTTCGATGAGAGCATATAAGTGTGAGTTCTTACAACTAAGCAGTAAAAAAAAAACAACCTTGATTTGAAAGCTATTCAACGAATCGAGTGATCGAACTCGAAGTATGTGATGAATATTTATAGCAATCATTTTTAGACAAAACAAAATACAAAATCAATCGAAGAGCCAATTGATTTATCTAAATATGTTTAAGTTAACGAATTCAAAACGTTTATCTCATTTTTCTAGAACACTTATATAAAACGGTAAAGTTTATTGATCTAATCCAATTCTCTATGAGATTCAAAGCAAGCTCAGATAAGATAGCTGGCTGAATGGAAACGTCACGGCCGTTTATTTGCGTACCGAGAGGGAGCACGGAGGTCGAATCAATTGCACCTAACTATTGGGACTAGTACCGTCAACAACCGCGTAATTGTAATGAGGTAATTAGTTCCTATTATCGAAAGGAGGTTAAATTACAAGAAAAAATGAGTGATAAATAATTACTAATTAATTGAAAGGAATTGAAAAGGTCTCTTACAGCGTGTAAAAATAAATCGACTCGTGCGTTGGCGACAGGAAACCGTAGGTTAAATAAAAATAGACACCAAATCATTAAAGATATAATACTTTATCGATAATTTGTTTCCATTGGATCGCTCGTAATTATTATGCTAGTAAAGACTCGCCCAGTATTGTATTGTGATGCATTCTTCTTTTTGCAATTCTTATCGTTTTCGATATGCTCATTCATTCAGACATCTTTGGTTCTTTACTGTATTGTGATAAAACATGAGTTGGTCAACAAAAAGGTCAACAAAAAAACTAACTAAACTACTATTTTAAGAATTTAATATTGAGCATGATATAGCAGTCTGATTTATTAATAAACGTTGCATTTAAATTCCCGTGTGTAAACCCGTTAAAAATCACGTTTAATTTGCTAACGGTACAGCTAAAGCGCAGTGCAGAATGAATTAGTGGGGGAGTGTCTGCCTGCAGGGAAATGTGTTTTATTCTTTACACGTGATTATAGCGAGGATGGATAACCGTTTTATTTGCTATGCTCGAGTGATTGATTCTTTACACTTCAGATTACATGGTTCTTATCGAACGGTTTTATTTTAATACAGATCGAAAAGTGGAACGGAAATTGGTTTTAGAATGGGTGGTCTGAAAACTGATGGAGATTTTACATTCGTAGCGTATTGGAACTAGGTTCTTAATCTGGTAGAAGTCGGCACGTAATGAGCCTTCTCCGCCTCTAGAGACTTGCTAGTGGTTTACTACATTGCAGAATAATTAAATCCTTAACACATCAGCTCTTTCAGCGCGTCTACTCGGAGGTCTACTTTCAGCTCACCATTACCACATTACGAAGTGATGCAGTTTAAAGATAATGTTACGCTACGCCGAAATAAAAACAAGATAAAATTTATTTTTATTCCAAATATCTATATTATCTGGATTTTAATTCATTAGAACACTGATAATATTATCTTTCTACCCTTATCTCATTTCCTGTTCAAGGGGAATTCCGTCATTTTATTACCTTCGGCTCTCAGTATAAGGATCATAAATGTTTCAATTCCTATATCAGTACCTATACGGTACGTTTAAACTTCTGTATACTCGTAAATACGTCACAAAGTAACAGTAATCTAATATATGGTATTATTCCCATTAGCAAGCCGTCAGTCTCCCGGTTAAGCTCAGCTACATGTCATACAGGCGTTTCTACGTGGACTGGTATCGAGGTTAATAGATGCGACAACGGTTAACGCTCCGCCAGACGTGTCAATTGCGTTTAGTCGGATAGGTTCCTATGGGTAGGTATGTTTAGGCTGGTAACTATGGGTAGAACGCACGTGTGAGAATTGGAGATTGAGGCTCTGATTTGTAGATGTATAGATAGAGTAGGATAGAGGATTGGGAAGTGTTGCATGAAATATTGGGTAGGCTGTAGGACGAACTCTTGGCGAGTTCTGTTATTAGTTTTCAGTATTCGAAGAATTAAATTTAAAAGTTTTCAAATAATTATGTACTCTTTCATGAAAGCGGATCAATTGGGTTTTTAAATTAAGTAGTTTAAATCCAAGTTCAAATGCGTATTTTTATAGTATTTCTGCAATTCAACATGGAACTGAACGGTAATTATTCTACAAAGTGAAATGACGTATTTTAATAATGACGTTAGTTTTATTTCTTCGTGATAATACTAAAGTGAAGCGTGCGCATACGCATGACGTGCTGGCCACGGACAATTCGCTATAGCGAAAATTCGCGCGGCGCGACTGGCGGCGCGTCTTGCGAATGAATCAAATGTATGGAAATGTACTGGGCATGCCACGCGCAGCGGCGACCAGCGAGACGACCGGCGAATTTCCCCGAGCGAATCGCGCGGCACGACTAGCGATCGAAACAAATGTATGAGTTATTACGGCGCAGGCCACGGAGTCGAGCGGCAGACGCGGCGACTACTCCCGGAGCGAACTTAATTTAAAATAGTTTGTTTTTTTTTCGCGAAAATGGAGACGGAAGCTTTTATTGTAGAAATTCTAGCTAGACCAGCTATTTGGAAGTCTAGCCACCCGCAACATAATTTTTCATCATGCCTATATTTTTCATATTTTTGGTGGAATTCTCCGTCTGTAACACGATTTCTATTTAATTCGTGTACTCCACTATATCTTCCAAACATTAAATCTTGAGCATAAAAGCTGCTACTCTCCAAACAACGTCGAGCTAACTTTGATAAAGCTATCTCGTCTCCTCGTCTACACTGGTCGCGGCGGCGAACGCAACTGCCCGTGGCATGCTTACCGCGCCGCGCGACTTGCCGCGCCGCCCGTCGCGCCGTCGGTCGCGCCGCCGGTGTCCGTGGCCAGCCCGTAACGCACATCCCAAATATGAACATTGAACATTAAATTCTTTGTTGACCAATGATTCATTCGCCTGCAGTTTCGAAGAACTATTTTATTCAGTTTTTATTTTGCGCTTGTTATGTGCCTTTTAAATTAATACGACAAGTTAAAAATTTGTTTATCGATAATGTTGAATAATGTTTAGGACTCTTCACCTTGTAATACTTCAAAAATATAAGATATCTACAAGTAATTTATTCACAACTATCACGAACCATATTTTCGTACCCACCAATAAATGCTCCAATTTATTATTTAAAAAACTTTGTAAATATAAAGCAAGAAATATAAAAAAGAAAACGGTTATTTTAAGTTACACACGTTGGATCTCGTTGGATGTTATGAATCACATAGCTAATGGTAAATTATTCCAACTAAACTTGAATTAGCTTTACTAGTGGTAGTGGTCGACCTTCACTGTCCAAAGCAGTACAAGGATAAAATAATCCTTTTCATATTCCAAGTATTTCATTATTAGGAAAACGAACTTTGAATTGTATAACTTAATAAAACATGAAATGAATTGCGAAATTTTATGGGTTTAGAGAATGAAGAAAGAATATCTTTGACTAGTGATTATCTTTCATGTTAAAAAAAAGAAAGATTATCAGCAATAGATACAAGTCAATAACTGCGTTAAAAACAACCGACTTCAAACTTGCACTTGCAACATTTACAAATACAGACAAAAATGCTCATAAAATAAAAACTACTGGGCCTATCCGAATAAAATTTTTATGGGACCAATTCGACACCATCCCGCATCGAACAAAAAAAGAATCACGTAAATCGGTTCAGAAACCACGGAGTAATTGGTGTACATACATAAAAAAAAAAAAAAAAAAAAAAAAACATACCGGCCGAATTGATAACCTCCTCCTTTTTTTTGAAGTCGGTTAAAAAATGAAATCAAAGTGGATTTTGATGTCAACGCTAGACGCTAGAAATTGATGGAAGGAAGTGCTCTATTAACACTATTCAAACTTCAATACGTCAATGATGCCCTAATATTTTTGAACACATACTGAAGTGACTTCTTATATACTTTAGCACCTAAAACAATTAATGACTCCTATCGAACGAGTCATCTACTGACCGTTAAATGTCGTAACCTAGTCGAGACGTGATCCAGTTGCCTTGTTGTGAACAGATGGCTGGTCACTTTGATCTCTAGAGTATAACGGCCGGTGTATTGTTCTACTCGTTTGATAAACATCTGGGAGTAGGCTTGGCTATTGTGTTGTGAAATTCTTATGAGAATATAATATGGTCTGTGTGATTGGTTGTTCTTTTAGGATTATTAGGATTACTAATGTTATTAGTTTTTGGGTTTAAATGTGAACAGAGGATTTTTAATCATTTTTTCTTTTTTGATTTTAAAATGTGTCCAGTATCTGTATGTATGGGAGAGTTATTAAGAATGACGTGTTGTTACATCTGTGTATAAAGGATTGAACATATAAAATGGTTTTTTCGTGTACTATTTTCGTCCAACGGTATCAGGCTAGAAAGGTGTAACTGTAGCTAATGCTATTTCCAGATCAATAAAAAAGTTATTATGTTCTGTACCGTATTCACTATTATCTGAATTCTTAAAATATTTAGTGGGCGAAGTGATCGTGATTTACAATTACCACGTAATCAAAGTTGTTATTAATCATTCAAGGATTTGTAGTACACATTCATTTCCTGCAATTTGGTTAAATTCATAAATAGCTGTATTAGGAAATGATGATTTAATTCATTACAGAGAATTCTACTTTAAAATGATATGTAATTAAAATTGTAAAAAGTTACCTTCAATGGTACTTATTTCTGCACCATGGAAACATATTTAAAAATAGCTTTCAGCCCGCGGCTTCGCCCGCGTTTTTAAAGAAAAACCGCATCATAGTTACCGTTCCCGTGAGATTACCGGGATAAAACCTATCCTATGTGTTAATCCAAGTTATATGTTGTTATAGTCCACAGTATATGTGTGCTAAATAAGTAACTTGGACTAATTTCATTGTAATCGGTTCAGTATTTGCGTGAAAGAGTAACAAACATACACACACACTGCACACATATCCATCCTCACAAACTTTCGCATATTTTATAAATTATAACATTAGTAGGAGTATGATAGGATAGTATAGGATTACCATTTAAATGTTTCGTCTCACACTTTTTCTACCTACTAGTTCTGATAGAGATAGAAAATATTAGAACTGATACTGGAAGATAACGTCTGTTGCTAAACAGATCAAAGCGTGTCATTACTAGAAATTTAATACGAAAATTGACAGTCCCTGCATCGATAACTAGCTGGTGAAAGTGAAATTGCAGTGCACCTGATCGACCACAGTTGATTAGAAAGTAGTTGTGTAGCGACAGGTGTCAAGCCCTTTGGGCTATTCCAAGGGCTATTCTATAGAACCACAAGCCATAACAGCCATAGACTATAGTGAGCTGTTGTTTTAAATAGAGCTAGTAGGATGGTAGCTAAGGGAATGATAAAAGTTATAGGTGGGTTGATATGTATTTGCGCAATGCAAATACATATATCTTACTGATATTTTTTTGAAACGGTCTCCTGTATATTTGAATTGATTAAATTATTACTGGTATGTACTATAAATATTCGTGCGTGAACAATAAACAATTTGCTATCCTACTCGTATAGATTTTCAAATAAAATCTATTTATTTAACTGTACGAACTTAATGATTACGATAGTCTGCATGTTGACCTATCGAGGGTCAATGTATTACGAGAATTGTTTTAGGACGTTGGAGGTAAAATATCATTCGTAAACTTACCTATTTCGACACTGAAATATGTAAAAGGTTTGTAGGTATTGGGCTAAGAATATTAGCAATGGAGAATGTTCACTAATTTTGATTATTAGCACTCCATATTCTCTGTCAAAAATAAAAAATACTAGTGAAAAAATTACTTCGATACGTCAATTAGTTTCCGATTTAGAAGTAAAACAAGTTGTAAACGCCCGGTGATGGTGTGACGTCACACCACAACACGCTCAATCTGGCTCACTCAGTCCGCTAGCGATCGCGCGTGCCGTCGAAATTATAATTAAATACTTTTAAAAATGTCCAATCCAAATACCAGAAAATCATGTGTTGTTCCTAGATGTAAAAATACAACTACCAATTCGCCGGATAAGTTTTTTATACCTAGTTGCAAAGGACGTAAACAAAAATTTTAAACAATATTTAATAATTTATAATTTCAGAATTTTCCGTGTTCTTACATAGTACCACATATTATAATATTTTGAGAAGATTGCAGCTGTTTTGCGTTATCCTTTGTTTTCTATACAAGTTTTAATCTATACTAGACTGTGCTTCTGCTCTGCTCGTATGGGCTAAGTATAGGTAGATGGCTAGTAAGATTTTTTCTTGTTTTAAGTTGAGAATGATATGGAGAACTATACTAAAATATAAGTTGGTCGGGTCGGGGGAAGAATTAAACAAAAACAGGGTATAGTTCCACACAAATTCAAATGTCAAGAGGAAAATGAAGATAAACCTCAGAGATCAGCAGTGAAAAAACGCAATCGTATAGAATATTTTGAGAAACTATTAAATAAAGATGAAACTTTGGCATGACTGTTATTTTATTAAGGCTGCAGTCTAGCAAAATTGCGTTTTCAACAAGTTATTTGACAATTTTTTCCCGGCTAATGAAATGATAAACTGAATTTTTTTTTCTTGTTTATCAATTAGTGTTATATACGCAATGCGCGTGAATTTTTTCACATTTGTAAAGTTACTTTATGTTACCTTAATCAGGCCTTCAAGATAAGTCTCTTTCCCCCAAAGACATTTCGAGCTAAGTTTGTGCACTCACTACGTTGCAACCGATTACAATTTACACAATTTGATCAGCGCATTATTATCCTTATATAGTCGTTATTAAAAACTGCTGAATACAATTGCCGAAAAACTTATGATTTTCCTAATTAGAACGTTATAAATTCATTAAATTTCCCATTTTTTGCCTTACAAAATCTATTGATAAATAGTGCTAAAAGTTATTGTTTCCATTAATTTATTCGAGTTGGTTGAAGACCAATGAGTATTAATCCTTTAAAAAAATTTTTTTTTGAATTTTGATAATTCTTTAAATATTAAAAAAATATTTAAAATAAGTAGGAAAAATCCTAGCGAATTTCTTTAGTCGCGCTCCTTGGGCCGGAGCGTTCTGACGTGTGCTCTACGCTCGATTTTCCTTCATACCGAAGTGAAAGTTGCTCTACTTCATTAAATTTAATATTTTTGTTAATTGATTATTTTTATCTTAGTTTTGTGCAAATATTCGTATTTTTAAACATTTGATTTCGATATGGAAAATAAACGAAAAAAATATGCGTGTAACTATGTACTTACTAGAAAAAAAATTATCTTCGCACATAAAGTTAATGAAACCAAATACATTACAAAGGTGATTGGCAACAATTTCTTTATTTTACGGGGTTTCAGTAAAGGGATGTATGTTTCTTTTAAACTAAAGTAAGCTCATAAATTTTCTTATAATATATATTTTTTTTGAAGTTCCAAAAATGTTTATTTTTCGTTTGAGAAATACGAAATATATTAAATTATATTGAGAACTTGAACTTGGGACATACGGGGAAAATGATTTGTTTACTCCAAAATTCCAAATATGTCGAGGTGTTTTTTTTTTCTTCTAGTCATTTTAAACGTAGCGGCATGTTGTTTGATTATTAATTTTGTAACTTAAATACAGGATGTTGGTTTTATATTTTGATCTTACAGACGCGCTGACAAATTTAGTCCACCATTTCTAGTTTAGTCCACCAACTCTAAGTACCAATATTAAAACGAATGGATTATCATCACATCATCAAAACTCAGATGTAATGGAAGATCGCAATAACATAGAAAATTCAATGGGTGTTGAGAACTAAACAAACACAAGTAAAAAGAGCAACTATGGAGTTTCTTGCCGATTCTTCTCCGTAGATACTGCTTTCCGAATCGGTGGTAAATGTTAAAAATATGTACCTAATGACGTTTCAAAAGTGCTTCTAGAAGAAGTCTAATTGAATAAATAAATATTTGAGTTTGAGTTTTTAGTTTTCGTTGATGCTTTCCCTTTTCGACGTATTGTTAGGGTACATCACCAATCTACAAAAAACAAAACTGATGATTCCCAATTGCTGATTAAAAATGAAAAACAAATAATCGACAACAGTGGTGAAAATTTGCTGATCACAATGAAACATCCTTCAGTGGTAGCAGATTTACTCATTTAAAATGTATCGGTGAACAGCGTAAAGGAGAGGAGGACAGGAAAACATTATGAATGTGGATGGTGGATTGTATACAGGGTGTAATCGATAAGTATGTGCAGGCGATTATGACGTTATTATTGCAGGTATCAAAAAACTTAAAACTGATATCGAAATTACTTTACCTAATGAGCAAAATGACAATAATAACTTTTTAAAATTATAACGAGAAATATCTAAAAAAATTTACTTTATACACTCCCATATCAAGAAGGGAAAATGGGACTAGTAGAAGTTAAATGTCTAATTCCGGCAAAAGAGATGAATGCGGAAGATGCGGTTAAAAATAAAAAATTTAATATTTGAAATACAATGCAAAAAAATAACACTTTTGTCATAGATAAGAATCATGACTATTTTTTCCAAATTCAGGGACAACTAAACGTTGCAGAAGCAGAAGTCTGCTTATTTGCTGTTTGGACTGGAGTGAATCATTCGTTAAAAATAGAATATATAAGTTTAGGCAAAAAAAAAAAAATGATGGACCATTATCAAGATTTTACATAAATTGCCTACTGTCAGAATTGATTGATTCGAGACTTCAGCATTCGATGCCCATCAAGGACCCATCCTATGTCATTCAAGCGATTGAAAAAAAAAGAGAAAAATCCAGTGCAACCGATAAAGCATCAGAATGCTAGCAAAATATTTATTAGGTTTATCCATATAAATCTATATATTATACATAATATAATAAATCCGTAGAAGGGTCAATTCTGTACTTTGAAAATATGTATTTAAAAAATAAATAGCAGTGTTACTGGATCGATACCAAACACAAATATGTGATTAAAAAAATTTTTGTCTGTCTGTCTCTCTGTATGTGAAGGCATCACGTGAAAACTAATGGTTCGATTTCAATGAAACTTGGTATAATTATACCTTATTATCCTGGGCATAAAATGGAATACTTTTTATCCTGGAAAAATACGAAGAAAAAAAATAAATCTTAATTTTTCAGTTTTATCCATAGACGTTGTTCTGTAGAACCGCGAACACACGTTGCGTTACCCGCAGTGGATTCAGCGATGTAACCTGTAGCGCCAAAAATCGGATTTGGCTTGAACCGTTTGCGGCACACGCGGGCCGCACGACACCACGCCTCCTCGACTCCTATATAAGGACGGCGTTCCGCGCGATGCATATATGTAATTTATGAATTTTGATGCGAGCGGACGTGTCCAGTGTGGCGAGCGAGAGTGATCGTCTAATATTAATTTAGTGAGAAACGTCTTCCCAGTTCAAAATGGAGAAATAAACCATCCACGCGAAGACCGACATCCGCTCGGACGGAGTCGCGGGCGGAAGCTAGTCGGAAATAAATATCTTTTGTTTTCATTTGCGTATTTTTCTATTTTATAATTTTTTAACACAAACATTACATTTTTTTATTATATACAAAATTTGTTTATCCGTTTTATTAGTTAAACTGAACAACTTTCACTAAGAAACTTAGGTCGAAAAAAATGTATAGAGTTATGCATTTGAAGATATCAATAGAACGTATTCGCAAATTTTGTGTACTGATAAAAAAAATCACCTGGTGTAATTTTCACGAAAATTGTTTCAAATTGTCATTTCTGGTACTTATTACGAATATTAAATTATGCATACGAATGATTTAATTTTTTAAAATTAAGTGGAGCAACTTTCCCTTAGTACATTTGTATTATTTACATATAGGATGACAGGATGCATTTGTTTGCACTACTAGACCAAGCCCTTAAACGAATAATAATTACTATTATTGGACTATTAACGAAATTTGCGGACGAAAACCCATCAAAATACTGCGCAAGCTACTATTACAGCGCTGCCGACTTGATACTAAGCGTTGTGACGTGACGTCACAAGCGGTCACGTGACTATTAGCGAGACTCGATATTTTTCGAAACTTTGAATGCGTATAAAATCAAAACTACTTGGTATTTTTGACTACGACAAAAACTAGTGTATTTGTATACATACAGGCTTTACTGAAACACAATTTCAAGGGATTTGGCATACCTAGTAACATTCTTCATTGTTACGTGTTTTTTGCAAAATCATTCAGAGTACAGGGGCTTTAGACAAAGTAACAATTAAAAAAATGTTGTGTGGTTTTATGAAACCACGGTAAAAGTGAAACTGTTCGAACGGTTCCGAACACTGCTTTGTGTAGCGCATGTCGCGTGACGGTTGGCTGCCGAGTAGGTATACCTACTCGGCAGCCGCGATACACGCGACATGCGCTACACAGACCAAAAAGTTTGAGACGATGTAATAAAAGTTTCACTTTTAAAACGATAACGAAGTTAGAAAAGGCAAAAATGTATGGGATTGACATACGCCGCGTTAGATCACGTGGTCTATCTAATGTCAATCCCATACACTTTTCCTTTTCTAACTTCGTTATCGTTTTTTAATTGTTACTTTATCTAAGGCCCCAGGGCTTCTATGAATATATCACAATTCACACAAAAATATTTCATCTACTAAGTATTGTGGTGAAGCTCTGGCAGAACTATTTCTCTTGCATCATGCTGTAGCGAAAAATCATTTTGTTTATAACCTACAAAATAATTTAACCTCTCCAACATGCCTACTTTGTAATATTACTTTCATTTTTCAGTTTTAAATGCTTTTGTACTTCGCCTGGCTTCAGCTACCCTTTACCCTTAATCCTTCGTGGAAGCAGTGCAAAATTGTTGACCTGAATTCTAAAGTTATGGTTTTAAAATGTCGCTTGAGTTATATTTTCATAGTTAATCATTTTAATGCTAGGTCGCGGAGAATTCATTTGCTATGGTTTTTTTTGATGTGATAATGAAAAGTGAACTCTGTAGATTTCACTATCAATAAGTATAACTAAAAGTACATATTAAATAATCATCCACTATTAAATGCGAAAGTAACTCTGTCTGTCTGTCTGTTACTTGATCACGCCTAAACTACTGAACCAATTTTCATGAAATTTGGTATGGAGATATTTTGATACCCGAGAAAGGACATAGGCTACTTTTTATCCCGAGAAAATGAGGCAATCCCGGAAATCCTACGGGAACGGGAACTATGCGGGTTTTTCTTTGACTGCGCGGGCGAAGCCCTAGTCAAATATAAAGTGACAATGATAACAGTTTAAAGTTAATGTGTGTTTATTATGTTAGAAATAAATGCAAAATATACTGAACGTTGCTTTTAAATCTTGACCTGTGGGTAGCTATTATTTACCAATGAGTATACATATGTTTGGTTGTGGCAAAAGTCAATATTCTAGCTATTTGGGCAAAAATGTTTTTACCCTGAACAAAATAAGACTCTGAGCTCAGAAAGCTCAAAAGCTTATAAAGTTATACGAAGAATTGTTCCCGAAACTTTCTCAATATTTCGTGATTTCATATCAAAAGGATTAATATAAATCACTGCGAAGTTCATTAATTAGTTCGCTATTCCGATAATTCACGTAAAGAAAGTTGATCTTACGGCGCGGCAATAAAATTTAACACACATTTCTTCACATTCATTCTGGCTCATATATTTACTGATGTAGGGCACCTACCGTCGTTTATTTACGCGAAAGCTGAAGTTAAACTATTTCAATGGTCTCTTTGGTGCTTTTTTACGAGAATAAATGGGTTTCGTGAACGTTTGTTACACGTTGAATTGAATACGAGTGCCTGTTGTTGTCATGTTTTTGATAGCGTGCTGCTAGGAAACTTATTGTATGAGTTATGAAGCTTTTTGTAGTATTGAACGATTGTTTCATTTTTTATTTGCATTCATACGTGATTTGAAAACGATTTAGACGAAAATAGTTAATAAATTCTGTGAAAATGGAAAACCTACGGGTTTAACTAATACCTATAGATTTTCCTTATTAATTAATATAATATTACTTGTAGGATGTGTTTCATGTTTTCCTGTTTCCTTCCAATATGAACTGTTGTATCACTTTACTTTACTATTATGGAAATATTGTTTTATATGAATTTATAAAGATGTGTGAATTTTTACTTACTATTGAATTTTCTTTGTTACAGGTAAATATCGCGATATGGTTGTAAAAGGCTACCTTATGGTCATGTATTGTGATATAATTTTTAACTTTTATGGTACCTACTATATAATTGTACCGCCTCCTCGGTACAATGGTTGACGCATGAGCGTAGAACCAAGGGGTCCTGGGTTCGATTCCCGGTGGAGACGAAAAAAAAAAGTCTCGGTCTGGCAGGACACAGAAGGCTGATCACCTACTTGTCCCTAAAGAAAAATCGATCAGTGAAACGGATGTATGAATAATGCATCTGCCCCCTACCCCACTACGGGGACACGGGACTTCACTTTTTTTTACTATATAATTGGCTTATAGTTAGTTAAATATTGTTTCTTACAAGCTATCATTCGATCCGTGTTTAGTTTCCCTGTAGATACTAATAAAAAAATCTTATTATCACGCCAAAAAACCGTACTATGTATCACGACACATCAGGATCAATAAAGTAATGTCAGGGAAGTAGTGTATTCTTCGTCGAAGTTCCATCAATCTCTATGTGTATCAGAACTAGCGATAACACGAGATAGAAACAGAATATCGTAGCTCTCATCTCTAAAGGGAATCTTCCATAAATCACGTGATGATTTTTAGTATTTCTAAAGTTTAACTTGGTGAGGCTTGAGACTAATCACCTCTTCTCATCTACGCGAAATCACGTGTACAAATTCTTAAAAATTTAAGATAGGTCATATCTTAAAATTTTAAGATAATATCTTTAATTAGATACTTATTCGTGGAATTGAATCGAATTCTGGAGATAAGATTGTTCAAACAGGATACATTAAGATTGTAGAGTGTTTTTCATTGGCATTTGGAAATCACATGTTTAATGACAGTATAAAAATAAGATAAAAATATACAATGTGATATCTTATTACACCACCTTGTGAAATCTCTTATTTTAAGTCGGACCACATCCATCGCTTACTTACGTGACTAATGTACGACCCCAAATGTGTGCATAAATACGACTGGATTAGGTTTGAAATAAAAAAGTTAAAGCAATAGTTTTGCCCGCGACTTCGATTGTGTGGGAGTCGATAAGAAGAATGCTTTCTTAAACCGTCTACTCACCTACCTGCAGCAGGGGCAATATTGACATTTGACCGTTAATTGTGATGCTATTATTATGCTGCTTGCAGGGGCAATTTAGAGAATAACCGAAATTAATTAATAATAAAAATTGCCCCTGCTGCAGGTGCTGCTCCTTCTCTGTTGGTCCAATAATATATTTTTTATTTACAACAATACTTAGTAATTAAGATAACAAAATTGAAGATAAAAATATTGCGACTTTATCACATTGATTAAAGTGAAGATTAGAGAATTGATATGCATCGATCAAAATAAACAATATAAGCGTACCAAATTCCAAGAAATACTATAAATAGTTATCAGAGGAATTCATTATTTATCGATCGCAGAAAATTAGGAATACCCTTGCTTTGTTTATGCATTTTTACTGCTTATGGAATCTCTAGTATTTATTATAGATGTAGATTTTGTTGTCGTTTTTGTGTTATTTATTCATATTTGATTAATTATCTCTTGCATTATTAATTATTCATAAAAGTGCAGGTCAACGACGTCAAGTAGGTATTTGATATCGACTTCTTTAGTGGTTAGTGATTTTTGTAAATGTAATGTTATTCCAACTGTTCTGTGTTTTACATTATTAAGTTACTTGTAATAATTATTATCGATTATGATAGGTAAATCGATATTAACTATTTAAATAGTTTCGCTTATTTCCTGGTTAATATGCATATTCGTGCTTTTAAGAAGAGCCGTTTAATGTACAGGATGTAGGTAATAATAATAAAATTTGATAATTGTGTATTGTATACTTCAGGCTAGATTTTTATTATATTTTATAATAATATAGTAAGTATGTCATATAATAATAGAATATGGTCATACAAGTACATATTTGATAGCGTCCTAAATTGAAAATATGAAAAAAAAAAACTATTTTACTGACTTTAGTCAGTTAAAAAGAGTCTTTCATATTTTTCCTTTAATTATAAATCACTCTCATCAATATCAGATTACCAACAGCAAAAAAATATTTTCTCAATTCTTTTAGCAACGAAAAACTGCGACAAACTACTTTTATCAAACAACGCTTAAAATTGTGAGATCAAAATCTAGGTCAAAAGGTAAAGAAAATGTTTGAAAACAATTTGAATATTTTCTCCATAAATATTTTACAGAGACAAAGGAGAAATGCTCGTAAAAATCATTGAAAGGCCATTGAAAAATTTGTGAAGAGGTTTTCACTTTTCGTTCATCAGGTTAAGTGATATTACTGAGATAGTCATTCTTGGAGATAATGTTGCTGACATTAAAAGAGCAAGGTTATGATGCACTGTTTGTAGGTGTAAATTGAAAAGTATAAAATGTTTGCTCAAAACGAGTATCGCGATGTGACGGTATGTAAGTATATTGCTTTTTTTTTGTTACGTCAGGCTTTTTGTTTTGTCTTTATTTTTAATTGTTAAAAGCATGATGATTATACACAATAAGATGCAGATTTTTTTTATTTAGCTTGCGTTTGTTACCCAATTAATGATTGAAACACATTCTGACAAGTGAAGATTATCGTGTAGTTCGGCTATTTTTTTAAACATACAAAAGATTAAGTATATAAACAAGTACTCAACTAAAACCCTCATCGTACAAACTCCATAATTGGCGTAAAATACTTGCAGCTGACAAGTTGTGGAGTTAAGAAAAACTCCGTAGTAGTTCACGCGTCAGACTTCCGTTAAACTTCCGTTCCATGTTTGTGAGATTGGTGGAAGCCATTACCCTTGCAGAGTTTTAAAAATATTATGATTTGAAGTGGACTCTTTATATTTGTAGCTAAAAGTTTTTTAGTATGACACTTATTTTAGTTTAAGGCACTGTAACAGTACATGCACATATCCTTTATTTGAAGTAATTATTGTATATTTTTTGTGTCAAGAGGTATTTTGCTTTTCAGTGGTACAAAGTTTTAATATTCATCAATTGTATTACCCTTCTACCAAATGTCTGCTATACATGAAATACATTTAGGATATCTTAGAATTTCGTTGTGAAAGTTCTCCCCTAAAAGTTTTCTATGACCCCATCCTCTCCTCTTTACAAAAAACCCAGTGACAACAGCCATGTTTAGACGTTCTCAGATCGTTCTAATAATACAGCTGACTAATGTTTTAGCCATCCACTGTATCTGGGCGTCCTTCACCTGGCCGTTGATTTGCCTTTCACAAATAAGGACAATGTTTTATGCTAACATAATTATTGGAAGTAGTTCACTGTAACAAAAAATACAAACACTATGCTGTTTTCACTATACTAAACGACTAAACGTTAACTTATTAGGTAATTACCATTAATGGTATTTAGAGTTTGCGATTGCGACAGTTTATGTGAGTTCATAATTGTTGAAACGGGTGCACGGATTTGGAGTTTAAGTTTGTTTTAGCCACAGTTTTAGCTCAGCTGATTTGTTCTGTAAAAACAATCGAATGAATATAGAAATCTAGAGTCCCTATTTGCATTTGCTGCATATGCGTAGGGCAAAAGTTCAGGAAAAGTAGCGGTTTTAGATTGATTTTTCAACAGCTGATCCTCTTCGTTTTTTCTACCATGATTATTCTAATTTCTAATATTATAAATAAGCTGTTTTTCTTTGAATTCCCCATTAATACGCACTGTGTGGGAATGTTGTATGAATAAGGTGTTTCAGAAAGTTGTATTTATTCGAAACACGATGTATACAGTTTCAAATAAACAAATCTTCAATACTTATTGTAAATACATTCGCATTAGACATATGCTCTACTCAGAGCTGTGAATGAACGCTTGAAGTGCAATGTTTCACATCTACGTGATAGTTGATACCATGATGAGAAGCAGTTAACTCTGTATGCATAAACAAAGATTGCAATGTACCTATTCGTTACGCTTGAATACAACTAGAATTGCATAATTTGCATTGTTACAATACTATTTTGAAATCATCAGAAATTAGCATTTGAAACGAAACTAAAACCCAAATATTAATTCACCAAGGTGTCTTAAAATTTACTACAAATGGTTTGAAGATGAAGGTTTGATACTAATCCCCATGCAACGACAAGGCGTGGGTTCGATTCCTTTGTCTGAAATATCGTGTTGTGTCTAGACAAGCGTCTTTTATTTACGTCTGTATGAATATTTTTGGTGATGCACCAATGGAGATTAGTTTACAACCATTGTTACAGTACGAAAAATGATATAATAATATAATTTTCATAAAAATAGTCATGTACATACTTATATCAATACCTATTTTTGGAAATAAAATGTTTTCATAAGCACATAAATATGGCCATACTATGGCATTAGGCATATAACCTCGATTTCAATGAAAACAATGATTTATTGCAGGTGTTTTTTCTATTGAACTTACTTCATGATTCATTCATTCCACATTCAGTATTTATATTGCGCGGTATACACGTGCCGACGTATGTAGCTAGTTACATAGTATCCTAGCTCAGACAGGACGGGAGCTATCGATCCGTTGCACCGCTCACAAAGGGCTGCTGATGGCCCCCTTCGCCCCTCCACAACTCCCCCCTGCCCCCTCACACGCCCGCCGTCCTCGATACTTGCAAAACTGCGCGCCGCGCATATATAGCAACAGGCTGCAACTGCGCGATTTCAAATACGGGAATCAATAATAAAAAGCAGATTTTGTCTCTATTTTTGTAACGCCGCAAGATATGTAGAGATATTTCGAATGCTCTCTCAACTCCCGTATGGTCTAGTGGCTAGGATACCTGGCTTTCACCCAGGAGGCTCGGGTTCGATTCCCGGTACGGGAAAGCTCTTTTTGTTTTTTTTTCTTGTAATTTAAGATTTTATTGTTTTTTTTAAAGATTTGGATTTTTACCTAATTAATTTTGAGATTAATCATTTTTGTAAGTTTTGAGTTCGTTTGCGAGAGATTAAAAGTAATCTTTAAAGTTATTTATCCGATTTACTTTTCTATTCACATATAGAAACGCTTTTCTTTTATATGTATTTTCTTATAAAAAAATTCATTATATTATGTTACGCAGACGAATTTCATTTTCTTCTTCGGACCAAGTTACGGACACCGGTTTAATGTAAAGAATTATATTTCGCAATTTGTAATTTAGATTTGCGAGGGTCTGTTGACCTGGTGTCTCAAGGATGTAGGACGTTACGTGCCTCCTTAGATACTGACGACAGAGAACTTTTTATATAATACTAAGTACACTTGACTTTCTCTCATTTCAGTTCTTTGAGGTTAGGACTTTGTGGGTTTCTTTTTTAATTCAATTTCAATTCTATCTCGCTTGAGAAGGGCGATTATAATTGATAATGCTCCTTGAAGGTAGCTCGTTGAATAATATTTAAGGTGAACATCTTGCTTTGTTTACAATACTTTTGCTTTGTTTTCTCTGTTGAGCTTTTCAACCAGTGTTATTGTTAAGTTAAAGGTTCTTAGTTGCTTACAAATTTAGTAAAAGGGAAGGCTTTACAAATCTTTAGAACTGTGTACCTACTGGAGAATATCCCATTGACCACCGAGCGGCCCGATCGGGCCGCGACACAATAGATTTTCTATTGTGTCTGTGATTCCGGGACTGAGGGAATATCTCGAAAAAGTGGTACAATACGTAGATAGATAAATAAATTCCGACAGAAAACATAAAACTTTAAAAAATAGCATCAAGATATTGCTATGCTTAAATTTTATTCAATTAATTCAAAAGATGTATGTCAATCAATTTATCTCGTATAAATTACAGTTAGTTGCACTTGTTTTTTTTGTTCGCTAGTGGTACACTAATAAATTCAATCTAATCGATACACGATTTATGAGGGCGTTAAAATTGCAAATTGCTCCACTTATTTTACCTTACCTTGTTCCGATTTTGCGGTATTAATGCTTGCGTGATCGTTTGATTTATATTTTACTGCTTTCCGTGTTTAGCCAAAATGTATTTTTCCTATAAAATTTACGAAAACCTGTTTCCTTCCTTCTATTATAACAACGCAAACTATATTGGAAATTTTTCAGTTTTGAATAAAATTAAAAAAAAAATGCGATATGATATCTTATTCATTAATCATTTGTAACTTTTTTAGACAAATTTTTAATTTTTTTACCGTATTTTAGTTATTCATTATTTTTATTTATTATCAAATCAAATATTTAGATTGTAGATATGTTTCTCAAATAAGCTATTACCAGAAGTGAAATTTCTATAAGTAATATGATTAACATATTTTTCCAGTGTTTGCTGTTTATACATAATGAAATTAAAAATAAACAATGTCTTTAACGTTAAGCTTACAGCTTACAGCTATCGAATTCTCAAGGTTGGCGCGATTACACACGTTTCAGTAGCATATAGCAATGCCGTAACTAATATGCACGATAAATGTATAAGTATTGGTAGGATTGGGTTACCAATGGCTTCTAATGAGATTATTTTTTAATGAGATCATATTATATTGGTATGAATAATGAAATATAAGAACGAGGATGTGAAGATGTCAAGGTTGTAAAGCCGAATAACTTTTGGGTTAATAATTTTTTGAGTGTAGGTCATTGGTATAGGTACACATAATGCTGGTTATCTTTTGGTATAAAATAAATATTATATAGACAGTTATAACTAGTATTTATGCTTTTCTTATCTGGATAAGAACGATTTTTATATAATTTTAATGAACCTTGGCTTTTATCATCTTTCGAGGCTGTATGTATTTGTCCGACTTTATTGTTTTAGAAAATTACCTACCTACAAGAAAAAAATAGACAAATTTTAATTCATAACTGTTTACTAAATCAATGGTAAAAAAAAGTTGTCACAAACACAAGCCTGAAGCCGCGTAAAGTTATGTGTATGGTTTAATTAACTAATTAACCGAGTTTCGTAACTAGCAGTTACCAGGATAACATAACAATGGAGATGTTTGAACGCGTGGCCGGCAGTGCGGCACGGCCAAGGTTTGTAGTTGCAGGTGGTTATCGTAATGATGCTGTCACTTGGAATTATACAATGCCGTGATTAAGCATCGCTGTATGTACATTGACATTGTGGATAAATTATGACTTCTGATTTAGATTTTTATGAAAAACAAATAATAATTTTTTGAGGTATACATGTAAAGATTTATTTTATCCTGAACAATATCATTTTGATGTATACTAAAATGAAGAAAAAAAAAACAAAAATGGTTTTGCGGGCTCGTCCGGGATTTGAACCCGGGACCTCTCGCACCCTAAGCGAAAATCATACCCCTAGACCAACGAGCCGCTTGGAAGGTTGTCGAAATTCTGTGTCTAAAACTACGCATCGTTAGCTCACACTGTGCTGTGATGAAATAAAACAGTTTCAACACATTTCAATTATGTTCAAATACATTATTATATACTAGAGGTCCGCCCCGGCTTCGCCCGTGGTACATATTTCGCAATAAAAGGTAGCCTATGTCCTTTCTCGGGTATCAAAATATCTCTATACCAAAGGAGATGTCCAAAAAATGACCCAGAATCGACAGGAATGAAAAGTGTACCAATGGATTGGTAATTAAATATAATATAATGTAGCAAAAGCAGTAATCCTGAAATCGTTATAGTATAGGAGCTAGGAGCAAAATAAAATAAGTAAGAAATTCGTTTAAAAAATCAAAAAATAAGTTTACGTCATGTTGTAGCTTAATATGACGTTATAATAATGTTGTATCACTTCTTTTATACATGATAATTATCATCAACACATTTTAAAAGCAACAGCAACATAATAACATCATGTTCAATCACAACATAACTGACTAAAGATTCCGTTATTAGTAGTTTTTATTTTGGTTCAAGATACTACAATTGCTATAGTACTGTGTGTATTATTGGTGCCTAATTCTGTGGCTAAGGATTGGAAATAAAAAAAAATAATAGGTATAGTATAGGAGTTAAAAGACAATAGAACTGAATAAAAAATCATTTGAAAATTATTATGATGTGGATGAGATTATCGTTGTTATTATAATTTTAATTTTTAATTGATTAATTGCTTTTGCTGGTATATTCATGTGTAACACAATTTGTTGTAGATTCGAATGTAGTTGTTATTATAGATAGGTAGATTATAATATCATTAAAACTTAATAAAATTAGACCTAATTATAAAAATAAATGAATAACAACGATATTCTAATACACAACATAACGAGTTTTTATTATTTTCAAACGATTTTTCACTTTGTTTTTTGGCTCTTAGCTCCTATACTATACAGATTTTTTTTTCAATCTTTAGCCATAGAATTACCAATAATACATAATATAGTACTATAACAATCGTAGTATCTATAAAATAAAAGAACAAAACTACAAAATCGAGTTTTTGTTATGTTGTGCTTTAACGTTTTTGTTTCGTTTCTTGTAAAATATGATATTTATTAAGAGTAACACAAGTGACAAAACATTATAACATCGTCATATTAAGCCACAACATAACGGAAACTTATGTATATTATGTTTTTTAAGGAATTTCTTAGTTATTGCACGCCTCATAAGCGAAGCGTTGAGGTGGGTACTACTGTCACTTCGCGCAAAACATCTGATTTTTCAAACTTAAAATGTCTTTATGTATCATACATTGCACTTGTAAGATAATACATACACACACATATTAAGAAAAAACACTATTTTTAACATTCATGATATTTTTGATGTCATTTTTGTTATTTAAACTAGTTAAAAAACAGTTTAAAAAAGTTCTGTCTTGGACGTCCGTGTGTCTGTATGTGCGGAGGATTTTCTTGTTAACACGATAGCGACCGGAATACTTTACTAATCGAGTCTTTTTTTTTCTCTTACGCTTGAGTATGCTCAGGAATAGAACCCTTTCATTTTTCAGGGTCTGATTCGATGTGGTTTAATTGTTATTAAATAAACAAAAATAATTATTAATAAATAATTATTAAAAAAAAATTATGAGGCGTGCACTTTTGGATTTTCCAAAATTATTTTATTTTGCTCCTAGCTCCTATACTATAACGATTTCGGAGTTGCCCCCTTGGTAATATTATATTATACTTCAATGCGAATCCATTGGTACACGTTTCATTCCTGTCGATTCTGGGTTTTTGGTTCATACATTTTTGGACATGTCCTTTCATGCAAATTGGTTCAGTAGTTTAGGCGTGATTGAGTAACAGACAGACAGACAGACAGAGTTACTTTCGCATTTATAATATTAGTATGGATTTAGTTGGCTCAAATTACACAATATTTACAATCCTGTATGACAAAGTTTATCACATTTTTTTCTGATTGATCATAATATTTTATATTATCTATATTCTGTTATTAGTTCTTGCTCTTTTGGTGTTCTAAGCAACATTATATTAATTTAGAAATAATATCTATTATAGACAGTATATGAGTATAATTTAAAAACCAGTATCAAAGTTGATATGAAATATAAAACTTTCATAACACTTTTAAGGTAAAAGCTTTCGAATGAGGCATGGCCCGATTCTCCTTACATGACAAATCACTACATAGTATAAAACAAAGTCGCTTCCACTGTCCCTATGTCCCTATATCCCTATGTCCCTTTGTACGCTTAAATCTTTGAAACTACGCAACGGATTTTGATGCGGTTTTTTTTAATAGATAGAGTGATTCAAGAGGAAGGTTTATATGTATAATAACATCCATTAAATAGTGGAGAAGTACTGTTATTTTTGAGGTTTCTAATGTGATGTCGTAAAAAATTACATTTTTTCCGCTTACATTGCAAACGCAGGCTGAACCCTACGAGTTTTATCAAAATAATGTACTAAGTATTATACATATTGAAAAGGTCTACAGAAAAGTCCGCGATGGTATATGTCTATCTCTTATGGATAACCCACAATAACTTTTTTTTGTCCTTTACTTTTTACGACAAATAATGGCTAATTTTCGAAGCGATTTTAACCAATACAGCATTAATCCTTAACCAATTAAATACCTTGAATACATTGTTCATTTAATAAAGATCTATATGCCCCTTTACACCGTATGATTTAAGTGAATACTTTCGAAGATATTACAGATTTAAAATTGCGGGACGTAGCGTTTGCGGCGGTACCGGCCGGCCGCCTGGCTACATCTTAATCTAATATTATAAAGGCGAAAGTTTGTAAAGATGTATGGATGTATGGATGTATGGATGTTTGTTACTCTTTCACGTAAAAGCTACTGAACCGATTACAACGAAATTTAGCACACATATAGAGGGTAACTTGGATTAACACATAGGATAGTTTTTATCCCGGAAATCCCACGGGAATGGGAAATATGAAGGTTTTCCTTTGCAAACGCGGGCGAAGCCGCGGGCGGAAATCTAGTGTTAAATAAAGGCATATTAACATCATCAGTATTGACCGTAAAGTAGAGATAAACACAGCCGGCCTATAAATTAGCGTCAATGACTTGTTACTGTCCCACATATCAACTCTATGTGCCCATAGCTCTTATCTCATTAATCATACGTGTCATATTGCTCTAGCAAATGTATTGAACCAATTGAAGACGCCTGTAGGCGAGATAAAATGTTAAATAACGAACTGTTGAAGCGGGAAGTCTATATTTAATATTAATTATAACTAACTAGCTTTCTGCCCGCGGCTTCACCCGCGTTTTCAAAGAAAAACCCGCATAGTTCCCGTTCCCGTGGGATTTACGGGATAAACCTATCCTATGTCTTAAACTCTTAATACAAGTTATCCTCTATATGTGTGCTAAATTTCATTGTAATCGGTTCAGTAGTATTTGCGTGAAAGATAAACAAACATACTATACTTATACATGCCTTACACATACACTTACATCCACCCTCACAAACTTTCGCATTTGTAATATGAGTAGGATACGACGAAGGGAATATTGAAGCAAATCGTAGAATAAAAATGCGTGACCAAAGAGTATGGGAAGTCATTGACACTGGCTCTTTGTAAAAACGTTGATTGTTATTCATGGTAATAAGGCGGAAAGCGTATTGTATTTAGTAACAAAGCATCGACATGCTTCAGTATTAAATTGATTTTTAATCTAGAGTACTTGATTGATGTAAAGAAGATATGGTCGAAGTAGTATTGGAATTGATTTTAATTTAACGATTATTATGGTGCAGGGGGTTTTAAAGGAACTTAAAACATTTCTTCATTTAGCTAGTAATAAACCTGAATATCAAGAATGGAAATGTATGCAAATCAACATCACCAGCCCTTTCCAGGGTTTATAAGACCTTAATCTTTTCCGCGCAGACGTCATATTATATCGTCAACCTTTTGGTTCCTTACATGCTATTTTAATGCCTTTACTTATTGGACATATAACGAGATAGATAAATTGAAAATTGAATTTTTACGCTCGTCTAGACTTTCGCATGTTCGTTCTCAGTTATTAGTCGGAGTGTGTCAGTCACGATTCTTCGTTATCCTAACAGTTCTAACACTGAATCTAAAACATTCTGAGAATCCGTTTTTCATATAAAACTGGGTGTAAATGGAAGTGCGTGCCTCAATTAAAGTTCACGTAGCTGTATTAGAAATGACAGTTAAGATAAAAATCGTTAGAACACCGCTAGATACCGGTTTTCATACTGCCTGTTGAGTGCCTGCTATAAACGATTTCCACCTGTTGCTATTTATTGTGGATTTTATTGGAGGTGATGATATGCAAAAATAGATTGTATCCGCATGAATGGAAATCGACGAATTTGGTTCTAGAAGGTTTCGTAAATGTCATATGAGATTAATACTGTTTGCATAATTGCTTTACTAAAGCAAACGGATTTAGGCAAAACAATCTATTCTAAAGCAGCTTTAGAATAGATTGTTTTGCCTAAATCCGTTTTTTAAACATTTCTTACCTTAAAGATAAAGAAAAATACATTGCAAAAGAAAATACTTATATTGTAATAGGGATACTCTTTAGTCAGACGATACGTCGTGAAAGTATCTAATTGCTGTAAAAAGTAAGGCTTTAAATGAATTGCTCAGAATAAGACATGATTAGTAACATTAGCCCACTTGGAGATCCGCTCCAGTATAGAGGTTTTAAATGTCGTGGAAAATTCTCTGTATAAATTGAAAAGAGACTTTGTAAGCACATAGCTCTAGATTTGTCATTGACTGCAAGGAAAGATTTTCTTGCCATATCCTGCAAGAATGTACCTACTTCATCATGACTGCCTCCTTGCTTAAATCGTATAAGTCTACCGAGAATCGCCACTTTAACTGTTTTTTTAACACAATCTAATAGATATTTATTCTTCCAGGCATCGTCTCCGTCACCGATGGTCACATCAACATCGCGAAGATCCAGGATAAGTGGAAGCCGCTGCTAGCGCATTACGCAGGGCCAGTCTCCGTTATCGTTGTAGTGGTCCTGTTAATCGCGATACTGCCGCTTACTGGGTTAGTAAATTTTATTATAAGTTATTTTGGCTAGTGTAAACAATGGTAGCTGGTTCCATGTGTGAAAATATGGGAGATAAAATAAGGTTCAAATTCTATTCCGTCCGTTTTCTAATCGACATATTTTGTTACATTTTTGCATTAAAAATGTTATTTTGTTTGCTAATACATAGAATGAACAAGAGGTGTTATTCAAAATTACGACCACGATAAGAAATGGTGACTAAATTGTAAAACTGCTATTTTTAATCTCTAATGTAATATTCTTTGAAACTGAAAATAATGAACTAATGTTTAGTAATCTAATCAAAATTTCAGGTTGTTTTGGTGCTGCTGTCAATGGTGCAAGTCCGGTCACAGAAGGAGGCCGTTCGATAGAAAATACGATGCGTGTCTCAAAGGAATATTGGCTATCGTGCTCATTGCATTCCTTACGCTATTCCTGTGAGTGTGCTTTATAACAATATGGTTGATTGATGTATCTAGGGCATGTTATTTTGTTAATCATATAGCGAAAGATTAGATTGGCTTGGATTGATCAAGCGGAAGTTTATATCGCTGTTATTTATGTTACATATCAAAGAGGTTTTGGACAAACACTTTGGGGGTTTTTAATTCAATATGTTTTAATTAATACTCGAATACATTTTATTCCATGTTCTTACTCATGTTTTACAATAACCGAGTTTTATTCCTTCTACATTTTTATCAAATTCTACCTGATAATTTAACTCTATCTGGTACAATTTGCTTAAAAAGCCACTTTTAATCTATTCATATTCTTTTCATTGAATTAAAAACATGCCAAAGAGATCTATGAAACTTACTGTCCACTAGATTCGGAGTGGTAGGCGCTTTCGCTACAGACTCCCAGATGGACACAGGTGGCTCAAACGTAGTGGACACAGTGCAGGCGAGCGTGCGTGATGCGCAGGAGTTCCTGAACGCGACACAGGCGCACTCGCGGCATTTACTAGTCACTAACTACCAAGAGCTCGAGGTGGAGCTGAATGAAATGTTAACAAGTGAGTTAGATGGATGTAGGAGGTGTAGAGATAACTGGGATGGCTAATATTGTGGTCAATGGGAAGTAATGTTTAATCCAGTAATCATGTTGGTTTAAGCACTTTTTCTAAATTATACCTTCAAAATACACGTCATTATGTGTGATTACTTCTCAAATGACATAACAACATATTGTAACAAAATAAAATAGATGATAGTTATTCAACCTAGTTAGGTTGAAGGTTCATTAAATTAGTATTCAGTCATCGAGTATCTACAAGAGCTGAACTGAAGTATTCTCCGCCAAATAGTCCATTTCAGTCAGTAAGTCGTACTTAATCTTTTAGCCAATACTTTACGTCTATTCCAGGTAGTGGTCAAACAGTACTCCGTGTGCTAGATGACTTCACGAGCGCGACATCAGTTCAGAAGTTGAATGGTATGGTGCAGCAATTAGATAGGGTGCCGGATGACCTGCGGGCGGTGCAGAGGTCCACTGCGGCGTTGAGGAGCAAGGCGGAGGATTTGGATTCTGGTAAGGACTATAAGAGTAGGGTATATATTAGTAATGGCAGGCTCTTGTAAAACTTTTTTCGTTGATTGGTTTAAAAAATTAAAAATGTTTACATTGGATATGTTGCTCCCTGAATCCAAATATTTTTTCCTTGCCATTGAATTAAAATGATTCACTGACTAATTTGAATGTAGATTAGGTTAACTTCCCCGATCGCATAGCGACATACCGGCATAGATCAAGATATAGAAATTTTAATATGTTATTTATGTTTTACAGAATGAGCAAGATTTATTGTATTTATGTTTTATAAAAAAAATGTGAGGAGAGGAAACCAAATCTGGGAAACCATATTTGAATTTTTATTTTTCAGGTCTGCGTCAGGTTAAAACTTTCTTGATCAAAACGATGTCGGAATGTCATGAAAAGGAATGTGTAAAGTTGCAAGAGAAGCACAAGCTTGGACAATTGGGAACGGAAATACAATACAATTTGGTAAGATTACGTTTAATATGTATTGTTGAAATTATTTCCCGAGTGTTTACTGGAAATTGCTACAAAGTTCAACAGATAAAACTTTTACATAAAGTACAAAGTTGAGAACTCCATTTATATAAATGTTTCTAATTCTCAAACTAATGGTTAAATACTTCTACTTGATGTCTCAATTACTAATATGTTATTTTCATTGCACGCTATCATTATGGAATAGATGCTTGACAAATATTTCCCTACGGTAAGTTTTTTCACTTCAATATATAATTAATAAATAAAACATTTTCAGATGTACCAGAGCTCATATTGATCTCGCGATTGTCTACTCACGAACTGCTCGATTAATTAAAATTTAAAACCCAACGTCACATTCATATCTTAAATTTATTTCCATTTCTAGATTCCCGACGTATCCGAGCTCCTCTCAAACGTGACACAACTACTGGAGAGTAACATCAAAGACGACGTCGCGGCCGGCCTCGAAGTGTTCAACGGCATCAAGAAGACCGTCGATCAGCACATACCGCGCGTGCAAGAAGCTATCACTAAGACTGGTTAGTGTGTTTATTTTCTGTATGTGATATGATGTTGTTGATGTTGGTCATGATGATGATGATGACGATGATTATGATAAAATAAATATATTTTCTCCTGCAGGTCGCCGTCTCGCATCAGTAGCGGACGATATAACGTACAAGGCGGGCAACCTGAGCGAGCAGCTGGGCCGCTCGAAGTCGCACACTGAGAGACTACGGCGCGGCTACTCGCGCGCCGGCCCCTACCGCCGGTACGCGAGCGGGGCCGCCGCCGCGCTGCTGCTGCTGGTGCGTACTGTGTGTGTGTAGCGAGCAGCTGGGCCGCTCGAAGTCGCACACTGAGAGACTACGGCGCGGCTACTCGCGCGCCGGCCCCTACCGCCGGTACGCGAGCGGGGCCGCCGCCGCGCTGCTGCTGCTGGTGCGTACTGTGTGTGTGTAGCGAGCAGCTGGGCCGCTCGAAGTCGCACACTGAGAGACTACGGCGCGGCTACTCGCGCGCCGGCCCCTACCGCCGGTACGCGAGCGGGGCCGCCGCCGCGCTGCTGCTGCTGGTGCGTACTGTGTGTGTGTAGCGAGCAGCTGGGCCGCTCGAAGTCGCACACTGAGAGACTACGGCGCGGCTACTCGCGCGCCGGCCCCTACCGCCGGTACGCGAGCGGGGCCGCCGCCGCGCTGCTGCTGCTGGTGCGTACTGTGTGTGTGTAGCGAGCAGCTGGGCCGCTCGAAGTCGCACACTGAGAGACTACGGCGCGGCTACTCGCGCGCCGGCCCCTACCGCCGGTACGCGAGCGGGGCCGCCGCCGCGCTGCTGCTGCTGGTGCGTACTGTGTGTGTGTAGCGAGCAGCTGGGCCGCTCGAAGTCGCACACTGAGAGACTACGGCGCGGCTACTCGCGCGCCGGCCCCTACCGCCGGTACGCGAGCGGGGCCGCCGCCGCGCTGCTGCTGCTGGTGCGTACTGTGTGTGTGTAGCGAGCAGCTGGGCCGCTCGAAGTCGCACACTGAGAGACTACGGCGCGGCTACTCGCGCGCCGGCCCCTACCGCCGGTACGCGAGCGGGGCCGCCGCCGCGCTGCTGCTGCTGGTGCGTACTGTGTGTGTGTGTGTGCAGCAGCCGGCCCGCACACACACAAAAAAAGACGTGTGGCACTCGGGGACTGCCGCGGTAAAGCTATTGCATGCTATGCCTTCAAGCCACACCTCCGAGCCCGTCGGAGTGGGGAACGTGAGGTTTTTTCGTTACGGAATTTCTCGATCTGGTCCCCGCGCTCAAGGTCCGCGATAGAAGCTATGTAATATCTTAAAAAAATCATAGAAATAACGATTCTAACTAATAAATAACAAAGCACAATTCAGTTGGCATAAACGGTTAGCGCCAAACGAGATATTCGTCAAAAAATTGCCGCTCTCTTCTAACACGCGTAACTCTGTTGCGTTCCGATGCTAAAAGACGCGCTAGCTTTTCGAAAAATTCTAGCTCTTCGAAAAATTTCTTCATAAATTGTCAAGTGAATCAACCTTTGAATTTGTGAATACCTTATTTATGGATATTTCACGTACATAAACCAAAATATTATGCGTTAGCCACACTACCATTAACCAGCCATTATCAGCAAGTATTGGAATCTGAACGTATTTTATCCAACAGATAGTGCTAGTGATGTCGTGGGGCCTGCTGTGCGGTGTGTGCGGCAAGCGGCCCGATGTGTATGGAGCCAGTGATTGCTGCAATAAGGGCACTGGAGCGTCTTGCTTGCTGTGGTGAGTACTTAGTGCAGACCTATAGGTTCCTCAAATAACAATCTTAATATTTTAATGTAATAAAAGTATTTTTTGAAGTGAAAACTTCTTTAGCGGCGTTGGGTATAAAATCTTAATCTCGCGTCAGGACACGTGGCCTGATCGAAAAAGCGTAAGACGGATTTTTTTTAGCCCTTATATTCCATGCGTAAGACGGATACCATTAAAAAAAAAAAACAAACATGCTGAACGTTAATAATCAAGTTTTCACTTCTGCTGGCACTCCCGGAGTGCAACCCGTCTTTTTTTTTTATTAAATTTCTTGTTCTTTGAACAAAATATTGAAATGCGGTAATTGCGTAGTACCCATATTCAATTCAGATTTAATAATGCATTTTTTGTAGTTAAATTTATTGAGGAATTATGTGTTTATAGCTTCTCGACATCCTACACATTTGTTAAATATGAAATAATAGTTATTCTGATCAAAGTAAGAAGACTGATATGGCCAAATAAAAGTGCAAAACTTAATTTATGTGTATTTAAACAGTGGAATCGCGCTAACTCTGTTCGTGGGAGGTATTATTGCATTGATGATTCTCATCTACTTCGTGGTGGGCGTGGCTGCGCAGAGATTCGTCTGCGATCCGCTTACGTAAGTAAATTAAAATCGAATTAATATCGGACAAAGGAATTAGGACCTTAAGTCTTTGAGTGAAGGTATAAATTATTTTAAGCTTCTACTCAAAAGATTCAGAAAAATACAAAAATATAATCATTTTCGATGTCCTAAATAAAATTGTTATTAATAACATTTATGATAGAATATACTATTCATTTCAGGGAACCACGCGACAACCGTGCATTTGAAGATATAGAGAAATTCGTAGATCTCGAGTATATGATGTTCAACAAGCGGCAAGATCCGAGCTTCAATATGACCTCTATTTTAGTTGACTGCCACCAGAATAAGACTGTATACGAGGTAATTGTTTTAGTATAACATTGTTTTAGTTACATTGTTTTAGTATACAATTGATTAGATGCGATTCATTATTAAAATTATGTCATTTCATGAAAGCTGAAACCTATAGAATGGTTTGTGATATTTATTTTCAATATTAATTCAGTTTAAAACATCAAAGTGTAATCAACCTTTATTGGGATTTATGGAAAGTTATAGGAATATTTGAAGAAATTTGAATTTGTACATAGGAATATTTGCAGAAATTTGAAAAGTTTTGAATCGACAACACGGCGGTTCTATGAGTCAATATATTCTGATATTTTAGACGTTCTAAATAATACGTCAGTATTGAAAATCTATATATGTATATAAAACTCAAAGGTGACTGATATAGTGATCTATCAACGCACAGCCCAAACCACTGGACGTATCGGGCTGAAATTTGGCATGCAGGTAGATGTTAGGACGTAGGCATCCGCTAAGAAAGGATTTCCCGAAATTCTTGCGGGAACGGGGAAAAACGGGGATGCACGTACAAAGTCGTGAGTGGAAGCTAGTAAATAATATGTACATTCACAGGTGTTCCACCTGCACCGAGTCCACGATCTAGACGCGGTTAAAACGGAAGTAGAATCCGAGTTAAGTCTTCGAGTGTCTTCGCTCCGAACGGACTACCCTCCACGTGGTCGGCCATTGCGCATATTAAAACCGGCCGCAAGGGAGAAGTTGGATAAATTAGCTGAAACTGGCCTGTCTGACTTCAACTTTGATAGGATTCTGGAAGCGGTGAGTAATCTTGTCCTAAACTTTTTTAGTTTTAGCCGCTTCCCTTCCCACTATAATTCTGATAAGATTTTTAAAAGAACTTTAACTTTAAATAACTGAGCATTATACAGAAAATTAACAGCCTTTTTTAAAGTACAAAGGTTAAAAAATCTACAAGAACATTAAATAATTTGGAAAATCCAAAAGTGCACGCCTCATAATTTTTTTTTAATAAATATTTATTAATTATTATTTTTGTTTATTTAATAACAATTAAACCACATCGAATCAGACCCTGAAAAATGAAAGGGTTCTATTCCTGAGCATACTCAAGCGTAAGAGAAAAAAAAAGACTCGATTAGTAAAGTATTTCGGTCGCTATCGTGTTAACAAGAAAAAGGATCCGCACATACAGACACACGGACGTCCAAGACAGAACTTTTTTAAACTGTTTTTTAACTAGTTTAAATAACAAAAATGACATCAAAAATATCATGAACGTTAAAAATAGTGTTTTTTCTTAATATGTGTGTGTATGTATTATCTTACAAGTGCAATGTATGATACATAAAGACATTTTAAGTTTGAAAAATCAGATGTTTTGCGCGAAGTGACAGTAGTACCCACCTCAACGCTTCGCTTATGAGGCGTGCAAAAAAGATCACTTCCTCCATAGAAGCAGAAATATGGAGATATTTCTGCTTTCTGCATTGAGGTCTTTTTAGAAGTAAAGGCTGTTTAATGAATTGCAAATCTAAATTATCTTCACGCATTTTCCTACTTAACACCCTTTTTTGAATTTTCCCTTCCAGCTGGAGACAAACATGACATCCCTACCTCTAGAGACCCTTTCAGCACAGCTACAAAGCACAGCTCGAGCATTATCTAGTAGAGCTGGTTTTGCCGAAGTGGCGAGGAATTTGCGTCAAGCTGCGGAGAACCTGGATAGATTGCAGAGGGATATAGTGGTGCCCATGATTGAGCATACGCATCAGCTTAATGTGAGTTTTGGCTGGGTTTTATTGGTTTTGTCATACATTGGGTAGGATTTTCTTTCATAAACATGAAATGTAGTGGCATGTTGGTGTTTTCTGAAATATGCTAATGTTTCTCAGAATTGGCCACTCTTTTTTATTCGTGTATATATTGTATAATAACAGAAAAATGAGCATGTCGAGATGAAATTAACATGTCAAGAGAAGGATAATGCACCTGTTATTACAATATTGTCCTGTCTACAGTCTAATTTGTTCAAACATGATTAGGCTTCTGATCCATCCAAAACATAAAGCCATGACCATGTTCCCATTAATTTTATTAATCATTATTGTTTTTTGTAGAAAACTGCAACGGAATTGCGCGACGTGTTACGCTTCAATCAGTCGTCGTTAAAGGAGGCTATCCAATACCGCATCAGGGACACCACGGAAGTCGAATTGTTCCTCAACACACAGGGGCCTGATCTCGTACAGAATGTGAGTTTTTTTTTGTTTAATTTGTAAAAAATATTGCATCAAGAGTTGATCTAGGAAATATGCGACAGTGTATTTTTTTTCTCATGTTCTACTTCAGCTTTAGATCAGGGTATGATGGTTGGTTTCATTGCAGCATGGTAGAATTTTAACTTTCTTGAAAAAAAAGCTGATTGTTTTTTTGAAACGATAATACATTTTGCGTGTCAGCTATTAAAACAAATTTTTCTTTTTTGAAGTGAAAACTTCTTTAGCGGCGTTGAGCACTTTTTCTGTAATGGGTATAAAATCTTAAACTCGCGTGTGACCTGATCGAAAAAGTGTAAGACGGATGGAGAATAGACAGCTATCCCCTCTCTACTACGCGCGTTTTCACTTCTGCCGGCACTCCCGGAGTGCAACCCGTCTGTTTTTTTTAATTTAAATGTATTTTTCCTGCATAGTTGACACGTGAATTCGCCGAGGTGGTTGGCGAGCGTCTCCAAGAATACCTATCGCGCGTGGTGCACGCAGCCCGCTCGCACGTGGGCCGCTGCGGCCCGCTGTCAAATGCGTTCAACGCCACGCGCGACTCAGCCTGCCGCGCCGTGCTGATGCCCGCGGTGAGTGACACGTGACACGTGTGTAATTTGGCACGCCACGTGTGTATTGTGGCACGCCACGTGTGTAATGTGACACTCCACGTATTTAATGTGGCACGCCACGTATGAAACGTCATAATATGTGAAACGCAACTAGTGATAAATAAAAAATGTGAAATGTGTCGCGCTAATGACGACTGACAAAATACATATTGTTTTGTATTTGATCGATTATACATATTTCATGTGTTTTTGAATAAGATGTAAAAAATTCAAATTTCATCAATTCGATTTTAATGACGTGCACTTTATTCGAAATTGACATATCCACGGTACAATTTCCAGAACGGCTACTGGATCTCGCTCGCGTGGTGCGTGGTGCTGTTCGTGCCGCTGGCGGTGCTGGCGCAGCGCCTCGCGCGGCTCTACCGCCACCCGGACCCGTACCCGGGGCCGCTCGTTGAGGCGTAAGTCGTGTACATACATACATACAAACATATACACACATATACGCAGATACATACCGTCCGCGTTAAAATGTAGAAGCCCTTCTGGCTAACATTGAGAAACACCACACAAAACAAAACGCAGATACGTACACGTACATTCAGACTGACACGCAGATGTAGATATAATATGTGGAGTGATAATGAAAAGGAGAAATGCGACTTATATAGCAACTACAATTTTATCTAAATACTAGCTGCTCCGCGCGGTTTCACCCCCGTGGCTCCACTCCTGTTGGTCGTAGCGTGATGATATAGCCTATAACCTTCCTCGATAAATCCGAAACAATTTTTCTAACCCCGAAAGAATTTTTCAAATCGGACCAGTAGTTCCCGAGATTAGCGCGTTCAAGCAAACAAACAAACTCTTCAGCTTTATAATATTTTATATTAGTATAGATTATATGATCTGAAATAGAAAATTTTAATCATTTGATTTTGATTGACTAGATTTGAAGTCTAGATTTACTGAGGACATTTAATCTATTCTGTCTAAAAGTATATCCGTTTTAAGACTACCATCATTAAATCGATTAGATTCCTAATTAACTAACATCTGAAATGTTCATGTAAAATATAATATAAAAACTATGATTATTAAGTTTACACACGTGACATTCATACACAATAATCAAATGTTTTGTTACTGTTTTAGCTCCGTCTATTATTACTGCACAAATACATAAATACAAAAAAAAAATATTTGATACTCGCATTGCATAAAAGTAACAGAATAAAAAAGAAAATAGCTTTGATAAGTTATATAAATATTTTTATGAATGTTAGTCTCAAATTGATATTATACCCTCATACACACACAATACGCTTCTATTATTTTATAGTGGACAATCATCAAGGAAGAAGCTACATCTTTAAATTGAAATTCATATCAGTCCAATTTCTATATGTTATATTTGAAAGTAGCTTCTTTCACGGGAAATATAGCACAATATTATAAATCGAAAACTTGTGGAATATTATGTCACTTCCATATCTATTTAACAAAATGAAAAATACATTTGAATAAACAGTCAATGCGTAATGAATTTAAACGATTGTGCTATATTTTTTCAAAATATTAATTTATTAATTTAAGAAATCATTCATCTGCCATCATCATCGTTGTTTTTCGAATTGTTTGCAGATTACAATAAAAAAATCTTCACGTAAAATGCTGCAAATGATTCATTTATTTTTAAATTTATATTTATGTTTTCGTATGATTTTATATGAGTTCTTTTACTTGAAATGTTAACCCCTGTATGAGTTTGTCGATGGTAATTAATTTAATTGCTGTGCACCCTCATCCTCGTAGTGAATGGAAGACCTTATTTACATATTTTGATTAGACGAGCCCATAATACTCGGGCTCTATGGTTCTCGAGAGAGAGGGAAATATTTTAAAACTAAAATAGTTGTCTTATGACAATATAATGCTATAGACGTAGTAATAGTCCCACTCTCTCGTTCTAACACATCGTGGCTCTAACGCATACGAAAGAGTCCGAATGCTTTTTTTACTTTCTACCTAAAATGTGAGCATGCCAATGTGTGGTTAAAGAGCTGAGAATTTTTACGTATGGTATAACAAAATATTTACATTGATAAACTTTACAATTCTGCTTTTAAAGTATACTCAACTGAATTACTAGTAAAATTTTCTTTGATTTAATTTTTGAATTTGCTCAGTTGATTAGTATTGAATAGTGTTCTGAGTTTTTGTTTGCATTTGTTTTGTTTATTTTAATTTTCTCACCGCCATATAAAGTTAATATCAATGCATATAGCATTCAATTTATAATTTACGTTCATTAAACACGTTATGAATAACTCAATGACGCAAACCGATAGAGAGCATTACAATCGCGTTGGTCATGGCGCTAGTATAAACTAAGTATAAACGAATCGTGTTTGTAAGTTCGTTCGTCTGACGTAATGGTGTTGTCAGCAGCGAGTACGAGCCGATGTGCCGTAGTCGCGGCTGGTGGCGGTGACGCGGCGCCAACTCGGGTAACACTATACATACCACCTCAATACGCCATACCATACTCGATACAGTACGTTTTACCTGACAATATTTAGATCGATGAGTAAAAATAGGGAAAAGAAGCTTATCTGCCTCGAAATACCAATTTGAAAGTTATTTTATAATAAAATGGTAAATCCGGCTTGAAGGACCAATTTTCAAATTTAAAATGGTAAATCCGGCTTGAAGGACCAATTTTCAAGTAAATTACATTATTTGTAAACCGGCTTGATGGACCAGTTGAGATGCATTCAAAAGATAAATATTGTCAGGTAAATAAGAATGACTGTTGTAGATCGTGATGTGCGCTCTTTGACCCTACAGTGGCTTGCATTCCCCCCTAGTTACCCAATGGCTCATTGGAAATAATACGATTAACCATAACTAAATATACATAACGTTGGACACGGCTCTATTGAATTAGGTAGCATAGAAAGTGATGTAGGTTTTTAGTGTCAGTTTAGTTAAAACCACGTGTCATGCCTGAAAAAAAGAAAGAAATAGTTATCCTCGAATGCCTTTGTTTTGACTAGAGTTAGTTTGTTTTGACTAGTTACGGACCTAATGCATGTGTTCCAATGAGCCAAAGTGTAATGTATCGACATCGTCGTCTCGTTGTTGTGATGAGGTCCCCAGTATATAGACGTATGGGCATGTAACGCTATACATTGCTTACGATCCATACATTTTTGGCGGGTTTCCATTGCGGGTATCATACGTCAGCCGCAATGCATCTGTTGCATTTGTAAATAATCATGATAGTGGTAGATGTGCCCTTGGTATGGATATGTTTGTTTACCTTTATTTTCCTTTTTTCAATTCATTCATGAATACACAAATTTTGGTTCACAAATTAACGTTAAAGATATCATTTGTAGAAAAAAGAAGAACAACCATATAATTTAGATATCTACACAATTTTTTATGTTTTATATATTTTAATAGTAACTAAAATAATAATTCTGTGCATTTTTTTCTGAAGGTTTAACAAGTGTTATATAATCCAATTTATTGTGTCGCCCGATTGGTTCACTCGCTATGGAACTTAGTGAATTAAAATATCAGAGGTACCTATTCTTATTATAGGCCAAATTAAATATAACCTTTGACTATTATTGAACAAAAGGAACATTGTGTCCTCGATTATTCTTAGTGTAACAAATTACACTTACGACCGGCTCAAGACGCACTGGTAGTCGTCGGCTTAGGTTTAGCGTGCTTAGTATAAAAATAAAGCTTACAAGTAAACGATCCATGAGTTCGCATAGCGCGTGTCGACGCCCTGTCAGCCTTGTCTGTTTGTTGCAGCGAGTATTTGTATGACGCGTACGCGGACCGCGATAACGTACCCCTTGCCAAGTAAGTGCCCTACACTAGCGACATGCGACGTGGTTTTAGAGCTTCACGATGACGAATAGAACTTTCTAGATGCATCTAGTAAGATGTTGGTGTTCATAACCAAAAATAAAAGAAATTGCCTTAAAATTTCATGTAATTAAAGAGTTTACTAGATGAGAAACGTCCTCGTGAAGCCTTAAACCATAATAAGCCCTTCACATACCTCTGCTCCCTTGCCTTTTGCGCATGCGCTAATATTACATCCGCTTTGTAGGGTGCGCTCTCGATTTGTGAAATGCGTATCAAGCATACTCTTGGAATGATATCGGGCGCGCACTTTAGTTATTTAATTTTCTTCTAATCTGGTGTTTTGGCAATTGGGTTTTTAATGCACGTGTGAGTGAAATTTGATTTTTATCGCAACATACTGGAGGAGGGCTATTAAGAAAAAGAAAATGTAATCGACTAATTGTTTAGAGATAAAATTGTAACTTGCATGTTAGAATGGTTTACAAAGAAAACATGCATGTTAGCAATCCCGCACGGCGACCAAATAAATACCCGATTATGTTACGTTCGATTATGTTGTTTTATTTTTATTTCGGTTAGGGACATTCATACAACGCATAGCCGTCATCGCTTAGCTATGATCGATGGCCGATGATAAAGTCGCGCATAGTGCATATGCGCGGTTTTGATTGATGTTTGTGTGGGCGGGGCGTGCGCAGAGGGTCGAAGCGTAGCACGCTGGACATCGAGGGGAAGATCGCGGAGTGGCGCGGGCGGAACCGGGCGGCGGGGGGCGGGGGGGACGGGGAGGGGGAGGGGGAGTCCCCCTCGCGCACGCAGTTGGTGGTGGGCGGCCGCGGGGAGGTGGTGTGCGCGCTGCTGCCGCCGCCCGCCGCGCTCATCGACGACCTCAAGACGCGCCTCGACGCCAAGGACGAGGACAACGAGTCGGGCATACACGAGTCCGAGTAGTTCTAGAATGTTCCGGGCATACCTACATGTGTTAGCTCTCGAACGTTCTACAAATTGTTATCGTTTAGACTTTAGGTTGACGCACATTGTGAATTTGATTCCCTGTTTTTGGACGTTTGTTTTTAATGTTGTAAAATGTTGCAAGTAGGTTCGTATTCAATTGTACCATACGTGCTGGCCACGGACAATTCGCTATAGCGAAAATTCGCGCGGCGCGACTGGCGGCGCGTCTTGCGAATGAATCAAATGTATGGAAATGTACTGGGCATGCCACGCGCAGCGGCGACCAGCGAGACGACCGGCGAATTTCCCCGAGCGAATCGCGCGGCACGACTAGCGATCGAAACAAATGTATGAGTTATTACGGCGCAGGCCACGGAGTCGAGCGGCAGACGCGGCGACTACTCCCGGAGCGAACTTAATTTAAAACAGTTTGTTTTTTTTTCGCGAAAATGGAGACGGAAGCTTTTATTGCAGAAATTCTAGCTAGACCAGCTATTTGGAAGTCTAGCCACCCGCAACATAATTTTTCATCATGCCTATATTTTTCATATTTTTGGTGGAATTCTCCGTCTGTAACACGATTTCTATTTAATTCGTGTACTCCACTATATCTTCCAAACATTAAATCTTGAGCAAAAAAGCTGCTACTCTCCAAACAACGTCGGGCTAACTTTGATAAAGCCATCTCGTCTCCTCGTCTACACTGGTCGCGGCGGCGAACGCAACTGCCCGTGGCGTGCTTACCGCGCCGCGCGAATTGCCGCGCCGCCAGTCGCGCCGTCGGTCGCGCCGCCGGTGTCCGTGGCCAAGGTGTTAGAGGTAAAATCGAATGAGCTTCCGCGACGTCCACGTAGAATTTGTTTCGACCAATTTTACGTAGTGCGGTCGATGTTGACGTCTTCCGCTCGTTGTAGTGGTTGTCTAGTGGTAACCACTTTATGTCCATTTTTTAGACACTTTTAAATGTTGTCGAAATTGCAATATGTGACGGTTGAATGTTACAATCTCGTGAAATTTTTGGGAAGATTTTTGGTAGCAAATATGTATAAGAATATTTTGTAACTTTTATAAAGTAACTGATAAAGCTTTGTATAAATATACGTCCATAAGTACCGCTTATCGCTTTAACGTGGGATTGAAGAATGTTTGGAACAATACTGGTTATGTTGAGAAAAAAAAAATAGATGAGAGTACTTCAGTGTTGGTCCCTATGTTAAATAAAATTGTATACTAACTGCAACGCTTGTACAAGTTTTGATGCTATATATGCTATAGATACAGATCTAACCAAATTTTATGGTAGTCAAAAATAATTTTTATTTTCATAAAAATTTTCATTTTACACACGGAGCACAGGCTTATTCAAGAGTAGATTTTGATAAAGCGTTTTGATACTATGTATTTATACAGATAAATCCTAAAACTTAGATCTGATTATATCTAAAATTTGTATGTGTATTAGTCCTTAAAATATTACAGATTATTCTAAACAAACTATCATATCACATTAGGAATCTAACCATGTAATCGTTTAATTAAGGTAATCAATAGAACAAAATTATGATTGTAATTTACTTGTGTATTTTCGTACTTTTAAGACATTTTTGACACAGTAATGTGATTGCACTGCAGTGAATTGATAGTTTTATATACAAACAACACAAAAACTTTGTGAATATGTGTCTATGTTATAATCGCAATCTTGTTATCTCTGGATGTTGTATCAGTGTAACTTATGGATCTTATAATAATTCTAGAATTAAGATATACGTAATGTATCATATCATTTTATTCAATGTATAATTGTTATGGAAAAATAATCTCTATCATAAGTGCATAAGGCAGTATTTAGAAGCCCGAATGTGGTCACTCGGAAGGGGGATTCAGTCGAGCCCAATTTGGTAACTAACTCATTCGTGATTTATCTTGTTTTCTGTTTTATCTTGCATGTACCATCACCCAGTAACATAGCATTACATGGTTGAAGTAGAATTGGATATATGTCTTATTGGAAGTGTTTTTTTTATTAGTTGTACCTGCTATTGGACTTAATTTATTTCTTCTTTTTCGTTTCTCGTGTTGTGGTATTTCTTTTACTTTTGGGTACTTTTTAACCTTTCTAGGCACGCAATCTTTATGTAGCATGCGTTTCCCCGCTATGAGTGTTCTTAATTTCTTCAAAGCAGTATACAGATGGTTGTTTAAATTAGTTTTGGTTGTTGTTGAGTTCTTTTTTTATTTTCATCTGAATCCTGTTTTGATAACCTTTAACGACAACTTTCGACTATCGTCTGATACTATTGTCCCGAATCATTATTAACATGAGGTGTTTATAAGAGCGAGTTTCTAAATATACCGATTAAAAACTAGAAAGATCGTGTAATAATTTTCTTAACAGATAAAAGTGCAATTATAACTTATTCTCATCAGGTTAATATATGTAGTAATGTTGCATGCATTTTAAAGTCTAAAAAAAAACTGAATGTAAAAGACTGACTGACTTAAAAACTGTTTTGTTCAACGTATATTTTAAAAACTTAACACATTTTAAAAGATAGCAATACGTCATAAATCAAACTATTTTAGAGCACTGCTTGGATTCGTCTTAATGTCTAAGATATCTGAGTTCATGAAACGGCCCATCTCGCTCTTAACCTCCTCTGTCCCTATCTCACATAGTCGAAAGTGGTCACATCACTCTATCAAGCAGGTTCTATAACACACGTGGTATTGCAGCGCCTACAAGGCAGAGAAGCGCGCGGGGCGCGGGCGGCGCGAGCGCGAGGGGCGCGGGGAGGTGCGTGGGGAGGGGCGCGGGGGCGCCGTTGGGGGCGCGGGGGGCGCGGCGAGGGCGCGGGACGACGGCGCTGCCGCGCTCGCCCTGGCGCCGCCTGTCGACGCACACCACGCGCGCAGATATAATGATATGGCGCCAAAGTTAGTATACGCTGCTTCTGTTTATTCTATTAAACAAGGTTACTTTTATTTCAGGGGATACTATTGTGATCAAAAAACGTATTTTTTGATATTTAATTACTTACAATATGATCAATTATATTAAATTTAGATTTATTTTTCAATAATTATCTTGTAAGTCATCGACCAGATAAAAAATATAATAAAACGAAAAAAAACTTAAATGTAAAAAATATATTTGTTTAAAAATGTTAAATACACCACAATACAACTAGTGATGTACCTGTGTAACCAAATCTTATATATATAAAATTCTCGTGTCACAATGTTAGTCTGCATACTCCTCCGAAACGGGTGGACCGATTCTCATGAAATTTTCTGTGCATATCGGGTAAGTCTGAGAATCGGCCAACATCTATTTTTCATATGTATCACGGGCGAAGCCGGGGCGGACCGCTAGTATAACTATAAAATTGTGCTTAGCAAAATAATCGAAATCATTTATCAAATAATAATTTTAGATCTAATTATATTATATCTTCATTTTCTTGCTTTATTTGGTTACCCGTAAACCTTTGCCTCTGTGACCAATTATTTTTAAATAAAATATTAATAATGCTATTTCAGACACTGGGAGGAAGGACTGCCTCGGTACCACGGGCCTACTGAGTACGAGCGACCACCACCATACTACTATCCCGGACCAAAGTAAGATTAACGTCGGCATATTATGTACAGAAATTTTTTTTTCTTTCCATTAAAACTCCGTACTTAATTAATTCTATGATATCTTCTCTTTACAGTGATAGACAGTAAACTAGCGCTCACCGAACTAGACGACGACGTACTGAAGTACTAAGTCCGGTCCCCACATCCACGCAACGTATGTACAACACAACCTGACAATCGAACCCCATAGATATAGCCTCATAGTATTTTTCCATGCCCTAGATGTATTGAAACATTCAAATAATTATCGGTTACAAGGATACTAATATGTCATTAGCTTGCACCAATTTTTACTCTAAAGTATTCATCAACACTTCTTTGAAAAGTAATGTTACCTCGTCAGACTTGTAACGCATTCCATAATGTGATCTATGTCAATGAGCTTAGAGTTGAAATTAGTGTAAACAATTTTAAACTTTTACCAATCGGTATTGCGTCTTTTGCATTTGCAAAGAATCGAAGTCCAATGTAAACGCGCATCGAAATAAATATTTTTCTAGGCTAATTTTGACGTATGCCATCTCTGTAACTGTTTAGTAAAAATATTTGTAAGTTAACGTTCTTGGACAGTTAAAGCCGTGGATAAGTATACGAATACATGCAAAAATTATGCAGACTTTTTAATTATTAAATGTCTTGTCTCTAAAAAGTTTTGCTAAAATATGATATGATATTTTCTTTGGGAAGTTTTAACCTGTCCAAGAGCGAATGGTAAAATAATTTGGTACTCTATACTTCTAGTTGTAGACGCGTGCAGTGGGATGTCATGTTTGGGGAAGTCGATTCCAATCAAAACTGCCATATTTCGACTGTCCTGTATTTATACACTATTAGCGGATTTATCTTTTTAATAAGCGTGCCCTTTTGCAGACAGATTTAGTTAATCATTTTGAGTTGATGAGTCAAAAAGTCTCCTAAAGTAGAAGAATTTTGCAAATAAAAACGGGGTTAAATTTTCCGGATGGAATTTTCCGCTTTTCCGGAAAGGGTTTCTTTTGGGTGTATGGTTACGTTGAGTTCTTATGGACTAAAATTGCACGGTATAGAAATGTTTTCATAAATTTTTGAAGTGAAAACTTCTTTAGCGGCGTTGGGTATAAAATCTTAAACTCGCGTCAGGACACGTGGCCTGATCGAAAAAGCGTAAGACGGATGTTTTTTTTTTTAGCCCTTATATTCCATATGTAAGACGGATACCATTCCAAAATATCAAACATGCTGAACGTTAATAATCAAGTTTTCACTTCTGCCGGCACTCCCGGAGTGCAACCCGTCTTTTTTTCTGAAGAATTTGTCTACAAAAGGGTTCGTCTAGCTCAAGAGTATATTGTGTGATGATGAAGGCCCCCAGGGCCGTGTTGGCTTTAAGTTAGTTCGAATGCTTTACATGTTGTATCTCGCGGCTCTCCGCACAAATATGACTTTCAGAGGTTCTTTACTTAGCGTTGGAAATTTTTTCTCTAGGTTAATAGTGGGGTGCTTATAAGAAACTAAATTGTTTGGACTTTGTTGATAGATTGAGAATCTTGTATTGGACGTTCTAGGTGCGTTTGAAATTAGGGATTTCTTAATTGTATTCTGTTTTACGATGTATGACAATATGGTAGGGCAAATTGAAATATAAGTACTCAGATTTTTTTCATAAGTTTTTTTTTTAAATTAGTATGTCATTTTCATGGTTTCTTATAAGCGCTTACAAATATTAAAATTTTGTAGCCTTTTTTAATATCTTGCACTTTTTTGAGTGTGTTAAAAAGGGTAGTTTGAAGGATACGGATCGGTAAAGAATTTGTAAGTGATGTTTATTCTTTATATACTCTTCTCGAATAATAAATAATATTATTTTGAAAATAACTGTTATTTAAAAATTATTCCCTTTTATTTAACTAAATATTATTTCAAGTAATTTCGAAAAGTTATATAAAGAGTAAAATGATATAAATGTTGATGAACATCACGGTATCGAGATTAGAAACGCATTTATTATTAGGATTAGTAGGTATAATGCTAACTCTGTAATGTAACGTAATTAGTCGACTAATTGTAAGCAGGGATGCGATATGGACGCCATGCCAAACTTTATCAATTTATTCGTATTGTAAGTTGAAAGAGTAAAAGTTGGATTAATTTTCTGGTTAAGATAGTATGGGCTGAGTAGCGAGATTAGTTAAGTGTAGAACCCCCTTGTTCCCAGTTGGCAAAGTTCAAACTTCCTATATGTCCTTCCAAAGACGAACTAGGCACTTGAAGACAAGCCCTTTTTGTTAGTCACTTGTATTGAAAATAGACTTGAATTTAGTAATATTAAGTTTCCTACGTGTGGACGCATTTTACTCCAGACTCTAATACTCGTATGCGTTCACACTAATTGGTTAGTGCTATATACTAGCCATTTATATCCTATTTAGTTATTATTAAACAATTTATATTTTATTTTAGGTTATTTTCTAATAGTTGACGCGTATGTTCAAATAATTAATGTGTCATATCTGTTAGTTAGGTTATGTTGTGGGATATGCCAAAAATGTTTAAAATTTTATTTTCGACTTTGTTTTTTGTGATTTTGAAAACTCGATGTGGACAATTTTATTGCAATATTTGTTGTAATCACATTGAAATGTCAATAATTAACTGGAATATTGCTAATTGAAATGTAATAGTGTCTTTTTATGATATTGAATTAAAAATTTATATAGTGCGCTGTAGATCTCTGTGTGGTTGTATCCTCTCTCAAGCTCAGTTTAAAAGAAACTTCCAGAAATTGTATACTCTTTGTGAATTTACCCACTGCTCAATAATTCTTCATATGTTGGTGCTATACGCATCTGAGTAGGATATTTAGTTTGAATTGTGGACAAGAGAACGGAGTAAGGAAAAAATATGGATATTAAGTAATACGTTATTAATTATCCGTTTTGTAAAAAAAGAGCGTATGTGTCGAACACACGTGTCAGAAGTGAAACTTCTTAGCAAGATTCAAAGATACCAAAATCATCGTCTTATACTTATGGTATTGCCCTGACGCGACCTTGAAATCTTTCAACGCGCCTAAAGAAGTTTCACTTCAAAAATGTATGAAGACATGTTTAGTATGGATGGAGGAAGTCTAGATATCGATTGAAATGTAAGGAAGAGTTAGTTATTATTTAGACCAATCTCGAGGTGATTATATAACGTTATTGTTTACGGTACGTAGATGTAACCAAAAAGTTTTGTATGAACGTCCCGGAACGGCTGTGTCCGCTGAGCCGGAGTGTATTGAGAATGTAAAATAAATTTGATTATCTCCAAGTTGTTGTTTTCTTTATTACCCTAACCTTATGTAAACATGACATAGTTATGTGTTTAAGTGAAAAAGTCTTTATAAATTTTTGTTCTATATATTATGCCAGTTTAATTAGGTAATGGAAATAAAGATAAAATTTATTAGACCAAGTTCAGTTTCAACCAACAAGGCAAGTTTCTTGTTAATTTGTTATTCATCAAAGTTAGTTCAGTAATCTATTTGAATTTAAAAGATACAGACCGAAAATACATTCGAACTTGCGAGTGCTTATGGTAATTTCCTATTGCAATATCTCGCAGACTGAAAAGATAGATCGATTTTAGTAAAAATCGTGTCACAATGTTAGTTGCCATACTCCGTGGCAACGGTTTGATTGGTTTTTAGAAAGGGGTTTGAGTAAAGTGGGCGTCGTGATGAACTTTCGCGGCCAGTGATGAAACTTGAATATTTTAAAAGAGCAATATATTGTAAGTAAAAGTATTATGGACACAAATCTCAAAACGTATTAGGAACAGCGATATGTGATTTTGTATTATTCATTTACCTAGAATCTAGACTATTTATTATAAGATTTTTCCGAGTTTTTTGTGTTTCTCCTTTATTTATTTAAGAATTATTACCAAAACGATGTGTTTGATCGCTTATATACGCAATATCGCTCATTTAAAATATCCAAGTTTCATCACTGGCCGCGAAAGTTCATCACGACTCCACTATAGTCGTATTTTTAATTGACGATGTCATTATAACTGTGCCAGTTATTTAGTGACATATCACACTAGCGGATTGCGAGCGGTTTCAAAGCGGAGCGGGTGCGCAACGAATACGTTGCGGTTGCGCAGCGAATTCGTTGCGGACGCGTGGCAGATGCGCAACGTTTACGTCGCAGTCATGTACACTCATTAACAAAATGGAATCCGTGCTGGTTGTTACTTATAACTTGTGATAGTATAATAATTATGAGATCATTATTTTTTACGAGTTTCATAACATGTTAATGTTTAGGGTATTGTTTTATCTATTAAATCTTGGTCGAAATGCAATCAGATAACTTAATTGCTCATTAAGAAAGTTCATTAGTGAAATAAATGTTAAAGCTCCTTAACTAAAACAGGGCTATCTTATTATTAGATAAATAGCAGTGAATAGAAAATTTTATCAAGCAACCAGCAACTCACTATCACTTTGCTCATAATTAGGTTCACAAAATCTCTTTATAACATACGTTGCTATGGGAGAGATTATACTGGTCAGTCGTTACATACTTTTGGAATGTATGGTACATTCTAAAAGTCCTAGTAATTCAATTTTATAGCACCTTTTTTTAACAACTCCAGTTGTTATTACATCTTTAGTTAACTGTTAAGTAAGTGCATTTCCACAGTACGGTTAAAAAATTGAGTGCTACAGAAACGATGGAAATATTGAATGGAAGTTAGGCAAGGCGGAAGGGCTGGCTTTTGTGCGAGAGTATACAAAATGACGCGTCCGCAACGAATTCGCTGCGCAACCGCGGCGTGTTCGTTGCGCGCCCGCAACGTATTCGTTGCGCACCCGCTCCGCTTTGAAACCGCTCGCAATCCGCTAGTGTGATATGGCACTTAAAGTGAATAGTGATGAATTCAGTTCTAATTCAATCAGGGGGGTAACCGGCACCTTTAGAATAACAGTCTTATTATGGGTACGTTTTGTTGCGATCACAAAATAATCTTACTTTTTTGGCACCGGGACCTTCTAAAACATATGGAAACCAATTGCAACAAGACTGTTTCGAGCGGTTTCGAGACGTCAATCGAAAAATTGGAACCGGCACGCTCTCTTTGACATTTAGCATTCTTGTTATAATGTCAATAATGACAGTTTTAAGCAATTTTAGTGAAGTTGTAAATATGGAACTTTTATAACATTATTTTGAATATTATTAAAAGAATACACATCAAATTTAAGTGAAACGTATGTAGTTGGAAATCTATTTAATAAATGAAGCTTTTAAAGAAGATAATACATTTATTATATTAAAAATGCAAAATTAACATAACTACATCGGGTTGTTCCAAGAAAAGGCTTCAAACCTTTTGATTTAAGAAGAATCGTGTAAATAATTTATTATTGCGAAGTGCGCAATCATCACGAGTCTCTATGAGATATGGGGGAATCATATGAACAATCTTAAAATACAATTATAACCTACAGATTTATCTGTGTAAGATAAAAGTAATGTAAGTACCATACCCAATGCAAATCTTAAGAGTATATTTAAAAATACGTTTGTTTATGTACACATTCTCCACTTGTTATTTCTCTATATAATAAAATGCAACCCTACTTATTCTCTAAACATAAATTTTATCTAATACCTACTTAATCTAAATCTATAAAAGATTGTTTATTATTTCTTCTTGATTCAATTTATTTTTTCATGTTATATTATTTATATAATTAAACACTTAAAAGTAAATCTACACTCAAATGCACTACCCATATTATACTTATGTTAGGGATCTCATTTAATTTTGAGAAATAATACCATTATTTATTTCCAGATTCTACAATCAATTCCGAGCACTAGGGATAAGATTACCCAGCGTAACCACATGGAAGCATTGATAGTATTCAAGAAGCTATAAAGTGCCAGCGCAACATATGAATATATTTTTTTCAATAGGAAGCAATATCATGCTTTAAATGTATTAGTGCAATTAAAAACATATTTTATAAATCCAAAATCTTTATTTAGTCCTTTTTATTTATTCATTGACAAAACATTTGCTCCTTTACTTCTCTTGATAACATTTATATACAGGGTGTACCAAAAAGTAGTGATGAACGGAAGCTGAGAGGTAGAGGACCTAAAGGGCTATCCGAATCACCCCCATGTATGTTATGCGATTTTTCGTATTTTCGGAGTTATGACGTTTTTTTCAATTTTTCACCTATCGCCGAGTACGATGATATTTTCACTCATGCTGACGTCAATGATTGCGGAAGATGCTTGATTTTTTTTGTGTGCTAAGCTGAAAGATAGGCCAATTCAGTATGGTAACATTTACTATCGTTAGATCTTTGAATGGAATAAAAAAAAGAATTAAATGGCAAGAAAGATAAAATTACCCAGTATGTTCACCACTTCAAGGGCCCGTAAAAAAATAAAATCACATAAAAAAAGTTTTCCGTTTGACTTTTAAAAACTTGCTCTATCTATCAGATAGCTACCCTGAAAATTTCATTTAATTATTCAGAAGGCTTCAATCGAAAAATTTAAATCTAAATGTGGTAAGTGCAAAAATTGAATTAACTTGATGATCATTAAAACCAATAAATAGGTGTTTAATTACCAGAAATTTTTAAAATAACCCCGCTGTTGCTCAATGCAAGTGCGACATCACCGTAAAAAGTTGTCTTTTGAATGTCTGAATGCCCTTTTATCATTTTTAATGGTTTCTTCTGCTACTATGAATTTCCGAGTTATTTCGTCCAAATTGTGGCAGTCTCTCGTCTTTGTAGTATCCCCAAGGAAAAAAATCAATAGGGTTTATGTCCGGGGACCGTGCAGGCCAGGCTAAAGGGCAAAGATACCCTGAAAGATGGATTGGTCGTTGCAGCCTGCGCATGCGCCGGTGATGCCTGCCTTAAAGCCTGGCCTCCACGGTCCCTCGACCTAAACCCCATTGATTTGTTTCAATGAGAATACTAAAAAGACCTCGGCTACTTGAGAAAATGTCACAATTTGGACGAAATAACCCGGAAATTCATAGTAGCAGAAGAAACCATTAAAAATGATAAAAGGGCATTCAGACATTCAAAAGACAACTTTTTACGGTGATGTCGCACTTGCATTGAGCAACAGCGGGGTTATTTTAAAAATTTCTGGTAATTAAACACCTATTTATTGGTTTTAATGATCATCAAGTTAATTCAATTTTTGCACTTACCACATTTAGATTTAAATTTTTCGATTGAAGCCTTCTGAATAATTAAATGAAATTTTCAGGGTAGCTATCTGATAGATAGAGCAAGTTTTTAAAAGTCAAACGGAAAACTTTTTTTATGTGATTTTATTTTTTTACGGGCCTTTGAAGTGGTGAACATACTGGGTAATTTTATCTTTCTTGCCATTTAATTCTTTTTTTTATTCCATTCAAAGATCTAACGATAGTAAATGTTACCATACTGAATTGGCCTATCTTTCAGCTTAGCACACAAAAAAAATCAAGCATCTTCCGCAATCATTGACGTCAGCATGAGTGAAAATATCATCGTACTCGGCGATAGGTGAAAAATTGAAAAAAACGTCATAACTCCGAAAATACGAAAAATCGCATAACATACATGGGGGTGATTCGGATAGCCCTTTAGGTCCTCTACCTCTCAGCTTCCGTTCATCACTACTTTTTGGTACACCCTGTATATAAAAAAATGTAATAAAACATGGAATTATTTGAAAATAGATTCAATTCTATTTTGATTAAATATTAATAATTAGGTATATTACTCAAATCCAAATTTGTAAGTAAATAGCATATTAAAAAGACCCTTGATTAAAAAAATAAAGTCTTATTTATAATACCAGCCTTTAAAACTTAAAATGCAATAAACAAAAACTTTATATTTACATCACAATGAATAATTCCTGCACTAACAGTTTAATGGTATTTATATTTTTATTTTAAATTTAAATCAATTATTGTATTTGCATAATATAGAGTAGATAAATAATTCAAAAACTTGCAGTACTTATGTATACTTTTAATTTCATTTTTATTAAACTTAAAAGTTAAAATGAAAACAATGTAGGTACTATATTAAGGTACAATTAAATTTTTACATTTTCTTTGAATATTTTAAGTGTAGACATGGTGGCGCCTCCCCCAACTTGAAGTTCTCACTACCACATGATCATCTCCCAAGCCGGTACTTCCTTGTTCAATGTTTGGGCAAGCCGGCAATCAACACAACTGTGAAAGATAAATTGGATTTAAACTGATTCTTTGTTGCTTTAACATTTAATAAGTACATTTAATATGTTTACTTTTATTATTAAAGGGCTTGTCATGGTGTATGTAATTTAAGATGTTTTTTTAAACAATGTCGGTATAGTTTGTTAAATAATAAATACTTTATTTGTTAATCATTTTTCAAGTATTTTAACATTTTAGTTGTTTATCTTGCAATTCTTAATATCGTATTAAAAAAAAGTTAAATGTGTAGGTGTGTAATTCCCACAGGTAATTCCTTACAAAACTGTTAATATAAGTAGCTTCTAACCAAACATAGATAGGTTTGCTTATAAATTAATATAAATATTTACTTTTGACCAGCTGCTCTAGTTTTTGTGAACTCCCAAATCATTTGCACTTAAACTTTCAGCAGAGAATTCTATCAACTTCGTCTCATCATAACTTTTACCTCGTTGGGAGTTATTCATGTACCTATCTTTGTCTTTGTAATTTCGTGGTCAGGGAGCTTCGCGCACTCTGCACAATGTTCTGCTGTAAGTTAAATAAAAATTACTTCAATTAAGTAACAATAATCAAAACAGACGAAATCATGCAAAAACCAAAACTTTATTCGTAAAAATATATCTCTGTAGTCTGTTATCATAAATCGTCCTTACTCGTACTTTATCTTACCTTGCTATTTCAATATTGCTTTTTCGCACTTTCTCATTTATCCAGAGATGAGATTCACATATTTAAGTTTATGTTTATCTGAAATTTTAGATAGTAATATGAATTATTAGGACAGTGACATGACATTTTGATTTTTGACGTTTAATGTTCGATACAAATCATTACGATTTGGCCTAAAAGCCTCGTAGCCAAGCCATTAATCTTAAAAAAATAGACAAAACTTCGGAATTCATTCGCTCTTTGGACATTGTAGGCAATCGTATAGTAATCATGTTGAAAAGGCTCCCGGTACCAAAATAAAGTAAGATTATTTTGTGAACTCAACAAAACAAGGTTGTTATTATAAAAATGGCGGTGATTGAAAATTAAACGTCAAAAATCCAAATGTCATAATCACTGTCCTCGTATTATTATCTAAAATTTGGATAAATCAAATTGAAAAATTGCGAAAGATAAGTAATATGCATTAAAGAATGCATGAAAGAGCAATTGAAATAGCAAGGTAAGATAATATACGAGTAATAAATATATCTAAAACATTGGACGATTTATGATAACACAGATATATTTTTACGAATAAAGTATTGGTTTTTGCATGATTTCGTCTGTTATGATTATTGTTAATTGAAGTAATTTTTATTTAACTTGCAGCAGAACATTGTGCAGAGTGCGCGAAGCTCCTTGGCCCTGAAGTTACAAAGACAAAGGTACATAAATAACTCCCAACGAGTTAAAAGTTATGCTGAGACGAAGTTGATAGAATTCTCTGAAAGTATAAGTGCAAATGATTTGGGAGTTCACAAAAACTAGAGCAGCTGGTCAAAAGTAAATATTTATATTAATTTATAAGCAAACCTACTTATCTATGTTTGGTTAGAAGCTACTTATATTAAAAGTTTTCTAAGGCATTGTACCTACACATTTAAGTTTTTTTTAATACAATATTAAGAATTGCAAGATAAACAACTAAAACGTTGAAATACTTGAAAAATTATTAACAAATAAGGTATTTAACAAACCATACCAACATTGTTTAAAAAACTTCTTTTTAGACGTTTACATACACCATGACAAGCCCTTTAATAATAAAAGTAAACATATTAAATGTACTTATTAAATTTTAAAGCAACAAAGAATCAGTTTAAGTCCAATTTATCTTTCACAGTTGTGTTGATTGCCGGCTTGCCCAAACATTGAACAAGGAAGTACCGGCTTGGGAGATGATCATGTGGTAGTGAGAACTTCAAGTTGGGGGAGGCGCCACCATGTCTACACTTAAAATATTCATACATATTTGTATCATACATCTGAAAATGTAAAAATTTAATTGTACCTTAATATAGTACCTACATTGTTTTCATTTAAGTTTAATAAAAATGAAATTAAAAGTATACATAAGTGCTGCAAGTTTTTAAATTATTTATTTACTCTTTATTGTGCAAATACAATAATTGATTTTTTAAAATAAAAATATAAATACCATTAATCTATTAGTGTAGTATTATTCATTGTGATGTAAATATAAAGTTTTTGTTTATTGCATTTTAAGTTTTAAAGGCTGGTACTATAAATAAAACTTAATTTTTTTTAATCAAGGGTGTTTTTAATATGCTATTTACTTACAAATTTGGATTTGAGTTATATATATCTACCTAATTGTTTTTAATAAATATTTAAGCTAAATAGAATTGAATCTAATTTCGAATACTTCCATGTTTTATCACTTTTTTTATATAAATGATATCAAGAGAAGTAAAGGAGCAAATGATTTGTCAATAAATAAATAAAAAGGACTAAATAAAGATTTTGGATTTATAAATGTTTTTTATTGCACTTAAACATTTAAAGTATGATATTGCTTCCTATTGAAAAAAAAATATTCATGTTGCGCTGGCACTATGGCTTCTTGAATACTATCAATGCTTCCATGTGGTTACTCTGGGTAATCTTATTCCTAGTGCTCGGAATTGATTGTAGAATCTGGAAATAAATAATGGTTTTATTTCTCAAAATTAAATGAGATCCTTAACAACAGATTACATAAGTATAATATGGGTAGTGTATTTGAGTGTAGATTTACTTTTATAGTCTTATATTCTATATAGGTAAATAATAACATGATGAAATATATTGAATCATGAAGAAATAATAAACAATCTTTTATAGATTTACATTAAGTATTAGATAAAATTTATGTTTAGGGAATAAACTGTAGAGTTGCATTTTATTATACAGAGAAATAACAAGTGGAGAATGTGTACATAAACAGACGTATTTTTAAATAGATTTGCATTGGGTATGGTACTTACACAGATAAATCTGTAGGTTATATTGTATTTTCAAATTGTTCATATGATGCCCCCATATCTCATAGGGACTCGTGATGATTACGCACTTGTTTACTATTTAGGTACACGATTCTTCTTAAATCAAAAGGTTTGAAGCCTTTTCTTCGAACAAGCCGATGTAAAGTTCTATTATTATCTGATAACTGTCAAATTGTCAAATAGATCGCAGTTCGCACCGGTCCCAATAATTGAGTGAACTATTACGAGTGACGTCATCAAAATTGCTAGAAAAACAAAATCAGTTTAACGCTGCAACAAGCTTGCGCTAAGGGTGTCACGGTACGAAAAGACATAGTAATGTTATAATAAGCTTGCTATAAGAGATGCCGGTTACCCCCCAGATGAATGTACAATGAGTGTGAATACATTTGACGGGTTAGAGTATTGAGTAAAGTTAATCCATATAATTGTGCACTGCAGTGTTTATGTATTTGAAGATTGCTGTAAGGATAGGTGTAATAAAAACAAAGCAAAAATAACTTTAGAAATCTTTATTCCATCAACAATAAGATAATACTGTAAAGATTCTTTTGCCTCTTCACACAGCACACTACTCAAATTATCTATTACATTTAGTTTTACATACAATTTTATTTACTTACAGATATTTTAACTCATAATATTATAAGATATTTTTTACAATTTTTAAATTTAAAAAAGAGCAATAAATTGTGATAGGAAGTATAAATAATCGATTATCACAAACATTTAATCTCTCTTTGTACCCTGTTTCTTAGTGTATGTTCATACTTCGATAGTTTAATAGAAACAAAGTCCGCTCGTCTCTGAGGAAACACCACCCATGTATCCGATGATGGTTTCTGTAAGAGAAAAATAGTTAAAGAATTTGTTCAAATTGTGTCTGTCAATCCAATTTATCTATCTATTACTCTCAAGGGATATTATACACAAGTTGTATTAAGAGCATTAAAGTTTAGGTACTTATAGACAAATATGATTTATGGCAGACAACGAAAATTCTCCCTTATTTTGCAATTTATTAAAATGTACATAGTTAAAGTTGAGATTATAATAATTTTATCTAGGAAATCTATCGTACTTTTAATCTCTATTCGAAATATAAGTAAAAATAATACAGACAAAGATGTTTTATGGAAGTAAGTTTCTTTATCCAAATTTTATGTTGTATCAAATGCCATGGAACTAACAGTTCCGCTATGGACGGCTTCACGTAGTACAAAAGTGTCTGCACACACACACACACACAAATACACACAGACTACACACCAAGAAGGCTGCTTCGTCCCTCTAGTAATATTCAGCAGCAGTCTGTCCAACTCCGCGCGATGTGAGCAGTGCAGGAACTCGCGCGGTCGCACGCCGCGGAACACTTCCGCTATGGACGGCTTCACGTTGTAGAAGATTAGCGTCTGCCCGCGAGCGTGGAAGTCGTCTATGAGGGATTTTATGCCCTGGAGAATATTGACAAATTAGTTAAGTTTGTAGCAATCAAATTACATGCTATCATAAAATTATAGAAGCTTCAAGAACGTTCTAGAACGCTCACTCACCCGCGCCGTATTGAACTCCACAGCATGCGAGTAGCGCGCACCAACACATCACACATTGTATTATCACACAACTATGAAAATATTATCTGTAATATTTTCATAGTTTCATTTGAGAACATTCTAGAACGTCCACTCACCCGCACGACGGCGAACCCCGCAACATGCGCACACATTTATTAAAAAGTTGAGAACATTCTAGAACGGCCAATCACTCTTGCCGCCATGGGCGTAGCCACGGTGGGGCAGGGTGGGGCACTTGCCCCACCCTGGCTCTGACCTGGAAGGTACCTAACCAAATCTAAAAAACGTAATTATCTAGGTACTACTACAAAACTTAATATCCGTTAAAAAATTCTCACTCGAAAGTTGTCAGGCGACACAAAAAAATACGATCTAAACAAAAAGCTTGCGCTTCTATGTTACATGATTTAAACCACTTTTGGTGCCAGAAAAAGTAGTGTAGTACTGTTACCCCATTCAAAGCTGTTTTTATTTAGCCAAAATCGCACTAAATTTCCCATCCAATTTCACTTTTGTTTTAGGATAAGTTACTGACCATAAAAGCACAAAACGCTGACAGATCCAGGTGGAGCTACGCTCGCAATCTTACATAAAAGTTTTTGGCCGATATCTCAGAGACTATCGTTTTTAAGGCAAAAAATATTAGGAATTTTTTGTAGATAATAAAATTTTACATCTTTTATACCTTGTAAACTTTTGTAAAACTTTCCGTTTACGATTTATGACCTATTTAATGAGCCGTTTAATCATTTTTGGCAAGTAACTCTTTAAATATTGGATTAATCAATGAAATGCATAGGCATCAATATATTATACATATGCATTATCCATTTATTAAGATTACTTTATTTGAAACTTTTTTTCTAATGCTTTTTGAGATATTTAATGTTTGGCGATAAACAGTATCTACTATCTACAAGGTACCTACCTGTGTATGTTTCGTTTAACTAAATAATATTGAGTAGTTATTTTATATTCGGATGCAAGAATAAAATTAAGGAAAATATTTAAAAAAATCTATTATAATTTTTTTAGAAGTAAAAAAAAATCAAAAATTTTGCCGTTTCGGAAACGGTGAAAATACACTTGCATTGGAAATTTCTTCTTCGTTTTTATTACATCCGTAAAAAACTTTTGGCCTGCCACGTAACCCGCCGAGCGGCGGCATTTCTACATTGTACGTGGAACAACTCAAAAAATATGGGCACTAGAAAAAAAAAAATTCAAACAAAACTTGTAGACAATAAAGTGACCTAAAAACTAATCCAATATTTTAACGATCAACTGGTTCATCAAATAGGCCTTAAACCGTAAATAGTAAGTTTTACAAAAAATATTACATGGTATAAAATATGCGAAATTTTACTTTCTTCAAAAAAGTCTAAGCAACTTTTGCCCTAAAGTGGATAGTTTTCGAGATATCGGTCAAAAACTATAAGATTGCGAGCAAAGCTCCACCTGGATCTGGCTGCTGTTTCTGCAAAGGAAAAATTGCTAAAACATACATTTTAGAGTTACAACTTAATAAAAAGGTTTGTTCGGAGCCCTCGGTGCGCGACTCCGACTCGCACTTGGCCGGTTTTTTTTTTGCCCCACCCTGTGCCCATGGCTAGCTACGCCCATGCTTGCCGCAGTGACGTCACAACTGTCAAAAGCTTCTAGAACATTCGAGAACGTCCATTCACCTGTGCCGCAGTACTGTCAGCCGCCGCACGTTGCCCACACAGAAAGTTTTTTCGAAGCTTCTAGAACATTCCTTCCACTCACCCGCGCGGCAGTGAAGTCGGCCGCCTGCACGTGGTGCGCATCCAGCACGAGCGGCGCGTCGGCGGGCGCCTTGCGCAGCGCGCGCCGCACGAACTCCGCGGACGGGAACGCGAGCGCGCGGTCCACTGTCGCTAACACGTACGGGACGCCGTCACTTGACTGGAATAGGGAATAATAGTTTCAATAGTTCATTATACAGAGTGGAAATTTTACATGGGTCCTTAAAGTACTTTAAATGTTTGAGATCAAGTCGCTACAACGTACGGCACGCCGTCACTTGACTGGAACATAAGATAGATAAATATACATAAAATATATTTTTTGAAGTGAAACTTCTTTATCGGGGTTGGAAAAAAATTTTGTGTTTTTCGTTACGCGTGACATTTTTCCGTTACGCGCCATCTTTGATTCGACGTATTTCTGTAAAGTTGCATATACATAGTTAATTATTTTAACGTGATAACGTTTTTAAAATCGTTTTAGTCGGGTGACATATTCAGAAACATGTTCAGAGAAGAGATAACGAGAGAGAGACGGACCGATCTCCCGTCTCATCTCGAGCGCTGCCACCAATAAAGCGCGTCACACACGGTGAAGATACTATAATACTATATTACAGTATCTGTATTACAGTATCTTAAGTATACAGTATCTTAAGATAAAATATTATAGTATCTTCACCGTGTGTGACGCGCTTAAGACGTTATCACGTAAACATCTCGATCGTAAACCTACTTTACAAACAACCATTTTTTTCGAAAAATAAGGTCATAAAGAAATTTCACTTCATACGTGTGTACACTAGTACCTACACGCACACATTTTTTTTATTGCACATAATATACTGTACTACATTTAACACATAATAATATTACTACGATTGGAAAATATAATTTAAAATAACACAAAAATGCATTGTATTTGCCTGTAATCTGCATCTAGCTATGCATGCTAATTATGTCACACTTGAGTGAACGTAGTTACTTGTAATATAATAAAAATGGGTGCCAAGAAATATAAATCATTAAGACAACACTGTTAATGCACCCAGCGAATTGTATTGTATACGTACATGGTATTATTATCGAGTCTAAAGTGAGTCTAAACTTTTCTTGAAATTAGCGTCATTTTTATAATAATCGTTTGTGTATGTAACTGTTAAAATAATGTGCGCATTAAAGCGAGTTTTTTTTTTATCATTCCTTTTCCATCTATTAACATATACCTAAACAACCTTTAACAAAAATACATCTAAACTTTTACTCACAATAGCTCTAGACACCCTAACAGACGGTCTTGCAGACGCATACAGCAGGAACACCAAGTTGACAGCAATACCAGCCACGATCCCGAGCTCCAGACGAACCAACAGACATGTCGCGAATGTTACTACTGCGGGGATTATGTCTAATTCTGGAATAGAATAAAATACATACAGAACGAAAAGTTTTTTTTCTGGAAGTCGGTTAAAGATTTAAACAGTGTCGCGGCGATTAGTTACAAAGTGGTTATTTAAAAATATGATGAAACAAAATAAGGTAAGCAATAAATGTGTTAAAAATAAACAAAAAGTTCATAAACTAGATTTTTAATAACTTTCTCCGAGATTTAATTTTTTACGTATATACACATGAATGCTAATTATTAGGTTTAAAATGCAAATATTTGTTTTAGGATTATTAATGAGCTATTGTTTATTATTAAAAGAATAATGAATGATGTTAGTTATATTGTGTAATCACTATAAATAGATGAAATAAATAAAGAATACCAAAGGAATATGAAAGTGACTTACTCTTAGTTCGCCAAATTGGTTTGAATACATGCAACTCCATCATAAACACTACAGCCGCTATTATAACTGCCGCCAACGACGCTTTGGGTATGTAGTAGAAGTATGGAGTGAAATACTGTAATAAAAAATGGTGTTTAAAATAAAATGTGTATTATAAAACTTATTAAATTTTAGTTATTTAAAAGAATCTCTAGAAAGAGCTAGTAGAATTAGAGTTCTTTTGCAAAATCTACGAAAAGAGCTAGAAAGGGTTATCAACAAGTAATGTACTGCCCGCCCGCTTCTGTGGCTTCATCTGACGTACCTATTCTTTATACCGCCGCAGCCGCCGCAAACATTGCTAGAAGACTATCTTTTCTTATAACACTAATTAAGACAATATCTCCTTGTAGAGCCAGTAGCACAAGCAGCCCAGTGTAGAGCCCGCCGTCTGAACACATGGTAGACGGTGCCGCGATAAAGTAGTCTTCTAGACTATATTTTATATTAATTATTAGAGAGTATAATAGAGCTCTTTCACTTGTAGAGCCAGCAGTACAAGTACTCCATTATAGAGCCCACCAGACGGACACGTGCTATACGGCGCGCCGTGATAGAGTGGTAGAGTTTAGGACAATAATTTTAGTAGAGCTCTCCCACTTGTAGAGCCAGCAGCACGAGCCCGCTAGTGTAGAGCCTGCCAGGCGGACACGACGTGCTAGACGGCGCCGTGATAGAGTGGTAGACTAGGACAATAATTTTAGTAGAGCTCTCTCACTTGTAGAGCCAGCAGCACAAGCACTCCATTATAGAGCCCGCCAGGCGGACACGACGAGCTAGACGGCGCCGTGATAGAGTGGTAGAGTTTAAGACAATAATTTTAGTAGAGAGTATAATAGAGCTCTCTCACTTGTAGAGCCAACAGCACGAGCACTCCCGTGTAGAGCCCGCCCGCGGGTGTGGCGACGCCCGACGCGTGGTTCACGGCGCCGCGGGAGAGCGCGCCCGACACCGGCATGGAGTCCACTACGGAGGACACGATGTTACACACGCCGAGCGCTATCATCTCTTGTGTGGCGTCCACGTGTTTGCCTTCCGCTGTGGATTGATACCATATTGAAACATATGATACTAGCGGTCCGCCCCGGCTTCGCCCGTGGTACCTACATGTTTTATAGCCTACTAGCTTACCGCCCGCGCAGTCAAAGAAAAACCCGCATAGTTCCCATTCCCGTGGGATATCCGGGATAAAACCTATCCTATGTCCTTTTGCGGGTATCAAAATATCTCTATACCAAATTTCATGCAAATTGGTTCAGTAGTTAAGGCGTACGTAACAGACAGACAGACAGTTACTTTCGCATTTATAATATTAGTATGGATGTTGCTCAATGAAGATGCAGCTTTCTAATGGTGAAAGAATTTTTGAAATCGGTCCAGTAGTTTATGCATGAAAACCATACATACATACATAATTACAAACCTTTCCTCTTTATAATATTAGTATAGATTAAACATACAATATCGGTTTTAGTTAGGTAGATAATTCAATGAAATAACAATGAAATATTTTGATAATTTGCCTATATAATGTGTCATGTGGATCCTTGGCCAATCATTATCATGGTTTTTCTGATATTCAATCAAGCAGTTTTCGGATTTATTGGATTTCAAAAAAGAAGCCTTAAAACTATCAGTCAGTAATTTGTACATAAATCTTTTAAATACTTACAGAAAACTTTAGCCAGCGCGATATTTTCCAAAATAGATAACAAAGGCACAACAAATATGGCAGAACCGAGCGTAGAAGTCATCTCCATAAACGTGTAGGTGTGGTTTCCGACCGTCGCTGAGAAAGGAGGGGGAGAGAATTCTGGCAAGCCTGGTTTAACTGTACCTAGGAATATAAAATGATTTATTTAACGAAGATTTAAGAAAAGAAATACTAAGAAACTAAGCAGGTAGAATAAACTTTTGAAGTGAAACTGTGAAGGCGTGTTGAGAGTAAAATTTCAAGGTCGCGTTATGGCAATACCGGAGTAAAGTGACAATTTTGGTATCTCTGAATCATGTCAAAGAAGTTTCACATCTGACACGTGTGCTCAGCACACACGCTCTTTTTTACTTATTAATTAAGAAAAACAACAGTAAAACATGGTAAAACTAAGAAGGTATATATATATATCTAGGGATCAAACGATAATTATAGGTTATGTTTTGCAACTGTTACACGTAAAATATGGCATTGAAGTTAAAAACATGTGTATGTATTTAGCTCTGCTTATTGGACATAAACTTTAATGTTAGGTTATTGAGGTTTAATGTTAGGTTTTGTTTTCTTAGAACACGCTGTTAACTTTGCTTCGTAGAATTCATTTTGGGTCAAAATACTTAAACTTAAAGTTGTTTTAACAACTAACTAAGAAGTTATACAAATTTAACACTATAGCTATAGCTCTAAAAGTCTAAACAATCGCAGAATTAATCCCTGCAACCCTGCAAGATAAAAGCCCTACATTGGCAAATGTTTACGGGCGTTGGTGATCGCTTACCATCAGGTAAACAAATACTACGGGCTGACCACGCGTCACGGGGAGATATTATTGTTGATTTAATGATGGTAAGCGATGCAAGTTCGAAACAATAAAGTTAGTTTAAAATCCGTTAAACTCTAAAATACCTACCAGTCAACATGAACGGCGTCTGGTTCTTCGTATCGAAGTAATACGCGAGACCAGAACACACCAACACCACCAATATATTCCGTGTGGTTGAGAGGAACCAGAGCGCTTGCGACGCGCCGACCCGCGCGCGGCTCTGCGGCAACGTCGCCGGGATACCGGCAACCTCGCTCGCGCTGTCTGAACTGTCGGTGAACTTGATGTCTTTTACTTTCTGTAATGTTAAATGAACATATAATAGCTAGGCTATTGAGGAAGAATATGGAGGAAAGGAAGTCCTGCATACTAAATGGGAGGATTTTAGATCGGTCTATGCGCCTGGCCAGCTGGTAGGCCCCGGCCCGGGAAAGTATTTGCCCACGATTTATTTTGAACTCATGGTTAGATCTTAATTATTGACAAATGTTGATAGAGGACAATTATTATCATACACGGTACAACCATGAGTAATTTTTATAATACTCATGGTCCATAGATACAAAAAGATCGGGATTTAATTAACTTTTTTATTAAGTTTTTACAATAGTTACTATGAAGTTAATTTAAAAAGATAATTTGGTCATAAATGTAGGTGTAGGTAGGTACTTATTATTTTCATTAATAGCGTTCTACAAAGTCATTAGATAATAATGTTTCTTATTTTTTGTTATTATGTGAGGTTAAATTTCAATTACCAGTTCCTAAATATTTTTATTATCGCTGTAGTAGGTATCTACCTAAGTTTTCTAATCTAGAAAAACTATATTTCCTTTAGTGAAATAATATTGAAAACTTTAATTAACTACGTAACTAACTACCATTCATAGTGCTTACTCGATCGAGGAGAGTAAAACACATAGGTACATCAACTATCACTTAGAGTACCGTAAAACGGGGTGAATAGAATTCACGGGGTGAATAGAAATATTCTTGGGAAAAAGTCTAAAAGCCTGATATTTGAGAACTACTTCAAAAATCGCAATAGTGTTTTTAGTTTTTACAATGGCAACATTTTTTTGTTGGTCTGACAACATTTGAATAGTATGAAGTTAGCAATTTATGTCAATAAGTGAGTTCAAAGTGCAACGGTTGTATGTATGTCTTTTGTGCTCTTATTAACTTCTCTCTAGTTATTATTTAAATTGTGTTTTTGATTGTGAAATAACTTTATTCAACGGTGAAGTGTATCCAGAATAAATTGAAAAGGTAAGTTTTACTGATTAGTTTGATTTTTATTGGTAAATTAGTAAAATAATTGCACCCATAAATATTTATGATTAAGAGGTGAATAGAGACGACTGAGGGGTGAATAGAAACGCCATATGAGGTGAATAGAAACGGCAAAGGGGTAAATAGGAACGAGAAAGGGTTTAATAGAAACGCGAAAGGGGTTTTTAGAAACGCTTTTGATAGGGTTGGCACTTTATGCAGGTTGTTGAGTTTTAACTTTATTACCTAAGTACCTACATTTTTAAAAAGTTGATTTTTTAATATTTAATAATTAATTTTGTGTACGCAGGTATAGTTGCGAGCAATATGCCACGCAACTACAAACCAGACCCTCGGGGTAAGAAATATATAAAATATGACCTCAACTTAATACAACAGGCTGTTAATGAATATTCTGCGAGTACCTACCATTATTTTTGAACAGATTTTTTAATATGCATTGTTATTGGTTCGGATTATTTTATTTTTAATATTAATAAAAAGGTTTTCTAATATATTATGTACACTCTTTTATTTCATTATCTCTGTGACGTCACTACCACTATATAAAATATTTTGACAACCCTATCATTTTTCTCTATTAACCCCATATGTCGTATCTATTGACCCCGTATTCCGGGAAAATAGAAATTGACCAGGTTTTTGTCTTTTTCTCCTAAGTAGATAATAATTTGGCATTAAAATTGTAATTAGCTTGTAAAATAGCAAAGGACTCCCACAATGAAAGCAGCTTTATTACCCGAAACTTACAATGTATATTTTTAAAGTCGGTTTGAAAGTCTAGATTGTTTCTATTTACCCCGTTTTACGGTACGCCGCAGGAAGCTCGAATGTATGTTATTTGCAATTATTGTCACACTCAATTTACTTGCTTATCTTATGAAACGGCACGTGTATTATGTGCCTTTTAAATGTATAAATAACCCATCTACAATCAATCTATATGTTTTTTTGCTACTACAGCCTAAGGACTAAAGCGTTGATAAAGTTTTGTATACATATATATTTTATTGGTATGAGTAAAGTTACAACATTATAGCTTACATACTACTTTTGAAGCGACGATCTCAAAAACTACGGAAGTTCCTAAATTGCAATGCGTATATTATTATGTATTATCGCTATAGTAAGTAGGTATGTGTTTTTGAAATTATATTTTGCAGGTATGTTAATTACATCTTAACTTGAAATCCACACAAAAGTTCCTATTTCCTAAAAATGTAATGTCAAATAATGCACAAAACTTATGCACAACACATCACAAATAATGCACAAATCTTATGCAATATGCACATTGCACAGTACACAACTCTATAAGTAACGTTCATAACATTCCACTACCAAAGCAAGTAGGCACACACTACACATGTCAATCGCTTATTTGCCAATAAACTCACTCTAAGTAAAAGCAACACAATAATACAGGACAGTCCCAGCACCGAGTCCCAGAGCCTCGTCTCGCCGATGTGCTCATAAATACCCGACCACACCTGAAACAAACATTTTGCATGGAGTTCAATGCACTTTCAAGTACCTAATTTCAATAACTTAGAGCTTATGTGAAGGAACCTTATTTGTACCGTTTGTACGTCCTCTGACTTATATTCCTCGTGTTTTTTTCTCATCTATGATCTAGGTTCAAAATTAAAATAGTTTTTATTTCGTATAATTTGAATATTTGCCTAATTTTTATGTTATACACTGTATTGTTCAATTTATACATTGCATTATACATTGGCAGTAAAAGCAGCATAACATACTTTCTGAATTTATCCATAGTTTGACCGTTCACAATATTTCAATTGCAACCTTTTGTCTTATTGCAAGAAATATCTATCATTTTCTTGCTTCAAAATAAAAAAAAAACAGTTTTTTTAGCGAATTGTAATTATTGGTTTTTAATTGCCAAGGATTTAATGACCATACGTTTTCCATCACCTAGCTAATAACATACAACAATGTACAAAAAACACACCTACAAATACAAAGTTAATTCAAAATACAATGATATAACAGTTTTTAATAATGGAATGTCGAAGGCCGATAGAATGTCCCCATAGTGAATAAAAAACTTCGTTGAGTAAATTAGGCAAAAAATCATGGAAAAAAGGGTAAACACAATTACTATTACGTAGAGTTTGGATACGATTTGCAAATAATATCAAAAAGTGGTACATTTTTTTGATACACGTAATTCATAAAATTATATGCACCACTTCTTATGTTACAGGGTTAAACAGTTGGTCAATATTGTTTGTTAGGAAAGTCTTAGTTTTTTAAGTTCTGCATCTTTTAAATATCTAGTAAATTATTAGAATGGAAATTTTTAAAAATTCGCAGACAAGCAGCAATAATCATTTACATTTTTTTTGGCAAGTAAACAAGTTAGCGTGAGTGAATTTGGAAAGAAATAAAATAAATCAGGTTTTTCAAAACCTATAGAAAGTGGCATATGCTAAAATAATGTTAAATTTATGAAGCAATAAATTAATGTAGGTACCTATGGAAAACAAATAAATGAATTTTAATTGGCGTATATCTAATGATCAATGAATTCTAAATTTGTAAGCTGTAAACGTAAGGAAATAAATAACATAGTATAATTACGTCATGTAAGAATAATAATAATTGATTCGAAGTATAATTTATTCTATTTTATATTAATTTTTATTATTTATTATGTACCTGAAGGAACTTGCCACCAGGGAAGCTCAAGCCAAGGATATCCTTGACTTGCGTGGTCGCGATTATGATGGCAGCTGCTGACGTGAAGCCCACAGACACTGGGCCGCTTATAAAGTCGATGAGAAAACCTAAAGAAAAAATTAATGTATGAGAAGTTTTTCAAATTACCTTTGCGCTTCCTGGTATTACGATGGTTATCTTTACGTCTAGTTACTAATAAGGACAAATTTAAACTGCGGTACTAAAGACGATGATTGAATAGTCTGAGCTTAAAGCCGAAAATGATCTAGATTCCGTGTAAAATAAGACGTATAGACAGAAAAGCATTCAAACAAAGTAATCGTATCGATATCATTTAACAAAACTTTTAAAATAGTTTTATATATTTAAACAGAATTGATGAATTCATTTTTTAAACATTTTTGGAATTCAGGTGCGTAGTATGAACACATAAAAAGTCCACGAGATTTTCAGTTAAATTCTTACTTATGTCCAAGTTAATTATTATTACAAGTACTTGAAGCTAAGATAAGAATTTTCCTGCTTCACTGTTCTACGTAATTATTAATAAAACACAAAAACGTCTTGTTGACGTTTGGAGTGACAGTTCGTTTCTCTGTATTTTAAATAATTAAAAATATAATTAAAGCTCAAAAACGCAATTAAAAGAAGTATTTTCAGTGGACGTATATACAGTTATCAGTAGACAATCGTGGATAAGTGAATAAAAAACTATAATAAGTGTATAAAAGTGTCCAAGAAAAACAGCTGACCGTCAGCTGTTCGTGAAATACAACTTCAATTTTAGTTAACACAAAAGGGTTACTATTACATCCTACGCAAGTATTCTTGATTACTTTCCATCGATAAGTTTATGTTACAAATAAAAACAATAACAAATAATTATATATTGAGCAAAAAAACTGCAAATTCATTGTCTCGCTGCACCACTCAAAACACTGCCATCTATTGGTACTCTGTACGAAGCTACAGCTGATTAAACTGCAATCATGAGTAACAAATGTGGCAAATGTGGTAAATTTGCGTCCACAGATGATGCCAGGTGCACTAAGTGCAAGGACCTTTATCACAAAACATGTGTAAGCCCTAAATCACGAATTGGTCCAAGTTGGCTGTGTAAAGTATGCAAAAACAAACCTGAAAAAGTAAACAAGCCGATGCCCGATAACAGCCCGGGTGATGTCTATGAGGATGCAGGTTCCATTCAGCCGGGGCAATCCATCTTAGCGGACGAGATAAAACTATTACGCACAGAACTTTCGGGTTTTCGAAATGAGATGTCCAAGCTAGCAAATGTTGTCTCAGAATTTACTAGTAGACTTGATATTATCGAGGATAAAGTGTTAAAATTGGAGTCACAAAATAAGCAAATAGTGGAATTAAATAGTAGTATCAACCTTCTCCAAAAACGCTTGAATGAATCCGAGCAACGAAATCTTATTAACGATGTGGAGATAACGGGTTTGCCCGAAAGCAATGGCGAAAATCCCACACATATAGTCATTTCGTTAGCTAAAAAAATAGGCATATGCTTAGAAGAAAGTGATATAGTGAGCGCGGAGAGAAGCGGATCTACGCGTGTACCACAGAATGAATCTCAAGACCGTGTGCGTGCGCGCGCGATGGTAGTACGTTTTACGCGGAGACACCTGCGCGACGAGATGTTACGTGCTGCGCGCGTACGGCGGGCGACTGACACTGCAGGTACTGGCATCGCCGGCGCGCCCCACCGATTCTATATCAATGAACGCCTAACGAGTATAAATCGTAGGCTATTTTACTTAGCTCGTCAAGAGGGTAGTGCGAAAAAATGGAGATATGTATGGACCCGCGGAGGGTATATATACGCTAGAAAAGAACCTCAATCTAAGGCTTACCGTATTCATTCAGACGATGATCTGAAATCGGTTTTTGGTTCGGAGACTGTTTGTTAATTATTTTTACTAAATTCATCACATTACTGTTTATAAAATCGACAATCATATGCTATCTGGAATGGTCAATCAGTCTGTTAAAAATATTACTGACTTATTTTATAGTTATCATTTATACGTATAAAAATAAAAGAAAAATATACTGTTTATCTGAAGTAACCGTTAAGTTATCTTTAAATAATGTAACTAAACAATTTTGTAATGGTTTTGTTATTTGTCATCTTTATACGACCTTAACAAGGAATATTATATGGTTTGATAAGCGTCTTTTGTGTACAATAACTGAACTTGGTGTGTATGATATAATAATATGCTATTTACTAACACTTTTATTCTATAAAATTATTTCTTGTCAAATATATACTATATTTCAAATTCAAAAGACACAATATTATCTATCTACATCTACATTATATTATATACACGTAATAAAACCGAAAAAAACATATACAATTTATTTAATTATTATCAACTTTTTGAAGTACCTACTAATTTATATAGAAAATAAATACATTTCAAAAATCTCTCATACTTACAATAGCGTATACATTTATAAGGTATCAATGTCTTGTATTACAAATAATTATCACTATTTATTATTTTTGGTGTAGTTAGCAAGTTAAAAATTGGTTTTCTAAACCCCGGATCGCTGGGAAATAAACATGACGAGTTTCTAGCCGCAATCATGCGCCACGCTGTAGATATTATGGCCATTAATGAGACCTGGCTCCGCGCCGGCGAAGAGGGACGTGCGCCAGCGGTGCCTGGTTACCGCTTGCGCCACCGCCCACGCCCGCCTGATGTCCGCTCACGAGGTGGTGGAGTAGGGTTTTATGTCCGAGATGGTCTGACGATTCATGTTTTAAAACATCCTGAGGTAAACACGGTTGAACAGATGTGGCTCAAATTAATTTCCCGGGGTAAAAAAATCGTTATCGGAACCGCTTATAGACCGCCCTGGCTAGATATTGATACCTTCTTCGCGGCCCTCACAGAATCTATCAGCTCTTTTGTATGGAGTGATTATATGATATTGGTAGGCGATTTTAATATTAATATACTAAGTGAAAAAACTACTGGTTTTATAAAATTTAACAATTTCTTAATAACTACAAACTTGAAACAACATGTGACTAAGCCCACACATTTTAAAAGCGATAGTGAGACCTTGTTAGATCTAATATGTTCAGACTGTTCAGTATCTCGGGTAGAAGTAGATTACATAAGTGACTTAAGCAATCATGCGTTTGTAACTTGTATTTTAAATATTATAAAGGAAAAACCTAAACCTAAATGGATGTCAAGGCGCTCTCTCAAAAATATTAATATAACTGATTTCAACCAATCTTTAATCTCCTATGACTGGGACGCGATACTTTCAATTGATAATGTGGACGAAGCTTTAACTACCTTCACTGCCAGTGTTCTAGCTCTGTATGATATTCACGCACCGAAAAAAACATTCAAAGTTAAGTCAGAACAATATCCGTGGATAACGCACAATATTAAACTAATCATGAAGAATAGGGACGAGGCACAAATTCGGGCGAGATTAACCAAAAAAATGTCCCATATACGCTATTACAACGAGCTCAGAAATTATGTTAAAGGTGCTCTCAACCGAGAAAAAAAAGCCTATTTTGATATTTATATTAATGCTAACACAAGCAACCCTAAGGTCCTTTGGAAGCATTTAAAAAAACATATACGGATAAAGCCGCAAAGAGAACCGCTCTTACCGCCCCATTTGCGTGATCCTGATAGTATTAATATGCATTTTCTGAACACTCCAGGTCCTAGATACTCACCAGCGTCATACATATCGTATTACAAATCACATCGATACAATAATGATACTGTCCTTGGTTTGAAGCCAGTTACTGACCAAGACGTATGGAAGGCTATTCGAGAACTAACATCCCAAGCTGTAGGCAGCGATGATATCTCGCTTGATATGCTAAAATTAACCACACCAACAACTTTAAAAATAATAACACATATAATTAACATATCAATATCCTCGAACACCTTTCCTGCGTTATGGCGGAATGCTCTAGTACAGCCGATACCAAAAAAAGATCATCCTGATTCATATAAAGATCTAAGGCCAATCAGCATTCTCCCGTGCATGTCAAAAATACTGGAAAAAATTGTATACAAACAAGTCGTTGAATACCTTGAGATGAATCGAATCTTACCGGATTTACAATCGGGCTTTCGACGGCAACGTGGAACTGCTACAGCGCTAACGGATGTAGTGGATAACATTATTAGAGCACAGGATAGAGGTATGAGCACAATCCTTGTATACCTCGATTATTCGCGCGCATTCGATACGCTGAACATACCTCTATTGCTGGCTAAACTATCCTATTATGGTTTTACACAAAATGCAGTTTCATGGTTCGGCAGTTATCTTAGCAATCGAACTCAAACTGTTATGATAACTGGGGAAAACGGCGCGGGGTTGTTTTCACAGTGCAGATCTATTGAACGAGGTATTCCCCAAGGCTCAATTCTGGGGCCGCTATTATTTATCTTATACACTGCAGACATTATTGATAATATTCAATGTTGTAAATTTCATTCCTACGCTGATGATATACAACTTTATCTATCTTTCAAGCCCGATGATACACAGAATAGCTTAGTAAAACTAAATGGTGACCTAGATCGAATTTCTACGTGGTCAGCAAATAATACCTTGCAGCTAAACGCTGACAAAACGAAATTCATGATACTAGGTACACCAAAACAGGTAAAAAGTGTCGAGCAGCAAAATCCTGTACTTAACATTCAAGGCACTGTCATCGAGCGTGTACGTGAGGCTCGTAACTTAGGGGTTATATTCGACGAACAACTTAGATTCGAAAAACATATTAATTCAATAATTTCAAACTGCTTTTACCGCCTGAAAGTGCTGTATAATATTAGGTCATATTTGAACACAGACCTACGTTTAAAGCTTTGTGAATCACTCATACTATCAAAATTCAACTATGCCGATGTGATGTATGGTCCTAGATTGCTGGTACGCACTAAAAACTCCATACAGCGAATACAAAACGCCTGCGCTCGTTTTTGTTGGGACATACCAGCTCGGACCCATATATCACCCATCCTAAAGTCCAACAAAGTTTTAAATATGGAGAGTCGTAGGCGACTGCACCTAGCCTCCCTACTATTCAACGTGGTCATGACCAAGGCACCCGCCTACCTCTACAGTAAACTCACATGGATGGATGATGGCAATCGCATGTATGATACACGGGCGTCCATGTATAAGCTTTCAACCCCCAGAAACTATACAGCGGCTTTCAGGGGAAGCTTTACGTACAGCGCTACTAGGTGCTGGAATAACTTACCTCCGCCAATAAGAAATTGCAAAACACTGCACAGTTTTAAACATCAGTACAAAAAAGTTATACTTGCTGAATTTCTTAACCAGCCCTAGTAGCGTTGAATGTATAGCCGTATCTATTTTATTTTATTATGTATATATTCACTCTTATACTTATCTATACGTATAAATTACTTCATTACATCTATTCCTTAACCCTTTATATTTAAATATCAAGTATGTACAAGTAAGTTTATATTATGTATTGACAATTTTATTTAAACACTTCAATATATTTATATTCTCCTATTTTTTTAAATTTGAAATATTTATTTTATTAGCTTTTTATTTTACATCACAAAAGACCGTTCTGGTGCTCCAAGCGTAGCAAGTCGAGGGGACTACTGAAAACCGGCGCCTCTCCTCTAACACGGAGAGGCAAATGCTGAGTAGTCCACCTAATCACGAATACCGACTAATATTTGAATATATTTATTGTATTTTAAGGTTTAAAATTTATTAATGTGTATTGTTCTCAAAAGTGTATTTAGTTATAAGTGAAAAATTGTAATTAAGTATTTGTGATTAAATGTATTTTCTTTCTTTCTTTCTTTCAATAATTCACATTATTCTTAGTAGAAATACATCGTCACGTCTGTTTTTATAATAGCAGACTAAACATTTATTATTTAATTAAAATAGTAAAAATATTTATACTTAATTTGTGTTATCATAATGATACAATTTTTCCAAGAAACAATATCTAACGATTACAAAAACGTTAATATTATATTTTTATTTGTTTTTATATCGAATTAAATTACGCCGTTATCTTTTAGTCTTAATTCAGTTTACCATTTTTACACATTTTACGTGTTATATTTTAGCGTATTTCATTTTCTAATACTATTAATAATGAATTTTTTATTTTTCTTAACATTCAATATCAAGCGAAGCCGCTCACTGAAACTAGTTATTCATAATTGTAATCTATGTACTTCAAAAAAACTAATATATACGTTCGCAGCTATTTATAACAACTCTATAATATTTAAATTACTTCCTAGTTGATATTTTCATAAACTTTAAATTATGTTTGCTCGACTACATCGTGTGACTAACAAATATATTTATTGCTAATAACATAACAATGTATGCAAAATATTTATATTGTTCTTGCAATGTTTTATAATCACGAACTGTAAACTGTAAAAATGTATGACGCGTTTAAAATAACTATACGTATAAAATGGTATAAAGGAGCATTACCGATATTTACGCAAATTATTCCGTGTGTAATAAGTGGTATATAAAAGGGCTATTTAATCTTATATATAAAAATGAATCGCAAAATGTGTTGGTAAGCGCATAACTCGAGAACGGCTGAACCGATTTCGATAATTCTTTTTTTATTATATTCCTTGAAGTACGAGGATGGTTTTTATGTAGAGAAAACGTAAATTTGTACCACGGGCGAAGCCGGGGCGGACCGCTAGTACTTATATAAAAATGAATCGCAAAATGTGTTGGTAAGCGCATAACTCGAGAACGGCTGAACCGATTTCGATAATTCTTTTTATATTCCTTGAAGTACGAGGATGGTTTTTATGTAGAGAAAACGTAAGTACCACGAGCGAAGCCGGGGCGGACCGCTAGTATATTATATTTGCTTTTTCAACTATTACGTAAATTAGGTGTAACGGCACGACTGTAATGTAAGCGATTATATGACATCATTACAACAATAAAAAGAAAATTTGTAGGAAATAACAAATAATTTCATAGACATTTTAAAATATAAAAGGGCACAACTCTTTGTTTATCAGAACAAATAGTGTTTAAATCTACATATAAATATATTTTTCAATGATTCAGTGACGGATTGTTTGTACCTATGTTTATTCAGGCTATTTTTCGATATGGTACTTCAACGTTTATTATTGTAGTTGTTTGGTTTCTTGAATTTACGCGAAACGTTGGTTACCTGTACTGAAGTTATTTAAAAATTGTTTAAAAAGTTGTATTTTATGACTTATGATGGGATATAATTTAAATTCAACTTCAGTATAAAAATATCAATTGGTCGTCAAAAGCTTCAACATTAGTTCCATTCCAAATTAATCTGACCTTATTTTTTATTCACAAAGAAACAACGCATATTACCTGAGGTACATTTTGTCACCGATTTGACACGCATTTTGTTAAATGCAGAACTTAAAGACAATTGAATAATGCAAGTAAATAGGGGCGATTCGCTTTGTAAGGACAAAGGCTATAGGTATTGACGACAACCATTATAAATTATATGCATACATTTATACATTTAAATGTCGTTTATTTTAGCATTTATGTACTTAAATGTTAAAATATATTATGGTCTTTTTTGCACGAACCGATTCCGACTAAAGATTTGAAAAATATGCAGACCTTATGGTTTATTCAATAATTAAGTTTAACTGACCGTTACGAAAATAAGAGCCCGTATGTTACTGACAGATAAATTTGAATACCTAAATTAAAACTTATAACAAAGCATTGTAGTTGGGTACCTATTTGTATCACATTTGTATGTAGCAAATTATGTCATTTATGGGCTCTATAGTTTGAAATCTTTGACTAAGTACATTATCTTGGTAATTAAATTTACATATCTACATATTATAATTTAAAACAGTTTTATTTTTAGCATGATTCCTTCAAAATTATAACTAAGGAACGATTTGTACAAGAACAGAAACTTTCTGACAGATTTAGGTAATATTATATGCACACAATTAGCTGATATGACTCTTCAACCATAAATGGTTGTAGAGTCAAAACTCTTCTATACAAATAAAAAAAAACTTACCCAACTGTAAAATGCCCATAACAAGTTCGACGCAACCAGACAAAAACGCCAGGAGCACTGCGAATTCCGGGCCCAGACCATGTAGGTTTTCTCTCGTCAGTATAGCAGCTATTGCCGTGGGTCCGATAGCGGAGTCCTTTACAGAACCGAATATTGTGTACACAAAGCAAGCCATGAAGGAGGAGTATAGGCCATACTGCGGAGGTAGACCGGCTACGTTCGCGTAGGCTATCGCTTGCGGGATCACTGTCAGACCGACAGTCAGACCTAAAAAGACGAAGAGATAAAGGGTTAGGAAATGTATTTAGAGATAGATGATTGGATGTTTATTTTTAGAATGTTAAAAAGTGGTGTGGTGCAATACCTAATTAAATAAGTAGATTAAGACTCAGAGTCAGAAGTCAGACGTGGACGGTCGGGGACAGACTATATAAATCATAGACAAGAAAATAGGCGCGCACTTCGTAGATTGTTTCTGGCAAACTTCATTAAATCGTTGTTTATTAATAACTAGCGGTCCGCCCCGGCTTCGCTCGTGGTACATATTTCGCAATAAAAGGTAGCCTATGTTCTTTCTCAGGGTCTAAAGATTATCTATGCCAAATTTCATCAAAATCGGTCCAGTAGTTTATGCGTGAAAACCATACATACATACAAACAAACCTTTCCTCTTTATAATATTAGTATCTATAGATAAAAGTTTTTTTAATGTGACAATAAGATTTATATAATTTATATGCTCTGTATACTGTTTCTTTGAATCTATCTGTATGTACAACATAACATTCATAAGATTACGTAAAGTAAGGTTTCTAAGGTTCTCAGTAATCAAATACATTTCCTTGACAATGGACAATGGACACTTTCAAGAAATGTGCTACAGATTATATGATTTTCAATATAATTGAAAAATTACCCTATAACGTGGCGTTTACCTCAGTGATAAGCATTGTAATTTTATTGAACAAAAAGGTTTAATTGCATAATTATTGGGAACTTTTACTATTAAAGGTCATAGTAGTTTTGCTGTGTTTCTTTTTATCAACGTATTAAACTGTCTTTTAATTGTAAAATTGTATGTTTTTGTGAGGAAAAGTACAAAAAAATATTGGTATCGCGGGTAGAGTTATGTCTTGAATAGATTGAACTTATTTGTTGCCTGATTTAGGTGGAGCTAATTAGCACAATGTTTTTTAAAGGAGATTAAAGAAACAATTAATATGGACAGATTACAAAATATATAGGAAATGCTTCTATTAGTTTAATATTCGATATTATATTCCGTAAATCGTACTTGTGAAAAAGGTAATAATGTACCCAAATTGTATGTGTTGATATCAGCGCTTTTTTAGTGTAAAGTTATTATAAATACTAAGTAGTTTAGTTTCTAGTGTCCAAATGTCGTAACAATCTAGACCCGAGACGTGGGTTATTGCTTGCAACAACATAAAGCACACAATAGAAATCTCACTAATTTCACGCTCCGATACCTCTTGTTGTAGACTTTTTATTGTAAAACATCACAAAGGTCACTCGTTATATTTCGCAGTTTAGAAAATAAAATGGTCATTGAACTTGTTATAAACATTCTGCATAAGTTTTGTATTAATATATTTTTGTTTACCTACCTACTTCTAAAGAGTCAACAAAAAGCTATCTGAAAAATCTCAAAATTTTGTTGGTATGTTGTTTTTGACATCAAAAGAATAAAACAGAATCAATTTATCATACCGCCTACAAAATAAGTTTTTAAACTTGTCACCGAGAAACGGTAGATATCCGACACAGTATTCATCCTGGGATTGTTTTAAAACCGGGTAAAATGCCCATAGACGGACTTTAATTGAAACTTATAATGCTCTGTACTTTGTCCTACCTATCTGTTAAAAGGTGAATTTTTGATACTGGGGTAAAATAAACGTTTATGTGCACGTGTTTCATTTAATTTATGGCTACGACTCATTGCTTATGGCGTTATCTTTAATCAAGCGTGCCCGAATGATTCGTTATAGTCACATTTCTTTAATAGTAATTTTATATTATGTGTGATGTTTTACACCGTATATAGATGTTATTTAAAATATTTCTCAATTTGTAAATATATTTTAAATACCTCGCGAACTACAAATTTTTAAAGATCCCTACAACTAAAAGTAGAAACACAAACACTGTTAACAATAAAAATATTATGAGTCATGAATCATGATAATTGGTGTATTACCTAATTCCAAAATTTGTATAATTTGAACAAACATCGTTTGTATTGTACAAACTATAATTTACAATATTATGTTAATACGAAATTGTTACCTACATCTTCATTCTCATTACGGCACTAGTAAGACACCAAATTATCAAGGTATTGAAATTCACCAAACTTTATTGCATCCACTTAACAAGTACATATTTTTATTGGTAACAATAAAAATTCTGTTGCTTTTATTGTGTTGCGAATATAAAGGATGTTGTGTGAAAGAGATGCAAATAGGAAGTCATCACTCTAAGCATACTGAAAATGTCATAAAAAACTGAATGCAAGTGCGAAATTACAATTGTAGTTAAAATTATAACACAGTATTAAAATTATTTATCACATTGTTCAAATAAAACATTTATGGTAAAGGTGATATTGGTAATTGGAGTAACAGTAATAAATAAACTAGTTTATATTGAAAATGTATACAATAAGGTTATTTATAAATAATGTTTTCTTTTCTCAAGCACTTTTGCGGTATATTATTAAGGTATTGTATGTTAAATTTTATACAGGATATCTTATTTTTTAATATTAATAAATATTGTTGGAAAAAACTACGCTAAAAATCACGCTGTAAATTGTAATAAACTGCGAGATTATTGTATTGTGGCCGATCCTTGATAAGTGTACAAAGTCTGAATTAGATCTGTCCGTTGAAAGTGGGTCAAAATCGAGTCTAAAGGAGTCAGTTACATACATAAGAATGTACACAGTACACTGGAAGCTTGTATACAAAAAAGCGTATTAAAAAGATATCTAATAAGTTCTGAACTATTTTTCGTAGTACAAAATGTAAAACTATACATATAATATAGCTCGGCTAAGATTCGGCATCTTACCTGCAATGGCATCAGCAAGTCCATGCCTTACATTGTAGTTGGGAAGCCAAGCCAGGATGGGTATTCTTCGGAGTAAAGTCTTCTTGGAACAGCACGCTTTCGCTCGCTTCGCGACGTCGCCTCGCCATCTACTCTTCTTTGGGTAACCGGGGCCGGGGTAGGAACCATTTGTATCTGTGGAAAATATGAATTGTTACAGCTATGTTCTGATAGGTTAGCCACTAAGGTTATAAGTGCGTGTAGATTCTATATTATTCCATTTTAGGGTAAAGGACAGATGACGTCACATTTATTACAATGATTAATATTTTTGCCTTTAAACCACGAAGAGGACGGGTCAGTCTTGATATATCAGTATACTATTAAACCAAGTTTTTTTAATCAAACTACAAAGACAAATTGGATCGATTCATGGAGATGGTCAAAGCGCAGAAAAAATACCACTTTAAAATATTAGGTCATAAATTCGCGAACTATTAAAAAAAATGATAACTGTTAATTTAAAATATCTTTGTCTGGAGTGTAGACATTCGCGATTGTGTATTATATTCGTTTAATATGTTAATGTGTGATTTACCCGGTTTTAATGTATTTTTAACTGGAGTCTGGAAGGTCAAATCGCGTTCAAGATACGTCTGAAGATACAATTTAAGTTACATTAGTTACGCGTGCATTGAATATTTTATATTAATACATATAAACATATAATTAATAAGGATTTAACAATTTAGTTATCCATATCTAATTAGATTTTACGTATGCAACACTTCACTTAAAATTATAGTTAAATTATTGCCGTATAAATTTGTATGTTTATCATTTGCATTTTGACGTCAAAGTTAAAACAGATGTATTAATTATCATAAAATAAATTAATAAATACTTAATTATAATAATATGGTTACTTTTCCGTGTTTGTCTTCAACTGTCTAAATTCAGGTTGAGGGCATTCAGGGTAATGAGTCAAATATGTTGATTTTGTTGCTAGATGTAATTAACTATTAACGTAAAGTTACGTATTTATACGGTTGCAGATATAACATATCTGTCTTCGTTAAATTTTTTGATACTTAAAATTACAGATTAAAGAAGAGAGACGAGAGAAATTTAAGACGAAACAAAAATATTAATTTGATTGCTACATATCTATAGGTATTTTGTTTATTTCTTTTTGGAAGAAACTCACAAATCCTATAATTGAGTTGAATCCTAAATACACATTCAATTTAATGTACATATATTGCAAAACACATAATATGCCAAAGGTACCTACTAAAATATAGAACTTCTAAAGGAATAAAAAACCCTACATCTTATACATTCATTTACTTACAAGCTTATAACCATAAAAACAACTTAAATAAACAGAAACATTATAGAACCTAAAATATATTTAATTTGCAAATTGCGGTCAATGTCCAAGCGCTTATCAGCCAAAACAAGAAAGCTGAAAAGCAAGCGAACGCCAGGTGTTCAGGTGACCTTGGTCCTTGACCTTTTGGCAATGTTAGTTTCAATTTAATATCCATAGAGAAATGAGATTTAATGCAAGTAATGAATTCGGCATAATTGGAGATGTAATTATCGTCTTTTGTGTAGATGATAACTAAAATAATATACAATAGATGTGAAGATAACATTTAAAATACCGTTTATATATATTATCCTTATATACTTAGAATATTTTAATACATAAACGTTGACACAGTTCCCATATATTTAATGTCGATTAATTGTTTAAATAAAAATATATCCATTAGTTGAAAAATCTGCGAAAAGTTCACATAATATACTAGTAGGTACATATCTACACACACTACTCTCTATTAGATAGAGTTTACATTCAAAAGTTACAGTTTGAGTTTCAGTTCAACGACGTCGTTTTTAGGGTTCCGTACCCAAAGGGAAAACGGGACCCTATTACTGAGACTTCGTTGTCTGTCTGTCTTCAGGCTTCTCATAAACCGTGATAGCTAGAAAGCTGAAATTTTCACAAATGATGTATTTCCTTTGCCGCTATAACAACAAATACTAAAAATTAAAAATGTAAAATATTAAGGGGGGTCCCCATAGTACGGAACCCTTCGTGCGCGAGTCCGACTCGCACTTGGCCGGTTTTTGATCAATAACGCAACATAACTTTACCAACAAATACAGTAAAATACATTGGCTACACGAATACTGTCAAAATGGTACTTTATGTATGAAATACAGCTATGTGACATTTCATTGGATACTGAGGACAATCAAACAAGGCCTTAGGTTCGGTTTCTATACCGAGAACTCTGTGAAGGTGTATCTAGATTTCACTGGATTTTGTGCTAAAATCTAAATGTAGATAAGGTATTCGCGAATACGCAAAATCAACGATGTATAAATAATGCGGACTATTAATGAAAATTCATTTATAAATTATTAAAATTTTTAAAGTAGTTTAGTATTATATGTGATACAAAACGAAAAAGCTAAGTTATCTCAAGGTATAAAAGCAGGTTCCACTGTACTGTATACGAAGAAAGGATTTACGCCTTCTGTGTATTTGGACAATGGTTATTCATAATATTGTATGAAGAAAGATACAATATTTTTTACTCCACAAGTTAGTACAAATGAAAAAAACTTGTTTGCAATTCATTTTATCATAAAATTAATAGGGCTAGGTTATGGAAGAGTCATTGATCAGTAACAAATTAAAATGATCTTGACATCACTGCATTTACAAAGTTTAAATTTTGCAATATATATGTGTGAAAACGCAGTGTATGTGATGTGTACTCACTTCTGCATATTTACGACATCACTTGATAAAGTGTAGGATGAATGTATGGACATATCACATAAGAAGTATAAATTTTTGTATGTTCAATTTACTAATTCCATATTGTTAGAATTCAGCCATAATATTTTATTTTAATTCATAGTTTCCCGTTGCAAGTTGTAACCGTAAAAATGATCGTATTATTTGTATACGTAGTACCTATATTATTATTATAAAATAGTCTGTGATATAATGATTCAATTTGATTAAATATACGAGGCGATAAACCGCAAGACAAATTTCTTGTTTATATATTTCTCAGTTGATTTAAGAGCTCAATACAAAAACAGGGAAAAGGCGGTTAATTAGCATAGCCAAGTGATCTAGGTTGATTAGCATTTGGAAAGTTCTTGCACATGTTGTGAGGACTGGTTTTGGCCGCGTTTGTCAATGGCTCGACAGGGGGAAATTGATGTTCTGTTTTCTAAACGTATTTTGCATTTGTAATTAAAATTTTCGCAATAAATACGTGTGCTTTGGTGTTGTCTTACATCAGGTTTAATAGTTAACCGTTTATGTTTTGTTGTTGACAAATTTCACAAAGAAAGCACATTACTTTTTTCTAAGAAAGAGCAACATAAAATATTTCTTTTCTAAGGAAGCAATCTAGAGAATTTGTTCGATTTCTCCATGTCAATATAGCGTAACTCAAAGTCAGTGCCAAATAAACGAGTTAATAAAATTACATAATGTACAGTTCGAAGAGACGTGCCATGAAAATGTAATCATCCGTTGCTTTTAAGTATACATATAGGCTCCTTAATTATATGACAATTTGGTTCTATTTGCTTTAGCTCTATGGACGGACGGATTTAGAAAAAAGTTGAGTAAATCTTTATGAGGAAAATAACTATCAAAAGAATACGAATGCAGCGGCTTTAATGTCATATAAAAGTTGACTCAGGAAACTTGAGGATATTGCACTTTATATTCTTTCAACAAAATAACCTAAACCTGCACCAATTATGGATTCAAATATGACATTGTGTTTTCAAATCTAGGAAACCTAGAGTGTTTAACATTGACGTTCAATAGCACGTCTTCTGTTACAATAATATGCACTTGTTTTAAAAACAAGACACTCTTTACGCGAAGCTGATTATACACATCTTGATAAACATAAAGTGAAACACCATCTTATTTCAAAATTATTATGGTTTACTCTCCGTATAACTCTCATAAAGTTCATATTTCTATCTTTAATAAAGCCGATGTAGAACTTCTTGATCCAATGTATCCGAGTAAAAAGCCTTATTTCATTATCCTTTTCATAAACGTACGTAGGTACGTAAGTATAGAATCCATACTAATATTATAAATGCGAAAGTAACTCTGTCTGTCTGTCTGTTACTTAATCACGCCTTAACTACTGAACCAATTTGCATGAAATTTGGTATAGAGATATTTTGATACCCGAGAAAGGACATAGGATAGGTTTTATCCCGGATATCCTACGGGAACGGGTTTTTCTTTGAAAACGCGGGCGAAGCCGCGTGCGGAAAGCTAGTTTATTATGAAGTAAAAAGCGGTGGAGATACAATGTGGACACATACATATACAAAAAGCTTTGATCAGCATATTGCATATGTGTGTCCCTACAGCCGGGTTACTTACACCACTAACTAAAGAACCGCAAACTGAACGGGGAACTTATTCTGAGCAAACAGTGTTCACCCAAATCAGTTTGGTGGTTTTCAACGGAATTTAAACATTTCCTAAACATATTTCACTGCATACAAACTTTGCAATCGTGACTAATGTTTGTATGGTAAATAATAATATTAGTACAAAGATGACTGTATTAGTTTTCTATTTCAAGGGTTCACAATAATCATTGTCTCACACAGCTATGGCTATATACTACGTAGGTAAATAGCAATGCCTTTGTATGTGGTCACGGTTCATCAGATAACAATGTCATTCCGAATTATTCAGATGTTCATGGTATGGGTAAAGAGTATGGAATTTAACGAGACAAACTGTGGTGACAAACGTTTTGTTGGTAATATTTTGACAATTTTCTTGTTTGTTGATGTCATAGATATTATAAGAATTAAAGAAATCATTTGGTTTGGGTCTTGATTAATTGCTAAAGAAGAGATCTTATCATACACGATATTACATACTATTTTTTATAAAAATTAGATCATTATCTATAGGTACTTATCTATACTTAATCTATACTAATATTATAAAGCTGAAGAGTTTGTTTGTTTGTTTGAACGCGCTAATCTCGGGAACAACTAGTCCGATTTGAAAACATTTTTCGGTGTTAGATAGCCCATTTATCGAGGAAGGCATATAGGCTATCACGCTAAGACCAACAGGATCTGAGCAATGCGGGTGAAACCGCGGGGTACAACTAGTTGATTTATGTTTTATTTATTATAATACTACCTACTATTTCCGTTAAACTCCTCGTACAATAATATATAATATTCAGAAATAATTTGATAATTATGTCTGAATGTCATCATAGACATCCACTTAGAATTTAATTCCAATGGCCTTCTGTGTATTGTTAATTTAGTCAAAGTAAAAGTAAAAGTTAAATCATTCAAGAAGAGCCTTTTGTATAAGACTGTCAACGTATTTAGGTTTTAACGGTTACACTGTAAACTGCAAAAGGTTTTTATGAGCAGGAAATGTTTTCCTAGCAGGCAGATACACAAACACTTTAATCAGTCAAAGTATCATTACTAGTATCCTTTATTCATACTGATGTGACTTTTATGATCGGTTATTGGATAATACACGCTGCACCCCGCCGGTTATAACTCACTTCTAGTCTTTGAGAACAACCTTGTAACTTTGATGAATTCGTTACCATCATGTTATGTACACGTGATAGTATATGGAAACTGTCTATAGTTTAATCCTACTATGATATTAGGTACCTATATTACCTGTGATCTCTTACTTTTATTATACAGGGTGTCCCACCGTTGGTATACTAAGCTCAAAGGAGGTTATAGTTTTGCATACGCTGAGTACGTAAAAAATACTTATAAAATTCCAGACGCATTTTTTTTCAAATAGATGAATTCTTAAAACTCTATGTGTACACCCCTAACAAGCAACCCGCCCAACTATGCCACCCGCACTTGAGCTTTCTTTTAAGATTATTTTTTCACTGATAAAATGCTCACATTAGCGAAGCGGTATATTATGCCGGTTGCGCGAAGTTAGAGAAGAAACCATGGATTTTAAGGAAAAATTTAGCAAAAAATTTTTGACGTAATTTTTTTGTTTAAGTATTTTTTACGTGATCAGTGTATGCAAAACTACAAGTCCCTTCGCGCTTACTATAGGTACCGATAGTGGGACACCCTGTATAGTGTATAGGCCATAGTTTGGATGGATGTTTGGCATTCATTAGTTGGTTTTTAAAGTATGGAATGTCGTAGGGATTTGGTACTCATCCCTTGTCCCCTCCTAAACTACTAAAATATTTACGCAAAAGTTTACCTATGTGGATACTTTTTCAGAAAATAATCGTAACTGGATGAAATTAATTGGTATGGTGGGTAATGAATAAATGTTCACAGTTTGAATTTAATACTAGAGAACTAAGACATAGAATAAGAACTTGGTATTTTTAGTTCGAATAGGCAAAAACAGCTGTCATCATGGGCGTAGCTAGCCATGGGCACAGGGTGGGGCAAAAAAAAAAACCGGCCAAGTGCGAGTCGGAGTCGCGCACCGAGGGCTCCGAACAAACCTACTTTTTATTATGTTGTAACTCTAAAATGTATGTTTTAGCAATTTTTCCTTTATCTGTGCTATAAGACATTGCTTTTAAGTGATTTAACCAAATTTCAAGACTCTGTGTTCACGGGAAGTACCTACAATGTAGGTTTTGATTCCCTTGCGAATGTCGAAATTTGCGATAATTTGCAGCATAAAATGGCTGTATCTTTTGATTGCGTTGGCTTATAAGTTTGATTTTTTCACAGCTTTAAGAGACCGTAGACTTGAGTATTCGATATAAATTTCAGCTTGATAACTCTACGCGTTCCTGAGAAAAAGTGTGTTGACAGACAAACCGACAGGCAGACTTTGTTGTGCGTCTGTCTGTCTGTCTAAAAATACCTTTTTTTTCAAGAACACGTGGTGGTATCAAGCTGAAATAATAATGAATAAATAAAAACAAACAAAAGATACCTACAGCCGTTTATGTTGCAAATTTCATCCCTATATTATATATGTAGTTTATCTGTCTAATACAATAATAATATGATTCCTTTTTACCATAAAATATAGGTCTATGTAATTTTAAATAACTCAATAAATAAAGCAAAACCTTGCACTTCCGATTTCATGTTTGTTTTAGGTTAATGGCCACTTATTGACCTTAAAAGAGCTTCTTTCTTAGAGTTTATCTCTTATAGACCGATATCTCGAAAACTATCCACTTTAGGGCAAAAGTTGCTTAGACTTTTTTGTAGAAAGTAAAATTTCGCATATTTTATACCCTGTAAATTTTTTTGTAAAACTTACTATTTACGGTTTATGGCCTATTTGATGAACCGGTTGATCGTTAAAATATTGGATTAATGAATAAAATGCATGTATATAAAATGCATATAGTTTTTAGGTCACTTTATTCTCTACAAGTTTTGTTTGAAATTTTTTTTCTAGTGCCCATATTTTTTGAGTTGTTCCACGTATAATGTAGAAATGCCACCGCTCAGCGGGTGACGTGGCAGGCCAAAAGTTTTTATACGGATGTAATAAAAACGAAGAAGAAATTTCCAATGCAAGTGGATTTTCACCGTTTCCGAAACGGAAAAACTTTTGATTTTTTTTTTTACTTATAGAAAATTTTTAATACATTTTTTAAAATATTTTCCGTAATTTTATTCTTGCATCCAAATATAAAATAACTACTCAATATTATTTAGTTGTACGAAATACATATATACGAAACATACATATTACATACCTTGAAATTTACTATTTATCGCCAAACGTTAAATAACTCAAAAAGCATTAGAAAAAATAGTTTCAAATAAAGTAATCTTAATAAATGGATAATGCATAGATATGTATAATATATTAATGCCTATGCATTTCATAGATTAATCCAATATTTAAAGAGTTACTTGCCAAAGATGATTAACCGGCTCATTAAATAGGCCATAAATCGTAAACGGAAAGTTTTACAAGAAGTTTATAAGGTATAAAAGATGTAAAATTGTACTACCTACAAAAAAATCCCAATATTTTTTGCCTTAAAATGGATAGTTTCCGAGATATCGGCCAAAAACTTTTATGTAAGATTGCGAGCGTAGCTCCACCTGGATCTGTTAGCATTTTGTGCTTTTATGGTCAGTAACTTATCCTAAAACAAAAGTGAAATTGGATGGGAAATTTAGTGCGAATTTGGCTAAATAAAAGCAGCTTTGAATGGGGTTACAGTACTACACTACTTTTTCTGGCACCAAAAGTGGTTTTAATCATGTAACATAGAAGCGCAAGCTTTTTGTTTAGATCGCATTTTTTTTGTGTCGCCTGACAACTTTCGAGTGAGAATTTTTTAACGGATATTAAGTTTTGTAGTCAGGTACTGAGATAATTACGTTTTTTAGATTTGGTTAGGTACCTTCCAGGTCAGAGCCAGGGTGGGGCAAGTGCCCCACCCTGCCCCACCGTGGCTACGCCCATGGCTGTCATGAATATATCTTTAAGCATCAGTATTCTAAAATTCACTCGAAATATGTCTGAGTGATATAAATGTATTTTTACATCCAAATCGACATATAAAATTAACCGTAACCGTAAAAAGCACAGCACTACTGTAGGAAGGCCCACTCGAATAACTGCCTTGACGGTCTAATTAGGAGATAAAAACCTAATTAGCCTTTCCAATCGCGCGCAGGAAATCGGACAGCGCAAAAAACTAAGTTCATCTTTTAGAAGATACTAGGCTCTTTGTCGTGTTACAACTGCTATTTTATTTATTTTTACTTCTCTGTGTACATATTAAGATAATCTGTAGGTATCTATTTATCAATCTATATAAGAGAGAACTGAAGAGTTTATTTGTATGTTTGCGCAAATCTCAGGAACTACTGATTCGGTTTGAAGAATTATTTCAGTTTTAGGCGGTGAATCCGCGGAATACAGCTAGTTATAAATAAATTACAAAGATAGAAGTAAGTATAATTTGTGTGGAATGTATATTGGCAGATTTATGGCTCTAACATAAACTGTTTTTGATTCATTGCATATTATGATATGAAAACCAATTCATTGTTTATTTTGATTTCATCTTTTACTTTTAAAACGATCATTATGATATAAATAATATGACATAAAACATTATTACAGGGAATTTCATTGTTAGTGCGATTTTAATTCAATTATGGATATTGAAATATTGCACGCAAGATGGCAGGCAAAAATAGAAATTTATAAAATGGCTTTAAATCGAAAACCTTGTTGTTTTGCTTTGGTACAGTTTTTTTTATTTTTAAAAAGCACAGAAAGTCACTGTGACCTTCGGTTTGGAATGTTCGATTACCTCAATAAAGCGAAACAATTTTTGATTTTGTGTTTATTTTGATCGAATTGTAGACTTAGGTAATAGCACACTACTTATAGCGCAGATTACTAAAAGAATACTAGGTACTTATAGTATAATTTGGCAGAACTAGGTACTTTTATTAGAAGCTTTCCGCCCGCGGCTTCGCCCGCGTTTTTAAAGAAAAACCCGCATAGTTCCCGTTCCCGTGGGATTTCCGGGATAAAACCTATCCTATGTGTTAATCCAAGTTACCCTCTATACGTGTGCTATATTTCATTGTAATCGGTTCAGTAGTATTTGCGTGAAAGAGTATCAAATACACACACATCCTCACAAACTTTCGCATTATTAGGATGATGCCTTCAAGCCACACCTCCGTGCCCGTCGGAGCGTGAGGTTTTTTCGTTACGGAATTTCTGGATTCGCTCCCCGCGCTCAAGGCCCGCGATATATGCAATAGCTTAAAATTTTTCCGAATAGACGCTACGCACTACCCAGTATTCGGGAAAATTATATTGAAATATATCATAACATTTTCCATCCTATTGCTAGATTTAATTAGTTTGAATTTTGATGTTTAGCAATGTTTATCTAGTATCGTGGGTGTAACTTTTTGTCTGTCTATGGCATTGTAGCTCCTAAACGGATAATCGATTTGGTTGCAGTTTTTAAATCTAGTCTTATTGTGGCGATAGAGCTATTCTTAGTTTTTTTTTTGGCTTTTGCCAGTTGCTCCAGGATTTCAATAACTATTAAGTATTAAAGTTCCTAACAATGTTTTATGAGTTTTAGTTCAAATTTAGTGTATTTAAATTATTGGTAAAATTCCTTCACCCCGGCACAGTATAGTGAGTTGGTCAGCGGGTAAGCGGGGAAGTGGCTAAATGGCTAGTCTTATATAAAATTAATTTGTTAGCACGCTAGGATACCTATATAAGTACGTCATCAGCTAGTCACCTTGAACAACGTCCCCTCACTATCCTCTTATCGAATTTAAAACGTTGTAGTGAGTCAAAAATGATTTATCCACCAATAAAATGAGGATGTCGGGAGGAAAATTTTATGAATAAATTGCATTGTGCATCTGTAAGAAAGTATTTTTTGAAATGAGGATAAAAAGGTGACAGAGTGTAGCGGGAATTATGAATAAAGTCGACAACTAGGTTAAAGGAAAAGTAGGTGGTACCTATTATTTAAAAGGCCTAGATAAAAAAATCTTTGTTTCAAAAAGTATTTGTAGAAACACGAATTTGACCTTGAAATTTGCAGGTTTATGTTAGGTTTAGATAAGTTGTAGTCAATTGTTAAATACGTCATTTTATAATTATACCTACATGATTTGATCAGTCGTTACGTATACCACACAATAAATGCACCTAATCTATTAACTTAAATTATATAATATTACTATTGGGCGATATTTTTACATTATTTATTTATTATTCCGACAGGCTATAACAGTACAAAATACCAATTTTGTAAATTGCACCCACTTAAATGTGTTTCAATGTGTTTAAAAACTCTCATTTATTTTGCGTACGTACATACGACATAGCAAATCGATTATAAGCGTAACGGATAGTTATAATGTTATCAGGCTTTGCTTACTCAACCATAAAAATACCTCAGTTCTAGTTCTAAAGTGCTTAGATTCAACTGCCTTCTCATTAAAAGTGCGTTTCAGGTTAGTATTGAGTATGTTATTTTGGACATATTTATTTTTATTTTTATAATAATGAATAAGTGCAGTCGTGATATACTCTCTCATGGTCTCAAAAATAAAGAATTAATAATTTATCTAGATCACTATAATATACCTAAGCTTGTTTATTCAAAAACTAACATGAAGTAAAAATAAAGAGGAATGGAGCGATGCAAATGAATTTGGTATTGAAGACGTTTTGCTGTTTTTTTTAAGAATTATTATTTCTACTAAAATCCCTTTTCAACATGGTTTGCCTTCCTTCACCAGAGTCATGACGTCACGATATTATTACATACGTTATTATGTACGGCAGGAATTGAGTTAAAGAACTGCGAATGCTCTCTAACTGTAATTCGATTGCAATAACATATCATCGTACGCCCACAGTCAGTCATACCACTTAGGTATACTTCATCCCTTTTGTTAAACTATTGGATTAACCATCGGACTATAAAGTACACAATAAAGAGGAAATATTTGTTGAAGTCAACATTGCAGTGAAACTTCTTTGGGCGCGTTGAGAGTAAAATTTCAAGGTCGCGTTATGGCATACTGTCCTGTGGTATGGTGTACCGTCGTAGGCGACGAATTTGGTATCTTTGAATGGTCAAAGAATCTTCACGTTTAACACGTGTGCTCGGCAAACACATTTTTTTCATTGTTGAAAACAAAGCAGACCTATTATAAATCTTATATTATCAATAGAAAATAATGAACGAGAAATATGTACAAGTTTTATTGTAACTTTTTAACCCCTGTCAATTCGGGAAAAGCGAAGCCATGCCGTGAAAATTAGCCGCTATTTACATATTATAATATTCCTATATTCAATAAATGTAGTAAGATAGGTTAGTAATAAATGTATTAATTCAAAATCGACTCGAGTCGTGATTCGTGACCAATTTGCAACGTTTCTTTGAATACAATTAATTGTGCATTGTTATACCATTATAATGTGTAGTTAAGGATTATTATTATAGCTCTTGTTTGATATTTTTCATATAGTAGGCCACACACAATGTCTTCATTTTATTACTTTTCAATAAGCATGTTCAACAGACAACTGCATCTAAAGCCGTCTACTCACGTACTTGCCGCAGTAATATTGTAACAATCTCGGTTGCACAGCGATCGGAGCAATTTCAGATTTTTCCTAAATTGCCCCTGCTTGCATAAACACATCAAAATTAAGGAGCCAATTATGAGTGCAATTCCAATATTGCTCCTGCTGTAGGTAGGTGCGAGTAACCGGCCTGGTACCAATATATGACAATCGAGATATATTAGAGACGATCGCTGGTGGGACATATTATAAAACACCTATAGCACATTACTACGTTATTTCAAAGAAATACGAATAAAGAAGATATTCATTACCATGTAACAAATAGCACCCGTATTCATCCATTATAGTCAAAAATGTAAATCAATAATAATAATAGTTTAAAAAAACTAAAAAACACGCTTTTAGTTCGGTTTTCTATAAAAAGCGTGTTATTTTTTTTTTTTTAACTATTATTTATTTTATCAAATTAGTGTATTGTCATCGGTCCTCAATAAATCTACAAAGTTTGAACGAAATCTGGCCGTTTAAAGTGGGTCAAAATCGCGCCCAAAGAAGTCGGTTACAAACATACAAACATACAGGTGAAGCTAATATAAAGCGTGTAAAAACCATTCAACAGACAAGTATCGGTATAACTGCTAATTTAAATTGAAAAAATATTCGGAAATATCAGATAATAATCACTTATAAAGGTGCTAAATGCGGGACAGGTTTTTATAGTTTATCCTACTATCCTATCCTACTACTAGTAATGTAATAAATGCGAAAGTTTGTGAGGATGGATGTACGTCTATGTGTATGAATGTTTGTTACTCTTTTACGCAAATACTACTGAACCGATTACAACGAAATTTAGCACACAATATATAGAGGCTAAATAGATTAACACATAGGATAGGTTATTACCCCGTAAATCCCACGGGAACGGGAACTATCCTGGCTTTTCTTTGAAAACTTTTCCTTAGCGCATACCAGTAGAAAAATCAAAAACCTCTACTCATAACTTGCTTGAGTTGCTTCATCATATTTTAATTATCGTCTTAGAATATTTTATATATTTTTTTTTGATAAAGGCTATATTTCAGGTTTTTAACGTTCGTTTATATTTAGCTTTAATAATAATACTAATGCAATATTTTAATCGAAATATCTAGATCTTATAGTATTGCAGTGAAGGGTCGCGGAAGAATATAAATGTTATGATCAAGGCTGATTTATTTGTAAAATGCGTATTATAAGATTCCTGTTAATTTATCGCAATCTTAGAGTTCTCTACATTTTTTCATATCGTTTGTAACATGGAATTACATTTTTCTTATTAGAATTAATTGATGCCTTTGATTTATAGTTAACTAGCGACCCACCCCGGCTTCGCACGGGTGCAATGCTGATACTAAATATACTACAGAAAAACTGTGAAGTGTGAACGTTGTATATAAAAACATAGCGGCCCGCTCCGGCTTCGCACGGGTATAAAATATATTAACCGGGCGGCCGGCCGGTGCCGCCGCCCGCCACAAACGCTACGTCCCGCAATTTTTAAATCTGTAATATCTTCGAAAATATTCACTTAAATCATACGGTGTAAAGGGCCATATAGATCTATATTAAATGAACAATGTATTCAAGGTATTTAATTGGTTAAGGATTAATGCTGTATTGGTTAAAATCGCTTAGAAAATTAGCCATTATTTGTCGTAAAAAGTAAATGACAAAAAAAAGTTATTGTTGGTTATCCATAAGAGATAGACATATACCATCGCGGACTTTTCTGTAGACCTTTTCAATGTGTTATAATACTTAGTACATTATTTTGATAAAACTCGTAGGGTTCAGCCTGCGTTTGCAATGTAAGCGGAAAAAATGTAATTTTTTACGACATCACATTAGAAACCTCAAAAATAACAGTACTTCTCCACTATTTATTGGATGTTATTATACATATTATAAACCTTCCTCTTGAATCACTCTATCTATTAAAGCAACCGCATCAAAATCCGTTGCGTAGTTTCAAAGATTTAAGCGTACAAAGGGACATAGGGACAGAGAAAGCGACTTTGTTTTATACTATGTAGTGATGATGATGATTAAATTATCTTAGGCGGTAGGAAGGATAAAATTATTTGATATATCGAATAAAATATATCTTAATTATTAACATGGTTTGGAAACAATCTTTTAGAAATTAAAATTAAGTATATCTAGAAGATATATTATGAGATAGAGATTAAAATTAAGAATCAAGAAGCATATGAAACAGGAATAAAATGCATTTGCTTAAAAACGAATGAATTACTTTTAAAGAAATAAATACAGTGATACGATAAAATTGCGTTTTAGAAATTTCCACATTTATAGCTTATTTTATGTACCGTTAGGTATATTACATATTTTATAATACGCAGTGCCTAGTTACTACTGGATAAATCATTAATACAAACTCCTAAGTAAATAAACTTTATGAATAAATTCATCTTCTAATAGTGTTTATTTTAATAAGTGATTTCATAACACAGGTGATATTTTATTGTATAATAGATACATGGCTCTATGTAATATTAGTATTTGTCATATTCCAATTAAATTGTTTATAGCATCCGCACGTACATATTTCACAGTTATGATAAGGTTTAGATAAATGTGTTGGATTTTTGTAAAATTCCATTCAGACATTGTATATTATTGAATGTAATTAATTTTACAAACTAATAGTTCGGGAAAATGGGGACTTTCTAGGGGATTTGGGAAATTCGTTTGTCAATTTTGGAAGAAAATGACAAAAACTAGGAAAAACGTTTAAACGTTGCATTTCAAGTTAGTTTAGCGTAATCTTAAAATCATTGATAGTCGTTATTAATTTTATAACACTTTAACTCTACAGTTTATGAATGAGACGATGTAATATGATATTCTACAATTTATTTGGCGTATTTTTTATAAATTGAAAAATCGGGTGCAGTGAATTTGATATTTTTTGGTTTTACGGCATTCAAATGCTTTATAAATTCATAATCGATCTAGTATTCATTTTTAAAGGTCTTCTTGCATTTGGCTCTGGATAACTTTTTATTGAACGGCAAATTTAAAAGCAGTGATAACTTACATATTTTTACGTATAGATAATAGGTCAATTCTAAAGCGCGTCACACACGGTGAAGATTTTATCTTAAGATACTGTTATATTTTATATTACAGTATCTTAACGCATCCGGTATCAGCGTTCGGACCATCATTTTTCTTTTTGTCATTGCGTACTAAGACTCCTGTAGAACCGCCATCCTGTTACAAATGACCCACAAAATTTCGCGTCATTTGTAACAGGATGGCGGTTCTACAGGGGTGGGTGGTACGCAATGACAAAAAGAAAAATGATGGTCCGAACGCTGATACCGGAAGCGTTAAGATACTGTAATATAAAATATAACAGTATCTTAAGATAAAATATTATAGTATCTTCACCGTGTGTGACGCGCTTAACAGGAAGTTCTTATATTATGTTTATATTGGAAGATAACACGAAAAAAAATTGTTCGTGATTTACTCGTGATTTGTTTATATCGTATAGAGGTCATTAGGGGAATATAGGCTGTCTAAAGTTTAAACAATTTAATAAATATGCTTTTTTTTTATAGTGGGGAAATCTTCCAAAGATACCCACGGCCCCCGGGGATGGAAACAATAAATATGCTATGATTTGAGAATTTCTTCGTTTTTCCGAATGTCGGTTAAAAAACTAAAAAACTCTTGGATGTGTGCGTTTTTTATAAGGACCAAGATGTTTCCAAATATTTACTTACTTTACGTAGCTACATATTTATTTTATGGAACTATTTATTATGCATATTTTATTTTGTTTGATAAAGTAATGCGTTCGCGAACAAATTATATTTTTGAATTATCTAGGTACTAAACAAATAGGATTTTTTATATGTCCTTCTGGCTATTTGCATATATCAATTGTTTATTATGATTTGTGGGTATTTATTTTCCTTATTAATAATTGTTATTTATAGCAAGGTATGGAGCAATAAACTTTATGTTAGCGAAAATATATCGAAAAGTTAATAATTACCTACTGAAGATTTTTTAGTTAAAACACAAATAAAAATAATATAATAATATGTTCTCAGTATGTTAAATACAAATGTAAGTACATACTAATTTCGTAAAGAGATTGGGAACGATTACATAAAGAAAAATTATTATGCTCTAGGCTTAGCTAATACATAGTATGATAATATCGATATATGTGTTAAAAATTAAAATAATGACTTACTAGAATATAAGGAAGTTCCGTGACACGAGAGACACTCCTTTTGACCACCTTCCAGGTTGATGGTAAGAGTTGGCGCCGGGCTGGACCGTGGACACAGTTTACACCCACCATTGTACCTCTCACACAGACACACCTCTTCTAAATTCTCAACTTTTAATTCATTCAATCCGAACCTGCTACAGGACTTCTCTAAGGACACAGCCAGCTTCCCGTTGTAATCGCAGGAACTAGGGCACACGTTGCATTTACCGTCTATAGCGTCTAACGTCTGGTTCGAACCAATGTTTTCCGGGTCCATCTGTATCTGATAAACGTTTTCCTTCTTCCCCTCCATACTCCCGGACATGTAGGACGTCAGGGTGACTTCCGAAGACGACCGCACCGTGTTGTTCAATTTGTATTTTGTCATTTTCGATTTTAAAATACAGTTTTGAAAGCGGAGGCGCGGGACATTTTATGAATGGAACCGTTTTAAATTATTCGTTCTGTTTTTAAATGTCGAACATAATACGAGTACCTATCACAGATAAAATATGGAATGTTTTTTTTTTCGCGTTGCGTCACTCCGTGCGTCTTACGCGGACGGCTGTGCGCTAACGAGTGGTTCTGAATTCTGCGTAGCTTCTGTTCGAATTTTTAATGCGAGGAAAATAAAATTACATAGCATTGTCGATTGTTGTCGTGAAATGGCGCGAAATAACGTTTGTTACGTAAATACGTTGAAGGGTTGGCATACAATAGTGACAATAGTTTGGGTGTCAATATATGCGCGTATTTGTTTTGAATTTAGAACATTTGGTTTTAGTTATTTGCGTATAATTTTCTTTTTTTTTAAATAGGTACCTACTTAGGTAGGTATTATATGGGTAGTTCTACAAAGTATGGAAGAAATTGAGTCTCATTTCGGCCCACATTTTTTTAAACGTTCTGTTTGCGGAATTCAGTCTAATGACAAGAGTACAACGTCTTTAAAAGTATATAGAGCGGAACAGTCAGAATATCTAATAGTTTTCGATTTATGACCATTTTAAGGAAATCAAGCCACAGGAAACTGAGCAGGTCACCAGGAAACTGAGAAAAACAACAAAAATCGGTAGAGATTAATGAGATCAACGTTTATTTATCATGTTTTACATGAATTCGTATTATTAAATAAATTTTTAATGGTACTAGTACCTTTAATAATAACGAAAAATAGCTCTATGCTTGGCTTACATACTAATTCTATACTTAAAGAGTCTTGAACAGGAACTCTATTCATCAAATGATCATTGAGCATTAAACATTAAGTAAAATCTTCTTAAAGATAGTTAACAACATGAAAATAATGAAGTCTGAGACTTAATGACACTTCAACCTAGCATTGTACTTAAATCTAGTAAAAGAAAATAATAAAAAAGGTAGGTATTAATAACTTTGGCGGTTGAAATTGATATTTTTTATGGCATTCAAATGCTTTATAAATATAAATTTATATTTCTATTCTTTATAAATTTATATTTATAAAGCATTTGAATGCCATAAAACAAAAAATATCAATTTCAACAAAAAAAAGGTCGTGTTCCATCGTTACAATATTGTATTCACTGAAAAGTGTTTCATATTGGTTGAGATGGTTGTTAATCATCTCAATAGATGGCGCACGGTGTGTCCCTTAGACACATAAAACTGAAAGAATAGAATAAATTCGATTGCTCTGGCGGGTCACGAGTGGCTGAATTGGTCAAACATCCGCCCCGGAATGGCGCGAAAGGATGCGGGTTCGAGTCCCGCCTCGTGATCGAATTTTTTCTATTCTTTATAAATTTAAACTTTGGCGGTTTCAATACTATATTATTTTTATGCTAAATTTTAAAATCACAGTCAGCTGAGCAGTCAGGGCATGTGAACAATATAGAATCGCCTTTGATGCATCCATCATGTGCATCATCCATCATGTGTTATTGCATACTAGACACTGGAACCAGTCATTTCCTGTAGTATCTTCTCTGTGAGACCACCACAGATAAGGCACTCACAGTCACTGTATTTATTTTCCTTTCCATTTTTTGTTTCATTTTGTTTGCCTCTACATTTCTTGGAATTCAATTTTCGCTTCTGTTTTGAGTCTGTTTTTTTATCGTAGTCTGTCTTTTTTCTTTTTCAGCTGCCAATCTCAGGGGATCTATTTTTATTTTTTCATACCTCAATTTCTAGCTTTCCTTTGGTTTCACATTTTTTTCTGTACAACAAAATATCATATTTAGTGTTCAAAATACAGTGCAATGCAACCAACTTTATTTTACACTTACATGTGTATAATCATTGTTATTAGACTATTAAAGACATATAAGTTAAGTTGTAGTGTAAACACCTACAGTCAAAATAGTACTAGGAACTGCCAAGATCGGTAAAAGTAATGTTTTATGCTTTTTTTCGAAGTTTCTAAAAGATTACGTGCATACTTTAAGATGACCATTACCAATACTAATTATCTGTAGATATTTAATTACGACAGATACTCAAATGATTTATTTCATTAATTTATACGTAGTTTAATGTTTATAGGTAGAAAGTTTTAAATTATCTTACGCAGAAACAATGTTTTAGTGTGAACTTATCAGGATCATGGATGGTCCTCAGTATCCTGGCTTTCAATTTGACAGGAACCTGAGACCAGGATCCTGAGAATATCTGTCTAATATTAAAAAAAACATATCAATTTACAACATTTAACCAGAATTAAGCAAAACTAGGCCTTTGCGTCAGCATCTTACGTATCAAAACGCTATATTTCCTAATATTATTTATTAATTACGTAAAAAATATCTTACCAGGATTCTGGGAACTTCACTGATTACGACACCACTTCCCTTACTCACCGCGTCGGGCTGACTGTACTACGCGCTAGGTGTGAATATCTAGATGATATTCTTTGTCTCTTTCGTACGTCTGATTGACTCAGCTGAACGGCAGCATCGCACGGCAAAAAACCTAGCTGTTATTTGCTTATTTTACATGAACCAGGATCCTGATATGAAAGCGTGGGGACAAAATGTTGACAATATTTTTTTAATGTTTTTTGGGAAAATAAGATAATAATTATTCTACCTAGCAAGAAAACACAGTAAACTCACCGATTTGGCTTTCAAATTACCTTGATACAGACTAGTAAATAAATCAGGACGAATTTAAAACCAGAATTTGTCCGAGGGACAGTTCAGGATCCTGAGAATTTGACACTTTGAACAAAGATTTCGTGGCATAAATAAATGTTTTTTTTAATTATTTTCAGTGACCAACAAGAAACAGCTTTAAATAACAGTATTCCGTACAAATTAATTACTTTGAAACGTTTTTTTTAGTATAATTTGGCTGAGCCGCTAAAAATTCCTTACTTTGTAGAACTACCCATATGTGACTTGGGCAATATTTCATAAGCACTTTTAACCTGATTGTAGGTAATTTTATAATATGGGGCATGTCATGAAAAATTGTTTTTAATAAACTCAATAAGTAAATAATAATACCATAAAATAAACCTATACAATTTTCAGAATATCTACAAGTACATACTAAAAATGCTTAGTAACTTCTTACTACTTAATTAATTATTATTTTTATTCTACTAAAACTACTTTGAAAAGATGAAAAATAAATACTTAAATAATTTCTATTTTATAACGACAAAAAATAAAAAAAGCCGCCCGAACAGGGACTTGAACCCTGGACCCTTGGATTAAAAGTCCAATGCTCTACCGACTGAGCTATCCGGGCCGATGTAGAAGTGCTCGAAATTATAGTACTATTACTTTATATTAAACAGCATTGACAATTTAGTTCTGTTTTTCTTCACTTGGAATGTTTTTATGTATTTTGTATGGATTTAATTTGTGACCACTTCACGTATTCAAAAATAATAATTTCCTGTTCCTGAAATAAATCAATTTTAATATTACTTTGCAACAATGCAATACCTTCGATATCGGTAGATACTAGATATCTTTATTCGAGCTGCCTCGCGAGGCTGTTCGCTCTGTATGGACTTGACTTTATTAAGCTATTGCATAGCTTAGCTATCGCGGGCCTTGAGCGCTGGGTTCGAATCGAGAAATACCGTAACGAAAAAACCTCACGCTTCCCACTCCGACGGGCTCGGAGGTGTGCTATGCAATAGCTTTACCGCGGCAGTCCCCGAGTGCCACACATCTTTTTTCTGATCTAGTAAGAGCGATGAAAAATGATATTATAGGTGCATACTTTTTACAACAGTCGAGTGTCGAATACCTACGGCAAAATTATTAGAAATTGATAAATGAAGGAATTTCTAAATAAAAGATTCCTCTATGTGTGTGGTACAGGGGACATAGGTCATAGAGCATGATAAATATTTAGTTATTTAATATTTTCATGTAGGTAAGATAATAAATAATAATATTATCCATATAGATAGGTAGGTAGGTACTTAAAATGCAATGATATTAATGTTATAATGCGGTCAAGTACAAGTTGAGTGCAGCGAGAAAGGTTTTATATTTTTTATGTACCTACATTGTATATATTTTATTATTTTGTTGCAATATGTCACTGTGAGAATTATATAATCCAGTCTGTAGGTATTTATGCTCTACAAAAGGTGGCGTAGAAAATGTTTTGAAACGATATTGTTTAGGTATGAAAGGTTAATAAAAATCCAAGTTTTCGACCTTGACGGACCCAGGCGCTAGCCGCCATCTTGAATTAAAGGTGCTAAAATTAGGTATATTTTAAATAACTTCTCAATTGTTTACTAAATCACAAAAGTGTCTATGAGGGGTTCAAAGAAGACAAAATTACCTACATTTTTTTCATACATGATTATTCTGTAAGTCTTAAAGGTAAAAAGTTACAAGCGACGGAAATAATAATATTTACAGAAATCATATAATTTTAATTTTGTTTAAAAATTGTGCAGCAATCTTTTTTTATTCTTTTTGATGGCCCGGGCTGGTTAATGGTGGCTTCTTCATTATCGTCGCTGAAATTTTCTGTTTCATTGTCTGTATTTTTAGTTTCCAACCATGAAATTTCGTCATCATGACCAGAAGAAATTGAAGACGCTGGAGCACGCTTTCTAGTAAATTTTTACGGAGGGGACATGGATAAGGAATCCTTAGAAGATATCCGATATGAACGATTCGTAAAGTTATCAATAAAAAGTAAATTTAATCGACGAAATTTCATGGTTGGAAACTAAAAATACAGACAATGAAACAGAAAATTTCAGCGACGATAATGAAGAAGCCACCATTAACCAGTCCGGGCCATCAAAAAGAATAAAAAAAGATTGCTGCACAATTTTTAAACAAAATTAAAATTATATGATTTCTGTAAATATTATTATTTCCGTCGCTTGTAACTTTTTACCTTTAAGACTTACAGAATAATCATGTATGAAAAAAATGTAGGTAATTTTGTCTTCTTTGAACCCCTCATAGACACTTTTGTGATTTAGTAAACAATTGAGAAGTTATTTAAAATATACCTAATTTTAGCACCTTTAATTCAAGATGGCGGCTAGCGCCTGGGTCCGTCAAGGTCGAAAACTTGGATTTTTATTAACCTTTCATACCTAAACAATATTGTTTCAAAACATTTTCTACGCCACCTTTTGTAGAGCAGAGGCTTTTACATTTCCCCACAGACTGGACTAATATGCGGATTTCGTTACTTTATCTTGAAATTTATTATATTACTATGTTACCGCCCGCGGTTTTGTCTAAAACCTAATAATATACTAAAACCTACCTCTTCAATCACTGTATCAATATCCGTTGCGTAGTTTTAAAGATTAAAGCATACGAAGGGACATAGGGACAGAGAAAGCGACTTTGTTTTATACTATGTAGTGATGTACCTACATTTAATTTCTATTTATTTCGAGTTTTATTCAAAACTTAGAATTTTTAATTGATTGAGCTAGCAAAGCTTTACTGATTACCTACTTCTAATAAGAGAAGCAAATTAAATATTTTTTCTTCGTCTGATTTCTATGGATCTTTTTGAATTACATAACTAAGTAACTAGGTACATATATATTATTTAATATAGCAAAATAAATATGAGTGATCAATTTAAATTAGTTTCTAAATTGTGTATATAAAAATAATTTATAATAAATTTATAATTATTTGCAAATGGAACCCTAAACGGATAGCTAGTGTCAGGAAATAAATATAGGTTACCTAACTACAACTCGGAAGCAGTATTGTCCTTTATTTTTTCTTACATTTCCTGTTATCAGGTTTTAGGAAGTTATACAAAATATGTATTGGTATCCACACTTATGTTCTAGTGCATTATATTATGTAGATAACTGACAGATTTAATATATGTACCTACATCTGTTTAAGTAAAAACCAATCTACTAGGTTTTTCATACTTAGTACTAGCCTATGTTGGAATAAAACTACGGTCTAATCGGCTAGGTTTTCATATAATGTAATGTATATGTACAGTCCCTGGGGGGTCATTTTAAGAGTTAATGGCCTATGTTATGGCCCAGAACTTTAAAAATTTTTATTAATTATCTAATGATAACACAAGAGCACAGACTTCAAATAGAAATAATTATTGGAAATTCTCATACGATTAGGGCGACTATGTTATATCTTTTAGATAGAAATTACAAGAATGTATTCGAATTTTCGGGTTAATTTTCTACACCATTTGCATTATTGCAAGATTACAACAAAAACGGTTCACGAGCTTAGAGATACAACAAAATGCGAATCAATTAATCATTACGTAACTTATTACATCGACCACTTTATCTAGTAACTAGAGTCACTAATACCATAGTAAAAAGAGAGAAGTATGATAATCTTCGAACAAAGGTACATACGTATCGTTCGCATGTACGCAGAGCTACGCCCCACGTTCATATGTTCGTACATCTTATATATAAAAATGAATCGCAAAATGTGTTGGTAAGCGCATAACTCGAGAACGGCTGAACCGATTTCGATAATTCTTTTTTTATTATATTCCTTGAAGTACGAGGATGGTTTTTATGTAGAGAAAACGTAAATATGTACCACGGGCGAAGCCGGGGCGGACCGCTAGTCTTATATATAAAAATGAATCGCAAAATGTGTTGGTAAGCGCATAACTCGAGAACGGCTGAACCGATTTCGATAATTCTTTTTTTATTATATTCCTTGAAGTACGAGGATGGTTCTTATGTAGAGAAAACGTAAATATTATGTACCGGGCGAAGCCGGGGCCGACCGCTAGTTACTAATAATTATATTAGTATACCCCGGTGTCGTGAGCGTCTGTGAGCGGTCGGTGTTTTTTTATAAAATTATTTCAAAATCCCTGTGACAAGTAACAACTCTGCGCCTCGCGCGTTTTGTTACCGTGCGCTCCTAAACGCCGGGAGTTGGCCTACTTCTCTATTTTTACTATGCTAGTACTTAACGTGTAGAACCTATAATTATTCCTAGATAGCAGTTCATGTATTGTTCTTGATGTCAGAGGAAGCGGATGATTATCTGATAATGACCCTGCGAAATTACAGATACGTTCGTCTTCAGACATCTCAAGGTTTAGGTCGTTATTAGAACTTGGTTTGTCCATAGAATCAATCTACTAATATTTTATAGTATAAAACTTAAGATATTACTAGGTTCCTAATTAGAGATTACTTTTACGTATCTGAAAGGCTGTATTAGTATAGATTCGACCCATTCGACCCCTTTCAATCAAGTTACGAGTTAACAAATTCTCTACTTACCAAAATGTACATGAATTCTTTACACCCAATTAAGTAAGTGACAATAGAATTCGTGTTTATTCTTTTTTGCAATCAATTAATAAACCAAGCGTATCAATTGCATCTGATGATCTTATTTACATTTTACGGTGAACTTTATATCCAATTAAAAATAATACTTTTTCTAAACTAATTATAAGCTGAATAGTATAAAGAAAAAAATAATAATACATAATACTCATTATAATCTATGGCATAATAATAATATGAAGATATAAAATTAAGTATATATATTATTTTATAGACGTTATTAATTTAAAAATTATATTGAATTTCCTCCGACAGGTTGTCTAGATCTATACAATAATAAAATAATTCTTGATAATTATCTATCAAGAACAATAATACCTAATTATTAGTTATTACTACAACCGACAACGCGACGTAAATGTTAAAGGAACTTATTAGTTTTACTCCGTATCCATCTGCTCTACATTATTATATTATTGTCACAAAACTTTTTAAGTTTTAGCAAAATATTTTATTTTATTTTCGCAGTGCATTGCTAGCAAACAAAGTTACGAAAAAAAATCTACATAATATATTTACAAAAAGTCCGTTATCTGTACTGCACCTAAGCCTGAAGATGAAGTCTCATCGTTACGGTAATCTGTTAATTTGGCGGGAAACACGGAAACATGGCGGCCTCGCAACTTCCGTATGGCAAAAAGTACAATCGCAGCACCCTAGGAACCACGGACGATTGTCAATTACGCGACAATACGTCTTGTTTTATACAGTTTTAAAAATAAACTACTGGTTTTATTCGTATTTCTCACTATTTAGTGCAAAATATGTCGATCATTCAACAAGAGAACAAGATGGACTTTACTTTTAAATATAAACTAAACATGGTTTTGATATTTTAATTAAGTATTTAACCGTATAAGATTGATTGCGTAATAAATTTTTACTTTTTATAATTGAATTTTTAATTGACATCAAGCTTAATTTACTTTTCGAACAAAGAACGCCATCTAGTAGCGAATTATTAAACTAAATAATAAAGTAACTGACATAAACGTTGACGTAGTTAGTAATCAAACCGCTAGATGGCACTGTACCAAAAATGCGATTTAGTATTTATGACCTAGATGGCGCTGTAACCAATAATATTTTACGAAATTTTGTCTTTTTGACACTAGATGGCATTTTGAGGTATTGAATTAAAAATTATGAGCCTCCTCCAAATTCATGATAATTTTAAGGAAAATAATTATGCCCATTTTTCATTTATATAATTTTTGCTTACAACATTTAGAATTTAATCGGATTGATAATGTAGATATTATAGTAGCATATTATATTATACGTAGGTAGTAATTCTATAGTAGTCTCTGATAAGTGATAACTAATAATATTACCAATTGCACATATTATCACAAAATAGGTTCGCTACTTACTTTTAAATGAAATTTCTTAAATAAGTTATCAATAATGCTACTTTTCTTGTTGAAATTAATTATCTGTTTCAATTTGGAATATCTAAGTTTACAAATTCATGTCTTCTACAATTTTACGTGTCTTCTAAAATCACAAAAAAATCATGCTGATTGATTTAAAATTGCTTCAAATAATAATTTGTTGTAGCAACAAGATGAAGAATAAATAATAAAAAAAGTTTGTCGAGTTATCTCATTGATGACTTATCAAGGTTGTCTGTCAGCATTTAAAATATTGAATAGCAAGAACGATTGTATTTTTTAGATTTTTACACGCGAAAATTGTGAAATCAATTTGAATCTGAGTAAGATTGAACCACCAGGCCGAGTAAGATATAAGTTAAAATGGCGCTACTTATTGTAACTTTCGGTTTTTTCAGCGTAGGTTGTAGACTGTAGCGGTGAAACTTTTAAGTTTTTATTTGAGGAGCTTCGGAACAAAAACCGCTAAATCCACTTTCTAAGATTTTTGACAAATCGGAAAAAACGTTTTATTTCTTTGTTTTTTTAGGTAAAAGAGAGTAGAAAATCTTAATATATCAACATTAGCAACATTGTTTGGTGGCCAAATCAACAGATTCGTGTGTGAAGTAATAAACGAAAAAAAATGGATATAGCGGTTTTTGCTTAGAATATCCGGATTTATCGTTTTTTGAAAAAATCAACTAAGGATTTATCGCTATGTGAAAAAACCATTAACATTTTTGGTTAAAACTAAGTATATGAGGAATTAAATAATTAAAAATTGATATATATCGGTTTTTGTCTCAACCTTATAAAAATCTATCAAATTTATGTAGGATTTATCGGTTTCTGTTATGATATCAATTTTCTTTTACCTCATCAGTGGATTTATCGGTATCTGTATACTTAGATCATTTAACTTGAAGCGCATTTTTCTACTAGATTCATCGGCTTTAGAACAGATTCAATAAGCTTATCATGTAAAATTATGCAAAAGCATCGAAATTACAAAAAAAAAAAAAATACAGCATGTCGTTTATCGGTTTTTGTTCCGACCCTCCTCATTTATTTTAAACCTTTAGACTTCAAAAAACGTTATTTTTTCATTTTTCCTTTGTTTTCACACAATTTTAATTAATAATGTTCTTATTTCTGATACATTTGCTGCTGATAGGTAACTCTCCCATTATTATTATATTTATTTTTTTACAAAGACACATCACACAGGCAATAGTAGTGTAATATAGGTGTACCTACTTTGGATATTGATTTAAAATTTATAAATAATTTTCATGAATGAATCACTAATGTTTTGATGAATCTTAAAAAATATTTATCTGATAAGGGTGTATGTAATTTATCGAAATTGATACTAACAGGTCTTAAGATGTAATTCATATGTTTTATCATTTGCAGCATATCAAAAATAATAAATGATTCATTTTAATGGCTAATTACAGAGAAATATTATTGCATAACTCCTTAAAATAAATTTAATCCAGCTTGGTCATATTATAAAAAGAAAATGAGATAATATAATATAAAGGTCGAACTCTATACTTTTCACAATTTGTTATTTATCAGCTGTCTTATACTTAAGACAATGTTTTGTATCAAATTTCAATTATTCAGTTTTACGCAGCTTCAGTAAACAGCAGGCAATTGAGTATTTAATATAAATTTCATTCCACTCGTTCCTGTAAAAAAGGGTCTTGACAGACAGACAAACGAACAACGAAATGATCCTATAAACGAAAAACTAGTACCTGTGGCGCTAATTATTTATAAACTGCAATGTTTTAATAAAAGTGAAATATAAAATGCTAATAAAACAATTTAATGAATTCAGTAGATCCAGAGACTTTATCTGAAGTGAATAAATGTTATCTGTAAGTTGTACGAATACTGATTGATCATTATATTACTTTTGTCAATTTCATTTCTTATCTAGTGGCTAGTCATTCAAATTACAAGCATTTTTATAGAAATTTTAACAATACAACAGATTTTTTGTTCTTCAGCCCATATTTTCCATTTCAGGAATACAGGGCTTCTCTCACAGTTAAAGCGATAGCTTAAACTAAGTACAATTGGCGGCCTAGAGCGGCGCTTTAGAGCGATTTCTTCCAGAAAACCTCTTGTAGCATTATGATGGTAATATGCAGACAGGTCCTTTCGTTTTATAATCTGAGAGAAAATACATTTAAATTTTGGCATTCCCGTCTGAAAATAAAGTGCACTATATTATCATCCACAAATGTTTACCTCACGTAATTAGTAATTACGGAAAAGCGAAGAATCTTCACCAAAAGTTTCCCCGAACCTTACGTAACCGTTCTATCCTTATGACGTCACAGTCCTCTAGTAACCAACGTGGTTGCAATACAAATGACGTTTTACCACTAGATGGCAGTAGTTCAGCTTGTGTGCGGCCTTTGCGCATTGTCAAAGGTCTAAAATGTTTTTGTTCTTTTTATGGGCTTATGATGTTGACTTTAATTTTTAAAACATAGGTAGGTATATAAGACCGGGAGATATTGACACACAATTTCGAGTCATTTGTAACAGGATGGCGGTTCTATAGGGGTCTTAGTACGCAATGACAAAAAGAAAAATGATGGTGTGAACGCTGGTACCGGTGGCTTAGTCGCGTGGGCGTTAGTCGAATTCGTCGGAAAAATAGCGAAAGCGTACTAAGATAATATATAGATTTGGTCAAAAAAACATGGGCGGTGACGAGCTAAAGGTTTCATTAATCTGTACAAAACTAAAAATAAAATGTAACGATATTTTTATAATTTAATTTTAAATATAACTGAGTATTGGAGATAATTACATATTATTATGTTATATAGAATCTATTTTTTAATTTAAAACAAAAAATAACATTAATCACGTCGTAATATTATTCCAAATATAATATTAAAATATCATGTAAAACGATTGTATCTAGAAACTTCAGACTTATGAGTATATAATAATATGATCATTATTTAAATTTAATATACATTTAATGTAAAACATGGTAGTTATTAATAACAATAAAAAGTTTATTCTAAATTGGATGTATTCCCAAACTCTACTTCTACGCCGTAGGTGGCCGTAGCTTCAATACCCGACTGCGCCTGTAAGAAGATAATGTTTTTGAAAATGAGAAAAATAGCTTATAATATATAAAATAAATAAATTAAAATTCTCAATTCTTGGTACTTACCGTATGAAAAAAGACGTGTGGCACTCGGGGACTGCCGCGGTAAAGCTATTGCATGCTATGCCTTCAAGCCACACCTCCGCGCCGTCGTGCGTCGTGCTTTGCGTGATGACATCTAGAACAAGGAAATCTGATTATTGTTAAGAAAAGGAATAAATTAAAAAGATAGGCGTATAGTTCCTGACCTGAACACTTAAATAAAGGATTGGGTGAAAATAAAAAGAATCGGAACAAACAAACAAACAAATTTGATTCTATGAAGTTTAGAAACAAAATATGATAATTTGTTAATTGTTTTTTTTTAATTTGTTGTACCTATAATGTATTTTTTGTTATATTCGTATTTGATTACACTGATAAATCGAGCAGAAGATACTAAAAATTTCAATCTATAAGAAATAAGGCAGTGTGGACGATATATTTTAAAGAAAATTGCTACTTGTTCACTTAAATACTGGATATTTATTACTTTTCTTCTTACTTTCCCATTTAATTTCTTAAAAGTTATGCTTCACATTCAAAAAATAACCTTTCAATCCTGCATAGATTACTAAACTCGAGATTTACAGCCAAAAACAATTTTGAATTATTTTGATATGATCAACATCTAGTTTTCAAATAGGTCACTACTCATAACCCTGTGTGGATCCCCTTGTAGGTCCGTGTCGCACATATTAATGTCACATTTAAGATGCGCAGGAGTCGTGGGCCATGACAGCCGACCCTGGTCGACATCTCTGGGTCAACGTTACCTTGGTGCAAACAATGCTCTGAATCACTGTTATGTTAAGTGCTGTTTTTTATTATTATTGATGAATGCTTGATTTATTCTAGTCTTGGGGTGGGTTAAAGGATCTTTTGGTGGCCTTGAGATTGATTGTTGTAGTTTTGAATGTGGAGTTTACAAAAAATATTGATATTTTGTACCTACAGTAAGTTTATTCAAATTCTTGCAGATTTTAGTAAAATATAAAGTGTACTTTGTGTCTAATGTATATTCATCATGTTTGGTAGAATCTATTAAATAATTATCATCACTACATACCTAATCCATACTAATATTATAAATGCGAAAGTAACTCTGTCTGTCTGTCTGTCTGTTACTCAATCACGCCTAAACTACTGAACCAATTTGCATGAAATTTGGTATGGAGATATTTTGATACCCGAGAAAGGACATAGGCTACTTTTTATTGCGAAATATGTACCACGGGCGTAGCCGGGGCGGACCGCTAGTATAAAATAAAGTCGCTTTCTCTGTCCATTTATCCATACCTATGTACAGCTATGCTTAGATTTTGATGCGGTTTTTAATAGATAGAGTGAATCAAGAGAAAGGTTATTATAGTATATAACTTATTAGGCTATATACAAAGCGGGCGAAACTGCGGGCGGGAAGCTAGTCAAATAATATGAAAAACATGTACATACTTAAATTTCAAAAAGGATTTTAATTTTCCAGTTTTTATAACAATTCGTTTAATATTTGCTGTAGCATATCATCGTTTTGGGTTTTTACTGACTAATGTACACCAAGTATAGAGACTCTCAAACGGCTACATTTTGATAATTCGACCACAGTGCACTAATTAATATTATCTCGAGTTCATGGCGTAATGGCGACGATAATTTTACCATAAATAGTCAATACCCCGAACATGATAACCGCTCGGTTGAAGGCGATTAACGGCTAATTAATATGACTCTGAAATTAATTGTGTTAAAAATATTTTGTCACTATAGAAACTATGGTATGAAAATGGCGGAGACTTAAGTTCGTAGGGTGTATTGGTTTGTGTTCTGTGAATCATTATTAACCTGTTGTAGGCAGTTTCATTCGCACAATCAGAGAAAATTCTCATGGACCCGCGGTAAAGAAGCCAATATCTACTTTTTACCTTTATCTAGACAAAAAAATAAATAAAACCATAAAATCGCTCCGATGTGACTTGTCATTGGTAGAAACCATTTGTGGAATAATTCATCAACTATCTGTTGTCTACAGTTTCGTCCGCACGGTCAAAGAAAATTGCCACGCTACGATATAATATTTTACCCTTTTTTTAAAGTGGGGAAATCTTGCATAAGATGTCCACGGCCCCCGAGGAAGGAGCCGTGGGTTATGTTGGATTCTTACCGACTAATACCCCACTGTGTTCCGTCGAGCCGCATTAATGATGGGGCCGCGGGTATTGTGATAAAGACATTACCCTGGTTAAAAACATTATCTACTGATACAAAAATCATCTCATAAAATAGCTCCGTTGTGGCGTGACGGAAAGACAAGGAACCGGTCATAGAAATTTCCCATGGTACAATCTATACCGTGGTAAAAAGTAACAACTCTATCTCCCATATATCTATCTACAGAATAATTTCAAAAATGCTTGCAACATAATAAAAATAAGGATATGAGGAACTAAGATTTATGCCCAATATGTTTAAGCTCGTAGGGGGCGTCATAGAGGCACAAAAGACACATTACATTATATATCCACAATATAATGTAATGTGGGCGAACTATATAATATGTACCATCTCTATTAAGAATATAAATAGAAAAATAATATAAGGATCCGCGCGCTTTGAATAGGGAAAAACTATATACAAAGATAATTTAACTAACCGGTGAAAGAATTTTTCAAAATTGTGATTATGTTTTTTAGACATGCAAAAGATAAAATTTTCCTCGTGATAATATTATTATAAGTGTGCAACGTAGATTTAGATAATATTATATTATATATCAATCTTAAGATTTGAAATGATATCCTGTCTTGTTCTATAACCTATATAATATAATAATGTATCTTTATATATAAAAACTAGCGGTCCGCCCCGGCTTCGCCCGTGGTACATATGAAAAATAGATGTTGGCTGATGCTCAGACTTACCCGATATGCACAGAAAATTTCATGAGAATCGGACCACCCGTTTCGGAGGAGTATGCAGACTAACATTGTGACACGAGAATTTTATATATAAGAAGATGAATCGCAAAATGTGTTGGTAAGCGCATATTCCTTGAAGTACGAGGATGGTTCTTATGTAGAAAAAACGTAAACATGTACCACGGGCGAAGCCGGGGCGGACCGCTAGTTGGTAATAAAGTTCAATGGAATAAAAAGGTTTCTACTTTATATTTATTAATAATAAAAAGCACTGCTGCAAAGCTGCTGCAGTTAAGTATAAGTACATTCTACTTCTCTACAACACGTTATTAACTTCCATTTCCCTGAAATAAACACGTCTGAGAGATTGACCATCTGAACTAGTGAATCACCTGGATGGTAAGCGATCACCGCCGGTTACGAGCTTTTGCTAAGAGTATGCAAATGCACCAACTTTTGATAAAGGGATAAAGAAAGAATAAGCAATCCATATACTGTTGAGTAGTGCTGCTGCCCCCAAGGTTGCCAAATAATAATGCCTTTCCTTTAATCACTTTATTACTCTTCACAATATATGTGTTGTTAAAACTAGCCGTCAAGCACTACTACATAATAATTCTAATAAAATGTAGAAAGCGTCGGGGAAACAATGTGGACGCACACATATACAAAAGCTCGGTCAGCGAATTGCATATGTGTGTCCCTACACATACTAATATATAATTATAAATGCGAAAGTAATTCTGTCTGTCTGTCTGTTACTCAATCACTACTGAACAACACTACTGAACCAATTTGCATGAAATTTGGTATAGAGATATTTTGATACCCGAGAAAGGACATAGGCTACTTAGGTACATAGGATAGGTTTTATCCCGGAAATCCCACGGGAACGGGACTATGCGGGTTTTTCTTTGACTGCGCGGTCGAAGCCGCGGGTGGAAAGCTAGTACCAAATAATGAAAGGACTGGGAAAGCAGTGGAAAAGACAGAATTATACACATGCTACCTACTATTTTACGTCGATCTGCTCTAGGGTTGTGTTACCTTCCTGGAGGAAGCCAAATTCGTGCTCGTGCTCAACTCCTACATCAATATTATTTCAATATTTAATTGCAATAACTCATTGATTCATAACAATTAAAAAAAATGGTGTGGTATTTTAAACGTTACATTTTACACATTTAAACGGCTTTTGTTATAACGTAATAAGGTAATTTGTCCATAAGATATTATAAACACTAAAAAATAGATGATGCAACGGAATAAAAAGGTCATAAATTGCAAAAATCATATCTTGACTCATCTGGTGGTCAGATAGAGGAAAACCGTATATTATGTGACTACCACAAGAAATATTTTAATTTGACCATCCGATTGTAATTTGTAGACGCACATGACGTCAAAAGAATCAGGTGACGTCCAGTATTAGTTATATCACCTACATGACGTAGGCCAACGTTATAGGGTAAATTACATAGCGTTTTATAGAGGGATAAAAAACATTTTTTCCTTATATTGAATCACCTGAATGAATAGCGGATTCGTAGATCATCATAATTTTAGGATCACCAGATTAATAAACTTTGTAGAACTAAATTGAGACTTGTTGATAAGGAAAAGATGGCAAAATTCGCAAAAAGAACCGGAAAACAGAATTAATAATGCAATAGTATTTTTGGACATAAAATTGGATTTAATAAGATATCTATTAATATATTTAATACTTAATAATTAACTCTACTTACTTAATTTACTAAAAATTTTCATGTAAACTTTTACAAGTGATCAAGAAAATATTTTTTTTATCATTTTCAGAAACAGACAAATAAACATAACAAGTGGGACTTTGAAAATGGATTTTATTTATACCTACATGAAGTCCATTCTTACTTTATCTGAAGAAAAATCAACCTACAGTTCATAAGATCTTCGTGTACTTTCTTAGTTCTTGGTCTTTGATTTCAATAAACATTGGTATAAGTCAATCTGTTAATAATAAGCATAAAGTTTCAATTGAAAATTTAGGTAAATCCATCTAATCTATACTAATATTATAAAGCTGAAGAGTTTGTTTGTTTGTTTGAAGGCGCTAATCTCAGGAACTACTGCTCCGATTTGAAAAATTCTTTCAGTGTTAGATAGTCCATTCATCGAGGAAGGCTTATAGACTATAATATATCATCAAGACCAACAGGAGCGGAGCCACACGGGTGATACCGCGGAGCGCAGCTAGTTTAATATACCTATAATATGACTGCGTAAATTCCATGTGGCGTGTTGGCAGCTACAGTGACCACTAAAAAGTAAAAATCATAAATGTGACTGATAATACAATTATAAATAGAATGCCATATAACCATAATTAACAATATAATTATTAAATATTAATATTTAATTCTCTACAAAATTCATAACGTGATGTAGGTCACGTAAGCTTCTGTTTTTTTGAAATATCCTTATTTTTTAATATGTACCAGTAAATTCTATGATGAGTAACATTTTGTTATGTATTTTTCCCTTCTTTAAATAAAATGTATGAAATTGCGTGCACACAGTTTATTGTTTAATATAGGATATATATATAATTATATCTATGAAATTATACCTTTAAACACATTATTTGAACGTTTATACATATATTTTATATTGGGAAAAGGAAGAAAAAACTATCAAACACCGAATATGTCCGATGTACCAAATGTAATCTAAATATTAAGTTGAAATTGTGGTTGAAATGAAACATTATATCAATGTTTACTTAGAAATTTAAAAACTTAGTGCATACAAACTTTTTCTGTAATAAATAAGTAGCTTACATGTTTGTACCTAAAATTTTGTTTTATAATACACATTAATATATAAATGAAGATATAAATTTTTATCCTATTTAAGATGTATTCTTTTATTATTTATTTTATATTGAATTTGTAAGATGTGCATTTATCAAAATGCAGTCATGACGCAGTTTGACCTTAACAAGTCCAAAACCAGTTTGGTGTGCCATTTAAATTATGATCTCTCCCACATAACAAACAAACTTTTTGAGTTTTTTCAAAAAAATCAAAATCATCGCGTTATAATTTCAAATTTTGGAATCAAATAAACATTTTTTGTTATGTACTAATGGTAATTTTATTCAAAAATTTATAGGTATATTTAATTAAAAAAGCATTAAAAAAATGTTGTGTGGTTTTATGAAACCACGGTAAGAGTGAAACTTAGGCACAAAATTATCGTATTTGTACGATAATTATCGTACAGTTCGACCGTCACGCGACATGCGCTACACAGACCAAAAAGTTTGAGACGATGTAATAAAAGTTTCACTTTAATTATAATATTGAATCTACTGGTTCAGGTTCTCATGTCGTGTTTGGTTTTTGATTTATTAAATTTGAAGTAGGTATTGCATGTTAAGTTTTTTGCTGTCTCTACCGACCGAAAAAAACTCTACGTAAGTTTTCTTTGGGCATCATTTAAGCTATCACCAATTTAATTAGTTTTGTGTTTCTTAAATAATAGGGTTTGTAAAAAGGAGTCGCAGTCAGGTATCGATAATCGATTTATTTGGTGACAGATCTACCATTCTGAGCACAGAGCTATTATTTAAGTAACAAAACTGTTATTATAAGAACGAAGTTTATATTCATGTAATGCAATATAATTTTATTGGTTATCGATCTCTTATTTTACACATATATTAACATTAATTTGATAATTCATACCTGGGAACAATTTTTCGTGGTGATAGATCTATTTATTAGGTGATACAACTTGATGACAAATATAAATTTTGGTGATAGAAAATATAGTTCCCGTTTTCTTTCTTTAATTTAGAGTTCTAACACACGAACGGCAAGTTGTGAACGGCAGTGGCTACTTCAGCCGTCGCCACATGTCGACGGCAGTCGGTGGCACGTCGGAGCAGCCTTTCGTGTGTGTGAACTCTTAGTTAAAAACAGTTTTTAAACTAAAATTAAAAACTACCATGAGGTCTTTAGTTATCATTATGTATGTTCGCATACTTACTACTACACATCTACTACTATCTGTCCCGGCAAACGTTGTTCTGCCTGATCACACTTTCTTTCACGATCTTATCACTTACGGGTTTGATAAATAGATGTTGTTCCAATCTCAGACCTTTTTTTTAAGTGGGGAAATCTTCCAAAGATACCCACGGCCCCCGGGGAAGGAGCCGTGGGTTATGTCGGATTCTTACCGATTAAAACCCCACTGTGTTCCCTCGAGCCGCTTTAATGATGGGGCCGCGGGTATTGGTTGGAATTCTTACTTTAATACCCAATAAATTTATTAAAATTACATATTAAATGATTTTCCTCCCATATTAAAATTAACAAAGCATTCCCCACTTTATATGGATTTATAGTAGCCGCAAAGTCTGCCTTGATAAAAGCACACACACGTACGTCGTACACATTATATTTTGATAGTGTATAATATGAATTCCAGGAAAACAGTTAATATAATTATAATAATGTTTAAACAAAGGAATAAGTTCTAATTAATGTTGTTTGATTGTCAGCTGAAGCTAACAATTAGCGGCTTTTTTGACACTACACGTTCAATATCATTAGTTTTAGTTGAATATTAGGTAATTAGTATTAATAGGCTTATTTATTTAATTGCTATCGAGTATCGACCCCAAGCGTTGTTCTTCCAGGATAGGCTTATCACTAAGGGGGATACAAAATAGTTAAGGATATCGAAGTGTGTCATTTTTTTACGTAGTTACTTATTCTAAATTATATAACTGTAATATGTGGCATTACAAGTCCTTTTAAAAGCGAGCCATTAGAATACATATATTTATATGCTTTGGTTACCTATTTTCAAAAAATAATTAAATTAATTTAATTTGGTTACCTATTTTCCATGAATTTTCACTCCGCATTTTTAATGGACATTTTTCATAAAATTGCCCTATTTTTTTCCCTCAGGTATTTTATTTTATTAAAATTATCATTTGGCTCTTGACTGCCTCGTAATACGTATTTTTATAATAACGCAATTTATTAAACACAAAAGCAAAAATATAATTAGGTACCGAATGAAAAAATAACCTTCAAATCACCAAATTACTATTGTAGTAGGTGACTTTAATTTTTATTTAGTTGAATTTATTTTAAAATTTATTATAATTTTAATATTGAACAGGCAATCGGGCTTCTACGTGCGTCGTGCGCAGAAGTTTGTTGACTTATTGTGACCGTTTCGGCATAGCAACAATGTTTAATTCGGTTCAATACAAAAAGTAAGGCTATAAAGGAGAAATAGTATGATCGAAATAAAATGTCAAGAATATTGCTGATTATTTGAAGTAGCCCTGAAATTGTTTACCAACTATACCAAGGAAACGTAAGAACGTAGACTTAATTCAGTTACTCAACTATATATTCAATTGAGCCGAGACTTCAGTGGCATATTAATATAATATATTTAATTACCAATCCTTAAAAAACTTCATGATCCTATGTTAATACGCACAAACTCTTCAAGATCCTGTCTTCACTTTTTATGATGCTTAATATGCAGTTTTTGCATATGAATGACGTCAGTATAAGATTGACTGCCATTCTAAAAAAATACAGCAATCATTACAATATCCCATCAATCAATTAATTCTTCAGCTGGATTAGCTGATTGGCCCGGTAACTGTTTAAACTTTGATCTCGGAAACTAAACCGATTTTGAAAATCTTACACTATTCAAAAGCTTTAACATTCCTGATCGACATAGTTTATTTTAGGTGTTATATTATATGTTAACTCTCCTTCCTATAACGACCGAAGTTTTGGTCTTCCTAGATAGAGCCAGGTAGAGCCGGGGCGAGCGTTTCTTTATCAAATCAAATTGATAAAATTCATAAACGCAACCAATTATTTGCTCGTATAAAATTATTTTATCTAATTATGAAAGGAAATTATTATGTAAGTAACCAAAGTATTGTCAGTATTACAATTCTTTATCCTCCTAATTATTATTACAAATATTCTTAGAAACACAAACTCATAACGTCACGTTCCTTCACAAGACCGTCATCCCTCCATCGCACGTGTAAGCAATATTGACATCCGAAACATGTTGATCCCGTCAACAATGACACAACCGTTTAACTTGAATTCCGTTGCTCTTATTCGAGAATCACGTAAAAAACATTAGAATCATATCTCGTGTGGTCAAGGCCTTTTTTTGCTTCAAGGCCGAGATCCAGAGACTTCCTAGCGCGTTGGATACACGCGAAACGCTTACACGAGTAAGTCATACGCGGACGTTGACCCGAGGCCCCGGGGCCCGGACACGCAACAACACTTGTGCAAAAATTGTAACATAATACATGGCAACGGTAAAGGCCTGGAAATGGCTGTGCATGTATCTGTAGGAAATGTTCATGAAATTTCGCTGTTCGCATAAATATTTCAGTTTCGTAGAATTCCGGATAAAATAATATCAATTAAATCTTTCGAATCTAATCTAATCTAAATATAACTTTTTCCTTGTTGGAATATATCAATGAATGTAAAACTAAAATATCCAAATCCCTAACACATCTTTACAAACTACACAACCAAAAACTTCAAACACCCAACTTTCATACATTGACCTTACGCATAATTTTATTCAAAGAGTCCGTACCAAAAGTAAGCAATACTCGAGAAATGGCTTCACGTGTAAGCAAAATGAAATAATTAATTTTTTGTTGAAGCTCAGTTCCGTCCTTGACCTTACGGGGCCTTAGAACGATTCATTTCGGCACTCCAGTCTCCAGCACGTGTAAAATAAACAGGTCGAGTTAAAAAACGTAAAGCGCCCTCTACAGATCAAACTATGGATAAAGTCCAAGCCAAATTGTAATGACTGATTTTTGGTTGTGTTATTATATTTTATCGGACGATTAACACGCTGCGGATATAAGGTATGTATCTTTTTAAATTTTTTTTGGAAATTTATGGACCTAAGTTATTTAATAATCTGATATATTTTAACTATTTAATAATAAATTGAAAACTGAAAACGTCGACGAATAAAATTGACGAAAACAGCATTAAATCGTAATGGCCTAACTTTTTACATTCAATTTTTATCTCCTGATAAAAAAGCTTTAACTCCGTCGTTTTTCATGAAATACGTTAAGCAACTATTTCGTACACGTGTATTAGGTAGAAAAACATATATTATAATTTGTCTAATTCATTAAAGATAGATCATCCCGGATCAGTTGCGGTTCAGTATTTGAATGTGTATAAAATTTTATGTGTAGTGTAAAATAATGTTTTACGTAAGGGTTATACTAGATCAAAACGTCATAATCATTTTTTAAAGACTATATTTAAATAATGTACAAAACTATTTATCTTATTTTAACAAAGCTATATAAAAAATTGTCGTGTAAAAAACAAACAAAAATAAAAAAAAACACAAACACTCTTGGTAACAAAGCCATCGAAACTAAACGGATTAAAACTAATTTTTTTGCAATAAATTCAGTAGTTTCAAGAATTTTATAACATTAAGTGATCAACAAGTGAAGTGTGCGTTCTGGCAGAATTTGACGAGTAAATATTTATATTACCTTTGACATATATTTACTCTTAAACTTGCAGAACAACGAATACCAGGTCAGCTAGTATTGTTTTAAGTCCTTTGAAAACATAAAAAAACCACAATTTAAACTAATTTTATTTAATTAAAGAAAGCCTTAGACCTCAACATTAACAATAAATATTAATTGCCTAATTTAAAATACACATGATTCAAAGATTTGACAGGTCTAAAATTTTCTTAATACATAATACATAGTAAAGTTTGTTAAACTTAAACGTTCAAATAAAATTATAATTGTTTCCAGCGCAAGGCAACGATTGTCCAATTTTAAACAAGAAGTTCTTACCTTTGTTAAAATATTTTATATTTTAGCACTAATTATTGGATTTAAACCGTGATTTATTCACTCTTATCACAGACTAATAATAATATGCTCTTATATAATATTGTAATGAACTTAAATATCACTTCACAACGGGAAAAGCCGCGAGTTGACCGTTCTTAGCCTTTGATAATATAAAAATGGTTCTTATGAGTCAAAGACCATATTAAAAACTTAAACTGTTTAATTATTCGGATGGTTACACTTTATGTAGAGTTTTACCTTTAATTATTAAATTAAATGATTAGTTTAATCATTTTTTTTCGAAATTTTTTAAACACGCATCTAGACTTGACATAGATATTGATATGTATCTTTTTGAATATAACCGTTTAGACCGCTGCAGCTGGTAAAAATGCAGAATGCAGTGTAAAAAATTCACAATAGTACCTAATTTTACAAATTATAAAAAAATACTTTATTATAATATAACTTCTAACTTCTTCGGGACCTCAAAGTAGATCTCGTCACCGACATAATTAAAAAGAACGCCGAAGCTCACGAACGCAGACTTCATCATCATGTGAATGTCGAGGCTATCCAGCTCCTTGATAACACGGACATAGTGAGAAGACTGAAAAGGACAAAACCTTTTGAGTTAGTTTAGTGAAGTGTTAGTGTAATATAGTGAGTGCTATACATAAATAACACATGAACGAAGTGTCTTCGCCTTAATAGAGACATTAAGAAAAGTGTTAATAGACTCGTTCTTAGACATACTTTACTTACCTAATTAAGTAAGATTTATATTACTCATTAGCCTATAGTGTAAGGCTAGATCGTAATTTTCAATAATGATACTCTAGTTAGGTTCATTATATTAGGTAAAAAAAAATATATATGTAACTTCTAAAAACCTTACGTTATCACTACATAGTATAAAACAATGTCGCTTTCTCTATCCCTTTGTATGCTTAAATCTTTAAAACTACGCAACGGATTTTGATGCGGGTTTTTTTAATAGATAGAGTGATTCAAGAGGAAGGTTTTAGTATATAATTTATTAGGTGGTACATATTTACGTTTTCTCTACATAAAAACTATCCTCGTACTTCAAGGAATATAATAAAAAAAGAATTATCGAAATCGGTTCAGCCGTTCTCGAGTTATGCGCTTACCAACACATTTTGCGATTCATTTTTATATATAAGAAGATTACTGTCCAAAACAAATATATAACTATGATGTACATACATCATATTTTTTTCTACATAGATATTCAGTGAAACGTAAGTTTTCTTGAAAATTCGAAATGCTTATTTTCAAGAAATATCGCGTTCAAAAAATCAACATTAATAATTTTATTTAAAAAAGAACAGATTCAAAAATCTGTTCTTTTTAAATTGAATTTTTATTTTAATTATTCTAGCTACCTAGATTTTATCTTTCAAAACCTCTTCTATAAGACGTGGCCTTCAAAGTAATTATATTCAAAACTAATTTTTGAAACTAATAAATATTAAAACTATAATTAAGCATGCAAAACATGCAAATAAATATTAAAACAAATACAAAACATACCTAAACAATTATTATTTACTGGGCTCATGAAATAACTAAAAACGATTTATCAAGCAAAGCTCACGGTTTAAACGATACACAGACCGGATAAACAGGTTTTGATGTAATTAGTGTAATCACCTGATGCTCCTTGAATGATCTCTGGTGCATAATGCGTGCTGCAAATGTATGTACAACCACAATCAATATAATTGTTACATGTTAACAGTGTTGAGATAAGCAATTTAATTATATTGTGTGTAATCTAGTAATACCAGTAATACTTTAAAATTGAAATATTGAGATTAGAAAAAAGTCAGATCTTTTCTGATATTCTCTAGGGCTAATTTTTCAATCCTTAGTTAAAACCCTTGGTTAAAACTTATTCGTCGAATAACGTATTACACTACCATTTTAACCATTTTAAAAACGTATTATAATTGCCCGTATTTGACATTTTACGTGACATTTTGATAATTCTTTTTTTATTATATTCCTTGAAGTACGAGGATAGTTTTTATGTAGAGAAAACGTAAATATGTACCACGGGCGAAGCCGGGGCGGACCGCTAGTTGTGAATAAAATACAATTAGCATTATGTACCTATATGTGATTATCATGATCATCATCAGCCCCTATTTCTTCCCACAACAAGGACACGGGCCTCCAATAGGTTTCGGCCATAATCCACCACGCTGGCCAAGTGCTGCTGATTGTCTGTAGTTTCATATCGTCGAACTTTTGATTCTTGGACATGCCGGAAATGTTTCTTGGTAATGTTTTTCACCGATTGGAGGAATATTAAAGCATCTTATTGTCACTCTTATGATGTTGACTCGGACCTTGAACTCTTAGATGAATATTGGTGTTATGAAATGGTAATGGTATTAATGTGTAATTACCCATAGTAATACCACCATGTATAACAATGAAAACTAAATATGATCTTATGGCTTATCATAAGGAGGATTCTGAGGATTTTACTTTGAATAAGTACCTACTTCTTATTTTAGGAACAATTAAAAATAAACTGACAATAAACTAACTTTCTACTAAATATACACGCTTAGGAGGTTATCATGAATCTAAATGATAAAAAAATGTGTGCGTGCACTAGTGTGCATACGTAAGAAGTGAAACTTCTTTATGTTCTTATTTTTCAAAATATAATTTACTATAATATGCAACTTTACAGAAATACTTAGATCATTAAGTAATGATCTAAGCAGAAATACGTCGAAACACGCGTGATATGGATAAGAAAAAATGGCGCGTAACGGAAACATGTCACGCGTAACGAAAAAATGTTACACTAAATTTTTTTCCAACCCACAATAAAGAAGTTTCACTACAAAAACTTTGTTGTTTATTAAATCTTATTAGCAATCTTTGAATATCTGATAATTAGTAATTTAGATCCTGTGGCATTTCCTATCTTCGAAACATAATTTATGTAATTATAAATGCAATTATTTTTATCATTTAGGTAGATTATTAATATATGAATATGTTTATATACCTAGACGTGTTGCTAAGCCCCCAAATATTAATGAGCTCCTCCCACTTGTTTTTTGTGTAGCTGCTTTTTATAGGTATAAACGATAAACAGAATGGCGTCTAGTAGGTTTTCATTTAACCACTTTTAATAGGATATTTTTAAAGATTTATTATAGTAATATTTACAAAATGTTAATTTTTATAGCTTTAAAAAGTAGATATTGAGAGTAAAACATCTATATCTACCTACTTAATATTATGAACCTGAAGAGTTTGTTTGTTCAAACGCGCTAATCTCAGGAAATTTTAAAAATTATTTCGGTGTTAGATAGCCCATTTATCGAGGAAGGCTAGCCTAGTAATAGATAAAAAAAATAGTACTAGTGTACACACGTGAGAAGTGAAACACTTCTTTATGACCTTATTTTTCAAAAAAATAATTTACTATATACAACTTTACAGTAATACATAGTAGAAATATACGATATACGTATGCGTCGAATCACGCGTGGTAGGGATAAGAAAAAGACGGCGCGTAACAGAAAAATGTCACGCGTAACGAAAAAATGTTACACTAAGTACATTTTTTTCCAACCCCGATAAAAAAGTTTCACTTCAATAAAAGTGTCGATATTTTCGACATTTTCGAAATTAATATTAATATTAAAATTTTGTGATGATTAAGCAATAATACGAATAATAAAGAAAACGCACAAGACGAGGCTTGGGCAACAATTTCAAAGTTAAAATTTTGTAGCAAGCATTTTGAAGGTTGCCGCTTTCACAATTTCTTGAAGTTTTATTTACCTTTCGGACTGTTTAAATCACAAAAATGTATGGAAATGTACGTCAAAAAGTATCAAATAGACTTTTGTATAGACATTGCTGAAACTGATGCTCAAAGTTTCTAATTTAGATACTACATATATTAAATACATTTTGGTATACATTATGGTGTAAAAAGAATGTAAAAAAATTGTGGCTTCAATTTAAAAATCGATAATGAATACGATAGAATTATTTATGTATGTTTATCAGCCATTTTGTTTCCATAACTCAAGCGAAAGCTTAGTTAGTGATAACTGATATATGTGTTCAGAACAAGCCGTGTGTGAAAAATGTCCTGAAATATTTATTTATTATGTACCTATTGATTGGATATACATATATACCTATGTATTTATCATCTATACTAATTTTATAAACAGGAAAGGTTTGTAATTAGGTATGTATGTATCTATGTAGGTATCGTTTTCACGCATAAACTATTGGAACGATTTCAAAAATTCTTTCACCATTAGAAAGCTGCATCTTCACTGAGCAACATAGGCTATATTGCATTTTCAAAAAAATTAAAGATCCTTACCAAAAATGCAATAATGTAACCCAAGGTGTAAAAAATTCCTTAATAAAAATTCTGTCATCGCGTGCGCTGTGGAATCTATTGGAGATAGAATAAAAAAATGTTCTACGGTATTATATGTATATATAGAATGGATCAATATCTACAAGAAAGTCCGCGATACCATAGTACTAGTATTGTATAATATGTTATTGTCTGGCAATTATACTCAGAGTTACAGAATAATTTTATGAAGCTTATGCTGTTTTGGAGCGAAAAAGCTCGTTGTTTTTAAAGAAAAAGAGAATGTTCCGATTTACGTACAGAAACACGCAGTCTTATTTTTAACGTTATAATAACATAATTATATGTATTCATATACGTAGGTACATAATAGAAAACAAAATAACAATTATACTGTTCTACTGCTATCAAAAATTTAGGAAAAAATAGAGTTAGAAAATCCTCAAAAAATCGACTCTACAAAAAAGACGTAGCTACACATACACAAACTGATATCATCAATATTTTTTATTTGGTATATTTAATATTTTTCAATCTACTTTTTGCAATAAAAAAAACCTGTTACAGACATACATTTTGAGGAAAAAAAAGTCAAATAGATAATATATGAAAATTAACGTGTATACAGTGGTATCTATACAGTCTTCTTGTAATTATTTGAATTCATAATATTATTTTATATACTAACGACTGGCCAAGCTTTGTTCAGATTGAGCCGTGATAAAAACAATTAATAACCTATATCACTCTACAATATAACATTTCATACCCGAATCGATACTTCTGAATGAATTATCCATGTATTTATAATCAGCAACTTTTCCTCTTCTCAATACATTGCAGATTTTTAATGTAGCTATGCTATGACTACCTGTAGGTTCACATATCAGTGTTGTTCTTTAAGAAAGAAAAGCCTCAATTTCTATCATAGATAGTTTTTATGTCCTTGTATATTGTTTTGAAAGATGCTAGCACAGACTAATAATAATATACTACGTATACAAATGCTAGTATTCAATATTTATATAGTACTAGCGGTCCGCCCCGGCTTCGCCCGTGGTACCTACATGTTTACGTTTTTTTTTCATAAAAACTATCCTATCTCTCAAGTTGGATCGAACTGCACATGGTGTGCGAATTTTATGATAATCGGTTAAGTGGTTTAGGAGTATGTTTGCGTGTATTTATAAGTAGTGAGTATTTATTTAAAATTATATGTATATGTTTATCAGCCATCTGGTTTCTATAACACAATTACACAAGCGAAAGCTTATTGTGGGATCATATCGTACCGTGTGTGAAAATTGTCCTGAAATATTTATTTACTAGCTGTGCTCCGCGGTTTTACCCGCAGTGCTCCGGTCGTGTTGGTCTTAGCGAGATGATATAATAAAATTATAGCCTTCCTCGATATATGGGCTATCTAACACCGAGAGAATTTTCAAATCGGAGCAGTAGTTCCCGGGATTAGCGCGTTCAAATAAACAATCTCTTGAGCTTTATAATATTAGGTATATATAGTACATATAACTAGATTTTATTTATGTTCAGCTGAAAATGGTAACGGTCCAGACCACTTGGTATGGGCGGTTACTATTATGTCTTGAGGCAGTTTTATGACCAGTATGGAAAAATGACAGACTATACAGAACATCTAGTGCCTTTTTCATACTGGAAAATATAATACTGCTTTAAGACATAATCTTAACTGATAATATGTTAAATGAATGTCGTGGGTACTTTGTTTTGTTTTTAATAATCTATGCTATGACTAATATGACTAATTGACTAAATATTAAATCATGCAATTTATTTAAATCAATCACATGTTATCATCTCCATTGAGAGATATCATGATAAGTTTGGCAATTAAATTGTTAATCACTGTTTTGTTATTATTTTTATAAATTTCTCCTTGTCATCATTCCGAGAAATATAAAACATAAAATGCTTCTGAATCTGAACTGAACCCATGTTATTACAGTATTATTATATACTAGCTGTGCTCTGCGGTTTTACCCGCAGTGCTCCGCTCCTGTTGCTCTTAACGTGATGTTAATGTATATACGTATAATAGCCTATTATAGCCTTCTTCAATATTTATTGAAGAAGAAGAAGAAGAATATTTATTGATTGGGCTATCTAACATCGAAAGAATTTATCAAATCAGGCCAATAGCTCCCGAGATTTGCGCGTCAAACAAACAAAATCTTCAGCTTTATAATATAAGTATAGATTATTATATTCTGCAACCATGTAGAGACATATGGACTTTGATTTTATTAGGTACTAGCCGCTCCGCGCGGTTTCACCCCCGTGGCTCCTCTCCTGTTAGTCGTAGCGTGATGGTATATAGCCTTCCTCGATAAATGAGCTATCTAACACCGAAAGAATTTTTCAAATCGGACCAGTAGTTCCCGAGATTAGCGCGTTCAAACAAACAAACAAACAAACTCTTCAGCTTTATAATATTAGTATAGATTAAAACAAATGTTATAATGGTAGAAAGCATAATCAATTTAGCAAATTAAAGTTTGAATAGAGTAGATATGTATAATATTAAATTTGTTTCCAAAAACAAATAATAGTTTCGTAGGCATAATAATTGGGATCTTTTATGTAACACTTACATTTACTTTCCTCATTATATCCTTGATAGTTATTTTTTTTAATGTAAGTAATTGAATGTGAGGGAATCGGGACACTAACGGAAAATGTTAAAATCAATACCTACCATAACCTTCCATTTGGCAAATAAATATAATTTTATTTATTTATTTATTTTTTAAATCAATAAAAATTGTAAATGTAATTTACTTGTAAATTCATAATTGCTTAAATTAAAATACTCGCCTTTGTATTCTAGTGTTAATAGACACACAACAATTTTGAAGGTCGATAGATATAATACTAGTTTTTTTTTTTAATTAGTATTTTACGTTTCGTACTATACAGGGTTACTTGTAAAACACCAGCAACCTCGCATGACAAGATAGCTAACATCATAAGTAACAACATTTGTTCTACGACTTTTGGCATAACGCAATAAATTATTTTTAAATGATTTTTTTAAGCTTTTTTTGTACTCTCCTAACGTTTGTAAGTCTATGTTCTATTCTTTATCGAAAGAACGACGCGCCGCCCACTTCCCTCTCTCGTTCGCTTCTTGTTTACGTAATTTTTGGGATGCGCGTAGAGTTTATAATATTAAAACGGAAAATTAAATGAATATTATTTTATTTTTGTATGAAAATAAAATCTAACAAATTATCAAAGGTTGTAGAACAAAATGTTGTTACTTATGATGTTAGCTATCTTGTCCTGCGATGTTGCTGGTGTTTAACGAGTTACCCTGTATATATTTTAAAATGGAAATTATAATCGAATAGGTATTTCATTTAAAAACGACTCATATTTTAACAGTCATACTGGGAAATACAGTCCCACCATCAACCATGTACTATTCGTCGTGTTAAACTAAATTAAATCTTATGCTATACAAGTAAAGTTGGTTATAGAATATTAGATAATCGTGCTATAGGTGTTTTAGAATGTTATTTGTCTGGTAGGTTGGAGTAAAAATTGACCAATGGGAGACGTTTAAAATCATCCGAGTGCATAAAATTAAATTTATTATATTTCACACACGTGTCTTTCTGTGTAGCAGGATATAGGTACATACGCTAAATATAATTACTGATTAGTCTTTATACTGAGATTCGTCTGCGTTATTTTTTTACGTGAATTTTTAATTTTAAGACAGATACAGGCGTAGGTATAATATTTCCAAAACCAGAAAATTTTGGACTAATAAAATATACGCCTTATTAAAAAATTTAAAACTGGAATATTTTTATCTTTATAGGGTTCCGTACCCATAGTGTAAAACGGCATATACAACATTAGGTACCATTATATTAATTATTACCATTAAACTATAGCTAATTGCTATTATAAAGATTTGTCTGTCTTTCAGTCTGTTCATATGTCAATTTTCAAAATCGCTTCACCCAGTCAGATGTATAGTGGTAACAAACATATAAAATACAACCGAATTGAGAATCTCTTCTTTTTCTGAAGTTAGTTTGAAATTGGAATTGAATAGATTTTTTTATTTATTGAAGCTCAAAGGCGAGCGTGGTCAGTGGGGAGACTAAATTTTACTCGCGTAAAATAAAACACAAGAAAATACTATATAAAACTCTATTTTACATTTTTTATTTACGATAATCCACAGTTGAAAATGCTGAATGTCAACTTATCGTTAATCCATTGAAAAATACCTCAATATTCACTTGAAATTAATTTCATCAAAAACAGAATATCTACAGAACTTAGCAGCGGGATCTTGGGCTATAAAGCCTGCATCTGGTTTGTTGACTTTTTGTTTATCCTTCAAAATGCGAGTCAGCGTTCCATGTATAAATAAAAACCTGTATCAATCTCAGACATTTACGAATATAATATACATTATACATACTAAATACCTACCTACTATTCAAATGTGTTTTTTTTTTCATTTTTTGCGTTATCGTCTACAATTTACAAACCAAAAATGTTGTCTAAATTGCTTTATTTTTTAATTTTATTCAAAAATATATTTTTTTTCTTTCAAAGCGGGTATTCGAGTTGGTGTTTCGCTTTTATGGTAAGCGATCACTAGCCATGAACATTTGTAGACCTCAGAAGTAGGTCCTCTGTAAATGTGTTAAGGAAAGGATTGACGACGAGAATAAAGGAATCTAGGGAAAAAACGGAGCTCGAGCTTCCATACTCACGATAGGTTCAAAATAGCAAACGCACGCTTTTTCACGTTGATTTTCTGTAAGTATGTGGTATCTTCTCCGGTGCAAGCTGGTCAAAACTCAAACTCAAACATTTATTTATTCAATTAGACTTCTTCCAGAAGCACTTTTGAATCGTCATTACATTCTTTAAATTTACCACCGATTCGGAAAGCAGTATCTATGGAGAAGAACCGGCAAGAAACTCCATAGTTGCTCTTTTAAAGTCATGTCCATATACAATATAATTTTACATTACATGTTACTTACATCTAACTACATAATATTATATATGTATTATCATAATATGCCAAAGAACTGTCCTGTTATTCTTACGCGACAACCCTCCATGGATTTTCATCTTCCATATATTCCTTAATGCTGTAGTAGGCTCTCTGAACTAATACATTTTTTAAATAAGTTTTAAATTTAACACTACTAAACTCTTTAATACTATGAGGAATTCTATTGTAAAAACGTATACCTTGGCCCATAAATGAATTTTTAACTTTAGCTAACCTATAAAATGGCATTTCCAACCATTCCATGGTCCAATTCTTTTCGAAGCGTATTAGTTGAAAAATATGTTAAATGGATATAAACCTCATTAACACATTAACGATGGCTCTTTTGAGTAGCATATTCACACATTAAAAAAATTGTAAGAGAAAGAAAAGGCATTTCGTTTTTCGCTAATATCTCAATGACGGTCAGACAGACAGCGAAGACTCAGAAATAATGTTTTTCATCTCAATTTGAGTTTGAGTTCATTACGTTCCCAGATATGCACGGAAAAGATCTAAAATTACGTTATCTTTTTATATATTGGATTTTATGTCAGGGTCATGACAAAAAAGCGCCATTGTTCACAAAAATTTTACACCGAAAACTCAAAATTGAACATAAAATTAAAACGCCTTAAAAAAGTAAAACATTTTAAATGCAAACACTATTTCGACTTAATTAATTTTTTTGCTAAAGATACATAATTAAACATTCATTTAATGATTTACTTAAATATATCTTATCTAATGTATAATTAAAAATCAGGATAGAGACAAAAAATAAACACTAAATACATTTTATTCATGTATTTAAAAAAAAACTTCAATAAATATTCAAACATTACCTCGCTCCATAATAATTATAAATTAACATAAATGACAATTCCATTGTTTGAATAGAAAACAAATTATTTAAAAGTAAGAAAAATTATTATCAATAAGAAAGAGTCCTTCAGGAAAACAATGTATAGATTTATATGACTAGGAAGTTGCATTTTATTTAGATAGAGTCTTATTCCATAAAACAGACGAACAAACACACAGATCACATTTTTTATAATATTGTGATAAACCTTCACAACAACATTAATTCACTTTTTTAAGTTCCTCGCGGTTTTACCGCAATGTTCGATTCCTGTTGGTCTTAGCGTGATGATGCCTTTTTCGATAAATGGGCATTGGGCACACAACACCGAAATGTTTTTTCAAATTGGACCTAGTTCCTCAGATTGTAATATTAAGTATAGATAGAATAAATATTGATAAAATCAAACGATCGGCTACCTAACTTCATAACAGGAGTCAAAAATGAAAAGCCAAAATTAAAAAAATGTGTGCGTGTACTAGTAAGAAGTGAAACTTCTTTATGACCTTATTTTACAAAAAAATAATTTACTATACCTATTCAACTTTACAGAAATACGTCGAATCACGCGTGGTAGGGATAAGAAAATGGCCCGTAACGAAAAAATGTTACACAAAATTATTTTCCAACCCCGATAAAGAAGTTTCACTTCAAAAACTACAAAAGTAAAAATACTGTTTAAAGAAACTAATTAACATTAAAATGAGTGTAAAATCATGTAACTTTTATTTAAATATTAATGAATAAACAAAAACCTATCGCTCAACCCATTTTTTAAGTGTCTGAAATGAATTAAAAATACTCTACTTTTTTTTCATAGCTTTATTTTTATTTTTTCCCATTAAAATCGATATTAAGTAACAATGACGTGCTTAAGGGCTTGGTCTAGTAGTGCAAACAAATGCATCCTGTCATCCTATATGTAAATAATACAAATGTACTAAGGGAAAGTTGCTCCACTTAATTTTTAAAAATTAAATCATTCGTATAATTTAATATTCGTAATAAGTACCAAAAATGACAATTTGAAACAATTTTCGTGAAAATTACACCGGGTGATTTTTTTATCAGTACACAAAATTTGCGAATACTTTCTATTGATATCTTCAATTTCATGTTTATATAACTGATCAACTTTTACAAAGAAATTTGGACGAAATATAAAAAAAATAAGCTTTCCATACAAAATGCATAACTCTATACATTTTTTTCGACCTAAGTTTCTTAGTGAAAGTTGTTCAGTTTAACTAATAAAACGGATAAACAAATTTTGTATATAATAAAAAAAATGTAATGTTTGTGTTAAAAAATTATAAAATAGAAAAATACGCAAATGAAAACAAAAGATATTTATTTCTGACTAGCTTCCGCCCGCGACTCCGTCCGCGTGGATGTCAGTCTTCGCGTCTTCTACAGATTTATTATATTATGTATAATATATAGATTTATATTTATAAACCTAATAAATCTTTTGCTAGCATTCTGATGCTTTATCGGTTGCACTGGATTTATCTCTTTTTTTTCAATCGCTTGAATGATATAGGATGGGTCCTTGATGGGCATCGAATGCTGAAGTCTCGAATCAATCAATTCTGACAGTAGGCAATTTATATAAAATCTTGATAATGGTCCATCATTTTATTTTGCCTAAACGTTACATACTTTTTTATATATTCTATTTTTAACGAATGATTCACTCCAGTCCAAACAGCAAATAAGCAGACTTCTGCTTCTGCAACGTTTAGTTGTCCCTGAATTTGGAAAAAATAGTCATGATTCTTATCTATGACAAAAGTGTTATTTTTTGCATTGTATTTCAAATATTAATTAATTTTTTTTAACCGCATCTTCCGCATTCATGTCTTTTGCCGGAATTAGACATTTAACTTCTACTAGTCCCATTTTCCCTTTTTGATATGGGAGTGTATAAAGTAAATTTTTTAGATATTTCTCGTTATACTTTTAAAAAGTTATTATTGTCATTTTGCTCATTAGGTAAAGTAATTTCGATATCAGTTTTAAGTTTTTTGATACCTGCAATAATAACGTCATAATCGCCTGCACATACTTATCAATTACACCCTGTATACAATCCACCAACCACATTCATAATGTTTTCCTGTCCTCCTCTCCTTTACGCTGTTCACCGATACATTTTAAATGAGTAAATCTGCTACCACTGAAGGATGTTTCATTGTGATCAGCATATTTTCACCACTGTTGTTGATTATTTGTTTTTCATTTTTAATCAGCAATTGGGAATCATCAGTTTTGTTTTTTGCAGATTGGTGATGTACCCTAACAATACGTCGAAAAGGGAAAGCATCAACGAATTATCGTTTTCGTCCTCTTTTTTTATTCTTCGCGTCTCTGTTACTTCTGTTTGTTTAGTTCTCAACACCCACTGAATTTTCTATGTTATTGTGATCTTCCATTACATCTGAGTTTTGATGATGTGATGATAATCCATTCGTTTTAATATTGGTACTTAGAGTTGGTAGACTAAACTAGAAATGGCGGACTAAATTTGTCAGCGCGTCTGTAAGATCAGAATATAAAACCAACATCCTGTATTTAAGTTACAAAATTAATAATCAAACAACATGCCGCTACGTTGAAAATGACTAGAAGAAAAAATTAAAACACCTCGGATCAATTTTGGAGTAAACAAATCATTTTCCCCGTATGGGGATTTCCCCGGATGAACTTGGGAAGTTCAAGTTCTCAATACAAGTTTATATTATATTTCGTATTTCTCAAACGAAAAATAAACATTTTTGGAACTTCAAAAAAATTATACTATAAGAAAATTTATGAGCTTACTTTAGTTTTAAAGAAATATACACCCCTTTACTGACACCCCGTAAAATAAAGAAATTATTGCCAATCACCTTTGCAATCTATTTGGTTTCATTAACTTTATGTTCGAAGATAATTTTTTTTCTAGTAGTTACACGCGTATTTTTTTCGTTTATTTTCCATATCGAAATCAAATGTTTAAAAATACGAATATTTGCACAAAACTAAGATAAAAATAATCAATTAACAAAAATATTAAATTTAATGAAGTAGAGCAACTTTCACTTCGGTATGAAGGAAAATCGAGCGTAGAGCACACGTCAGAACGCTCCGGCCCAAGGAGCGCGACTAAAGAAATTCGCTAGGATTTTTCCTAATTATTTTAAATATTTTTTTAATATTTAAAGAATTATCAAAATTCAAAAAAAAAATTTTTTAAAGGATTAATACTCATTGGTCTTCAACCAACTCGAATAAATTAATGGAAAAAATAACTTTTAGCAGTATTTATCAATAGATTTTGTAAGGCAAAAAATGGGAAATTTAATGAATTTATAACGTTCTAATTAAGAAAACCATAAGTTTTTCGCAAATTGTATTCAGCAGTTTTTAATAACGACTATATAAGGATAATAATGCGCTGATCAGATTGTGTAAATTGTAATCGGTTGCAACGTAGTGAGTGCACAAACTTAGCTCGAAATGTCTTTGGGGGAAAGAGACTTATCTTGAAGGCCTGATTAAGGTAACATAAAGTAACTTTACAAATGTGAAAAAATTCACGCGCATTGCGTATATAACACTAATTGATAAACAAGAAAAAAAAATTCAGTTTATCATTTCATTAGCCGGGAAAAAATTGTCAAATAACTTGTTGAAAACGCAATTTTGCTAGACTGCAGCCTTAAAGTTAAATATCATATTTCGCGACATCAAAAGGAAGGTAAACCGTGAAATTACGCAACACTAAGTTTCCTCAATCAGAAATATGTCGCTTAGGATTTCCTCGTGCAATAATTAAATCGACTGCTACCTAACTGATTTATAGAACTATAATTTATATGTGTATGGTAATTATAATGGGTATTGTATCACGTGGCCCTTTGAGCACGCGTCTTTATAATGTTTTTTTTTTATTATTTACTACTTTTTTATTATTTATCTGAGTCATCTAAATAATGGTAATATTATGTACTACAATGTTTTATACTTGCGTGATTAACTTATGGTGATTGGATAAAGCCGTATAATACAAGGTTATAGAAACTTGTTTTAGTAAATTATTTATTAGATTTCCTCCCTTTTCTTAAACTTAACCAATTAGGTATATACTACACTAATAAAACAGCTCTCTCTCATTTCAACTCACGCTCTATATCCATAAAAACGTTCAAATTCCGTTGTGTAGTTTCGAAGGTACATAGGGACATACAGAAAGCGATAGCGACTTGGTTTTATGCTATGTAGTAATTTAATAAACAATTTATCGATTTATTGTAACACGCCAATCAATTAATCTACAATATAAAAATGAATCCCAAAATGTGTTGGTAAGCGCATAACTCGAGAACGGGTGGACCGATTTCGATAATTCTTTTTTTATTATATTCCTTGAAGTACGAGGATGGTTCTTATGTAGAGAAAAGATGTGTTTTTTGTACCACGGGCGAAGCCGGGGCGGACCGCTAGTTATTAATATTTACAAAACAGGGATTATAAAATTCGTACATATATGACCTTATTGCTCGTGAGCCTGACATCAAAATTTAATAAAAAAAAAAACAAGTTTTGTATCCGGGCTGAATTTTGAATTAATGTTTCTTTAAAAAAATGATATAATATAATGATTATATCAATAGTAGATACAGTAAACATAGATAAAGGATGTCAAATCTTTATAGGCTCTAGAATTTCAACTATTTTGCTTTATTAAAAAAGAAACACAAAGTAGACTAATTTGAAATATTTACATGTAATAAATATTTTAATTGTATGTTTTTTAGTGGTGTTTTACATATCTTGCTTATTTCCCACAGTAGAAGTTTTGCTAAGTTCGATAATAGATGGCGCTTTATGAAATATTAGCATTCAGCGTATATCGCCAAGCGACTACGCGCACGGGCACTATTACTTTTTAAGAAATAGAGCCAAATAAAAATAATATTATAAGTTATATATTATGTAGCCAGCCAGGAGGATTTCAAAAACGTTATTAGGTTTTGTAGTGGAGATTTCATCCAAGTACCTGTACGTTGTTGTTGCCATATATCTTAATCTTAATATACTAATAATTATAAAGGCGAAATTTTGTATGGATGTATGGATGTATGGATGTTTGTTACTCTTTCACGTAAAAACTACTTAACCGATTACAATGAAATTTAGCACACATATAGAGGGTAACTTGGATTAACACATAGGATAGGTTTTATCCCGGAAATCCCACGGGAACGGGAACTATGCGGGTTTTCCTTTGAAAATGCGGGCGAAGCCGCGGGCGGAAATCTAGTTAGGAATAAAAATGATTTAGAGATCGAAAATGATAGTGAATGAGAGTTTTGAGAGTGGGAGTCGAGCATGCTTCAGCACGAATTGGGCCACGCTCGCACCGGCGAAGGTACCACACCCTCACAGAATATCGGCGCCATAGTGACAGTTTACTGTCGCGTTCCGTACGGTGAGTGAGGGGTCCGGAGGCCCACATCCCTTCCCATCCCCTAACCATCCTCTCCTTCCCTATCCTCATTCCCTCCCATCCTCACCCCTTCTCCCTAACTCCTTCCAAATCCCTTTGAGGACAGCAACACATCCTCTTCCCAGTGGAGTGGATGCTTATGGGCGGCGTGTATCGCTTAACACCAGGCGACGCGTCTGCTCGTTTGCTATCCTATACCATAAAAAAAGACCATACAAATTCTCGAGAGCACTTTGCAGGGTTGTATACTTAGTATAGAAGTCTAGCAATACAGTGCTACCATGTTCGCTGCTCCAGTTATTTAATCATAGTTTTTTGTTATCGAACGAGTTGTACGAATTGTAGCTTTCCACTGTCTGTGCGTCTATATGCGACCTTAATTACGCAACTGATTTGGATGGGGTTTTTCAAATAAATAGAGTGATTCATGAGTAAGCTTTAGAATATAATTTGTTAAGTTAAAGACAAATCGAAAGAAGCTGGGGGCGGGAAGCTAGCTTGAATGCAAAGCAATATGTACCATAAAAATGTTCTTTATTTGCGTATAAAATAGTAGTTTTTATATCGATCAACATACACGTGGGCTGTCAGATTTGGATCGGATATGTAACTGCGTCAATGGAGTAGGTAGAGATTTCTTTTTCGATGCGCAGTTTATTTTTTGCATCTTTGGTTTGTGTATATTCGATAAGATTATATGATAATTGGAGTATATGGGATGGAATGGGAAGTTATATTTTAAGGTCTAAAAAATATGATCAATACTGACAAAGTTCATGAATGGGATTGAAAGCTATATATTTTGTGACCATATTGGTTGGATAAAGTTTTTGTAAAAATTAAGTAAGCAGAAACCATTATGAGGTCCAGTGTTCATATTGTTATAGATAATACGGTACACTGTGAAATATTATAATATTATTGGAAATCAAAATGGCTGGGATAAGTATAATAAACAAAATAACATGACCGTACGACTCTATATTATAGAGACTCTTTATATTATACTAGAGGTCCGCCCCGGCTTCGCCCGTGGCACATATTTCGCAATAAAAGGTAGCCTTTCCTTTCTCGGGTATCAAATATCTCCATACCAAATTTCATGCAAATTGGTAGCAGTAGTTTAGGCGTGATTGAGTCACAGACAGACAGACAGAGTTACTTTCGCATTTATAATATTAGTATGGATTATAATAAGCAGTCATCAGTGCATGCATATGGTATGCAAATGGATACCATGCAGTCTCAAACACTAATAATACAGTCCAGATTGCATAGCTTCTATCGCGGGCCTTGAGCGCGGGGACCGAATCAAGAAATTCCATAACAAAAAAACCTCACGCTTCCCACTCCGACGGGCACGGCTTGAAGGCATAGCATGCAATAGCTTTACCGCGGCAGTCTCCGAGTGTCATACGTCTTTTATTTATTCGTCGTACGATCTAATTATCCTGCATTATACAGGGCAGTGGACTGTGGACACTTAGATCGTACGTCGAATAAACTACGTCTGAGCGTCAAATTACAATCATACTGCCACGGATGATACACATCAAAGCTGAAATATCACGAAAAATGACATCTGTATCTCGTAGAATAAATGCAGTACCAAAAATATCAGCTTCTTTTCAGACTTGACGAAATACTAATAAACATAAGTCCACCATAACAAACTTTCACGATACCCATGACGTATTAAATATAACATAATATCTATCTACGTCATAATAACGGGTTTGATTATCCCAAATAATTATTGTTACGTCCATATAAAGTAGGCGTGGTCTAACTGACGTCCATTCTAAAGGTCAGAGGATAGGAATTTCGATAGAATACCTGTTTGGAACTAATCCGAGCGTCATCAGCGTCCGTTTTGCAAAATCAAAAATATTCACTTTAAATGCGTATACACAATTCGCGATAAACATAATAATTTTAATTTTTTTCGAGTTGTTTATCATCTGTAGGAATTTATGGAATTGTTACATATTATAACGATGATGCATGTCTTTCACAAGGAGGCAAGTCGATAATACATTTTTGAGAGTGATTTAAGTTGGTCTGCCTAAGAGCTTCACAGTTTCATTCTTAGGCTTCCCAAAAATCTGTAATACCGAAGATGCTTGTGCTTTTTCGATGGCCCGCTTTACACACTACTAAGTTACTAACTAAAAAAAAATAATCAAAAAGGAAATAATATGTCTACGTACAATCAAAAATTATATAAAATAATTCAACCCCAGCATATTCTCAAAAAATTATCTCATACGATGTGATCTAAGTTGTTAATTAAAACATCTACATATACATGAATATTTAAAAATATTAAAACAAAGCAATAACAAAAAACTGTTTCATATTCGCCAACACATTTCGATGTCTGCCGACCTTAAAGTGGTATGAAGTCGCGTGCCAACTATAAACTTGAATGCCGCTAAAATGCCGCTTGCTTATTCATTTTCTTGAGTAGGATCTGTTACTAGAATAATAAATGGCAAGAGGGCTCTTGACAATGGGCAGTGTTGGGCGAGTAGAGGCAATCACAATAGTGTAGAAGGCTTAAATGTCTGTGATCCGTCATTATTGTAGATTTTTATTCATAATCGCCGCAATGGCGCCTGGCGGCAAACATCGGCGGTCATTAGTTGGGCCAAGAGAACCCGAAATACATAGCATGTTGTTGAATATATTTCAGCGTCAAGAATATAATAGTAACGTTGAATATTCAAAAATGTTTTCTAATTTACATTGATAATAATATGAAATCATCACGGATGTATATTTTTCTAAAAGCTTGATAAAACAAGCATTATGTAATTTTGAGATTTGGTGATCGAATATTTTAAATAAATTTATTTTTATCATACTCAAAAGCTAAGTTATTCTTCTAAAGTATCACAAGAGTGTTATTATTGCAAATTTTGGTTTCCTGATACTTTTAAAATACATAAAATATTTATCTTTGAATAGTACTACCTAGACATTTCACTTTCACAGACCGGACACAAAATCCTCATATCTAGTAATTATTCTTATCAGTACGATAAAACAACGCTTCTGATTTTTGATGCGTGACCTTAGCTAGCTCATTAAAATAGTAATAAAACTTGAGCGCAATTTTAGCGCTACACCGGTTTGACGGTAATCCCCCCGTAGCTGTAGACTAGGTTTTTCCCGCGTTTTCCCTTGAAATGTTATCAAATGCTTGAGTAAGGTAACTTTCATAATAGGGATATAGATGTTGATATAGACCTAACAAACAAACAAACAAACTAACAAACTCTTCAGCTTTATAATCTTTTTATATATAAAATTCTCGTGTCACAATGTTAGTCTGCATACTCCTCCGAAACGGGTGGACCAATTCTCATGAAATTTTCTGTGCGTATCGGGTAAGTCTGAGAATCGGCCAACATCTATTTTTCATATGTACCACGGGCGAAGCCGGGGCGGACCGCTAGTCTTATATATAAAATTCTCGTGTCACAATGTTAGTCTGTATACTCCTCCGAAACGGGTGGACCGATTCTCATGAAATTTTCTGTGCATATCGGGTAAGTCTGAGAATCGGCCAACATCTATTTTTCATATGTACCACGGGCGAAGCCGGGGCGGACCGCTAGTATTAGTATAGATTTGTCTCCATTTGCATTCAGTTCTTTTTAGCGAGAATGATGTCATTATAGTTTTTTCTTCGGCTAGCGTTTGATTCTGTGCTTCGGTTTCTTAAAAACACATTATATAGAGGCATATTTATTAAGCTATAAGTAGTACTACAGTAAATTAACAATGTTACTGGAAATAAGTTTTTCTCCACTTCATTTTTAAAAGGTAGAGAGAGAAATCATATAATTGTATTAAGAGATTGTCTGTGCGAGTTCCGTTACATTCGCAAAATATAAAATAAAATCTACAATTTCAAATGGTTCCTGTTAAAAAATTCTTATTGAAATCTTCTTTTGGCCATAAAAATAATTGTAGGGTCAAATTAAGCTGTAAACCTAAACAATTACCTGTAGAGTCATAATATTATAATATTACTAGCGGTCCGCCCCGGCTTCGCCCGTGGTACATATGAAAAATAGATGTTGGCCGATTCTCAGACTTACCCGATATGCACAGAAAATTTCATGAGAATCGGTCCACCCGTTTCGGAGGAGTATGCAGACTAACATTGTGACACGAGAATTTTATTATTTAATTATATAAGATGTTTTAACTGGTTTCATGCTCCACTAGATTAATCTGTAAGAAGTGTGATTGCTAATTCAAATTTAACTTGACTATTTATTCTTATAGAGTCGCCATAATAAATATTTATCAGAACAAATGCAATATGTATGAGCAGATGGACATATTTTAAATGTAACTACGTCGCAAAGATCTTACAAAACGTAAATTCTAAAATTGGTAGTTTAGCGATTAGGTATTGCAAGTAGTTGAAGTAGTTTGAATTAAGTACCTACCTACTTTTAAGCGAGTAAATAATGAAATGGTTGCATCGCATCTAAACCTCTTTTATATGTTCTGTGTCTAAACCAATATTTACATACCTATCTATACTAATATTAAAGCTGAAGTGTTTGTTTGTTTGAACGCACTAATCTCCGATTTGAAAAATTCTTTCGGTGTTAGATAGCGCATTCATCGAGGAATTCTATTGGCTATAATATATCATCACACTATGGCCAACACAGCGGAGCACTGCGGGTAAAACCGCGGGACACAGCTAGTTGTAAATATAATAGCATATCATGTACTAGCTTACCGCCCGCAGCTTCGGCCGTTTTATCTAAAACCTATAATAAATTATATATTTAAACCTTCCTCTTGAATCACTCTATCTATTAAATTTTTTTTTAGTTTTATACTATGTAGTGATTAACCCTAAAATAATTTAAGAGTACCTAATTGAATTGATATAATTTTTATGTCAATAAAGTTTTTTTTTATTTATTTATATAATACTATAATACTTTTATGTATTATAAATAATATTTATTAATATTTATTCATAAAACTTCAAAAGTATTCATATTATGTTGTGGCTTTTATGCAATCTGACCACTGACGAATATCAAATGGAATTGTGCTGATTCATTATAATACGAGAATTTTATGAAATATCATCGTTTTTATGCTATAATATTGCTTATAATTATTTTAATCGACTAACTATTGACCGCGGCTTCGTTCGCGTGGTCAAAGGCAATAACAGTAAAGTAGACTCTCTAGCCTCTATAATTTCTTCGATACGAAGGGAAAGAAAGACAGACATACAAATGCACTTTCACTAAGACTTTCACAGTATACTATTAATAAGGATAAGGATGAATAGGTACATACTTATTGAATCCTTGTAAGGTCATGGTGATACTAAACTTGATATAAAGCTATGGCCATATAAAAACATGCAAAAACTTCTATATGTAAGAAATAATTAACAATCTATATTCTATGGCATTAATGGCCGACAATAGTTTAAATTCTTTAAACTAGGATTAAAATGTAATGAGGATTGCAAAATAAATATGTCAATTTAAGTGAGGAACCTTGTACAATGGTTGAAAAATAATATTGACATGTTTTGCTCATTTTATCAATGTTCCCAGACTATATTTTGTTCTCATTATGGGGTCACATTTCTCCTGTAAGAGTAGGCTGATCAAGATCCTGACGATGATATTTTAACGAAACCGATAAAATTATATTATGTAGTTAGATATAAGTTACATATTATGTAATATTGACATGATTTTAAAAGAGCAACTATGGAGTTTCTTGCCGATATCTTCTCCATAGATACTGCTTTCCGAATCGGTGGTAAATGTTAAAAATACTTATGTAATGACGATTCGAAAGTGCTACTAAATAGTAGGTAGTTTAGTTGAATAAATGAATGTTTGAGTTTGAGTTTTTTGAGTTTAAATAAAAGTGTAAATACTGAATTGTGTGCTTCATTAAAAAAATGAAGGCAGGCCAAGTATGGATTGTTCTTAGTAGGTTTTACATAGAATTTTCTTGTGTATGTGTTTTCTCATGATTGACATGTCGTCTAACATTTTAATTCTTGAAGATACCGGTTTTAGCAATGGTAATGTAGTGTAAAAATCATAATATTTTGGAACGCATATTAATTTTCAAAGTATCAACTTGTTATTTATAAACGGAGGGCCTAACAACTGAGCATTTTTTATTTTTGATTGAAAACGAAGGTCACATTACAACGGGGCAATCATTGGTTGGTTCTGAGGTTCCCAAAAACGACGATTGATTTTCAACAGCTGTAATTTAGTGTTATAAGTATTATATATGTGGTATTATAAAAAGTGTTTAACTCTGGGTCCTTTTTCATGTCTTTTTGGAAAGATCGAAAAGGTCAGTATTGACCGAAGTGTTTATATATACTAATACTATAAAGCCGAAGAGTTTGTTTGTTTGTTTGAACGCGCTAATCTCAGGAACTACTGGTCCGATTTTAAAAATTCTTTCGGTGTTAGATAGCCCATTTATCGAGGAAGATTATAGACTATATACTATCATCATGTTAATATCAACAGGAGCGGAGCAATGCGGGTGAAACCGCGCGGCACAGCTAGTGTTTTTATATTGAACACCAAAAAGAACAAATAAGCTAAACATAACATAGAGAAAGAGAATAATTATTAGAGACGATTTGAATACTAACAATGATTTGGAGCTTTCAGATGAAATATTAGAAAGACCTTAACTCTATGTACGAAAATATTCGAAATTGTAAAACTAAAATTTTTTATAAGATTTCCCAACCAAATTTATTTGCACTTATTGAAAGCTTGTAGCATAAAAGTATATCAGTTCAGTCTAGAAGTTAGTTTGTACATACACAAAATCCAAAAGTACCCCATTAAAACCACATACATACCCATAGTGTTTATTATTACGTAAAATATTCACACGATATAGTAGTAAAAAAAATTTGGCACGTGTAAATTTAACAGTACCATGCTTGGCGAGTTATGAACCGGTTTGAGATGATTAATCTCTAAGGTTAATCTATTTTATATTTAAAATATATTCGATTACATTATACCTACTATAATTTATTTTATACTAGTCATAAAAATGCCCATGACTTTGTCTACTGATATAGTACAAGGAACAAGTTGATGATAATGGTATTATGTAAAAATAATCTGGGGAATAAAATTCATTCTTCATGTGTCTGTCTGTGTCTTAAAAAATGCTGAACCAATTTTGGTGAAAGTGGGAACAATTTTATAAAAAAATGAACTTTTACTAAATTAAAATATGGATGAAGAATAATCGACTCATTTAAATTAAATATCAAAAATAAAATAATGTTTTTTTTTAATTATAGATAATTATATATAACTAGATTTCCACCCGCGGCTTCGCCCGCGTTTTCAAAGGAAAACCCGCATAGTTCCCGTTCCCGTGGGATTTCCGGGATAGAACCTATCCTATGTGTTAATCCAAGTTACCCTCTATATGTGTGCTAAATTTCATTGTAATCGGTTCAGTAGTTTTTACGTGAAAGAGTAACAAACATCCATACATCCATACATCCAAAGAAACTTTCGCCTTTATAATAGTATTAAGACTAGAGGTCCGCCCCGGCTTCGCCCGTGGTACATATATCGCAATAAAAGGTAGCCTATGTTTCGGGTATCAAATTATCTCCATACCAAATTTCATGCAAATTGGTTCAGTAGTTTAGGCGTGATTGAGTAACAGACAGACAGACAGAGTTACTTTCGCATTTACAATATTAGTATAGATTAGCTCTACATTTTTGACCATCTGTACACAATACTTCAATTTAATATGAATGATGTCATTTTTGGGTATTTTTTACTTCCAAAAAAACGGCGGAAAGTTTACAGTTGCGATGTCCTTCGAATTTTTAATAACCTTTGTATTCAAAATGGTCAATTTTTTGTGAATTAAACATTAAAGAACGCAATTAAAAGACAGTAAACATTATATTGTTTTTAAATTCACTTAGCTACATACCTTATCATGTCTGCGGCTAAGCAAAATGTAACTTTCTTAGCGAATGCATAAATAGGTATACAGGGGCCTTAGACAAAGTAACAATTGAAAAACGATAACGAAGTTAGAAAAGGCAAAAATGTATGGGATTGACATACGCCGCGTTAGATCACGTGGTCTATCTAATGTCAATCCCATACATTTTTCCTTTTCTAACTTCGTTATCGTTTTTTAATTGTTATACTTTGTCTACGGGCCCTTAACTAGACGTGCCCCGCGGTTTTACACGCTCCTATTGCCCTTAGTGTCATGATGATAATATGTATCCTATAAGTCTTCCTGAACTATCTAACAGTGATATAATTTTTCAAATCGGATCCGTGGTTCTTGAGAATAGCGCGTTAAAGCAAACAAACAAACTCTTCAGATTTACAATATTAGTATAGATTCTAAAGCAAAAAGAAAAGGGTATAAATTGAAAGGGATTTAAAAAGAGCGTGTGTGCCGAGCACACGTGTCAGAAGTGAAACTTCCTGGCAAGATTTAAAGATAACAAAATCGTCGCCTTACTCCATGCCACGGTACGGTACGGTATTGCCATGATACGACCGTGAAATTTTACTCTCAATGCGCTTAGAAGTTTCACTTCAAAATAAATAATATATTTTACATTGCTAGTGCAGTGATCTTTCCAGTCACAGAGGTCATGTCACAACCTTTAGTATCTATGTTTTAATTATATTATTATCCTTATTTATTGAAAAGCCTCTAACTGTAACCAAAACACGTCATTTAGTTATTGACGCAATAACAATAATATGGTCTCATAGTGTATTTGCAGATTCCTTTTGTTATAATCATGTTTTGTTGTTTTTATATGGAACAAACATGTTGCTGAAAAACATATGTATTTTATGAGTATTTGTGAAGTGAAGTCCCATGTCTCCTAGTGGGGTAAGGGGCAGACGCATTATACATCTGTTTCACTGATCAATTTTCTTTTTAGAGACAAGTAGGTGATCAGCCTTCTGTGTCCTACCAGACCGAGACATTTTTTTTGCTTCGTCTCCACCGGGAATCGAATCCAGGACCCCTCGGTGCGTCAACCACTGTACCAAGGAGGCGGTCATTATGAGTATTTAACCTGTTTAAAATCAGTAGTACAGCAGAAATTAGGTTATTTAGGATTGAGAAGTAACTAACATTGAGTTTAATACGATTAATCTATTTGTTAAATTTTATTTAGATCCTATTAATGGTTACTATTTACAATGTGAATGGAACTCTTTTCCACTTTGTAAGATATTAGCGTTAATTTTAACCTAAACGAAGCAAAACATCACATAATTTTAAATTTACCTTAAGAACTTCTTCAGTAACTTCAAACCCTTTGATTCTCTTCCTTCCTACTGTTTTAGGTGTTTCATCGACTTTAAAAACAAACATGCTTTTTTATCCATACCTTAAATAGTCAGAAGCAGTGAATACGATAGGTGTGATATTCTATGATATTTGTATAATCCTCTGATGATGATACACTATAAAGCAAGTGCCTTGCATATAAAATATGGACTTGTATTTTGTAATACGTGTTTAATTTTGTTCAAACGAGATGCACTTTTATTCTGTGATTTTAAATACTTGAATACAAAAGGTAGGTTACGCATGCTCATGTTATTTCTTGTGTATCAAACATGTTTGTCACAAATTGGACCAATTTCGCGCCAGGGTATTTATAGTCGCGATTCCCACATTGGGTTACGGGAATCCCAAATTTCTGATGACAACATGCTTTAAACAAGTGTTGTAGATGTTTCTAGGTTATAATATGTGTCGTTAAATAGGCGCAACGTCCTCTAATATTATAAAAATATAATTTGTTTTAGTACCATTAAACAATGTTAAAATTTACGCATCAGGGTCTCGTTTCTAATGGGATATTGGGCAGATACACATTATGTTATTTCACTTTTCATTTTTTAACACGACTTTATTAGCTTCACCTGTAAGTTTGTATGACTGATCTTATATAACCGAAGAACTTTTATAACCGACTTCTTTAAACTCGATTTTTACCCACTTTAAACGTCCGTTTAAAGACACAGACAACAAATCTGTCCAGATTTGTTCAAATTTTGTAAACTTATCAAGGATCAGTGACAATACAGTAACTGGATTATTTTTTGTTTCTTTAATTGAATAATTATGTACTAAAATACTGAACAATCATAATAGTCAATAGTAGTCAGTAGTAATCATGAGTATACAAGCGGGTCTGAATGTAAATAAACCTATATAGGTACACTAGCTTTCCGCCCGCGGCTTCGCCCGCGTTCTCAAAGAAAAACCCGCATAGTTCCCGTTCCCGTGGGATTTCCGGGATAAAACCTATCCTATGTGTTTATCCAAGTTACCCTCTATATGTGTGCTAAATTTCATGCAAATACATTCAAGGAATAAAAAGTTTCATACAAACTTCCATCCCCTATTTTACCCCTTTAGGGAATGAATTTTCTAAAATCTTAACGCCTACGTCCTAACATCTACCTGCATGCCAAATTTCAGCCTGATACGTCGAGTGGTTTGGGCTGTGCGTTGATAGATCACTATATCAGTCACCTTTGAGTTTTATATATATAGATTATACAGTTTTATATTATAGAATTTCCGATTTGCTATTTGTAATCTTTCATATTAATTATACGGTATAGCATAAACATACCATTACCGTCCATAACATAGTCTATCACGTGCGAATAGCAGGAAAACATAAAGAAATAAGCACGTGCCTAAGAAATTTAGTCATTAGCTGCATGTTATGTTGTGTTATAATTGTTTAGTTCATTGTTATGGTGATTATAATGCTGTCATCCTTGGCATGGGTTTGTAGGATTAAAAATACAGGCTAAAAATAGTGTAAGCATAGTGTAAGGCTTTGTTAACAGGCGTCAGTAAATAGTCCAACTAGATTATTATAAATGACGAGCTTTCCGCCCAAGGCTTCGCCCGCGTTTTCAAAGTAAAACCTGCGTATCTCCCGTTCCCGTGGGATTTCCGGGATAAATCCTAGCCTATGTGTTAATCCAAGTAATCCCTCTATATGTGAGCTAAATTTCATTGAAATCGGTCCAGTAGTTTATGCGTGAAAACCATACATATATACATAATTACAAACCTTTCCTCTTTATAATATTTTAGGACTTATAGATAATATTAGTATAGATAGTATAGAAGACTCCATAATAATATATAAGTTGGGTTAATTACAAACAAAGATTTTACTTAGATTTTCTTCTCAAATCCTAATCTTCGTTCGCCCAATATTTAAATGATTTATAACTATCACATAAATGTGTATTTGACATGGAGTTGGGCAATATAACCCGCATGCTTTTGTACTAAAAATCTAATCAACAGAACAGTCAAGGCTGCTGTTTCTACTCGATTGTTACATTGAGAAACAAACATTTCTGCTAGTAAAAATGTTTTTGAAGTGAAACTTCTTTAACGGGGTTGGAAAAAATGTAGAGTAACATTTTTTCGTTACGCGTGACATTTTTCCGTTACGCGTCATCTTTTTCTTATCCCTACCACGCGTGATTCGACGTATTTCGGTAAAGTTGCATATAGCAAATTATTTTTTGAAAAATAAGATCATAAAGAAGTTTCACTTCTTACTTGTGTACACTAGTACACACACACATTTTTTTTAAAGATACATTCTGTTAGTTCTAATCGTTAATGGGTACATTTTCATAGAAATTTTCCGCAACAAAAGCAGTAGGTACAGCTCATGTTTTAAAGATTTTAGAATTAAACGCGTACGAAGCAGCACGAAATAATTAAAGAGCTTAAAATTAAAATGCTTAAAACGAGAAACAGGTTTAATTAAATTTTTTGATTAAATATAAATGAGGAACAATTTAGTTTACAAATTCACACTTATGGTAGGGTCTATAGGATAAATTTTTGAAAATTAAAGAAGTAACTGAAATAAAAATCCGTGCATTACAGCATTACTTTACTAAATTATTCTTAGCGTGTTCAAATATGTAATTAATGTTCTGGACATATTTCTATGTATCGGTATCGTTACAATGAGGTAGGTTGCTTTCCGTACCTTTTAATCAAGTATAAACCAAAACATTGTACTTGTCAATAAGGAAAATCATCATAGGGTTTTATAGAATAATACGTATAATAATTATAACACTTGGAAACTATAAATAGAAAACAACGAGAGAATTTAAATGCGTTGTGATTTGCCCACTTGGTAAAGCGTGGTAAGCTCTATGACACATAGTAGTTTGGGATTTTAGGCAATGATGTGGCAAGAAAGCGGGTTTGGACGCGTTTTATAAGGAAAATTAAAAAAATGTGCACAAAATAATTTTAATAAAGAGTTATTTTGTTTATTTAACTTGCCAATTTCAGGAACAATTCGTTTGAATTGAAAATTATTTTTGTATTTTGTATAAATTATAACAACCTATTTATACAGGGTGTCCCACTATTGGTATACTAAGCGCGAAGGGACTTGTAGTTTTGCATACACTGATCACATAAAAAATACTTAAACAAAAAAATTGTCAAAAATTTTTTGCTAATTTTTTCCTGAAAATCCATGTTTTCTTCTCTAGCTTCGCGCAGCCGGCTGCGGCATATACCGCTTCTGTAATGTGAGCATTTTGTCTATGAAAATAATATAATCTTAAACGATAGCTCACGTGCTGTTGGAAAAGTTGGGTAGGTTGCTTGTTATGGGTGTAAACTTGTATGGGTGGGAGTTTTAAGAATTCTTCTATTTGAAAAATCAAATGCGTCTGGAATTTTATAAGTATTTTCTACGCACTCAGCGTATGCAAAACTATAACCTCCTTTGAGCTTAGTATACCAACAGTGGGACACCCTGGACATTAAATAGCCGCGCCCCGCGGTTTCACCCGCGTGGTTCCGCTCCTGTTGGTCTTAGCGTGATGTTATATAGCTATATAGCCTTCCGCGGTAAATGGGCTACCTAACACCGAAAGAATCTTTTAAATCGGACCAGTAGTTCAAAAAAACAAACTCTTCAGCATTATAATATAGATAAATAAGACTATGTATAAAATAGAAAAATATTATATCCTTAAAGGAAGGCTCTACAACATTACGCTACGAATAATAGGAGCGGGTTAGAAACTTTTCTAGGAAGTATTTTTGAACCCGGGCGTTTGTCCACTACAAGGAATTTTACGGTCCGGCATTCCGATTTTTTACGGTCCGGTACGGCACGCTATTAATCTAAATGCTAGCTTGTCCACTATACGTAATTTTACTGTCCGTCATTTTACTTTTCCCTATTCCGGATGGTTTTTTGTGTCTACGAGTCGCTGTAATATAATTGTTTTCGAATGCCCATATGCTAGGATTTTACTCTTTTTACAGCATATGTGCCAATTGAAAGCAAGCTCTTGTTTTACTTCCTTTTAGCTGGCAATGTGATTTGAAAAGTCGGTATTGTTATTTTTATATACATTGACCTATAATTATTATCTAAGTAAGTGTTGGTAAGTTAAAGTTCAAGTGGGCATAGCTTTAGCTCCTCGTCACCGATTAAAAAAAATAAGTGAAACACGCATTTTAAATCTCTTACGGAACTTTACTTTTTATAGAATAATATATCTTACGAAGTAATATAATATTTCATCTTCTATATTTTTAAAGTGAAACTTTTATTACATCGTCTCAAACTTTTTGGTCTGTGTAGCGCATGTCGCGCGGCTGCCGAGTAGGTAGGTATACCTACTCGGCAGCCGACCGTCACGCGACATGCGCTACACAAAGCAGTGTTCGGAACCGTTCGAACAGTTTCACTTTTACCGTGGTTTCATAAAACCACACAACATTAATTTTTTACTCGTTTCTTGTAAAATGCAAAAAAAATATGATAGCATTCTACCGCCAAACTTCCTTGAACTGTACCGCACTGATCCGAGTAAAGACGGACAGGTGCACAAGCCAATTCATCGGATTTTTCATGCCAAACCGGACCGTAAAAAATCGGAATGCCGGACAGTAAAATTCCTTGTAGTGCACAAGCGCCCTAAGAACACCTTAACATTAAAACGGATGATGAATGAATAAAAATTGATTATTTTTATTGATTTATTAAGATCATAAGAGATCTTGTAGATTTGGATAAATCACTGCAGCTTTAATAATGATTTTTAACCGGAAAATATGTCGATATGTTTTCCTTAAAGACACGTGGTGACTTCTTTCTACTTGCCGTTATAATTAAATCAAATTTTAAGGAAAAATTAACATAGTTATTTATTCTAATGAATAAAATTATTATAATGAGAAATCTATAGAGGTTGGCATAATATATTGATACCCTGGTAACTAACCACTTCTCTTCAGTTAGAAAATATTTTTATAGCCTTTACTTTTGCAAAAGCATCCAGAATGGGCTAATAAGCTTTATGAGCTTTTCTTTACAAAGTTATGGACATTGGATATTGTACATGAATTTCTATTTTATTTTTCATACTGTTAGTAACGTTTAATAAGTACCTATAATCTACTTAAATAATTGTGTAATCCCCCTTGCGTTGTGATATTTCAAAAAATTTTTTTCAAATGAAAAGCTTAGTAGCAATGATCAACACTTAAAACAAATTAATTAAGGTTATTTTTGATTGCAATATGGTTTTTTTGAAGTGAAAACTTCTTTAGCGGCGTTGAGCACTTTTTCTGTAATGGGTATAAAATCTTAAACTCGCGTCAGGACACGTGACCTGATCGAAAAAGCGTAAGACGGATGGATATCAAACATGCTCAACGTTAATAATCAAGTTTTCACTTCTGCCGGCACTCCCGGAGTGCAATCCGTCATTTTTTTTATTTCCAGAATTAGTCACAAAAGTACCAGGGCAACATAAACGATCGGAAGCTAGAAGGAAAAGGTAAAAATGCCGTGTCATCGTGCAGGTAACATGCTTATTTCGTCAGCACGTTTCCTCAGCCTAACAAGTTCTTAAGATGAATATGTTGTTTTATTTTTGCAGACGTGTTTGCAAAAAATCCGAGGACTTACATGCAATTGTATCACGGTCGTTGAAACCTCGTTTTGTTAAGAAAAGGTTAAATGAGTTTTTAGGTGACTGACAACAACTACAATCGAATATATACATTACAATGTTATGTAGTACATATTTATAATATTGATAATAATTATTGTTAATTTCATCTATACTAATATTATAAAGAGGAAAGGTTTGTATGTATGTATGTATGATTTTCACGCATAAACTTAACCTAATAATAACTTAACCGATTACAATGAAATTTAGCACACATACAGAGGGTAACTTGGATTAACACATAGGATAGGTTTTATCCCGGAAATCCCACAGGAATGGGAACTATGCGGGTTTTCCTTTGAAAACGCGGGCGAAGCCGCAGGCGGAAATGTAGTGTTTTATAAAATTATACGTTTGTCCTATTTGAAGGAATGAAATTCAACTATAAAAAATGCCTACATACAATAGTAATAAGAAACAACTCAATAGGTACCCATACACAGAAAGCTCTTGAATAGCGACGGATCATGGAGCGCTGGTTTTCAGTGTTATCAATTTTAAAATTATATTCATCGTCAAGTGGAGATATTACAATTAAACACAAATCTTATCTATAACCAAAAAAATGGTATTTTAACAGCGGAAAGCATATGTATATACTATAATATTATAAAGCTGAAGAGTTTGTTCGTTTGTTTGAACGCGTTAATCTCAGGAACTACTGGTCCGATTTTAACGATTCTTTCAGTGTTAGATAGCCCATTTATCGAGGAAGGCTATAGGCTATATATCATATCGCCGAGTCCAACAAGAGCGGAGCACTGTGGGTAAAACCGCGGAGCACAGCTAGTCTTATCTAAACTAAAAAACGTTAGTTGCTTTCGTTACAATTATAATAGGAAAAATACGAAAAAATAAGGGGAATTTTACGGTTATAGCACGTTATAAGGTGGTTTCATGGCGGTTTAAATTAATTACACGATTGTTTAACACAATTCAGCATATCACGAGGAAAACGCCATGAACCTATTTAATTACAGTTTATAATATTTTATGTATCACTGATTGTACGAGGAAACCCGGTTATATGTTGCTAGGATACATTTTTGAGTTTTGTGTGTGTATTTCCTTAATAATTTACAGTTACGCAAGATATGTTTGTGCACTTATTGAAATTGATTTAATTTGGGTAAAAATTATGTTACAATTTTAAAGTGCTACTATGTAAGGAAAATCTGTTATTGGGAAGACACAGAAAGTTACAGCTTTAACAGAAAAGCAAAAATTTAGAATAACGATTAGGTAAATAATAACCAACGACAACTTTTAAAGGTCATGTCAGAAATGTTATTTTACTTCGTTTACGTATGTTATAGTTATACTATTTCTGCTACGACCAGTCCACTGGATTTCCCTGGAGCTCTGGAAGTGCTAAAATTAATTCGCAACTCAAAAAAATAGGTCAAATTGTACTATTAGCCTAGTATTGATAAATAGGCCATTTATCTATTTACATACAAAATGCAAATCTAAAGGTGAAACAAGGATAATAACCACGACATTGTTATTCTGAACACAGAATAATATATTCTACTGTATTTAAAATACTGGGAGCTTTTATCTACAAAGTTAGGGAAATCTCAAACTACAATTTTTATTTGTAAATTTAAATCATTTCTAAGTTAATATAATATCTATCACAGAATTAATTTTCACCTCCTAATAAGTTATTATACCATAACTTGCTCACAGGGTTAGTAAAGTACACAAATAGTCAATAGGCGGGTTCACATAGAGTGAGCAGCCTCGCGAAGCAATTGCTACATTAAGCAGTGTTAGTGTAGACCTGCCTTATTATTCCACACATTTTCCTAGGCCGTGTCACGTCCACAGAGAACGAGCTGCTTCGCGCGGAAAATGCTTCGCGAGGCTGCGCTCTCTGTGTGAACCCGCCTAATTATATTCGTTGTTATTATGCACTACTTTGACCTATATTTTCAAAGGCTTTGCGTATTCCTCAAGGTGTACGTCAATAGAAATACCTAAACAATATAATCCACACACATTATTTGTTAGTCGAGGTGTTTCAGCCGTCATAATTTTCCAATAAAATCTTATGGAATTGTTTTTTTCCTCGTGGATAATATGGAGTAGAATTGCATCATATATCTTCTATGACGACTGTAGGAGTCAATCAGTCTGTCTGTATGTGAAACCCGCATTGATTCATACAATTGCGTACAATGTAAAGTTCAATAAATGAAGTACTTTTCGCGGTTTCTATTGTGTTAAGGTAATTTTATTAAAAAACAACAGATAATTTTTTATTTTGCCCAAAAACTAAAAAACAGGAATCTGTCTTCTGTTGGTTTCATAATTTTGCCCTAAAGAAAATAAAATATATTTTCCCTTTACGTTTAGGTTATAGCGACCAGATGCGGACACAATGTGAAATTACTACAAAGTATGAAAGTAAAGTTCAATTGATTTAGTTTTAAAATTTGATTATTTTCACATACTTAGGTACTTGTTAGGTTGTTTTAATTGTCTTTACTGTGGTATACATTTTAAAATATTTAAGAGTATAGATAATTGTAACGATTCATCTGAATTTAAGATGCATAATACATACATTGTAAGTTGTAACCATGGATTAACAAGATGCGTTTAATTATCGCAAGTTAGTATTAGATGTAGTAATAACTAATTATAGGCTTACGATTTCACATTTCTCCCTGAGGAATTTCAAACAGATTTAAACTTATTACTCAACATGTTTACTTGATCAGGCGAGATATGAGTTATATTTATACAAGCAGGAACCATTAAAAAACTTTCTCACTAGCCGGCGCCATTTAATTACCCGGTTATTTTGCGAAACGACCACTTGCATTAAGTGTACGTAACACGGTGACAGAATGATGATTAATTGCGGTTTAGCTGTAACGAAAACGTGACTGTATAAGCATTAGCCTGAACAATGAAAGGGGCGATAATGGCCTACTTTTTAATCTAGGTTGAATTTTTATCGTTCTGCCTATATTTTGTCCTCTGATGTCTATCTTATTAACGTAAGAATTGAAATTAATAAACTGATTTTAGATAGAAGTGCTTGAAGGGAAGTGAAGATGTTTAATTTCATTTTTCAATTGAACTTATTAAAATGTGATTGTTAAATTAATTATTTTTGAAGTTATAAAAATATCGACTATCGATCAAAAATAATTAAAAAAAATGTACTTTTTCATTCAAATCAAATCAAATATGTTTGATTTGATTTGATTTATTTTTTTCATTGCGCCTTTGCTTGCAGCTGAAAACTGAATCCAAACAAATTACGATGTGGTTAATTTTTGTAAAATATTAATACTCTATTACATAAAGTTCAAAGCTATACTAGCATACTATTTTAATTAAATATTTTGATTGAATGGTGTAAAATAAGAGAGCAATGCTCGGAATTTCTCTGAGCGACAAGATCCGCAATACGGAAATTCGCAGACGAACGAAGGTAACTGACATTGCTCTCAGAATCTCCAAACTAAAATGGCAGTGGGCAGGCCACATAGCCCGCAGGACCGATGCTCGTTGGGGAATACAGCCTCTTGAATGGTGACCAAGAACCGGACGGCGCGGCGCACTGTTGGACGCCCTCCCACTAGATGGTCGGATGATTATAGTTAAGACAGCTGGGCGCAGATGGTTAAGCAAAGCCAAAGATCGGCAACTGTGGCACAGTACGGGGGAGGCCTACGTCCAACAGTGGACTTATCCGGGCTGAATGATGGATGGATGGATGATGGTGTAAAATACTAATTTTACAATGATATGGCCTTAAAACGCAATCATTGCAGTTTACAATAGTAAAAAGAAATTGATAGTAGCGTCACGATTGTGGATTTCGTTTCATGAGAAAAAAATAATATGACGTAGAAAGAAAAACGAGACACTTTAAAAAGTTTTATTCTAATCACGTGTACGGTACACGCATTTTTTTAAACAGGCCTGTAATATAATATTAAAAAACGAGCGTCTGGGCCGAGCACACGTGACAGAAGTGAAACTTCTTTAGCAAGATATACCAAAATCATCACCTTACTCCATGACGTGACGGTATTGCCATGACGCGATCTTGAAATTTTACTCCCAACGCGCCTATAGAAGTTTCACTTCAATATAACTTTATTATATGTATAAACTATAAGTGGATATAGTATACTTATTAATATAGATTTTTCAGATTAAAATAATATGTTTTATAAATTCGTTTAATCAGCAACCTATTGAATATTTCACTCTCGACGAAGTAATTTCAAGAAAGTAACCGTGATTTTTATAAATATTTATCCCAATTGTTAAGAAATTAAAGCGAGTTTTCTTATTTTTTTACCTACGCATAAAATATATCATCAAAGCTCTAAATTGCTTGTAGCATAGGAACTTCGTGTTTTGACTATTTTTGTATGAAGAAATTAAAAAAAAAATGGAATTTCAGATTGCGGTAGGGAAAGTTGTAATTTATACTTTTTATGATTTGAACAAGAAAATTTTAGGATCTTCTATAAACGTTTGTTATGAAAACTTTTTTTATCAATATTTTTCAAAATTAATTCTCTAGATTATATCGTTATGCATCAATTTACTTTACCCAACATTTAATTTAATAAATATTAGATACAAGAAAATGTCATTTTTGTGATGTCATGATGCTTAATAATGTACCTAGAGTCATGTAGAGTCAGTCAGAAAATATTTTTTTTAATTTCAAGTTCTGAATAATATATTATACAGTATATTAATTGTATTTTAAAATATAATTTATATGTACTTTGACTCATTCAATCCGTAAAATTTTGGGCAATCAAAATATAGACTTTATATACCTAATTAATTTGTTATCGTAGAGTCTTTTGAGGCATCTCAGTATTATGATCATAATATTAAGTATAAAATTTTTTTTGCAATGAAAATTAGTTTATTTAGGAAAATATAATAACATAAACACAATTTTATATTTATTTCAATACCGATAACGAAATAGTGTCTCATCATCTTTATCAAATTGTATACAATACAACAATTCCATATCTAATCAAAGTATATCCGTTATTACTTAACACGAGTGTATCCTCTAATAATCGAGGATATCAAAACATTTATTCATTGACATGTTTGCCAAAATTGAGTGCCTTTTCGTAAACAAAAACAATAGTACAAGAAAAGCGTGTCCTACTAGCGTACGCAGCACGCAGATCACGAGTAGCGAGAGTAAACAAAACTGGGCTGAGATATCGCGGTATGAATAACGCGCACCTCGCTCCCGCCGCCCATTCTGTCGCGAACCGCCGGCAACTCCGCACGTTGCCATGATTGACTACGCGCGCCCTTACGATCAAAACATGTGTGACTATTATCTGCCGCAGTCGCCGGCGCCCGCGCGCCTCGACGACTTCCAAGTTTTCAAAAAGGGATCCGCTACGTGCACTTACGGAAACTATTACACCACTTATGATGTTCTCGCCGAACCCGAAGTTGATTCTGCCACCAATGTATACCACAATCTCGTCAACCTTCGCGAATCTTACCGCCAGGAGGATTGGAGATACAAAGGCGTCATCGACTGGTCAGCTGATGATACTTTCTCTTGGATTTACGATTGCGCCGTCAACGAGGGATATAATTGCTATGATATACCTTTTTACAACTTGAGAGTTCCCGGTATAGAGTTCAAAAACTTTGGACGTGACGATATTTTTCACAGAATGATGCACCCTAGCATTGATCCCATCGTATCACGGAGGATAGCAGATATATTATATGATAAGCTGCAGATTCGCTTGAGTGAAGAAATGTTGCGGCACTCCACGGTGTTGAAATATGCGGATCCCTATCAAAATCAAGAATCTGTGCAAACTATGTTGGATTTGGACTCTATTGATCACAATAAGAATAGGTTATATGCGTCTGATTATAAGCCGAACGACGGCAGTTTTATGCAGCCAGCTGACTCGAGTGATGACGCTGAGGATGTTTTTGGATCACCGGAAACCGCATCACCTGAATGTGCCTACGGTAGTGATGGAAGCAAGTCAAGTGATGACGAAGACAAGCGGAAATTGTTTAAGAGACCCCCCGGCAGGCCGAAAGGCAGCGGCAGAAAAGTTGGCAAGCGTCCACGAAGCGTGTCCGTCCCGGAGTTCCTAAGAAATTTATTGTTTGATGAGAAATATTGTCCATCTATAATAAAATGGGAGGATTACTCGCAAGGAAAATTCAGGTGAGTTAGTTTCCATGAATTTAGTGTTGTTGTTTATGTATGTGATTTGCACAAGTGTTCGTGACTGGAATTTCTGTTGTTGAATGCATTTAGGTCCTTTAAAACACGTGGGTTGGCACATGCTAATTGCAATGATATGAAACGTTGAAACAATACCTCTCGTACGTGCTGATGGCTGCGATGAATGCATTTTAGGACCCATTGTTTTATCATAGAAAACATTAACTCGACAATAAACTGTAAATACATATTAATTACTTTAGAACAATTAACTAATGAAGGTGCGAAATTGAAATTGAAATGAACAACTTTTTAATTTATTAAATTGAAAAGGAGTAGTGATCTACTACAAATTACAGTAAAACTATCTAGATACCTTATTACGTTTAACTATGAGAAAAGTGATTCATACAGTTAAGATTAAATACACGTGATAAAATATTAACTGATTTTTCAACTTCTTTATAAGGAATATAAGTAAAGTGACTTGTTTTGCCTTTAATGCATATTATGTAGTTATTTAATTATTTATGAAAATACCTAACTGCCATTAAAAAATGCTATAAAATTCTTAGAACTTGACAATTCCATTAAGAATAATTAGATCCGATTAACTAGTAATTGAGTAGATACTTTTAAGTGTAATTTGTTATTAAATAATAAATTTTTAATTGGTAGAGTCGATGTAGAGTTTATAACATAATTACATGTGACCGTTTATTCTTCATTCGGTTTAAAAACAAAAGGCTAGAATTGAACAATTTTCTTTATTTTCATATTTTAAAACATTCCAAGAACTAACTATGAAAATTGATAAATTGTATTTTCTCAGTTATGATGTTTTATACCTGCTTGTTGAATTGCATCATCGGAAATTAATAACAAAATAATTGTTGAACTAAGACTGGTTATGAATCAAGATTGAGACTTGTTGTTTACTCTTTATTATTTTTTTAAAGCTCTACATAAATTCAAACTACGTAGAGCGATTTGAAATATATAGGGCTTATGTTTAAATTAAATTTTTATCTCTACAATTTGTTTTTCGTATTAACGTTGAAAACTATTGAATAACAATACTTTTTAATGTTTCTTTATGTAATGTAAAGCAAGAGAAGTTTTCCATGAAATGAGTTATATTTTAAACATTGCGAAAGTAACTAATTGGACATCTCCATGAATTACTATTATATTCAGTTTTCTAAAAAAACCATGTTAGGTATAATGAGATTTTCGGTATAAATGCAACAAAGTAACGACTCTTAGTTTTGTTGTATCTTATAGTTTTTACATCTTTTGCTTGTAATTCTCATGCCCACGTTTTTATGCTTGCCTTAACCTTGTGGACCTGTCCTTGCTAATGGCTCACACGTTTGTGATGTACACATATTGAGTTTTATTACAATGTCATAAAGTCTCAAATGGTGTAGCATCATCCGCTGTGGGCAATTGTGTTCCAACTTCGCGATTCTGACCTTCATTTTTATTTTATTAGGTTTTACGTTTTTTTTTCATTAATCACATATGCAAAAGCTTAGTCCAATATGACTGCATTTTCTTTTATTTCTGTCACTATTGGTCACTATATTTAATCATTAGATAATCAAATGTCAAATTCGCTGTAGGAACAGGTTGTTCTATTTTCAACTTCGTTTTTTTTTAAATGATTTTTGTTAAAAATATATAAGAGCATTTAAAAAATATGACATGTCTCAATAAATAAATAAATAAATATTATAAATATTATAGGACATTATTACACAAATCGAAATGAATTAACGTTAAAGATATTTGGCGAATTGGTATTACACACACATATACATACACACACATACTCAAAAGAATTATGTTAATATTCCTCTGCTTAAGTAACATTACGTAACTAGGACACACCTACCGAATGTATGTGTATTATATACAAATGCTCGTATATTGAATTGTGAGCATGTGTGCAATGTAAACATTATTTTCTATGTTTGGGTATTTATTAACTCGCATTGTAACCGGTTTTCAACCTAAGTGTTCTTAGAACATAGTACATAATCGTGTTTACGTGGAATACATATAGTCTGGTTATTAAGTTCAATTAAAATTGTTAGCTTTTAATGTTGTGTATGTAATTCTAAAAATTATCATTGAAATCAAAGTCGACTTATTGCAAATAATTCAATTTTATTGTTATGAATAACAGACAATACATATCCGCTTATAGATGGTGTAACTTATTAGAATTATTAATGTTGTAGGTACACAATATACATATTATTAGTGTATACGTTTCGCTATAAAAACTTTTAAATTTACAATTTGTTTCGAATCGATTATAAAGATTCGTGCTACAAAGAAAACCTGTTCTAAAGTCAAAATTTGATAAAGTATTTTTCGAAAATACCTACTACAAATTAACATTTTTTATGCTATGCCAACGGCCAAAAAAAATCGATTATTTACACAAACAATTTTGGTAAACAAAAATATAATAGTTATATAACTAAAAAGCTTTTGTACACAAATTTTAAGTAGATATAAGGCCCGTAGATATATTGCACTGCAAGCGAAATAAATAGAAACATAATCTTTAAGTTTAAACAAAAAAGAATGATAACTCTAATATACATTAATCAATAAAAAACAGGGTTATGTTAAATAGCCTAGTATAGCAATTTATCTAAAAATGTGTGCACATATTGTGTATTATTTACTAACTTTAAAACAGAGTAATGAATACATAGACTGTACAAAATAATACTAAATATATAGAAAGGAGAAGGAATAGAGTACAAGCCATGTCTCCGGGCTAGTATAGTAACTAGGCCACCCCTCTTGTTATAGATTTTTTTTTCGTTGCCACGGAGCCTCAAGGACGCCTCTCCACTTCCGGTACCGCTTTCTTTGGCGTAGGTGTTAAGAATTTTTCCTATAGATAAAATTACCAAATGCTTCTTTGTTTTTCTTAAAAATGTTTTTAAAGAATTCTCTGAAAATGCTGGGTTTTTTGATATTTCGTTTCATATATTTGGAATAAAGTTCAGTTTAAGGTTATATTAGACATTTTAATAGAATAATTAGAATGAATAGGACGAATAAAGGAAGAAAACGTTGTTTGCCAAATAATACTACTTTTACCGTAATATATTTTATCAATGGCCTTACATAATGATATGTATGATAAAAAATTACGTTTTCCTTAAGAACAGCATTGAGCATATACAATAGGTTGAATAATTTTCCTTTTACGGTAAAATTTAGGGTAGGTCATTTGTGTTATACAATTTTATGTTTTACCACATCCAACTATTAACTGCAATGTATTTGAAGACGAATTCCCAAAAAACACTTTCATACGCAGAATATTTTTACCGAAATGTGGATAAAAATAAAAAGGGAGCGGTTGCCATGGCAACCCCGGGCAGCATCGAGTCACGTGTCGCCGCTTCCGCTCGGCGCGTTTTTCTCTCGCATTTTTCCCCTCACGGGGTGGCGCACCCCCAACGGCTCGTGTACGCTAGCCTTAATTGCGTCTGTGAGAGTGTGGTCCAGAGAAATTAGAACGAGACTAATGTGACACAGAGGCAACCGAAAAAAATATAGACTAATTAATGTTTTTAAGGATCTTAGTTCTTATACGATATAATATACATAGATATAACATACAGTGCATGCAGGCGCTATATGGCATTGAATTTTTTTTAAGTTCAGGAAGTAGGTACAATGTTTTAAATGATAATGAATATACAAATAAATTATATGTTCAGATTCAAAAATTTTATTCTTCTTCTTTAAACATAAAGCGGATTTAATCGATTTTAGTGCAATGTATGAGAGGCTAGAGGATAAATATTTTGCTCGGATTAACATCGTAGATAAAACAATTGAATAAAAAACATACCGTCTGAAACAGATAAAGTTGAATATCAATTTAATAAACATTTCTCCTGATACATATTGATAATATTATACATCACATTTATCAGAAAGATGCGCCTTATCGTCGTCATAGAAAAGACAATAAATATTGCGATAAATAATCAGAATGAATAATTAGTTTTTAAGTTAACACCGAAACGTTCATATGTGATAATAATGACATATCAAAGATAATGTATACTGATTGATGAATGGTGACTACTTAAAGTCGATAAATAATATTTATAAAAATAATTTTTCGTCAGTTTTTCTCTTAAGAAAAACAAATTAAAAGCGGCGCGCATGTATAAGAAGTCATCTTTCAAGAAGAGCGCAATAATAATAAAACATTATTTATTATTATTATTTATTAAAGAAGCCTTTCTGTGTATATATTTTGGTGTTACTTTATTCGAGCTATATGTATAACTGCTGCGCCCCGTGGTTTTACCCGCATTGCTCCGCTCCTATTGGTCTTAGCGTGATGATCATAATATATATAGTTTCCTTGATAACTGGACTATCCATCGCTAATATTTTTTTAAAATCGGTCCCGTGGTTTCTGAGTTCAGCGCGTGCAAACAAACTTTTCAGCTTTATAATATTATTGTAGTACGTACAAGTATGGTAAGACATGGGTGAGCCTATCGCACTGTAACTTTGACATAAAACATTATCATTTGTCCTTGTTTACACGGCCTAATAATAACCAATTAGTATAATAATATAAGCTGACCATAACGCAAACAATACATATACATATATGTACATAATGTAACGCGTCAGTTCATCCGGTGTAATTAATTTAGTTTTGTGCTTAATTGGCTCTCGTGCAGTAATTATTATGATTACTTATTGAAGTCATACATTAAAAATGGTGATTTGTATACCGTAATGTTTTCTAGGATTGTAACATAAAACATAAATTACTAAGGGCCGATTTTTCAATGGTTGGATAAAACTTAACCGTCCAATAAAGTATTACACGATAATATTAAAAACGTCACGTAAACTGTCAAATACGGGCAATTAGAATACGTTTTTAAAATGGTAGTTTTATACATTATTCGACGAATAAGTTTTAACCAAGGATTGAAAAATCAGCCCTAAGGGTGATATATAAACATGATGTACAATATTTCACACATCAAAATCTTCCAAAAAAACTTTATTTACAATAAAAATATATTCATTTAACACTACCGATGATTAGAAAACTCTCTGAACATTATTACTCTGTACACAGCTTGCACCAAAGTCCCTGTAACATTTCTTTTTCGTGAAAATCTATTTATAACTAGGGCAGCCGCGTGTAGAGTGATCCTTTCCGATTTTGACTCTAGTCCTGTAGCAACAAAGCCGAATTTCGCTTGCCAGGAAAGATGCGTAAAACATCTACATAGGTATATGTATCAACATTTTTTTCTCATAGTGGCTCTATTATATTGATTAGTAGACCCCCCTTCCGGGTAGGCTTGCTTCAATCGGCCTTAAGTTTTCTTTGTTTTTCGGTCGTTCGTTACTTTGTTAGATGAATGAAATCTTTGAAACTAACAGTTTTTCTCCTTAATTTTGATAATAGGTTTATAATAGCTCCTTAATTTTATTTTCTAAATCATTTCGGGTCATTAATGTTTGAGGAACCTTTAAATGTCAGATTTGATTTTCTTGTCGGTTAATTATGGACATTATTTAAAGGACATAATCTTGTTTTTAAGTTTTTATTTGAAAAAAATATAATAAATAATAATGCAACTGCAAAATAATTGAAAAAAACATGTCCTTCAAATGAATTCACATCCTCAACTTCCGGAAAGTCTTTTATATACTTCGTTAAATTATAACATATAAGAAGTAGGTACATAATAATATCTTTGCCAAACAAACTCATAAGCGAACAAAAAACCGTAAATAAAAAACATATTTATGACCCATTATGTCAAAAAAATCTACACGTGTAAGAACGGTAGGTACTTGAATAAAAATATGGCGCGATTTGAAAAAAACATCTGATTACATTGAGATAATATTAATATGGAGACGACACCGCCTACATCACTTATGTTCCACTCAACATACGTCATGTGACGTATGTTGAGCGGTATTTTTTAATGGTTTTAAAGTGAAACGCATCAAACATGCCTTCGTGTGTGTTACGATATTGCACAAATAATACAAATAATACGGAAAAGTGCAAAGGAATAACTTTCATCGTTAAGTACCTAACTAGATAATAATTTTTAAAACTTAGTTAGAGCAAAAAAATGGCGCACAGATTTTGTTCGTGGTGTCTCCTCCATACATAGTAATATTATCTCAATGTCTGATTATAATATTTTGGAATAGGCTTCTATAATCATAATTTTATTTTAATGTGAATTGACATGTTAATTGTTGAAACTTGTAATTAATATTTGTGTAAATTAGGAATATGTGATAATTCATTATTGTTGTTTTAAGTTGTATAAATTAAGTAATATATTCGGTAAGAATCTTATTTTTATAGTTAAATAGTTTTACAACGCGGTTTTACCCGTATAACCTTTTCTTGATAAACCTAACACTGCAAGAAAGTTTACCGAGTTCAACTAACCAACCAAACAAATTCTTCAGCATTACAATATTAATATGATATTATATTTTTTTTGTAAACTTTTGCAAACAAAAAGCCCCTTGTATTTATATACCTAAATACATAATTATTCCTATGTTTATAAGATATGGTTTATGAAACATTTATCTGACACTTACATAACAGTCAATAATCGATTGATTAGGTAATAAACAAACAAAAAGTCAGTATGACTCAACACTAAAGATTATTCCTCTAAAACTACCTATACATACATTTATGTAGTATCTATATGTATGAAAGTAAACGTTTAAACACCCACAATCTTTTGGGATTATTATTTATATAAAAAATGTTTTACATATTATTTGCTTTCAAAGAGCATCAAAGATTCTATTATGGCATCTCTGTAGAAGAATTCTAAAGCGTTGGAATATTCTTATGTGATTTCATGTTTACACAGATTTAAAATTATGTGGATTCCATTTTTTATTTTATTTTAAAGGCCAGAATATCATTGAATTACATCTTAATAATTGCTGTATGAACGACTAAAGTTATTAATTTTATTTATTTATTAATTATCTATTAATTATTATTTTTCTTTATGTTTATACCGTTTTCCTATGTGAAATACCCCCTTTTAAACTTATGTACCTACCTATATTGCTTCACAAGCCGACTTTTGAATAAAATACACGCTTCATTCGTTCTTGGCATCATTTATACTGATTTCTTGGAACTTTGCACAATATATGGCAATATAAAATAATGTATATTTATTCATGTGTTTGTGTTATTAGTTCAAATCCACGGCTTCACATGGTATGTTGGATTAATATTTGTATAACAGCTTATGTTATGTGTTAATTGTTCCAATAATAATAATTATTAATTCATCTAATAAGTAAGTACCAATAAATAATCCAGTAAGATTTCTACTTACTGATTTCTCATAAGAAAAAAAAGTTTCAGTAACACAGAATTTTCTTTCACATTATCTCTGTCCTAAGAAGACATGTACAATTAAAAATATATTCTTATCACAAGCAATGGTATAAGATTTATTTTTAAAGTAAAAACAATACCCTATATCATAATATAAATAACCACTGAAAATCCACGATAGGTTATAATGACATTGTTAACAATCACACGAGTTTCGAGGAACCCTGAAAATAAAGTGATACAACAATTTGCACAGCGGGATTTCCCTGCGTCGATTCGCACACATACACACTCACTCACACTGATATAGTACTGTATAGTACACTAGTGACGTATGCCGCAGGCATGTGGGTGAATGGGTTTATTAGAAAATGACTAAGGTTTTTTAATGTTATATCATAATCAATTAATATGATTCATTCGATCGCTCGGTTGTTTTTGTTTTTATCGTTAACTGATGAATGTTTACCTACAGATTTGATGATTGCAGGTGTTATGAGTTATCTATATTTCAGAATTTCGAATATTATCTGCTACGCAATTTCACACACACATGCTTGTATGCGCGGACGCATTAATGAGATTAACGCTGTGTTCACACTTGTTTTAAATTGTCCTTAATTTTTGCTTTATATACAAGTAAATAAAAAATTAAAAAACCATTTCTACTAACATACAAAATATGCATTACAGTTATACAGTGTGTTTTTTTTTTAAATCTAGTTAATAAAAATTAATTCAAATTCTTATAAGTATCTGCTTCGTTCGGGGATTTTCTTTCCACGTTTTTATTTTATTGACACTAAAGAGACGTTTGAGGAAATCAACTATGTTTATTATAAATTTTTCGGTTTATTGATAACATTTAGTTATCCAACATAATTATTTTGATGTAACAATTCATGAAAAAAACACTAATATGACGCGACCTTATCGCGCGATAAAAATAGCGTTGCAATTATAAGAAGCGATGGCATCTGACTGGTGCGAGCGAGACGGCATGAGGAAAACGTGGAAAAAATTGTAAATGTGATTTATCTCGCGAACGATCGATCTGCACAAATTGACATTCGAATATTTTGACATTTGTACTGTTGGCCGTTGGGGCGTTCTTTTTTCAAATTCATTTTTTTTATTCGTTATCTGTGGCCAGTTGTTTTTGCCTCGCTCATTGGTTGGATAAAAAATTTTGGTCGTTTTCTTTTGAATCTATCAAGATTCTTATTGGTCTGTATTTATAGATAAAGTTTAAGTGGCCACATGCAAAGTTATATCTAAAGAGGAAAATATATAAAAATGCTATCGCAATTATAAATTGGAAATCAGTACTTATAATTTTGATTAGCAAAAATTATCGTTAGGTTTTCTTTTAAAATAATAATTAATAATGCGGTTTGTAGGTTTAATAAGTAATAGGTATTTTAACTATTATTTATTAATTATTCATTCGATTTAGTAGGTACCTAACATTAAAATTTAAATGTTCTGAAACGTATAAGAAATTCCGTTACACATTTGTTATTCCTGAAATTCAAATTACGAATTTCAGAACTAAGTACTCAATTCTTAAAAACTGCTAATTTCAACCCTAACTTGTTTGCTATAAAGTTCAATTTTGTTATTTCGGTCCACTGTTAAAAAGGGAAACAATGTTCGAACGAATAATCGGTTCTTTGAACTATAAAAAATAAAAATACAGTACTGACGTAGAGACACGAAAATTACTGCTTAATTGATTTGTTGTGCTTATAATTGCACATTTTTCTGAAATCTGAGATGGGTAGTTTCTAAGAATCCGTATTAGCTGTATTAGTAAGAAATTTTAGATTATAATAAAACTTCTTACTAATATAGTATGTATAATGTATATCGTATATGTATAATAATCAGTATCACTACATAGTATAAAACAAAGTCGCTTTCTCTGTCCCTATGTATGAAAAAACTACGAAACGGATTTTGATGCGGTTTTTTTTAATAGATAGAGTGATTCAAGAGGAAGGTTTTAGTATATAATTTATTATGTTTTAGACAAAGAGGGCAAAGCCGCGGGCGGAAAGCTAGTATTTTAGATATAAGTAACAAGTCAATCATTAAATTGATCGTTCCTAATACAAGGGAAATTGTATTCTGCAGTTTGATTGAAATTGGCTAAATATTTCATAAAACGTAATGATAAACTTACAATTTTAAATTATTAATTTATGTAAGTTATTAATAATTCTATTTAAAAAACTCTACCGTAAAAATATCAACCATAAAGTAATTAATACTTTTTATTATATAAATTTGACTGAGAATAGAAAATTTTACACTGTGTCTAAACTAAAACCCTATTAGTTGTAACTTTTAACGATAACGTTATCAGCTGTTCATTACAACATAGATAACTTATATCCATAAACTATTTTTAAACCAAACGTATTGGACTAAGAGAAAGTAATTTGTAACACAATTAATTATTTAGACCAATTCTTATTGAAATTGATTTGTACAAATTAATAATGTTCTATTTTAGTACGTTTAACCACGTACGTACGTTTAGTCAAAGCTTTGAGTCAATAATATTTATTTATTTATTTATTATTTATTTTAATTATTTTGAAACTTTATTGCGAAAAAAAAATCATTCCTTTAAACATATTATTATAATTTCTTAGATATATTTACATTCTAAATACTGCGAATAGGTACACATATTATAAAATGGTTCCTAATTTATATATAACAAACTAACGAATTTAACAAATATTTTCTTTTTACAATACCAGCAGAAAGGCGATATATAATATGATTGCAAGTTGCAACACAGATTTAATACTTTGTGCATAAGAGACAATATTACAACAAAAAAAAACCCTCAAAAATGACACAATTGTTTTGATCAAATGAATAATAACGAATTTATTCCAATTTCTATGAATAATTTAGTTACGTGTATAGTATTTTAATTCATACAATTTGCATAATCAAGGGGATTTTTAACCACGGGATTTCACTCATATGCAAAGTATCTTAGTCTACAAACTTTATCGGTACTTTCCCAACTCAGGTACCAATTGTTACTCATATATATATATATATAATTATCATACAATCTGTATGTATAACCTGTTTAAGGTTTGATGTATGATCTGTAAATAAAATGGCGCATGTTCGCCTTGTTTGGGCGTGCTTCGTCCCGTCGTCCGTTGCTCTGTGGAGTTCGAAATAATTATGGTTTTTATTTATTTATTTTTTGTTAATATTTTTCATGTGAATATTGTCTATGCATGAACAGTGAACACCTATCCTACTAGTAGTCCTACTAATAAAATAAATGCTAAACTTCTTAAGGATGGTTGGTAGCATCTTTGTTGCTGTTTCACGAAACAGTGACATAAGTATAACATAACATAATATTTTTCAGGTTAAGTATACTTGCGCATTAAGTACTTATATCAAATTGTTTTAAAAAATAATATGTGTCTATATAATTATTTAAGACGAAGAAAATTAGATGTTTCACCGCGGTTAAAAGTAGCCTATGTTAATTTTCTATCTAAAATCGCTTGCGACGTGTCACGTGACGAATACGATTTTGCATGTATAGTTATTACTTATTAGTAACGATTTATGTTCCTAACCTACGATACTATCGCGCACGTTATTGCATACAAAATACTCCACTCTATAATATCTAATCAGTTATACAAATAATACAATCATGGTAACACTAACAAAAAAATAAATATTGATCTTGCGGCGTATTTAAAAACTTCAGGAATATGTCAATATTGTTCATTTTAGTGATAACAGTTAAGTAAGTAGAGTCTCAAAAAAAATTTATTACCAATTTTATGCTGAAGAGAAAAAGCAGTATATTTACAACCAGAATGTTGTGCCTCTGAAAGATGTACCTAAAAAGTGGCGAAAAAAAATTCCATGGTCATCGAAGTAGGACTTGTATTGTCAGAGAATCATAATAAAGTTTTAACATTAAAGTAACACATTGCGAATTTTTATTATAACACAAAAACAACTTTAAAGTAGTGAATACATAAAACAATATGCCCAAATAAAGCAATAAACATATCCTCCACATAACCTCAAATATTTCATTACGATAGGCGTGGGATTTACAAAACACCAAATTTGCGACAATGCAAATGAAACCGTCATCCCTTGTAATAAATATGACTATCGCTTGACACTTTCATGGTTGAATGTCACTCCATACCAGCAGAAGTCAATAATTTGCATTACGCATCACTTGATACGAATCCTTGACCGACAAAATTTAAAAGAACAAAAACTTTGCAATTTACGTTACATAGAAATGGTTATTACTCTTACATTATTAAAATAATAAACATACTTAAAAACACGCTTTAATAAGATAAAGTAAGGAAATTATTGCATTTTAACCGACACGATCCTTATAAAGTGTAAGTACAAAGTATGAATTAAATCTGTCCGTTTGAAACGAGTCGAAATCGAGTCTAAAGGAGCTACATACACAAATACAGATGAAGCTAATATAAAAGCGTGGTATCATCACTCGTAGGTATCAAAAATACCTAGATTCACATTTTCCTCAACCATGCTCTAAGTAATTAATCATTGAGATAGGTTTTTACACTATTATTAGCTTTGTAAAATGACAACAATAACTCTGATGTACCTTTTTTTTATCGTACTTATCAGATTTCCTTATTTCTTTATTATAATAAATATAAATAAATATTTTCAGGACATTGTGTTATGAGACAATTAATGGCTGATAAACATATCTACATCACTATATAGTATAAAACAAAGTAGCTTTCTATGTCCCTATGTCCCTTTGTATGCTTAAATCTTTAAAACTACCCAACGGATTTTAATGCGGTTTTTTTAATAGATAGGTTTTAGTATATAATTTATTAGGTTTTAGCCTTTAGGCAAAGCGGGCGAAGCCGCGGGCGGAAAGCTAGTGGATAATAAAATTATTAACATAAATTGTTAGATACATTTTATACAAACTCAAAGAAGTAAACATTAATCTTGAAAAGAAGCCCGTTAAGATACTAAAAAATAAAAGTTCCATTAAAGATTTTGACATCGCACAAAGGCCAGGAATCCTTAAAAATTGCAAAAACATGTTTACGGCTCAGTCACGTTGTAGCAACCTCGAATACAAATGAAACAGTGTTGATACTTTAAACAATAATGTACAGTTAAAGGACTAATATATGTCAACTGACTCGTCGTATAGAGTTTAACAATATTGCAACTGTTAACCGCTCAAAGAAAACAATATAGTTAGTGAAGAATAGCATAGGTTCTATCAATGAATTAAATTGCTAATTATAAAAACCATCACTGCTTATAAACATTTATTTGTTCTATTACTCAATACTCATAAACTTCACATAAGTTTAAAAGCAAAAAAGAAAGTACGTAAACGCGTTTTAGAACCAGATTTAGCTTTCTGCAAAATATAAATCTTTATACAGAAGTATTTGCAAAATTATTAAGCTGCAGATTGTATCTCAGATGTCATTTAAACCATAATAGACAGATTTTTTAAATTGAGGTCATTTTTACATCTACTAACAACATAATGTTTTATTAAGTTGTTTTTCATGACACCTTTACGGTAATCTGTGTTGTATCACTTAACGGATTAGCATGAGGTCAATTTAGAGTCATGTGGAATATAAATACAGTAATAATAAAATGTATATTGTTTGCCAAGTTTTGCTTAATCCAGTATTCGCAGTAAAGAGAAAATCCTTGTGTAACAATAACAAAATGTTTTAGTGTTAATCGTTTTGAAAACTCAAAGCCAAAACAAAGTATGGAAAAATGTTTCTGCTAATATTAATTATGAAATGACATGGAAAATTCGATTACAAAATGCTTCTGAATCATCAACTTCCAATTTAATATCAATAACATGTCATATAAAAGAAATTATATTATTATGGACAGTGATATATGTTTGAGGGTCATAAAGTAGAATTTGACGGTCACAATGCCAAGTTGCATGCTTTTATGTGCAGTTTAATACTTTACATATTAAGGCATCAAAATATATTGAATTGCATAATGAAACTTTGCTTGTGTTTACATGAACAGATGGTCATGCAATAGGTCATGATAATATTGAAGTCCTAAATATAATTTGACATAAAACAACAAATATTATTGAATATGGGAAAGTTTTATAAAGTGTTTTGGTAGAACATGTCACTAAAATTGTTGATCTAGACCTTGTAGCTACCAGTAATTTCGTCAATGTACACGAACAAGTTCACATTAAGATTTGTCAACTGTTCTTAGTATCACAGTATGTGATTCATACAAATTTGGATGCTGGCCGCGCCTCTGCGAGGTCGAGGTCCGGCCTTGTGGTATATCGCACCATCAGTTGGGCCAAGGAACAGGCCTACGTGAGACGCATCCTAGTGCTTTGAAATGGCAGGTATCCAAAGCACTGAAACGATACAGTTTAAGGACCACGAGAAATCCGATATAACTAATGTACCTATACATTTTTGAAGAATAGTAACTGATGCAGTTGATGAAAAGCTTAAACATTTAGAAGACACATTGACTCATACACATTAGGATATCGATTTGTTGACGGTATCGTAGAGTATAAATACCGTTCAAAACGAACGTGACCACAATAATGTGTACAAAAAACATACAATACAATAAACGCTTCAAGTGCCAATCAGATAGAACTTTAAAAGCATTTGCAAAATAAAAAAGAGATATCGTTGTTGATAGTAATAACTTCGTACTGAGAAATGTGGACTATAAACACTCTTTGCATACTAAACGCAAAGCCATAACAATAAATGACGACCATGTAACCTTACTAGTCCGTGACACTTCAACAATAAACCATTTGACGACTCGTTTAAGCAACGACCAGGATGTGACTAAACATGATCGGTAATGAATGAAAAAAATCTAATTAGCCAGCTAATAGAACTAAAAGAATAGCAGTCAGTCGTAATTGAAACCGCGTCTTGTGTTTAAATTAGTGGTAACGCGAGAGTCGAGACTAAAAATAAACTGTGTTTAAATATGTCGGAATTGATTTGAAAGCATTAATGAGATATCGCAAATAGCTGTTTCACAAGTAACTGATAGATCAATTAAATATGATACTCATTTACATTACCTTAGAATCTTTAACGAGAAATATGAAATGATTGCAACAGCAGCTATAATGAAAGAATCCGCATTGCCTAGCAAATGATTTTGTATTCCTAACCTCATTAACGTAATTGATAATGAAATAAACAGACAAGAATTCAATGCCATGAGTGGTGAGCAACAGCTGTAGCTGATTTTACGATCTATAAACCACGGCAGTTTGTTGATAAAGCGAGTTCCAATCGTCCTAGCACTTCAATGCTAACTATGGAAATAAACACTAATCAACAATTAATTGTTGCTTTTAGCGATGTTGGGGCCGTTATTGATTTTATTTAAATTTCAATGCAATCCTGGCTTTTATCTACTTATTGTTATTTATAAAATTGTTATATTTTTATGTTTTAACTCGACGTCAATCAATCATGTAATTTAGGGTCTTCGACTGTTCTTTTTTATTGTAGTTTTGATTCATGATATTGTTAGCATTTTTATAATCTTCTATTGCACCTTTATTTGATTCATCATTAGTTATATTCAAATATTCTTAAATCGTCTGTTCTAATACAAATTTAAATTTTTTAAACATTGTTCATATTTGCTTACGAGTAGGTAGTCGTCATTCATCTGCTTGAAGTTTTTATTTGCTTCAAGACAAGGTCAGATTTTTAAGGCTTGCACTTGTGTTCATAATATAAACTGAATTATTATAATCAAATAAATTCAGTTTGATCAACAAGCATATCATTTGATACTAAACAAAATGAGCTATTTTTCACAGTCCAAAACTATCTCCCAAACTCCCAGTTAGCTATGATGTTGCTAACCACATCTAAAATCCATTAGATATTCCTGCTACGGTACATACAAGCTGTCTAATGTAACGTAATTAAAAATATTAAAACCAAGCCTGCACGTTTGCTATCGTCACGTTGTTCGCTGATAATGGCTGCAACACGTTGCCCTTGACTCCGATCACAATTAGCTGGACATTTTGCATCATTACTCGACACTATACCTACTCCTATTATATACCTTAAGCAGACTACCTGAGAATTCATTTAATGATCTGCAAATTATATGCAAGGTTGTATTGGATGCACGTCGAACTTGACTCTGTTATGACTTGTCTAGCTTACGCCTCGTTTCAATACTTTATTATTCAAATGTACTTGAAAATTATTATTCCAATGGTGCTTCGAAATCATCTGTTTTATGGAGTAAATATTTAACAATCTGTTGGCAAGTGCTGGAAATGAAAAAGTCTCAAGTAATGTTTCGAAAGCAAAACACAACGTCATACCCGTATTTGATATTTGATAATTTTGTTTATTATAAAGCAACGCTAATAAGAATCACCATGAAATATATTTGTAATGCACACTTCCTTTAACAATGTTTTAATGAATTTAATTGCATTGTTTTCTAATAACCGATCAATCGTCGCGTGAGTCTTATTATCATCAGTTTTAACCTTGTCAAGTTGCTTTACAAACCTTGAATTAAAAATGTACCAGAAAGCAAAATTACTCTTACTTTGTTTTTGAATAATTACGGCCACAGTGGCTTAGAAATAGAAGTCATTATTTGATAAGAATGAATGCGGAAGGGTGAAATTGTCTAAATCGTTAATGCCTTATCAGCGGCAGGAACAGGGGAAGCACCTGTCAAGAAAATCAGAACAGCTGTACTAATGTTATTTTCTATCTTTGCAGATTCGTGAAACCAGATGAAGTTGCGAAGCTTTGGGGTCAGATGAAACAAAACGACAACATGACGTTCGAGAAATTCAGCAGAGCTATGCGGTACCACTACCGGCAGTCAGTGCTCGTGTCGGTGCCCACGGCGCGCCTCGTCTACCAATTCGGACACAAAGGACCAGACTTCAGAACCGACAACCCCAACTTCGTCAAAGTCAAATCGGAATTGGATGTTCACGACATGACCTTCTCAAATTCGTAGTTAAGCTTCGGAATGGTTAACATTTTGGTCAATAATTTGATTCTCAGAGGAGGAAGGATTGTGTTAATGTTAATGTACGCTCTTGGTACAATTCTTTCTAATGCTGTTCGTAGTTAGAGAAGTATTAAGTGCGCTACGTGGTGGGCGTCGAATGGAAGGATATTGTTTGGTTATGAAAAGAGGATTGTCCAAGAGCTTAATTGTTTTCAATGATAGAAAGAATTAGGGTATTATGGAGGAGATTAATTAGATAGATATTACGAGAAATGTTTGAAAGGTCACGTAAGCTCAGAGTAGGAATCGGAATAGTTTCAATGGTTGTATACAGAACAAAGATTGTTAAAGGTTAGTCCCGTCAATTAAAGGTTGTAAAACCGATTTGTTGAAGTGTCCATATTATTTTTTTAAGTGTTTAAGTGTATTTTCTGACGATGTACACTTTACGTCTTAGCGATTTTTCAGAGCTACGAATTTTTGATAAAGTATTTTTGACGTTTCAATAATTATTGTTGTTACCATAATATTAAGGTTTAATAATAGTTATTAGATTAATCAATTATAAAAACATTCCAGTTTTATTGTAAGACGTATTTGAGAATTATTTATATCACGTTGTTTAAGTCGAATTTTGTAAGTTTATGTTGCCATATTGTGAAGTGGTTTACCGTTTAATGTACTTAATGATATTTAATTATTTGACATTAGTTTTTTTTTCTAGAAAAATACATAAGACACGTCTCTCAGTGTTTAAGATTATATTATATTTTATAAGATAAAAAGGCGCGAATGTGCAATAAAATTTAGAATGACAAGTGTAAAGATCTGTAGGCCAAAGATAATGTAGTAAACAAAAAAAAAACATGATTTTTTTTCTTGTGGAGTTCTTAATATAATATATTATACGTTAGTATTTAAGTTTATAACTCTCAGGCAATTGCTGTGATGTAAAGTAAATTTGTAAAATTACTTTTATTTATGTAAATACTAAGTTATAATTAATCTAAGCGTTTATTTTTTAAGTCCGAATTTTTATTGTTTTATAATAATGGCTTCAAGGTAAAACTAACATTATCATCATCACCAGAGCATAAAACAAAACAAAAATACATAATTATTTATTTATTTATTTTAATTGAATGTACCTACCCTATTTTCTTATTCTAAATAACACGCCTTTTAATATACTGTAACGGAAGTACAAATTTCTAAAAACATCACATTTTAATAGTTGTTTTTTTCTAGCATTTTTACATGTTAAACCATGCATAATAACTGCGATTATTGATAAAATATAGACGTACCTCGATTATAATTCAAGATATGAGATTTTAAGCTTTTTTTTAATATTAGATATAATATACTATTATGCTCTGTAGAACAAATTCATTTGTACGTAATATAAAACTAATTTTTCTTACAGTACTTTCAAGTTATATAAAAACTATCCGAGAAGAACTTATTTCATTTCAAAATAGAAAAAGTAAAAAAAAAGAAAATTTGATATACCGAATTGTATTAATTAATTGCTTTCCGTATTAAAACGTTTTTTTTTCATAATACATGTATTACTATAATTAACCTTGTCCGAACTGTTTTCATTATATTATATAGTTAGGCATAAGAATTTATATACATAAAATTGTGCTCAATAATTTTACTTGTCTTTTATGTATAATTTTAGATATTCAGTATCTATATAAGTAGGTATATTAATTACGAACATTTGAATTTTAATACAAAATCTGTTCAGGATTGCAATGTTATTCATTTTTGAGCAGAATCTAAAGCCTTTGTTAGTAAGTTTCAAGCAAAAATATAACTCAAAAGGCATAGTAAAGCATTTTTAATCGATAACGAAATAAGCACAATTTTTTAAATTACATATTTATTTATATAGCAGGTGTCCATTATCATGGCATAATTAAAATTATTTTTTTCATAATTGCTAATTAATATAACGTTATCAGTTTATTCGCTTCTACTCACTTTAACGGCTATCAAACGAGGAAATTAAAAATCCTGCGTGTGCGTGTACTAGTCTACACACGTAAGAATTGAAACTTCTTTATGACCTTATTTTTCAAAAAATAATTTACTATACCTATGCAATTTAACAGAAATACGTCGAATCAAGATGGCGCGTAACGGAAAAATGTCACGCGTAACGATGAAATGTTACACTAAATTTTTTTCTAACCCCGATAAAGAAGTTTCACTTCAAAAATATAATGCTCTACGACAATATCCAGTATGTATTTAGTTGTTAGTTTGTTTAGATATTTTTTAAGTTTATCAAAAATTGTTTTTTATAATCTATTGTAGTTTTAATATTGTTGAACGTGCAATTTTAAACAAAATATGTGAATTTTAAAGAATACATGAAATATGAATGTGAATTTTATGGTTTTATTTATAGATTATCCCCATTTAACTTTTATTAATTACAATAGAGTATTTCTGGAAACACCTTTTAAAAAAAATTCATATTTATAATTATTATTTAGTCCCACTTTTGTATTAGCTTTCCTAAAAAAAAGCACTAAACTATTATACAATCTTAACATAGAGCAAAATTGAGAATTTTAGATATAGACAGAACTAGCCTGATCAAATTATGGGGTTCAATAGGTCATCAGTTGTTTGCTTTGTGAAAATAATTCTATTATTCAAATAAAAAAAGTCATATTTTGGAATAAACTTTGTTCTATAAGGAAAAATAGAACAATTGAGTTTTCAGTTCACCTAAGAATGTAATACATCTTTGTAAATAAATTTCTGGACTATCTACAGAACTTGGCATACAATTAGATCTGAATTATTCTTTTTTCGGCAATTAAGTCAACGATTGGACTTGGCTCCCATTTTTACAATTTATGTTTTTGGTGGGATATAGGTATTAGGAAATATATTGTAATACTGTGGTATCGTCTAACCACGTCTAACGTAATTTTTTAGTAAGTGAATTGAGAACATCCAATTCCAAATATTATCTACTGGCCTACTGCATACTAATATACCTACTGTTCAGATATTGACCATTTCTTTAAAAAAAGAATTATTTAATTCATAAAAATATTTGAAAGATAAACGCAATAACAATACTACCTAGGCTAGGTAGGTACTTATGCCGTCGGAGAATGAATTATTTATGATGCTGCTTCTTACCCTAAAAATATAATATGACAATTATTATTATAATAATATGTATTTCTAAACTTAAATTTTAGGTAATTTTAAATATTAATTGATAAGTAAATAAAAATATATTTTCCCTTTTCATAAACTTAGGCACAAGGTAAAGTATCCCTGTCGTGGACGATTTCTAAGAGTACCCGCGGCCCCGGCTAACTGCGCGGCTCGACGGAACACAGTGGGGTTTTAGTCGGTAAGAATCCGACATAACCCTTGGCTCCATCCCCGGGGGCCGTGGGTATCTTTGGAAGATTTCCCCACTATAAAAAAAAAAAAAAAAAAAAAAAAGTATCCCAGACTATTTTCTTTTAATTGACCATTGTGTTCTTAGATCAGTGTTGAGTATGGTCAGTAATTGTTATATTTGCATTCTTATTGGTATCTACTTAGTACATAAGTTAAAAAATATTAAATATGTAACGGTTCTGTAACGACATCTATTATCACACGAGGACAAGTTTTGTTGATTACAGCGCCCTCTCTTACTTGTTTTATTAAAACTAATTGGTTACACTGCCATCTAGTGGCCACTAGCTGAATCAAAGTAAACTCAACTAATTCAAATATCCGTTCATGTTAGATGACGCTATGTTGATTACGGCGCCCTCTCTTATTTTTTATTAAAACTTAATTGGTTACACTGCCATCTAGTGGCCGATAGCTGAATCACGGTAAACTCTGAACTTCAAATATCCGTTCATAGATGGCGCTATTATAGATTTAAGTTTGAAAGAATATAATATTTATTGCTATTAAAATTATTACTTACTACTTAGTATTTTATTGTTTTTAAAGCAAGTTAAAAATATAAAATATGTTAATTTAAAAAGTACAAAAAAATGGAAAGATCGTAATTATTATAAAAAAAAAAATATTGTCTTTGGTTAATTTTTTTTTCAGGCGTCTAAAAATTTTAAATTAAGAATTTATTAGAAATAAAAAAGGAAAACAAAATTCTGGTAAAATCTTGATAAAATGCAAGTAAAATGCATTGAAATTCGGAATATTACTAAGTATTACGTGCAGTCTTAACAGTGAATCCAATATAAACTCATTATTATTACATTATTGTAAAATATTTCATGATACTCCAATTCTGAAATGGATGTAGATTAAAGGTACGTTATTACGTTAATACTTAATACCTACTTTTATAACATAACACATAGGTCAGGTTCAAAGGGTAAGTAAGCCGTAATACTTGACGATGAATAAAATAAAAAATTGTTCTTTAAATCGTTCTTAGCTAAATACCAATATTAAATAAGAGTTTCTTTATTATTATGCAGATGAGTTCAGGCTTCTGGGGAAGAGTGGCATCATGAGCAATCGTTTTGAATCGGCTTCATATGATATTATAATACCTAACTTTTTGAAGTAAAACTTCTTTAGGCGCGACTAGGGAGTAACTCAGATTTTTTTTCTGACGGAAGTAACGCTTACTATAGTCTGTGTAGTTTCCGCCATTTAAAAATAATAATTCTGATTGGTTGTAAGTATATGTCATATACTACACGCTTCTTGACTTATACGCCAGCTATTGGCAAATATCATAATCAATTAGGATTATTTATTTTCAAATTTTCAAACGGATCAATTGTGAATAGCAAAGTGAATGAAAAATTCAACAGTTTTAAAAACATTATTTTAAATTGCAAAATTTTTTGAAAATCTCTAAATATACTTGTTTATTTATTACTTTTAAAATAAGTAAATTAAAAATAAAAATAAACATGTTGCGGATTATAATCAATCTATTTTAAATATTGCTGAAGACAAAGTAGTATCCATAGCAACAGATATGTCATTAGTTGTTATGTTATTATAGGTTGTCATTCAGTTGAACAAGAAGCATATGTACGCCAACAATTTCATAAAATGTCAGTTATTGATACAGGAGGATCGCCTTATGAAATCATATTAGTTCTTAACAAATTTTACATTATTACAACCAATATTGATGTATCTGATGGCTTAGCCAACGGTTGTGTTGGAAAGTTAGTGTATATTGAACGTGATGACAGTGATAACATCATACGCTTATGGCTTGAGTTTCCTGGTAAGATAGGAGAGAAAATTAGGAAAAAAGCTGCCCATCATATTCAAACTCTAAACATTAGTAGAACAGCAGTCCCAATTTTACGAAGATCGTCATCTGTACCAATGAATAGAAATAAGACAATATTTGCAAAGAGAAATCACTTTCCATTAGTATCTGCTTGTGCGCTTACAATACATAAGTCTCAAGGTGGTACTTTTGATCAAATCGTTTATGAATACAATAAAAGTCACAGTCAGCAGCTGTTATATGTAGCATTATCACGAGTAACTGATATAAATGGATTGTTCATTGTCTCAAACACCGATGACAACAAATTTTATCATGGAAGAAAGCGTCCAGGGGGAATAGTTGATTTACAGTGTGAATTTGAAAGACTTTCAAATTCTCGCCTAATAACACAACAGGAAGAATTATATAACCTTGTAAATGAGAGTAACATTACACTATTTTCCTTCAACTGCCAAAGTTTACGTGCTCATGTTTCTGATCTGAATGATAAAGTATTAAAAAGGTCCACATTGCTGTTATTTTCCGAAACTTGGATGAAAAATGACGAACAAATTCTTATTGAAAATTTTTATTGCGTTACCCAATACAAACGACCCAACTCAACTGCTGGTGGAGTAGCTGTATATCATTCATCTACAGATACACTGAACAATGTAACACCAATTCAAAATATTTCACCAACTATATTATCACAAATTTCCGATGAGGTTTCACAAATTGGTGACATCGCCTTGGTTCGATGTGTTAATACGAATGACCAACCTGTGATTATCGTTGTTATTTATATTTCTACAAATACTAGCCTGACAAATATCATAAAATTTATTCATCAGCAATTACTTCACTTCACAATTGAAGGTTCTCGACTTTTAAATAGTAATTATCATGAATTACCGATGATTCTAACTGGAGATTTTAATGTTGTTTTTCGCTCTCAGGAATCTCAGCCGTTAATTGATTTTTTAGAAGAAAAATTTGATTTATCTATGAATACTTCTCGACTTCATTCAACAACGCGTTTCGGTACAACGATAGATGCTGTATTTTCAAGAAAAGTAGCAAATTTAGAGAGTAAAATTTATGTTTCACATTATAGTTACCACAAACCTATAATTTCGTACGTAAGAAATTATTATGACATTCAATTACCTGTTTCGAATGAATAATATTAATATAACATTTAAATAATCTTTGTAAAGCACATGAATAATAAATATAATTAAATTATAATATAATATTTATTTATTTATTTAAGTTAATATTTAATCATTTCAGTGATATATGTCGTCAACGCCAAAGAAGTTTTACTTCAATCGCGCGTAAAGGTTACACGCACACACTTTTTTTTCTTACGAAAAAGGTAAGTAATTTTTATTAGTTTTCTTTAGTAAATATACGTACCTACCTACTTATAAATAAGATACTAGATGGAAAGTATTTCAATAACTTATGTTTTATTCTTGTAACTAAAATCTACATTCGTTACAAAACTCACAACTTTTTTTTTCTAAAAAGCTACGTTATACCAATACAAAAAGGTAGGTATGAGTCAAATAGTTAAATTAAATCGTGTGTATCTCACGCGAGACAGTGGCCTCAAATCAAATCAATAAGATACATACAGACGACCTCCATGATCTTGAATAATAATATAAAATACATAGGTAAATAGGTAGTAGTTTTAACTTAATCTATAGGTTACTAGAGGTCCGCCCCGGCTTCGCCCGTGGTACATATTTTGCAATAAAAGGTAGCCTATGTCCTTTCTCGGGTATCAAAATATCTCCATACCAAATTTCATGCAAATTGGTTCAGTAGTTTAGGCGTGATTGAGTAACAGACAGACAGACAGAGTTACTTTCGCATTTATAATATTAGTATGGATTCCCCTGCCTTATTAACAAATGCCTTATGTATATCTATTTTCTATGACATAATCATTCTATGTTTTTTGGCTGTTTGATACTTATTTGTGTGTAGGTTTGGGTCTTGTTCATGATAATATCTCTGGTCCCGTGTAAAACGTGCAATCGTGTTCGTATTCGTGCCTGAAACAAGAACAAAAATATATTTAAGCGAACAGTTCATATTTTGTTACGAACGTTATCCCATGCGATATTACCCACACATAGAGCTATATACCGTATTAGTATAGGAAGTCGTTAAATATTATTCAGTCTATTGTAGAAAATTGTATTGTAAAATAAGAAAATGCTCGTGCCATTTGTTTACTTTCAGGCAAAAAAATGCCATGCTCAAGCCTTCGTGCCGACTTTATCCAATTTTACTATTATATTCCATTTTGAAATCTCCAGATCTCAAGCCAAGAAAGAGCTAAATTGAAATATTTTTATAAAAAGTCGCAACTAATAAAGAATGAAAACAGACGGACGCTATAACGTGCCATCTAAATTCAGAACTAGCAGCACAGTGAGACACTCCTACGACGCCGTGAGCAATGTTAAACAGTGGACAGCGGAGACTATACTAATATATACGAGGGTTCCGTACATGTTCCGTATAATATTTACAATATGTCTCGTCATTTGATGCCTCTTTTGGTATCCCAAACCCTGCAACTTTTTGATATAGCAATTTTTCTGTCATTAATTTGTATTGATGAAGATTTTTTAATGGCTCCTCATAATTCTAAAGTATTGAATTCGTTGCTATTGTGTTTTGGTTATATTCAATTTAATTAATATTGTTTATATCTATACTAATATTATAAAGCTGAAGAGTTTGTTTCTTTGATTGTTTGAACGCGCTAATCAGGAACTACTGGTCTGATTTGAAAAGTTCTTTCGTTTATAGATAGCCCATTTATCGAGGAAGGTTATAGGCTATATATCATCACCCTAAGACCCACAGGAGCGGAGCAATGCGGGTGAAACCGCGAGGCACAGCTAGTTAGTTATATTTTAAAGGTTCCCAATTTATAAATTTGAAGGATGAATTTATGAATATAAAGATTATTGTAATATTAACTTAAACAAGGCTTAAACCATTAATGTTTTATCATCACATTTTCAGTTGTTCTTTTACAATTATTATTTTACCCAATTTATCAAATTAATTTGTGAACAGAATCTACTACCACAAGATGTATACATTTCTAAACCAAACCCCTAAAAAAATACAGCGAAAAGCAAGACAAGGAACCCCAAAACTCTAAAGCGGCGAACTAAAAACATTTCCACGAAAAGTCACTGAAAATTTCAAGAGTGTTTGAGAAACAAAGCGCTTCCAAGCACAAGAGGCACAAAGCCGGAGCAATTAGCTATAGACAATATGATTGTTATAACTTCAACAGAGCTGTGATAATGAGATACAGGCATTCAGACGAATGTTTGATGTTACGCATGTGTAGAGCTTTTGTAAAGAGCACACATTTTAAAGAGCAATTATGATTGTGAATAAGACAACGATAAAAAAGAGCGTGTGCCGAGCACACGTGTCAGAAGTGAAAGTTCTTTGGCAAGTTCCAAAGATACCAAAATCATCGCCTTACGGAACGGGACGGTATTGCCATGACGCGACCTTACAATTTTGCTCTCATCGCTTAGGAAGTTTCACATCAAAATGCCTTTTCTTGTAGAGTTATTCCATCTGTTTAAGCATAGCCAAAGTTCCAGGGAAAAAGATTCTAGTCACTAACAGTGGCCTACTGGCAGGCAGTGGACTAACAAATAAACTCTAATATTTTATTCCTCAGTAACATAATATGGGTTATGGAATCCTAAGTGCAATTACAGTGCAAACATAAAATGGACAAATAAATTTATTTCATTTCATTATTTCATTTCAATTCTTCAACAACAAACTGGAAGACTACATAAAAATTAATAAATATCTGTCAAAGTCCATTAACTTCACGTTTTCACTTGCTTGGTTCACCTAAAAAGGTTTTACCTAATCCAGTCTAATCTGTGCCAAATTTCATCTTAATCCACTTACATGTGTTAGTTAATCAATGTCCAGTTTCATTAGTCATGCATTTCGCGTCCGGTCTCGAAGTGACCTGATTCTCTGATATTCGTTAGCAAACAAAGGTAATAATCGAAGCCAAAGTTAGGCTAATTCAGAACTGAAACTAAATTCAGCGTCACACATGCTGGAGATTATGAGATTATTGCTTCATATTGTGTATTGTGTTGGTAATAAGAATATCTATTGATTTGGTTATGTAACTAGAGTGTTGTTTCGAGATGTTGGTAGTACCTATTTATTATTATTGTTAATTATCTTTACAAGTTGTTGCAGTATCGTACAACTTGAAATATCATTGAAAGACATTGTTTTATGATTGCTGAAGATGTCATGATGAATCATATCCTGTAAGCTCTAGTTACAATAGATATTGTACTTATTTATACTCAAATTCAATTCTAACTAACAAATTATGCATTATATTTTAAGCTCCCAATAACACATTGAAAATCCTACGAATATCTACCAAGTTACGTTGTACATTATGTGTATCTTAGGGTTTATAATTATTATTATTTAAAATCTATGGAGGTAATAACACAATACCACAGAATACTTAAAACGTTATCTAGGTAAGAAAATATACCGTAAAATCTTGCCCAGAAATGGATATAGCACCTTTACCTATCAATCTCTTGAGTTAATATTAAAGCTATATAACACTAACTTCAAAACAAACCCACCTACAAAAGCCAAGGAAACAACGTGTTCACGTGAATTTAAACGTGCTAATCGTATCCCAGTTCCCGGATATGCCTCTATTAATTTAAGCTGAATAATTCAAACCATTTAATATTGCTGTATAGAAAATTATTAAAGCAGTACTGGGAACATTCGAACGCTTAGTATGCGAGGTATTTGGTTCAACTCGTAGTTATTTCGGAATATTAGTGCGTTTATGATTATAACTCGATAAATGAATTTGGTAATGTTGTTTAGGTAGAGAGCCTACTGCTTTTTGGGCAAAGCTTATCTATAGATTGCGGGATATTCTCCGAAAATTTTCATGGATTGTTAAATATTTTGTTGTTGTCAATGCGTAACGTATTTCAGATAGACTTACAACATATTTATTGACTGCAATAAGTTCCTAATTATTTAAAATATACATTTAGTTAAATATTATTCGAAGTGAACAATCTTCATCCTTTATAACTACGTGCCAAATACCAAACTCTTTAATCACCACCACTGAAACTATCGGTTTTAATGAAAATTGTAATGAAAATAGTTGAAAGATGTCAGGCGTAAGCTTTTTTTCTAACAATAAAATTGTTTTCTAACAAACACCCGACGTTTTGAAGGCAGATGAGTCAGTGCTTCACAATTAGTGTGGTTGTAAATTAATTACGGTGTTCTTTTTATCACTTTGATACATTTAAATTCATCCCTTGTAATTAAATACTTATTACCCAAAGTATTGGATAAATATTCAATTTGACGATGAAATAACGGACTAAATGACGCGTGTTAATATCGGAAAACGTTGCAAGCGTCTGATAATTTGAGTAAATTGAATTAATTATGAACCGCATCACCTGAATTCATTTTTACCGATGTTTTTCACTATTTTATAATATGTACGGAATGTTTTATAAATTATGTGTTACGTTTGGTTTCTTTATGAAATCTCTATAATAATTTTAAGGCCTAACATAACTTTCAATAGGAATTGAATAATTACCATATAGAACATTACCTACATATTCCGACGGTACATTACCTATAGAATTTAAAGTAATCCCTTTCTTTTAAAATTCATAAAAATTTCAGCCAGTTTCAATGTGAATACATTATACAAAGTTTATACATACAAAAGCCACATTTTAATTTAAAATAATAAATGTAGGTATATTTAAGTAAGTATCGAAAACTAAACGAAATCTATTTCTAGACGCAATAAATTAAAAACTCAATATAAGCACTTGTCATTTATTTCGAGAAAACCAATTATTCTTAATGTAGCAAATGATAGAAAAAGGTGAGTAAAAAAAAACCAAATCGGTTTTTCGCAAAATTTCTTTGAGCGTTAGTTATCGGACGCCCCGTTCTTGTCGCTCGTCACGGGTAGCGATTGTGTGGTACAAGTCATGAGGTGTAGCGGGAAATAATAATTTTTGTATTAAAAATGTTTTACAGAATAAAATTATCAATAGACGGCACACGCCACTTTCCTCGACCGAGCAACGTTCATACTGAGTTGCATCGCGCCGTAATTGCGCGAGGCTGCGCGCTGTGTAGACCCGCTTAGTAAAAAAGGACCATCAATATAGTATCGGGGATTAATACAGGCACAACACATAACATAAAAAGTACGAATCTTTAATCCTTGTCCCCTTCTCCTGAAACACACTAACAATTATTATTTTATAATAAAAAAAATACAGTAGCCGATGCTTTATTCCAGCCAGCTAGTTATTCAAAGCATGCATATAATCAATATACTACAACCATAGTATTATATTATCTGTGACTACAACATTTTATTTAAACGCCATAGCCTTTGCCCCATACCACCAGCCGTTAGATTCAAGCGTGTCCCCAGATGAAGTTGATAAACGAGCGACGTAATCCCGCCAGTAATCTTGGCCGATGCGTCGTATAATCTTTTACCTTCCAAATTTTCAAAAATTAAAAGCTTTTTTTTAATTTCTTTTCTCTGGACCTAAACGTCAAATGTGATACAGATAACTTTCGATTTTTGAATGCTCTTTAGCTTATGTATTGTTTTACTAGTCCATTGAAACATTACATTACATTTTTAGGCCTAACCTTGCGTTTTTTTTCTTAAGGCGCGGGTCAAACACAAGCGGCGCGGGCGCGGGCGTGCCATAAGCGCACCTCTTGAATCTGTTTTGCACCACGTCCTTCTTATACATTTTGTATGAAAGAATTTTGGACAGGCGTCGAGACGGCACGCCACGATTGTGCCAAGGTTGCGCCGCCTTTCCAAAATTATTTCATACAAAATGCCAATAGCGCACCCGATGCACGCCGGCAGCGCGCCCGCGGCGCGCCGCGCCGCTTGTATATGTCCCGCGCCTAAGAGGAAGCAATTTTATTTTTTTGATGTGTAGGGGGGTCAGTGTGAAGCTAAAACCAAGTTTGTGGGGTCGCCACCCTTATCCCACGGCCGCCAGAACTAAAAAATCTAATACATAATGAAAATTTTTGTAACTAGCTTTCCGTCCGCGTCTTCGCTCTCGATGCTTGTTGATACGTTTATTAATTCAGCAAATGCTTGAAAAATTTGCGTGTTTTAAAACGAATCGATTATTAACAAGGATGTACTATAAAGTGAAGTCCCGTGTCCCCGTAGTGGGGTAAGGGGCAGATGCATTATTCATACATCTGTTTCACTGATCGATTTTCTTTAGGGACAAGTAGGTGATCAGCCTTCTGTGTCCTGCCAGACCAAGACATTTTTTTTTTCTTCGTCTCCACCGGGAATCGAACCCAGGACCCCTCGGTTCTACGCTCAAGCCCCAACCACTGTACCAAGGAGGCGGTCGGAGGATGTACTATGCAATGATAAAATTCATAAACAATATTTTGTTCCGGTTTAGAAAGTTTAATAAGTATTATTGATTAGATATGGAATAAGATAAACCGATAAGAGTAGTTAAGAATGGGTCCGGGATTTTCAAGTGGAGTGAATGCGGATCCTTATATGATAATTTTCATAATAATAATAATAATTTTATATTGTTTTTTTTTTTTATTAGGCTGCGGTTGATCATATCGCACACTCACACCACAAGAAGATTAAAATGATATAATTAAAAATAAACTTTATTTACACATAATAAATATCTAAACGTAAACACTTTTATCTAAGTATATCCCTTTACCGACATTAATGAGACTTATCAAAATTATCCGGTTTGTTTTAGAAAAATTCATGACAATTAATTTACCTTAATAAAGCGTCTATCAATTTATTTTAACACCTATTCTGTTTATTTTAATTGATTGTTTAGAAGTTAAATTTTGAAGGTTCCTTCCCTTAAATTTGGAACTTCCTTTTTAAGAGCTTATTTTCGATTCAATTATCCCGGTGGGTTTTTAACATTAAATCGGTAATCTGATATTCCTTTGAGAATTTAAATCTACATAAAGGTCAATAGCCTATCTTGTTACGGCATTCAAATTCAAATAGGGCAAAAATATTGATTATCCTTTTTGGACGATATTAGTTTTTGATAGGAAACTTGATGAGTTACCTATAAGTAAAGAACCAAAGGAAACTAATTCGAATACATCACACATAATATTTACGATAGGAGCAGTTTATTTATTTCAATGAAAAGTAATGATTATACAATCATTGATAATAATTTAGAATCGTGTTTCACTCGATAATACAATCAGACTTTAATTTCGTTTATACAATATGTATAAGATATTTAAATATTTGAAAATAATAATAAATAAATATTACAGGACAATTTTCACACACGGCACGATCTGATCCCATACTAAGCTTTCGCTTGTGTTATGGAAACCAGATGGCTGATAAACATACATATATAATTTTAAATAAATACCTATAAAGGTAGATAATTAACACCCAGACACAGAGCAAACATCTATGTTCATCACACAAATATTTGCCCCGGGTGGGAATCGAACCCACGACCTCTGGCCTTGAAAGGCAGGGCCACAGGCCACTACCAACCAAGCCAACCGGTTAGTCAAGCCAATTGAACTCAAACCTTAATGAAAATATTACATACAAACTACAACACTTAAAAAATTATATTAAACTAGCGGTCCGCCCCGGCTTCGCCCGTGGTACATGTTTACGTTTTCTCTACATAAAAACCATCCTCGTACTTCAAGGAATATAATAAAAAAAGAATTATCGAAATCGGTTCAGCCGTTCTCGAGTTATGCGCTTACCAACACATTTTGCGATTCATTTTTATATATAAGAAGATTGTATATATATATCATTAGAGTTGCAATTGTATAGACTAGATAAACATCTCTACAAACAGAATATACATATATATTTATGTATTTCAACGTATAAAGTAGATAATGATAGCAGACACATATAAAACTGTAAGTCCATAAGGTAGTACGTAATCAGAGCTTGCACTTGTTACTCCGTATATAAGATAAAAAATGTGAGTGATTGTTTACGTTTTATTTATTTTATTTGTTATTATTATGTGTTTTTAATGATACTAATGAGCGATGTAATTGGTTTTTTGAGTAATTGAAATTAAATATAGCGTAGTTTTTAAAATCTTGTTGTCTCTTTGGTGTGTATGTAATATTTTAAGTTTGTGTTCATGGTTAAATAATATTTAAAATCCTAAAATATTAATTGCTACTATTATTTAAAATAACTATTTGTAATATTTCTTAAGATGTAAATGTTTTTTTCTGAATTATTCTATTTTATTACTTGAAGTCTGCATTTTTAATAATTTTCGAGCTATTTATTCCTATTCTAACTACATAATTCTATTTTTTTTTCCACAGATAATGATCCTCCTAATATGGGTGGTCGTGTTACTTGGCGTAGTGTACATATACCTACGTCAAGTGTATTCCAAGTTCCCAAGGCATGGAGTGAAACAACTTGAGCCCGTGCCTTTGTTTGGCAATATGTTGCCCATTTTGATGAGAAAATACCACTTCATTTATTTGATTGAGGATTTACATAAACGGTTCCCGAATGAAAGGTAAAATATATTTTTAAGCTATTGCATAGCTTCTATCGCGGGCCTTGAGCGCGGGGACCGAATCCAGTAACGAAAAACCTCACGATCCCCACTCCGACGGGCGCGGAGGTGTGGCTTGAAGGCATAGCATGCAATAGCTTTACCGCGGCAGTCCCCGAGTACCACACGTCTTTTTTTATTTTATTACCATCACCAATCTCATCATCAGCCTATTATGTTCCCACTGCTAGGACACGAGCCTCCTATGTGGGTTTAGGTCATACTCCACGCTGGCTAAGAACGAACTTTTGATTCGGTTTTCTAACGATATTTTCCATCACCGTTTGATTTTAATTTTATGGAATTTTAAAGTTCAAATAACAGACAGAAGTTCAAATAAATTAAGGACTATCAATGAAAATCTAGTTAGTATGAGGATTGCGTAGAGCTTGCGTAGAGCGTCAAAGGAAACCCTAGTTCCCGTTCCCGTGGTATTTCCGGGATAAAATCTGTCCATTTTCAGGCCTCAACCTATCTCTGTACCTATTTTCATCAATATCGGTTCAGTGATCGAGGCGTGAAGAAGAGATAGACGAAAGACAAGCCGACAGAGTTATTTTCGCATTAACTATATTATAAAAAAAAAATATAATATGAAATAATATGTAAATAATAATTGTTGTCCTTGAACATGTGATAGTGAGTTCGATATTATTGCATATAATGTTTCTCTATGTAATGGTATCTAATTATAATGTATGCCGTGTATTTATTTATAATTTACATTAAAATATGTTAATCTATTTTAATCGGTTATACAACTCCTATAAAAGATACAAGAATTGCGTATTATTTGAAAACTAATCAAAATCTAATTGGATAGTTTTCAAACATTAAAAATTACGATATTTTTATTTGAAATTAAGTAATAACATTAAACAACAACAACAAAAGAGTCCTGAGTGTGAAAAAACTTATACTTACATACTGACATATAGTTTATGTGTGACTAGAATGGATGGAATATAATAGATATAATAATATAATATAATAGATATAATAATAATTAATTTGATTATAATAACAAGACTATAGTTTCGTTAAATTCACTGAAATTCCTTTCTAAAAAAATACAATTATTTGTGATTTATGGTTTTATATTTTCTTTTATATAATCAATTGTTTCAGATTTGTAGGTAGATACGAATTTTTAAACCCCGTCGTTGAAATTAAAGATCTGGAATTAATAAAGAAGATAACAATAAAGGATTTTGAGCATTTCCTCGACCATCGAGGCTTCACTGATGAGAAGGTGGAACCTTTGTTTGCTAGAAACCTATTTACTTTGAAAGGTAAGTTTCTATTCCTTTGTATTCAATTATTTTGTTAAAGTGAAATTTCAGGAGCCTTGAGAGTAAAATGTCAAGGTCACGTCATGGCAATAGCGTCACGTCATGGAGTAAGGCAACGATTTTGGTATCTTTAAATCTTGTCAGAGAAGTTTCACTTCAGATACTTCAAACGCTCTTTTTTGTCATATAAATGTTTATTTAAAAGAATATTACAGTCTGTTTAAGATTAGATAGCTAGTAAATATTTATTTGAGTTAACAAAGAACTTTCTCGGAATCATTACATGCACAGTTTCTTTGTGAGCTCTTGCATAAAAATATAAAAGACATTTTATCATCAAGAAAATATAAATTCTGTTTCAATTCTAATTACGCGATGCGATTTCCACGAATATAACTTTAACTTAACTTTTCCCGCTATATCCACATTCCACTTTCATACTTGGAAACATCGACAACCATTTTATGAAATACTAGCTGCTCCGCGCGGTTTCACCCCCGTGGCTCCACTCCTGTTGCCCGAAGCGTGATGAAATATAGCCTATAACCTTCCTCGATAAATGGGCTATCTAACACCGAAAGAATTTTTCAAATCGGACCAGTACTTCCCGAGATTAGTGCGTTCAAACAAACAAACAAACAAACTCTTCAGCTTTATAATATTATAGTATAGATTTATTCAAAACGGTATAATATTTCTAAACTTTTATATTCTTTATCTGTAGCGTAGCGCCATTTTATACATATTTACACTCTGTTTATTTTCAGTCAGTCAGATTATTATAGTAGTCAGATATTTGCTAAGAAAGTCGCGAATCCCGCCCTTCTTAGATGAGATGGATTTCGTTAACCAGGAAAGGAATGATTTGTTTCCTGTACTTTGAATTTTCTTCATCCACTCCATAATGATCCAGAACATTTTATGCGCTAATAATATGCATAATTATCTTCTACTAGATAGGTATCTATAATTTCTGTTGTTTATCGGTATAGATTATTTTATTCCCATACTATCAAATAAAAAAAAATGTTTTTTTCAACCGGTTTTAAAAAAGAGAGGAGGTTCTCGATTTGACGTATTTTTGTGTGTTTTACCTCAGATCTTTCTGACTGGATGAACCGATTTATAAAGCCGTTTGGTACCGTTTATATTTTGTCCAGTTCTGGCCATTTGAAGGTGGTTTATGTTTTTGTTAAAAATAATTTCCTTTGTCAAATTGATTATTAATTTTGTTGTCAAATTGATTATTAATTTTGTTTGTCTAATTGGTTAAACATTTATCAGGAGAGGAATGGAAAGACATGCGGTCCACATTAAGTCCAGCGTTCACCAGTTCGAAGATAAAAGTGATGGTTCCCTTCATGGAGGAAGTCGGCAACCAGATGATACGCGCTTTGAAGAAGAGGATTGAAGCTGCTGGAGGTAAGATCTGTAAATATAGGGAAAAGCTTTGAATTCATGGTAAACATTAGCAATAGATCATCAATGTTGTCGTAGTTAATGGTACAATAATTATCCTGTAATATGGATATTTAGTTATTGTAGTGACCTTTGTACAATTTACATCCCTGGTTGGTCTTGGGAGAATATTGCCAATTTCTGTTTCGTCATTTTTAACTAAAGCAGAATTCGAATCTCTATGTAAGGAATCTCTCCTGCGCGTGCAATCTACTGCACAGTGCATATACAGTGAAAACAGTTTATAGGTATCAATTGGGCACGTTAAAGGTCACTCTTAAATACCTAAGAACCTGCGTAAACCTACCAAATCAGTGCCTGAAGTATAAATTGAATACCTACTTATTTATTACTTTTGCTAATAGGTATTAAAATGAAGGTGGTTACATTAAAAATAACCTGCAATCATAAAAAAAACATTAAATGCCAACTTCAGCCATTCCAGCACTCGACATAAAACACAGAATGTTACAAAATACCAGAAGTTTTACAAAAATATGTTTGCTATAGAAGTTTGCAAAATATAAAGTTATAAAAGTGAGCGAGACTCTCATTAGTAGCTTTGTGCCAGGTAACGACATAATAACTGCCTTTAGGACTTGGCCCCTGGAGGTGAAAAGCGAATTTAATGTTTACCTATTTTGATTTTGAATTATGATACTTCTATTTGGTTTTACTTGAGTTGGTATTAATTTAGAACGAAGAAACTACACTAGACCGTGTAAAGATTCATTCGAAGTGAAACATCACTCAGAAACTATATTTTATGAGACTTTGTCTAGATTTAATCGAAATGAATCTTAAGGATTAATATTAGGAAGGTTATTAATAGTTTTACAGTAAGGTATTAGGGATAGAGATTTATGTTAGTTTCTTTGGATGGTTTCATTGACTAATCCCTTTCTTTCATTGACTGATTAACAAAAATAAGTAGTAAATTTAATTATCACCATTATTATAATATTATCACGTAATAATATAGTTTCAAATCGATAAACATTATAAGCTAAGTTAACAAATTATTTCTGTTCATTCTGGTAATGTATTAAGACTGGAAGGTTCTCCGAAATTCGATCCAGAGGACATTATTTATCAATTAAGTCAAGTCATTCAGTTGATCGACATTTGGATAATCTACTCCACTCTATAAATAAATCTATATTTATTTCTGTTTCTGCCTTTAAATTAATCAAACTAAAAGTTGTTCCAAACAGATCTATTTTTAATTTAATTTATTTTTTAGAGACGTAATTACATACTTTTATCTATATCCTCTTCATTTAGCTGATAACGTTCTTTTGTGTACTCAAAATACAATGCGTATGATTAACTAATGTCAAGGTTGCTAAATAAAAAAAAATATTTATTCCATATCTTATTTATTACGACAAATCTGCAAAGGATCAACACCAACACGCAACTCAGACGTTCATAGATTTATCTTATGTTTTGCCTTATGATATACTCAAAGCCCTTAGTTATGCAGCAACTATGTATTTAATAATCTGTGCTTATATTACAAGTGACCATGTTACATCAGTAAGAAAAACTCTCTTCGAGAAGAGTCCCAAAGAGAGTTTCTCTTTTTTTTCAATGATACATGATCAAGTTATGGCACAGAGGAGTTATAATTTGATCAAAATCCTCTATCTATTGAAACTATGAGATATATATTATGAACTCACTCGCTCACAAATATTATAATTTTATCCCAGGAAAGCCAATAGAAGTGGACTACAAAGACCTGACCACACGTTACGCTAACGACGTAATCGCGTCTTGCGCATTTGGGCTCAAAGTAGACTCTCACACCGATGTTGACAATAAATTCTATGAGATGGGACGAACTGCTTCTTCCTTCAAACTCCGGCAAATGCTCATGTTCCTTGCTTACAGCGCTTGTCCTAAACTTGTTAAGGTAGGCTAGTTTATTAGCTTGTAAGGTAGTTTATTTATTCCAGGAATTGTGACCTTGTTCTTAATTGTCCTAAATTTGTTTATGTAAAGACGTTATTGTTTCTATTCCTGGAAGCGTGGGAAGAGGATTTATTTCCTATTAGATATTTGATGAGACACTTTTATTTAATATAGTTGTACGAAAATATTATTTAATGAAATTGGAGCTGGCAAAATACGCTGGTAAAATCTATTTTTAAAGTCTGGTTTAAGTATTTGAAGTTTGTATGATTGGAGTATGATGTTATTGATTCTTTAATTAAAATAATATTAAAAACAAATGTTTAATAAAATCATCCAAAAAACCAGTGTAATTTAAACAATTGACCAAAGTCTGACCTTCAACGAATGATTGGACAATTGTCACAAGTAGTTGAGGCAATGTGCAGGCAATTGAAATTGAGACGTCATAGAATAACAGTTGAACTATTTATTCAATTTATGAAGTGCATCAGTTTATTTATTTTGTTAAATTGTATCTGTTTCACCAATGTCACGGTTCTAGAACTGGCTTACCTGTTTATCTATACTACTTTCAAAAAGAGATGAGAGAAGAGTTTGGGAAATAATGAAAATGTTACGTTGTTGGGGGAAATCTCTGGATTTACTTATTAAAAAAGATGCCAATATATGCCATTTTATATGCGAATGCTATATTTCATTTACTTTTTATCTTTTTTTTTAAGTGGGGAAATCTTTCATAAATACCACGGCCTCCAAGGAAGGGCCCGTGGCTTATGTGGCCACGGATATTGGTAGAATTCGTCCGAGACCATTTAGTTTTTATACTAGGCTCGTCTACAATGTAATAAAATAAATAAAAATAAAAAAGCCTTTTCTTTCTTACAAAAAGTTACATACAAAAATATTCAATCTTAAGCTTATATTTTAACAAAATATAAAAAACTTTAAATCTATTTAATTATACAATTTTACATTGTCTCTAATACAAGAACCCCTCGTTTGTGAGGGTGAAGGCCTCCTCCATCCCCCCGTCTATAATATAAGCGGTACTAAATTATTTATTTCTTTCAGTGGTTAAAAATGACGCTATTTTCAAAAGCAGTAACGAAATTCTTCACTCGTTTGGTGTTAGATACAATGAACAACAGAGAAGAAAATAATATAATACGACCAGACATGATCCATCTATTAATGGAAGCAAAGAAAGGTAACGTCTATAATAAAGCGTCATTTATATTAAATCTTGGATCTTCTTCGCGATGTCAAGCTTATTTTGTCCAATATTGTTTACAGTATAAGAATATTATAATGTTAGGCTAAAATTGTATACAATTTTATGAATTTAAATTCAATAAGGAAGAATACACTAAGACAATATGTCTTAGTGTAGGCCTGCAGTTCATATCTTAAATAACAGGTTCTATTATAATATCCTTGTATAATTTTTTTTTATAGGATTTATTAATTAAGATAATGATTATGTATTTAATTGTATTTATGATGAATAAACGATTTGATTTGATTTGATTTGATATATCTAATCTTTTGTTATTATTTTTATCTAGTCACGGAACTGCTTGTGTTTACTCTTATAATAAATATAAACAATGCAAGAAATCGTTATCGGTTTTAAGTACAATCCAACTTACAATCAATGGGTGATAATTTAAATTGATATAATTATTAATTGGTATCAATTACAATAATCGGATCGAACTATTTAACGATTGTCACGTAATTTAATAAATTCTATATGATTTATTTAAATGAATGTTCAATATTAAATTATAATGACCAATGTTAATATGCATTTTATACCTATGCAAAACTCGTATTTACTATTAATATTTATTTTCAATATAATTTATTGAAGTGAGACTTCTTTATGTGCGTTCAGAGTAAAATTTCAAGGTCTCGTCATGGCAATACCATCATATCATGGAGTAAGATTTTGGTATCTTTGAATCTTGCTAAAGAAGTTTCACTTCTGACACATGTGCTCGACACACACTCTCTTTTTTTAGAATGAAAGTTTTTTTTTATTTTTAGGAAGATTGATTCACGATACCAATACGAAGGAGAATGTGAAAGCAGGTTTTGCGACAGTGGAAGAATCGGCTGTAGGCCAAAATACCAATAAGAGAGGTATTTGATGGAATTACTTTTAATATTTTATACTAATACTAGCTGCGCTCCGCGGTTTCACCCGCGTGGCTCCGCTCCTGTTGGTCTTAGCGTGATGATATATAGCCTATAGCCTTCCTCGATGAATGGGCTATCTAACACCGAAAGAATCTTTCAAATCGGACCAGTAGTTCCTGAGATTAGCCCGTTCAAACAAACAAAAAAAAAATAAGCACATGAAATTTACTTGCACTGGTACACAGAAGATTGGCATCAAATAGTACCATGTGAAGCAGGTTCTTTTTATTTTTTTCCTTCCCCAATAAAACATTTATATATCGAACTTTGTCTTTTAACGTTCAATGTTCGATCCTGAGGTGTCAGGTGACCCATCAGCTCCTTTGCCAATTCTGACATAAAAAAAATTGTACCACCATATGTCGTTATGCGTATGCCATATAAAAGGACAAAATGTATGATTATTTTCATACATTTTGTTATTTCCTTCCAGCATGGACAGACAACGATCTAATCGCCCAAGCCGTTCTATTCTTCATAGCTGGTTTCGAAACAATTTCTGTGGCTATGTCCTTTGCGTTATATGAACTGGCTCTGAATCCTGAGGTCCAAGACAAATTGGCTAAGGAAATTAGAGAAACCGATTCGAAAACTGGAGGAAAATTGGATTACAATGCTATTCAAAAGATGACGTATATGGATATGGTTGTTTCAGGTTAGATATAGACTTTTTTTTTGGTATATTTGGCTATTTGGCTTTAGGAAAAAAAATTGGGGAGGATGGGAGTTGGGAGGACGGGAGTGGGGAGTATGGGAGGTGAGAGGATGGTGGTGGTGAGGATGGGAGTTGGAGAATCGAAGGATGGGAGTGGGGAGAACGGGAGTAGAGAGGATGGGAGTTGGGAGGACGGCAATGGGGAGTATGGGAGGTGGGAGGATGGGAGTGGGGAGGATGGCGGTGGGGAGTGCATTTTCTTTTTCTGTATATAGGGTATCTATGCTATACAATTACTGTGTGTTTCTGGAACAATTTGTAAAAATTTGATTAATTTCCATTCATCTATTTGATTAATTGCAGAGGTTGTGAGGTTGTGGCCTCCCGTCGCGTCGTTGGACAGAATTTGCACAAAGGACTATAATTTGGGAAAAGCTAACAAGGAAGCCACTAAGGATTATATTGTAAGTTCTCATTATTGCAATAGTGTATTTTAAGCCATATATGTATTGCTTGTATGTGAGAAATTAATTTATGATATACCTATTGTAGAATTTAAAAACATGTAATAGTTAGTTTTTAAGAATCTTCTTTTGTCAAATATTTAATTATCGTTTTCAAATAAATAGCATAATCAAATCCTTGTAAGTAACATTCACACTTATTTCGAAAAATCAAGATAGTAAATAAAATTATATTTTAGTACAAATTCTAGAGAATTTTGTTTCTTCTGTTCTATATCTAATGTTTTCTTTTGAGACTGAACTTATTATTTTTGAAGTGCAACTTCCTTAGGCGCGTTGAGAGTAACATTTCAAGGTCGCCTCATGGCAATACCGTCACGTCATGCAGTAAGGCGACGATTTTGGTATCTTTGAAGAAGTTTCACTTCTGACACGTATGCTCGGCATAAATTTTTTTAAGTGAAAACTTCTTTAGCGGCGTTGAGCACTTTTTCTGTAATGGGTATAAAATCTTAAACTCACGTCAGGACACGTGACCTGATCGAAAAAGCGTAAGACGTAATATCAAACATGCTCAACGTTAATAATCAAGTTTTCACTTCTGCCGGCACTCCCGGAGTGCAACCCATCTTTTTTTTTGTTTATATACAGTAACACATATTATAATGCTTTTTCTATAACTTTGTCTTAGATTCGTAAGGGAGAAGTGATCGCTATCCCAGCATGGGCAATACACCGTAATGCTCAATACTTTCCTGAGCCAGAAAAGTTTGATCCAGAAAGATTCTCCGACGAAAATAAAGACCTGATCAAACCTATGACTTATATGCCTTTTGGTATTGGACCTAGGAACTGTATCGGTACGTGTCCTTACTTAGTCCTACTAATATTATAAATGTGAAAGTTTATGAGGATTGATGTATGCATGTTTGTTACCCTTTCACGAAAAAGCTAATAAATGGATTTGGATGAAACTTTACAGTAATATAGGTTATACATCAGAATAACATATGAGCTGTAGAAATACTTGATTATGCCAGCAGATTCGTAGGAGGGTGAAAACTCGTGATACAGCTAGTAATATTATAAATATAAAAGTGTGTTTGTTTGTTTGAAGATAGTTGGCTAGAAAGTGACACTGCACTGCACTGTCACTCACTGCACTCAGGTGGACAGCTTACAAGTGACGGCATAGTGCTGAGTCTTATTATTTTATGCTCTTATATCGTTCTAGATAGGTCACCTGGTGGTTCAAATGACCCATAAATTTTTCAACATGGGCTTGTAGTCTATAAGATCGGTTTATTGATTTCTTGTACCAGTAATACTAACACTTAAGTGTCTAAAGTGACACTTCACACAATATATCAAGTTTCAAGAATATCATCGACAAACAAAATATACATTAAGCTATAGATATGTACATATCTTGCTATTATGACTATGATATCTACTCTCTTATTCCTTTGTAAATTTCTACATTTAGCTGACACCAACATTTTTTTATAAACCAAATCCCAATATTATTAATAATTTTTCAAGTTGGCACTAATATTTTTTTATAATGCAGGTTCAAGATTTGCGCTGTGCGAACTGAAAATGCTGGTCTATCAAATTCTTCTGCATTTGGAATTAACCCCATCAGCAAGGACTCCAGTTCCCGCTAAAATTTCTTCAGAATCTGTTAATATGTGGATGGAAGGAGGCCATTGGCTGAACTTTAGTATACGAAAATAAATTGTAAAAATATTAAATGAAGAAAAAATAACGTATCGAATGTGATGCCAAAAACTAAAAAAAAAATATTTCATGAATACTAATTTGTAAGAATTATTGTATATAAGTGTTAGGAATAAATGTGAATAAATTGTATTAAAAAAAAGTAAATTAAGAATTATATTTTTAAGTTATAATTGTTAACAATGTACATGTTTAGATATAAAAACTATAATGTTTTATCAAGTTTTGCCAAAATACAAAGATGAGAACATGAATTTGCGAAATAAGAAAGGTGTTTGTTACTATTTTGATATTTGTTATTTTGTATGCATATTAAGAGACAAAGTGAATGAAAATATATGATGCCTTTGGATAAACGTTTGTTACTATCTCTGCTTATCAATAAATCGTTGTTAATAAAATTTAATTGTTTTATTTTTAGACAATTGCGACGTTCACGAGCTAAATTAAACAAACACAAATCAATAACAATAAAGCTAATCTTATTTCATATCAAGAGTGTTGACACTAGTTAAGCGCATCAGCATGATGCAGCATTTTAGCATCTTTAGGGTTCCGAACTACAAATGGAAAAAACTGAACCTTTATAGGATCACTTCATTGTCAGTCTGTCAAGATCCTTTTTCCGTTCCTCAGGAACGCGTGGAGGTATCAAGCTGATATTGATATTGAATAATTAAGCTATGAAAATAAAACTTATTAACCAATGCAATCGAAAGATACAGCCTTTCATGTTTGCAAAGGTACTTCCCGCGAACACACAATCTTAAAATTTGGCGCGAAGTAACATCTTTTAGCACAGGTAAATAAAAAATTGTGAATAGTATAAATTTGCAGTTGCAACATACCTATAAAAAACAGGTTATACGGAACCCTCGGTGCGCGAGTCCGACTCGCACTTGCCCAGTTTTTTCTTATGAATCGTACAATCAGTGCTAGTCTTTTGTTTATAATTTAAGTAGTATAGAGAGGAGTAAATATTTTTTTCATTTTGTGAATAAAAGTAGAGGTTAGGTTGATTGTCTCATTCTTTATCTTTATTAAGTGACTTGCAAAAACGGGAGGAGTTTCTCAATTAGGATGTATTTTTTTGTATACATTTTTTTTTGTAATTTATCTATCATTTTGTGCACATCTGATCATTTGAAAGAAGTTTAGGTTTTTGATTAAAATATATATAAAAATAAATATATTTCGCAAATACGTATTCATTAACTCTCCCCTAAACCAATTGAAACCAATTTTGATTGCGTACTGCGTACAAACACAGTTGAGAATGACTGGATGATTGCATTGCAGTCATTGTATAGTGCGCAACCTATAGGTAAGAAGATATATATTTTGTATTTAGATTGTTACTGAATAACTGTGTATCAAATTAAAGCTGGCACTAGTTTTAGTAAGGAGATTAAAATAGAATCTAAAATAGCAGACGTTAATCGATGAAATTTAGGCAAGACAAGGCAGTCTTTGTCAATAAGCGAGTCCATACAGAGTGAGCAGCCTCGTGAAGCAGCGATACTTCGCGAATCCGCCTGTTGAATTACTACTCAATAGGCGGGTTCACACAAAGCGAAAAGCCTCAATAGGCTCACGAAGCATTTTCTGCGGGTCACCGTTTTCCGCGGCTAAGGCACGTCTACACTAACTCAGCTGCTTTGTGCTGCAATTGCTTCGTGAGGCTACTCTCTCTGTGGGAATCCGCCTATTCGTCTTCATACAATTTTAGTGTGGATCTACTTACTGCACTGTGTGGACCCTTACTGCCTTTTGAGTTGCTACGCCAGGCTACTCGCTCTGTGTGAACCCGGCCTATTCGTCTTCATACAATTTTACGGGTCAATTTGAGCTAAGGAGCCTAATACAATATTTTATGACCTAACATAAACCTAACCTATTAAATCCCTCTAAATCCTATTAGGGGACATTCTCTATTAGGGTTAACCTTTCTTGTTGCGCAACAAAATATTATTTGAAGAAACTATTTAGAAATTGTGATGAAATTGTTTATGAAGTGCTAATAAAAAAAGATGTAGCGTGTACCTATTGCCATGTACAATGTGCATAGTATGGAATAGCTACGCCCTTTTAAATAGTGAACCATTTCTTTTATATGTTGGCTGGCAGATATCGTTTTTAGCGACGAGGTCACCATGAACACTGTGAACATTTTTTATATTTATAATAAGTAAATTTTTCATTCGTTTATTCATTCATTCTTCGAAAGTTAAGAAAGCATAATAAATCATAAGAAAGGTCCATTATAAAGGAGTGATTGTGCAATAATTTGATGTATATCCTTGGCCTTGACTTAGTCGTAATTAATAACAATTATTATTTATAAATTATCTTTGCTTAGCTATTGGTAAACAAGTTGATCCTTGAGCACGTATCATAGTGTTTTTGATCATATTCATTACAAAAAATTCATATTCATTAAATGTCAAATCGAATTAACTGACTCTATATAACGAAAGATCTATAAAATAATGCAAATAAATATATATAAAATCAAGCACCCTGTACTACGATAACGAAGTCAACGTATTCATTCAAATAAAACAGGTTGTCGCTGTCTGGTTTGTATTATTTACGTGTTGTAATTCATTGCCAACGTGTCTCGTTTGGGTATTCGTGTAAACAAACATTACGTACTGATAAGCAGTAAGTCTTTTATGATTATTGATTTATTCTTTGTTTAATTAGTAATCTGGTAGCGCTGTACATTTTTAGCATCCTTTATAATCAAGTATTTTAAAACTTTATTTGCTATTATAATTTGTAATCAATTTGTATACTATTTATCCTTACTGGAAAGTGGGAAATGCATGAACAATTTGTGCAAATTTCCCACAGTTTCGAAACAAGACTCAACAAAATTGTCTATACAACAATCATCTAGCAGCTATTGTAAACTATAGTAAACATAAAACATTAACTAGATCTCTAGATATAATATCAGATTAGATGCTTATTTGATTACTACTGCGCACAAATCACAATTTACAGGTCACAGAAGGTCACCGAGTTTATTTGTTACATGATACAGCGCTCTAACACAAGTTTTTTTTATAATATTCAAAAGAATAAGACGTATAGATACTACGTATAGGAATGAAAGCAATTATTGAGAAAATGTAATGCTCTCTTTAAGTGAGGTGCTACCTTAACGTTGGTCTTTTCAGAAATTTTGTGCAAATGTTTCGCAAATACTAAAGTATTATTATTTCAACAGATCATGATTTTTATAATATGGACGGGTGTGATCCTGGCCATAATTTACATATATCTTCGGCAAATTTATTCAAGATTCACAGCAAATGGAGTTAGGCAAATCGACCCGATTCCCCTTGTTGGGAACATGTGGCCAGTCATAGCGAGGAAGTACCATTTTGTTTATGATTTGGAGAAATATTACAATACATTCCCTAATGAAAGGTTGGTTAAGCTGTTAAATCTTTATAACACTAAAAGTTTATATACGGTTTATAACTTTAAGAATTGTTTTCATGTTTTTGTGTTTGTTTAGATCATAGACTTTTTAAGTTGTTTAATTTTAAAATTACAATGGAGCTAATTGTCCTAACAAATGAAAACTTAGAATTTTTATGAAGGAAATAAATAATTTCTTATTATATCAAAATGGTTGGAAAAAAGTTGAATACGTTTCGATTATTGTGCAATAGAGAAAACACTGTTCTATATTTGCTTATACCTTATGCTATTTCGATTATAATATTTGTGTTTATTATTGACATTAGTTAAAAATCGCATGCTATTAGGTTATAAAATTTTGTATTTCATCATTGTTACAGATTCGTTGGTAAATTTGAGTTTATGAATCCAGTTGTACTAGTAAAAGACATTGATTTGATAAAAAAGATAACTATAAAGGATTTTGACTATTTCCTCGATCATCGCGGGTTCACAGACGAGGAGGTAGAACCTATATTCGCGAGAAACCTCTTCTCTTTGAGAGGTAAGATATAATTGTTATTTAGGCATAATACATGCAGTATTTTATGATATCTATACTAATATTATAAAGCCGAAGAGTTTATTTGTTTGAACGCGCTAATTTCTGGAACTACTGGTCCGATTTGAAAAATTCTTTCGGTGATAGATAGCCCATTTATCGAGGAAGAATATAAGCTATATATCATCACGCTAAGACAAACAGGAGCGGAGCACTGCGGGTAAAACCGCGGAGCACAGCTAGTAATAAATAATAGGCAGGTTCACACAATTGCTGCGCGAACCAGTTCGGTCTTTGTGGACTTGGCTTAGCCTAGGAAAACGACAGCCGCCATTTTCCTTAGTCGAGGCACGTGGCACACGCACTGAGCTGTTTCCCGTGGAAAATGCTTCGCGAGGATGCTTTTATATGTGTGGACCTGTCTATTAGTGGGCTATCTAACACTGAAATAATTCAAATCGGATCTGTAGTTTCCTGAGGTTAGCGCGTACAGCCAAGCAAAATAAACAAACTCTTCAGATTTATAATATTAGTATATTTATTTTTGTAAACACAATGAATAATATTCCCGTTTTATTTCACTATCTAAGTTTTAAATATAGCAAAGGTTATCTAATCATCATTGTAAAAACATTTGTAAATTTATTATTAAAATAAAACGAGTAGGTAACATAAGTACTTAGTATATGCGACACTCCAATACCTAGAGTCTAAGTTCTAATTTCTAGACAATAAGTAATAACTAAACAAACAAATTTAAATTAGTGATGTGTTTATTCATAGATAAATAGCTATTATAAATATTGAAATATTTCCTTTACCTTACCTTTCACTTCTTTAGATAAAATTTCAGATATATAAGAGAAAATCTAGGCTATTTTCTTTGTAGAAGGAACCTTTTAAAACTTTTACAATAATTTCTCATTGTATTACGTTTATTGCCCATTTACTCTAGAAATATCATTTTTATGAGAAAAATTGATTAAAATTTTACTCGAGGCACTTAAGTGCTCTTCAATTTTGATCGTGGCTTTGACCTAATTAAGTCGATAATTAACAAGCTAATTAAAAAGCATAATGAAGTATCAATTTTCCAAAAAGGTGTCAATTCCAGATTGTCAATAATTATTTGGTACTTTAGTACGCTCGTGAAATTTTCAAGGTTTTGCATTAGCGGAACTCATTATATTTTGTTTTCGTTGTGATATTTTCATAGAAAGTTGTAGGCTTCACTACACAAATAAAGAAAACCTTAATCATATTTAAAACAAGGGACTTGTTAAACTTAATATTTATTATAATATTTATTATTTATTTATTTATATATTTAATGTCCTATAATATTTAATATTATAATTTCTCACTCACCTTTTCTTCACCCGCATTAATAATTACCTATCTAATTATTATTTATTTTATGACCCAGGTAAATTTTGTTATATTAAAGACTGTAATAAATAGCTGTAGAAGCGAAGCTTTTAAAAAGCTTTTGCAAGCAAAACAAATTTGATGTTAGCTATCTATTTACAATAATATTAATTACAGTATTATTTACACCGTATGCATATTTTGAATTAATATTGCATAAGTACTTAATAGTTTTTAGAAATCAATATATTTTAAGAATTAAATTGACATAGGTCACAATATTTATCGTATTCTTAGATCGTATTATTTATTTGATTTTAATTAATATATCGTTGATAGCGATTAAATACTACTAATTAATAAACAAAATTAATTTTAACTATAAAATTATCATAAAATAAAACATGTCGCGATAGTCTTTCGTGTGTTACCAAATAAAGGATGTTTTCAAACACATGTCTCCTTATACGATAAAGAGGAAAGACCTTCATATTGTTTGAATCATTAGCAGAACATAATATGGGTAAATGGTAAAACTGTAGTGATTCAAAAATGCTTCAAGAATAAGTCTAATCATTTATTCGGGGCAAGCGGCTAGTCTAAATACATCCTAAATTCTAATGAGAATTCGATAATAAAAATTAAAATAACAACAAGGTAATAACAAATTTATTAAAGGTGAAGAATGGAAAGATATGCGATCTACAATGAGTCCAGCGTTCACCAGCTCGAAGATAAAAGTTATGGTTCCCTTCATGGAGGAAGTCGGGAACCAGATGATACGCGCTTTGAAGAAGAGGATTGAAGCTGCTGGAGGTAAGATCTCTAATAAATATATTTGTGAAAAGCTTCGTAAACATAAGCAATAGTTGATGAACGTGTTTATGTTTTCTGTATCCTTTTTATACCATGTTTGTGAGCAAATAAATAATTATGAATTATGACACTCGTTGTAGTCATGTTGGTAGAAATTCTTTATTCAGTAGGTAAGGCAGGTTGTTAAGGCTCTGGTTGGTCTTTTGACATTTCAAGTTTTGTATCAAAAGTAGGTAGGTATATAGTTTTTGAATTAAACAAAGTAAGTAACTACTCTAAGTTTTATCCAATAATAAATAAATAAATCTAGCTGGAAAATGTTTAAGCGGTGTCGCTCAACTTTTCAACATGCGTTATCAACTCAGAAAGTTGCAGTGTTGCCAGCAACAACAGAGTTGACATATTATGTTGATATACATGTTGTTGACATATGTTTCTGCAACTGTGCTGTTAAACTAATGTTTACCATGAATACGGGGATTTAGTATATGCAATTCTATATGATATTAGCGCGTACTAATACTCGATTGCATTCCATATTATAGGGAGTCGTTATTTATTTATTTATTTATTGAAATTATTCTTACAAATTATTACAATAACTTAAGTCTAAGTCCCACAAAACTGCACATGCAGTTTGTCTGTGCTAAACCAATGAGCAATCACCGTTTTCTTATGTATTAACGAGGTGTATTATTAAAGATCTTATAAAAGCTCAATTTTATCCCTATTTAAACTAAAATGCCAATACCATAGAGTTATCCTTTTGCCTCCAATGCAAAAACTATCTGCTATAAGATTTAGATATGTTTATGGATTACTGTATGTATATTTAATATTCTGTAGTTATTCGATTTTGAAAAGCTGTGTATAATTTGGTAGTTTAATAAGAACAATTGCAAAAATAAAAGAAAACACTTATTATTATACGGTATTTATTCTAAATAATTGAAATTAAGATTCAAGTCTTGTATAGAATGGGTGAAATATGTGCATATATTTATAATTAATAAAATTTGTATGCTCATGATCGCAGGCTCTGATTTATGAGACAAACATGCATCTATTGTCTTTAAATGACATCATTTTGAGGAAAAATCCCCTAGATTCATATTATGTAATTTATATTATTACAAGCGGTCCGGCCCGGCTTCGCCCGTGGTACATATGAAAAATAGATGTTGGCCGATTCTCAGACTTACCCGATATGCACAGAAAATTTCATGAGAATCGGTCCACCCGTTTCGGAGGAGTATGCAGACTAACATTGTGACACGAGAATTTTATATACAGACTAGCGGTCCGCCCCGGCTTCGCCCGTGGTACATATGAAAAATAGATGTTGGCCGATTCTCAGACTTACCCGATATGCACAGAAAATTTCATGAGAATCGGTCCACCCGTTTCGGAGGAGTATGCAGACTAACATTGTGACACGAGAATTTTATATATAAGATTATAGTGACCTCCATACAATTTTCAAAATTATCGAGTATCTACTCTCATTATAACCGGTTCTTACATCGTACTCTTAAAACAAAAATATACACATATTTTTAAAGATATAGAAGAGGTATATTATTTACTTAAATCCAATTGGTATAAAAATTAACAGATTATTCAGAAATAGTACTTATACGAAAAATAATATGTAAAGCATTCATTTAGTTGTTTGGTAGAAGACTTGTTTTTCTACAATGTGTTCGTTTATTATTCTGTGTCCTTGAGTAAGACGTTATGTTATTATTTTTTATTGATATTACTATAAATTATGCAAAGTCATTGTATAAGTACGTATTAAAGTTTAAATAACAGCTGATTTTATATTTAAGTTGTAGAGCCGGTTTGAAACAAGATTCCTCGTAGCGCTTGATCAAGTTTTTACTACTTGTAACTATGTTTCGAGTAAAGAATAAATATAAATCTACATTAACATTAGGAGTAAATAAACGTCATTTAAAAACATTAAAATTATAAGTATTGAGTATTCTGGTAACTTTAGAACTATCGCGATATAGTTTTTGTCTCCGTCAATTCTTCAAGTCAGACACTTTTTTTTTGGGAATTGAACACCTCTATCTACAATCTACATGTAAGTATCATCGTTTTCATAGAATCAAATCATTGAATATTGTCTTGTTTTTGCTATACTAAAAAAAATAATAAACAGACATTGAGTTACTATGTACTACGTACTAGAGAGGGCATCGCTACTACACTATTTTTATCACGAGTTAGAGTCAATCATCTCAAACCATTTTTTTTGTTACATTGATTGGTTTTAATTGATAAGTTTATTCATATTTTTTTATCATTATCTACAAACTGAATGTATATGACTCACTAGCCGCCCCGCGCCGGCCGCCGCGCTTGTCGCACAGATTTTGTTCGTGGTGTCCTCTCTATACGTAGTAATAATACCTCAATGTATACAGAAGGTTCAAATTACATACGAATTTGCGCGGTAAAAACTAATACGTGATACTTTTTTGAGCATGTCGCCTGTCGGTGATAAACACGACCTTTGAATCAAAACACGGCATCTGCGCAGTGGACAATGAAAACAGTTTTTTTCATATTATTATTTACGTTTCTATAATGAATAATGACTGATACTTATCGGACATTTTGTTTATAATATACAAATTATGTTTATTTATTTCCGGTTGTTGCAGTCGTTTGCAGTGATATTTTTTGTGAGCTCATTATTCGTCTTCAATTATTCTTGTGTCTCTAAATTTTGTTTTTATATTTATTTTAGCCCATAATTTATGTAGAATGGTAGGTATACTATATCTCATTATAGTAGTGTACTACGAAGATAATGTTTGAAAGCAATTTATATAATACTAGCTGCTCCGCGCTATATAGCCTATAACCTTCCTCGATACTTAAATGGGCTATCTAACACTGAAAGAATTTTTCAAATCGGACCAGTAGTTCCCGAGATTAGCGCGTTCAAACAAACAAACTCTTCAGCTTATAATAGTATAGATTGTACGTGAATACCTACACATTCTTTAATTTTATTCGAAAGAGCTTAATTTATGTTATGACGGTCCTAATTTTAGCCTATTGGTTACATTGAAAAATCACTACATATTAGGTACGTTATATAAAGCCAATAAAAGAGTTTTATGAACTGTGACATTTCTAAAGATAATATTGTATTGATTGTAATACATTCAGAACTTTCCAGACATTTAAAAGTTATTCTAGAATAATTCACATAAAATGAACTCTGATAATACTTCACCCCTTTTTAAACAGTTATATCCTGGTTATTTTAACTTAAACTAGTTGTGCCCCGCGGATTTACCCGCTTTATCCACCTCCTTTTGACCTATGCGTGATGATATGCTTTATGACCTTCCTAGATTAATGGGCTATCTAACACTGAAAGAATCATTCAAATCAGATTAATAGTTCCTGAAATTAGCGCGTTAAAACTGAGATAATATCTTAGTAAAAGTAGCGTTGTAAAAGTTTTGCGAGGCAACTACTAACGCAACGTTATTGTTTTACTTTTTAGTTCAGTAGTATAGGGTATATATCATGTTCTATGAGCAGTACTAACATCACATCAAAGGTGGTTACAAATTATGTTTTTCTTTGTCTCTAGGTGGTGCAATAGAAGTCGACTGTAAGGACATAACCACTCGTTTCACCAATGACGTCATCGCGTCATGCGCTTTTGGTCTCAAAGTGGATTCCTATGAAGGAAACAATGAGTTCTATGAGATGGGCAAGACAGCATCCCAATTCAAGATACGTCAGATGATGATGTTCTTTGCGTACACAGCTTTCCCTGGCCTTGTTAAAGTGAGACATATTTTAGATATATGATAGATTTTGTACATGTTTTGTAGCAAATTTTGTGTATTTATTCACGCTTACAAGGTATATTATAAGAAATTTTGTTCAGTATTTCCATTTTTTGGCCTGATTTTGAATAGAGGAAACCTTGTTATAATATTATGGAGTATTAGATAGTTAATTTATTTCGTTTTTCAAGTTTTAAACATCATGTTTATTACTTGTATAAAAAATTGTGATCCGAAATTATTCAATTTTAATAGAATTCAAATCATTTACTGGGACTTTTTAAATATTCCAATAAAAATCCTGTCAGGAATACGCATGATGAGGATCGGGTATGAATCTACATAAAGGTCGTTGACCTTTCAATCGCGATTTCGACCGTCAAAACAATCCGCCAGAAATTGACGGTCCCAAAAACAATTTGTCCGTTTAACCTTGATGAGTCATTGACCTCTGGGGACATTAATCAAACGCCAGAATACGAATAATTGGCTGAAGTTGAAACGAATCTGTTTGTAAACATTTTCTTGATGTTTTTGTGAATTATTAAGGCGAAGTTATTTATGGCGTAGCTAAGGAAAATAGGTTATTATTGTCAATGAAATACCGGAATGTAATTATGAATTGAAAGTAAGAACAATTTCTTTTTTTATTATAAGTTCCTTCACCGTTTCATTGTAAATTATACTGATACAATAATGATATTTCAGAGGCTGAAAATGACGCTGTTTTCAAAAGCAACTACACGTTTCTTCACACAATTGGTGATGGACACCATGAGCAATAGAGAGGCTAATAAAATAATCCGGCCTGACATGATACATCTCCTCATGGAAGCCAAGAAAGGTACCCTTACAATTTACAATAAGTATTTTTTAAAAAAAGCTAATCCACATTCAAATTCTCAGAATATTTTATTTTTAGCAAAAAACGAATCCACCCTCAAATTGTCAGAATTGTTTTAGACCAAATTTGTATGGAAGTAACAGCTTTCCAACATCAGCAAAGAATCAAAATTGGTTCAGAATCCTCTAACGCTCGCGACTCTTGAATTTTTTTTATTGATGAAATCACAAAATAAAACGAGAATATTGTGGGTGATAAGAATTAGATAGCTGTAGTAGGAAAAGTTGCAATTTTATCCAGCAATATCATAAATTATATGGGACAAACGTAAAATGTAATAATAAGCCAGCATTATTTTGAAATAACTCCGCTGCGAACTCCACATAATTTGTATGAAAATAAGTTCAGCTCTCGACAAGTGAGCAACTAGTAGTACTTTAGTGGTTGGAGTTTGGGGTAAATTCATTTCTATTGCAATAAGAGTGCATTTATGATAAATAATATTACATTTACATACCTCATCTATACAAATAATATTTAATAGTATTTACCTTTGAGTATTGTCGTCATCTATTTGAAGTGTATAACTTATAATATTTACAATGATAATAAATCTCGTAGCAAACAATTTGTTTTAAGTGCTATTAGAGTAATTATGAGATAAAATGTATGTTTGTGTTATAGAGTGGTAATATATTACTGCGCAATAATATTAGATACCTATTTTCAGCAATTTCATGAAATGCGATTATATAGTTCAATGATTATTTACGTTTTTATTATGGATTTTTTTAAACTATTGAAAGTTTTTAATGAACATCAAGTATGTACATAGAGCTACAGTAATTACACTTTACAATTTAATATTAGATTTCGAAAAAATATATAACGTTAAGCTCGGTAATCATTTATTATTGTTTTACTCAAAGGTCGACTGAATCATGAAGAGAAGTCTAAAGACGCTGTCCGTGACGCAGGCTTTGCTACTGTGGAGGAGTCCTCTGTTGGAAAGAGAACAATACAAAGAGGTAAATTATAATAAAATTATATTACAACTAGAGGTCCGCCCCGGCTTCGCCCGTGGTACATATTTCACAATAAAAGGTAGCCTATGTCCTTGCTCGGGTATCAAAATATCTCCATATCAAATTACATGCAAATTGGTTCAGTAGTTTAGGCGTGATTGAGTAACAGACAGACAGACAGAGTTACTTTCGCATTTATAATATTAAGTATGATTATATATTATAACGAACACTTAATGTTTGAAAAAATAATGTCTCACTAGAACGCTCATAGGCCGAACTCTCAAAACGCATTTAAAAGAGCTTATGCGCTAAATTGAATACTCCTTACCTAATTGGGGATAAGATTTTTTTCTACAATTAACTGTGAATAAAAGCATTACAATTACTTTATTCATTCTAAATAATAATTACGACATTACAATAACCGTTTAAGGGACCAGCGGATCAAAGTGCTAAAACGTTCCATATTTTAGCACTTTTGTCCAAACTAAATACTTAAAAACTTGCAATATATTCACGAATTTGCCCATTCCAGAATGGACGGACAACGATCTGATCGCCCAAGCAGTGATCTTCTTCATAGCTGGCTTTGAAACCATATCTATTGCTATGTCATTTGCTCTGCACGAACTCGCGTTACACCCAGAGATTCAGGAGAGACTGGCGAAGGAAATAAAAGAAGACGCAGCAAAAAATAACGGCAAGATAGAATACAATTCGATACAGTCCTTACCGTACTTGGATATGGTGGTTTCAGGTATTCTATTTGTAAACGAAACGAGTCGATTGTATAATGTATATGATAGCAACTAACAATTTGGGGTAGTTAAAGGAAGAAAGACTTGCAAAATAAGAGATTAATCATTTACTGAATGCAAGTTTAGAAGCTACTTTAAAAAAAGACGTGTGGCACTCGGGGACTGCCGCGGTAAAGCTATTGCATGCTATGCCTTCAAGCCACACCGTCGTGTCCGTCGGAGTGGGGAGCGTGAGGATTTTTCGTTACGGAATTTCTGGATTCGGTCCCCGCGCTCAAGGCCCGCGATAGAAGCTATGCAATAGCTTAAAAACAAAATAAAGTTTTAGTTACGGGGCGTTTAATTTTCAAACTAATTCAAACTTTCCTAAAAATTGCAGAGGTGCTCAGATTGTGGCCCCCTGGTTTCCAGCTCGACAGAGTTTGCGCAAAAGACTACAACATGGGAAAGCCTAATAGCGAATCAACCAAAGATTTCATTGTGAGTACACCTTTTTCATACCTTCTTATTCTTCAGCACAAATAAAGGTGCATTCTTATGTAAAATTGTTATCAACTTCTAGATCCGCAAAGGGGAGTTTGTGTTAATACCAATGTGGTGCATCCATCGCGATCCCGAATTCTTCCCTAATCCTGAAAAATTCGACCCTGAACGCTTCTCAGAAGAGAATAAAGACAAAATCAATCCAATGACGTATATGCCGTTTGGTGGTGGACCCAGGAATTGTATTGGTAAATTAATTAATAATTAATATTGATTGCGTTGTAAATAAAGCATTCAGAAATATTAGGTAGCCTTATTATTAATAAAAACTTTATCATTTGTTATATTGGGAACTAATTGTCCCGGGACCCGGCTGTGCTATTATTATGAGCATTCCTAATATTTTAGTGATAGTATGAGTGTAATGTTAAATCTTGATTCTTTAGTAATATATCATCAGTTGGTATATCATTTTCCACGAACAATAATGGCCGATATATTTTATACTTTAGTACCATTACCTTAATGACCATATTCGTTCATTTCAGGTTCAAGATTTGCGCTGCTGGAACTAAAAATGCTAATTTATCAAATTATTCTACACATGGATGTATCACCTTGCAGTAAGACGTGTATCCCAAGCAAGCTGTCATTGGCAAACTTTAACCTTGGTCTTGCTGGAGGACATTGGTTGAATTTCAAAATAAGGCAGTGAACGGATAAATTAACTCTATTGTTAAGTGTGTAAAGTTTAAATTCATTTTACATGGAGCAGAAATTGCTCTTTATATAGGAATATATTTTTAAAGACATAAGGACAAAATTGTTTTGGAAAGTTTTAAACGGTAGTCTTAAACTAGGTGTTTTTTATGCTTAGATATAGTTAGATAATATAAGATCGTTCCATATGAGATTCGAATTTGCAAAAATCACTATAAATCAAGGGTGAGAGAGGTGATAATATTATAATATTATGACGAGTTTTTATTTTTGTATACCTAAGTATATTGTTTTATCAATGGATGTATATTGGTGGGAATTGAGAGTGTAAAGCCCCAAAAAGTGAAAATCACCAGGGGGGTAAATATCATTACTTGATTAAAAAACAAGATACTGTTTATAAATAATAAATAAATATTTTTATATTATGCTGTGATAAGGATGTTATTAGGTATCATCATCACTACATAGTATAAAACAAAGTCGCTTTCTCTGTCCCTATGTCCCTTTGTACGCTTAAATCTTTGAAACTACGCAACAGATTTGTATGCGGTTTTTTTTAATAGATAGAGTGATTCAAGAGGAAGGTTTATACTTAATTATGTATAATAACATCCATCAAATAGTGGAGAAGTACTGTTATTTTTGAGGTTTCTAATGTGATGTCGTAAAAAAATTACATTTTTTCCGCTTACATTGCAAACGCAGGCTGAACCCTTCGAGTTTTATCAAAATAATGTAGGTACTAATTTATAATACAACGTTCACAGTTTTTCTGTAGTGTATTTAGTATCAGCGTAGTATATTATTATTAGTCTGTGGTATCAGCATTGCACCCGTGCGAAGCCGAGGCGGGTCGCTAGTTAGATATAATGTAATAACTAATAATAATTTCTTCAAGTTTGTTATTTTTTACTATAAGCGTTATGAATAAATGACTGTACTGTGAATTTGTCTACTTATTGGACCTTCGTGAAATAAAATAATACAATAACTTTTTGTCGTAGAACTATAAACAAAAAAGTTATAAGCGAAAATGTGCAGAAATTAGAGATGTTTATATTTTTCAATCTACAAAAATAGTCTTATATGATTATATCATTTCTTCGTAAAATGATAAAAAAGTGTTATTGAAAAATATAAATAGCTATATAATTTCTGAACATTTTCGTTTATAACTTTTTTATTTATAGTTCTACGACAAAAAGTTACTGAATCAAAGTTGTAGAGATTTAATTTGCAACAAATAATGTTAATATTGTTTTATTATCAGATAAATAGTTTAAGAGATATATCGTTAAAACCATTTCAACCGCTATTTTCAAGATGGCGGCCATGGCACAAGGGTGGCGACCCCACAAACTTGGTTTTAGCTTCACACTGACCCCCCCCTATACATCAAAAAAATAAAATTGCGTCCTCTAAAAAACGCAAGGTCAGGCCTAAAAAATGTAAAATTTCAATGGACTATAGATGTTAGGACGTAGGCTATCCGATCGATCCGCTAAGAAAGGATTTCCCGAAATTCTTGCGGGAACGGGGAAAAACGGGGATGCACGTACAAAGTCGTGAGCGGAAGCTAGTTAGTACTTAATAAAATAGAAAATTTCTTTAATGTAAATTTAAGATGAAAGATGCAGTAATGATTGTTTATTTGATTTATTAACGCCTACTTATTCTATGCTAGCAATTACAAAGATCTTTCACGAATCCGATTTGAAAAATTATTTCAGAGTTAGATAGCCCATCTATAGAGCAAGACTATATCTCTGGCTATATTATATTTATCATCACGCTCGTCGCTCAGACCAATAGGAGCGGAACAACGCGGTAGACATCACTACATAGTATAAAACAAAGTCATATTTCTCTGTCACTATGTCCCTTTGTATGCTTAAATCTTTAAAACTACGCAACGGATTTTGATGCGGTTTTTTTAATAGATAGAGTGATTCAAGAGCAAGGTTTTAGTATATAATTTATTAGGTTTTAGACAAAGCGGGCGAAGCCGCGGGCGGTAAGCTAGTATAATTTAATATAATGACACTAAAAAATATTTAACTTAACCATAAATAAATAGTGCTAACCTACCCTAAATTTTAACTTTTTAGTCTAAGTTTATAATAGTATATTACCTATATTTTATCAACCATTTTCCTCTTATCGTCGATGATTTCATATTATTTACAAATTTATTATATAGAATATAGAAACACATACTTACCTATAATATGTTTGCTCATCTATCTGTAATGTTGTTTTCCTTATAGATAATTATATTTATTGAAGTATAATATGAATATTTCATTGTAGACAGAAATTAAACCATTTATTATAAACTAGCTTCCGCCCACGACTTTGTACGTGCATCCCCGTTTTTCCCCGTTCCCGCAAGAATTTCGGGAAATCCTTTCTTAGCGGATGCCTACGTCCTAACATCTACCTGCATGCCAAATTTCAGCCCGATACGTCCAGTGGTTTGGGCTGTGCGTTGATAGATCACTATATCAGTCACCTTTGATATAACAAAAATACATATAACCAAATTAATTACAAAAAATGATGAAACTTAAACTTAGAAAAAACGACCATAAATCAATGGTACTTAAAGTTATGCTATTCAGCTTAATATTTATTTACCTTTGATAATAAGAAGTGATTTAACTAGATAATTTAGACTATCTTGTACGTTGCTGGTTAAAAATCACAAGGAATAATGAATTATAGTACAATAAAAGCAATGTATTACACGTATTGAAAAATTCACTATAAATTTTTCCTGAAGCTGATAGCGTAGCAGGTGCATTTCTCATTTCATGCATTTCTAAAATCATATCTATAAATGTAAAGGTGTATTACTATTTTAGACACACATTTATTTACAAACAATAACACACACAACAACTGACAAAAATAATAACAAAACACAGAACATTACAAATAAAGAAATAAACAAATAAGAAATAAAAAATAAAATAGAATAAAAAACAATAAATAGTTGTTATTATGTGCTATGGCTGTAAAATGGTTCTGGCTCGCAATTTTGATATATTCGTGCTATGTGGGTTGGTGTTATTTATATTATGAACATCGGTTTGGCGTGAAAAGCAGTGTGGTAAGAAAAGGCTTCTAGAAGTATTAATATGAGTGTCTCTACGTGTAGGAAGCTACATAATAATTAATAATGTGTATTATATCTAATACAAGCTGCGCTTCGCGGTTTCACCCGCGTGGTTCCGCTCCTGTGGGTCTTCCTCGATAAATGGGCTATCTAACACCGAAATAATTTTTCAAATCGGACCAGTAGTTCCTGAGATTAGCGCGTTTAAACAAACAAACAAACTCTTCAGCTGTATAATATTATTGGTATTAGCATAGGTTATATTTGTCTATGGTATTAGTATAGATTATCTTATGTTAAATATCTTTAATAATGTAACTTTGTTCTATTCTCTTATACAATAATCGTGTGATAACATGGTTATACATATTATGTTGTAGGTAAGGACCATAAGTTGTTGTAAGTAAAAGTGAAAAAAAGTTTAATGTTATAAACCTGAAGAGTCCGATTTGAAAAATTCTTTCGGTTTCCTCCTTTTTTTTGAAGTCGGTTAATGAAAAGAGTATATAAATGCATATCGGTATCGACGATATTATGATATGCACCAGTATTTATCTATCTTTTGTTTGATTAAAAATTACTTATCTAGATTATACTATTTATGATAGACTTTTAATAATTTTGATGCTGATTTTAAACTTTCGAATTTAATTTTTATGAGTTCAGTATACAATTTATATCGATTAGATCCAAATAAGAACAAAGAAAACATACAATACGTGCACAATATCTTGAAATTATTGTAGATCAATCATTGCTCCTTTTTTAACAATGCCGCATTTTAATTGTACCAGTAATATTCAAATATTATAATATATTGTATATTAAAATCAATCATAAATTAAGATGAAATAATATCTTTTATATGCAAGCCGATAATATCTAAGTAAAACAAATACGTGTGGCACTCGAGGACTGCCGCGGTAAAGCTATAGTATAGTATCGCATCGCTGTGCCGGTTGGAGTGGGGGGTGTTAAGTATTTTCGTTACGGAAATTTTACATTAGGTCGCTGCGCTCTAAGTCTGAGGTAAAAGCTATGCAATAGCTTAAAAATAGTATTGACGCGTATTGAAGCACCGAATTGTCTAAAATCTCATCGAATTGTATTAAAATCGAACGTTCCAGAAATACTAATATATTGTATAAACATTACTTTTTTTTTTTACTTTTTGAATACATTTTTACAATACCGAGATATTATGAAAATATTTTTCTTAAAATATGAAACAAACACAGATTTTATACATGTATATTATAGAACCAAGTCATTTGTCAGTTACTGAATCTTTTATTTTACACTAGCTTTCCACCCGTGGCTTCGACCGCGCAGTCAAAGAAAAACCCGCATAGTTCCCGTTCCCGTGGGATTTCCGGGATAAAACCTATCCTATGTCCCGGGGTAAAAAGTAGCCTATGTCCTTTCTCGGGTATCAAAATATATCTATACAAAATTTCATGCAAATTGGTTCAGTAGTTAAGGCGTGATTGAGTAACAGACAGACAGACAGAGTTACTTTCGCATTTATAAAATTAAGTATGGATATAGGGTTCAAGGCCTTGGTTGTCTTGAAAGAGATATCATATCTAATTAAGCCGCCTTATAAACTACTAGCGACCCTCCCCGGCTTCGCACGGGTGCAATGGCGGCCGGCCGGTACCGCCGCAAACGCTACGTTCCGGAATTTTTAAATCTGTAATATCTTCGAAAATATTCACTTAAATCATACGGTGTAAAGGGCCATATAGATGTATATTAAATGAACAATGTATTCAAGGTATTTAATTGGTTCAGGATTAATGCTGTATTGGTTATAATCGCTTCGAAAATTATCCATTATTTGTCGTAAAAAGTAAATGACAAAAAAAAGTTATACATATAAACCTTCCTCTTGAATCACTCTATCTATTTAAAAAAACCGCATCAAAATCCGTTGCGTAGTTTCAAAGATTTAAGCGTACAAAGGGACATAGGGATATAGGGACATAGGGACATATCACATAGGGACAGGGAAAGCGACTTTGTTTTATACTATGTAGTGATACTACTGTGTTAATGTGTAAAATTCTAACAAAATTTCCTGTATGTATTGAAGAGTTAAATAAATAAATAAACGAATAACTAAATAATCCGGTGGCTGAATGTATTAATTTAACGTAAATCTTTTTCTGAGAAAGATAAACTGATAAGCTACATCACCTTTCACCTCACTGTGTATTATGATAAACAAAATTTAAACAAATAGATATGTTATCGGTAAATAATTATATTTTTTTAATTTATTAACTATTATAAGATTAAACATACATAATATCTACGTATGTAATAAATAATAATCTAGTTTAGTTAATGTTGTTTATTACTATCGGGCAATGTATGTATGCCTCTGAATATTATTTACTAGTTGCTCCGCGCGGTTTCACCCCCGTGGCTCCACTCCTGTTGCCCGTAGCATGATGAAAATAGCCTATAACCTTCCTTGATAAATGGGCTATCTAACACCGAAAGAATTTTTCAAATCGGACCAGTAGTTCCCGAGATTAGTGCGTTCAAACAAACAAACAAACAAACTCTTCAGCTTTATAATATTAGTATAGATACGAAATAATGTTAGCCTTTAGGTCATAGAAATTATGTAAATGGCCATCCTTTCTAACAGTCGGTTTCTGAATTGAGAATATAGGTTTGATTAAGGTTTGAGAAAGCATCTTAATACTATTATAAAGGCGAAAGTTTGTAAGGATGTATGGATGTATGGATGTTTGTTACTCTTTCACGTAAAAACTACTGAACCGATTACAATAAAATTTAGCACACATATAGAGGGTAACTTGGATTAACACATAGGATAGGTTTTATCCCGGAAATCCCACGGGAACGGGAACTATGCGGGTTTTCCTTTGAAAACGCGGGCGAAGCCGCGGGCGGAAATCTAGTAGTACAATAAATTATTTAAGACGGTGCATTTACATCAAACGAGCGAGTGCTCATTCTAATCCCACTCTGTGTATGTAGAGCATTCTTTCGTTGTTCCTAGTACGTTCGAAAATATTCTACGCAATATTCTAATACTGAACTACACTGAATAAAGATGTTCTTTCTCTAGCTCTAGCTCTATGTTAGGTATGCTATAAATAAATAAATAAATAAATAGTAATAAATAAATAAATAGTATTTCATTGAATAGTAATACACCAAACAGAAAATCTCTGAATTATATTAATTATATTTGAACGTCATTAACAGTAAAGATTCCAAGGTCATCAAAACAATAAAAATAGTTTGTATAAGGCGCGGGACATATACAAGCGGCGCGGCGCGCATCGGGCGCACCGCGGGCGCGCCAGCCGGCGCGCCTCGGGCGCGCTGCCGGCGCGCATCGGGCGCGCTGTTGGCGTCCGAAAATGATATTTATATAGAGTGGTTAAATGCATTTTCTTCATGCATAATTTAGTAAAATTATGTTTTTTGTGCTAAAAGAGATTAACATTAATTTGAAAGTAACGATTTTGTTTTGATAATTCCTTGTAAGTAAATAGCGAGGATAACCCCACAATTGCAAATATATCTTTGTTGAAAATGTTGGAATTTACTTGGAAAATTTTATAGTACTTTTAAAGTAATTTTAAAGTAGTACTGGTGTAATGATGGAAGAAAAGAAGGTTAAAATAACACAAAATTTATATTGTACTAGCGGTCCGCCCCGGCTTCGCCCGTGGTACATATTTCGCAATAAAAGGTAGCCTATGTTCTTTCTCAGGGTCTAAAACCATACATACATACATACATACATACATACATACATACATACAAACCTTTCCTCTTTATAATATTAGTATAGATAAAATATGGTTTTCAAACACAGGTTTACATTTAAACCATATAAATCTTATCATTAAAATCTCAGTTCAAAAGTATTTACAGTACTGATCATTCCACAATATTATTACAATTACAAATAAATAAAAAACACAATCAAAATCAGGATTATCTTTATTTCTGACATTGTAAATACATGGGAACTTTCATTATGCTCTTCTTCATTTTCACTTTCCCTACTGCCATCACCTGTGTAAATCATTTCATCGATTAATTCAATTCACCTTTAAAAACAAAACGAAGAAGGGTATGTAATAGCAGCTCTATATAATTCCACACAGAGAGAACACATTTTTGACTGACAGGCTACCGTCTCCTATAGACCGGGAGATACTGACACAAAATTTCGAGTCATTCGTAACAGGATGGCGGTTCTACAGGGGTCTTAGTACGCAATGACAAAAAGAAAAACGATGGTGTGAACGCTGGTACCGGCGCGGGCGGCTTAGTCGCGTGGGCGTTAGTCGAACTCGTCGGAAAAATAGCGAAGTCAAACGATTTGTAACACAAAAATTTTAGAATTTACCGATAGCCCATAAAAAAGAAGTAGGCGGTAGTGTCATGCCATACTTTTCCGGTGTGACTTACAGCCCGCCATACCGACGCGAATGTGTTGATTTAAAAAAAAACAATTCAACCATTTGTACCAGGCTAACTTTTGCACAGGTAACCATCGTCGTGCAGCCAATTATGAAAATCGCCATGCCATACTTTTCGGACGATTCCAAATGGTCGCCATACCGCCGAAAATCTGCAAATTTTTTTTTTGTAAAAATTGTAACAGAAAAATGACTCGAAATTTTGTGTCAGTATCTCCCGGTCTACTACCACCCGATTTGTTTTTGATTGTGTATGACCGTGAATTGACCTCTATTTGGATGCGATGGGGGAAGCGCGCCTGCGGTACGCCTGCGGTACGCCCGCGGCGCAACCGTGGCGTGCCGCCTCGTCGCCTTTCCAAAATTCTTTCATACAAAATGTATAAGAAGGACGTGGTGCAAAACAGATTCAAGAGGTGCGCTTATGGCACGCCCGCGCCCGCGCCGCTTGTGTTTGACCCGCGCCTTAGGTTTATTTCCATCTGGGATCGATTTGTAAAAATAAACATAATAAATAATAATATAACGAAAACAGTAGAAACGATTTATCAACGATTATATAATATATGTACTAGCTTTCCGCCCGCGGCTTGGCCCGCGTTTTTAGAGTAAACCCCGCATAGTTCCCTTTCCCGGGTGGGATTTCCGGGATAAAACCTATCCTATCTCTCAAGTTGGATCGAACTGCACACGGTGTGCGAATTTTATTATAATCGGTTAAGTGGTTTAGGAGTCCATTGAGGACAAACATTGTGACACGAGATTTATATATATTAGAAAGATTAGGTATATCTATTATAATGTTCCAATATACTGAAGGTCAAAATAAATTCTGTTCTTGCAGAGGCCAGTGGAGCACGAAAAAGATGAAACATTTTGTTCTCAATTCTCATCTCCCGTATGGTCTAGTGGCTAGGATACCTGGCTTTCACCCAGGAGGCTCGGGTTCGATTCCCGGTACGGGAAATATTTTTTTATTTATTTAATCTTCAATTAGTTAAGAGTTAATGTTGATTTTTTTTAATTTGTATAACATCTACGAGTTCCGTACAATATTTTACATGTAAGTAATAAATCTATTTGCTGTTAAAAGAAAACCGTTTAAACAAATGATGAAGAGTAAGAAGTTTACTTATAATTTAAGGTAAGCAACAACTACAACTTTTCTTCACTCTTCAGAGTACCTAATTTTATAATTTAAAAGATAATAATTGTCCTTTTTATATTTTTGGCATATTATTTGTTTCTATCCGTCTTAAAAAAGCAATTAAACTGAAATAAGATATCAAGATTTCATTTATTTCGCTCCTATATTATAATCCTATTAAGCGTTTTACGTTTGTGTAATTAATGATAATGATAATTAATATTTTACTCCAACCATTTGAATGAATAATACCTATGATGTAATTATTTATCAATAGATAGATAAATAATGATGGATTCTTACGTTTATGTATTTAGCCAATAGGGTGATAAGAGAAAACATTTTTTATAACAAATTCACTATGCATATTATGTACGAGCTTAATTCAACCATGCTTATATTTTCTCTAGCTGAACCCTAAAATAATATTGACATAATATCATCAGTCTATATATAGATGCGGGCATTGGGCAAGCTTTGATTAGTTAGTGCTCTATCAAACGTTATCATGGACAGAGACGTGAAAGGAAAAGTCGTGCTTATTACCGGCTCTGCCGATGGCCTGGGATTGACCATGATCGAACACTTCCTAGAAAATGGCGCCAAACTAGCCATCATGCTGGACGTCAATGAAAAACAAGGACTCCAATCCCTTGAACAAATAAAGGCCAAATTCGGAAAAGATAGAGCTGTATTCTTCAAATGTGATGTTACAGAAGATCTGGACAAAGTCTACGAACAGGTTTTGGGTGTGACCAAAAATGTTGATGTTGTCATAAACAATGCTGGAGTCCTAGCTGAAAAAGATATTAAAAAAACAATCAATGTAAACGTCACAGCTCTTATGGAGTGGACGATGAAATTTTTCGATCACATGAGAAAGGATAAGGGAGGCAAAGGTGGAACTATCATTAATGTATCTTCTATCTATGGATATAGGATAACATCGCTCATACCTTATTATCACGCTTCTAAATTTGCTGTTCGTGGCTTCTCGCAATCTCTGGGTCAAGAATATAATTATAAAAGGACGGGAGTACGAGTTGTTACTCTATGTCCGGGTCTGACGACGACGAACATGGCTAAATATCCCAACGTGAGGGAAGATGAAACTTTAGATGACTTGCTGGAAGAGATTAAGGATACCGAATGGCAAGAGCCCAAAGACATTGGAAGAGGTACCGTGGAGATATTCCAGAAAGCTGATTCCGGGTCCGTTTGGCTCGTAGAGGGTGGAAGGCCGGCTGAAAAACTTGAGTTTTAGTTTAAGTTAGTTTTTAGATAAGTCTACTTATTAAATAAAGCATTGCACAGTGAATATATCTATGTGTTGTATTTAATTGTAAAATATTGGGAATGTGGACATTTCAATCATTGTTGTCATTATGTAGTCTATAATTTTATGTGAGTGCAATTTTATGAATCAGCGGGAAGTTTATTGATAAAGTGAACTCTCCAGATAAAATAATTTACTAGAAATGAAAACAATATATACGTAACATTAAAATAATTTAATTGACTATATTTTTTTATTATAACATATTCTATGAGTCTTTCCTAATAAAAAAATATATTTTTAAATTATTAATAATTTAATAATTAGGTACCATGTCACGATTTGTGGAGTAAATACGTTTTATTTATGTTATTTTTATTATTATCTATTAATTATTATTACCTTGAAAGTAATGTAGTGACAATTTTAATAATCTTATGCATAATAATAGTATGTTATGTAACAATTGAATTCAATACATTTTATTAAAATCCCAAACTAAACATAAATAATAACGTAATTGTTTATTAAATACTAGTTGACATAATATATATTACTAGCGGTCTGCCCCGGCTTCGCCTGTGGTACATATTTACGTTTTCTCTACATAAGAACCATCCTCGTACTTCAAGGAATATAGTAAAAAAAGATTTATCGAAATCGGTTCAGCCGTTCAAACGTGATGCCGTGACAACGAAACGGGTTTCATTTATATATATATATAGATTATACATATTAATGGATATGTTCACAACGATAAGTCACAAAATTATATAATTGGTATAATTATAGATAAATCTTTATCACCAAAGTTGCCAAAATATACGAAAGATTAAGCATGAGTTTATGAAACAATAATAATATAATTACACAATTATTAAATAATGCCACTGTTATTGAAGTTTATTTTTTTCTTGATATTATCTAAAAAACCCTAATAAACGTCGCTGCTTTTATTTTACTTCTTATAATGAGAAATAAGAAATTCGTTAATTTGGTATATACCTATATCTGTCTTACTAATATTATAAATGCGAAAGTTTGTGAGGATGTGTACATGTGTGTGTGTGTGTGTGTGTGTTTGTTAATCTTTCACGCAAATACTTCGGAACCGATTATAATAAAATTTAGCACACACATAGAGGGTAACTTGGATTAACACATAGGATAGATTTTATCCCGGAAATCCCACGGGAACGGGAACTATGCCGGTTTTTCTTTGAAAAAGCGGGCGAAACCGCGGGCGGAAAGCTAGTCTACCATAAAACTCTAGTTATTATATTTCAATTTGCAGATTAATATTAGCTTTTCCCAATAAACTATTTAGTTATTTGTGCTAATACTGAAAACGTCTCTATATCATTTAACGATAAATCTCTATGAAAAACATTACGTTAATCTGTTGTTACGTTATTATTATTATTATTATGTGTCACAGTCATCTGTATCAATCTGCTATTTAATTGATTAACTAGCGCGTTCATTGAATAACGAGATTTAATTGAATGACTAGACAACTGGTCAAGTTGTTTAATGTAACGTTACAAACAAATAAATAAATAAATAAAATAAAATAAAATAGCCTTTATTGCTGTTACTTTTCTTAAAATTATTACATGCCAATTTCTTAAAAACTAAGTTAATTCTACTTATTCTAATTTTTATTTATATTATCGGCAACAGGATGTTTATAAGGAACAGCTTGTCTGTCGACAAAGGCCTCCTCTAAAGATTTCCATATATTTCTATCTTTTGCTAAGCGGGTCCATACAGGACCGGCTATTTTCTTAAATTCATCTTCCCATCTTTTGCTTTGTCTACCTCTATTCCTTTTGTTATCTCTTGGATACCATTCCGTTACTAACTTAGTCCATTTCTCTCTACTTTCTCTAAACATATGTCCTGTCCAACGCCATTTTAGCTGTCTGTAAGTTGTGAGTGCATGTTTAAATTTAGTTTTATTTTTAATTTCTTCTAATTTCACTCTATCTTTTAGTTTTATACCCAGAATACTCCGTTCCATTGAATTTTGGCAGACTTTTAATTTATTTTCCTGTAAATCTGTTAACGCCCATGTCTGGCACCCGTATAGTAAGCATGGCATAATGCATATTTCGTACACTTTCTTTTTTCCTTTCATAGGTATATCTTTATTCTTCATTATTTCCCGTAGAGACCAAAACCGTTTCCAAGTATTATTAATTCTTCGTTCTATTTCTTTATTCATGCAATCCACTGTCGATATAAGTTGGCCCAAATATATATATTCATTTACAAATTCTATTTGTTCATTGTTTACTGTTATTAGTTCGTTTGTTACTGTTCGTTGAGAATTCGTCATAATTTTTGTCTTAGTTAAGTTCATTGTCAGTCCTGCCTTAGCACTTTCATCCGATAGTTGCTGCATCATTACACCCAGAGTTCCTGCATCTTCTGATAATAAAACTAGATCGTCCGCGAAGCGCAGGTGGTTGAGATTTTCTCCATTTATATTGAGGCCATTTTCGGTCCAGTCAAGATTTCTGAAAATCATCTCCAGCACTGCTGAAAATAACTTCGGTGATATAGGATCTCCTTGGCGTACACCTCTTTGAATAGGAAATTCGTTGCCAGTAGATTCAAGTTTAATTTGTGCTGTGCTCGCTGTGTATACGTTTTTAATTATTCTTATGTATTTTGCTTGTATCCCTTGTTTCTTTAGAGCGTCCCATATAAATTCATGTTCCAAGGTATCGAACGCTTTGTTAAAATCAACGAATCCAATGTAATATGTTTTGTTATATTCTCTATATTTCTGTAAAACTTGTCGTAGAGTATGTATGTGATCTAAGGTTGAGAATTTACTTCGGAAACCAGCTTGTTCCTTAGGTTGGTTTTCATCTAGTGTATTGGTAATTCTGTTTAATATTATTTTAGAAAATATTTTATAAATATTTGACATTAAGCTGATCGGTCTGTAGTTTTTTATATCACCTTTGTCTCCCTTCTTATGTAACAGTATGATTGTCGATTTGGTCCAGTCCTCCGGAATGATTTCCGTTTCGAGGATTTCATTGAATAAATCTGTAAGTATTGGTGCTAACACTGGTAATGTAGTTTTTAGTATTTCATTTGTGATTAAGTCTGATCCAGGTGCCTTATCTACTTTTTGTGTTTCGATAGATTTTATTGTTTCTTCCTTCAGAATTGGTTTAATCTCCTCTTGGTTTTCTGAGTTATATACCTTTATTCCTTGTTCCTTTATATTGCTTTTGTATAAATTTTGATAATATTCCGTAGCGATACCTAGTATTTCTAGTCTTTTAGTGGTCTTTGCATTGTTTTTATTTTTCATATTTGGAATCCAGTCCTTTTTGTGATTCATTTCTTGCAGCGCCTTCTTTATTCCTCCTGTTTTTTCTATGTATGTTCTCAATGTTGTTGACCTTTTCATTTTCCGTTCTTTTCTAAGTTGTTCACTAATCTTTTTACTTAATTCTGCTATCTTATGGCCATTGTTTTTGTAAGTTCTTCCTTGTTGTATCAGTTCTTTCCGTTCTTGTAATAATTCCTTAGTTTTAAATGATATCACTTTCTTACTAGTTATGTTTACTTTCATAGTTTCTGTTTTTAGTTGTTTGATCAATCTGATGTATTTTTCTTGAGTCGACATTCTTTCTTTACCACCATTTTGCAGTGATATTTCAAGGTTTTTCAGAAGTAAATCTTTGCTACCGGTGCATTCAATGCCTTTCACGCTGTACTGATATTTTCGTGCTCTTTTAGCACGTTTTCCTGATAGTTTTGCTCTAACAATTCTATGGTCTGAGTTAAAATTGAAGTTGTTTAAAATAGACAAATCTTCAAAAACTTTTATATTGTTAGACATAATATAGTCGATCTCGTTTTTATATCGGCCATTGGGAGAGATCCATGTCCATTTCTTTGATGGTTTCTTTTTGTAAAAACTGTTTAGGATGCTTAGCTTATTTTCAATGGCAAATGAAACTAGTCGTGAGCCGTTTTTACTTCTATTGCCAAATGCATGACATCCTATGTTATATTCTTCTCCACATTTTTGTTTACCAATCTGTCCATTAAAGTCACCCATAATTATCATGTTTTTTGATGCATATGAAGTAGTTAATTGTAGGTCTTCGTAAAATTTTTCTATTTTTACTATATCTTCTTTCTTATTTGATTCAATAGGCGAATACGCCTGGATTATAGTCCATTCTTGTTCTTCCTCACCATCTACGGGTAATAGAATGTTGAGAATTGCTATTCGTTCTGAAATACCCCTTAGTTCTTTAATGTTTTTGGCAAAACTCTTTTTAACTATAAATCCGACTCCATATAATCCGGGCGTCTCCCCAATGTGGTGTAGTATGTAATTTCCATGGTCTTCTATTTTTTCTCCAAATCTTCTTACTTCACTAATACCAATAATGTCCCATTTTATTTCATCCAATGCTAGTTCTAATTCTTTCAATTTCTCGGTGGTCCCTAGTGATCGGCAGTTTAAAGTTGCTATGTATATATCGTTATATTTATTTTTACTGATATTTTTTATCTTTAGAGGGTCGCGGTCTTTTTCCCCCACGATGACCAGTCGGCTTGGAGGAGATTGGTGGTTTCTAATTATTCGGTTATCAATAATTTTATGTTTTTGTGTTTTCCGGTTGCCGATAGCTAATTGTTATTGCCTATTATCTGTTGTGTAGGAAGAAAGAGAGTTGGATCTTCCTCTCATGACGTCAAAGGCGTTACGTCTGTTAGTTTGTGATGGTATCCACACTTGCTTTTTTGCTTGTGTATTTTCTCGCGGTGATGAAGATAATTCTCTCTTTCTTTTATCATTTGTTGTATTATTTTCCTTCACTATAAGCTTGTCGTATTTAAGATACGCAAAATTTCCTTTCATTCTTTCTTCTTTTAGTTTACTTTGTAACATCTTTCTCTTCTCCAGAACTTCTTTAGAATAATCCTCTGATATATATATTTTGAGATTTTTCCGTACTTTCATAACCTCATTTTTCTTCCATGAACTGACAAAGGAAAGCAGAACAGGTCTCGGCTTTCCTTCTAGGTTTTTCTTTCCGATACGATAAGCGTTGTTTATTTCAAAATCCTCAATATTTATATTTAAGTCTTTATTGAATATCTTTTTTACCTCTTGTATAAGTCCTGGCGCAGATTCCTGTTCCTCTTTCAATCCGAAAATAATAATATTGTTTTGCTTCTTATCTCTTTTCAAATATTCCATCTCTTTCTCAAGGTTTAGCATTTTCATCTTTAAATCTTTGTTTTCTGCTAGAATAGGCTTTATTTTTTCATCAATTTTCTCCATGATTGAATTAGTTATAGACTCTTTGAGTTCTACCGTCTGTTTCTGCATTTCTATTTTCATTTTGTCGAACAAAATTTGAAATTGATCTTCCATGTTTAAGTTTTAAATTCTTAACGTAAAATGAAACGGTGGGGAATTATGATTATTAAGTTGGCAACACTGATGTGACCAATGACACGATCTGACAGTGACGTGACAGATGATGACAGTTGACACTATGACGTTTTAATGCTTTCAATGATGTTTCAACTTTCAATGTGATTGTGAATTGTTGGTTAATTTTTAATTGTTTAGTATTAGATCTTCACCTGTTTTATTTCCACGAATCAATAATCCCAAAAGTCCACAGCATTTATTTGTTTTCTACTATTCACCGTGTCCAACAGTCGTAGTTTATTTTTAATAACAATAAGTTTGAGGACTTCGCTACAACGATGTTTACGTTTCGAGAACCGGAACCGGAAAAACAAACCACACTACAATCATTTCATGATTTGCATGTTTTTTTAGTTTTTTTGTTACTACATAATATATTAATAATTAATTTCGTAATATACGTGATAGTAGACGTAGTAACTATTTAGTAATCTATGGTCATACTTTGATAGGAAATAAAGTACCTATCTATCTAATTTATCTATGGTATTGATCTACAGTTCAATGTACGGTAGCAAATGTGTTATCAGTATTTTTGGGCATACACTATCTTATTACTTAGTTTTAGTTAAGCTTTTTTGTTTTTTCGTTTAAATTATGTGTATGTACCCACACATATTTTTACTTTACACGTAGGCTTTTAAGTCAACAAATTAATTTTAACTATTGTGATCTGCTCTAAGATATTGTTTTAATTCCAAAATACACAATGAAGCATGATTTGACTCCTGAAACAAAACTACCTACCTATAACATCTTATCTTATCATTAGGTCCGTTATTTGTCGAATTACAAGGTACTCTTGCGTGAAAACATCCGGACTATAGGGGGATCTAGGCAGCATCCTATAATCCGACAAATTCGATACTTCGACAAGGCCCTGCAAAACGATTGTCGGAATAGCGCGGGTCTACTGTATGTTGTTTAATGAAAACAAACATAAAAGATAATCTATGACGATTAAGTAGAGATAAATAACATTAAGGGCATTTCTATCTTATCATTGATTGCGATACCTAATGGTGTTTAATAATATGAATATTATTATGATACCTACACACTTTAGCAAACAAGTAGGAGCTTAAAAAACATACTTACAATACCTATGAATAGTCAAAATCTTAAAGCTTTGAAAAACTGTCAAAGAAACGCTATGCAACCATATATGTCCTTAGAAGAGAAAAGAAACAATTCTATTGTTATAAGGCATTTGTGCGAGAAAATTTCGTAAAAAGCTATTGCTTTTTAGTAGTATATAAATATATCATAACTTTTCACCTTTTTACATTTAAAAAGGTGAAAAGTTATTATGAGGTAGGTATTTCATTGTTTCCAACAGCGGATATAAAATACGTTTTTGATTCTTCTCATCCTATGTAAAATGTAAAAAATATGTATTGACGTTTCAAAAGTGCTTCTCGAAGAAGTCTAATTGAATAAATAAATGTTTGAGTTTGAGTTTTGAGTTTGAAAACAACTATTATATAAATAATAAAAACAATAGGTAATAACTGATTGTTATTCAATTAGAAACTTTTGTGAAAATGAAAACAATTTTTCCCATGAAGTTACCAAATTCTATGAAAGTATTCAACACTGGAGATAAATTAAGCCTCTTATATTCCGATACAAAAAGTTTTCTGTAACCTTGAGGGAATATTACCATACCATGTTTCATTCGATCTATTACCGATTCATCCGCAAAACTCATCCGAATTATTTTAGTTCCCGATTCATCCGAAAAAATATTCCCGATTCATCCGAAATCCAAATTATAATTATATAATTACCAATTCATCCGAAAAAATATTCCCTTTTCATCCGGCATGAAAATATCCTTAAATAAGACAAGAAAAAGTATAGATAGCAGAAAAAATATTTTAAAATATATTAACTCATATTTTTAATATACTGTATTAGGTATTACAAATTATATGTATGTATAAATACAAGTACTCACTTTTTTACAATATTTTTTCACTTTTTAACTGACTTCCCAAAAAGGAGGAGGGTCTCAACTGCCGAGTTGTGTTTTTTTGTGTGTTTGTACATCGATAGCGCCCAAACGCGTTGACCGATTGATGTGATTCTTTTTACATTCGACCCGAAATATATTCCGAGTGGGCCCATTTCAAGAATATTTGAAATCGATCCAGTAGTTTCCAGGCGGAGACAATCGGTCGATTTCTCGAACTTGCGAGACGATGTACACTAACTTCTACTGCACGTATCGTGTTGTAACTTTGCATACGAATGTAGATAGAGACTAACCGACTTTTAAAAGAAGAAGAAGTACCTACATACGTAACGAATTCTCGCTTGAAATTTCGTGTTGTACCCTTCTTACAACACTAAAAAGTGAATTGAATATACCTGTCCGACTTCTAAGTACGTGTTAGAAGTCGGGAAGGTTTATTATTTTTACCTTTTGGAAGTCGGTTTTTTTTAAATTTATTTTTATAAGATAAACTGTACGAATCTATTCCTACATTATCTAAAATGCCCAAAAAAAAACTAAAAAGAAAAACATTACCTACTTACTACAAAAATAATATCTTCTAATATTCAAAATCTTTTATTTGTCGTCGGTCAGGTGACACGACCAACCTGTAAAAAAAATATATATATATATATATATATATATATATATATATATATATATATATATATATATATATATATATATAGGTAGATACCATATTTTTATAATACCTTTTCCCTTCTTCCATTATATATTAACAAAAAAATGTTAATAAGTGTGCCTAACCAATTGTTCTTATTACGAGAATTTTGCAGTCGGCAACCGAACAAAAGGGCTACAGAGCGTCAGGTAGGTATTTAAAAATACGAGCTCTATATTGCATAAAAGGGGTTTTATGATGGGATAGATAACACTGGTGAGAGTTTTCGGAATGGATTAGTATTTGTTAAAATATTGTTATTTAAATGTAATTGTTAATTTTAAAAAGACAATGTAAAAAGTTTTTAACTTTGCTTTTGTCGGCATCATAACGCAAAACCACCCTTCTTTTTAAAAATTATGTCACATATTTTGCATAAATGAAAATTTAGTTGACTTTTCGCTCGCGATCAGGAAACATCTCTACTATCACTTACTGTAATCACTTTCTGAACATTTGACCCTTGCTCGTGATCGGATTTGTTGTTTTGCCTACGATTTGGATTAGTTTATCATGGATTCTACTTGTGAACCTAGTAGTTCCAGTCAGACTCAATTAGTTTTTGAGCAATCAGAACGAGGAGGACTTCTTTTATTGCGTGGTGGCTATCAGCATAACAAAAAACGCGAAAACAAAAACGGTACAACTGTTTGGTGTTGTGTGAAGTGGCAAACTCGGAAATGTCGTGGACGTGTAGTCACAAAAAACAATCTAGTTGTGAGTGATGATCCTCATACATGCCAACCAAATTTTGCTGCCAACATAATAAAGAAACAACTGAACCAATGCCGAAAATTAGCTGCAACGAAATCAGACCCAATACCAACGTTATTCAACAATGAGATGTCTTCGCTCGCTGATTTTGGCCTCGACCTAGTAGCAACAATACCGAAGTTTACATCAATAAAGAACAGTTTATACCATTCCAGAAATAAAGCACTGGGAGTGAAAAGAACCACATTTCAAACTGCTTCTGCCGTTGAAATCCCAGATGCATATAAAGACAAAATATTGCTGGCTGACTATACAGACCAAAGGAACAGAATCATAGTATTTGGAACACATAATGCGAAGCACTTACTAGCAACAGTTGAACATATTTTTGCAGATGGTACGTTTAAAATATGTCCTAAGCCCTTCTACCAACTTTACACAATCCATGGAGATTTGGGTAGTTCCGAAGAAACATCTAACGTTGTCCCGCTGGTATACGCGTTATTATTAAATAAGAAACAGGCTACTTATGAAATCCTTTTTCAAATAATAAAGTCGCAAGTGCCGGATTGGAATCCAAAAAAATTTCAATCTGATTACGAGGCAGCAGCTATGAACGCAATGCAAAAAATAATGCCTAATTGTAAAATTGTAGGTTGTTATTTTCATTTTAAAAGTGCTCTAAGAAAAAAAGCAAAAGAATTAAAATTAAATAAAAATCCCGTACATAAAGCTCACGTTGCAATCTGTGGCGCTTTATCACTTCTGCCACAACACTTAATCAGTGATGGTTATTTATATATAATGGAAGATTGTTCCAATAACGGGCAAATATTAGCTTTTAATGACTACTTTGTGAACGCCTGGATTGAATCTAGTTTTTTCGGAAAATGGTCATTCTACGGTGAAAGATTCAGGACCACAAATCATTTAGAAGGGTGGCATTCAAAGTTAAATAAAGGAATATCGAATGCAAAACCGTCATTTATTAAATTTTTAGATCTCCTATTGAAAAATATAAAAGAATTTGATCTCAAAATAAAACAATTTGAACAGGGTATTCCAATTTCATATAGAAACAAAAATGTCATAGATTTTGATAAACGTCTCGCTCATATAATTACGCAGCATCAAAACTGTGAAATTACCTTGGGTCATTGCTTAGAAAAAATTTGCAACTTAACGTAGTTATTAATATTAAAGTCTGAAATTTATACATCATAGGCTTTCGATTTATATGTATCAAACCTATACAGGAAGAATAATAGATAAGTCCTAAAGTTGATTTTTGTGTGTATTACTTAAAAAATATTATTATCCAAATCTGTATGTATCAAACCTATACAAAAAGGGTAATAGGCATTAAAGTTGATTTTGTAACACTTTATTACTAATGTAGTAATTTAAATATTGTATTTGTTACTGTTTACAGCTTAAAAAAGAATTAACAAATAGTTGTATATCCAGATTTATATGTATCAAACCTATGCAGGAAGAATAATAGATAAGTCCTAAAGTTGATTTTTGAGTGTATTAGTTAAAAAATATTATTATCCAAATCTGTATGTATCAAACCTATACTTACAAAAAGGGCAATAGGCATTAAAGTTGATTTTGTAACACTTTATTACTAATGTAGTAATTTAAATATTGTATTTGTTACTGTTTACAGCTTAAAAAAGAATTAACAAATAGTTGTATATCCAGATTTATATGTATCAAACCTATACAGGAAGAATAATAGATAAGTCCTAAAGTTGATTTTTATGGTACTGTATTACTGGTGTTATATTATATGTTACATCTTACTATTTAAAGTTTTACAAAGAAATAATATATATTTACATAATTAAAATATTTGTTTTATTTGTCAACCCTCCATCACTTTTTTTATTAATAACTATCTTTAAAACTCTCGGATGAATCGGACATACCATTTACTCTTCGGATGAATGGGGAAAATATCATAGGTATTTCAATATTTAATCAAATTTATCCGGATGAATCGGGAATAGATCTTTCATTCTTTTGAAGTTTAAGACACTTACGAATACCTACTGTATATTTTTGTTAAAATTTACGTTCATTGCGTTCACGATTTTCAGTCACGATGATATTAATATGTAGGTACTTTATTAATTATAATACATAATAATATATCTATACTAATATTATAAAGCCGAAGAATTTGTTTGTTTGCTTGAACGTACTAGTTCTCAGGAATTACTGGTCCGATTTGCAAACTATTTCAGTGTCAGATAATCCATTTATCGAGGAAGGCTATAAGAGTTATATATATATCATCACGTTAAGGTCAGTTAGAGCGGAGCAATGCAGGTAAAACCGCGCGGCCTAGCTAGTATATAATATGTAATCAAGTATGTGTTACATACAATATCTATATTATCTTTTCACCACTATCATAATCCAGTTGACTGGTATCGAATCGATAATTTATAGACAAATAGTTTGTACGTGGGTTTTGTAATTGTAATCGGTTCTACTGAACCGATTACAATAATATTTGCGTGAAAGAGTAACAAACATACATACACATACACATACAAGTTTGTGAGGATGGATCCTCACAAACTTTCGCATTTATAGTACCTATTACTAGCTGTGCCTTTCGGTTTTACCCGCAGTGCTCCGCTCCTGTTGGTCTTAGCGTGATGATATATAGGCTATAGCCTTCCTCGATAAATGGGCTATCTAACACCGAAATAATTTTTCAAATCGGTCCAGCAGTTCCTGAGATTAGCGCGTTCAAACAAACAAACTCTTCAGCTTTATAATAATACTAGCGGTCCGCCCCGGCTTCGCCCGTGGTACATGTTTACATTTTCTCTACATAAGAACCATCCTCGTACTTCAAGGAATATAATAAAAAAAGAATTATCGAAATCGGTTCAGCCGTTCTCGAGTTATGCGCTTACCAACACATTTTGCGATTCATTTTTATATATAAGACTAGCGGTCCGCCCCGGCTTCGCCCGTGGTACATATGAAAAATAGATGTTGGCCGATTCTCAGACTTACCCGATATGCACAGAAAATTTCATGAGAATCGGTCCACCCGTTTCGGAGGAGTATGCAGACTAACATTGTGACACGAGAATTTTATATATAAGATGTATATAGATAGTAAATATTAGTAAATTAGTATAATTAGTATAGATAGTAGGAAGGATGTAAGGTACAGATAGGTATCATATTTTTTGGTAGCTAGTTGATATAGATAAGTCTCTATAAATTCTTTGTCTCATAATATATTCCTTGGTATATCCATAGCAGGGATCCATTTATATGACTATTTAATGACAAATGAAGGCAGCAAATAACAATGAATTAATGACTCTGTTAGTATTCACTGCCTTATCTACCATACTGCGTTATATCTGTGCTATGTGTTTATGGCCATTAAAATAACTATAGTTTAATATTAATGAGGTTATGTCATAATATGTGTTGTTTAATGTACTTTAGTTGACGATATTATGATTTACAGATATTGATATTTAGCCATAGGGAATCGACAAATTTTTGGACCTTAAAAAAAATGTTTAGAAAACGAGAGACAGCAAATCATAACTTTGTATGTGGGTTTTTCATTGCTTCAGAAAACTTAAAAAATAGATAATTTTTAGTCCTATGGCAAAAATTTAATAAATTTGAGTTATATTAGTTAACGATAAATTTATGGTCTGAAAAACCTAGGCAAATTCTATGAGACTAATATTATGTAAACAAAATAATTCTGAGAGATAAATATACGTACCTACTTAGGTACTTAATATTATTAAAATAATGAATACTGGGAAATTATACAACAATATAGTACCAAAGCTACGAGAAATCTAATAAAATAATCGATCATAATATATTTTTAATTTACCTATTAAAATATAACACAACCATTGCGTCAGCGGTAAGTCATACTTTAGGAAAACCTTGATAAATAATATCAAACATTGCGAACACAATAACGATGCTATTTAAACTAAATGAGAGATATTTGTTGTTGATGTCATGCTGTAAATATAAATGTCACAACCCTTCAAATAAAGCCAGTCGATTAAAACAAGGGTCGGATGATAGCAATTTCAGATCTCGTAAAAAGTTATGAAGTTATCTCTGAATTATTAATATTTTATGTATGAATTATTATAGTTACGTTTTAAGTGCTACATAATACTAGTAATAATTCTAATACTAGTAATACTAAATATTATATTATAGTAATAACTACATATATTAAAATATACAACTTATTTTGAAGCGCCTGCAGATTAATCAAATCTGCAGGCGCTTCAAAATAAGTTGTATATTTCAGTCAGTTTATGCATGATAATATACAATATTTTCAAGAGGATTAACATAGAAAATATCATCAATTTAATATTTCGAAATGTGTGCAAAACCCTTAATAATTTATTTACATAACATTATGGCTATAAGTTGCTAGAAAATGGAATCAATATTATGGGTTAAGATTAATATTATAAGATACAGTAGTACAGTAGTAAAGAAAAAATATAGCTCTATTATCGTATTTTACTTATGACCGCTGCTCATTAAAATTTCACCGAAAAATCCTTCCAGTGAAAATCAACACACTAGGTAGCAGTTTTTAAATTCGAATCGAAAAGTCTGCTTTTCGCCAACGAACCGTCGAAATCAACAAACAACAGTTGTAAACAACATTAAATAGAACGAGTTGGACAAAAAGGAATGGAGGTGACTTTAAAAATGTAGGTCAGCGTCGCCTGGGGCATGAACGAAATTTAACAACATAAGGCTGCTGGAGCACTTGCTTTTCTAGACCTTAGAATGTAAAGGAAACTGTATAATTAAATCTAATCTTCTAGCTATGTCAATTTTCTTTAAACATTTCCTTATACCTTCTTCTAGGCATAGGCAGCATGGAATATAATAAGTAGCAAATAGAAAAGGATTATATCAAAAACTGGGCTTTAGTTCTAGTCGTATAATAAACCTAAAAATAATCTTCAAGTTACATCATTACAATTTAGTTTTCCTTTTGAAAACTACAAGCAAATATTCCAAAAAGCATTTACGCTTTTACATAAACCTTGACATAAACATATTTATTAGTCCATGATATTATTACTTTCAGCTAAACTAATTTGGGTAGTGTGTAATTGCCTTTATAGATACTGGTTAAATAAAAATTATACGTTACGATTAAATTATATTTTATTCATTTAAAGTTTTTATTATTAAGCTATTGAAAACAATGGTGGAATGGTAAGTAGGTATGTAAAAATAAAAAATAAAAAAATTAAAATAAGTAAAGGAATTGCGCTGGCCTGGAGATATAATATGTTGCAGCCGACGGGATAGAAATAAAAAATTTTCCAAAATATTTATTAGCATATATAAATAAGCCTTTTTATTATATATATTTTTTAATTGGATTATAATTATCCATCAACGTTCAATTATATAATCGATGATTAAAATATATAACACAATGCTACCGAAGCTATCCGTCTTATAAGATTAGATTTACATTTAATTAATTTTTGCTTTAATTATATTGATATCATTATAAATTACATAATTATCAGTAACTAGATTTCCGCCCGCGGCTTCGCCCGCGTTTTCAAAGAAAAACTCGCATAGTTCCTGTTCCTGTGGGATTTGCGGGATAAAACCTATACTATGTGTTAATCCAAGTTACCCTCTATATGTGTGCTAAATTTTATTGTAATCGGTTCAGTAGTATTTGCTTGAAAGAGTAACAAACACACTACATTAGTACAACACAATATTAGTAGGATTTAATTATCAGCTCTAAAAATAGAAGAAAATATAGTCTCAGTCAATATTACTCATAGAGGCCGGCGCTGGTCATACTCCACCACACTGGCCAAGTACAGGTTCATAATATTTCACACGGTATTTCTTTTTACATAATCTATGGGTGTTAGATTTTTAAGCTATTGCATAGCTGCTATCGCGGACCTTGAGCGCGGGGACCGAATCCAGAAATTCCGTAACCAAAAAACTGGCGGGCACGGAGGTGTGGCTTGAAGGCATGCTATGCAATAGCTTTACCGCGGCAGTCGTCGAGGGCCACACGTCTTTTTTACACGCTTTATATTAGCTTCACCTGTATGTTTGTAAGTTTGTAAGTTGTAACCGACTTCTTTGGGCGCGATTTTGACCCACTTTAAACGGCCAGATTTCGTTCAAACTTTGTAGATTTATTTAGGACCGATGACAATACACTAATTTGATAAAATAAATAATAGTTAAAAAAAAATAAAAAACACGCGTTTTATAGAAAACCGAACTAAAAGCGTGCTTTTTAGTTTTTTTAAACTATTATTATTTTGTTTAAACTAGCTGTCTCGGCAAACGTTGTTCTGCTTTATTCATTATCATTTAAGTAAAGTCCCATGTCCCCTAGTGGGGTAAGGGGCAGATGCATTATACATCTGTTTCACTGATCGATTTTCTTTAGGGACAAGTAGGTGATCAACCTTCTGTGTCCTGCCAGACCGAGACCTTTTATTTTCGAATCGAACTCAGGACCCCTCGGTGTTACGCTCACGCGTCAACCACTGTATCAAGGAGGCGGTCTATTCTTATCATTTAGGGGGATGAAAAGAAATGTCCGATTCCCAGACCTATCCGATATGTACACAAAATTTCATGAGAATCGGGCAAGACGTTTAGTGGGAGTTAAAATTCAAACACCGCGACACGACATTTTTATAAATATAAGATACATTTTTAAGAACTATTATGGTCTCTTCCACAGCTCTTTCACACACACACACACACACACATTTTGATAATGTCCAAAGCAAGCCACTATTTCTATTATCCTGTAAATCAATACATAGTATAAAACAAAGTCGCTTTCTCTGTTCGTATATCCCTATATGTATGGTTAAATCTTTAAAACCACGTAACGGATATTGATGCGGTTTCTTTTTGATAGATAGAGTGATTCAAGAGGAAGGTTTTAGCATAATATAATTTATTAGGTTTTAGACAGAGTGAAGCGAAGCCGCGTGCGGAAAGCTAGTATTTAAAGTTATATAAAACTTAGGTCACTAAGGGGTAAATATACAGTCTGACATATCCTAAGTACTTTCTTAATGACATTTTAAGTTTTAACTATATCATACCTGATGTACGTGTCTGCGGTAATAAGGCATTGTCCAGAGGTATGTAGGTTCCGAGCTAAAAGCTTTGTAACATTAGTTCCCATCAAGTGACGGACTTAGTTGGAACATACGGGTGATTATTGTATCAAGCTTTTGGTGAAATGTTTTTTGAAGCAATTTGATTTTATTTGTGTTATCGATAACCGTTTAATAAGTATTGATTAAAAATGTTAAATAGTATTAATAAGTATATGTAATTAAGAGTATCTCGTGTCCTCTTTCACAGTTCTAACAATTTTCTTTGGTAATTTTTTTAGAATTAAAATGATCCCAAAAACAACATATTATATAAATAATGATATGTCAATAAAATCATTCGCATACTGTATTGTGCAAGTTATTTTTATAGCATGCATTTATGCATTTATAAATGCAATTTATCGTTATTGCCTTCTTATATCAATTTAATATGAGTTTTTTGTATCGGAATTATTGAATTATTGAGTATTATTAATCCTATTTCAAATTTATCATTATTGCCTTTATTTTCAAGTTATTCAATAAAAATGATATTATTTAATACCTATGGACACTAAATCGATAATAATCAATGACGAACTTAAAAAATACCTAATGACTTCTTTTATATAAAAAAATATAAAGGTTTAAATTTTAATTAAATTTTTTAATTTTGAATTTAAAATTATTTTATTTTATAATAAACATGCCTTGAGCCAAATTCAAAAAACGTTTAAAAAAATTGATAGAGCTATCTCGAGTTTTACGCTTAGCAACACATATTCATTTTGATTAGGGTTCCGTACCGAAAATGTAAAATGGAGCCCTATTACTGAAACTTCATTAACTGTCCGTCCGTTTTCTTTCACCAGGCTGTACACAGTATTACAATATTTCCTATATTGTAATGCTGTAGCTGTATCTCATGAACCGTAATAGTAAGACATTAGAAAATTACACAGAATATCTATTTCTGTTGCTGCTATAACAACAAATTACCAAGTTCATAAACAATACGGTATACAGGGTGTAATCGTATATGTATATAATATATAGCACACAAGATTTCTTTTAAAATACATATTATGCCATTAATGCCATGATATTCATAGTAAAGGCATTTAAAGAAGAAATATTTTTTTATTTGTACGGAACTCTGAGTATCTTGAGTCTAACTCGTACTTAAGCGATTTTTTATAGGTTTTGAGCCATCAATGTAAATTGAGTACCTACATATTCTTTATCGTAAATTTAATAAGTACCTAATTAAAACTATTTTTAAATGTCTGGGAGTTATTATTCTTCTTAGTAACAAGACAGCCAAGATTAAATACATATCAGTGGTCATATCTCGCAGACATAATAAAATAATTAAAAATATTATTAAAATATGTCTGATGATGATACGCTGATAAAAAGTTAATCCGTATTCAATAATCTAACACGCAAACATTTAATAATTTTTAAACTTTTATTAAATTTATTTTAAATAACTTATCAGCGGGTATGTTATATCATGGACGATTATAATCTTACCGTAACGTATTTATATTAAAAAAAACAATAGACTAAAATTTAATCACGTGAAAAATAAAAAAAAAATCGAGATATTCATTGAGATAATATTACTACGTATGGAGGAGACACCACGAACAAAATCTGTGTGCCATTTATTTGCTCTAACTAAGTTTTAAAAATTATTATCTAGTTAGGTACTTACCGATGAAAGTTATTTCTTTGCACTTTTCCGTATTATTTGTGCAATATCGTAACACACACGAAGGCATATTTGATGCGTTTCACCTTAAGTGACATATCACACTAGCGGATTGCGAGCGGTTTCAAAGCGGAGCGGGTGCGCAACGAATACGTTGCGGTTGCGCAGCGAATTCGTTGCGGACGCGTGGCAGATGCGCAACGTTTACGTCGCAGTCATGTACACTCATTAACAAAATGGAATCCGTGCTGGTTGTTACTTATAACTTGTGATAGTATAATAATTATGAGATCATTATTTTTTACGAGTTTCATAACATGTTAATGTTTAGGGTATTGTTTTATCTATTAAATCTTGGTCGAAATGCAATCAGATAACTTAATTGCTCATTAAGAAAGTTCATTAGTGAAATAAATGTTAAAGCTCCTTAACTAAAACAGGGCTATCTTATTATTAGATAAATAGCAGTGAATAGAAAATTTTATCAAGCAACCAGCAACTCACTATCACTTTGCTCATAATTAGGTTCACAAAATCTCTTTATAACATACGTTGCTATGGGAGAGATTATACTGGTCAGTCGTTACATACTTTTGGAATGTATGGTACATTCTAAAAGTCCTAGTAATTCAATTTTATAGCACCTTTTTTTAACAACTCCAGTTGTTATTACATCTTTAGTTAACTGTTAAGTAAGTGCATTTCCACAGTACTGTTAAAAAATTGAGTGCTACAGAAACGATGGAAATATTGAATGGAAGTTAGGCAAGGCGGAAGGGCTGGCTTTTGTGCGAGAGTATACAAAATGACGCGTCCGCAACGAATTCGCTGCGCAACCGCGGCGTGTTCGTTGCGCGCCCGCAACGTATTCGTTGCGCACCCGCTCCGCTTTGAAACCGCTCGCAATCCGCTAGTGTGATATGGCACTAAAACAAATAAATAATGAGCGTGCAGAAACGCCATAATATGGCGTATGTTGAGCGGAACATAAGTGATGTAGGCGGTGTCGTCTCCATATGTATATCTCAATGGAGATATTTTATTTTACCTCAATTTAATTTACCATCTCCTAGGTTCTAACGCACCTTACTTTAATGAACGTTATATAAACTTTATATAAACCTAATGTAAATATTTTTTTAAATATTTACATTAGGTTTATATTTACATCATTTTTATATTTACATCTATTCCGCAGCGTAAGATGAACTTGCTGTTGCTATTCTTTCATTTATTTATAGATATCCATTCTATAATACATTTTACCAATTATTATCCAAAGAAAGAATAGAAAAATCCAACAAAGCAAAATTCATTAAAATCCGTTCAGCCGTAACTAATATAATCAAAACATAATGGTATCTTTTTTTTCATTTATATTTAATACGTAATAATATTCATTATACAAATATACCAAGCGATTGTAATTAACCTTCCAGAAGTTTCGAGAACGAAGATCGTTCTACGATTGTATAGTTCTAGAAAGTTCGCTAAAAACGCTCGACGCAATAGATATCTGTATGTCCTCGCGTCCATAAAGCGGCTAGCCGTTCCTGCAAAGTTGTGCTTAGTTTTATTATTCTTGTGTATTGCTGTGGGGATTTTTGCCGTAATTCCATACTAACACGAGCCGGCGTTTGCCGACGAAAAGTGCCCAAGATTTACTTTCGCTGGATATGAGTGACGTTTTTAGTGGGTTTTTCTCTTTGAATTATCCATACTTACTGCAATTTACTGTTATTTCTCCAATATTGAAAAACCTATGAGTACTTTTATATTATAAAGCTGAAGCAGTTTGTTTGTTTGAACGCGCTAATCTCAGGAACTACTGGTCCGATTTGAAAAATTATTTCGGTGTTAGATAGCCCATTTGTCGAGGAGTATAGGCTATATTATCATCACGTTAAGACCAACAGGAGAGGAGCGATGCGGGTAAAACCGCAGGGCACAGCTAGTCGATTATAACTTAGATACTTAAACGTTATTACTCAAATAAAACACTTCCGTGAAATGATTTTATCCTAAGATTTTATCTTAGAATAGGGTGTTTTGAATGTAAGTGGTGATTCCGTGTAAAGGCGGGAGATATTATTAATTTCGAATCCTATGCACGTACTTAATTATGTACATTGTACATAGGTAACTTTTTAAATTTTACCAAAAATATACTGAATATAAAAGTTGAATGAAGATATAATTTATTTTTCAGATCATCGTAAATCCTTGCATTTGATTCAAACATATTAACATTAATAGAGAAAAAATAATATGTAGAGATTACAATTTCATTTATAATGATATCGGTTAGTCTGACAATCCTACCAGTAAACTGCATATTATTCTGAATAAGCTGATACAATATAAGAAAGTAAAAAAAAATCGAGGATATCCTTAAGGATTATACAAATGTCGATGTATGTATTATAAGCGCTGCAGCGCTGCAGGATTTGGTCAATAAGATTCACATTTCACATCGGGAAGGACTTAAGCCTCAATTGTTTACCCAATAGCTTTACATATTGTAGCAGCTATGCGGCGCTGTTTAACAAGCTAGTGAACTAATTTGCATGTAAAACGCTTACCGCGACCTACGCTAACAATGGCTCCTAGAGGATTGCAAGCTGCATTGGTTATAAACATGGATATTTTATCCTTGCGCCAAGGATAATGCAAGCTATGGAACTAAATTTAGGACTTATAGATAGAATTGCATACTATAGGGATAATATTATCTTTTTAGCTTCTATATTATGTACGTATGATTTAATCAAAACAGTTTAAAGTTAAATGCTGGTAATATTTCAACAAAATACCTATAATGTTTTTTTAGGTTACAGAATGATACCTTATAAGGTATAAGTGAATTTTATGAAGTGTATCAAAAGGTTTGTATTTATGAGGAACCCCATAAGTAGTTAAAATATATTCATAAAATATATTATTGTATTTATGTGTTCAACAAAAGTGTTGGCACGCAATTACGCATATAATAATTATTGTCCTTATTGCATTGCCACAGGCACTGTATTGCCTATGGTATTGCCTCACAACGCGAAGCGTCATCATAAAATTGTTGAAATAGGTACTCGAAAGATAAGAAAGTCATAAAATAAAAAAAATGCATGCAACTATTTGACAATGAAAAACTTCAGTTGTGACTACTGGTTTTTAACTTGTTTAATTTAATTTATGTGGTAGAAAATGAAAAAGTTATAGGTAGTATAGGTAACGATTATTTATATATCAAGACAATCTTAATGAAAGATAAATATAATCATACTATAAATAATATAATATAATTAAATAACATTACTCTGATAACCTTCATATACCTATATAATATATAATCGCTTGATAATTATATCATTAGTGTCGAGGATTATTACCAGTCAAGATGTCTTACGATATTAAAAATAAAATCGTCGCGATTACCGGCGCAGCTTCTGGAATTGGATATGAAGCAGCCATTAAATTTATCCAAAAAGGGGCTAAAGTGGTACTCATACTTGATTTCAACGAAAAGCTTGGAGCCGAAGCAGCTAAAACTTTAAATTCAAAATTCGGTGACAACAAAGCGATCTTTTACAAATGTGACGTAAGAACTGATGTCGAAACAGTTTGGAAGAAAATAATTGATGACCATAAAAGTATAGATGTGTTAGTGAATAGCGCTGGTGTTTTAAATGAAAAGTATCCTAAGAAAACGATAGACATCAATGTGTCAGCGTTAATAGAATGGTCGCTGAAGTTTTGGGAGTTCAATCGTAAGGACAAATCAGGGAATGGTGGAACAATCATTAATTTGGCATCAATTTATGGATACAGAGTTGACCAGTACATCCCCATTTACCAGGCTTCAAAGTTTGCAGTAGTGGGATTCACAAAATCGTTAGGACACGAGTTCAATTTTGATAGATCTGGAGTAAGAGTGCTTGTCGTATGTCCTGGCTTCACTAGAACTCCTATGCCAGCTGACATACAAGTATGGGATGATGAGATTAAACAAAATTTGATAGATTTTACAGAAACACAACTTTGGCAGGACCCAGATGTAGTGGCTGACGCAATTGTTGAAGTGTTTGAAAAAGCAAAGAGTGGAACAGCATGGAACATTGAAGGCGGTAATCCTATTAAACAAGTTTAGTTATATCTGTGTTTTTAATTTTGTTGCTATAGTATATAATTAAATGTAATACCATTTTCAATAAAACAAAACATTTATTTATATGCATAAAAGTGTGTGATGAATAAACAGGAAATTGTATAATTTAATTCAATTTATATGAGGATGACGTATTTTATTTTTTAAAGACTATGATTTTACTTTCTCTTGAATATTTAAAATCTTTCTTTTGTTCTTGAAAAGCCTTAACAATAATCCTTGAAATCCTTGGTTTGTAGTATGGTAGTGTATTATAAAATTCCTATAAAAGGTGGTCAAAATTCAGAATATTTCATAACTGAACTCAAAACCGCGCAACGGTTTTTTATATTACACTAGTGGTCCGCCCCGGCTTCGCCCGTGGTACTTACATGTTTAAACTATCCTATCTCTCAAGTTGGATCGAACTACACATGGTGTGCGAATTTTATTGCAATCGGTTAAGTGGTTTAGGAATCCATTGAGGTCAAACATTGTGACACGAGATTTATATATATTAAGATTAATAGTCAAGCGAAAATATTTGAACAGTAAAATCAATAGCATCGTAATTTCACCGATCTTAAAATCATTGTTGAACAATTGCTTCACCGGATAGATAATAATGAAGCTGTAACAATAATTGGAGAACTTTATAGCATTGTGGAAGGAACAATAAAAACGCAAATTAAACCAGATATCGAGGCATCTTTGTCTTTACTGGATAATTGGCATACCGTTGCTGGGGTGCTCATTTTTTATATTTATTTTTGTTAGTTCATTGTAGCTTCTTAATTGGGTAGAAGTGTCATCATAAATTATAAAACCATATTTAGGCAGTTTATTTAGAAAGCCTTGAAAAGTGTACTACTAAATTATCATCAAGATACCAAAAATGTTTTCTAAGAATAGTTATTAACTATATTCTATGAAACTTTTTAAGAGGATTTTATGAGTATCTCAGGAAATTGATAATAGAATGACCATTTAGCAAAATGTGCAATAGTTTAACAATTTATTCTCTAAAAATATTATGCCATAGTGTGGCTACCGTACAAGATGGTTTATCGAAAGATAAGTGAGTGTTTTGTTTTTAGTAAAGATTTTGTATTACGTTAGCTCAGTTCGGTTAGAGCGCAAAAAGTTCATAAAATCCATATCCTTATCTAAATTGGACTCTTTTGCCCCATTCCTTGGCTTATGAAAAACTCAGTTTCCCAGTACTCTTGCGAAAACATAGAAGCTTTTTTCACGTAACTGGAATTTAAAATTCGTTAAAAAAACCTTAAAAACTTTAATAAGTGCAATTTCACAGCCCTAACCAGACGTCTTCCGCAATAACATTACCATTTAACTAACATTTGAACCGTTTAAACTTATTTACAACGTTCAATGCCGTTTTTTCCCTCCATTAAACTCCATTTACGGGCAGCCTAGGCGGATACGATCACAAATTTAATTAGGGCATCCGATAATCATACTTTATTCCCTCGTTTTGCTGGTAAATATCTCCGACTTTCCCTATTAGTACGGAGTTGATGTTTATTAGATCTGGCAGCCCCGAGTTCCCCCATTAGGCACTAATTGTTTCCAGAGTTGGGTAATGGGAGTTGATTAAAAGTATCAAGGCAGTTTTTAAGAATTTTCCAATTTATTGAGTACTGAAATTAGTTAGAGAGCTATTTTTGATACAAGGATAAATAGGATACATGATAAGAATGTAAAGTATTGGCATACTTGAAACTTTACCTTTATTTTTGGTTCTGTAAGCTGACAGTGATCTAGGGGCTTACTATTACAATAGAAGGTAGGGATTGCATATACAAATAGACATAAATTTGAGAAAGGATACTTCCTGTATTTTGTTTGTACGTTTATACTACCTAACATTTAATTTGATGAAAATAATAAAGATAAGTGAGAGTTTGATGGTGTTTGTTAACAGAATTGTCACGCTGACCGTGTAACAACGAAGGCAAAATTTAATTCACCAGTAATAAAAACAATGCAATCACTTCGTTCATTTATCTCGTAAGATAAGAGTGACCTCGACATTGTATGATACTGTTATTGAATATCTTAAACAATAGATTAACAAGTTAATCCTCTTTTTATAAAATCCGTTTAGTTACTTGCATGCTTTACTAGACCTAAACTTTTTATTTAACTCTTTGATCATAACAACTGGTCAGTTATTAAAACTACAGGCATTAGAATATACCTATACTTTTCGTTCAGTTTAGTTAACATAAACAACAAACAATCCACCATACAATTATTTGGATCCCATGAACTATAAAAACAAACGCGAGGTATTTTTCGCAATATCACGAATGAATCCACTTCAGTTGGAATGCTCAATGAATTTAGCATTCCGTGCGGCTGGCACGCCGCGCGAGCGTTTATGCTAAGCGGATGTTTGAGTGTGGCCCATCTGTAAGGGTTAAGGTTTTAGTGAGATCTTAAGGAATTATGTGATGAGGCGGGTAAGCACACATCGAGTAGCTTCAAGAAATATCTGCGTAAAGCAGCTCGGTCCGTGTGGATGTGGCTCTTCCGAGGAAAGCACGTGTGACGTCATTTTCCAGGACTCAGCTACGTGCCTCTCATTAATTTGATAAGGTACGTCCACACAGAGCAAGCAGCCTCGTGGAGCTATTGCTATGTGAAGCAGCTCGATGCATGTGGATTCGGCCAAGAAAAGCGCGCGTCATTTCCTATCAACTACGTCTGCACTGACCGAGCTACTTCGCTCAGCAGTTGCTTCTTTATGGGGACCAACATATACTAGATCACGGAATGACATGATAAACGTGGATACATATTTCTAGAGTAGTAGAGATATATCAGACAATGCACTGCATGCTAACTCTATATAAGTAATTGTGTTAATTATTGCGTATGCGCATAATCCATCCTCACTACTCTACCATTATTATAATATGCAGTTAGCAACCAATTCCCAAAAATGTATATACAGGATGTCCTTTATGTTCTTCTTCTATCCAAACTCAAACTCAAACACAAACATATATTTATTCAATTTGACTTTTTATAAAAAAAAACACTTTCGAATCGTCTTAAAAATTTTTAACATTTACCACCGATTCGGAAAGCAGTATCTATCGAATGTAAATATCCATATATTTCTTATAACTTGAGCCACGCAATCCTGTCGCCTCCAATGACGCGCGTCACTCTGCAAGTGACGCGTCGCTACGTGATTAATACGATGTCACTGCGATATTCGAAACTCTTCCCTAAACAACCACATACTAGATGTGTACAGAACAACGCGCTTTGTAAATGCACAAAATCATATAGTTTTCATCACGTTTGTGTACTCTGTGGATGTTTACTGCAACCTTGTTACCGCTTGGAACGTGATGCACATATGGTAAATATATTGGTTATATTATTCTACGTTTATTTGTAACAAGTATAAGATTGAAGTTTATTATTTTATAAATTCGATTAATTTATGTGTGAGGTTTATTTTATAAATAAAAGGTACGTGGTAGGACTGTTCAAAAGGATCCCAGATACTTCTCGTTGTCCCATTTTCCTTATAATAATTATAAGATATTGTTTATGTGTTAGCTAGTGATTGAGATGGATAACTTACACAAAGTAACCTATGAATGAGTGGTCAATTCAATAATCTGACTTAATTATCTCACTAAACACAACATAACATACATTGTTTACAACACATTATAAAATAACATCATAATATCCCCGATCATTACTAAGAATACACATTTACTTCAAACGCACAATAAATAATAAGCTATACAACAAATTAGCATTCTCTATGAGGCCTAATCGTTCGAGAATAATACAATCAACCTTAAATTATTTCCCTTACCCCACTTAATCGCTACAAAGAGCGAAGAAACACGTAAATCCCCGCGTAATTATATTTGGTTCTTCGGGATAACCCGCAAAATTGTCGACGAAGTTTTTGGCAAAACACAGGCCCGTATTTGGGTGGGTACAAAATTTATAAGTTGGTTTCACATGCATGCAATTAATTTTAATAATTTAGGGTTATATTTTTCAATGTATCAGTTGACCTTAATCTGTCTTGGCAAAAAAACCGAAACATAGTGTGATTGATATAATTTTATTTTAAAATCAAAAAATCAAAGCTTCATAAATCATATAGTCAATTAGTATGAAATGTTCTGTGTATTATATTTTTGTTTCTATAATTAAAAACATCCTAGTGAATAAGTAATAATCATGAATTAAAAGGCCTATACTTACTGATAATAATAACTCTAATCTACATTCACAATCGAAAGATATTATTATACTACAATGATAAGATAATAATATTATTAAATGTGTCAGCTCTTGTCAGTTTGTGTTAATTGACATTACGTATACGATATCCTACTTACATTACAATAATTGTTAAACGAATTAAGATGTTCCCATTGTTCCTTAATCACACAAAAACAAATAGACCAATTTGGATGAAATTAGGTACAATTTAGAACCTAAATTCACATTTTATCTCTGGAAAAGCGATTTTTTCTGAATATAAAAGGTAAAGTACCGTTAAGTTTAGTTTACCAGCATTATTTCCTTATCAGAGAGAATGCGAACCTGTTCGTCGAAGGTCGATTAAGACAATAATAAAATAAAGAGTATCTCTTATCTTAACAACTTGGTAATAAGTTGTTAATGGACTCCCATGACGTAGCTTTTGGCTGGTCATCGTTTTATCTACGCTTGATTTCTTGAGATATTCGAGCTTAATCTTTGAATAAAACCATCTTTATGCGATCAATTTGGGAATTGGACAATAAAAAATTGTGTAAGAGGATCGAAAATATGGATGGTAAATAGATATATAGATATTTGCTCTATATTCTCGATAATGGAAATTATAATTAAGGTATTATCAGTAAATTTTATTTATAACTCTGATAAAATAATTTCCGGACAACCATTCTTGAGTCAAAAGAATTTTATAAACTCGACTTAATATGTTGACATAAATGTGTTAATATAGAACTACCTGAAGTCTGCATTACGTATATTAAGTATCTATCTACAATTTAGTGATTTAAAATGACCTCCCATGGCTCAGCACTATAAAAAAATCCACACTCCATTTAACTTTAAAATGCAAAATTAATTTCGCTTTATTCTCCTTTCCGCTCTTGATTAATCCCGGTTTACAATACGTTGGATAAAAATTTCCGTCATCCCCAGTCTCGAGGGATGATCGAAAATATTCAACAGCAAGATTGATCGTGGATCGTGACATCTTGGTACTTTATCTTAAGGCCCATACGGTTAGTTATTTGTCCTGTCCTTGTGTGATAAATTATTGCATTATTGTACGAGCATGGAGTGTGTAGAGAGAATTGAGATTCTTCTTTGTAGTTAATAAATCGTATAAAATGTAGTACTAGTAACAGTGGATAAAAAATAACTTCGTCGGATAATTTTTGTTTACAATTAATTTTTTTTTAATTTATGGAAACTATAAAATAAATGGGACCCTAATTTGCATAAAATTTATGTATTTGCATAGTATTTAATACTAAACCTTACAATAATATTTACTAACATTTTCATAAATTAAAATACTTGATGAAAAAATGTGAATAAAAAAATTAAAAAAATTAAAATCCAATAAAACTAATTCCATTGCATTTAAATGCAATAAAATTAGTTTTATTGGATTTTAATCCGTCGTATAAAAAGTTAAAGACAGTTATTTATGATCATATTTTATTAATTTTGACAATCTGCCCCTTAAATTAATTTACCTTGTCCATCGCTCAGGTAACATATCCGCCCACTGTCTGCACTAAGTTACAATAAAATTATTTATTTTACAACGATTTAAAATTACAATGTATAAATTATATTATAATATTTATTATTACATTTAAGTATTATTCTTTTCATGTAAAATGCCTAATAATTATTCCGAAATGTCTTACATTTTAAGAATCAGCGATATTTAGGTACATACTATTATGGCAATTATTATTTTTTACCTCAATTTACTCTTTTGTAGATTTATATTCAAAGTTATATAATATTAATACAAAAAATCACAAATCGTAAATCACCAGAAAAAAAAATCTCATCTATTTTCCTGATTTTCCCTTCATAATTTACGATCTAATTGACATAACTTGCGATATTATTTTCTTTCTTTGGATAAATCAGATCGACTCAATCTCAAGATCGACGATTCAACTATTAATCGTCCACGAAAATTAAATTTACTAGAACACTAGATTGTGTCTAGACGAAATACTACTCGATACGCTCACGTTCCTGCTATGAAAAAATAAAGTTCGATTATTTTGTAATGTAGTATTTCTGCTTTTCTATTCTTTTTGTTTTGAGCGAATTTATATTGCACGTAGATAATAATAATTAATTATTGTACTATGTGTCACCGTTAAATTGTAACCTATAATCTTATATTATGATATGTTCACTATTTTTAGACAGCTTGCAATCTCACGAGTTAGATTATAATTCTACAAACTTACTTTGAAAATTTTATAACGTGCGTTTTTTATTTCAATAAATAAAAATAAAAATCAATCATTTATTTTTTCTTAAATTATATGTTATATATGAACTCGGGTTTATAATTGAAATTAGAGGCCTTAAATTCTAAAACTGCTTAATCAATTTAAATACATCCTAATCTTGCCTAATACAGTTGATTACAAGTCCTAAACTATAACTGGATTAATTAATTCGTTTGATTTGTAAGCAAATATTTGTAACAACTGAACTACTAACAGATTTAGTTGATTGGGGTGTCTAAAGCTGTTTATTGTTTATAATTAAGACGAGGTAATGGTGTATCGTATAAAATATTATTATTTAGTCATGTATGCGTAAATCATAAGGAATCAATTCCAGTATTATTCATTGTGCTTTGATTACGGTTAGATTTTTAGATTGTTAGATTTTAATTGATATCCAATTTTTATGATTGTTTTGAATTTACGGCTATTATCAAAAGAAGTAACTTTCAGAAATAAATAAACTCTACTTTTATTTCATAGCGAGATGCCTCGTGATCAAATTCGGCGTACTTATTAATTGTGTGTGTATTCAGATATGTTTATTACAATTTGCAATGCATGTTCACATTCTAAATATTTACAATACATAGATGTTACGAACATTGTGTTTCTTCAGAAAAAGGCTCTAGGTAATACTATACTATAAAAAATTCCTCAATTAAAATAACCAAAACTTTTACATATCATGCGAATTGAAACATATATTAAAACCAACAGCAACAAACAGATACCCTAGGCTATACCATTATTTGTACGTTACGGCAATTCGATAACGTCTCCGGATTCTGGCTTACTGTGCATTAGATAAGCGATTTTATAGCAATATATTTTTGGCCATTCTTAACTTGCCTGAAATTTATCAGAGCTATCCAGTTAAATGCTTGATGCCAAGAGATTTGGATTTTATTGTTACGAATTGCGGTTAGGCTGATGAATATCTATCTATATATATCCACGTTAATGCATGCTAATAAATTAAAAATGAATCGCTAAATGTGTTCCTAAGCGCAAAACTGGAGAACAGCTGAACCGATTTCGTTAATTATTTTTTTATTATATTTCTTGAACTACGACGATGGTTGTTATAATAATTCATTCATTTATTCAAGTAACCAGGACTCATTTTGTTAGTAACAATTATTAACTTAAAAATTATGTTAGTAAAAATACAATTTATTATGTAAAAATACAAGTTATGGAGAGAAAACGAAATATGTACTTACCTCGGGCGAAGCCGGGACGGACCGCTAGTTTAAGTATATTAAAACAATTTTTGTACCTAGGTAATATGATATTATGTTTGTTTTTTACAAAAAAATGATGATTGTACACTTTAAAAGCTATAATGTTTAAATACAAGCGGTAATCGATAAAGATCTGTTGGAAAACATTTCGTATTCATTAATTTTCCCAACCTATTATAATATCATGGAAATAATATTTATAAGTATCATGCTATTACAAAGTGATGAAGAGATGCCTGATCTCCAAATTGTCCTCATTTCCATCAAGAAGTAACAACAAACTAAAACTTAAACAATTTTGCTCAAAACCGTATTATTTACACCATTACAATCAAAGTAAATTTATATTCATTATGTAATATCAACTACAAAAGATAACTTTCAGGGAGCACAATCTGCCCCATACCCTGATGTCTTATAGCAGTGTTATTACCAGTGTAGAAAAATGACAGCGCTATAAAGACTATCACTTTCCCATTATGGAAACAATCCTACTAATAATATTAGAATAAACACGAAAGTTTGTGAGGATGGATGTTACCCTTTCACGCAAATACTACTGAACCGATTACAATGAAATTTGGTGCAGGTAACTGAAGACCCAGAATAAGATATAGGTCATTTTTTATCCCGTAAATCCCACTGGAACGGGAACTATGCGGGATTTCTTTGAAAACGCAGGCAAGAAGAATCAATTACTGCAAAAAAAACTTCATCGTAACCCTCTCATGGTTGTGATACAGTTCAACTCAAACTCAAACATGTATTTATTCCATTAGACTTCTTATAAAAGTACTTTTGAATCGTCATAATATTTTTTAACATTAACCACTGATTCGTAAGCAGTATCTATATTGAGAAGAACCGGCAAGAAACTCCATAGTTGCTCTTTTAAAATCATGTCATGTTATTTAGAAAGCAGATACAATGAGTTTAAAAGTTGAACCAGTACAAGTTTGAAGTCGAATTCCTGCGGTAAGTTTGTCCGTATCTCAGAAATAGTTCAAGTGGGTACAAGTATTTAATAAGGTTAGGATTTGTTGAGGAGCTTCAAATGTTCCACGAATTTCTGTAACTAGGTCTCCACTAAACCTGAAGTTCCGTTGGTTTACATGAGGACGTGAAGTTATTACATTTATTTATATGTAACAACTGTTTAAATAAAACAAGAACTTTAAAATTGGTTTAATTATTTATACACTTATCGTACAATTATATTATACCCGGACAAAAACTAATCTGAAATAAATCTAGGGAGCTGTTACTTAAATAATCTTAGAGCATTAAACGAACGCTCTAAGGCGAAATACAAAAGTTGTCAATTAAAAAAATCGAAATCTTTTTTCTTGAAAATATAAAAAAGACCGTGTGTGTCGAGCACATGAGTCAGAAGTGAAACTTCTTTGGCAAGACTCAAAGATACCAAAATCCTTACTCCATAACGTGACGATATTGCCATTTCGCGACCTTAAAATTTACTCTCAACGCGCGTAAAGAAGTTTTATTTTAAGACTATTTCAAACCGAAATGAAAAAAAATATCTATTAATATTATTGATATGTAAAAAAATTTGGAAACATTACATGATTTACACCATTTGTTAGTAAATAAACACAACAACCTAAACTCTATTACGAGAGTTAACCCAAAGGACTTTATTAAATTTAATTATTACTCATAACTCCACAAGTTTAGTTTAAAGTTTTGTACAAACAACAGTTAACTTGTTCTATTCCTATACAAATTTAAACTAATTAGGTGTTCTATTAGTCCATGGTATGGATTAATTGAATTGAAAGCAAAAAAATAGCGTGGTTTTTGTTATATGTAAAAATAACTACGCATTTGTTGTCTCATTTCAAATATCTCCTATTAATATTTTTTTTGTTTTACCGTAAATACAATTTTACTTTTTGATATTAAATAACCGGAGATCAAATTTTGATTTCCGGTTATTATTATTCAGATCTAAAATATTAATTTCTTTGCATTTATTTGTATACGTAGTATATTATTATTAGTCTGTGCTTTTATATATAGGTACACTGGCTCTCAGTTTATAGTACAAAGAAATTGAAATCTAATCTAAATTTTGAAATTTTATATGGATAATATTTTAAGTGTAGTTCAAATCCCTATAAAACAGTTAAATTCTAATTATCTTCTTAAGCTACTTTAATCCTGTGACAAATACAATTTTTATTCTAGATCAAGTCTAGTTTACAGTAAAAGAAAGGATTAACAACACCAGAACGTAAAAACGTCATAAAAATATCCATAACTACCATTTATTATCCAAGAAGTACATGAAGTCAAAACTCATTTATCAAAGTATGAATCAGTATAGTTTGCACGACGCGTTCACAAAGATTCCACAAAATGGACCAAGCCGATGAAAGACCTTTATTATTTTTCATTGTAGTGACAAATAGAATATTCTAGTAGGTACTGAGAATTGTGCTCTTTCAATTTTCGTGCGGATTTTTCATTATTCGCCGCAAAATTGAGAGTGAAATTGTTATGAATGAGTTTTGAGAATTTGTTTAGAAACTACGAATTTAAGGGTACTGATTTATTATGTTTACTGCGGTAAGAATTGTATCAATAATGTTAACATAATTTTGTAAGCCTCAAATGTTAGGTCGATTCATCAAATTAATTTTGTATACTACAAACATAATCTAAGATTACAGAGGCGACAGAAGGGGTGGTGTAATAATGTAAAGAAAATGAATCAACCAAAGGACAAATAAGCCTCACCAAGACTTAAAATCATAAACGTTTAACCTCAAAAAGGCTTTAAATACTTAACAAAAGTACAAACACCAGAACAAGTGGTTAACATAAACCTCAAAGCAACTCTGCAAAACAAAATCGATACTTAAGCATTACAAGTTAAACAACAGCAGTTAAGTTGGCAAAGATAGCGGACGAACTCTAGCTTTGAGTTTTGACGTTGGAATTATTCAAAAACCACTAAGAGTTTCGAGCGAATTGTTTGCAATTTCTGAAATAGAAATAAATAATGAACCGTCTGTGCCTTAATTGATCTGATGCGGGCTTGTTAGTTCAGAGTTTATAGTAATTAATGGATACTAGTGTTACGCTCGGAGTTTGCGACTTTTAGTGTAGGTACTTGAAGGCTGTGTAAATATAAATAGAAGGTATTGTAAGTGTAAAATTCATAAACGACACCACAGTATTACAATATTTAGGAAATATTGTTATACTGTGATGATACTGTTGGCTTCAATTAATATTATTTTGTTTTATCCTAGCAGCCATTCTATATTTTATGTAACAGAATAACTAATATAATGCTTATATTATAGCTCATTTTATTGCGATTAAATTGATTTATAATAAAATTTTACCAAATCTCTATTTGCACGAGAGAGGTATAAGAGGTATAACATCTTAAATAATGTTGTGCTAAAACAGTATCGTAAGTTGTGAAAAAAAGTTTGTTAATAAAAAATAGCTTATCATAATATGAGCCATTTCACACAGCAATTGATTCATACATAAAGACTTTCTCGGTTATTTGTCGATACTTGTAGCAAGCGTGATTTGTTGATTCCTTTAAAACGTCCTGTGTGATGTATTGGCCGGACGTATCATTAATCTTTGCTATCTTGAATCCTTAAACTGAAATAAGTTGAAAAAAAGTTATGGTTTTAGAAATCATTCAATTATTATTATTTACATTTAAGTATTTATGCGTTAGCATTTTGAAAGATTTTTCTTCTAGCTACTTCTTTTGCTTACCATAACCTTTTTGTAAACTGCTGTTTGTGACGTCGCTGCTTTTCATTGTTGTATTGAGCATGCGATATTATGCATGTAATTCAATACATTTTTTTAACTCCTGTATTATGTATGAAATAACATTGGATTCAGAAAAATAACTACAACATAAAATTCGCAGAAACAAAAAATAATTCCCACCCAACTCGAAAAACACTCTGTTTTTTGCCAGAGGTAAAAATCACGCCTAATTGTATGTGTAAATCCAGTCGCACAGAATAATCTTAGGTACTGTTGTTATGTAGGATTCAACTTAAATCCGAAGGAAACAAGGAAAAGTTTATATAAAAAATATTTACAATGGAAATGTTTGTAAAAACATAGTGCAATAGCGATGTATCTTTCTGTGATTAAAGGAGTGCGAATTAAACTTGTCAGCTATCCACATTTTGAATACTAGCTTTCTGTCCGTAATTTCGTAAACGTGAAATACTAAACAAATGATAATTAATTAAGTATCCAAAATTCTATGTTATCAACTAGGTATTTAGCTAATAAGCTTCCGAAGTAACAAATTTCTAATGACACTTTCTTATTGTTCAGCTACACTCTAATCGGCATGGTGCAATTTTTGGTTCATGATTCATGGTTAAAATAAGAATATACAACTAACTTAAATGAAAGTGGAATATATATAACTATAGTTCCTATACTATTACAACTTACAGCTTACTTTTAACTTACATTGATATTTTAGCAACTAAATTATTTCTCTAAACTATCAAGCCATTGATAAAAACAGAGAAAATGAAAACACATTAAGAAACCTAGCTTATAAGCTAATGAAACTAATCGGGCGGAAGTATCGGAAACGCTACTAAATTACCTTAATTAAGGCTTTCATTTATCGAGATTTAGCCTAATTCAGGTAAACCTGTAATGTATTACCGTGGAAGGAAAATATTTTCAGGAACTTTCTTGTGAATAGGTGTTAGTTTTGGAAGAGAAATGGATTGATTTTTAAACTGAACTTCATATGAAATGAACGATTCCGTTCAATCGTGTTATTCAACAATCATTAATATCCATGATTATTAACTTCAATTTGTAGGAATATGGGTTATTCTGTCCTTACATATAATTGTAACAGTCATAACTTTACGTATTCTGTTTCCATTTATTAAAGTGAAACTTTTATTACATCGTCTCAAACTTTTTGGTCTGTGTAGCGCATGTCGCGTGTATCGCGGCTGCCGAGTAGGTATACCTACTCGGCAGCCGACCGTCACGCGACATGCGCTACACAAAGCAGTGTTCGGAACCGTTCGAACAGTTTCACTTTTACCGTGGTTTCATAAAACCACACAACATTTTTTGTCCAACATTGATAGATAGCAGTGTTGTTTTGAAACAACAAAAAGGTTTTTCTTTCGAAAATATAAACTATGTACTAATTAAAATTGTTCACATATCCCATAATCTTATCTAAAGATACAACTTTTTGTTCATTTCAAAGTAACGAGACGCAATGAATAAACTTTATAACAGTTCCGGTCTGTTTCTAACCTCAAGTGGTATTGCAGTCTTTATAGGACTAGGATAAAGGTATTAAGGGGATTTGATGTAAGGATAATCACTGGCAACTAGCTGGCTACACAATTGCTTCGAAGGTAATACCTATTGTCCAACTTTACAGGATAACCGGTAAAGTATACAAAGCCAGGAATATAGAGCTTGTGTTCCAATATAGAGAGGATATATTATAGCTTATAAAAATACGTACAAATTGTTATAAAAGACGTAGAGCATTCTTTCGTTGTTCTTAGTGCGTTCTTATACTGAACAACACTGAATACGAGTTTTCGTTTACACTTAAAGATCACGAAAGAATTCTCTTGCTCTAGCTCTAGCTCTATGTTCGTTTGGTGTAAATGCACCGTTAGAAGAAATCTTATTTAGGAGTTCGTAAACTGCCAACAAATGATTTCAATATTATATTGTTTTATCACCGAAAGTATACCCTTATTCAACTTATACTCCCTTTCGATACACATTAAAAACAGCTGATCACGCTTTATCTATCCAATGCCTAACTTTATACGTCATATCCAAAGAAATCAAATCATTCCTTGGCACTTAACGCATCCTACAAGTCTTTACATTCGAACATAAAACGACTCCAGTTAGATTTCGAGACGTTTCTTTTAAAATTTCTATTCTGTTTCAAATGCCTTTTTTATACGCTCGTAAAAGTTGAGCGAAACTGATTTCGTTTCTTGAGCATATCCTTCGTAACTGAGTAAATAATAAATGAAAACGTTCCTCGAAATTAAAATATTTAGAAATTTAATTCAAGATAACTGTTTAACCGCCGCAGTTAAAGGGTTAGTTGTTTTTAATGTTTATATTTAAATTTTTAAGATGGATTTTTTTTAATTGTAAGATGATTCTTGTAGTTAACTATTTTATTGTTATATCTTGGTCCTGGCAAAACAAGATTTGAATATTATGAGTTTAGGACTTCTAATGTTGATTGTAGTTTTAACAACCAGTAAATGCTGTAGGTACTTTTAAAGCTGCATTTCTTACTAAAGCTAGAGATATATTTACTTTTCCAAAAATTTTTAGAAATGAACAATAAAATGAATGATAATTCAAAGAACATAAACATATCACTTTATACTGGTTTAAATGATCAAATGCTTAATGATTTTTAAGCAAACTATATTTCATTAAAAATCTTATACAATATATTGAATATATTATGGCTAAGTATAATAAATAATAACTATTTTCTGATATAAATATATTACGTGTTAAATAAATATATACATAAGGGTAGCGAATTTTGTTCCTAGTATGACAATAACAACAAAAAAAAAAGACGGGTTGCACTCCGGGAGTGCCGGCAGAAGTGAAAACTTGATTATTAACGTTGAGCATGTTTGATATCCATCCGTCTTACGCTTTTTCGATCAGGTCACGTGTCTTGACGCGAGTTTAAAATTTTATACCCAACGCCGCTAATGAAGTTTTCACTTCAATAACATAATCAATATCATTAACAATTGTATAAGAACCATTGTGAAGCCTAATTAGTTATTGTAACAATGCAACCCCTTGACTATCTCATTAACGTCTGTAAATGAAACATAACAATAACATTAGGGTGCTTTTCCACTAGTAATGTGCGAGGAAAATGTGTCGTATCTAGCTGTGCTGTGAAAATGAATGAATGAAAAATACTTTATTGTACACCTTATATATACATGATATAAACCTACAATATAACAATGTACAGTTGTAGTTATCACTGGAAGCGATCTCTACCAGGCAACCCAGAAAAGACGCGGAAACTAAATGAGTCAATAAAATGGTGGTGCAAAATAAATAAAATGGTAGTGGTTTCCACGAAAGCCGTGCGAGGAAATGTGCAGTGCGATAATTCGTTGAAATGTCTTCTACACTTATTGTGCTTTTCCACTTATTGGTGGGAACAGGGGCGGATTTCCCTATAGGCCCGGGCCTAGGGCGACAAAATTTAGTATCTGAAAAAACACTGATTACATTAATTAAATGTCTTACTGACTATCTTTTTTTATTTTTAATTTAATTTCTATAGCTTTTCTAATTTTTTATGCTTTACAGAACAGGGCGGCAATCTTTCATAGGCATATGGCAAAATCCATACTTAATATTATAAATGCGAAAGTAACTCTGTCTGTCTGTCTGTTACTCAATCACGCCTAAACTACTGAACCAATTTGCATGAAATTTGGTATGGAGATATTTTGATACCCGAGAAAGGACATAGGCTACTTTTTACCCCGGGACATAGGACAGGCTTTATCCCGGAAATCCCGGTTTTTCTTTGACTGCGCGGGCGAAGCCGGGGGCGGAAAGCTAGTTGCATATAAATGCGAAGAATGGATATTTTTCTTAGTATACATATATTTATTAATTACATCCTTACCATAGAAATCTAAATAACAAGACACTAGAAGTCGTAAGCGTGCGTGACCTTGTCGCCACTCAGGTGATTTGCACATCACCAGTGCATTCGTCACTGTTCAGTTGCTCTGGAGACGTATGAGTGTATACATGGTGTGTTTCAGCAATTCCCATTGCGGAAATTCTTCCACAAGTTGTAGTTATACTTATAAAGGAATAATATTTCATCGGAAAATATTTTTTTTTAGAAATAATGCCGTTTTTCCTTAAAATTATAGAATATTTACAAGTATTACGAGTGTCACCATAGTAATCGAAATAACAATGAATGACACAGTCGACCATTCTTATTATCACGTTTGTTCGTATTGGAGCAAAAAGTCTCATATACTTAGGGATGTTATTCTAAAATAAACCGTAAATTCGTGCGTTAGGATACATATTCAAAAGCTTAATTTAATAGATAAGTTAGTTTTCACTAAAATCAAGCTGTCCAATAAAAGGCATAGTTTACTTGTGTGTACTGTTTAGCTTTCGGTTTGAATGTGTTGATTTTGGCGACAGCGGTTTTCATACGAATTATGACATTATAGCCATTCTATGTGTCTTGTTATTTAGATTTCTATGATCCTTACATATCTACTTATAAAGAACACTACACTTAACATTCTTTCCGGTATTTAAAGACAGAGTTTATTTCATCAGTAGATAAAGAATAGAATTTTTTCTATTCTTTATAAATTTATAAATTAATATAGATAAAGAATATTGAAAACAAACAAACATGAAGATTTTTCTACATTTCATTTATCTTATGACTTATGTATGTAATTATTAGTACAAAATATAATAATTATACATACACGTATAATAACAAAAACGTATAATTAAAATAAAACCATTTCTTTTCACTGAGATGTTCTATTCAAAGATACTGAGGTAAACGACACGTCAAGGGTTACCCTGCGGCCTTAGCAAAATAGCACACGATGACTGCACAAAGCAACGGGCGTACACTAGTCTAGTAGTTTTAATATTTAATAATGTCATGGGGTAAATTAATGCCACTTTGTGGAACAAAACACATGGAAAACTATATATTGAAATTGTTTGATGTCTAGCCACAGAATACTTAGTAGTAGGTAACGCCTCTAGCGATAATTTATTGAGAAAGGAAATGCTCGTATTTTTTTTTTTATACTTAAGCGGGCAAGCGAGCAGGCGGGTCACCTGATGGAAAGTGATGCCCGCCGCCCATAGGCATTCGCGTTGTCAGGGGCACCGCGAATGTGTTGCCGGCCTTTAAGAAATTTGTATGCCCTTTTTTTGAAGGTTTCTTTGTCAAAGACGCTTGGAAGCACCTCAGATGGTAATTCGTTCCACAACGATGTTGTTCTAGGCAAAAAATTACGGGAGAATCGCACTGTGGTAGAGCGCCATGCATCCAGATACAGTTTAATTACAGTTCGTACAGTTTAATTATAGGTTATTCGGTTTCGGTTATGTATTAATGTTTCGATTCTAAGCTATTTAATAGCATAAAATATATCCCTTCTTTCCTTTTCCATAGTATTCTAAAACTATTTCCAAAATTCTAAAACGTAGTAGAGGTTGACCACATCAGTCTCTGCCGCTGATGGCTATTCTTTGAAACGCGGGCGCTTGTTATTTTAATTAAGTGATCTAAACTTAAAACTTCAGAAAGTACAATGTACAAAAGCAAAGGGTCAACTCACCATATAACTTAATATATTTTGTTTGCAAACTTACGACACGGATAATTATTATTCCTTGGTATAATATTTCATGCAAACATTTCACCCTTGTCATCTTCCATGTTATATATTCACACCTATTTAGTGACCTATTTATTTATATATACTGATTGCGTTTTTAATACCATAACACTATTAAAGTAACGCGGGTATTTTTTGGATAGACTATCACCACAGTATGATCCCATGGAATTTTTATGTTAAACGGTGTGTGGTACTTAATGCATTGCTTTTTATATCAGACTTGACAGACACGATGAAGCAATGCTTCAGGTACATCAATTTAAGTTCTTAAAAAGGCTATTTGATAATATAACAGCTTCATTCCTACGTGCTTAAGAAGTAAACTTATTAGCTAGGTACTCAATTAATAAAATTTTAATGCAAAAAATAATACTCATTCGTTGCAAATCTTGTATTGTTTTATTTATTTGTACGCTATACTTAAAACCTCATTCTTGTATAATGTATTATTATGTAATTAGTACACTATTTGGAAATATATTAAGTGGATAAGCTCGCAGTAGTGGATACAATATCCAATTAAATAGGCGATAGTATGGCTACTTACCAATAAATCCTATTACAGGTTAATTGCAGTTATCAGTTCCGAACTTGGAGATAATATTAGCAATTAACAAACATAATATTGAGTTTAATAAAAGTAAATATATGTAGTACCTTTATAATTAATAGAAAATCTATGTATAAATATTATGAGTAAAACTGCTCATTGATATCAAGAACAACTTATTCAAAAGGTTAAGTTCAAATATATTTCGGTGAGTATTAAAAAAAGACCGTGTGTGCAGAGCACGCGTGTCAGAAGTGGAACTTCTTTAGCAAGATTAAAAGATACCCTAATCAAAAATGAACTCATTACATCATCTAATGAATCTTTTATTGCTGATATCCTTAAACTTGGCATCAATAATTCATGATAATAATTAACACAAATAGGCATAACAAAAGAACTACGACCTATCATTTGTTTCGTAATCTCCACGTGACCGTTTACATAACACACGCATTCATATCTACGTCACGTCCCCTTGTTAACACATAACGTATTAGCTTGGAATTCCTTGTTTTTCCTCCCCAGATTCTTGTAGATAATTAACTCGTTGATTTATGCCTCGCCTGCCCGGACATTTAGTTCTATCACTTTTATTTGTTGTTCTCTTGATGAAGATTCGTGGGTTGGGAATGTTAAAAATAAGTGTCTGTGTGGTTGTCATGGTAACGGATGTTGAATCGAGGTCGGGGCTATTTGTTACACAATTATTATTGGTTTACAGGGATCTTGTATCTATTAAAATTCGTTATCTTTTTGGAAATTATAACTTTAAATGTGAACACCAGAAAGTAGTAGAACGTAGAATGTCTTTCAAGGATTTTAAACGCAAATAAATCAGGCATTAATTTCTCTAAAAGAACATGATTGTAATATGACAGCAATAAGGTCTATTCTTTTATACTTAACATAAATCTTTTTATTATTAAGGCTGCAGTCTAGCAAAATTGCGTTTTCAACAAGTTATTTGACAATTTTTTCCCGGCTAATGAAATGATAAACTGAATTTTTTTTTCTTGTTTATCAATTAGTGTTATATACGCAATGCGCGTGAATTTTTTCACATTTATAAAGTTACTTTATGTTACCTTAATCAGGCCTTCAAGACAAGTCTCTTTCCCCCAAAATCATTTCGAGCTAAGTTTGTGCACTCACTACGTTGCAACCGATTACAATTTACACAATTTGATCAGCGCATTATTATCCTTATATAGTCGTTATTAAAATCTGCTGAATACAATTGCCGAAAAACTTATGATTTTCTTAATTAGAACGTTATAAATTCATTAAATTTCCCATTTTTTGCCTTACAAAATCTATTGATAAATACTGCTAAAAGTTATTTTTTCAATTAATTTATTCGAGTTGATTGAAGACCAATGAGTATTAATCCTTTAAAATTTTTTTTTTTTGAATTTTGATAATTCTTTAAATATTAAATAAATATTTAAAATAATTAGGAAAAATCCTAGCGAATTTCTTTAGTCGCGCTCCTTGGGCCGGAGCGTTCTGACGTGTGCTCTACGCTCGATTTTCCTTCATACCGAAGTGAAAGTTGCTCTACTTCATTAAATTTAATATTTTTGTTACTTGATTATTTTTATCTTAGTTTTGTGCAATTATTCGTATTTTTAAACATTTGATTTCGATATGGAAAATAAACGAAAAAAATATGCGTGTAACTATGTACTTACTAGAAAAAAAATTATCTTCGAACGTAAAGTTAATGAAACCAAATACATTACAAAGGTGATTGGCAACAATTTCTTTATTTTACGGGGTGTCAGTAAAGGGATGTATAAGTATTTCTTTAAAACTAAAGTAAGCTCATAAATTTTCTTATAATATAATTTTTTTTGAAGTTCCAGAAATGTTTATTTTTCGTTTGAGAAATACGAAATATAATATAAACTTGTATTGAGAACTTGACTTCCCAAGTTCATCCGGGGAAATCAAAAGAAAATGATTTGTTTACTCCAAAATTATATGCCGAGGTGTTTTAATTTTTTCTTCTAGTCATTTTCAAAATTTCAACGTAGCGGCATGTTGTTTGATTATTAATTTTGTAACTTAAATACAGGATGTTGGTTTTATATTCTGATCTTACAGACGCGCTGACAAATTTAGTCCACCATTTCTAGTTTAGTCCACCAACTCTAAGTACCAATATTAAAACGAATGGATTATCATCACATCATCAAAACTCAGATGTATTGGAAGATCACAATAACATAGAAAATTCAGAGGATGTTGAGAACTAAACAAACACAAGTAACAGAGACGCGAATAATAAAAAAAGAGGAAGAAAACGATAATTCGTTGATGCTTTCCCTTTTCGACGTATTGTTAGGGTACATCACCAATATGCAAAAAACAAAACTGATGATTCCCAATTGCTGATTAAAAATGAAAAACAAATAATCGACAACAGTGGTGAAAATTTGCTGATCACAATGAAACATCCTTCAGTGGTAGCAGATTTACTCATTTAAAATGTATCTGTGAACAGCGTAAAGGAGAGGAGGACAGGAAAACATTATGAATGTGGATGGTGGATTGTATACAGGGTGTAATCGATAAGTATGTGCAGGCGATTATGACGTTATTATTGCAGGTATCAAAAAACTTAAAACTGATATCGAAATTACTTTATCTAATGAGCAAAATGACAATAATAACTTTTAAAAGTATAACGAGATATATCTAAAAAATTTACTTTATACCTACACTCCCATATCAAGAAGAGAAAATGGGACTAGTAGAAGTTAAATGTCTAATTCCGGCAAAAGACATGAATGCGGAAGATGCGGTTAAAAATAAAAAATTTATTGAAATACAATACAAAAAATAACACTTTTGTCATAGATAAGAATCATGACTATTTTTTCCAAATTCAGGGACAACTAAACGTTGCAGAAGCAGAAGTATTTGCTGTTTGGACTGGAGTGAATCATTCGTTAAAAATAGAATATATAAAAAAGTATGTAACGTTTAGGCAAAATAAAATGATGGACCATTATCAAGATTTCACATAAATTGCCTACTGTCAGAATTGATTGATTCGAGACTTCAGCATTCGATGCCCATCAAGGACCCATCCTATATCATTCAAGCGATTGAAAAAAAAAAGAGAAAAATCCAGTGCAACCGATAAAGCATCAGAATGCTAGCAAAAGATTTATTAGGTTTATCAATATAAATCTATATATTATGCATAATATAATAAATCTGTAGAAGGGTCAATTCTGTACTTTGAAAATATTTAAAAAATAAATAGCAGTGTTACTGGATCGATACCAAACACAAATCTTCTTATATATAAAAAATGAATCGCAAAATGTGTTGGTAAGCGCATAACTCGAGAACGGCTGAACCGATTTCGATAATTCTTTTTTTTATATTCCTTGAAGTACGAGGATGGTTTTTATGTAGAGAAAACGTAAATATGTACCACGGGCGAAGCCGGGGCGGACCGCTAGTATGTGATAAAAAAATTTTTGTCTGTCTGTATGTGAAGGCATCACGTGAAAACTAATGGTTCGATTTCAATGAAACTTGGTATAATTATACCTTATTATCCTGGGCATAAAATGGAATACTTTTTATCCTGGAAAAATACGAAGAAAAAAAAATAAACCGCACGACACCACGCCTCCTCGACTCCTATATAAGGACGGCGTTCCGCGCGATGCATATAATTTATGAATTTTGATGCGAGCGGACGTGTCCAGTGTGGCGAGCGAGAGTGATCGTCTAATATTAATTTAGTGAGAAACGTCTTCCCAGTTCAAAATGTAGAAATAAACCATCCACGCGAAGACCGACATCCGCGCGGACGGAGTCGCGGGCGGAAACTAGTCAGAAATAAATATCTTTTGTTTTCATTTGCGTATTTTTCTATTTTATAATTTTTTAACACAAACATTACATTTTTTTTTATTATAATATACAAATTATTATATACAAAATTTGTTTATCCGTTTTATTAGTTAAACTGAACAACTTTCACTAAGAAACTTAGGTCGAAAAAAATGTATAGAGTTATGCATTTTGTATGGAAAGCTTATTTTTTTTATTATTTCGTCCAAATTTCTTTGTAAAAGTTGATCAGTTATATAAACATGAAGTTGAAGATATCAATAGAACGTATTCGCAAATTTTGTGTACTGATAAAAAAAATCACCCGGTGTAATTTTCACGAAAATTGTTTCAAATTGTCATTTTTGGTACTTATTACGAATATTAAATTATGCATACGAATGATTTAATTTTTAAAAATTAAGTGGAGCAACTTTCCCTTAGTACCTACATTTGTATTATTTACATATAGGATGACAGGAAGCATTTGTTTGCACTACTAGACCAAGCCCTTAAGTCCTCGATAATTAATAAGATTATTTAGGAAGGAAAATGAGTATTCCACGCTGCGTTCAAGTTGTAAAGTTGAACAAAGGTGAGCGAATTTTTCAAATTCATTATATCATTCCTTCTTATCAGGATCTTTACACACTGTTGTTTTTAATATAATATAAGAAATATCTAAAAAATACTTATAAATTTTATAACATACATTTTCATCGCTAGTTTATAGATAAACATTGCTTCATCTCTTGGTCTTTTGGATTTACAAAATTCACGAAAAAATAAAATAAATAAATTGTTATACTTATTGAAGTGAAACTTCTTTAGGCGAATTGAGAGTAAAATTTCAAAGTAGCTTCACGGCATTACCGTAACGTCATGCAGTAAGGCGACGATTTTGGTATCTTTGAATCTTTCCAAAGAAGTTTCGCTTCTGACACGTGTGCTCGACACACGCTCTTTTATTAATATTGTTTTTAAATTCAATTAGATTCTAATCCCGTCAAACATTATAAAAAGTGAAGTCCCGTGTCCCCGTAGTGGGGTAGGGGGCAGATGCATTATTCATACATCTGTTTCACGGATTTTTCTTTAGGGACAAGTAGGTGATCAGCCTTCTGTGTCCTGCCAGACCGAGACATTTTTTTTTTCGTCTCCACCGGGAATCGAACCCAGGACCCCTCGGTTCTACACTCACGCGTCCACCACTATACCGAGGAGGCGGTCAAACATTATAATAATAAATAATTGGCTAATTAGTTACAATCCATTTCAAAATTGACTGATCAAAACTCATTTATAATGGTAATAATTCATCATAAAATTATCTGTTAATAAATCATTTGCATCTGATCCATCCACAATACAGGTTTAGGATTATACTAATACCATTGATGATTTGAAATTATTTTAGCAAATGTATCTATATATTTTAATTTATTGTATAGAAATTTAACAGCATAATAGATTGTAGCTATTGGCTAGGATTTGTCTTTACTGTGAGAGCGTTTAAATTAAATAAATTGATGAATTGTTTAGAAACGATTTAGTGTTTGTTTTTAGTGATTGTGTCTTTATTATAAAAGGGATATTTCAAAAAATGTTTAGAAGTATTATTAAAAAATAAAGGATGAGCTATGTGGTAAGTTTGCAACAAGACTTGTGTTAGGTTTCATAAAAAAATTGTGGATTAAATAAGTTGTGATGTATAAGTTAGTTTTGCTATCTTTATTTTATTTCACTTTTTAAAGAGAATTAATTGTTTCTATTAATATAACAAACTATTTTAATGTTGCCCTCGTCGCACTGAACTGTACTATTTGTGGTAATAGATAAAAAATAACAAAGAGTGAGTTTCATAGCGTTATTCCATTAGTGTTTATACTTACTCTTTAAGTATTAAAAACAGTGTCTATAAAAGTATCAGTTTAAACCAACAGTGCGCAGAGACCCTATTAAATTTAGTTCCATTCGATATCTCATTTTTCCTTATTCAATTTGCTGACACAGCATCTTAGGAGATGAGTCAGAGGCACCTGCAATGCAATTCGGTTTTAGACGATTGTGAACGTACAGTTGCAGGAACTTTTTAAATTCTTATCATTTTAAAATCTTATAGTACCTATTACCCATACATAATATAACGAACTTATCGACATTTTCAGATTGGCAGCGGTTTGACCCGAGCTTCCGCTACGTAGGTATGCCTTACAGTGTTTAATATATTATTTATGAGTTATTTAAGTATTAAAATAATTGCACAACTGTGCATTTGCAAAGAGGTCTTCTTTTTTCCTATAATGGTTATCTAAAATAAGTTAATGTCACAAAAAATTGTTGCTACTGCCCATTGAAGAGCTGGGTCTCTCCATTAAAATTACCCTTCAAAAAATAATTTTAAAAGATATAAAATAATTTTATTCAACCTCATAAAAGTACACAAAAATATTATATAAGTTTTAAATAACAAAAAATTATCCCCCAAACTGCCAGCTCGATATAGTTTTATTTAAAATCAAAATGGCCGCCATTTCACAAACTACACAACTGGGATCATCGAGACAGTACCATAAATTGACCTTTACGAGTAATACATCCAATCGAATGGGGCACATTATACATTATTATACACAATTAAATTCTACACATGACTGTTTAGAAAAGATTTAGGACTGATCTTTTGAACACTAAATTTGTGTTGCTTCTCTATGAATAGAAGGCATATTGTTAGGTTAGGTTAGGTTAAATGATTTTAAAGTTATTGAAAAAGTTAAATTCAACGTTTCATATAGCTGTCTTTATTTATACTAATATATTAATAAATCAATTTTATCCTTTAAAAAAGTAAATATATACATATTATTATAATTATATTGAAAAAGCCTGCTTGCCTCCCGAACTATATTACTGATAGAAACAAACTTAATAAAAAAAAATGTGTGCGTGTACTAGTGTACACACGTAAGAAGTGAAACTTCTTTATATATTTTTCAAAAAATAATTTGCTATATGCAACTTTACAGAAATACGTCGAATCACGCGTGGTAGGGATAAGAAAAAGATGGCGCGTAACGGAAAAATGTCACGCGTAACGAAAAAATGTTACACTAAATTTTTTTCCAACCCCGATAAAGAAGTTTCACTTCAATAAAATCTTTCAAAATAGCTTTTAATAACCAAAACAATACTGGTATCACTATATAACATCACAAGATAATATTTTCTAGACAAATAAAAACTTAATAAAATACAAGCGGTCAAGTGTGACCTAGATACTATTTTGAAGCGATCCGTATGTTAACTTTATTATTTATACTACTTTTATTTATTGAAAGAATTGCAAAAATACAGGCATATGGTAAAGAGATATTATTTTTGAACATAAAAACAATTAAAGAGTTTCTAGCTCAATACACTAGCTTTTGCACGAAATAGGATAAATTATTTTGAATGCAACCATAATTTAATATACCTATATTGTTTGTTGTAGGATAACTAATTATTTGAAAATTCAATATTCGTTGTAATTTCTTTTTTATTTTAAGGGCTTAAAAATTGTAGTTACAGAACCCTAAAACAATTAAGACTACGCTCGAGTGGTTCTTGATGTAATTCATGAAAATGAAAATTAGGATCGTCTTTATTACATAAAACAATATAGTATCCTATTTATTGCTGAGATAGCTATTTATTATAACAAATCGATATTGTGATTTGAATTCCAGAACATGTTTATTTACATACTATGGCAAAGGTATAGTATAAAACTTGCTGCTAAAGCTGTTATGTATAATTGTCAAGTAAAAAGTTTAAATTGCTACTTACAAAAGGATTATTCAAACGGTAGTTATACTTTTTAACCTTTTACTATTTTAAGATATTTAGAATATAATAAAGTTTAAAAGTTATAAATAGTTTCTAGAAGTATGCAAGTCACCGTCCCAGCTGTATTACTGCTTTGTTCATTTACTTTATATAAGAACAGCAAAAGAAAATGCATAAACATTGGCACATTATAGCGAAAGGCAAAAGGCAAATTACATGAAATTGGGGTAAAGAGCTAGTTTCATCATATCGCAAATGGGCCATAAACGACGGCGCCAATACATTATATATATTATTACATATGCCAAATATTGGACATATGTTTCGTATTTATGTTGGGACGCTAGATTTTTATTCTTTTCGCTATTTCTCACGTAATAAGGGAACGTTCTGTCAAGGGTATTGGGCCAAATGAGCCCATTTGTATGGAAATATTACGAATTTGGTTTGTTTGAAAATATATCGGATTCTTATGTTGTAGTTTGAGCGTTGCTGAGATTGAGTTTCGACTGTATTGTAATAACGGTTTTGTTTTCGACGTTTGAAGATTGTGATATTGTGAATGTTCGCGGCTAAAAGTTGATATGAAATGTGATTTTAGAGTAAAATATTGTGTATTGTATGTATAGGATACGTTTATAAGGGTCAATGTTATTCAGAAATGGAAAAAAGAAAATATATATGTTAGCGCGTTTAATTTAAAGATAAAATTATATTTTAAAAGTAAATCAATTGATGAACTTAATTAATTATTTTAATAATAATCAAATGGATAAAAGTATTAATAATCATTTAATTATCAAATAATAATAATATTACATGTTATGTTCAAAATAACGATCAAAACAACACAAATAACACCTGTGCTGACTCACACAGTCACGCCACTCGAATAGTCGTCCTATAAATAACGGTCGTCTGCAGTTGCGAGTCATTCTTGTACCGACTTTGGTCGAGTCAAGATGACTAAAAAGTATTATATCAGTATTTCAATACGTAATACAACCACGCTTTAACATCAGAAGTAGAAGATGAACCAGCCCTTACTCGGAATCCTGACAGGCTGGCACAAATTCTTCCATCATACTACGTGACAGTGTGCAACTGTCACTGTCACCATCATGACAGTATACCACTGTGGACTTCAACCTTCGAAAAAAAAATTGGATTGAATTGACTTCAATTATACAAGGATGAAGGAACTCGCACAATGTGTGTTTTCTTGTGCGTTGTGTGAAGTAAATGTTTGTGGTGTGGAATAACGGTAATGTAGTTCATCAATATTATAATCTGATGTGCAATCCGGGCGGTTGTCCAGGATATTTGAGCCTTTAATTGTGGTAAGCGAACGACGTGCTTATGTCACAAATAATAAGGTTTTGATCCCAGGGAATTTGAAACCAATGTGGTGCCTTCGATGGCGCCCAGTGTAAGCTATTGTGTTGGTAAATTATTATTTTTCTATATTTTAACGATTGAAAAACGCTTCTAAGCGAAGTCCAGTTGAATGAATCAATATTTGAGTTTGAGTTTATCATGTGGATGTGATGGTGTTCTATAAGGTCAGTTTGGCCGAGCGGTTATGTTTGTGTTATAATACATTGTGTTTTGGCATCACGAGATAAATTACCGTACTCATTTCAAATGAACGTACGAGGACGTTATTGTGTTATTGTTTTACTATGGCCAAGCCGGATATAACTTGTGTTTTAACTTTTAATTATGTTCCAGGACTTATGGTTATCACTTGAGAGTTGAGATACAGATGAGATACAGAAGCCGCTGTTCGCAGCTGGAAAAACTCGTTGAGCTATCGAATCCTATGTAAATCACAATAATACTCGACAGTGATTGCTATGAAGCGAAAAGTACAAGCAATTGCTAGACTACTATTGTGTCCTATGTACGTGTAAGAATAGTACCAAAGCCAAATTTAGATGACCGTGTTAGCGGTAATGGAAACTAATTATGATAATCGACTGCCACTTGTCAGTACGGGTCTCCTGTGACTTAGTCTGACAACTGGGCAGATAATAATACAAGCTTATGCCACTTGTCTGTACGGGTCTTCTGTGACTTAGTCTGATAACTGGGCAGATAATAATACAATCGAGTGCCACTTGTCTGTACGGGTCTTCTGTGACTAGGTCTTACAACTGGGCAAATAATATAATCGGATGCCACTTGTCTGTTCGGGTCTTCCGTGACTTAGGCTGGCAACTGGGCAGATAATAATAGAATTGAATGCCACTTGTCTGTACGGGTTTTCTGTGACTTAGTCTTACAACTGGGCGGAAAATAATAATAACCTGATTGTCACTTGTCAATATGAATCCAGACAGTGGTTTAGTCTGACAACTGGACAAAGAAACAAATAATTTGAATATTATGTACTTAAAACATTTTGAGTTTTGAAGTACCGCTCAGAGCACGAGCTTTTTTCAGAATGGCCGTGTTAGCGCGTTTAATTTAAAGATAAAATTATATTTTAAAAGTAAATCAATTGATGAACTTAATTAATTATTTTAATAATAATCAAATGGATAAAAGTATTAATAATCATTTAATTATCAAATAATAATAATATTACATGTTATGTTCAAAATAACGATCAAAACAACACAAATAACACCTGTGCTGACTCACACAGTCACGCCACTCGAATAGTCGTCCTATAAATAACGGTCGTCTGCAGTTGCGAGTCATTCTTGTACCGACTTTGGTCGAGTCAAGATGACTAAAAAGTATTATATCAGTATTTCAATACGTAATACAACCACGCTTTAACATATATGTGAAAGCAAATACATTTGAACAACTTTCACGCGGAGTGATTTAACATTCTTTGACTACAATATACATATATAAATATTACATTATATATTTACATTGGTTTCAATTTTAATAACTTATATATAATTTAACTAGCTTTGCGCCCGCGGCTTCGCCCGCTTTGTCCAAAACATAATAAATTTATACTAAAACTGTCCTCTTGAATCACTCTATTAAAAAAAACCGCATCAAGTAAAGTAGTTTTAAAGACTTAAGCATACATAGGGACATAGGGACATAGGGACAGAGCGACTTTGTTTTATACTATGTAGTGATGATGTTCATTGTGTCTGCTGAAATATTTCAGAAAAAATAACACTCTTTCTGACAATCTCACCATCATTATAATAGTAGGTAACTACTCTCCCAAATTTATAAAGAGAAGCAAGCTAAATTATGCACACAAAATGAGCTTGATTTAAACGCACGTTATCCATATGTCAGTTCAGTTCGAAAGGGCATTAGAAACATCGCAATATATTCCCCGTCAATTTGCGAAGCGATATCGATCGGAATAATTAGCAATTACCACTCAATCGACCATCGGGTGCCACGTAAGCTGCTTACCAAGTATTTCATGTTTTGCCAATACTTGATTGAAGTAGTGGAGTTTAGAGTTTGAGAGAAACAACATTTTCTGTGAGATCGTTGTTTAGAAATTGTTCGATAACTTTATGTCTAAGTAGTAAGGTTTTACGAATAAGAATTGTTTTTTTTTTATTATGGTTTCATCGCTTTGGAATTCAGCTAGAGAAATCATTTGTAGTTTTTACGACAGTAATATTTTATAATAATATTCATAGAAAATATACTTCTTAATATTTAGCAAATCCAAACTCAAACATTTATTTATTTAATGACTTCTCCTAGAAGCACTTTTGAATCGTCGTAACATATTGTTGCCGTGACAACGTCTTATAATTCGATAGAGCCAGCTGCACGCACGAAAAAACATGACTCATGTGGCGTTACCTCGCTCTGAGGCTTTCCATGTAATACCCCAGCCACACTATGCTACTCGTCCTGCTACTCGTGCTGCTCCTCGTCCTGCTCATCGCGCTGCCGCTCGCCTCGATATTGCCGTCTGGCCACACACTGCTCTACTCGCGCGATTAATCGCGACGCTCTTCACTAGGGATGGGTCGTCGACGTATTTTTCATCAACGAGACTAGATAGTTAAATGTCGTTCATCTACTAGTCATTCAACTAGTTAAAATCTTCGACTAGTCCATGTGTAAAATAAATAACTATTATTAAATAAATTCTTAAAACAATAAATTCTAATCTCAATAAAACAATTAATAAATATTTATGCTTTCTTACAAAAATTATACTCCCTAAAAAAAGTATTACTAAAAAACTTATTATCGTTTGTTTTTATAGTTTAAATTCAAAACATTGGTCTTGTAAACCAAAAATATTTTTTTTAAAAAACTTCAAAGAAAAGAATTTATTCTTATCAATAAGACTGTTTAGCCGTTGAATTCAACTAGTGCATTGGTGAGCGATGGACTAGTCGAATCGTTGAGTGTACATATAGACGGTTAATTTAACTAGACGCCCATCCCTAATTCGCACTCGTATTGCCGGTCCTTTGACTCGCGCGCAAAAGCCGACAGCAGTGAGCAGGACGATGAGCACGACGAGTGGCATGACGAGTAACGTGGCCACACTACGTCCCTGCCTACTTCCCTCGTCACTTCCCATACCACTCGTCGAGTCGTGTGGCTGGGGCATAAGGCTTGAAATGCAAGCGAGAGCGACAAAGAAGCACAATCGGACGTTGTCACGTGCAACTATCGTCAGTAAACAGACTTTATATACAACCAATTTTTTAACATTTACCACCGATATAATATCTGCTATATTAAACTTTCATTTTGAAGTGAATGATTATATAATAATTTATGTTATTTGATAAGCCTTCTACCCAGTAACAAATAAAATGTTATCAAATAATATTATCATAAATCGCTACTAAAAATAAACAGAAAAAATTCTGTCACTATGTGAAGAAGTCACTATCTTGAGAAAATGCGCAGATTCGATTGATCTTCAAACATTCCAAAACAACGTAATCAAGTCATACATTTCAAACAAGCTGCACGTGCCATTGAATATTGAATCAATTGCACTAAAAATTATGGAACAGATACTAAAGTTTACATCACAATATGCGTTATTGGGTTCCGATCGATAAAATCCAGCTATAAAATCCAGTATGCGAAATTTCATTCCTCCAATAGGACCATAAATAACAAACAGCATCGAATATCTTAACTTCAGAAGTTCGTATGACAAACAGGGTGGAAAGTACAAGATTTCAGAGTTCGCAATACTTGAATCGAGTTCCGAATACTTGGAGTCTGCATAGTTCGGCGATCTGCTTCGAATTTGCTAATGAATGTCGAGTTTTAATGGTGTGTGACGGTTTGTTAAATGTTCCTGGTTTCTAAAGTGAATCACAGATAACATGAACTGCATGTATAGCAATAATAGTGTTGTCTTCGAAGATTGAAGACATCGCCACCATTGTTTGAAATTTTAACCGGTTTTATACATTTTATGTAAAACTAGCTGCTCGCCAGCAATTTTTCTTAGTTTGTAAAATAGTATTAATCTAAGTGGAGACAAAAAAAACTAAACTCTACTCTACTAACAGCAGTTCAAGATACATGCTGAAACTAATAGGACTTTATCACATACCTATCAAAGAAAATAGTGTTAATTATTATATAAAAGATATTGTAACAGTAAAAAAATTCTTATCAGCATTACACCACAGTTTTTTATATTACGAGTAGAAAAATAACAAAAAGTTATAATCATATTTATACAAGTATAACCTTATGAGGTGGGTTTGAATAGAATGGAGGGAAAACTCATTCAAAGCCTCCCTGATCCCAAACAAAAGGAAAAAGGGTGGAAAAATATGAAAAGCATCTAATATCGTCTTCTATTATTTTTTCCGCTAAAAAAATGATTTAAAACGCGGTTTATTCATGGATTAGGGTAAGCCTTAAAAATAAGGATTGACGAAAAATTACCAAACGCAATGGTAATTTCATTAAATTAATTAATTCAACGGTAATTCATTTTAAGATTTTTCTCTTACATTTAATATATATATATATATATATATATATATATATATATTATTTATATACAAAATATATTTATTCTTTACTATTCTTGATATAAATGTTCGTATTTTGAAACACAACGATAATATTTCAGTAGGTACCAAAAATAAAGTTCTAGTAATTCACGAGTGTAAACAAAATAAAGTTGGACAGTAAATACAATAGCACTCTGAATATTAGGTTTAGTGCTAGCAAGTTGTGAGAGAATATTGAATAATATTCACACATCAAGAACTTTGTAACTGTATCCGTCTGTTAGGTGGCTGTATCCTATGTATGTAGGATGTGCATTTTATCGATACAAAGTCCTATTATAGATATATATAGTATAGTGAATATATAGAGCACTCTACAAAATTTGCATTTAAAAATAGTACAAAGTACTTCTAAGTAGGTATGTTTAAAAATATTCTACGTTAGAATTGATTAATTTGTATTTTTTTTTTGTTTTCCTTTAATGTTCTTAAACCAACAAAGTTACTTTCGCATTAATTACAATAGCAGACTACACAGTTCAAGTACCTACTTATAATTATTAATTTTCCTCAAACATTAGTTATTAATTGAAGTCGTAAAGTACAATATAAATAATAACGGATCTGTAAAATTTATTTCTATTCTTAGTAACTAAGTATAGGAGAAATAAATAATAATGTCTCAATATTTTAAGAATAGTAATTCTTAAAATATTGAGATTGCAGATTCTAAATATTAAATACTCAAACATTAATTTATTTTATGACTTCTTCTAGAAGCACTTTTGCATCGTCATAACGTATTTTTAACATTTACCACCGATTATTTTGAAACATTGTAATATTGAAGTAAAAAAAGCTGCATTTAAAAGCATAGAAGTGTAGAATTGATAATTAAATTTTTAAGCTATAATCTCTACTAATTATCGCGTACATCTGTCTATCAAAATGTATACATAGACAGAGTTGTACATAAAAAAAATAATCATCATTTTGGGAGTAAAATCGCACCAAACATTCGAGTTAAAACCATCAAATTAGTAATTTCTTAAATTACTTCCAGTATTGAAATCTAAATGAGGTTCTACAGAAAATCCTAAAAAACATTGAAAGGAACAAAATGATAAATAAGCTAGGCTAGTATTATTTCTTATTTTATCATTATTAACTACAGCAATGTCTGTTAATTAAAAGTAACTATTATATTTAAAACTAGCTTTCCGCCCGCGGCTTCGCCCGCGTTTTCAAAGAAAAACCCGTTCCCGTAGGATTTCCGGGATAAAACCTATCCTATGTCCTTTCTCGGGTATCAAAATATCTCTATACCAAAGTTCATGCAAATTGGTTCAGTAGTTAAGGCGTGATTGAGTAACAGACAGACAGACAGAGTTACTTTCGCATTAATAATATTAGTATGGATAAAATAGGTATACAATCATTAATAATTGATTTAGAATAATTTACATAATTTACATACTATCACAATATGTAAGTGTCACATATAGAACGAAAAACCTTAATATACTTTGAGCATATTATCTTCATCATTCTAAAAATGGATAAACTAAATATCCAAATAGCGTGAACGAAATTCCAGCGCATTGTAATAAATACTGTGCTCTAGAACATTATATAATACTAGGAAATAGAAAAGGGTTAAGATTGACGGCCCAAAAATTATACGATCCATGCGCCAGCCACATCTGCATATAAATAGAATGCAACGTAAACCAATTTAGGTTTTATCTCGATCGTCCTAGATCACTAAATTCAGTTTTAGATTAGTTCAAAATATATTGCGCTGAAATGTGTGAAATGTGTGGGTTTCACCCGCGGGCAAAATCAAGTATTTCTCTAGCTCACGTGTTAGTCTGATAACAGCTATAAAGTTTCATCCAAATCTGTTCAGTAGTTTTTTCGTGAAAGATTAACAAACATCTATACTTCCACCCAAACTTTCGCATCACTGCATATACTTTAAAACTGCGCAACGGATTTTGATGCGATTTTTTTTTTAATAAATGGAGTGATTCAAGAGGAAGGTTTCAGTATATAATTTCTTATGTTTTAGACAAAGCGGGCGGATAGCTAGTTTACAATATTAATAGAATATAGTATTATACAATTTGTGGTTTTAAATGCTTTTCTTTCTTTCTTTTTTTGTGATGTTTGTAAGTTGGATAAGTTTGTTTTGAACGTAGGTGATATTGAAGATACTTATCGCCAACGTTCAAATACTATGAAAGGATCTCGTTCTTATCATTATTAGGTATATAAATAAATCCGGATGTGGCATTATTTGCTATATTTTCAATATTTTTAGGTAATAATAGGCTGGCATAGGTTCATCTTTACATTCAAATACAACTTATGATTATATATTTTGTAAACTTATGTTTAACTTCTTATATGGAAATCACCAACGTAATATTCAAATTAAATAGACTGAAAAAAAGCGTAGGTAGGTAAGTGCCAAGCACACGTGTCAGAGTGAAACTTCTTTGGTAAGATTCAAAGATACCAACATTGTGACTTACTTACTCCACGACGTGACGATATGGCCATGACGCTACCTTGAAATTCTACTTTTAACGCACCTAAAGAATTTTCACTAAAAAAATAAAAGAGCGGTGAGTGAATTCCTTTTGAGGTATAGGGCTGATGCATTATTCACTTTTCATTGGTCGATTTTCTTGAAGATAAACCTTCTCTATCTTGCAATATTGATGTTTGTTTGTTAATTCCTATCGGGAATCGAACCAGGAACACTTCGGTGTTATAACCTATGCTAATGTGTTAGCCACCAAGGAAGAGTGAGATTAATAAAGTGAAATCAGGATTGTCTATAAAAGCAAGCTCATTATTTTGTATTATATATTTAATTAGCACCGTGCTATTGTAATTGTTGAGCTGATTTTGTATCATAACGAGCGAATGCAAATATCATAGAGACTGCAAACATTGTTTTGAATTAATATTCCCATTTCAATAAACGATTCTAGATATTTGTTTGCAACAAATCATTTTAATTGCTATTATGTTGCCGCTGTGAAATAATATTAATAAGATTCAGTATTTAATATTACTTTGCATATTGAATAAAATGCTATTTAGCGTATAGATTAATCTTTTCGAGTGGTATATTTTTTGAAGCGGATTTGTTTTAATAATAAATTATTATTGCACTTCTCTATGCAGTTTTATTTCATGAAATGATTTAGTATTATTAATCATTCAGTTTTTTCTATTCAGTAGTGAAACGGAACTTTCTATTTCATAAAATATCGCCATTAATTTTTTTAAATACCGAAATGTCAAATGCAATATATTTGTTAATAGAATTAATTAATATTATCAAAATAATTTGTAGCCAACTGTCACGTAACTTATGACTTATTTGCTACGAGATCTATAAACTACGTCGCCTACGACGTAGCGCCACTACGAAGTCATTGCGGTGCGTACATACATTGCTGCATATTAAACACATTACGCTCTACTAATCTTACAAACGAGACAGTGTAATATGCATTAGATTTAGATTGGTGTCTGTCATTCACAAGGTCGTAATTGGATATTGCAGGCTAGAATATTTATTAGATTAAAACTGCACAATGAATAATTGTAAAATGTGTAGGTGTGATTTTATTCAGTGATATAAAAATAGTACCTACTTAATATTTTTATTTTCTTTTGTGTAAGTACAAGAATATCCTGTTATAACTTATAAGTTTCAGGAAAATGAATCAGGAAATTACTGAATAATCACATTCAATTATAATTGAATGTTATTCCTGAAAATTTTCTTTTCCTTGTTGAGAATTGATATTTTCAGAAAACGATTTTGTTTATGTAAGATTATATTCTAAGTGTTAATCATAAATATAGTTTTTCTTTGATCGCAGACTTATTTAGCAATGTCCTATAATCTACCAAAAATAGTAAAATAAATTGCCATGTAGGTATATGTATTCTTCAATATTTAATACATACATACGTAGGTATACATTGTTCGCCTCCACACTCTAGCGGCTTAGGAGAAAAAATCCTTCAGCCAAATAGAAATAAAAACAAAGAGTAATAAAGATAATCGCCGACACGTTCCTGCATAATCTGTCACTCATCGTACGAAACTAAACAAGTCAATGGTACTTTAGAGCGACCCCAAATAAATACGGCCCTTAAGCTGACATCGCATATAAGGGTATGACCTCGGGTAAATAATGCCTGAAAATATGATTACACATGACCCGGCACAGGAAGTTTTTATTCAGATTGTGTGTGTTCAAAACGTCTTATAGTGTATGAGTGTCATTATTCAAGAGTGGGAAATGTAAATTGTATGGTTTTTGTGGGTTCCGTACTTAAAAATAATGAGATACTATATTACTACAGTCGTGTATTTTAAATTGTAAAGTATATAACCGTGCATCAGTAGATACATTAATCAATTATATTATCTCTTAAGTCTTATGCACTTGTCTGTTCTGAGCGATATAGGTCATCACGGCCGAAATTTTTCAAAGAACTACATACGAATAAGGCTCTATATCTATCTGTGTAATTAAATAGGAGATAATAAAACTGTAAAAATGTTTGTATGTGAAATAAAGATAAATCATAAAGAAAATAAACAAGCAATTTAAATGTAACGTAATAAGTTCTCATAAACTTTAAAAGGGCCAAAATGTTTTAAGAATATAAATAATTTCTTATAACGACGTACTTAAGTAAAAGTAGGTACCGTTATCTTCACCATTGACACTGTAACTAAAATAAGAATAAAACCACAAAAAGAAACAAAAATAAGTTTTGTGTGCGCCCACTTGACGGCACCTATTGTGGACCATAGTGTTGAGTGGTGACCGACCCTTTCACATTGAAGATATTAATAAAGATACATGTAACATGACATTGGATGAAGATTCTATAGGTACATTTTAAGGTCATTTTAATATCTCTACGAAAAAAGAGGAATCAAATATTTGGCAAAACTTCATTTAGAATAGAATTATGTCCAATCAATTATAAAACCCTATCGGGATATAATTTTTCTCTAGATCCGCCAAGCGGAAGACGCGGGTTTTTCTATTCAATAAATAACTACATTTATAAAGCTTTTGCAAGCAATATTTATTTATTTATTTTATACTTTATTGCACACACATCAGAAAGTACAAATACAGAAAGAACATAAAATAGAGAAAGACATGTACAAACGGCGGCCTTATCGCTAGGTAGCGATCTCTTCCAGGCTACCGTATGTATATGCGTAAGGAGAGATTTTGATTGAGGTGGGTGAGCAAAAAATAAGGCGTAAATGAACAAAATAAAATTAATATATCATATACAATGAATAAATATAATAATATATAACAAAATAAGGATAGGAAAGAAGATACGATAACAATAAAGAAGAGTGAAATAAGCTAGGTAAGAGAGAGATAATGTAACTTAAGTAGGTGCTTAAAACTTCTTAAGGTTTGTGCCTGACGCACTTCTAGTGGGAGTTCATTCCAAAGTTTGGCTGCACGAACTGCAAAGGAATTACCATAAAATTTGGTCTTCGAGACAGGGACACGCAGAAGAAGAGTTTTGGAAGAACGTGGGAAGGGAGAAGTGAAAAAATCAAACTGATCTTTGAGATAGTGAGGAGTTTTAGGATCAAAGAGGATGGAGAAAAGAAGATGTAGGATATGGGAGTTGCGGCGGAAGCGGATGGGAAGCCAGTTGAGCTTTTTGCGATAGTCCGACACATGGTCGAACTTGCGCAAACCAAAGATGAAACGAATGCAAAAATTTTGAAGGCGTTCAAGTCTATTCAACTGGACTTCCGAAAGATCAAGGAAAGAGGTGTCGGCGTAATCAAGGTGGGATAGGAGAAGGGAATGAGCTAGCATTATTTTGGTTGGGATAGGCAGAAAGTTGCGCAGGCGCCGAAGTGAGCCAGCAGAAGCAAACATCTTCCTACTAACTTCCTTCACATGGACATCCCACGACAGGGTCTGATCGATAAAAATACCCAAGTTTTTAACGTGGGTACTATATCCAATCTGTATGCCGTCCAACAAAACTTCCGGAAGAGTTGCCCAATCAATCCTTGAGAGAAATGACGCGCTGCCGATAATGATTGTCTGAGTTTTAGATGGGTTGAGTAATAGACCAAAACTCTTGCTCCAGTTTACAATGGTCGACAAATCATTGTTGACCTTGCTGATTGCTTTGGGCAAGTCTTCCAGAGTCGCTTGGGTGTAGATCTGGACATCGTCGGCATACATGTGGTAGAGAGAAGTTAAAGAGTGAGTTAAAGTATTAATGAAAATTGCAAAGAGAAAAGGGGACAAGACGCAACCTTGAGGCACGCCGGCATTGATATTGCGCCAGGACGATGAAATGTCATCGAGTGCAATTCGCTGCCGGCGCCCGTATAAATAACTACGAAACCAATCACACGCTAATGGCGATAAGTTAAGTGAACAATACCAGCAAACCAAAATATAAAACCCTTTCAGGATCGTAGAATACAATAATGAAGTAGGTAGCAGTCATAAATTATATATCATATATTGTAAAACTAATTTAAAGTGAACACCCTATTTAAAATGAAATGAAAACCCTAGCTAGAAAACCGTTTAGCAACGCAAATCATTACAGACAATATAAAATTTAATGTTTTTCTACCAAGAACTCGGCGGCGCTCCAAGTTCAAACGCTCCGAAAGTTTCAAATTTCACAGGGTGTTCTCTTTCGCGCAGCCCTAATCTAACTGGGTGTTATCACCAGTTTCGCTTGAGCGCCAGTAGGGAGCGCACGTGTGCCAACCCGCCAGGATTCTCTCGTGAAATGTGATGTTCGAAATGTTTCTGTGTTACGTAAATAATGTGATTTGATTATGAATGTGTGAGTGACGCTTGTAACAATGGTCGTGTTATTTTTTATATCTGTATTTGTTGGTAAGTTTGTTGTTGTTAATAAAATATAAGTACTCTAGATATTGGTTCTCTACAATTGTTGCGTTTGACATTCAATATTCCTGTCTTACTTTTTAGTGATATTTTTATGTTTCTTTTGGTATTTAGATATAAGATTCTTTGGGTGAAATTAAATTGTTTTGTAACAAATATTATCGTCAAGCTACGCGGGAATATTAGGTATTTATTAGACGCTTTACGTGAAAATGTAAGTCAAAATTAGTTATTTAACTAGAACGCCTTGAATAATACAAAACGTAACCGTAAACAGTGATTGCTCCGTATGTTGATTTGAAGTAATTAGTTGTTTTGTTATAATCCACATTTGATCAAGCACTCGCTTTAGTTAAAATTCCACTAATTACTGAAAACATTATCTCTATTAACAATATTTTACCCGAATTGGCATACTGGGTTTACATTAATTCTGAAGGAACATAATATAGTCATGGTTTTTTTATTTTTACTTTTTACTATTAACATAAATATAAAAAACATCATGTATATATTATGTATAATTATAAGGTACATAACGTTTAATTATAATATCCTTCTAATGAATTTGAAGAGCATAATATTTCATGAACTTATACGACATGTTAGTGTTATTATAATAAGATTTATAGTTCATTAGCGGTGCGTCATACCTGGATCAAATATAATTATGAAAGTTTTTATTTTCGCTCCACATACTATTTTAACTAAAGTCAGACTCAGTACAAAACTACGTAGGTTTTAGGTCACCAGTTGGTTACTCGACTACGTAGTTATTTGTATGAAAAATAACCAGGTTTAAATAAGCGTGTCTGGTTTTATTTTATTACCAGCTGCGCTTCGCGGTTTCACCCGCGTGGCTCAGCTCCTGTTGGTCTTAGCGTGATGATATAGCCTTCCTCGATGAATGGTTTATATAACACCAAATGAATTTTTCAAATCGAACCAGTAGTTCCTGAGATTAGCGCGTTCAAACAAACAAACAAACTCTTCAGCTTTATAATATTAGTATAGACGTAGTAACGACGTATGTGTTAAAATTTGGAGTTTCATATCCACTATCTAAGTAACAAATTTATAATATAACTAGTGGTCCGCTCCGGCTTCGCCCGTGGTACATATTTAGTATCCTATGTCCTTCTCCTGGCTCTAAACTACCTCCCTGCCAATTTTCAGAAAATCGGTTCAGCCGTTCTTGAGTTATAAGTGGAGTAACTAACACGACTTTCTTTTATATATATAGATGTATGAAATTAAAGTATTTTGTGCAGACATATTATATCGTACTAGCCGTGCTCTACAGTTTCCTCGCAGACAAAACAAAGTTTCAATCCTTTCCCTTATATTTCTATTCTTGTCATGTTGTTTTGCTTAGCTGTAAAGCGTACAGATAATAGAGTTTCACACTTAATGAATTGATTAATTTCACAAGTAACTTTTAATTAATAAAATACGTTATATTATAATACGTTTACGATTACCTATATTATGCCATAATAAAGTTACGAACGTGTATCGCGTTTGGCAACTATGTTTATCTTAAATTAAGACAGTAATTGACTTTGAATTATATCGTGTATTGCTACGGAACCCCTCACTCTATGTGTTTCGAGACGCTCATGACGTTATAAGATATCTCATTATAGATCTTAATAATATCTGTGAATATTTGAAATGGTTGCATTTAACTATAACTACAGAATACTTAATGGTTGCTTACGCTACTATAACTTTACTTTTTTAGTGTAGGATGTGTTTTGGTACTTATAACTATAATTACAACATTGTTAATAACTTTTTAAAGAAAGCATTTGATAATTCTTTTTAGTTTATTTTCACACTAGTTTTGTCTCTTTGTTTTCTCGGATAAAATTCTATTTGTGTTATCGATTCTTATACTATCGTCGTGGAAGAAGTCACGTAAATCGGTTTCTCCGTTGCATCTTCACGCTGCAATAAGCTAACAAACAGCAGATACGTTTTCACGTATATTATTAGGTTAGATATTGTAGGTTTGCTTTAAAAATGTTCAATTGTTTTTATTTGGATTTTCCGCGGAGATATAACCTATATATACATTATAAGAGAGATAATTACGATATTTTAATCTCTACATAGTATAAAACACAGTCGCTTCCCGCTTACTGTCCCTGTGTAATATGTATGCTTATTGCTTAGATCGTAAAAAGTACTTCCGTAACGGATTTTCATGCCGCATTTTTATATAGAAGTAGAGCGATTCAAGAGGATGGTTTATTGCATCCGAACGAAGCCAGGTCGAGTTTCAGTCCATAATAATATAATTACCAGTAAACCATATGAATTAATTAGATATGTTTTGGTGTACTTGTACTTTGGTTATATTATTGTAGGTATCTCTACGTGCCTTCACATCTGTGCAGTCAAACAACCGAAAGTTTCTGTCCGATTAAACAACCAAACATAGCTGCAATCACACTTAGAATATTAACATATGATTCATAGGAATACTTTGCCTTTCTCGTTAACTTATTTCAATTCCACTTCTGTTTTGGCCGTAGTTTTAATTCACAGATAATTGTCGAATAACAGCGAATTAATAACATCGCAAACAAAAACAATCAAAGCGGAATTCCGCTACAGATAAATTTAATTATATTTCAAATAACAAATATTTTTGTCCATTAATATTGTATCTGTACAATTGGACTTGGAGTGACATTAATTTGACGTTTAACAAATGTTTTGGCGCGTATTATGAGTGATCTGGTTGTATCCAGTTACAGATAAATAATTGAAATCAAATTTATAGGTTATGTTGTGTTATTTATTTGCCTTTGTTTGGTATGTTTGAAGCCAATGAGATTAGAGACATTGCTTGTAAATAAAGTTATGAAATTGTTTCAATTATTTCTGCATTGTATAGATAGTTACCGGTATTTTTCCACAGGCTTTTAAGACTGCCCTAGTTAAACCAATCCACAAAGGTGGAGATATAGACTCCATTACGAATTACCGGCCAATTTCAATTCTCCCCACTATGTCTAAAATCTTGGAACGCTTGATCAATAAACGTCTGATGAACTTTTTAGAGTCTAATGAACTACTTTCTCCTGGACAATATGGCTTTCGGTCAGGTAGGTCGACTGACGATGCTGTTCACGAACTAACTAATAATATTGTTTTCAATTTGGATAAGAGGAAGAAATGTATTGTGGTTTTCCTTGACCTAGCCAAGGCCTTTGACACCGTATCAATACCACTCTTGTTACTTAAGTTAGAAAGGATCGGTGTGAGAGGCCTACCATTACAATTACTGGGAGATTACTTAAAACACAGAAAGCAGCGTGTAAAAATTGACAATTGGGTTAGCGATGAACTACTGGTGCAGTACGGTGTTCCCCAGGGCAGTGTTCTTGGACCTAGCCTATTTCTTGTCTATCTTAATGATTTATGCCAACTTCAACTGAATCATGGTAAAATACTGTCTTTTGCAGACGACACAGCACTTTTATTCTCGGGTGACTCATGGACAGAAGTGTTTCAAAGTACACAGAATGGCTTTGATCAGGTTTGTGAGTGGCTTAAATGTAATGTTTTAACGCTAAATGTGGATAAGACTAAATATATTGCCTTTGCGCCAAAAAAAAATCTTCTTCCTCCTGCAAGTTACAACATTACCTCACATATATGCACACCTATGACTTACCGAACCTGCTCTTGTCCTTCTATACAAAGAACTGACTCTATCAAATATCTTGGTGTTTACTTGGATCAAACTCTCACATTTAAGCCTCACATTGAAATTTTAGTCACACGGATTCGCAAACTGATATATATATTTAAAATATTGAGACATATTGCTGATTTTCGGACAATAAAAATGGTTTACTCAGCTCTATGCCATTCAGTCATTAATTACTGTATTAGCTCCTGGGGAGGCGCTTGCAAGGTACACCTCATAGAAGCTGAAAGAGCACAAAGAGCCATACTCAGAGTAGGCGCTGGTTTACCATTTCGCTATCCTACCTGCGAACTATACAAACGTTGGGATGTCCTAACTGTCAGACAGACTTTTATCTTATCTATTATAATAAGGCAACATGCACAAATAAAATATGATCCGAATTTCAATAGGGACAAGCGTAGAAAAGATATTATATGTAAAAACAACTCTTTTAATACATGTCTGTCACATAGATTTTACTATTATCTTGGGGCATTTTTATACAATAAAATCAATAAGTCTATTTCAATATACTCCCTTAGTACATCAAGGTGTAAGACGTCGGTATGTAAATGGCTGAAAAAATTAGACTATCAAACATCAGAAAATTTTATTCATACAATTCGGTAAGTAGAGAAACTGAATCATACATACGCTATCGCAATAACTCATCCACACCTACCCTCAATCACACATATACGCGCTCACACACGCAACACGCACGCACACACACACACACACACGCACTCACATACGCATACACAAACACACATACACAAACACTCACATTATACACTAAGTATATCAATTCATTTTAACTCTTCACCTCATCTATAATAATTTATAATATATCCATTGGTAATTTTTCGATATTAATTTTTCATTTAACTTTAATCACAATTAATTATTATTTCTCCTTTAATGTTCACGTTCATTGTTTATCTGATAGATGTGATTGTTAATGCTTGGGGGCCTGGTGACCCGTAACTCAAGTATTTTATACTTATCGCGGGCACCAGTCTCTCACAAATGTTAGTGTTAAGATATATAGATTAACAATGTATGTGTTGATTGTGCATTTGTGATGAGAAAATAAATAAATTTAATTTAATTTATAATTTAGTTAAAAAGTTATTTGGCAGAGTTATACAACGTATTTAAAATGACATCTATGAAAATAAGAGGATAAAATTAAATATCTTCATTAATATGAAAACTTTATGATTAAAATATATCTGTATTTATGTTTAATACATATTACAAAAGATTTATGATTAAAATTCTTGTTTAGATATTCATCTAATAAACTAATATCTATTAATCTCAATTTTGATATAAGTTATAATTTAATGCTTGTTTCATATTTACACGAAACTAGCTGGTAATTTTAATTTTGATTTATTTTCATGACTGTAATTAGGCTGACTTGGAAATTAATATTCTGAATGCGACTTTAATAATATTATAACACGGGTATTTATGATTTAATTGATTGAATTTATCAATATTTATGAGCAGAGATTGTTCAATGTACATATGGTTATCTGCTGTAATACACCACTTATTACGTAAAATAGATTGAACGTTTTTAAATATATTTTGGTCTGTAAGAATGCTTCCCGGGCATAGCCGGTGCGAGTATCTAGGTAGGTACTATGTTATGGTGGTACGCATAGTGGTACGGAATAGTCGGTTCATGTTGTTAAGCTATTGCATAGCTTCTATCGCGGGCCTTGAGCGCGGGGACCGAATCCAGAAATTGCGTAACGAAAAACCTCACGCTCCCCACTCCGACGGACACGGAGGTGTGGCTTGAAGGCATGCTATGCAATAGCTTTACCGCGGCAGTCCCCGAGTGCCACACGTCTTTTTTTTGTTTTTATCAAAGAAACAATGTACTGAACTTTATTCTTTTCCTTTCAGCTACAGTTGCTATGCTTATGTTATGTGTTAACTTTCGTACCAAAAATAAAATATATGTGTATGAAATTCATCATTCATCCTTGTGTATTTTTAATAATTTCAGTATCAATAGCTTCATAGGAAATGTTATCTCTATTATCTTATTAATAGTAGTATCACAAACTATGCTAGGCGGCAAATTAGTATAGCTAGAAACTGTCATAACTGTCCCAAGTTAAAGCATGTGCAAGGCAATATCTTCCTAGATCATGAGTTCTACAGTTTAACTAATGTAGAGTAATAATTTCATCATAGTGTTGCTATGGCGCTTCATATTATTATCTACACTAATATTATAAAGAGGAAAACTTTGTTTGTTTGTTTGTTTGTTGGATTGTAATGAATAGGCTCATAAACTACTGGACCGATTTTAAAAATTCTTTCGAAATTCGAATCAACGTTCAACCATTCGAAAGCTACATAATTATCCACGAGTAATATCATCATGCTAAGACCAACAGGAGCGGAGTAATGCGGGTGAAACCGCGCGGCACAGCTAGTATAGTATATAGTTATATAAATATAAACTGGTTACAGTATTTTTTTAAATGACTTTCCTTAAATTACCTACGTGTAATTTAATAATGGGAATGAAAGTATTCTCAACCATTGTTTATAAAGATACGTGGACAAACATAATATTATTACACCAACTCCATTCAATTTTTTGTACTTGCTTATTCGGACTACTTCTTTGTTATGTAAATACACACCAGTTAAAATATAAATGAACGTGTAAAACAAAAATATCACATATCATTTCTCTTCGAACGTCTTAAAACTATATTGGCATTTAATTACTGTCTGGTAACAAAAACGTTAATAAAAATAGCACATCAAACACACACAGAACCTTATTCAGGTGAATCAACATTTTCCGTTTTATCATTGTATTAACTTTACAACCTCGTCCCTAAGATTAAGCACTTTCTCTATCGAAAAGGAAATTGTCCCATCCAATTTTTCTCTTATTTTATTATTCAAAGCTATAAAATTGACCCGGCTTACTTACTAGTTGTTTGTAGATAGGCACGTTTTGGTTAAGGCTATAAACATAGATTAAAGTATGACCTAGATTAACCTGAAGCGAAATTAATTTGATTTTAACAACTTTACCCGCCCTCCTCTATTTACTAAAAATTGGGTTGAACCAGAATTATAATATTGGGGCCAGAATAGACGTTCAGTGAATATTGTTTACCCGCGCTTTGTTTTCGTGACATAAAACTGTAGTAATAATTATTTTTAGGGTAATGGTAGGTAATACTTTAAACGATTTAATTTTGATTAAATTCATTATTATATAAATTAAACCGTTAAAATTTGTACAGATAGTTTCTGTTACCACTGCACAGTGTACAGAAACTATCTGAACCAATTTTAATTAAATATTATACGTATTTAAGTACCAATCATACATTATGAATTAATAAATTGACGTAAATTAAAAATTTATCGGAAATTCGTATGTTACAGTAACGAAAACTCTTCTTAATCAGTATGAAACTCATGTTTAAATTACGCTTAAAATATTAATTCGATAGAATCATATTATATAAAAACTGTTTTTTCGTCCTTTTTACAAAACTTGTCCTGACAATGACGAATAAAACCAAAATATCATCAAATATGGCGCAGGTGTTTCGGAATTTATAGGCATAGGTAGGTATACATTTAAGTGATTCATTAAATAGTATCTGCATGATTGAAAAACCTCCATAATGAGCTATACAAATACAATTACTACAAGCAAAATATTTTCAATTCAGACCAAGAAGAAGTATTATAAATTGCCAAAAAATTCCAGTACTGTAAGAAAGTTCATTCATTTTCCTCATAAAAGATACGCTATCAACTATCCCCTATCTATACGTCGTATAAAATAACACTTATCCATCATAAATAATAGCTTACAAAACGGCTAAAGCGTGTATGTTTTCTATTGTATTGTAAATCAAATATACCCCTGAAAGCCGTGACTCCATAGCGTGTAGCGCGCTATAATAAAACAGTTGAATGTCGAGGAACAACGCAACACTCAAGGTGACTGCCCTAAATTATTGCTAAAGGATCATACGAAAAATAGGGAGTTATGTATCAAATATTTCCAGTAATGTTTGCGTTTTATTGGTGCGTTTCTGTGGAGCTTATCACGCTTGCAGTGAAACGCGATTCGTTTTCAGTGAAAATTTCTTACGCAGAGAAATAAATATTTTAACAAAACTGATTGACTTTGTAATCTCCGTCAGACTCTCCATGAGGTACTTCATAAGGCCTTAACAAAAACGTAAAAAAATTGCCGAGTTTTACTACTACTAAATTTCAGTACCATTATATATTTCGATATAAATAAATACCTACATTTATATTTGGGTTTATTTTTCTTATCAATATGGTCGATAAACAATGAGGTCTGTTTATTAGGTACTAGGTGACCGTTAACAAGTGTTTCAGCTAAGTGCCTGCTTGTCTAAAAGGACTTCATACTGTTGATCTTGGCTATTGGTAGACTGTTGTTGAACAATGTAAAATATTTGCTACAAAACCAGACAATGAATTTAATAGAGAAGCGAAACATTAAGCAACTATAGTTATCCGTCATTATACTCTATAATAATGACTTACTTATATTAAAAACTAACGGTCCGCCCTGTTTTTGCCCGTTTACATATTTTCTTTTTCTCATAACCATGCTCGTACTTCAAGAAATATTAGATATAAAAAATAATTAACGAAATTGATTCAGCCGTTCTCGAGTTTTGCGCTTTCTTGTTAACTTGTTAATTTGTTAATTTGTGTTTGTGTGCATTTCTTTCGCAGTATAGCGTGCTTATAGTCTGATTTTTGTGTCTGAAGATAGTAAGGAAGCAAGAGATCTTATCCTCATGGGAATTTCTTTGCCGCGGAAGAAAAGCTAGTAAATAAATATAAGGCAGTCTTTGAAATGGCCAATATTGTAAACCTCATGAATTCTTACAACTGCGTATTCTTTGATCAAAACAATATATCATCGTCCATTGGGTATACGCCTATCAATATTATGTCGTCGCGTCTGACAGCGCCGTGATGAAGTAATATTTTGTCACGTTTGACACGTTCAAACGACCTCTTTATTATGCGAATATTTTATCTAGTAATCAAACGGTTTATCGGAAAATTTAGGAATGTATGGTTCTCATGTTCAACTCTGTATACATTCAGAAGCCAAAAGGAATGTCCTATTTCAGTGTAACTACAAGAATAGTTTAGAGACATACACCTAGGTATGCAAATTTCGCCTAGTGATCGCATTTTTTCTATTCTTTAAAATTTTCATTAGATATTTATTTCATTAAAAGCATGTTAATTCTTATTATTGTGTTATTTTAAATTAAGTAAATCTACTATATAGTTGAGATATCAATGTAAACATTAGTTTAATTTGCTCAAGAAGCACTGGTTTAGGTTTAAAAAAATAATAATTATTAAAGATTTAATTTATGTCGCAATTTTATTTATTTTTCTATAATATGTATTCAACAATGTTTTACTCTAGGCTATAATTATTCAAGTTATCAATATGGTAATTCCCTTCCAAATATTAAAAGACATTTCCTTCGTTTAATGGAGTGTCAACCGAGCAATTGACGCGTTTATATTAGGCTTCAAAGTCTGACTATAATATGACATGTCTGATATATTCAATAGATGTCTAGTATAAAAAAAATACGTGTGGCACTCGAGGGCGGCCGCGGAGTGAGTGGTTTTGTTAGGTTTTTTCGTTATAGTTATAGTTCTCAATTGTGTCAGAGAACAGTTACAAAGAGTCAAACACTAGTTACTATTAATATTCCACGAGACGTCATTTGTTTTTAGAGTGACATAAAGGTCGATGAAGTTTGAGCCTAATGCGCTGGTAACCCCAGAGCACAGATAATGCTATAGCTCAGAGGGTTACAACTTGGAGGGAAATCGTTTTTGTCTCTTTCAAGTACTGTTGTCTAAGTGGCCGCTATTATAGCTTCTTGTTCGCTGTAATTATCACTGCGGCACGATTTGTAGGAGATAATAATAAAGTTTTTTGTAGTCAGAATGGAAGTGTGCAAATGTAGCCATTATAAATGGGAAATTCGATTTTAAAAAGAGCTAAATAATAAATTAAGAGAAACTGGTTTCAGTTCTTGAAAAATTTTCGCTGAAATATTTCAAATAATGTGAATATGTTCATATATAATTTGAAATATAACCAATACGATATGATTATAATTCTGTGAAATAGCAAATAGTCGAAAATGTTTGGTAATCTATTTACATCATTGTTTTTCATTAAATAAATATAATACAATTTCACAGAACGAAATGCACAATATTTCATAACCGCACTTTAATCCTACTACACAAAATGTCTTCTTTCCCGTAGAAGCCTTATAAAAGAAAAGGTAAGGCTCATTAAAATAAAAAACGAAGCGTCTCGTTAGACCACCTATCGAGTCTAGAATACGGTTGGCTGGCTCCGCCAATACGCCGATACTAATTGATAGACGATATTTTAAAATTTCCCTCATATTATAATGATATTTCAGTTGAATTGCATTGTAGAATTATGGACAAGGTCGTGTGTTTGGAATAACTGAAATTGGGTCGATGTTTGAGTGAAATATTGGGTGCAGTATAATGCTGATCGAGTCAACTTTTGAAAACGTTATCTCGTCGTTTAACGTATATTAGGTACTGAAATTAGAAGGATTATGAAAAAAGAGATAACTGTATTTTTGTAGCTAGCAGGTGCAAAACTATCTATTGCTTTATAAATCAAAATATACATTTGGTATGTTTGGATGCACGCAACATATATGACGTACTATGTTCATTAAAAAAATAATAAGAACGGAGTTTTTTATAAACGTGTATTTAAGAATGTAATTTTTATGAATTTCATAGATAGGTGCAAAGTTTGTAGGATTTAATAAACGTAAGCAAAATTTAAGTAATTGAATAATTAGAAATTATTTATTATATGTTGGGAATATGGGTAATACCCTTAATAAAGGAGTTCTTATAGAAAATCTCTGCGTTGCATATTAATTCAAGATACCAACTAAATTTCATCTCATTGTATCAATACAAATGCAATAAAATATTAATTTATTTATTTAATATTTATAGCCACATTAATACAACGTGCAAGGTATATCAGTAAATAAATAATCAGATATATCGGAAAGCCCGCACACTGTTTATTTTGTTGCCAGCTATAACTTTGGAATATGCTTTAATTTTTTAGTGGCAAGCGGTGCTGCCAGATTTTGGCTATGTATGCAATAGATGACTTTTATTTGGCAGCGTATATAGTCATTTGTATGAAGTATCTGTAATATTAAACTATGTTATGAAGTGAATAGTGATTGTTCATTAATGAGTGGGTATGTAGAGTCCCAATCGATGGATTTATTTCATAAAAGATGAAATAAAGAAGTACAAAGTTCAATTTTTGCATATTAAAATGAGTAAAATTAAATCAATATGTTTTGATCAAGTGATCAACCCACGAAAAAGATTCGTTAGGCGTAATAATTATAATCACATAGGTAATATACCCGAGTGGGTTCGATTCCCACCCGGGGCAAATATTTGTGTGATGAACATAGATGTTTGCTCTGTGTCTGGATGTTAATTATCAATATAAGTATTTATTTAAAATTATATAGGTATGTTTATCAGCCATCTGGTTTCCCTAACACAAGCGAAAGCTTAGTATAGGATCAGATCGTGCCGTGTGTGAAAATTGTCCTGAATTATTTATTTATTAAATCATTCATTTTTATATTGTGTTCTAACTGATTAACTAACGCAGAAAATCCAATAAAGTTCTATTGACTATTGAAATATAAATCGTGTTTTTAATTTTCAGTAAATAAAAACAAGAGCTTTATTCAAAGTTTTCACTATACTGGGCGAATATTGCGCTGCGAGCATTTTCATTGAATTATAGCTCTTTCGCATTTGATAGCGAATACAATATTTTTATTGACACTGATTAATTTTTATTTTTTATCATAACAATTCGATCGTATCTGTGTGCCGTTTGCATAACCTGTTTTGTGCAAAAATAGTTCTAGAAGGATTTATGCTAGTTTTAAAATCTGCTAGATAAAGAGATATTGTTAATTAGGATTATGAAATAGTCGTGATTTTTTTTTCACAAATTAGGTTTGATAGCGACATTATTACTACTATTTTTGTATCAATATAGTTATTATTTACATTGAAATTTTTTATTCTTTAAATCAAAACTATTTAACCATAACTTACAAAAATTGTAAATAATGTCTCATTTACCATCCAATTTAAATGAAAAAAATACCTCTTTACGACCTAGATAACGCTGTACGACTAAGTTTAGTCCCAGGCTTTTTATAGTTGACCCTATTCCCATCTTCCCCCAACAAAGCGACTGACATTTACCGTTTGTGTCTTAACACGAAATGCGTCCATTAAAAATACTCAACCAGAAAAGCTTAGTGCGATGTAGTTTTCAGTCAAAAGACTACTTTTCATATTACCTCCGCGTCGTATAAAACATGAACTGAACTTCTCAATGGAAGCTATACGTCAACTACAGTAATATGTTTTCATTTGCTATGCCGAGACTCAGTTCACATTTTATTGTGACGATGTACTCACATTTTAAAATATTTAAATTCCACAGATACTTGGAAGGTAGTTTAGTGATTCAACATAAGCGGAATAATGAATGTGTTTCCCCAGTAATTTGTATCTTTCGGTCTAGACGAATAAAAATTGAGATTTGAGCTCGTTTGAGTGCGTAGTTTTTAAGCTGAGCATCGCAATGCAGATAAATTTTAAAATAGATTGTAGTACGTACTCGAATGAAGACTGTATAATTCCTCTATTTTATTCTACAATTTGTGAATTTTCGTATATAATTAAAGCTATATTTTTATGAACGTCAAATTAATACATTCATGTAAAAACTCGTTATTTTCTGGTTCACAAAATTGAAGGGCATAATCGGATGATTCTAAAGCTGAATTAAAACAAAATGTCTTCCATCTAACAAACGCAAAGTCTCGTTTACATAAAATGGAAACGTCCAAAATAATTAAATCGTTAAAAGTGTCGTGTCGAGAGGGTGTGAACGGGTCGCAATCTGTATGTTTGCCTGCTTTGAACGACACCAGCGTATTTGCTTTTTATTCCGATTCTACAGACAACCTTACACCAGATTGCAAATAGGGTAAATAAATATGCATGTAGACTGGAGATAAATATCAACGGCAGTTTCAATGCATTTACGATGCTGCGAATATATTTTGGTTCATAACTTTTAATAGTCATATGTTTTATGTGATTTTGCACTAGCTTCCCTAGTTTTCACATTAAGTGAAAGCTTTTTGTAGGTAGTCTTTTTCCAAAATAAATTAACATTGAAAATTCCGTTGGAGGAGATATTTTGTAAAAATAGAAGCGTAAACTCTTTCACCCAACCCAAGCAAATATTTTCAATCAGGTACGCAGCCTCCAGCTAGTGTATTGTTCGAATAAATTCATATATTGGAAATCGTCCTTAAGACACAAGCTTTGTACACATACAGAGATTTAATCTCTAATTAAACTTACGTTTGTATCGTAACAAAGGTTGGGAAAATAACATTGTTTGTGCAACTTATCTCGACTGTACTTAAACTCAAGATGAGAGTAGTTCCCGGAAACCAATTTGGCACGTGTGTCTAATTAAATATTAGTTGAGAAATTAAGTCACATTACAATATAATTACGAATTCTGTAACAATACTTTTAATATCATTATATAGTGAATCTTTTAGTGTACCACAATCAGTATGATTGTAAGATTATTTATAAGGTATACATTAACTCAAATCTGTTCTATACGTTTATAAATAACAAAAATTTCTTCAAAAATATATCGTCCATATATTTTATCTTAACGCATTTTTGCTTAGATCATTAAATCACTCAGAAAGTGACAAAAGCTTGTACCTTTTCACGCTAAATGTAGCTGAAATACGTCGAACAAATTCGAGAAAATCATAAACATATTATATTTAAATATGTTATGAAGAATTTGAACGCGCTAATCTCAAGAACTAAGTACTGATTCTGCTGCTGCTGCGGGGCACAACTAGTATCTAAATATAAACTAGACATTATAATAGTATATTTAATTTTCTAGAATAACATTCTATACTACCAAAAACAATGATTTTGTTGAATTATTACATACATTATCTACATTAATCAACGTTGAAACTCGAACTCGAAACTGTACTCTGTCTCGAACCGTAAATAATTACGAATATGCTTAATGCAGGTTGGTAATATAATTTTTTTGATATGTACCTACAATCGTGCGAAATAACTCATTTAAAATTATATGGATATATTTTTATTTAGTTATATTATATTTTAATTTTGATATACCTACATAGATCATAATAAGTATTTCCCTATATTTTGTCTCTACAACATATAATTTATCATTACATATTATCATGCATGTATTGAACACACATAATAATAGTTTAACGATTTATGCATTTCGGTTAATGATTATATACTAGTGTATACTAAAGTTACACAGAAACTATTCTCATCTGCTAATTGAAACAAAATTAATATTAATATAAGCCATTTTCCGAATAACACAAGCAACTTTGTACAAATATAATTTGGCAGTGTACAGCCATAACGTTTAAAATGAATATGAAATGAGCGAAGCAGCGGTATTAACTTAATGATGTTTATTGAAATATTTCAATATTTTAACATGGATAGGTAATTGTTAATTATGAACGTGTATTGTGTATTAATAGTAGAATTTTAAGAAGATAAAATATCCTCTTCAAATTAAAAAAATGATATTTTATTTGCTCTTTATCAGTTGATATAAGTTAATGTTATTAAGCTATTGCATAGCTTCTATCGCGGGCCTTGAGCGCGGGAGCCGAATCCAGAAATTGCGTAACGAAAAACCTCACGCTCCCCACTCCGACGGGCGCGGAGGTGTGGCTTGAAGGCATATGATGCAATAGCTTTACCGCGGCAGTCCCCGAGTAGGTACCACACGTCTTTTTATTTTTGTTTTTCTCTATTAAAATTGAATTGCAAAATCCTTATAATGTATTAAGAACATCTCGGAATAACATTTAAATATTATAAGCTCAAATGAATCTTTATTTTTTCCAACTATCACATCTTTCGAAGAAACTCTTTTGAATCATATTTTATAACATCATAGTTATTACTTACAACCACACCTTTCGTTTTGCTATAGATACTTAAAGCTTATTTTTTTTAATAAATACTAAAAACGAATTACGGCCTAACTTTATATAGGTACAATAAAATCCGATCATAAGACGCTAAGATGTAACCAGTAAGGGCACAAAAGCGTCGAAAATAAGATGAAAAATGTGATTATTTAGGGCTTACAACGTTTGACCCATTTCGGGAAAATCTGATTTAGTTATATAATTTAGAATTGAAATGTTTTGAGCCGCTTTGGTTGAAGCTTTTGAAATTGTGTTCGAAACTGGTGTTTTTATTTTTGTATTCACCAAAACAGCTAAATATGGTGTTAGCTGTAGCGCTCGTAGAAGAGAGACAAGCTTAATTATAGAGGTAGTTATAAGGTAAATATGGATACACAAAGAAAAAATTAGCATACAAAATATTACTCGAATCATTACCTAGAGCAATGTTACAAGTAGATATGTATAAAACAAAGTCGCTTTCTCTGTCCCTATGTCCCTTTGTATGCTTAAATTTTTAAAACTACGCAACGGATTTTGATGCGGTTTTTTTTTAATAGATAGAGTGATTCAAGAGGAAGGTTTTAGTATATAATTTATTAGGTTTTAGACAAAGCGGGTGAAGCCGCGGGCGGTAAGCTAGTAATTTTATATTCAAGTAATATGACTCAAGTCGTAAACAAACAATGTAGAAATTAGTTTAACATTATACAAGTTGTTTGTTACTATAATTTTAGTCGAGAATTTACCATAAAATATTCTAAGTAATACAAGAGTATTAAGCTCAAAAGCTCCTTATACAACGCTCATACGTTTCCAATAAATAACGGAATAACTAAACAATAGTAACGATAGATAATAACGATTTCCGAAACGATTTGCCCATAACTATACGTAAAACTTGGCCACTAAGAATAAGATACTGTCCTCTATCAAGGAAGACCCAAATTAAGGTTCTATAATAGTTCTTATCTTTGATAAATTGCAATGGGAAGAGAGTGTAATAGTCGAGTAATATAATGTAAGGGAGGAAATTGTAGAGTATTTAATGTGTTTGACGAAGCTAGTGCGATAGTTTGCTTACTCTAAATGTTTATAGATACGTAGGATGTGGATGCGATTTTAGTAATATTTTGAAAAGTTTAACAAAATAACAGAAAATGAGTACGTATATTTATTTATAAATGGATATTTTTTTATGCTATGGGATAGCATACGAGCAGACGCGTCGCCTGGTGTTAAGCGAAACACGCCGCCCATAAGCTTCCACTCCACTGGGGAGAGGATGTTGCTGTCCTCAAAGAGGAAAGAGAGGGATACCACGGGAATTTATTTACTTTACTGGATATAATGTGTGTAAGCGTATTTATTCCGATGTTGTAGTTATTATACATAGAAAAAGCTTAACATAGTTTCAAGTACAAGTCTTTTTTTTGTGTCATATTTTACATTAACCATACATCACAAGAGATGAATCACTGTTTTAAACTACCTTCATTCACGCTCGCAACATAAATTTTTGGTTAAAAAGCATGATTTCTATAGCCGAAAATGTATTATTTACAACATAAACGTAAGTTATAGCTCCCGCGGGTGAATGCATAAAGTTCGCTCTGTTTAGCATCTCATATTGTTAGCTCTGTTTAAACTAAGATAGATAAACCCGGGAGATTTTATTGAAGAATTGTATGTTATGATTAATGGAGTAACAGAACGGTTTTATTTGTCCAGAAATCGGTTGAAGAAGCAGGAAACGCTCTGGTCATTTCAGATGAGAAACTTCTTAAAACAATAGACGTAGGACAATGAAATAATCAGAATTAATGACTATATAAACAAATTACTCGTGGTGTGTTCATGAAGATAATCTCTTTGCTTAGCTACTTAGATATAAATCTTGTGCTGTTGGTTTCATCTGAAGATCTTGACTCTTAGAAGCTTTAATGATATCTTAATAGTAGTAGCTTCATAATTACGCATTGACCTATATTGCTTTATTTTACGGAAAATCACAGAAATATCCTATTTCATTGCGATATTATGCTATTGATAAGGATCAATCTAGATGGGCTCTACAGTCTACACCCTTGCTGTTCAGTTTACGCTCCTATAGCACTTGTAATAAGAACGAAAATAAGTTTTTCAAAATTAGCATTTTCATATAGTGCCTTATATCCCCTTTCGACCTTTCAAATTTCCCAGAATTTTAATTATAGGTGTTCAGTTGATTTGTATTTTAAACATCTAGTTTTACTAAAATAATAATGATCAAGGGGCTTAATGAAACTTAGTAACTTAATTAGTATTATTTTAGCTAAAAGGATTAATCTGCGTAAATGAAATTATATGTGATTCATATTTTTATAGGTTTCAGTTATTCGGGTTTCTCATAGTGACTTATCATAATTTATCTTGTTTTTAATTTTCCAGTCCTATAATTTAGTTTGAAAAACTGTCTCAATGTCCAAATCTCTGTATACATACTACAAGAACACTTATCTTGATTTCCACCGCTATCAACTCTACCCATCGTTCAGCATCTCCCCGGTTCATTTTAAGATTATTACGCCTGTTTACTTTTCCTACCCTAAAACGAAAATACTGTCCGAATCCCAGATGACTTGGGGAAATAAATTTCTATCTCAGATGGAATAAGAATAAGGTTTTTGTGGAATTTTTTATACCTTACAATTTGCGAGAGTAATGCGCAGTTTTTAAGGTGTACCTATCAGTTTTTTGGAACGTTTAACTTTGTTAATTACATTTGTATGCTATGCTATCGGATTCAAGAATTATTATAATATACTGTTCAAGAACATATTTTTTAAGTGAAACTTCTTTAGGTGTGTTGAGAGTAAAATTTAAAGGTTGCAATAGGCGACGATTTTGGTATCTTTGAATCTTGCCAAAGAAATTTCACTACTGACACGTGTACTCGGCACATACGCTATTTTTTTAGAGTTCTTTTGTTTTTTTAACGTAATCAGCGTAGATATGCAAAACTATAAGATCCATCGAGCATAATATTATACCGAAGACGGGACAGCCTGTACCTAATGCATCATATTATTATTAAATTGTATCACCATAATATTATGCGCATTTTCTTAGAACAAGGACATTTTTAGCCTTTTAACTTATAGACCTATAATGCAGAAACATTATGTCCAAATCGCAAGATCCTTTAATAATCCCAGCGAAAATGAAGCTGAAATAAATTTTTGACGCCAATAACCCTGCTTATTGTTTCGGCAATGATTTATTAGCAAGTTATGAGCGTGTTTTCAATAGTTGAGCGCCAGTTTATTGTGGACTTAGGTATTACGTATAAAAGCCTGTTTGTACTATTTGCCATTTCTCTGTAATAAAATTTATTATCGTTTAGATATAGCAACGATTAAGGTATTATTTTTGTACCATTTTGTCTTCAGTAGTTGATTTCGTGCTACGGAAAAAGTTATCTTGTTCAGAATCTGTTAGGTAATCTATACTTATATAATAAAGCTAAAGAGTTTGTTTGTTTGAACGTGCTAATAACGGGAACTACAGGTCCGATTTGAAAAATTATTTCGGTGTTAGATAGCCCATTTATCTAGGAAGGCTACAAGCTATATATCATCTCACTAAGACCAACAGGAGCGGAGCACTGCGGGTAAAACCGCGGAGCACAGCTAGTATTTTATAAAATAATAACGATGTCCTGTCCTGCTAATAAAGTATAATTATAAATTGTTTTTAATAATAAATACACATACATACACAGAATAAATACTCTCTATGTCGTATTCGTAAAACATAATCATAAAACTCAGCCTTTGTTCCAAAGTCACACACAAATTTAGATCCATTCGCTAAAATTCCGAACTAATATCGAACAAAAGTTTTACAGGCAATCAACTTTTACGTCAATTACAATCACATAACTAAAAGGAAGGATAATACACGATTCTCATTGAATAAAACATTTGAAATGTCGTCAAACCGAGGAATCTCTTTTGATCTTCTTCCATTCAATAATGCGATCCAATGTCAATAGAAACCCTTTGAAAAGATACATTTTATTGACGCGTATGCGGTGAGGTTACGAACGTTCAATTTTGTTTTATCTAAAGCCAGGACTTAAAAATAGATATTCGAACGGACATAAACGTGGTTCGAATATATGCTAGAAAATAAGGATCTAATTTAATTGGATCATTGTGCAATTTGAAATAATATAACCCAATGCATCTATACTAATATCATAAAGCTGAAGAGTTTGTTTGTTTGAACAGCTAATCTCAGGAAGTACTGGTCCGAATTGAAAAATTCTTTCGGTGTTAGATAGCCCATTTATCGAGGAAGGCTATACATATATCATCACGCTAATACCAACAGGAGCGGAGCAATGCGGGTGAAATCGCGAGGCACAGCTAGTGAAATATAAAATCCTATAACACCAACTCCTCACATATAAAATCTAGTATCAAATAAACATACAATTGGACGCGGCTATTTTTTTTGGTACAGCAAATAATGATACTCTACAAAAACTCAACTAACACTTTATTCTCTATCTAACTACTTCAGCTTATAAACGGCAGATGTACCTAATATCAAACAATGATATTACAAACACAACATTCGATCTTCGATAACAGCACACTAACTCACGCATGATTAGACGCCTAGTGAGATGACATGATTAAACTATCGTGAGTGAAATAGAGACAACTGAAGTAAATATCTTGCTAATTAGTTGGTCCTGTTGGTCTTAGCGTGATAGGCCTTCCTCGATAAATGGGCTATCTAATACCGAAATATTTTTTTAAAAATCGGATCAGTTGTTCCTGAGATTAGCGCATTTAAACAAACAAACTTTTCAGTCTTATAAGATTAGTATAGAAGATATCATTGCTATCAAATATAACAAATGAGTCCATCACGTAACTGTCAATTGGCAATTTTGTGCAATCTGCACGAGCTGCTCTGACGGAGATACATATATTGTTTTGATCAAGGAACTGTCTCATACGGTTTCATTAGACTTATATTGCTTCTGTTCTTGATTTAAGAGTTCTTCTAGTAACTGTCACTGTAATATCTTTATTATCTTATTTATATTTATAACTAGCAGTCCGCCCCGGCTTCGCCCGTGGTACATATTTACGTTTTCTCTACATAAGAACCATCCTCGTACTTCAAGGAATATAATAAAAAAAAGAATTAACGAAATTGGTTCAGCCGTTCTCAAGTTATGCGCTTACCAACACATTTTGCGATTCATTTTTATATTATAGAAGATTGTTAGTGGCTACGGGATAATCTATTATTATTTTTATGTTTCTGTGAGATTTCAATAAAATAATATGACTTTTCAGAACGTGTCTAATAAATGAATAATTTGTTTTTCTCTTTTCTTTGTAATTTGCCTAAATAAGCGAAAATATAACGAGTTACATTGTGACGATATAATACATCGTCACATCAATGAGAAAATGGCGTCAAAATTGATAGCTGAGCTCCGACGATCATATCGTAAAATAAATTGTGGAGTTCTTGCGATATTATCGGATCTTTTTGTTTATTAAAAACGTAATAAGTATTCTATGTTATGAAGATATTGTGTCCAATAGAAAATAGAAAATTGCTCTGGAAACTATGACGAATAGTAATTTAATAATGTGTTATTAAATCGCTCCAATAAGCGATGACCCTATTATTATTATAAAATAATATTTTACTTCAATACTTTACCCTGCTATATTATATTTGATTATTCGATATTATCACCCAGCGATCCAACTATATGCGTAAAGTTCTGTATAAAATATGAACGCTTATTAAAATATATTTAACGAATCTTTAGACTCTACTTTGATCCATTTCAAACGTACAGCATTAATTCAAACGTTGAACGCTTATCAGGGATCGGCGACAATGTAATAATATCATAAGTTTGAGCGTGTTTTTGTATTTTAAATCTGTAGAATTATAATTCTTTAGAGTTTCTTATTGTACAGATTAAACAAACGAACCCAGTTCCAACTCCAGTACTAAAACGACCGCATTTCTAAGCTACGAGATCTCTCAAGTCCTGAGTGTCACTTCAGAGTTGAGATTTACACAAGCAGTTAACAAACTAACACGCCTCATGGTCCCACTATAAGTGAAATAAGGGAGATATCTCTATAGGGATCTTGACAATTAGCCGAGGTGAAGTTTACGGTTTTGGACATGTCTTAACGTCTATGTGAGCCTTGGTTTTTGTTAAGTAAATATGTAGTGTGAAGTGTAACATAGATTTTTGTCAGATAATTATATTAATTGTATGTATTTGTATTTTCGACACAGTAAAATCATCGCTCATTATCTTTCAGATCGTGTAAAATAATTCCCTATGTTCCTTTTTCGTTTAATTCCACGCTTGTATTTGAGCATTGATCAAATTTTAACAATCTATGAAGAAATTAAAAAAGGCACAACATTTATTTCTGCTGGATAAATGAAATCCTCATATTTCCGTTTCCAGGGTCTTCTATAATAATACCTCCTACTGAAACTTATTTAAAACAAAAATAACTAATTTAGCGACAGCGCCTAACAAACGTGATTAAATTTTTCCGTAGAAAAGTGACTTTTCGCGAATAGCCTGCAAAGTTTGTCGTACGACAAAAGTATTTTTGTGATGAAATTTTAAATAGACTTCTAATCTGGTGAATCCTACTATAATGTTAACGTTTGTAAGGATGGATGTATGTTTGTTACTCTTTCACGCAAAAACTGTTGAACAAATTTTGATTATACTTTGCAGTGATGTAGCTATCAGAATAAATCATAGACTATAGAAAGATTTGCTCTTACGGGTTCATGTGTGAAACTTCGTGGCATAACCGGTAAATATAAAATTTCCAAGTTTGTGCGTAAGTTTACTCTTCTTTTGGTGAAAGCATAATTAAAAAGCGCGTGTTATAAAAGGAAATTGCTATGACATGTAAATGCCACGTAGCCTAGTGGATTATGGTCTAATCCCTCTTGGGAGGTCTGAGTCACTATAATGTAATATTAAAGGGCTAATTAGGACAAAGACATTTGTGTTATTCAAATATTGTTTACGGACTGCTAATTTTCGTGCTTTTCTATTTAAAGTTTAATAATACATTTGTTATACAAATAACAAAATATTGTTAACATAACTGATAGTTTTCGTGATGCTCTATTTAAATAGTATAAAAAATGGTTGCCTGTAAAGTCGGTTTTACGGGCGAAGATTTTACGTGACAACGTCTTTTTCTCGATCATAGTTGAGTGGGAGAGAGACGCAAGGCATTCGGCGGGCCTCTCTCTCGTTCGGTGACTCATCGTAACGTTACCGAGCGTTACACTTTTTCATAAGTGACTCCCAGTCGCAACCTAATTTAAGACGTTGTCACGTCAATAACCTATAATTCTAGGTACCGAAGACTAGTAATTCCCTAATTAGACATTTTGCCAATTTTATCAAACCATTATTGCAGATCTATCATTAGAATAGTTTAGCTACGTTTTTAACATAGAATTAAAAGAATCTGGGAATATTTATCAAAGGAAAACAAGACATCAAAATTAGCCGTTTTGTTTGAGCTAGTCTTTATAAGGTAATTTAGTGAATTGTGCAAAAACTTTTTGTTACTGGCAAACTTCGAACATTGAGTCGATTCCGTAACTTATATTAAAAGAAAAAGGTCTGTCATTCGCGGAATGTAGCCTTGAGACAATTCAATAGGATCGTGAATTCGTGAATAGCTCTTTTGTTTTGAAGTTATACATGTATATAAGATTAATCAATAGCTTATTTTTATCGATTTATCTACATAATTATAATATCATGCCACGCAATGAAATATATATTTCAAATAATATCCGATCACTAGAATATTTTTTCCTACCGAAAATCGCATTAAAACGCCTACTAATTATTTTTATTAAAACCTATTCTTAATATTGTTATTCTTTCAGACATTAATACGAGAGTAGTTATATGAACAGTCCATTACTTAACTATATTCTATGAATTATTGACTAGGTATTGTTACTTATTTATGAAAATTTCCTTATTTCAATCAAGATGGACGATCGAGATCTCTCGCAACAAAAAAGCTTAAACATAACTAGGTTATGTATTGGTTGAAATATTCCATACAATAATTATTATACATTTTCCCCCATACACTATAATGTTTCTTATATCTAGTATGGTACCTATTATATTATCTGTGTTTATATCAACAAATACAAGAAATGACAAATGAAAGCGGTATTTAATCTTGGCACACACCATACCATTTCCACGTATAAGTTCCGCTATTCCGACATCTTTAAATTAACCCTTAAATTGTCACCCCTAGATAACTTGGGTGTATAATGTCCAAATTTGGAGGATTTGTTGGAATTAGGATAGAAAAGAGGAAAATGAAAAAAAATTAAAAAATTTAAATTTTTTCTATTGTTTTCACTATGTCACATAAAACGGACATTGCCAATTATATGTACATGTTCGAACCGTCACATATAACGGACATTGCACATTATTCCTGCAACCGTGGTACATATATAAAATGCACATTTTCAACTCTGTAATTCAAAATTATTATCAAATTATAATTATGGACGATCAAGTATAAGCTTTTCAAACATCTGTCTTAAAATATTGGTTAAAACATTAACGATATCGTTAAAAATAATGGATTTTAAAAAACGACACTATCAAAAGTCACAGCATAAGAATTGGCTAAGAATTGGGATAGAAATAGTATTACATAGCCTGAGAACTTATTCTTATACACCAAGAAAGTCCTCTTCCCATTCAAAAAATTGTACAGATTGTAATGTGTTTGCTTTATCGTATGCAAAGAAGTCGTATACCATGCCTGAAGTACCAAAACAAACAGGAAATTTAAATCGCTTTTTTTTTGGATTCTTTGGCATATATATCCATTTGCTGCCAGTTTTTTAATTTGTAAGGTATTATTATTTAAATTTTCAAATATTAGGTGGTATTTCTGGTAAGTAACATGATACTGTGGCTGAAGAACTACTGAGAAGTAGGGAAGATTCATCTCGCACCGCATGTAAGGGCTGTAATTCTGCAGCAATAATATTTTGTTGATGGTAAAAATTCTGACTTTTTGGATCTTCATTGTGACTCAAATCAATATGTCGTATAATTCCGGAGGTATGGTGCTGGGAGTAAATGATTGACACTGTTATCATAGTGAAATCACTCCCGTAGGTCTACATTTCCTTCGAAATCGTCATCTCAACTCAACGCCAGACTCTTCAGCTTCCGTCAGAGGTAGTGAGGGAATTTTTTATTGAGTGCCAAGTCATGCTCCTGTTAAATATAATAAAAATAAAGAAAAATATATCAAAATGATGACGTTGAAAATGGAGGGCCTGATTGGCAACGTCCGTTACATAGGACATGTGAAGAATACCCTAGTGTATACTCCAAGTTGTCAACGTCCGTTTTATGGGACATCATAAACAAACTAAGATTTTTAATACAAATATTGTAAAATACGTAAAAATTATGTCAAAATAGTATACTTACAATCGTATTCTGACTAAATATATAACATTATAAGCAAAATAGCCAAAATACTTACAGTTATAACCAATTTTATCAGGACAATCAAAAGATCCGTTTTTTGCAAATTTCAAATCGTCACCATTCGCGACTGTACTTCGCTTCGCTAACGAAACCTGCATGTACGCGAAGGACATAGCTAGTACCTTCCTAATATACCAATTGGCAATGCCTAGGTCTACTGTAACAGAGCCAGCATGTGTATAAATACTATGTCCTTTAAAACGGACGAAATCAATTTAAGGGTTAATAGTGAAATTATACAGAAATGGAGAACTATTAATTTAAGTGTTAATGTGGATACCAAGAATTCAAGTGAACATAATATATAATTACACGGGGAGATATTAATGTTTTGTTCTAGATTGAAGTTATTTTGGTTGAGGTAATTTAAGAATTTAATATCGTCTTGTATTAAGTGGAAGATTATTGATTGACATGGTTTTATATTAACTTCATATTCAAGACACATTTATCCAATGCATATTATAATTAAAATATTTTATTTAAATACAATTATACAAGTTTTCACGCAGAAAACACTTGTTAATAGTAGGCACAATTGATTGAGAATCTTCTTTTTTCCTTAAACAGAAATAAAGGATATTTTTAAATCTCCCCAGTAGGCGCTGTTAAACCTTTTTCCAACTTTATATAGGTATGGACTAGCGACCCGTATTTTAGTTTCACAAAAGAAATGATAAATTCTCCACTAGCTCAGGTGTATAGATATCTATTATTATTTATCTTTACAATAACAAAGATATCTCAACATAATAACAGATAGCTTATGTTAGTTTAGTAAATTATTTTTTGCGTAGGTAGTAAATTATTGTTTACTAGCTGTGCCCCGAGGTTTTACTCGCAGTGATCCGCTCCTGTGTATGTCTTAGCGTGATGATATACTATAGCATATAGCCTTCCTGATAAATGGGCTACACACCGAAAGAATTGATGAAATCTGACCAGTTAGTTCCTGAGATTAGCGTGTTCAAACAAACAAACAAACTCTTCAGCTTTATAATATTATTAGTATAGAAGATAATATAATTAAGAATTAAGATATCTAGCACACATAGACAGACCTACCTAGTGTAATATTCCTCATCGAAAAATCTATTATATATTATCTATTTTAACAAGTCTCATATTCACTAGTAGGCTTATTTCCCTAAGCAGTAAGCAATATACATTATACGCCTAACGCTAACACCATCTTAACCTTCAAGTATTAAACCCATTCTCAATCTAACCAGATTAAACGCTTAATCAAAGTCCAAAATCAAAGGACACTGTATATGATACTCCGTACCTCATCTGCTTGAAAATTCATTAAGAAACGAATTAGCTCCGGGGTTCAAGAAATTTCGTGAAAATGATTTGAGCAGTGCCGGTTTTATGACGCCACGGGTGTAAGTAATTCTGTCCTGTGAACCTCTTTTGGCCCGCTCATTGTGAAATCGATAGTTACAAATAATATTTTATCAAACTAGCTAGTCACTATAGACAAATAAATCTGGAAAGTGTTAAATTTAAAACGCAATTGATCGTTAGTAAGGATGAAGGGACGTTATCTATAGATAATTTTTTAGTTTTATCGACAAAATTGTAGAACTATGTTCTGGAGCTGTATTTGTAATGAAATAAAGAAAATGTAGTGTACGTGTTTTATTAAATTACTTACAACTTCAACTCAACTAAAAAAAATATTTTCACATCATATTATTCTGCTTTTACATCTTACATAATTATTATCTCCCTGTGGTTGCCTGGTAGAGATCACTGTACAGTGATAAGACATCCCGTTGTGGTATATATTTACTGTTATCTTATTGTTTATTGTATTTTTTATGCACGATCAAATGTTAAATAGTAAATACACATAAAAGAAGTCGTTTAAAATATGTTAAGGAATCATGGAAGTCGAACGCATAATATTTTTAAATATTTCCCAATGAGGCAACTGGGTAATACCCAACAGGGCTCAAAATGTATCAATCCGTCCCTGAAACCAAACGATATCATACGAAAGTTTAAATTATAATCCAAATTATATAGGTAGAGAAAGGTTCATAAGGGCGCGTGGTCTAATTACGAATATAAACTTACTCAATCAGCTTGTTCCGAAATTACATTACGCTGATTTTCACAAAGTTAAATTTGATTTATGTTGCCGTAAAATATTGTTAGCAAAAATAACACGGTTCCATTCTAAAGACCGTTGAATGTCGAATATTTCTCTGGTTTGCATTCATTTGCATAGTCTATGTGTTCTATCAATTATTTTTCATGCAATAGATTTTTTATCTGCGTAAAACCTTTTTGTTCGATGTCGTGCTGGCCACTAACAATTTGTTCTTTTTTTAAATTCGAAAATTTTAAATTTTATGACGTTTAAATTAGAATATCGCGTTATCCTCGACATGTTGCGTGTTGTGCGTGTTTTGTTTCAGATAATTAATTAATTTTATTAAGAATTAAAGTACTTTTCGCAAACAAAACGCTATACCTAATGTTAACATGATCGTACCTAATTGTATTGTTATATTTACTTGATATTGTTTCAAACAGAAGTGAGAGGGAAAAAGTGTACCAAGATAAAAAAAAGACAGGTTGCACTCCGGGAGTGCCGCATGTTTGATATTTTGGAATGGTATCCGTCTTACGCATGGAATATAAGGGCTAAAAAAAAATCCGTCTTCGCTTTTTCGATCAGGCCACGTGTCCTGACGCGAGTTTAAGATTTTATACCCAACGCCGCTAAAGAAGTTTTCACTTCAATAAATTCAGAATATTTTTTGAAGTTGAAATGGAGGTAAAAAATATTTGATAGATTTGAAGGTAAGATATTTTTTCAGTTTTCTTATATTTTCTAAGTGACGTTATCATGCAATAAAAGTTCATTGCGGATAACCTTATTATACTAAGATAAATGTATCTACCTAACCATTTACATGAACGGATTTGAATGAAACTTTACTATTTTAATAGAATTTTCTATTTTGTTTCGTTGGTTCGTCCGCGTAGCCCATAACAATCTTTACACTACAGTACCTACATAGAAAATAAACAACATCAAAAAGCAAGCGAACGAATACCAAATTCGAGTGTGTTATAGCCACAGATATACAATACTAGTTATGACCGTATTGTGCCAGTTACAGACAATATAAACTTGCATGTAATTTCCCCCAAGAACGAGGGTTTCTGTAAATATTTTTAGCAGTCGCGACGAGATTTTCATAAATTAGCATAGTCCATGGAGTGCGAGCCGCGGCGCAATTTAGTTTTTGTTTGCAAATGTTAAATATGTGGCGGAGCGGGATCTAATTTTTTAAGGTTTTTATTAAAAATTTAGATTGAAATTTTTATTTTTTAGTTGGTACGGTACGGTATATGGTGTATTTTTTCAATGTTTTAAAGTCTATAGTTATTTCAATAGTTATTAATCTATTTTTTTTTACTAACAATAAATTAATCAAGTAACTAATTGAATCGTGAAATTTAATAACAATTTAGAATGTATTTACGATTCAGACATTGACTTATAATTGTCAGGTGTATCGAAGTTATCAGCGTCCACAGTCAGCGTCGTTTATAAAACAAATGATTCTTGGACAGATTAAAAAATGGCCAATCTCAGGATCACGACCTTCTATTGACACATAAAAACAGGAGAATATCGTGATGAAACGGTATATTAAAACCGAAATTACTCGCAGACAGACTCATAGCTGTATAATATATGCTTATGACGTTGGTTATGCACAATAAACGAACTAAATTTTGTACTAACACAATTTAATAAATACTCTTTCATTCCGAGCAGTAATCTGAGCATTATACCATCTCATCGTCGGTCGTAATGGTACGGGAGCTATTAACGTTAAAAAAAAAGTCATTTTAGTATAGTTGGTTTTTTGATATACTGTTCCTCTTGCTATTTCGGTTAGAGTCCGGGCTGTCTGGCTGGTCGCAGTGGTTGCGTTTTTTAGTGCGCATCTTATCTGCACAGGATAATTTCCTTAATTTTAAGTCATTTTTTAACGCGTAATTTTTAATATTTTGCCTTTAGATAGATCTATCAGACATAATTTTTTTAATGCAAGACGTTTTTTTCGTTGTTAAATAGGTGCCAGACGCAATTTTTTATTTCGTTTTTATAAAAAATTCAAATTATTTTAGAATGTCTGTAAATTTCATATTATGTTCTTCAAACATAATATAATCTAAAATTAATTAGCCAGACGCTAATTCGATTGTTAAGTATTAAATATGTACAAATAAAAACGTAGTGAAAGTAGGTAAGTATAACAATTTGGTGATTGTGTACATGGAGAGATAGTTTAAAGTGCAAGAGAGATAGAAAGGGTCGGCCGCGAAAATTAAATAACAATAAAAAATAACTTTTTTTTTTCGAAAATATACGATGCATAGAAATTGAATTGTTCCTACTCTAGGATTCCCTGTGTTGTGGGAACAAGTACCTTCCATTGGTACATTTTATTCCTTAGGCTAAAAAATAAACTATTAGGGTACATCAACAATCTTCTATACAAAACAATTTTTTTTTATAACTAACTAGCGACCCGCCTGGCCCTGGCTTCGCACGGGTGCAATGCTGATACTAAATACACTACTTACAGAAAAACTGTGAACGTTGAATTTAAAAACATAGCGGCCCGCTCCGGCTTCGCACGGGTAAGAAATATATAGCCGGGCGGCCGGCCGGTACCGCCGCAAACGCTACGTCCCGCAATTTTTAAATCTGTAATATCTTCGAAAATATTCACTTAAATCATACGGTGTAAAGGGCCATATAGATCTATATTTAATGAACAATGTATTCAAGGTCTTTAATTGGTTAAGGATTAATGCTGTACCTATTGGTTAAAATCGCTTCGAAAATTAGCCATTATTATTTGTCGTAAAAAGTAAATGACAAAAAAAAGTTATTGTGGGTTATCCATAAGAGATAGACATATACCATCACGGACTTTTCTGTAGACCTTTTCAATGTGTACTATTATAGTTAGTACATTATTTTGATAAAACTCGTAGGGTTCAGCCTGCGTTTGCACTGTATGTGGAAAAAATGTAATTATTTACGACATCACATTAGAAACCTCAAAAATAACAGTACTTTTCCACTATTTAATGGGTGTTATTATACATATAAACCTTCCTCTTGAATCACTCTATCTATTAAAAAAACCGCATCAAAATCCGTTGCGTAGTTTCAAAGATTTAAAGGGACATAGGGACAGAGAAAGCGACTTTGTTTTATACCATGTAGTGATGATGATAACAATATTAATTCATTAATCTTAATATATATATACATAAATCTCGTGTCATAATGTTTGTCCTCAATGGACTCCTAAACCACTTAACCGATTATAATAAAATTCGCACACCATGTGCAGTTCGATCCAACTTGAGAGATAGGATAGTTTAAACATGTAGGTATCACGGGCGAAGCCGGGGCGGACCGCTAGTATACTAGCTATATAAATTCATGCTAACTACTTTAGTTAAATTCAATACAAACTTAAACATGTGAGTGTGTACTGTGTGTGTGTGTTCACGTGTGTGTGTCTTGTGTGGTGTGGTGTGGTGTATGTGTGTTGTGTGTGTATGTGTGTACATCATTATTGAAACTAATTTTCTAGTTATTTACAGATGATGGAATATTGGAAAACAATAACAATTCCTTAGACGATAACATAAATAATTCTGACAGTGTGAGGGAAGATGATGATGATTATGAAGATGGCTTTTTAAATTTAACAATGTAATTGTTTAACCTTCATTGATATCTATAGATTTTATTCTATTTTCAATGTATGGTAACTTTAATATTTTATTTTTCACTTTTATGTTTTTTTTTTTTCATTTTAGCTTTTATTTATAAGAACAAGTGTAAATAATATTGTATTCTTGCAATTATTTCCTGTCGCATAATTAAAATACACTAGCTGATGAGCTGCATGCTTCATTACTTTTTTTTATTTATACACATTATTTAATACTTAACAATCGAATTAGCGTCTGGCTAATTAATTTTAGATTATATTATGTTTGAAGAACATAATATGAAATTTACAGACATTCTAAAATAATTTGAATTTTTTATAAAAACGAAATAAAAAATTGCGTCTGGCACCTATTTAACAACGAAAAAAACGTCTTGCAATAAAAAAACTATGTCTGATGGATCTATCTAAAGGCAAAGTATTAAAAATTACGCGTTAAAAAATGAATTAAAATTAAGGAAATTATCCTGTACAGATAAGATGCGCACTACTAAACGCAACTACTGCGACCAGCCAGACAGCCCGGACTCTAACCGAAATAGCAAGAGGAACAGTATATCAAGGAACCAACTATACTAAAATTCTCACTTGTCAACGTCGGTAGCTCCTATACGATAAAGAGCTTGAAAAATGTAAGCCCATTCATTTGTTATGCACAAATTTTGCTGGAGAAAATCTTGAAAAATACACGCATATTCTCCGAAGAATCACCGTCCCTTTGATCGTACATTTAGCTAATGTTTTCACGCGGGTTCTCTCATAAACGGGTCTATATTAAAATTTATCACGGTCCCAACGAATGCATTATTAAAGTATTAAAGATACCGTAATGTTCGCGCGAGGCAGAAGCATCTAATTTTTCCCTTCTTTATTAAGGTGCCAGGTTTTTGTTGTTTTGATGGATACCATTCATTACTGTGCGCTGGTAATGAAGAGTTTGTGCAAGATTTGTAGAGCACGTAATGACTTTCCTGTTTAGATTAGGTTCAAGGCTGTTCCTATATAGTATCATTACATTATGTTATGTATCTCAAGAAATAAGCTTCCTGAAAAGAACCTGTGTTATGAACAATTTTTGTGTTATTTGCATACATACCATGTTATTAAATTACGTTAATTTTGTGGTATATTTCTTTTTAATTGACACTCATTATAATTAGACGTATTTCATTTTAAATTTAAGTCAGCTATAGCTCAATAAAATGAAGAGTTAAATAAACAGAATAGAATGTTCATACGTTATTCCACATTATATTTCTTATTCAGTTTTTCCCATTTTTATACAATCATTTGTCAAGTACAGATCTCGAGTAAAGTCCCTGAATTATGAAAGATAAAAATGTATTTGTATGCTAATCGTGCTGACTGTAAAAATAAGCTCCATTGATATTTCAGGCCTTGTTTGTATCTAAAATCTAATGTTCCAGCAAATTTATTGTTATCTTTTACCTGGTTATTCATTTTGTGGATACAGTACTTTGTTTTAGGAATTTTTTGAAAGATTTTAGAATATTTAGAGAACAGCAGCCCCCCTAGACAAGTGGCTTTCTATTAGCGTAAAGTTCAAAAGAATAGATTATGAATGTATGAGATTGACGTTTGATTACGACGACGACGACGATTGATTATGTCAATCTCATACATTCATAATCTATTCTATTGAACTTTACGCTAATAGAAAGCCACTTGTCTAGGGGGGCAGGTCTACGCTATAATAAACTTGATTAATTATTGTAACAGAATATTGTGAACAGTACCTTAATTTTTTAATGAACCTTTAATTATTTTCCATTACATTTAAATTTATTTAGCTATTTATAATTTACAAATGTTTCTAAAATAATCAGCTGAAAAATGTTGTTCAATACGAACTAGCATTTTATCGTCCCTGAAAACAAACAAAAAATCTATCCACTAATAATATTCCTAGCTTTTACAGAAACATTATAAAAATTTAACAAACTTTACCTTAAATACATAATATATAAACGTCTATAACATAATCTGCACGTATTCAAAAACAATATATAATAAACCAAGAAAACATCTCATTGTTTATTTGATCTTATTTCATACAAAACGAACAACTGGCGCGAGTAACTCGTTCAATTTAAATAGATTAGAGTGTCGGACAGATACGTGTTTTGTATGAAAATGTGGGTCAGCCATTGTCATCTGAGCCTGCCGAGAATGGTCGTAAAAACCACTCAGATTCATAAGAAAAGTATTCACTTTGCGATAATAAACTTTGCACTGGATAGTGTAATGAAGCTGGGGAAGACGGTGACGTTGTATGAAAAGTAATGGTATGAGAAAAGCTTAGTTATTGTTAGTATAAGCGATTTAAAAAATATTGGTTATATAGCTCAGTAATATTATACTATATAAGGTTGGGTCGCCTAAGATCGGTCGCATATGCCGAAAATTTTATACGTACTGTATTTTTTATTTTATTTCTCATGATTCGATGTCGTTTTTCTGTTGCGGTCAACTGTAAATTGATGACAAGAAAATATTGTTTAACCCCTAATTTTTTGGTTTGCGTAGATGCTATCTATCTAAGCAAATTTAGAGCCTAAAAAGCAGACTTTTTTCGACTTACCATAGTGAAGAAAATAACAGTTCGGCCGAAGATCGGACTATGTAGTATCTTCACTTCTATGCGTTTAATAATAATGTTAACATTAGGAAAACATCCGGACTTACGTCCATACATTGAGCATCAATGATTGAGTCAGGAAATTCCTCAAAAAATTTGACAAAGAAGTTTTTTTTTTTATTGCGTTTTTTTTAGTCCGGTCTTCCCTCCTCATCCTAATTAAGTTTCTCAAACTTTTATCCTCCGTGTTCTAGGACTAAATAATGAAAATGTACCTAAGGTCTGATAGTCATAGCGTCATTGGATAGTTAAATATATTAAAAGTTAATAATTATTGCGCATTATTGCATAAGGCGCAGTCAAGAGCTAAACTTCGGTCCGATCTTCGGCATTGGGAGGGAAGATCGGATCTTGAGTTGTGAACGTCCTAGGCGTAATCAAAGTATACAGATGGAAAGAGGATTCGCTAATTCTGCCCCAAAATAATTAATTACATTATTTCAATGAAAGTACTCTCCACAATGAGCCATCAAAATTTTGTAGGTAAGATCGGATCGACGATTTTCGCCACAAAATACACCTTTTCTGCTGAATCACCTGTGTACACGTCCCGTCTGGTCGCTGGCCGGCCGCAGAGTGAAGAGAGGGGCAGAACAAAATGGCGGATCTAGTAGTGTTGGTAGCAGTAGAGAATATTGCCTAGTTTGCGAGTTATTCCATGCATCCGATCTTATGTCACATCCGATCTTAGGCGACCCAACCTTACAGGGTTTATGCTAAAATTATTGATTACTAGCAGTCGGCCCCGGCTTCGCCCGTGGTACATTATTTACGTTTTCTCTACGTAAGAACCATCCTCGTACTGCAAGGAATATAATAAAAAAAGAATTAATGAAATCGGTTCAGCCGTTCTCAAGTTATGCGCTTACCAACACATTTTGGGATTCATTTTTATATTATATACTGCAAGGAATATAATAAAAAAAGAATTAATGAAATCGGTTCAGCCGTTCTCAAGTTATGCGCTTACCAACACATTTTGGGATTCATTTTTATATTATAGATTGGGTAATTGTTTCATTATAATTACTTTATTTATTTGATGGCTTGTTGTATAAAGCTCTATGAACAGAATAACCAATTTATTATCCATATCATTAGGTATATTTTTTGTGTATTAATAAAAAACACTTCACGTTTAATTTGATATCTTATTAAATTATCCGCCTAATTAAAATTTAAGGTAGCTTAACATCAGTAATATTTGTTTGAGCGCTATTATTCATAATACAATTTTCACCTTGAAACACCGACAAACAAGGCATTATTATCAAATTGGAAAGAAGATTTACGGTTGAACGCCTATCTAATTCTAATGAGCTAGGGTTCTGCCAAAAGATTAGGTATATAATACGCTGTTGATATGTCTTTGTTCAAAAAAAGAGTAAAAAGCATAATCCAACCTTGGGTTCAGTAACTTACATCGGCAATCGGTAAATCAAGTTTTGTATTCCGTAAAGCAATATGCTCGAAACCTACTTGAAATGGAATAAAGCGGGATCCAAATTCCGTCTTGTTTGTCTTAAGCCCCTAATACTGTTTGCTCACAGCTCAATCTTACGTATCAGAAACACCAGATTGAATGAGAATGTACTTTTATTGATACTGTGAAAATTGTATGCTATGTTGAGGATTGTGGCTTGGGAAGTTTCTGGAAGCTTACTCGTATTTGATTTGATTTCTTTGATTATATTTATGTTTTTGCTAATAAAAGAAACTATAACATTATGCCGTAATTATAATATTTATATGTAAAGTACAATGGATTTATTCTGGATAGATTTGCGTTTTAAACAGTATTTTAACTATCATACAAGTTGGGCACGAAGGCTATTTTTGTTTAAAAGAACCAAGCCACCTAATCGTATTCTTAAATACTACACGGTGCAGTAAAGTTGAAGAATGTGGAGCATTAGAAAAAGTCGAGTAATAATGACGCTGTTTTATAAGGGCCTAATTGAGGTTCAGACTCATTATAATGTGGCTAAAAAGCAACACCGTATTTTACAGTTTAGAGTCTTACAATATGGAGTATTACGGCTTAATATTTTGTTTTTGGTATATAATATGTTGTGGCCATATCGTAGATTTGCTCATTTCATGAAATGACGAACATAGTTTGATCAGATCGTTAAATCGTCAATGTTTCTCGATTTGGTCATCCACATTTGGCCAGATCGTATAAAATATAGGAGAGTCCATAAAATATTTAAATACATGCAAATGATATTGGTATCAATGAAAAGTATAATTTAAAATAAATAATTTATTTACAAATAATACAAACTAGTTTCACTGGGCATGTCGTGACTCTTCTTCTGCACGCGCTCTTAACTCTTCAAGGGAGTAATGTTCGGTTTCCATGTGAGTCCCATTAATCCCAGCGTAGTATTTAGTAATGTATAGCTCACCATCATCACCGATATAGGAATACTGTCCTTCAGACACAAGCACATAACCGCCACGTCCGTTTGGCACGAGCCAACCGCGTTGGGAGACGACAGTACCTTCAGCTGTGACGTAGCGATATGCGTATTGTCCATATTCGTCATGGACTTCTTCTTGTTCCAAAGCAGGCATAGCACGCCTGATCATCAGCTCTCGGTTGATACTAGGAGCACATAGCACCACAACACACAAAGCAGAAATGAGAATCAAAATATTCATGATTGTTTTTCTGTAGGTATTACTTTTCACGACTGTGTACTAGAGAGCAGTTTTGTCGTATGTGATTTACTTTTGAAAATGACAGCTTTTATACAAGTTTATTAATTTAAAGTAATAAGCATTAATATAATTATTTAACTAACATTAGGTCCTGTAATCTGTGAATTAACAAATTATTTGAATCTTATGTAACGAAAGGACATTACTTAATACTATTATAATGACTCTATCACACTAATACAATTATTATGTAACTTTTTTTCTAGTATCTTATTATATTTTTTTATCCCAATTTCCTATATTTTAAGTTTCAAATATGGCCAAGACGTAATACCATCTAATTTACTTACCTACCTCAACTTTCTAACTATGTATCTATTGTTTTCTTGAAATGAAACTTCTTTAGATGCGTTGAGTGTAAAATTTCAAGTTCACGTCATGGAAGAAAGTGACGATTGTGGTATCTTTGAATCTTGCAAAAGAATATTCACTCCTGACACGTGTGCTCAGCACACACGCTCTTTCTTACTAGGTATGTTTCAAAGACAACGTAGTCTCAATACAAATTTACTTTTTTCTTTCAGCTCGTACCATGTGCCACACGATAACTCTACTCGACGTGCCTCGCTGGGCGGACCCAAGGATAGACGCGGATCTTCGCTGCCAGTACGCGCGACAGCCAGGCGATCCGTCGCTGCACTCGGTTAAGTGGTACAGGGGGAAACACGAGATCTTTAGATATACACCGCAAGAGGTAGGTAGAATTGTACTGATAATTCAAGATATGCGAATATAATTTTGATAAATATTTTAATTTCTATAATTATTGAAAAAACTTATAAAGTACTTGATATACGAATTGCTAAGATGAATCATTTTTAAGATGTAACTACACTTTGTGAAGAGGTACAAGGCGCAAGCACGATCAATCGTGAGGCACGTATAGTTTGCACTGATCGCTATATCAAAAAAAAATACTTATACTATCTTTGTCTATAATATATTATTTCAGAAAAGCACTTCTTTTTCAAAGTATTCCATAATTGCCCCAACAAAAACAAAAGTCTCCGATGTATGAAATTAATTTTTTATGAAAACAGGTGTATAGAATATATATTTTATCAAACGAGACTTATATTTTATCAAAGACATAAAACCTGCGTCGAATATTATAAGTCGTAGATAATCCTTTAAGCACTAAAAGGCTCTGAATATACAACGAACGTATTAGAACGGGGCTGGTATTATATCAAACTTTTCTATACTTTATGTGTAGAAGTTTTCTTGTATACACGCCTTTATAATAAGACTGAGAAAATAATATCATGAACTTTAGTAATCTGAGCTATAAAGTAGTTTCTCATCTTATAATAAGATATGATTTCAATCCGTTGTTCACGACTTGACTCACTATAAATAAGGGTAGGTACAGAATTACAGAAAGATTTTACATTTGATAATTAATTTTTTTTTATTATTATAAACAATTGATCGATCAATATAAAGTATAATATTATCAACAATCAGAAATAACTTTTTAATAAATTCATCCTTTTCTAATAGATATTACCGATCTTAGTCTATTACTTGCCCATTAAAGTCCTGTATTTAATCAGAGCATAATCAGAGTTAAAATTGGCTATCAGTAACAATGTATAGTGTACCAACTTTCAGGTAATAATATTACCAACTTGAACCAAACTCAAAGTAGAGGGTCAGATGTATAAGTTTCTAATAAACTTGGTTGTTGAGGTTTTAAACAAAAATACCGCTTGGGTTTTCGAAAGGAAAATTTGTACGTTAAATGCGCTTAAAATTTTAATTTCTTAAGTGATGCCGTTCTGTTTCATAGTAGCTCGTTTGTGGGTTTTTGGAATTCAAGCTTTTTATGACGTGGAGATCTCTTCAGGAAATAAGGTCATCAACTTCAGATCAAAAGTAAAAAATTACGAAAGACTTCATAGAAAATCATCGTATGTTTGAATTAAGAACAGCCATAGAATAAATTAATAATTTATTAGTTTTCCTTGACCTTTGTCCTTACCATAATAATTCTCTCACGTAGAAATCAAGCATCACACAAAATATAATATAAAAGATAAGCTCAGGTAATAAATTAACATCTTTAAGCCATGTCAAGAAGTGTTCGAGATGTTTATGTAAATGTAAAAACACCTCTTTTGTACCTCTCAGTGGGATTAGCATTACAATTATGTAAACAAGGATCATTTTGTATAATGCGTATAATTTCCTTCAGCGAGATAACGTTACGGACTAATATTTTGATACCGAGGTAGGTATTCAGAAGAATAAATAATGACTCGACTCTATACTAATGTTTGAAGTCTGCCTGTCTATATTATGTTATACGCTTTTACGGTATCCATATTATGTTCCTAAAAATAATTAATTTGGTTTCAAAAAACTGAATAAACTCATGTAATAATTGCATTGTCGCCAATAGTTGATAAAAGTACAAAGATTGAATTACATCTTTCCGTATAAAGTGGAACAAAATCGAATCTTAAGCCGTTGGTTATAGTCCGGGATACATCGCCCATTTTTGCAAGTGATTACTATCAAGCTAATTTTTCGTGAGTAGCTTTATTTTGATGAGATGCCCAATAATTTCATGTATGAAACTCTCGATTGTGGTAGCTACCAGAGGAAACAAGGATAAAATATTTTGATTTGATGGTTCTCAAATATAATTACTAACTGAATGTTTTTTTTTGTTCAATCTCAAGATAATTATCTAAATTATTCGAAAAAATATTTGTCCTACAAAATCTATGGTTTGATCAAAGAGTCCCCCTTTCCAATGTGTATCCATAACGAAGTCATCATAAATGATTAGTAACCAGCTGATTTTTTTATTTTCACTTATTTAATACTTATATAATTCAATAGACATATTGTCCTACAAATTGCGTAATAAATATTTGAGAACCGTCAAATCAAAAATTTGTATCCTTGTTACCTCTGTAAGCTACCACAATCGAGAGTTTCGTTCATGAAATTATTGGGCATCTCATCAAAATAAAGCTACTCACGAAAAATTAGCTTGATAGTAATCACTTGCAAAAATGGGCGATGTATCCCGGACTATTAAGCGTACTATGTTTGAAAAGTTGATAACGTGTTAAAATAGCGTGTTAAAAATGTATTTTGTATTTCGTAAACTGCATTGTAATAAAAGCCTTTCTAAAAGCCATTTCTATACGAGTTGGTAATGTTATATCAATTTTCCCTTCTGTTTAGTAATTCTGCTCAAATTTGTGCCGAAAATTATCCGACCCATCCCGATATTTTTGAGGAAAATCATTTCATTATTACGTTCAAATTAAATCGACCCCTAAAAGTGTTTTCTTAAAAATTTACGCATAATATTTAAAATTGATTCTAAAAACCAGGATTATTTCCATCAGACCATAATATTATAACAAAGTTCGGTGTTAACACTTATTTATCTTTGATTTAATTTAAAATATTTAATCGATGCAAATAGATAATAATTACTAAATAAATGAATTAATATTATAGGAACAATTATTAATATCGGAAGGTATTAGAAGATTGACCGTAATTTAATTTTTTACATAAAATTTATATGTAACTCACTTATTTCAATTGAATTTTAGCTATAATAAAATTATAAATAAAATACAAAACTTTGTATGTGCACCGTACTAGCTATAAATACAATTAAAGCCTACATGTTTGTTGCTGACGTTACGCGACTCGGCTTTATTTGCAATTCGCTTGCACGCGGCACTCGTCTAATTAAATTTTTATTTAAATAAGACTTGTCGTGTAAAGGACGGGATTTCTCCGTTCCGTGCCTTTCTATTCTGAGTATGATTTTTATTTGTTGGAATGTTGGAACTGGGGTATTATCGAATTGGATAGAAAATGTAAAATGCGGGGTAGAATAACAGATTGGTACTTATCTGTGTGGTAAAGAAGAATGGATCTAGGTTTTTCTTTTTTTCATTACATGTCATAGTTATTATTATTATTGTCTATTATTATTTTCATTAACTATTATTATTTTTATATGATAATAAATTTGGTGACTTGAGTATAACTATTTCTGTTCACATAGATCTCAAGTTTATTTTTGTATCTATCGACAGTACCTACAAATACTATTCGTTGTAAATTAATTTTACAAGAATACATTTACTTATTGAGTAATTTTCTGCCATTTTATAAATTGATTTCCACAAATATACATTTATAGCTATGAGTATTTCCCTAATATAGGTATATATCAGCAGAAAGCTCGAAGTACCCGTTATTAATAAATAAATGTAACATTTGCACCGGCAATCTGCACTAAAACATACTCTATCGTGTACAAACTATGAATATATCACACACATAATAACAACAAGTAGGTATATGCATATAATTCATATAAAATGGTGTCCCAAAATAACGTTCTGAGATGGCAACTAAGCTTTACCTGTACTAACGGAAGCACATCATTATTTGAAACGCTGCGGCTGTAAGCGGGTCTAGTCTGGCCAATTTAGTTAATGTACAGTAACAGGTTTGTTTCTGTGCACTTGATATAGAACTATATAATATACATGTATGTGTTTCGCTTTGTGCTATGTGATAACAGTATCTGAAATTGGAGAATGTATTTCGATTAGACCACACGCTGTATCATGTTTTCATTAAGCACCTATTCACTATTCATACTAAGATTAGAAGTGTAAATTTGTATGTATATTTCAAAATAATCTATTATAAATTTTAATTTGAAATTAAATGAAGAGTGTTAAACACAGGCTACTTTTAAACATCAATCCCGAAATGTTTAAATTTTTGTTCGCGGTTTTATAGAAAGCTTCGTCATTTTTCATCAACAGGGGCTTTTTATTTTTCCTCTAATATAAGCAGGGGAAACCGGAACGAGCGGCTAGTGTATTATAAATCTGCAAATAGTACGGATATGAAGATATTTGCTGTACTTTCACAAAAAGGTTCTCAATGGATTTGCCTGGAATTTGGTATACGGATAGATTATGGCTGGAATAACAAATAAGCTACTTTTTATCTGGCAACGGAAACTAGTATTAAATATTGGAGTCCTTGACATTTCATATATCTTTCTATATTATAAATTACCTATATAAACGCACGAGTAGGTAGTTGTTGCATTAAAAGCGTGTTGTATTGCGTAGTACTAATAATCTTCTAAACATAGTTAATATATTATATAACTAAATAACTATTTATATTTATTTATCTTCTTCTCTTATATATAAAAATGAATCGCAAAATGTGTTGGTAAGCGCATAACTCGAGAACGGCTGAACCGATTTCGATAATTCTTTTTTTATTATATTTCATGAAGTACGAGGATGGTTCTTATGTAGAGAAAACGTAAATATGTACCACGGGCGAAGCCGGTGCAGACCGCTAGTTTAACATAAAATGGAAGAAAACCTCTGCTCAATAACAATTCACATTTATTTCCTTTAATCTTTTTAAACACAATACTCGCAAAAGAATCTATAAAAGAGGAACTTTCGCGGTAAGCTTAAACTTAAATCCAAATATTCATCTGAAATAACTTCAAAAAGTAAACGTTGAAATTGCTATTTGTTTAGTGAAGTGAAACATTTGTTTGGATAAATCTTTCATTTCCATGTATTTCGGGTCATGTTTGCTCATTGTTTTGTAGAAAACTATTCGGGTTTTCGCAAGACGTTATGTAACGTTATCTAGGAATTCACAGCTATTTTATCAGAAAGCTGGGTGGGTTTCGCAACTTAAAGTCGTATGCCAAAATTGTATTTGTTAGACTGCTGTAGGTTTTATACCATTGGATGCTTTTGTTTCGAGATATTTTCGGAATTTACATAATGCGGATAAAGAAAGTGTTTCTATGTATTTTGTTTGCATATTGATTTTATTAGATGCTTAGTTACTGGCTTTGGCTTGAAAACTTTAATTTAATAAACATTGTTGAACAGTTATTTCTGTATGAGAATCTGTCAATCCTACTAATATTATAAATGCGAGAGTTTGTGAAGATGGATGTGTATGTGTATATTTGTTACTCTTTCATGCAAATACTACTAAACCGATTACAATGGAATTTAGCACACATAATAAAGAGGGTTGGATTAAACATAGGGTAGGTTTTATCCCGGAATTCTCACCAGAAACGGGAACTATACGAGTTTGTTCTTTGAAAACGCAGGCGAAACCGCGGGCGAAAAGCTAGTAAGAATATAATGAGAATGAAGATATAAGTCATTATTGAAAAGAAATACATAGGAATTCCACAATATTCTACAACATTACAATATCTACAAAAAAGAAATCGAATTAATTACAATAGTCATTTAAAACATTTGCTTTGAACATTTTCAAACCAAATTGTAATAATATCAATGATATAAAAATATGTAAATGAATTCTAACCAAAATTGTGAAACCATTATCCTACATTTTGCAGCACATCACTATTTGCACAATTTTAACCCGAATCATTTTACACTCAACGCAAAGTTTCCACGAAATTTTGGCATATTTCAGCATGTGCGACGCTAACAAACAAAACAGTGCTGATTTATTTACCTACCTAACCTACTGTAAACAGAGAAATCTTGTAGTAATTAAATAACAAGAGCGCGCTTGAACCAATTTTTATATGAATAAATACATACATTTAAACAAAATACCGCCACAGTTGACGTACTTGTCAGTTTAACAACCGCAAAGCGAAGCTTTACATTTAAAACATTGAAATAACAAAAAACTTTTATGCGAGTTAAACCGCAGAATAACAGTTGAATAAAAGATTGAGTTTTTGAAAAATTCACCGTTTAAATTTGTATTCGATGTGGTGTTATTTAACGTTGAATTATGTTAGACGTTTCCTGCTAATTGAGGCGGACATTTTGCTTTTCATTATAATGTGTCTAATTAGACATAAAAACATACAATAATTTAAATACAGTTAAATTTAACTGTATTTAAATTAATAATTTAAATACAGTTAAATTTAACTGTATTTAAATTATTGTATGTTTTTATCCATTTCTTTTTATCTGTTTTGTTTTTATTCATACTATAATCTTTTAACGTTTTTAATATGTTAAGGTTAATGATTTTTGTACAAGCTGGATAAACGTACCTATATTCTATTTTCTTCTAACTTGACATTTTTCAACAACATCTAATTTTATAAATAATCCACCTATTACATTTACACGAATATTAGCTTTTAAATTAGAGGGACAAATTTGTTTTAATTTAAACGTTTTTTTGTTTAATCGAGTTTCAATAAATGTCTGCAAAAAGTAAGTTCATTTCTATTTTCAAGACAAAACAAAGGGCAAAGAGACATTTCTGCTTTATTATATAAATAGATATTTATCATACTGGTTCAAAACAAAGGGTAGAAGAGACTCATTTTAAAATTACAAGATAATAATAGGCTTTTACGCCATGCCTATTGTCTATTATATTCGATCAATAACGATCTATTTACAAATAACAATTCTTAATATATAACTTTTGTAATATTAGAAATGTCCATGTTTGTTACTCTTTCACGTCAAATCTAGCATAAAATGTTGATGTAACTTGGTAGTTTTGTAGCTGATGTACCAGAATAATACAAAAGATTTTTATTCCTTCTATCCGAAATTTAAACAAGTATTAGGACACTATTTAGTATAACGTTGAAGTTGATCGTATGAAAATTAATATACCTACATAAAATAAAATATAGTAACCCATTGCAATCTAATATTTTAAACCTCTTCAAAAAATGACATGGTTGATGATGCGATTCATTTCGTCTACAAGTCAATTTCAAAGGAATTCCCACCTAAATTTTTAACTACCACACCTCTGATACAATTGGTTAGGGAGCCAGGTGCAAATTTGGTTCATTATTTCCTCTCAAGAGATAATTCGTCAGACGCATGAGAGTATAGTATTATAAAGCCTCGTGAACGTCAGCTGGCGCTCGGTTGGGGGGGTGAGCGGTTGTAGCCTCCCACGCACATAGGAAAAAAAATACATTCATTCATTCATTTCCTCTCAGCTAAAAATTTGTCAAATTGTAGCTAACCCAATATCTCAACGAAAAAAAATAGTCAGCTGGTTACAACATGGTGTATTATACGTCAGCTGGTGTCTCGAACATGAAAGTTAAATTTAAAGAAAAATTTATTTTCCGTTATTTCCTCTCAAACAAAAATTTACCTGATGATAGCTTATATGTAACTGTGGATAAATATATATGTCAGCTGGCTGTATCTTGGTGGAAAAACCGTCAGCTGATACGGGAGGCTACAACCGCTCTTCCCCCCAACCGAGCTCCAGCTGACGTTCACGAGGCTTCATAATACTATACTTTGATGCATTTTACTAATTACCGCTTGAGAGGAACTTGGTCATAAAATCTGCTGCTGGCTCCCGGACCAAATCTATCTAAATATCCGATCCCCGAGCCCCACTCCATTACCTTTTCAATCGTTGTAAAATCGCTGCCGTCACGTCTTAGCTGTCTGATACTTGAAGGATTGACGATACGGGAGCAAGGGAGTGTACACTGTACAAGTCAAAAGATAATATTATTGCTAGTTGAAGTAAAACATCTTTAGGTGCTTTATTTAAGTAATAAATATTTCAGCTGTACTTGCTTATGAAATTGCTTCAGTATTATTTTATTCTACATTTTTTAGGTACCTACTCGACATTTTTATTTTTTAAAATAATTATTTTTATATTTAATATGTTCTTTTGTAACTTATCTGATTGTTATAACAAATAACACAATATATTAACAAATAACATGAAAACTTTTAAAAATTTTGGATAAAAATATATCTGCCATATTTTACACAGTAATAGTTTTTGAGTTTTTATCAATAACACACATAAATCAAAAAAATCTTCTCTTCTTAATTTATAAAGATTTCAAATTTCAGTTTCACTTTCATTGGATAATAATAATATGCTAATCATATTATTATTATCAATTTATCGGTTATTATAAATGATGCCACTTTGCTAAATGGATATTCAATAAGCTAATTAATTACTTCAATTTATATTAATTTTCATTATTTCATCACTTGGCAGTAAGTGGATTAGTTGCGTATACGGTATATTATAACTTATTGCTAATTAAACTGCGAAAGTTTTGATTGTTACTCCTTCCCGCCAAAACCGTTTATCGGATATGTATTAAATTTGGTAAAGAGATCGTTTATACACTTATTCCCTCACTTAATTTATCATGTACTAGCTTACCGCCCGCGGCTTCGCCCGCTTTGTCTAAAACCTAATAAATTATATACTAAAATCTTCCTCTTGAATCACTCTATCTATCTATTAAAAAAAACCGCATCAAAATCCGTTGCGTAGTTTAGATTTAAGCATACAAATGGACATAGGGACATAGGGACAGAGAAAGCGACTTTGTTTTATACTATGTAGGGAAGTACCAAGTCCACTTGAGTGAAGCCTCATCCTCAAGCTTGAAAAGCATATCTACTGAATCTTCTAAGTCTAAAACATTTAAGTCGTTCATATGTTATCAATCTGTAAGCCCATTTACGATTACTGTACGCTTGCTTGCATCTTTTATACAAAACTGGGAATACAGCTCTGCCAACGAAACGGAAACACTGTACTTGCATCTTTCATGTTTGCTACGTTTTAGACGGTTTGCAGTGCACTGTGGCAGGTTTTGTAGAAAAATCGAGGTTTCAATTGTAAAATTTGTGAAGATACCGAGATTTAGTAATCTCAAATCGAAGGTAAAGACGGAAGAAGAAATATTTATTACACTCTAAAGTTAAGAAGTAATATTATCATTACAAATATTAAAAAAATTTGTGCGTGTACTAGTTTACACACGCAAGAAGTAAATTATTACCTTATTTTTCAAAAAATAATTTACTATATTATGCATTATTTAGAAATACGTCGAATCAAGATGGCGCGTAACGGAAAAAATGTCACGCGTAACGATAAAATGTTACACTAAATTTTTTTCCAACCCCGATAAAGAAGTTTCACCTCAATAAATTAAATACTTAGGTAGGGACACAACTTTCTCTGTATCAGAGAATATTTTATGTTTTACAGATAGTTCTACAATTATTTCTGTAAATCCAATCATATACGAATGTAATTCGATTGAAAATCGAATACAATATTACAATATTATAATCCTCATAATTTTCAGTAAAATGTGCTTAAATTTTCGGATAAAACATATAAACGCAAGACATATTTCACATATTCCAAAGCGTGATCAACCCTACCATTTCTCTTCCTAGAAACAGGTCCCAAAGATGAGCAAAATTTTCCAGAACTACATAAAGACAAAATTAAAAGTGCACTGACGAATATTAAGGTTTCCAAGTAAATTGTACTGCGGCTCCATAACTCGGGTAAATAGTCTTCTATTTACTTTGAAATTACGACAAAGGACGTCAAATATTAACTTCAAAGTACTAACAGGAGTTTGAGAGACAAGATTTTCTCTGTTTCTTCTTGCCTCTATCGGTGTCTATTATTCAGCTAAATCCACAAAACTAATAAAGCTTATTAATATTGTGAGCAGTTACTGTTATCGTAAATTGATTTTCCAAATACAATAATTTATCCCCTTGATAAGATTGCCTAAAGCCCTAATTGCAGCCAAAATCAATAAAAGTGTGAAAAAAGACCGTTAATTTCTAAAGATTATACTAATTTTATACAGAGTATCTTATCAAACAACAGTCCATCCATTTGTTATTACGAACAAAATACACTGTTAGAAACTAGGATGAATATCATAATTCTCGCATTAAGTGCCACGTGTAACATTACAATTTAAAATATGCTCTTAATGGAGCCAAAGTACGCTATTAAACTATATAGTTTACGCTTGCATACTATCAAAACTAAAAGCATGTGTTATTTGCAACTGTAATTTATAATAATATGTGAGTAAAATGTTTTACAACTAGCTTATATAGATAACATAAAAGCTCTGGCCGCAGTTTTACTCGCATTGCTCCTCTTCTATTGGTTTTTGTGTGAAAAGGCCTATAAAGTCTTCCTCAATAATGGGGCTATCTAACAGTGAAATAATTTTTCAAATCGGACCCGTGGTTCTACTTTATCGCATAAGTATAGATTAGTGCTACTAGTGATAATATAAGCTAAGCTAAAAGCTAAAGCTAGTTAATAATATCATGATATTGTGATACGAGCAAAAAATTATATTTAGTAGAAATTTTATTTTAGCAAAAATGCGGAATTCTATTCCATAATGAACTAATTATCGTTCGATCGATCAACCATAAATTAGCTTAGCCTATTGTTTGTATTCCATGTATCATAATGTTAATTATTAACGTCTATAATATCGAAGTGTATAGTTATCACTTATCATGAAAAAAATATAATACACAAAGCATAATATAGCTCTCATTTCTCAGCTTTTTACTCACGATTCTAAGTGTGGCCAAAATCAACTCCTAATGTGAATCACTGACAAATGCGATCCCACCCTTAAACAAGCTTTCATTGTGGTAAATGACACAATATTTTTTACCGCAAGGATTTGTGAGAGCGATATATGTCTATTACAAGAAAAGAGCGTATAAAGGAGTGACTAAATTGCCTTCTTTGATGTAATGTGAAACAGGTTTCGATTTAGCATACGTTTTTATGTTATACCTACTAGATAGAATATTGTTTTTGTGTCGATCAGCGTATGTTTTCTTTGTTGTTGTATATTCATGATTTTGTCTGGAATTTTGTATAACTTTGAAATCTATTTCTCTGGAATGATTTCTCTCTATCTATACACTTGAGAGATTTAAAAGGTCACGTATCATTTGTTGCTTTATTATAAGACAGTAGTTTAATACAGTATACAGTAAACAGTAGTTTAATAACAGTTGACCGTATTTCTGTATTACATGGTTCTTAAACAATGTAACTTCTGGAATCGACGTTTATTTCAATAACAGTATCATCATTATAGATAGTGTTGAGATAAACCATCGTAATACCTACTTAACACATTTTCAAACAACATAAACACAGAGTATTTTTATAAATATATTCTTCTTATCCACCTTACCAATTGTTGAAAAAATCCAAGGTGTTTTTACACACAAAAAATTTAAATTGAAAATAAACCCTTATTCTACAGCTACTGTTTGTAACATTATATAATGGAAAAGGTTTCACATTATCTAAGCGTTACCATAACGGGGAACCTTTTCACATTAGTGACCCTTTTTTCGGGCACAAACAGTTAGCACCTACTAGGCTTTAATCGCTATTAGCAACGGTTTTTGGGACAACAGTTTTACATGACGCCTCATTAATAGAACTTAAATTTGTTCTAGTTCTAGTTCTAATGTTGTTCTAGTAATCGTTTAATCGTTTATCTTCTAGTTTATTTTTCTTTACTCTTAATATTTTTCTATAAACAGGAGGATGGCGAAAATGCATGTTTTCGGACCCACCTATAAGAATAGTATCATCAAAAGTTATTAATACTTATTTGACGATTGTGACAGAACTTACAAAACAGCAAATATGCAACAAAACAGCACTTTAGAACATAACCTATAACAACGAACACTAAGTTCACACAAACGAACCTTGATGGAGCAATGTGACATTCGCAATTAACACACCGCATTTTAATTGTTAACGAAGACCAATCGATAAATCAATATCCAAAGGTCAGAAGGCAGAAGAGACAATCCAGAAATAACGAAAAAAGAATAAGAATATAAAATTACTTTATTATATTATTATAATCAAAAATACTCACTATTTCGGGTAGGTATTTAAATGTGAATACAAACCGTATTTACCATGAAATTCCAAATTACAAGCACAGGTAAAGCTAAAACAAAGTCGTGTACAGATTAAATTACTATTAAGGGAGGAAATCGTTTGAAATTGATGACGACAGGCTGAATTAATCTCGTGGCAATTTGTCTCCAGCATCTAAAGCCGAGCATTTGTTTGCTTCCAAACTTTTCGGAAAATAAATAATTTTATCGTAAAAGTGTGGAGCTATTTGTAACCTTAGATTATGTAATTAGTTATAATATTTGTGATTAGGCTTTAGAGTTTAATGTTTATCGTTAAACGTATATTTAAGAATTGCGAATTTCAAAATTGTTTTAATTTATGAGTAATTTTCCAACAAGTGCAAAAAATTTAAAGTATGACTAAAATAAATAAAAAAAAATCTCTATTTTAAAGTATTTTCAAATATTACTTTTATATACAGTTACTATTTCAAAAGTAAACGTATTACAAAAAAGTTTTTATTCTTATAACGAAACGTAAAACACAAGTTTATTTTTTTCCTCCATCTCCTTAGATATATTACAACCCAATCTCCTAAGTTTTTTCCATACCTGAAAAATGAAAGAACCTTTAAACCGACTGTAAACAATATTTTTAACAAAAGGAAGACGCGTTGGAATTAATAACGATTCCGATATCGGTATCGCAACACCTGGCAAGTACTGAATAAAATCTTCCTATTGAAATATGATCGCGATGGGATTCAATAAATCTTTGTTCGACGCGTTGATATTGCATTTCTCCAGTTTTTGTATAGATAATTGTAAAAGTGCTGCTGTTACGGACAGATCTGATAAATTGTGTCCGAAGTTACGGGACTCCGTTTTATATTAAAACCCAAATCTATATTAATATACTAATAATATTATAAAGCGAGTATAATATTATAGAAGAGTTTGTTTGATTGTTTGAACGCGCTCATCTCTAGAACTACTGGTCCGATTTGAAAAATTCTTTCGATATTAGATAGCCCATTAATCGAGGAAGGCTATGGGCTATATATCATCTCGCTACGACCAACAAGAGCGGAGCACTGCGGGTAAAACCGCGGAGCACAGCTAGTTATTCATAATTCTTTATTTGCTCATAAATATGGTATAGAGATGTTAGATTTATTTTACTTACACTAGGTAAAGCATATTTAGCTATTTGTCTTATATGTCTAGTAGGAATGAGTCAATTTTGGATTATAGAAGAATCTTCAGTACCTAGTTACGCTGGCCGTTCAATCGAGTAGATATTAAATTAATAAAAAGTCAAGTAAGCAAAATAATTAATTAATTATATGTATTGAGATTGTGATGAATAAGATATTAAATATGTATATAAATCCATTGTTAATTAATGTTTTTGTAGACATACGGATCTACATATTCGGCTTCCGACTTAAGCTCCATAAATAGAGAATAGTTTTATATCATGTACTAGCGGTCCGCCCCGGCTTCGCCCGTGGTACATGTTTACATTTTCTCTACATAAGAACCATCCTCGTACTTCAAGGAATATAATAAAAAAAGAATTATCGAAATCGGTTCAGCCGTTCTCGAGTTATGCGCTTACCAACACATTTTGCGATTCATTTTTATATATATATAAGATTAGAAAATTTTATTCATTTAAGACTCGGGTTCATAGAAAATAGCCTCTATCACTCCTGAATAGAGTACTATATCTATTAATGAAATCCATAAATACAGATTATATACCAATTACTGGACGCGCAATGATGAATCGACGTCAATCATCAATCGTCATTACGTTATCTGTGCTAATTCCACGGGATTGTCAATCCAGCATCCTTCTGTTGTGGAACTGAATATTTGATAGAATGGACGTAGTTTCGAGCCCACGTTGCGTTTCGTACGACCCGATATATGTCGAATTTACAATGAATCTAAACAAGCCTGTCGAATTTTCGAGAAACGTACATTTTTCAATTCGATGCAGCTTCAAAAATGTAAATAGAAAAAGTAATTGGAATTTATTAGTTTAAATATTATTGAAAAGATGCAAGAGTTATGTAATTAATTAAAAGGTGAATGCAAGTAATTAGAGTGAGCGAATTAATTTTCATTTACTGTAAATGGATTGCAATGTTTAAAATTTATGTGATTAATTTACTACCTGATTCGCTTTTACTTTTAATCAATTACGTAACAGAGTTAAATCATTTTACGTGAAAAACAATTTGATTAATTGCATTACCTAGTAAATTAATCAGCAGGATTTCAACAATAATATGTAAAATTTCATCAAATACCTTATGACTCTACATAAATTGCAGTAAATAATTATCTAATTTACTACCGATAACATCCATGACTCATCCAAATCATATTTAAAATAAACATTAAAATTTAATTAAAATTATGAAAGTTTATCTTCAAAGTGGTGAAAGAACCAAGATCTAAATTAATTTTAATTATGACCATTACAGAAATTGAAACGTGAATGCTACAAAATTCTTGTAATCTGTTTCTTTCAAGCCCTTTCATGATACAAACTAAAGCCTCTGAATAAACAGCTGATATCGCTTTCAATGCTATGAATGTATATTCAGCGATCTTCAATTAAAGTTCATAAATAAAGGGCTTTGAATAGCCAGACTTTGTACACTTTTTAATGTATGGATGTCGTTTGTGTATATGTACCTAAGTATTGAGTTTTTCTATTTAACTAGCAGGCACTTTATCAATTGTCGAAGGACTAAAAATTTTGTGGCTCTCGTACCTACTTTATATTAAAATGTACCTTTTCTTTGGTTTTGGGTACTTTTGTATGGACTAGTGGTGTCGGGATGAACTGTCGCGGCTAGTAATAAAACTTGGATATTTTTAAAGAGCAATATATTGTGAGCAAAAGTTATTATCGACTCAAATCTCTAAACTATATCGATTACGACGCCATCTTTACCCAAACCCATTGTTGAAATTAATTTTACTAATTTTATAACAGGAATAAATTATTATTTAGATATTCTGTTTATACCTTTACAAAGAAAGAAATCTATTAAGGAATGTTGTAGATAAATCTCTAAAGAGTATTGCAAAAATGCAAACACGCAGAAAATTGCTTTTTAACGCTTAAATCGATTTACTGTGAATTAGTTTAACCACGCTAATTCTAAATCGGGAATTGCTTGAAGAAATGCTGCTCCTTTACTTTAGGTATTATATCCTATTAATTTAGCTTTTCACTTCAAGACTTATTAATGAATGATTTTAAAAGAGCAACTATGGAGTTTCTTGCCGGTTCTTCTCCAAAGATACTGCTTCCCGAATCGGTGGTAAATGTTAAAAATATGTTGAGTTTGAGTTTGAATAGAATAGGTAGGTATAGACCAAAGGTCTATCTTTATAGAAATATTAGTGTCTTATACTTCTTTTCCATGAATTAAAATAATGTAGAGCATACTGAGTGTTGTCATGATATTATGTACTAAAAAAAATTGCATAATAGTTAATATATTTCTCGATTTAAAGATAGTTTTAAAGTTTTAACATAATGCAATTTTACTTTCTACGTACGGAATATTTTAATTTTACGAATAAAACAGAATTTCATTAATATAATTTACTCGTAATTTAGTTTGTGAACACTATATAAATAATGTTTTATTCACATCAACAGGTCTTTCCCGCAATACGGGTTTTAATGAATAAAAATACTTAATTAAAGGCAGGCATTCATGGTCACGTTTACTGTAAAATTTTAAAGCCTACATTAAATTCAATGATGTGAAATAAGTTTTATATTTTTGCGTTATTTATTTTATGAGTAGAGAGTATATTTTAATATGTGCTTACGTTTAGGCTCTTTTTTACTTCAGTAGATAATTTTTAGCATTTTAATATTTTTTTTTTACATTCAATGATGCTAACGAGTTTTAACGTATAAGAAAAAGATAGTATCATGTCTTTTAATAGACACAGATATACAGACGAAATTTATCATACACTAGCTGCGCTTCGCGGTTTCACCTTTAGCCTTTAGCCTTTCTCGATGAATGGGCTATCTAACACAGAAATAATTGTTCAAATCGGACCTGTAGTTCCTGAGATTAGCACGTTCAAACAAACAAACAAACTCTTCAACTTTATGATATTAAGTATAGATAAAACAACAAATCTTGTTACCATTACAAATACTAGAATAACCAATAGAATAACTAATATATTATATGAGTTAAATAAATAAGGTGCTTTTCATAAGCTTCATTTTATGTAATGAGCAAACATCGAACAAGGTTTTACTTATTCAATTAAGGTTGATAAAATAGTATAGATGTAATAGTATTATATCAGAAACTAGACGGAGTTAATAAGTATATTTAGTTGAAAAATAAGAAAATATATTTATAGTATAGACTCTACGGTAAGGTAGGATTACATTTGTTTAGTCATAGACAACAAATTACATAATTTGAATTCTGTATGTCTCTTAAATGCATATATCTTGTTATTTTAATATCAAAATCAAATATAAAACATTTCGCACATTTTACGCTTTCGTTTGTATTTCATTTATTATCAAAAGGTAGGTACATAAGTTTCCTCTCATTAAATTCAAACCAAACGATACAACCTATAAATCTTATAACATATTATTACAATATCTGGAAGTCGACTATCTGCGCGATGAAAGTCAAAAATGCTAGTCTCTAGTTATAACAACCTTCAAGCATCTCAAGAAACTCATTAACCTATATACCATTTAAAACTGCTCACTCAAGGACACGTAATGCGATCGTAAATGCATTACGGCCTCATTAATACCCACTAAGTTCTATTAATGATGCCCTTGAAATACCACTTTTACTTGCGTCTTAGACGTGTCTTGGATAATGGTGATCCACAATCTAGCTAGCTTTGTGGATTGAACAGGTGCCTTCTAAGGAAGCGCGCTCCATCTTAGGCCACATCTCATCTTACCATCAGGCGCGATCGTGATTCGTGGTCAAGCGCTTCCCTATCATACATTAAAATAAAAATAAAAGATTTACGTGTTACTTGTGGTCTTTACTTCAGTCTTCAGACTGATGACTATAAGCAAACTAGTGTTAATAATTTGTGATGGCTTCGTTCCATGCTGCACAATAAAGAATTTTTGTTAGTTTGTTTGTTCATGTTGACTGGCAGTGGAAACTAGCCTATGTAACTTGGCAATGATGCAGCTTTCTAAAAGTGCGATAATTTTCCTCTTCTTCTCTTTTAAATATTAATTAATAGTAAAGACGGCATATGATAAATACCTGAATCTATGGTCTACCAGATATACCTAGTACCTAATAATGCGCTTTCGCATTCAGCTCTATTACTAAGATTCCTGAAGACCCATTTCCCTATTTATGCTTCTCCTTGAAACCACGAAACTATTCAAATACAGTTAATTTCAATCCAATTTCAATGCATCTGAAGATTGTCGTGTAGGTATTGGACAAATGAATTTGCCTTTGCCGTGTAGTAAATGAAGTCGTTTAACATTTTTTTGACTACATATTTTGTCATTTAGTTTTTACAATTCAACTTATTACTTGACAATAGGGCAGTACCTACGTGCTACATACACCCTTAAAACTAAATTATAAACCATATACACACGACAAAAATGCCCCTTTTCACTAGAGAGTGTTTAGAGAAACATGATCAAGTACTTACACTAAATAGCTGTGCTAAAAAGAGTCACAAAACCAAACATATGTATTTAGAATCAGCACAAAGATTTGCCATTTAGCGGTAAGTCGTCACCGATTCCAAGATAGATAAAACGTAAGCATCAGGTGGTACTTGCGGGTTCCGCTCACGAACCTCGTTATATTTTATTATCTCTTTAAAAATTCTCAACTGGCCCTCAAATAAAACGTTGATAGGCCATTACACTTGGGTCTTAGTGGTGTTACATTATTCATAGATTTGGAGTTTGTGCAGATATAATCTGATAGTTAGTAAGTAGTGCATTGTAAATATGAGTGTGATTGTGAATGAGTGTGATTCGGAGCCGAGAAGATTTAAAAAATTGCATAGGTACTTTATGTATATTTTGCTTGTTTGAAGAATGAAGATCTTTGCGGGATTGTGAATCTAGAGGTTTAGCTAAAATTCTGTAGTAAGTAGGACCTGTATAAATAAATGGCCCCCAGAAACTTGAAAAAATATATTTTATTTTATGCACTACAAGTGCATAAAATAGTGTGTATAATTTAATACTAGATTCTGTTATAAATTGCTTTTTCATATGACTTTTCCTGCACATTCTTCCTCATAACAAGGTTGTACTATATTCGTAGACAATAAAGCTTTATTCCTAGTCAACTGGAAGAAAACATAATTTTATTTTGTAGAAACATATTCAAATTGAAAATAAAAAAAATAATGAACCGTCTCTTAATTAAAAATGGTCTAAAAATATAACAATTAATTAATCTGGTCCTTAAACATTTAAGGGAACTTTTAATTACAAAAATCTTTCTGTGTAACAGGAAAAAACATATCAAAAATAATAATTGTATACGCCAAAAGGTTTTGCAATCTCTGTTTATTTAATTTTGGTCACTCGCAAACAAAACGCATAACCAGCAACAAGATAAAAAGTAAAACAACTAAAACCCAACTACGACAAAAAACGACGCTGAAAAAGTATAAAACAAAAGTTAAATTGATGAACTAATAAAGAAGCTATGAACGAAAAGATGTGAATTATATGCAATCAGCCCATGAATACAGGTAAAGTCACAAGCAAATGCTAGTAATATATATACATATATTCAAAATGTGCAAGTAAAAAGCTTTCAAATGATACCAAACACGGCATATTTATCTTAACTTTATTTTTTTACTCTGTATGTTTTGTCCGCTAGAGGGCGCCACATTAGATTTTGTGAAACCACATATAGCCTATAACCAGCGGACAATTAAGACGCTTCTAATGATATGTCATTTGTCGAATTCTGATAAGTAGTTTAGAAGTTACGAGGGAACAGATGAACATACATACATACATACATACATATATACATACATACATACATACATACATACATAGCCTGTCAAAATCATAACCCTCCTTTTGCTTTGCCGTAGTCGGGTAAAAATTTAAATACGTGCTTGTAAGCTTTGAAGTTATAAGCTGAGTTTGCACGCACGCACTTCAATTTCTTTTAAGTGAAGGTACGTGTGTAAGTCATTATTAAAATGATGTGTACACGGCCTAATTCTGTTTTTTTTAACAGTAAGTGAGAGAGAGAGTGCCAATGGAGCACTATATTTGTAAATATGAGGTTTTTGCCTCTGTATGGTTGGTTGTTGTATAACTTAACATTATTTGTGAAATATCATGACTATCATATTTCATAAGTGATTGAATAGAAATTAATTAATTTATTAATCATTCATAATAACAAAACTATAAATTATTTAAACCATAACCCACACACGGAACCCTAACTCGAGTGAAATATAAGCAAAAATTTCAAAAGGGTTGCATCTTTAAAAAGTGAGTTCTCATTAAATTATTCTGCTACAGTCATTTTTCGCTTGAGCTTAACAGAAGTTAAATAAAGGCAGAATTTGATATACGAGTAACTGTCGGCTCTAGTAATATGAAATACTAAGTGGTACCATTAATTTGAGAGAATAACCTATAATTCAAGTGTATTAGAACTAGTATATATAGAAATTAATTGGACGCGAAAACCTGGATAAGAAATAGCCCATGTGCTAAGCTACTATTAAGTATTCGATACAATGTATACCTATGTACTAGGTAGCCTTCTTTAGCCATATTAAATACTCATCAGCTGATTTTCATTGATAGCATTACTTTTATGATTATAGAATGACCGTGTGGGAATAGGTTATAACATGAAAGTGAAATTAAAGGTTATGCTTTATTAGGAAAATACAATTAGTAGTAGAAGGTGATGGAATGTCGCGAAGTAATATCTTACAAAATAGGGATAGTAGTTAAATAACTAGATTTTTAGTACCTAGCTTAATTATTTCTTATTGTGGTGTTGTTATTTGTATCATAGGCTTCTATAAATGTACATCTGAATATTTGCTAAATAAAATTTCGTTCAATAACCGAATTCAATTGAATGTAAATAATTCACAAAACAAGAAGTCTTCTTTAAATGTATTCAATTTAAATCTCGTATAAGTGTGTGTATGAAATATAGAATTAGGAATAAGCTTTTGACAATAATGATCTCTTAATAGTTTGTGACCTTTAGTAAAGAGGCGCACGTGTATCTAATTTCAAAACCTGGCCCGTAGTACCTTTATTAAATAAAATAGCAATGAGTTTCCATGAAAGAACGTCTTTTAAATACATTATGAGATAAAATGTATGGAACATTGAAATTATGTTTCGGAGCAACGTCGCACGGTTGGTACTTAATAAAATATTTTTCATGCAGGCACTTTATTCTAAGAATGAATGAACGAATTATTCCTTAGGCATCAAATAGCGTGCTCTAAAGTGTATTGTGTTGCCAAGTGAAAATTCTTTTTGAATTTTTCACGGGGTAATAAATCGTGCTTTTATTATTGCATGCTGAGCAACCTTTTACATGGCTCGCAGAGTTTATTGTAATTTGTTCGAGCTAAAACATTTTGCTTTTGTTAAAGTTTAGTTATCTCAACTTTTTTTCCGTACATTTTACAGTGACAGTTCAGTTATTTATTCTGAGAAGAAGAACGCGGTAAAATCATTTTTAAATACATTTTTAGAATATAATAGAATAGAAAACACTTTATTGTACAATGCACACAAAAACAACATTTACAGAAACGATGGGTAACTTAAAATAAATGTACAATTTGGCGGCCTTATCGCTTAAAAGCGATTTCTTCCAGGCAACCTTAAACCTTTACCTTTACCTTTTTACTAACTTATAATAATTTAACATTTCAGTTTCAATATCTTACGATAATAACGTGGTCTATTATTAGTTTATTATAATTGACTGAATACTTTGACGCAATTTCTTATCCGTATTGCCAGTTTTACGCGCGTAATCGGTCACTTTTTAACCTGTATGCCTTGCTAGTTGCTACTTTAATAAGAAGAACAATAATTAGGCATATCATGTAAAAGACGTTATTTATAAGTTTCAATTTTATAAAGCAATTAATTAATCTTAAATCCTACAATATACCTGCTTATGATTAAACATACGTCACAAATAACATCATTACAACTTGTAAGATAAACATCGTCTAATTAAAGACTGTTTACCTAAATTGTAGGTGTGGCACACATAAATTAAAACAAACAACGTAAATAGAAGCAAAATAATTCGTTCTATGTAACATTGGCAATTACAATATTCCAACTTCAAACAAACAAATAAGAAAAAGTATTTTAATAAGAATATATTTATTTTGTTCGGTCTAATAATAAATTTATCTTTTTCGGTAGGTACGTAATGTTAACACCAAAATAACATCTACAATCCTTTGAAATTCAAGCGTAGAATAATATAATATCTTCCTTTTCCATACATTTTATGCACCTTATTCGAAACAGAGATTCGTAACATAGCCCCGGAATTTAATACACTATCGTGTATGCGAACACGGAACAAAAGAGCGTCTGAAACAATAAAAATACATAGAAATCCACACCGAAAAGACACAATAACGGCATACCGATGCCTATAAAGTCAAACGGACATTCGATACCATTAGCGAAATCCTACAAAGGCTCAGCTAATAGAAATTCTGAATAACCACATCGTCCTATTTTGAATTTCAAATGAAATAAACATTTTTCTATTCGCGAATTCTCTAGAAGCTTGATAGCGGTTGCCGGTTGGATTTGAAATTCATGGCGTGCGAAATACTGAACGGGTTGAGATGGTAAGAAATTACCGGAATTAGTAGTTGTTAGATAAAAATTGCTAAACAGGCATTAAAGTTTTATGATAATTATGAGTAGATAACTTATATTATACTATAAGAATTTCGATAAATATTTCTATGACTAATTTAACGGACGAAAGTCCTAAAATATATGACATTAACACGCCTTGCGCGTTGCGTGTTATTTGCGGAAATACTGTGGAAATACCACGTAGGTACGTCTAAGTTATTCTCTGTATATATTTTCTAACACTCAAATGATCACGTCAAATGTACGGAAATTAAATTCCTTGCTGTCCGATAGCCCGCGAAATAGCAGCTTGGCCAACAGACGTTTATTGAAAAATATCGCTTTATTTAATCTGTGGCATAATTTCATATTTTATTTAACAACTGTCACATCGTGGCGTGAGCTATCTTGCATGTTTGCTGTTTCCTACGTAATTTGATTTTCATTTGTTTACATGAAGAAGGGTTTTATTTGTATTACCCCATACCTGCATATATCACACAAAAGAATGAATTTATTGTGTCTGCTTGAAATCTGTTGTTTTAAATGTTATTGCTAATTAATAATTATGTCTACTATAATGATTTTATAAGTTTTTTACTACTATATTAATATGATAATTTCATGTAAACATATAAATTTATAAAATTACTAGCAGTCCGCCCCGGCTTCGCCCGTGGTACATATTTACGTTTTCTCTACGTAAGAACCATCCTCGTACTTCAAGGAATATAATAAAAAAAGAATTAACGAAATCGGTTCAGCCGTTCTCAAGTTATGCGCTTACCAACACATTTTGGGATTCATTTTTATATTATAGACTTCAAACCTAGCACTAAACAAGAATAGTCTGAACTTCAATCTGCATACTTGCATGTCAATATGTTATTTGCTACAAACCACACTGACCTATATTCACTCTTGTTACAGTACGAAACCAGAGCTTTCAACAGTACAGGGGTGTCAGTGACGAATAATTCGTGTGATTCGTTCGAGTGCGTTATATCCGTGCGGCCGGAGCCGGGGACAGCGAAATATACCTGTGAAGTTTCGAGTGAAGGCCCAAGGTTCGCTGTTGATAGAAGATCAGCAAACATGACGCTGTCTGGTAAGCTTTGTTCTTTTCTACACGAATTTGATGCTATAGATAGCCTTATTATTCTGTATGAATTTGTAACCAGAGATTTTTATAGGTAGAATGGCATGAGCGGAATTAGTATGTTTTACTAGAAAACTCTACTGAAAAATTAAGTTTAAGTAATAATTTTATCAAACGTCGATTCGGCTTAAACTTTACCTAATAGCTGTAAGATAATGTTAATTGTTAAGAACATAATAGGTATTATGTTTATATTAAAATTTTGATAATAATTACTTTTTTAATATACTATACTCTCTGCTCAATTTCTCCTGTTTTATCCGGAACAAGTCCAAGTCTAAATAAACCTCTATCAAAAATTCAAGTAATAGCACTAGATTTTTGTAGCGCTGTAAATTTTCTTGGTGTTTATAGCTAATAGGGCAAGGAATAGAACCATATAAAATAAAAATTTGAAATGTAATATACCGATAAATCATTAAACTAATTTAATACTCCCTTAATTAAAACCACAATAAAGGTAATTAAAAGTCTCATTTTACGGCAGAACTCATAAACACAGGCGTCCATTAAAATTACTAGATAAAATCATAAAAACGTATTAAGTTATGACACTTTTTCAAACCATTAAACAACTTTATTAAAACGAACAATAGAGACCATTAAACCCGCCGAGGAAGAAATTACAATCTTTTTATCTTAACATTTTTCCAATAACTAAAAGGAATTAATGTCGACTGACCTGAAACTCGTAAACGTTTTGTTTTATAAAATGATTTCTCTTATACAATATAAGGAATGTTATTATTAAAGAAAAACTGATGATAAAGTATACTTAATATAGAACATTCAATTATTCTCGTGATGTATTTTATACAAAAATGTCACAATTGAATATAAGATAGAACTTAAAAAGACTCCTTACATAATATAATAGAATATAGAATTTTGGATATCTTAGTGTTTAATGTTCGTATCATGTTATGTATGATCTATTTTAATAAATTGTCTGATGCGAATACACACATTGTTAATAGAACATGAATAAAAATAAATGCTTTAATACAAAGCAAAAAATAAAATACTTTTGTTTCAAATGTTCTCTACTATATTATATTCTGTGAATTTTAGCTTCAACATTTTGTATCACGGGTGTTGTCACGATAAAAATTATAAAAATAAACATATAAGGATATAGCCCTAAATATAAAATATAAAAGGTATAAAAATATATTATCTTCATAGAACTATACACATTTTATCCTTTAGTATTACGATATAATATGTGACTAAAGCCATTACACCAACCAAAATCCAACTTAAACATTTCAAATGGTATATCTCAGAATGTGCCATATAATTAAATCTTCCGGGTCCTCTAAATGGAGGACTTTCTTCACCCCGTAGCTTAAGTTGCGTTCTGGGACAAAAATAAGCATATTATTATGTGCTAATCTAGAATATCTATTTGACCTAAATTTCATCTATATTTTGTTTCCACTGCAGGTGTAGGTGAGATCGACTACTAACGATGAGCGTTTGTGATAATTTCCTAACCTATTGTTTACTAAATGTAATTATTGTATTGTATTGTGTAAATGACTGTTTCCTTACGATGATTTTCTTCTTTGCAGTACAAATTAATTGAAAAAATCGATACCATTTATGAATGCACAACTAGTCTCGTCTAAATATTTGTTTGAAGTCAAAAGACTTAACAACTGTGCCATCAATTACTTTATAACCATCCACTCTCACATCACCATTCTTACATTATTTTTAACGTTAACAATATGATTTAACAAGTCTTATTTACAGTTTTACCAGAATACGAGCCGCTAATCACAGGGCTGCCAACCATAGTGCAAGCTGGTGAGCAGGCGTTTGTCAACTGTACGTCAGACTACTCGCTACCACCCGCCATGATAGACTGGTACGTGGACGCAGAGTTGCAAGAGGTATGTATTGGTATGGACTGGAAAGTCTAACTGACCTTTAGGGAATTTTAAGGGAGAATTTCAAAAGTATAATTCGAAAAACAGGAGGGATGGGAATATGTCCCATAGGAAATTTACGTGATCATGAGTATTTCTGATTCAGTATTTATTTTACTTAAAATATACCAACCGAATATTCTATGGTTAATGTAGCCCTCTTCGGAAACATTTTTTGGCAAAAAATACAACACAAATATTGCAAAGATGTTATTATTTCTTTCTTTGCTGCCCCTTAACTTTTATACGACTTCCAAAGTATCTGCTGCTTCTCAATTCATTCGCCGCATTTTATGACAGTATTTAGCAGCTCTATAACCTAATTACTTTGTCTTTCTATCCTAATAACAGCTCATACAGATCACAGAACCAAACGCTATCAACGCAACATCAAAGTATTTCAGAATCTGTCAGCCATCAGCGCAATTCTGAGCTGAAACTATCCACAACATAAAGGGTTTATTGTGTCCGAACTGTCACTGTGTCCTACATGGATTACTGGATCCTCGTCAACTTTGCCGCTAGTTATGATGCCATGTTTACTTTATTGTTAGGTGGAGTTCATAAAAGCGGCTTTGATATCGCAACTCTGCAAATGAGGAGTTACGAAACTATAGGGTGTATTAAATTGACACACGTGGTTTTAATGAGCCGGGTGTCTAAAATTTACTTTATTGATGAGGGTGAATTTTCCGATAAAGTTGGGGTTTTTAATAAAAATTGGTATAATTATCGGGTAATACATAACAGGTAACATGTAACAGATAATCTGATAATTAAAACTGATCAACGATGTTAAGGGATACTTTTATCCTATTAGCCACGGCGTGCGCAATTTACGCAAATTTCACGCAGTGTTTAACATGAAGCCTAAGTATAGTCCATTTACCTGACAATGGCCTAGTGACAAAAGAATAAGTACAATTCAGACCTCAGTTATATTACACTAAGAACAATACAACGCTGAGGACGTCCATTATCACACCGCAAAAAGTGTAGCCTCAAAAAGTCCGTTGAAATATGAAAGATTACATCACAACTGTTAGAATCTCCATTCAATTTAGATGTCTTATAAATGAGTTTCACAATTCTTGATACAATAAATACTGCTTATATAGAGCTTGAAATAGAATGAACTAGCGCAGAATTGGAAAATATTAACCGATTTTCTTGAGTCCTTTCGTTTGAGTTTCGTACTTCAATATCGAACTGTAATACTATGTTATTTATTCTGTAAACTTATTTATTTTGTGAACGTGTTTATTTGTATAAAGTTCGGTTGAATTGTTTTCTTTTGTTTCAAGGGGAGGATGCTATTTTGATATGAAATATGTCATAAAAATATTATTGAGTTGTTTGTCAGTTTATGATCCTTAAAGTACCTAGTTTCACCGTGAAGAGAGCAGGAATAAAACCTTCCTCTTCCATATAATTTACTTACATTTTAAACAGTCGGAGGTTCTGTATGCGACCGTTTTTGTTTGTCAATCCTGTAGCAGTATAATATGCTTTAGAAGTCATAACGTTTATTCATTACTTTTTCACATTTGAGTATGTAGGTCAATAGTTTTGTTGGTGTTGGTATTATTATAATTGCGGCTACAAAACTGCAAAGAATATTAATACAGAGCTCACACAACACAACACAAAAATAAAACTAAATATAAAAGGACTAATTATTTATTATTATACAAACTCTAGCACAATGCCTTTTAAACCCGTTATTATAATAAAATTTGAATGTTGTCTAATGAAGTGAGTCTTCCTTTATATGTATAAAGGAATTTTTAATTCACTATTCTCTATGAAGTAAGGTATTCATCATCGCACGAACTATAACATCAAGCGGATCTTATAAAAGCTTTTCCAAGTAAAGAATAAACGTATTATTTGTCCTTCCATTTATACTATCAAGAACAATGCCTCACTGAGGACACTCTATTATCACGTCTCACAAAGTGTGTTAGCAGGAAGTCCTGTTGAAATATGAAAGCACGATGTTGATTACATCTTTTCCCTTTTGAGGAAGGTCGCATTCGGTTGAAATCACGGGATGTCACGTAACTCCCGCCAATTCAGTTTGAATTAGGGGTGAGACGCGTCTATCGGACACTAACTTAAAGTTATTATATTGAGTGAAAATTCAAAAAATATATGCGAATCGAACAAGGAGTGGTATTTTGATTATTACACATTGAATAATTACACAATGCGTCGCCTACGACGACAGCAAAGCCTACGACGCCTACGACGTTTACGTCAGCAAAACCGCGTGCTTAGTTTCGATGCAAATAAATACCAGATCTTACATCGATAAAAAAATTGTGAATTCTATTTTATAATAATGTATATCAATGACTAAATGAGCATTTATTTCCACATAATTGTAACTCAAGGTACAACGACACCCTTTTATTTAGCACGAATCTTAAAATACTCATTTTTCCTTTATATTCCGAAACACGTACTACGCTATATAACATCGTTCATCTTTTATTCAATTTATCATATCTGTTTATTTATTCTTTGGCGTTGGGATGTAGGAGATGTAAATTGAATGGTAATAACTTATGAAGTAGAGCTTGTGAGCCTCTGAGGAACTTATAACTTTAGTTTGACTTGCGACGTTGCGTTCGATAAAATTGTCACATGACATATGTAATTGGTTATAGTTCGCCAAGAGTTTCCCTTTAAGCTGAGAAGGAAGAAGATATTGAAACTCTGGCTGAATTTTTTATGTCAATGTAATCTTTCTGTAGATTGGTATCTATCTATGACGATTTATACAACCTTCTAATTGCCTGTGCAAAATACTTCCTGAATAGCACGACCAACTTTTTCCAAATAATACAATAATTTCTATTATTTTACCTCCTGAACATTCAATTACAATTCGCGAGCTCACCCGTAAAATTACCTGAAAATCTAACAAATTACCTCCGCATAATTAGAGATCGTTCACCGCCTACATTTCCTTATAACCTTATATCCAGGAATAGCTACCAGGTACTATGTAATATATTCCCTCCAGCCTACAATATTTCAAAGGAAGTAAATACATTTCACTTTTTACGTCGACACACATCATGCAGCGGCATTTTACCTCGCTCTACTCGTAAAATATTCACCATTCACCAGACGGAGGTACTAAAGGAACGTTCCTCAATGCGTGTTACGAAATTCTAATAAAAATAACCTGAGCCCCCGTTCTTGCCTTCGTTATGTATGAAGTTGTTTTGGCTGATTGCATCTAATTATAACATGTATGAATTGAATTACAAGGATGGAGTGAATTTTTATCAACAAGACCGCAAAGGATGTATTATTTTATGTTTGAACTAGATTTCCGCTCGCGGCTTCGCCCGCGTTTTCAAAGGAAAAGCCGCATAGTTCCCGTTCCCGTGGGATTTCCGGGATAAAACCTACCCTTTGTGTTATTCAAAGTTACCTTCTATATGTGTGCTAAATTTCATTGTAATCGGTTCAGTAGTTTTAACGTGAAAGAGTAACAAACATCCATACAAACTTTCGCCTTTATAATATTAATAGGATAGAATAGCTTTCAGATTAACAGAGTGAGGTTTTTCAGGTGACGTCACTATGATACAATTGAACATACTATTTACTTTGCCTGTATCTCTATTCCTTCCCGAACGCGAATCTTTTCATAGTATACTCATTCTTATAATAAAAAATCTAGTAGAATGGATAAACGTTCCATTTATTCATTTTTGAATGAAATGGATAAATGGAAGGCTTTTAATAAAATCTAAAACTAGCTTTTGTTACTTCAACGAAACCATTGTGTATAATAATCAATCGTTAAAAGTATTCCAGGTATAATAGCAATACAATCAGTTTCCACCGACCTTATAATTTTACCGCGTCACTCAAACCATTTTTCTTATTTTGACGTGTTAAGGAAATTAAAATTGTACACGTCGCGGTTATTAATATCCGACTTTGTAGGAAAATATCGTACAAAATGTAGACAGTTAATAGGATTTATATACTGACATAAATGCTTTCTTAGAAAACGTTTTTATTTATGCCAATTTTATTGAAAATAATGCAGAACCACTCGACTTCTGTTGCCTATATTGTGGATGACACTCGATCATAACATTTAATATTTTTGATCTGGCTTTGATAGTTTGAGAGATATCAAAGAATTGATAGGCGCGATATAAAAAGTAGAATACAATGTTCTTTTAATATAAGTAAGTTTAATTTAATATTTCTAGAAGCTTATTCGATTTTTTATCCATACATAGGTAACTTATTTTGTTTCTCCAGGCGTGGCATTTAATATTATTCATCTTATATAAGAAAGTATTTAGAAAATATTAATTAATCCTTAACAGATATAACCTGATTGAGTGTATAGATCGGTTGTAATAATAAAATAAAACAGTATGAGGTACTGAAGTCCTCGATCCTTTGAAATAAAGTTTCTAATTACGAATTTTATAATTACTCTCAACCCTTTTACTTTTAGCAGATGAAAGGAAAAACGTGTGATTGACATATTATTTAAAAGGTTTACAAAATGTACAAAACATGAGTTTATTGTTTACGAAACATTATTAGCGCCTATAGCCTTTTGCACGCCTCATAAGCGAAGCGTTGAGGTGGGTACTACTGTCACTTCACGCAAAACATCTGATTTTTCAAACTTAAAATGTCTTTATGTATCATACATTGCACTTGTAAGATAATACATACACACACATATTAAGAAAAAACACTATTTTAACGTTCATGATATTTTTGATGTCATTTTTGTTATTTAAACTAGTTAAAAAACAGTTTAAAAAAGTTCTGTCTTGGACGTCCGTGTGTCTGTATGTGCGGATCCTTTTTCTTGTTAACACGATAGCGACCGAAATACTTTACTAATCGAGTCTTGTTTTTTCTCTTACGCTTGAGTATGCTCAGGAATAGAACCCTTTCATTTTTCAGGGTCTGATTCGATGTGGTTTAATTGTTATTAAATAAACAAAAATAATAATTTTAATAAATATTTATTAAAAAAAAATTATGAGGCGTGCACTTTTGGATTTTCCAAATTTTTTTTACCAGTTCCTACCACATTTTCCTGATAAGTTTAAACAATCTCAGGGATACAATTAAATGATATCTACAAAAATAAAAACAGAAACATATTTCAGAAATTAAAAGTAACCCTCACAAATAATTATACCATACACATTACACATGTCTAAGAAAGAGCTCAACTATAATGCTTATCAAATATACATATAACACCTAATCAAACTTGTACGTAAATGTTAACATCCAAAATTCTTGACTCTAACATTATGAAAATAATGTTTTAATAATGGAAAGGGTCCCGGCAACCCAATAAAGGAAATTAAAGCCAAAAAGCAATCACGGTTGTTAGATTACGTTTTGTAACCTTTAATAAATTATTTTCACAAATCATCATTTGATTATCTTTTCAAGTGATAATGAATGTGATCCTGAATTATTAATCTATTCGGAATTTGTAATGAAATTTTGAAATTTCAGCTTCAAACGGTTCTATCTTTAGCGTTTTAATTTGGATTTGACATTCCAATGGGGTATAAACAAAATAATTGGTATTAACAGGGTGTTCTTGTTTTAGAAGAGTCAAATTGTAATTCTATTTAAAATATATTTCGTTATTTTATAGAGAGATCTCTTCGAAATAATATTTTTAGATATATTGCTGGTTAAGAAGATCTGAATAAAAAATAGATAATATCGCATAATCAATAATCATATTGATTTTAGGTGGAAGTTATTAATCAACAATAATCGACTTGTAAAACACGATCTATCATGGCTTAATACAATGACAGTTCAGTGAGTAATACTGTTAGTTAGTAACGTCCATTAGCTCGCATTTATTACAACACTGGATTGTTTGTTAAACCACTAATTTATAGAATTTTGCTTCTGTAGAAACTTGTTAATAATTACCTCACAGCGCATGGTAAGGAAAAATAGGGGATGTACTCATTTTTTTTATCTTTAAAGTGTACGATTTGTACTCTTTGTGTCTGATTTGTATAATTACAAACAAATTCGATACTTTTACCAATACAACAACCTCGGTTGTTGTCTCCACCATATCTTTTGCCAAGTAAACATGACCTATTACTAAAATGTAAATAGACAATATGTAATCTAACAATCGTTACTTAGACTCTGTAGTCTGTGTAGTCTGTATTGGTACTGTTACCACAAAGATAAAGTTTACGCAGCAGAACTCTACCTACAATAGTCTGTAGACCGTCTCCAGATTTGTCCAGTCACCAAAACCCATTAAACCATTAGCCGCATGCACGGACGCAATTGTATCTGACCAATGAAGCGGACTTCCGATCCTAATGGACCGGATATGGCTCGCTCGAGTGTAATCACTCAGAGACAGACTAACTTGAGTGATTTGTGGCCAATTAGTTTCATTTGCGCGTGGAATTCCAGTTATTCTCTTGATTTGGCAATGTCGTCATATAATTATGTAATGTTGTAATACAATACTGTTGATGTAGCAGATCTATTGATGATATTACACTCTGTAGATTGATATTTCCAATTGATTACATTGATCTGTGCTGCTTGAGTGAGTTTTGTGTAATATGGTACGCATATCGTATGAGCTATGAATATTATCTATTACTTAGCCTATATAGATATAAACTTCACTAATTATCACAAAAGAGAATGGTTTATTCAAATAATCTAGTCTCAAAATAGTGGTTCGAATTGTAAAATTATTTTTGAGCCACTTAGTCCATTTATTAATATAAGAGCAAATCATCCACAAAAATTTGCTAAAATGAAAAACCTTCCTTCCTTCTGAAAGCATCACACGTCTATACATATAGAGTTTAATATGTTTAACAACTTACTTTACTCCTATTACAACTGTTACCAAACAAAAATATACTACGTATACGTATTTATATTTGTATCAATAAAACCCATTAGTTTGTATACAATTTTAGTAAACCGTTGGAAGAGTGTAATCGCTATAAATACGTGCCGTTCTCGTAGTCGTAACGCTCTCAATGTGACAATATAACCGTGATGATATTGCATTGGCTATAAAGATAAAAATAAACAATATTCTCTTTGTACGACCATCGAATTAACTTTTAGATTTCCTGAATGTTATCCGTCGGAAACGATATAAGGGTAACTATGGCTTGACTTCTATGGAATGGAAATGGGTATAGGTGTTACCTTGGATTTATTTTTGTTTACATTATAAGTTCTTTGTATTTTAATAAAAACTTTATGATGTACTGTGATAGGACCTTAGTCCGGTTTCTCCACTTGTGTATGATAATGTACTTAATAGATATTTAACACTTTTAATCGAAACAGATCATAAGGAAGTTGTAATATCATTACACAATATTACAGGTGTATGAATATTATAATTCGTCATTTAGACGGTCATAAAGATTTTTTTTTCATTACTGAAATCAAAGATGAATATTGAATTTGACGGGGACAGTTTTCTAGCGTTGTAGCTGATCGATAAAAAATAAACTGTATAATCTATTTCTCGTATAGTCACTTCCCATAAAACCTTAAAACTTTTGTTATCCCTATGACCTAATAATCTTCTTGCCTTCTACCCAGGACCCAGTAATAACCGGTCGCACTCACGTCTCCGGAGCGGACGGGGACGGTCTCCAAGCGTCCTGGCGGACCCTCCACGTGTACCCGGACGACTACTCCACGCACCGCGGGTATCTCTCACTCGAGTGCCGCGCGACCGTGCCCACGCGCCCCGAAAACGTGCGCAGCATGGCCGTGCGGCTCTTTGTAGCGAGTCGGCCGCACATATCGTCGTATATGTTAAGTAAAAATAGTAAGTATATTATAAATTATAATTTTAACAGTAACCTTGTGTAAGCTTTGTGAAGGTTGCAAGGCAGATGTAAGCTTGGCGGTATGGCTCTTTGTAGCGAGTCGGCCGCACATATCGTCGTATATGTTAGTGTGTGACTTATAAATTCTTGTAGTCAGACAGGCCTAAAGATACAGAAGAAGTAGGGACGAAGTTAAAATAAAAGGCCTTCTTCTATAACTTAAGCATGGGAGAATACATCTCATACAAACAGTTCGACGAGGTTGTTCACCTATTTGCCTGTGACCTATCAGAGAAACAGAAGTAAATTACAAATCAATACTACAAAAGGACTAGTAATTCCCTACAGAAGGGAATTATACCACTTATATTATTTCCTACAGAAGAGAATTATACCACTTTATAATATTTCCTAGCATTATTTTTATTCATAATTGCACATAAAAAGTCATGAAGCCCATTCAGTTGAACTAGCTGTGCTTTATTTATAAATATGTTTAAAACGAGCAATATCCTTTTCATAATCTAAAGATAATTATTTATAATACAAATTCATCTACATGACTCATTCTATTTCAAAAAGAAAATCCCTTGTTGGTTTGAAATATTCACGATAAAATCAAAGATCTGAACCATACACAATACGCTGCCAATAAATTATGTATTACAATTTGTTTCATGTTTCGATCTGCGCTATACAATTCCTAAAACAATGAAATCAACAACAACAAATCGTGTGGTCGTTGAAAACGTAACGCTAATGCAGTATAAATAGCATCCAATTTCCCTTGATGATGCCTCAATTACAAACGCAATTATACCTGCAGGAATAAAAAAACACACCGGTTGTAAAATTAAAAGCACTATGCTCTTTAAACCCGAGAGACTAGACTTTACGAGAGCTCAGGAAATTCAACTCTGTTATAACATTTAAATATGACGACAATTTCAAGGGAAAAATATTATAATTATGAGATATTCGCGATAGTGCTTGGGGAATGTTTCACAGGGGTTCCTCTGCCATAATATTGTTTTAGGACGCTTTCTTGTCACGGTATTTGGCGTATGCCGAAAATACTTGCATTTTTGTTTGGCTTCGCACGTTGAAATTTGAATTATGCTCCAATATTGAACGTTGTGTAAAATTAATTAACTCTTAAGCTTCGCATCCATTAAGTAACATAATATTTTGTTGCCCATATGGAGCTATAAAAGCGAGCCACGTTTAATTTATGAAAAATTAAGTGCTGTTTTTTCAAGCTGTTTTCTTACAATATTGCTTTAAAGTAAAACTGAACATTAATGGACAAAATAAATGAAGCTGTTTTTTTATTAATTTATTAAAACACATTTTTAATGTTTTAATTAAAAACCCAGTTTATTAGATTAAAGAACAGCTATGATTCAAGGAAGTTCTGAAGCGATTTCATCATTCGTTACTTAAGAGCGTTAATATTGCGTCTAATAATAGATTCTGTAGAAATTGCAATAATATTAGTACTGATAGAGTTATTAAAATCGAATAAGGAAGTTATTAATTAAGTTAAAATCAGTTCTTCAGTATTTCATCACCTTATAGTACTACTGTAGTAGTTCACATGCGTAGAACTGTGTGAACATATACGCATAGCGTAGAATACTAACCAACTATAGCGTAAATTATACCAATAGGCAAAAAGATTTACACAAATTGTAATTATTTCCGAATAATTTTCATACTCGGCACGATCTGATCCCATACTAAGTTTTTGGTTATGTTATGGCAACCAGATGGCTGATAAACATACATCTATTATCTATAATTCTAAATAAATACTTAACCATATAGATAATAATTAATACCCAGACACAGAGCAAATATCTATTTTCATCACACAAATATTTGCCCTGGGTGGGAATCGAACCGTCAACCTCTGGCTTGGAAAGCAGGGTCACTACCAACTAAGCTAACCGGTCAGTCATTGTTCAATTTGATTATTTTATTTTCTGAATAAATAAAAATATTTTAATATTCCAGGTGCAGTATCAAGAAGTAGTGCGACGAGATACAAAACCGGTATGTGTGTATGGACGATATTTCTCTTGGCGAGAAGACTAGTGCCTTAACTAGTGAAGTAAATAAATAAAGTGACTGCAATGAATTATAATTGTGACGTTACGTGTTAAATGTATGTAATAATTGTTATTGTGTTGCCGTTACATTGTTTTTGTTTTGTTGAAGTGCTAATACCAGGGAGAGATGTTTGTATAACGTTTAATTTTATAATTATTGTATTCTAATGTAATATTTATGGTAGGTATTGCAATTGTATATAGGTCCGTTAGTTTTTATAGAGACGCCAGTGTTATATTTTTATTATGTTGTTTTTATAATTTATGGATTTGACACATAAGTTAATACAAAATGTAATTTGTAAGACCTTTAATAATTTGTTTCACACGAAATAGCTTAATTCATATCTGCAAAAAGAATATAAAATTCGTTTAAAACTCTACAAAGCTGCAAACGGCTTATATTATAAATACAAAATGTTATTTTGTAAAACTGAAAATAAATGTTACTGTAAGAACAAGCATTTAATTAATTTTCATCGTATCTCTGAAGTGGATAACTAAAAGCGAAATGAATTTTCTTGTTTATAAAATATGTTTTAAATATAATGTTTTTATGAATAGAAAAACGCGCACTGTCGTTGAAATGTCACAATGTTCTCTTACTTGGTATTAGAGCTTTTTGTTTTTCCTTCGCAAAAGTCATAATTTTACTATTTTTATAAATAACATAGTTCTAGTTTCAGTGTTTTATTTCCTTATATTTTAAGTACTAGGCCTTTCTATGCATTATAAATGCACATTTTTCTACTTTCATCGCGCACTTAATTGTATATATAATTAGTTAATCGATTGTATGACAACGATTAAATATATTGTAAAAATAATTTGTTGTAATGAGATGCAGTGTGATATTACTGTTTCTAATGTAAATAAATGTATGTGCCAAACATTTTATTTGTTCGTTTTATTACCCTGTTCATTGTAATAATATATCTATGTTAATAAAATTATATAGTCTGTATTACTTATAACTGCTAAACTGCTAAAGCTATCACAAATATTAATAATTAATCCAATGTATCGTGTTGTTAAGTCTAGGGTTCGAACCCCTTCATACGCTGAATATAATACGTATTGCGATGCCAAAATTATTATTTTCATAGACTATTTTAAGGTACCTAATACTATTATTATATTTTATAACTTTTGTAATTGTGCGTAGCTGTAATATAAAAAAAAAATCATTTATTGTTATTATGTTGGTTGTTGTTATTATCTAGTACACAACACAACACAATTTTTCTACCATTACTTATTTTCATAAACAGGCAACACGAAGGCATATAGAACGTATTTAATTAGTATAATTATATTTTCAAGGAATACACCTAATTAGAGATTCTCAAAGCAATTAATTAATTAAGATTTTCCTACGAATAATAATCAACCTGAAAAAGAAACCTCATCTTATCAACGCATATTTACGGTCTAAATTAAATTATAGGTACTAAAATCCTTATGGTTTTGTATAGTTTTCCTTTTGTTGAATTTCTGGATTCTGGATTGAAATTCTAAACAAAAGTGTGTGGCACTCGGGGACTGCCGCGGTAAAGTATTGCATAGCATGCCTTCAAGCCACACCTCCGCGCCCGTCGGAGTGGGGAGCGTGAGGTTTTTTCGTTACGGAATTTCTCGATTCAGTTTTTTCCCCACGCTCAAGGCCCGCGATAGAAGCTATGCAAAAACTTAAAAATCTAGGTAGAAAATTAAAACAACAGTTAACAGCATCATGATTTTACAGTTTCCTCATTTCATTCAACGTAGCGGAATTTATTATGGAATTTTTTGACATGCAAAACTTAATATAATGAAAAAGTTATATAATATATGTGTCTCAACGAGATATATGTTGTGTATACATCGTTTTGTTACACTGAAATAACTTTACTTAAAAAAATACCATTTAGGATAAGGTTTGATTACACAATAAATTCCATAAATACTATCAATGGTTAAACATAAACATTAAACATGCCTTGTTGCAAAGCCTTGTTTTCCTCAAAATATAGGTAACATAACAAACATTTTAAGACTCTGAATTTCTTTATTCTTCCCAAAATTGGTCAAAGTAAACCTATCAACAGCTTACATAAAAATTTCACCAAATTTTCCCAACTCCGGGCGTTAAATTTTTTTCCAGTTATTTTCTTCGAGTAAACGGGAGGCTGGCTATCATCCAACTTAATTTAAAGTAGCTTTCTAAGAACATTGTGTTAGATTTATATCTACAAGTTTGCAGATGCTCTAAATTATATTCTTTTGGTTTATTTGAACTAGCATTTTTTGGAAGTCTGGGAAAACATAATATGGAGATAATAATCTATTTTTACTTGTTATATATTATAAGGTACGTAACGAGGTGTCTGGTGGCTTCTTAACAAATAAATAACAATTTATATTAACTTGCTTGTGTCTGCAAGATCGGTGGTAAATGTTAAAAATATGTAATAACATTTCAAAAGTGCTTCTAGAAGAAGTCCAATAGAATATATAAATGTTTGAGTTTGATTTTTTAGATTTTTCTATTGCATACATTGGATATGCAGGTCGGAAAGCTTAAAGCTTTAAAATAATCACATTTGAAATTAAATTTAATTTTAGTTTACAATACGCGACAAATATTAATAAATCATACATACTCTTTGTCTCTTTACATGTCTCTATCTCTCTTACTTCTTTCATAATGTAAATTATTAAATATTCCTGTAATACCTACACAAAGAAAGAACGCTATTTAATATAAAAACCACTTCACAACAAAAGATTTAAAAATTTAAAATTATCAAATGATTAATACAAATTATTGTATAAAGAATTAACGGAATTTTAAATACACATTGAAGTCGGATTAAATACATTCATAATTGATACATTGTTCACATAAATTCCAGTCCGTATTACTCGCATTAATAACAACTTGTCAACAAACAATTATTGTGCTATAAAAATGAATTTACATGAAAATTATATTTGCACTTGCAATTTGTCACTTTTACTCATATAAAAATACTCTGAAATATATTATAGTTTTGAAATAATCAAAAATAGTTAAGCTGTGAGAAGATAAGATAAAAAAAGTAGTAACAATATCACACCATAGTCAAACACATACCTAAATCTACTTCGTGTAGAATCTATACTTAATATTATAATGCTGAAGAGTTTGTTTCTTTCTTTGTTTGAACGCGCTAATCTCAGAAACTACTGGTCCGATTTGAAAAATTGTTTCAGTATAGCCATTTATCGAAGAAGGCTATATGTTATAATAACGCTAAGACCAACAGGAGTGGAGCCACGCGGGTGAAACTGCGAGGCGCAGCTAGTAGACAATAATATTATCGTTAAAATCTTCAAGTGATACGTGCTATAACATGTGAGGTGTTTAATTCATGTAAAACTTTTAAATATGTAGATACATTTTCGTAACACAAATATTCACTTCTCTGTGTGTCTCTAGAACCATTCATTGACAAGTTTATCTATTCACAGATTAAAATATATGTATTTTAAATTAAATATCAACACAAATTTTTATATTTTTTTTATTAAATCTTATAATCTTACTCGTAATATATAAATCTGCTATATACAGCGTAAATGAAAATTTAAATCAAAAGCTTATAGTTAAATACTTGAATTTATTCGAAACTAAAAGGCATGAAATAACTAATTAGTCCTTTGCAACACTTTGAATCAAAGCTCACTGGGAGCAGCATCTGGTAAGAAATGTTTTGCTTTGCACAACTTATTAACAGAAATAAACTAAAACGAGAGGTGCAATGGAATATAGGGTAACGGCACCAGTGGTCAGCCAGGCACCAGTGATCAGCCTATTGCGTTGTTTATTGGCCATAGATATCGCTGTAATCAAAATAACCAAATCACGCGCACTTAAATAGAAGCTCTGTTTCGTTATGCTAGGCGTCCACTAGGCGGATCGGGCCGGGCCGCATCGCAACGCAAAAATACGCCGGCCTATGTTTTGTATGAAACATCGTCCATTAGCGACGGATCGGGTCGGGGCGGGCCGCAACGCATTGGCGGATATCGCTTCGCAGGCGGATTTCTGCCGGCGGTGCGCTGCGGCCCGGCCCGCCCCGACCCGTCTAGTGGACGCAGGCAGGCGGATGTGAGCGGCGAGCGTCTGTTAGATAAAATCCGCCTAGGCGGTCCGCCGCGCCCCGTACAGGTGGACGCAGGAGCAAACAGCGCGTCCATTAGAGACGGCCCGTTGCGATGCGACCCGCCCCGATCCGTCTCTAATGGACGCCTAGCATTATTGGTTCATGCATCACGCAATAGGAGCAGCAGGGTGTCAGGGGAGAGAAGTAAACACGTTCTTACAGGTGCTGTCCGCCGACAAGAGCAGAAGTGTCATGTCTGCAATATTTTTTGTTTCACGTGGTGCTCTTTTGAAAGGTGAGAAATAACATATTTTAGTATGAAATGTGATTGTGTTTTATAGATAATAACTTTATAGATTACTTAGAGCATTTAATTTTATGAAATTTGATAAAAAATATTGTTTTTTTACTTAAAAATTTGAGGGGCTGACCATTGGATACTGATTTTTTATGAAAGATCCAATGGACAGCCCCTGGGGCTGATTACTGGGATTATTCCTAATTGTTAGAAAACCCAGTGGTCAGCCGCATTTCAAAATATTTTTTTCAAGCGGCTGACCACTGGGCCTCAATCTGTGGTCTCAATGATCCAGTATTCAGCCACGATGTTATTGAAATAATATTTTAAGTATAAATGCGAATGTTTGTGTTTAAATCTATAAGTAATACTTCATTTTAGTTAAGTTTTACCTGAAATAATGGTATTCTGTGTATTCATATCCAAAAGTTATTATTGTTCCCTTTTTTTCTAGCTAAAAATGCCGCCAAGACAACAGTATCCTCCAGAGAAATCCTCCGAAAGAGATCCTCCTGTGGTTGATTATAATTATATAAATTGTGGATTATAGATACATCAATAATATTATAAACTAATATCGCTGATTTTTTTTAAAAGAATTATTGCTGTTTTTATGATAAATAATAAGAAGTTCCTAGAAAATAAGAAGACACAAAGAGATTGTAATAGTATGTTTAAAATAATATTTGTATTATGTGCGATATACATTTTTTTGTGCTAAGTGAATCGTTGCTATAAAAATGTGATTAATATAGTTGATTTTGATATAACATTGTTTATTTTGATCTCATAATTAGTTATACTTACTAAAGGCTGAACACTGGGTTCAACAAGGCTGTTTATTGGTTTTTAGAGGCTGTTGAGGCTGGGACACTGGGCCATTTTTTGTTTAAAATTAATTATATATTTTACTAAGAGAATTATTTTTTTTGATAAACGCTGATTCGAAACTACAATAAACAATAAATCCATACATGTTGTACGTTTTTTTATTCGACGATTGTTGTAGAAATGGCAATTGTCAAAACTTCAAAAAGCTGTTATGAGGCTGACCACTGGTGCCGTTACCCTACTTACAAATAAAACAAAACTTCTTCTTTCAAATATACACTTCTTTATAATAGAGAGAAAGATTTAACTTTACTGATATCTAGCTATCAAAAATATAAAATATCGAAAAAAGTTAATACATGAATACCAGTAAATCCATGCAAATTTAAAAACCTTTGTACGAATAATCGTAATACAAAATTCAATTAAAACTTCGAGCGATATTTTGTTTTTAAATATATTCTACAAAAAAACATTAAAGACTTTATGGACACGACTTTGGAATATTTCTTATTGGTAAAAAGAAAAGAATAAAATAAGAGGCATAAAAATGTGATTTGTGAATGATGTCGCTCGGAAAAGTGCTAAAAATATAAATTAAAAACATGGCTTTTGGATTCGACACTATGGAGATTTTATAGAAAATCTAAAAATAAAATTTCATGTTTTTGTCTAAACAAAACTTCGAAAATGTATAAGTATATACAACAGTTACAAATATTATTTATTAAAACTTTTTAAGTTAAGTTTAAGTCAAACACAGCCTATAAAACATGTCCCAATATTTAAACTGTGTAAAATAGTTTCCAGGGTATTAGTTTTGCCGCATGTACTACGTGTACAAAATAGTACAGCTCCTTGTAATAAATATTACCACTATACAGGGTGCATACTAAATCTGCTTGCATCGACTTCTTTGAAATTTATGAACTATTCTCATTTAAGTTGCGCGCATCTTGGGAAAATTTCAAATAACCTGCGATATTGAGTCAACAATAACTTTTTAAGTTAATTTTCAGTTTACTTTAAGATGAAATGAACGTCAAGTTTCTTTACTTATAAGGTACGAAAATTCTTGATACTATCTATACAATTTTTATCGTCTCATCGTTTATTATTCATGGGCTGAAAAACAGATTTCATAATTTAATTTAGTAAGTTAATATGGAATATTAGGTGGGCTTAATCAAAGCCAGGATATTACTTATATTTACATTAACCGTTATTCATTACCTTCTTTAACGTTTACGATGGTTTTTGATATCAAAGTAAATTAGTGCGTTTTATTCTCTTTTTTAGGGGAACACATAATATTCTGATATACATATAAAAAAAATTTACGTTTTTAAAATACAGACTTTATTTTTGCCCGACTACGGCAAAGCAAAAGGAGGGTTATGATTTTGACAGTCTATGTATATGTATGTTTGTGAACATGAAAATTTATCTCTACATATGACATTATTGTCAATTTACAACGAAGGCATCTTGGTAGAGTCTACTGTGTCCATTTACTTGCAACTACATTAGCAACTTTGTTCAGTTCAGTATTCTGAAAAATCTTGTTTTATACTTTTTCAGCGCCGTTTTTTGTCGTAGTTGGATTTTAGTTTTTTACTTTTTATTATGTTATTCATAGTACCTACTTGAACATTATCGGGTATGTGTATGTGTATGTGCATGTATGTGTATTTTACTAAGAGCCCTAAAACACATAGATACACGAACAATTTTCTAAATTCACCTTCTCTTTGTAAACTTGCGTAATAGCAGACATACTTGGTTTCATTGGCACTCCTAGTTATGACAGAACGTTATGCAGATAGACTTATAGGTTTCATTGGCACTCATAACAAAAGCGTACTAGCCAACCCGCAGATTGGAAGCTTCAACGTATGCACAGGTATAGCAATTTAGGGAGCCTCAAAGGGACCCTCGACATCCACAAAGATTAGGTAAGCATCTATGTCCATCACTATCGTAGATTCCGATCTATGATAACTGCATGCGCGCAGCTACAAAGAGAAGCCTTCATTATGGCGAACTTTTAAGAAATTTATTGGAATTAGGCCATGGTATAATGCAGTCAGGAACTGTGGATAGAATGTATTATTTTACTAATTTTTTTGGCACTCTAATACTCTTTATCATAAATACACCTATTGGGTACCAATAAAATAATTATTGTCTTAATCTGGTAAAACATAAGTAGCTAATCATATACTACGACTAGCGGTCCGCCCCGGCTTCGACCGTGGTATATATTATATTTCGCAATTAAAGGTAGCCTATGTTCTTGCTCAGGGTCTAAAGATTATCTGTGCCAAATTTTATCAAAATCGGTCCAGTAGTTTATGCGTGAAAACCATACATACATACATACAAACCTTTCCTCTTTATAATATTAGTATAGATGTATAGATTACAATTGATTGATTGATAGAAACTTCACTGACCAATAAAAGAACAGGACTAGATATAGAAAATTATATTGTTTATTATTCTTATATAGATATCCTTCTATGTGTAAGTGTTGCAGATAGCTGCTGTATCAAATAACAGATCATACATAATATCGATTTATAATACGACACTGCACATTGTCTATTCTTTACACTGAAATGAAATGGGAGTTTCTCGAAGTGTCCCCCGTGGATCGTAGAACGAATTTCTATATTTCAGATGTTGCTGAAAATGTCTCCAAGTGCAATTAATAATGCACACATTCTCACTTCACCTACAACATACCAGGAGTATTCAAACTTCAAACTTATGACCGGAAAGTCAACTAAAAATCTGTCGTACACCTGCAAGTTTGATCGTAGTATGATAACGTTCTTGAAAGTTTTTCAAACTTTATCGTACTTTAACTGAATGATTTGAATATTATGTTTTTAGAAAATATATCTGAAAGTTTTATCCAGTCATGTTCGTAGAATTAAAGATTGAAGATGATAATACAATAATACATATTTTATTTAGGTCTTTACTGGTACATAGTGTCATTAAGTTTTAGCCGATCAACATGAGACAATTGTTAAAATAATGCATTACTATCTAAATATTGATAAGACAAGGTGATATAGAGAAGAGACACATACATAATAGTCCTCTTTATGCACTTGTATTAAAAATACGAATCACATTCTTGCAAACCAGGGTTTAATTCAACTCAATATACAATTAAGGTACTCACATCGTCACATCGTTACCAGTATTGATTTTCATACAAACTTCCCACAAATGCCAGCAAAAAAGTACATTATAGCGACGTTAACAGAAAACATTTGCGACTAATTACCGAGCAACCAGGTCTAGGACGGTGAAGAGGCTATCCAACTAAATTGTGCTCTAGTACAGCATTACTGGGTTAATAAAGGACAGCAAAAATACGGAGCAATTTCGCAAAATGTTTTCATGGTCTTCGACTCCGTTTGAAGTAGTTCTAGGATTTTAGAGATTGAGATTAGTTTTTAAGCTATTGCATAGCTTCTATCGCGGACCTTGAGCGCGGGGACCGAATCCAGAAATTCCGTAGGTAACGAAAATATCTCACGCTCCCCACTCCGACGGACACGGAGGTGTGGCTTGAAGGCATGCTATGCAATAGCTTTACCGCGGCAGTCCCCGAGTGCCACACGTCTTTTTTTACAATTGAATTATCTGCGGGTAGAAGAAATTCGATATTCTAGTATAATTTTTAGTATTTATACTGCAACTATATTTGTATGAAGTTCCTTATCATGACATAGATTTTAGCACATAAATCTGTCACGTTTATCGTCATGACACTTTTGTAAGAATGCGTATTTATTAGCGTGCTAGCTTTATCTATTAATACACACGTCTTCTACGCATGGAATTTAGGTTAGATACTGTTTATAAATTACTTTTACACTCATGTAAATACATAAATGACCTATATCGTAACTTTTTCTAGCCTTTACACATTTTGATATCATATTATTATTTTGTTTCGTGACAAATTTTAAGAGGGTTGCTTGTAAATAAATAACCATCTTGCAATCTAAAACATAAAAAAATATACAAAACAGAAAATGATCAAAGACCACATCATTTCGCAGTTCCCAACATTTTTTACAAGCCCCTGAAATATGCAAACGAAATTTCAACACACTTATTCAAATGGTAAGCATCACTGAGCGGCAATTGTGTCAAAAATAACACGGAACATCAAGGCTGGCCTCTCGAGGATTGATATCCACTTTGAGAACCGCTGGCTCAGCATAACGACAGAGGTTCGAGTGTCATAAGGAAAAGTGGTCTCGATTCAGTAAGGAATGAGAGAAAGCGTCTATTTCTCAACGGGATTTTGCATTAATAAGGGATAACTGATGTGACCTGCATTGTTTATTCGATCAAATGATTTGTTAACCTTTTTCAGTAGCGGTTATTTACAGGAAGCACCTTAGTAACATAATAGATAGGACAGGCAAAAAGAATTAATCAAAATAATAATGGTAACAAAATTGTTTGGATACAAAGAAAATTACGTTATTGTGTTTTTGAAAGATGGAATTTTGAACAATTTTGCCTAATAATAAGGCGAAAGGAGTAAATTTAGGTCAATGTCAGATAATTCAATAATTTCACTTAAATTTAATAACCTTTTTAACTTGCATTTTAGCACAGAACAGATTATTTATTTATTTATTTATTTATTTAACACTTTATTGTGCAAAAAAAAAAAAACAAAATATACATAAAGGTTACAAAAAATAAGATTAGAAAGCACAAAAGGCGGCCTTATCACTATGCAGTGATCTCTGCCAGGCAACCACGGGGAGAAAGGCAAAGAAGATTAGTTGGATTTGGATTTTTTATTCAATGAGCAATTTTTATTCATTTTGCTTGTAAAATGATTTTAACAAGAATTATTGTAATTTATAAAATTTTGTTTTGAATCAAAATAAATGGTTAATTAAGCTGTGCGCATCCATTATTTTTTACAACATTAGAAAACCGCCATGTTGAATTATAATAAAGAAAAAGTTAAATTGATAAACCTTTTTCAAGTATGCCATTAGAAGCACTTTGCTCGCCGGTTTAATAAAAACGGCTTGTAAGTCGGGTAAGAATTATTAAAACCACAAAAACTTAAGAGCGCTTTTTAAACCCTATAGCAAATTAATATTATAGAAAATGTTTTAATTTTTATATCAATTAAAAAATTAAAATAAAAGTGCTCTACAAAGAAAAACACATTTTACCCAAATTATTTTCAACAATTGCCGCTTTCTGCTTAAAATATAATACAAACGTTTAATTAATGTTTTTACAATAGTTTTAGTATTAATCTCAATTCAATTTTTCCATTTCATTTTATAATAATAGTTTCAAAAAATTACTCAGAAATCTTTTGTTATGCTCTAAAATGGTTAAATAGAGTGAGAATTCAGCAAGGCTTTTTTGACATTTTTTATGCCGTGCCGTGTGCTGGTTTCGTCAAAAGTAAGTATTTCTATATCTCCTTTATAATGCTAGTGCAAAAGCGACTGTCAAGTCGAATTTGTGGTTTTTACGTGAAAACATATCAATTCAGGCTCTCAAACTTTCACATTTACTATTGTGAAACTATGTTTGCATGCCAGTATAACTGGCGAATGTGCTGTACTTTTCCATAAAAGAATAACTTGTGAACCACATTTGAGCAAATAAAGATTTATTTATTTATTTATTTATTTAGTAATTTATGAAGTAATATAATATACCTACTTGAAGGATGAATATATATTTGACTTTATTATGTATTTTTTATTATGTATGCCCATCATAACGTTACTAAAATTTTTTTCATAGCAAAAATACGTTCAATGAAATTATTAAACAATTCAGAGAACAAAAAGAGCAAACAACTTGTAGAATGCACGGGCATTACGTATGCACCGTTTTTCCCAAGAAAACTTTGTTTTTCTTCATAACTCTTCACGTGATCTCCCATTGCGTATAAATGTGCATTTGAATAATTCATTATATTATCTGCTGTTGTCAGTTATATAAATGGAACTGCGTATAAAACTTTGTATTTCTGTGTATTAACTCACCTAATAACCTATAAATGTAATTTATGTCAGTGAAAGTATGTACAATATTATTTTAATGTTATGAATACCTATAGCATACGAATTAAATGAATTACTATGTAAGTAGAAGTACTGCAAATCTTTTGTAGTCCTTATCATTCGTTTAGGGAGTTTTAGCTCGATGCAAAATTTCAGAAAGCTCTACTAAATATCATATTTGTGTACTTATAAAACATCCCATAGTTATTCGTCCAAACTATGTTTGAGTTCGTATTAATTGTTTCCTTTGCAGTATCAATTTCTTACCCAAATATTCCACTACAGCTTCTACACTACACATCTCCATAAAGTTGAGAACTCAAGGACAACAAATTATCTCCTAGAAATAACATCAAAGCGTATTGTCAAAATGATTACGTAACGTTGATCAATACAAGCCTCGATACAAGCTAACGGGCTCAGTAGACCTACCATGAGTTTACAGTACCCTTACTATGAGCAATCGAATCTTACGTTCGCTTTCTACATTCGATAGCGAGTAAGCGTGGATCGAAAAAGTATATCTCGAGAGTAACTGTCAAATTAGTTCTTTTGGTGACCGCTAGAGACGCTGTAATAATTTTCAATACAAACTGCACAGTGCGTCTATCATGAGTTTACAGTGATCTGACTCTGACTTTCTGGATTCGGTCCCCGCGCTCAAGGCCCACGATAGAAGCTATGCAATAGCTTAAAAACCTATCGTATCGTACCGAAATATTGTTTCCTTTGATGTAAGTTAAGCCATTCACTATAATTTCGATCGACGCTTACTCGCTTTCGAATGCAGTAAGTAACAAGATTTATTTGATTGCTAACTCATGGTAAGGGTAAAGACCTAAAATATTCAATTGAAGTTTACTCCGTGAGGTCCCGCGTTCCTTTATTAACTCTGTCAGATGTTTTCTGCCTATTCAAGTATACAGATTCGAAATAACAAAATAGCGAAATAGAAAATGAGATTGACCAAATCGTATAAAAACAAATATGTACAAGAAAATAGGCGAACCACGTACCTGTGAATTGGTTTTGTGTAAATAAAACAAGAATATGTTATAAGACTTACTATGAAATCACGCTTGATATTTTGATCTTCTCTTTGTTTATCTTTTGAACTATAGATTTAGAACCAACTAAGTGGAACTCGCACTGTTATCTTAGTTGAAGTACCAAATAATAAGCCACACACACATAGACACAAAGTAACTTATGTTATACACACATGATAACTTTCTGTAAAGGTATTTGCATGGACAATCTACTATCCAGTAACAGTATTCAAAAAGACGCAATTTTTTCCGTTCGGAAATTGTATTCCTTTTCGGTAATTTTTCGGAAAACGGAAGATATAAAGAATAATTCTTGGGCATATAGAAAATGGCCGAATTCCGATATAAACGGAAATGTTCCATATTCGCATTGACCGTCCCCCGGTCAGGATTCGGACGTTTTGCATAATAAAAGCCTTCGCTATCAAACCTATGGGAACTGGTATTTCAACAATTTCCAAGCTATCGACTGCAGTGCTATTTTGTATTTAAAATAGACGGTTTCTTTTGTTATGGGTTGGAATAAAAACTATGCCTTATTAATCTGAAATTGTATGGTCAATTTCATCAGGAACTTTCAATTATTTTTATTTTTTATGCTCAAAAATTCCAGTTGTATTCAATGAATAGGCTAGAGCTAGACAATGAGAAATAATAAATATTATTAGTACCTACTTATATCTTAATATAAGTTGTTTTATTATACCAAACCTAGATGGTCTGGAAGAAAATTCGACTTGGACGTTAAATGTGGAGAACTGTTTTTACTTTGTGGAAAAAGTTAATATTTTTTTAACATTTATTATTTCTTTTCAGTCTATTGGATTTATTGGATTATCAAAGCAACCTCATTTTAATTTCAAACAGATTTAAAAAGTAGCCAGTATGAATGGAGCCTAAATCTCAATGTAGCGACATCTATCGAGGCCACTGGTGTGCAATAATGCTAATGTTATATGAATAGAAATTGGATTCCTACCGTTCCGACCCGCTTAACCCTTAAGTCCGATATAATACTTATTAAAGAAACGTACTTTTATTTTCTACTTCTATGGGTAAAGTTTGAAAGGCTTGAACATTTTTATTTAGTAGGCGTTTTGTAAGCGCTTAAAATAGGCAACATTTTTACTAGCATTGATTTGTAGCACCGGAATATATTTAACAAAATATTCTTTGTACTTTTTTTAAAAGAAACATGATGTAGATTTGATTTATCCATTACTGCACTTAGTTTCGTAACAGGCCTTCGATTTTTATCTGTATCGATTACCGGAACACACTATTTTAATGATATCCCAGTTTTACTAATATAGCAGTTAGCTTTATGTTATTTTGTCGATGTGGCTCATTTTCAGAAGAAAACTGCACGAAGGCTTTTAATGAAATTTGATACACATATTTTTTCCCATACTGGTTGTCCAGGCTTCGCCAACGTAGACCTGAAATAAAAAATAATCTATATTACTTTTGAATAGCGTAGCTTTCTAGCAGAGAAAGATATACATTTCCAATGATTACTTCAAACACACACAGGTAGAAACTAGAACCTTAGCCCCTTTATAAAATTAACATAGGATTATTTTATCCCAATATAACTCGGAAGAACTACTCATATCTATAATTACTATACGAGTGAGGCAATGACATGGCTACGGTTGGAAACTACGGAAGCAGATGTGTGGCCAATGGATGATGGATCTACACAAGATAATGGGATAGGACAAGCTTCAAAACTCGATTAGTTACTGATACATGTTGTACACCTTGTTTTATCAGCAATTACTGTCGTTCAATTAAACAAAATATGATTATGATTTGTTGATATATCTGCTGATGCTGCTATTATTAAAAAAAATACACTAAATTTAACCATACGCTTAAATTTTTCGACTTCTTTCAGGTTACTTATGTTCCTCCAAATAACGTATGTATTCTTTAAAACATTGACCGTATTTCCATAAAGACCATGAATATTTCATGTAACTTGCTCTCAAGTTATACATAATTGACAGATCTGACATCTATCAAAAGCTCTTGCGTCGACAATACCCCATATATTGAAATATTGATATTTCCTTCTTGGAAACTTCTATTGCAATGTGACGGTACAATTTCATACTTTATTCCCTTTGACTTTTACGAAATTTACCAAATTTAAATTTCATATTTCTGCTCGTTGAAGTTCTGCTTTATATTGGGAGAATATAAACTGATAATGTTACCTGTAGTTTGTCTTATCATTGTGTATTATATTCAAAATATCCTCTTAATATATTTATGTATTAGTTCAGATTAGATGTGAATGACACGAAACTTTGCAAATTGTTCCCTTTACCTAAAATCGTAAAATTCACGAAAAGCTTCTGAACAAAAGTTCATGAATAGTTATTTGAATAGTTTATAAAAGAAATAAAAATATATCAAATGTCTTTTTTAATATTTTAGATATATTCAATTGCAGAGAAAGCAAAAGAAATGCCACCTGATGTTAAGTAGGTAGTCAACCATAAACAGTCTCAACGCTGGCAGTATACCCATTACCCATACACACAGGTTTCATCTAATACTGCTCAAACATTCTTAAAGAATTCATATAGAGACCATAATATAGATATAACCTTATCCGTGTGGGCATACGTATAATAGAACTATGGATGTTTTTATTTCCTCTAACTATAGCTAAAGTATACCAGAACATGAAGATAATTTTTCCCGCTCTCCATTAGCTGTTATCATGACGGACGCTAGACCCTGAGTTATGTGGCCACACATCCGTCCCGCTATCTCGCCGAATAAATAACTTTGGCTTGTTTTTACATAGCTATTAATAAGGAATATCACGATTTTTGTATAGATAGCACGACTAATGGAACTTTTAAATGTAAGTTTATCGTCTACATTGTAAGAATGTTTTAAATTAGCATTAAGATGCTTATAAATGCTTAAAAATCGATCATTTAGGCGCCACCACAAGACAGGCCGGTTCTTCTATATCGGCTCTATGATATTTAAAACTATGTATCGTACTAAAAGATTTTTTTTTTAATATATAAAAATTCGATGTATGTTACTCAATCCCTGAGCAAAAATAAATAACAAAATGGCTATCCGCCTATGCTTTGTTAGTTCTAACCAGGTTAAATCCGCTATACAATATTGCTTTTGAAGTAAAAGCAATGATATCACAATACTACTATGATGGTGCATACTTGGAATCCTAAATACCATTTTTTATCTTAATCTTAATCTTTGTTATAAACATGCAAAATATACGTGAAATTTTTCTATCAAATTTAACTAGACATATTTGTCTAAAAGACTAAGAGACAAAATAAGAATTGTATCATATTTACAACAGGATAATAGATGGCCACACATGTTATACCATGAAAAGATAGCAACATAAAAGTAAATAGTAATTGCAGCCCTTGACCGATGGGCCTACACTGACCGATTACGTGAAGAATTATGTGAAAGAAAACTACAACGTCACGCCTCTGTGTTGTATGATAAATGAGTGCTTCAAACATCTGTTATTACAGCTGATGAATGGCTGCGATAATATTGCAAAAACTTGGTAATTTTTTCAGTAAAATCTCCTTTATCGGTTTTGTAAAGCAATAGAGGTGTAGACAATATGATAGGATTAAGCGGGGAGGTTACTATTATGTCTAAAAGCAGTATATTAATTAAGCTATTGCATAGCTTCTATCGCGGCACGGGGACCGAATCCAGAAATTCCGTAACGAAAAAACCTCACGCTCCCCACTCCGACGGACACGGAGGTGTGGCTTGAAGGCATGCTATGCAATAGCTTTACCGCGGCAGTCCCCGAGTGCCACACGTTTTTTTTTAGTGTGGGAAAGTGATGAAGCTAGACGACCTAAATAGCTCTGTCACTTTTTCACACTGGAATTAATACTGCTCTAAAATGTCATGATAAATGTCTGTTCAACATTACAATGTTAATGTCCCTGTTATCCATTTCATTATATTTTGATACTTTTTGACATAAATTTGTAATAGGTACATTGATTCATATTATCCATGCCACCAGTTCGTTGACTTATTCTTCCCATCAAAATCTAATCGAGTCATTCCCAAGACAATAATCTAACTTTTATCTTCAAAACTTAATCGTAATTAAATAGAGTACCTATACTTTTTCAACGCTTCCTGTCACAGATGGTGTTTAATTAATTTTACGGCAAAAGTAAAGTTTTAATTGGTACAACTTAGGTATTTTTCTTTAAACTTTGACGCCCTCAGGGTCGAGCCATAAAATTGGTTTAAGATGTAATAACAGAAAGTGAGTTGCCGTTTTCTTTAGATCTAGAATTTCGAGTGTCTAAGTCGAATTTAATATTATTTTTCGAAATCCATCTTGTGTATAGTTACCATTGTGAATAATAAATTTAGCTTTAGATGAATTAATGGCATTTATAAAAATTAATATATTATCCATACCCTACTTATACATATAATTATATAATATCTCGGTCTTTTAGCTAAGATCAAAGTATATTATTTTGAAGCTAGTTAACCGTCAAAACCAAACCCACTTAGAATCTCGACAGAAAACATATCAAACCTTTACATACGTTTTCCCAATCTTCGATAAACAAATCACGACAAAACACATTTTCCACTACACTACACCACAACAATATACGCCAATCAATATTCGATGGATCAGCTCACATAGCAACTAGAGGAGATATCAATCCATCATTGGTTGTCAAGTAGCATCTTGAAGCTAAGCCTAATAGGTGTTTGAGCGTCTGACAAATGGCATAAATCCACTGTATTGTTATTAATTGAGATTGATGACTTAATTGTATGTTTTCATTATTAGTAATTTTAGCACCCTTTACAGTGAATAAGCTCCCTTAGAAAGGTGTTATCTCAAAGGTATTGTATCTTCTGTTTTAATACGCGTAATGTTCCCAGATGTAGTATTTATAATCTATAATTATTATTCTCCATAATGTTATTTATCAACCATTCTAAGAATTCGTCAGATAATAATATTAACAAGCTAGTGTTACACTTTTAAAATAGACTCTATAATTTATGTTTTACCGAATATCGAAGATATTATCAACCACACAAGCCATGTTTCTTGCTATCAAAATACATCTTATTTTTTCTTAAAAGATAGATATTTCAATGGAATAAACTTGGTAAGTTTAAACAGTTTTTGAAATATACTCCCTAGCCTATGACAATAATTATAATAGCTCATAGCTGGTACCTATGACTGCAGACGAAGTCACCAAATCCCAGTCGAGAAAATGTTCTAGAACGTCAGAGAAAGCATCACGATACCCAATCGTGCAGTCCCCTAAAACGTTCTTCGTGTTCCTAAATTGAGTTTGAACCAACTTGATTGACCTAGAAAGAGGAAAGTAAAGTTTAAGTCACTATTTTACAACACTCGGCTATATATTTATTAGGTTTAAAGTCTGGAATTCCCTGGCGAGTGTGGTATATTGTTGAAAGTTTGTAATTGACTGATTATAAACTGAAGTTTAAGTGCATTAGGTAGTAAAATTTCTATGAGAGTCAAGAAAGTTATGATATTGGTATGATTAAAAACCATAAAGGAAATGTAGGTAGAAATATCAATACTTTTTGGTTTTCTAAACGAATGTTATGAAGAGGAAACATTTGTGTTTTTATATGTATGTTTATAATGTTTTCACAAAAAAAATGTTGTGTGGTTTTATGAAACCACGGTAAAAGTGAAACTGTTCGAACGGTTCCGAACACTGCTTTGTGTAGCGCATGTCGCATGACGGTCGGCTGCCGAGTAGATACCTACTCGGCAGCCGCGATACGTACGCGACATGCGCTACACAGACCAAAAAGTTTGAGACGATGTAATAAAACTTAAAAGTTTCACTTTAAAAATTACTGGAGCGATTTCATAAATGTTTTCAGCAGTAGAATCTAACATCCTTACCGAGTAATGTACGATATTTCATATCTCTAGGAAATCCAGGTGAAGCGGGGAGCAAGCAGATTCTATTATTATATAAAAAAACGAAATATTGTTTTTTTCTTAGTTAAAAAGATTAAGTTACACGTGGTACAAAATAAAGTGAAGGTAATCCATACTAATATTATAAATGCGAAAGTAACTCTGTCTGTCTGTCTGTTACTCAATCACGCTTACTGTTACTTAACTACTGAACCAATTTGCATGAAAATATTTTGATACCCGAGAAAGAACATAGGATAGGTTTTATCCCGGAAATCCTACGGGAACAGGTTTTTCTTTGAAAACGCGGGTGAAGCCGCAGGCGGAAAGCTAGTAATATATAAAAATGAATCCCGTTTCGTGTTGTCACGGCATCACGTGTGAACGACTGAACCGATTTCGATATTTTTTTTTATTGTATTCCTTGAAGTACGAGGATGGTTCTTATGTAGAGAAAACGTAAATATGTAACCACGGGCGAAGCCGGGGCGGACCGCTAGTACTTTATAAATCCTCATCCAAATGTATGTTTCGACAGTTTGACTTTCCTCCTTCTATAATAAACAATATGTTATATAATATTATGTTTAGTTGTTTATTACACGTGTTAAATATTGGGTGAGAAATTGTTATTTAAGTATAGTATAAATGTTTTATGCCTATTATAACTACATAATAATACATAGAAACAATTCTGAATTCACTGAATAAACCTATAATATAACTATAGATACACACAGTTCCCAAAAAAGATTAAATAACTTATTTCTAATTTAAAATACAGCATCAACAAGATTTGTTCGTATTTAAAAGAGACGAGACCCACTCGGGATTTCCCAAAACATTTTTGTGTGTAAAAGCCCGTGTCCTATTCTGGGGCAAGGGACGGATTCATTTTACATCCGTTTTACTGATCGATTCTTAATAGTAGGCAAGTGGGTTATCTCTTGATAATTTAGGACGTTTTTTTCTTCACCGTAGTGTTCGCGGATCTTTCTAGAATTTCAGGATAAGAATTGTGCCTAAACTCAATGAAACAATGAGAACAATGATTTTAAAAGAGAAACTATAGAGTTTATGGCCGGTTCTTCTCCATAGATACTGCTTTCCGAATCGGTGGTAAATTTTAAAAATATGTAATGACGATTCAAAAGTGCTTCTAGAAGAAGTCTAATTGAATAAATAATTAATGTTTCAGTTTGAGTTTATATTATTCTGAAGCATATTAGATCTCAAAATTGTACAAACTCTATCTTTAAGCAATCGTGTTTATTATTGCACATATTCATAACACAGTTTAGTTGTATTAATTACATTAAATTAAATTATTCCTAACTTAAACCTTCAGTTAACAGCTACATAATACAGTATTACAGTGAAATACGCAATACTCCAATGCAGATTATAAATAAGATGAGATACCATCTTCTGGGCCACCGCCAAGATGAATCTTACACCTGCATTACATTATACTATGTTATGTTTGAAATAGCACCTTGATGTCTTGTAAGATGAGTTAATATGGACTAAAATGCTAAATTCATTTAGGAATTAAAGATTGTAACGGATTGAAAACGCGATTTATTCATTATACCTACATATCGCTCATTTGCGACAAGAACGTGTTAACGAGCATATGTATCGTTATGGAATAAAGATACAGTAGAATCCGTCGCATCGCGCTCTACCTGCTGTTAAAACGCGATATTTCTAGCTCCAAAAATGACCGAGTTATGAGGGAAAAGGTCGGCGACTATCGGTTTAGCGAAATCTCTTTTTGCTCTTGAATTTAATGCAAGAACGGTTTAAGTCAGTTGTCGCTGCTCCCTTGAGAAGGAAACTGCTGCCCGATTGCGGTAAAAACGTAACAGCTTATTGTATCACGGTTTTGCTGAAAGGTAAGTACAGCTTTTTGTTTTTTTACTGATTTATATTTGCAGCTATAACGGGACATTTGTATGTGGGTCATTATTGTAGTAAAAATAGTATTCGCATGCTATGGTTTACATAGGATTGTCCCGTTGTTGCTGAAATAAACAATGTTTTTTGTTGGTTAATTTAAGATGTTCCGTTACAGTTGATAATAAAAGTACAAAATGTTTGGTATTTATGTTGGTTATCTCAAGTTAACACATTCTTGATAAAAAATAATACATTTTTACAACGAATACGCTACAATGATGCATTATAAATGATAAAAATGTTGTCTGATTACTTAATTTATTTTTCAGATGGAATCACGGTCTAGGAAGCTTGTAAATCTTGTACGAGAAAATATTCATTATTTTATTTTACATTCACTTAAGTTAGAAAAACGAAAAGATCATACCGATTCTCGAAATACAAATGAATTAAACAATCAATTTATTTTATAGCATAAACGAGTAAAAAATACCACTGAATAAAGAAATATGAAAAAAAAAATATCAGTTAAAAAATGCAAGACAGTTCTACGAATCGAAAGCATCACAAAAAAAACTGTGCCGCCCCGTCAACTAAAAGAGAATCCTGCAAGGAAACCTGCATTTTCAAGTGTCAATTTTTTTTCCGAAGAACAACACCGTGAAATACTGAAAGATTACTGGAATTTAGGAGAGATCAAGAAGCTGTCTCGAGACAAGAACCTGTGATTTGTTTTGCTAATATGTTTATTTGATTTATGTATGACCGGGACCCGCAATAAAGATTAGTTTCCTAATATTACTGAGATAAGCAAAATATAAAACAAAGTCGTTTTCCCCGACCGAATGCGTTTTGCAATTTTGATGCAGTTTTTGTTAACAGATAAAGTGATTCAAGAGGAAGGTTTATATGTATATTGTATAATAGCATCCATAAATAGGTGAATGAACTGTTATTTTTGACGTTTCTAATGTGATGTTGTAAATAATTACATTATTTTCCGCCTGCATTGCAAATGCATTCTGAACCCTACGAGATTTATCAAAATAATTTACCTACTAAGTATTTAACACATGAAAAAGTCTTCAGAAAAATCGATGGTATCAGGATTGCACCCGTGCGAATTCGGGGCGGGTCGTAATATTATAATTGCCAACGTTTGTGAGTAAAAGTAAAACAAAAAATATTAATGTCTGGTTATAATTGTATATTTTTTTTAAATGTGTATATTACTTGTATTTCAGAGAAAGTTACACAATAATTTCGCAAAAATATCTTTCATTTTGTAAAACAAAGTACAAAAATAAAAAGATTTCTACTACAGTAACACGTTTTAATTAAAATTTCCAATACATTTAGATTACTGATTATCAATAAAACGTAACAATACGACATAACTTGTAAAGTTTTAGATTTTTATTCAATTTTTTTTTCAAGAAAAATGATACATATCTGTTTGTAACGCAATACTGCACACTTTTTACAAGAAAAACGCAACAAGAAGGGCCCTTTCTGAAATAAATAATCATAATAAATTTAATAACCGACTTATTGTTCTGAATACAATTTGATTCAAAAAAACGAGAACGTTTTAAAATGTTGTATTGAGCTGAATAGTCTAAGCATAATAATTAAAAAGTTACAGGAATTTTAAACTTTCAAATGCGTTTTCCCAACAATTGAGATTTTGACTTTGTCACGTTATAGAAGCAAATGAGCGATATTATTTTCGCAACGTTTCGCACGCTATGCTAAGTTCAGCTTGATTATCTTGATTTGTTTTCCTTTTGAAATAGTCGCAATTTTTAAATACTCTTTGAATCGCGGTATGTTATTACAAACTGTTCTGTAATAGAATTACTAAATCTTGAGACAACATATTGTATTGATTTCAATAACTGTAATAACATTGATATCAATAACTGTATTCAAAAATGCATTAAAGCAATATTTATCTCAATTGTAATCTTAATATATTACTAGCGACCCGCCCGGCTTCGCACGGGTGCAATGCTGATACTAAATACACTACAGAAAAATTGTGAACGTTGTAAGTATAGGTATAAAAATATAGCGGCCCGCTCCGGCCTCCGGCATCGCACGGGTATAAAATACATAGCCGGGCGGCCGCAAACGCTACGTCCTGCAATTTTTAAATCTGTAATATCTTCGAAAATATTCACTTAAATCATACGGTGTAAAGGGCCATATAGATCTATATTAAATGAACAATGTATCCATGGTATTTAATTGGTTAAGGATTAATGCTGTATTGGTTAAAATCGCTTCGAAAATTAGCCATTATTTGTCGTAAAAAGTAAATGACAAAAAAAAGTTATTGTGGGTTATCCATAAGAGATAGACATATACCATCGCGGACTTTTCTGTAGACCTTTTCAATGTGTATAATACTTAGTACATTATTTTGATAAAACTCGTAGGGTTCAGCCTGCGTTTGCAATGTAAGCGGAATAAATGTAATTTTTTACGACATCACATTAGAAACCTCAAAAATAACAGTACTTCTCCACTACTTAATGGATCTTATTATACATATAAACCTTCCTCTTGAATCACTCTATCTATTAAAAAAAACCGCATCAAAATCCGTTGCGTAGTTTCAAAGATTTAAGCGTACAAAGGGACATAGGGACATAGGGACAGGGAAAGCGACTTTGTTTTATACTATGTAGTGATGATAACTACCTATTTTAATTAATTCAATTTATTCCTTGCCCATAATTTTTATAGTTTCACATGTATGTATGTATGTATATATTTGTATGTATATATTTATATATAATATATATATATTATGATGTATTTATTTATAGATTTATTATTTATGTATATATTTATTATTTAGGTTATAATTATATTTTATATTTATTTATTATTCATTTTATTTTAGTTCAAATCAAAATTTTAAGTTTGTAATGCACCACCACCATAAATGTAATCCTTCTAAATTTTCGGGCTGTCTGGCAGAAATCGCTTACAGCGATAAGTCATAAGACCGCCCTCTGTACATGTTGTTACTTGTATGGTTCTTAGTTTATAATGCAATAAAGTATTTTTCATTCATTCATTCATTCATTGTATCTTCCAAACAATCACGTGGCTATTAAATTGTATAATGTTCTAAACTCATAGGAGTCCTTTATCAATGCAGATGAACAAAATTCGACAGATGTTGCAGCGAAGCTCTTTAAAAATGTATCACTTTGCTTTAAGATATCATAACACCCAAAAAAACGCTATTAAAAGAAAATTCTTATTTTATATTTAAAACTAAAATAGAATTAGAATTTACGTTGTTTTAATATTAACAGTTACCGAGCTAGCTAATTCCTGAGCGCGCCACAATTATTTAGAGCCAAATACGGCAAACAGCGCATAAATTAATTTATTAAGCAATTAGGCAAGCAGCTCAAATTAATACAATTATTAAGTTATCGTGCTTCGTATAAAAAGTATTTAAAATAAAAATTCATCTATACTATTATTATAAAGCTGAAGACTTTGCTTTTTTGTTTGAACACGCTTTCTTGAATCTCAGGAACTACAGGTCCGATTTGAAAAATTATTTCACTGTTAGACAGTCCATTTAACGAGGAAGTCTGAAGGTAGTAAAATATCATCACGCTAAGACTAGTCAAATAAGTAAATAGTTTTTACGTGAACGACAAAAGATTTCGCGTCATTACTTTTATTTGTAGGGACACGTACAAATTAAAATTATATTAATAATCAGGATTCATTAACGTTATTATAATTCATTTTTAAATATTATAAATCATAAGTATCACGATCTGTTCCAATTAATACGTCATTTAATTATAATTACATTTTGTTAATTACGTTTGCAATATTATATTTAAGTTAAAACTGTTCGGTACTTGCTCTTTAATCGTATAATATCTAGTATAATCTTGTGAAGACATTCAGGTATGCACTTAGGCGATAAGGTAATACCTAGATAGCCAAGGCTTAGTACCCAAGTTGCACTTAGCGTTTAGATAATTTTATACCGCTGTTAATTTTTTAGATGAAACTATAAAAATTGTGGGGGTTAATTAGGCAATACGGCTACGCCGTAATTATTACGGTATAAAATTATTTTTAATATGTATTATAACAGTTTATAAGGCAGGTTAATGTGCAATTTTTTATACATCCATACAGTCACTAGGAAAGCTCGATAGCGGGGGTTCGACTTTTTTTAGGTTATATTATCTTGAAATCATCAAATTTCAAATAAAATAAACCAAAAATCAAAACATCCGCAAATCATTTACCCTTCTTTAAAGAAGCTGTGTTTCTTTAAAAAGAAAATAACTATAACATACAGTTGAGTGTAAAAAACGTTACAATATCAGAAGCTATGACTCCCACGGGAGAAAATAAATAGTTTAGAACTGAAAAAACGCATTGAATATAAATGGGACCCCATTATGTATCGTGTTGGATAAATTTATTATCATGCTGTTGCCGTTAGTAAAAAATGAGACGTGATTTTGCACCTCTAATGTATGTTGTTTAAGTATATTATACGTATATAATTTGTTTATGCTATTTATTTCTTGTTATTACATAGTATAAAAATATTCTGCCTTACTCTGTTAACATTGTGGCAAGAGAATTTCATATGTTATTATTTAATGATACTTACAAAAAAATACAACATCAAGACGAAAGAGTAATTTGTAGTAGAGTCACGCACAAAAATCTGGAATAGTTATTTTATACTTTTTTTAGTACACAGTCAAGTGAGATTATCTCAAAAATAAAATAAAGTATTCATTCTCAATTAATCAACACTAAGCTTCCTTTTTACTAACAAACCTTATAAGCACATTCCAATTAAACAAAACGATTAATATTAATTTTGCTACATTAGGAATTAATTTAAATTATCGCCTTACAATTGTAACACGAAGCTATTAAAATAAACCATATTATCCACAAAAGGTGTGACCAACGTTTCCTCCAAACATAAAGGTCGAGGTAACGCCACGTAAACCGCAAATTATTATAATTATGCGTTTTAATCGCAAAGTTTGAGCGCAATTTTCTCTTTAATGACGACCACCCTATTTCACCCTGTTGCCACATAATTGAATGTCAGCCGGTTTTATCAAAACTGAACTATAACTAAATAGGCTAAGTATGAACTGGTTTAGCAGGTATCAACTACGATATTAATAACTTCAATATCAGAGGCCTATTTTTCAATGCCCAGATAAAATGTATCCGAAATGATGTGCTTTTTAAAAAGTAGAGTCTCACGGTCTCGTCTAGTAATGTGTTGTCATTATGTTATAATCTAATTTCAAAATAAATTAATAGAAACAAGAAAATATTATGCACAAACCGCTCAATATTAATCAAATATCCGAAATGATGTGCTTTTTAAAAAGTAGAGTCTCACGGTCTCGTCTAGTAATGTGTTGTCATTATGTAATAATCTAATTTCAAAATAAATTAATAGAAACAAGAAAATATTATGCACAAACCGCTCAATATTAACGCAAATCCATCTGAAAACAAAGTACCTATGTGATACCTAAAATTCGAAACATTTCCCTGTTACTCTGCATATTTAAATAGTTTTTCTTTTTTTTTTGTTATCGAATAGACCAATAATTATATTAGAGCAACATTTTTTTAAACTATGACAAGAAACAATTAATCTTTAAGCGGATAAATAAATAAATAAAAATAGTCTAAAATATATTTTGAATATTGACAACAAAAACATAGCAATGTAATGGTATGTATAGATGTTTTATGTATTGTTGTTATAAAATGTGAAAAATGTCTTATGGTCTTATGGTCTGAGCTAGCGCGCAAGATCAACTTTTGTCTCCGCAACTATTTTGTCTCTCCCGCGCGCAACAGCGAGCGACGCAACTCCCCATAGAGTTGATGGGAGAGAAAAAATAGTTGCGGAGACAAAAGTTGCTCTTGCGCGCTAGCTCTTATACTATAACTATTCAACAGCTGAAAATCTCTAACATTACATGCGGTAGAGCCTTGGTAGAGCTGTCGAATCTTCCAATCAAATACTTCCACTATAATACGCCATATATTGAATATGATTAAAATATTCTGTCGTGGTGTTGAAATTTCACTAACATTATTACCACCTCAGGTCAGGAAGGATGCGTAACAGGAAATGCCGGTAATAAACATCAATAAGTGCCCTTTTTCAAACATATTGTGTCTTGTAAAGGGAATTTTTAGGGAGGGTTCAGTTTGAATAGATCCTGTTACACGCATTGTCAATATTATTATATGTGTAATCTTTGGGTATTGAACACAGCGTGGTTTTGCATACTAAATGTTAGGCATAAACTACGGGGTACATTGTAGCTTTTTGGATATTTGTATTTCCTTGTTTCTTGGTTTTAACACGCTTATATTATTAAGCTATTGCATAGCTTCTATCGCGGGCCTTTAGCGCGGGGACTGAATCGAGAAATTCCGTAACGAAAAACATCACGCTCCCCACTCCGACGGGCTCGGAGGTGTGGCTTGAAGCCATGCTATGCAATAGCTTTACCGCGGCAGTCTCCGAGTGCCACACGTCTTTTTTTATTTGATTGTAACCAAATCAGGGGCCCTAGTCTGTACAAATTGGTCGGTAATTACCGACAGCTAATTTATAGTCCCGTCTTCAGCAATGAAAATTATGTCGCTTAATACCTCTCCCCAATTTGATGGAAGTATACAATGGATACATATCACTACATAGTATAAAACAAAGTCGCTTTCCCTGTCCCTATGTCCCTATGTCCCTATGTCCCTTTGTACGCTTAAATCTTTGAAACTACGCAACGGATTTTGATGCGGTTTTTTTTAATAGATAGAGTGATTCAAGAGGAAGGTTTATATGTATAAAAACATCCATTAAATAGTGGAGAAGTACTGTTATTTTTGAGGTTTCTAATGTGATGTCGTAAAAAATTACATTTTTTTGAAAACGCAGGCTGAACCCTACGAGTTTTATCAAAATAATGTACTAAGTATTATACACATTTAAAAGGTCTACAGAAAAGTCCGCGATGGTATATGTCTATCTCTTATGGCTAACCCACAATAACTTTTTTTGTCATTTACTTTTTACGACAAATAATGGCTAATTTTCGATGCGATTTTAACCAATACAGCATTAATCCTTAACCAATTAAATACCTTGAATACATTGTTCATTTAATATAGATCTATATGGCCCTTTACACCGTATGATTTAAGTGAATATTTTCGAAGATATTATAGATTTAAAAATTGCGGGACGTAGCGTTTGCGGCGGTTCCGGCCGGCCACCCGGCTATATCTATTTTATACCCGTGCGAAGCCGAAGCGGGCCGCTATGTTTTTATATACAACGTTTACAGTTTTTCTGTAGTGTATTTACTATTTAGTATCAGCAATGCACCCGTGCGAAGCCGGGGCGGGTCGCTAGTTTGTTTATAATTTTTATTCTTCACAAAACTTTCCGTTATGCGTCAAAATATTTATATGATAATAGCCTTGTAGCAATGCATTTTTATCTAAATTAATAACATCATTATTTCAATTCCGTAGATATATGAAAAATAAATCTTATATATAAAAATGAATCGCAAAATGTGTTGGTAAGCGCATAACTCGAGAACGGCTGATCCGATTTAGATAATTCTTTTTTTATTATATTCCGTGAAGTACGAAGATGGTTTTTATGTAGAGAAAACGTAAATATGTACCACGGGCGAAGCCGGGGCGGACCGCTAGTAAAATATACAATGATGCACATAATAATACAAGCTAAAAATACAAGTGATACAAATTATCCGTTCCGTCCTAAAACTTGCGTCCGTTTCTATGATGTCTTAAAGATTTCTCGAAAGGCTTCGAATTGAGCAGAATTATCTTGTAGATCTTTTAGAGTCTTTTGATTAGAATTTTATTGCACTTCACAAATAACAAAATATTACTAAACTAAAACTAATAGCTTTAACTATATAAAAACATAAAGCAGACTGATATTTTCTTAGGATATTTGTTATCCAATAGATTTATAGGATTTTTACGAATATAATTAAAAATTATCCTCTTGAAAACACAAAATTTATATTTATTTTGATATAAATATTATTTTGATTGATTGATGTCAAATGTCAAAAAAGTAAATAATAAGATTGCCATACATGGAATTTTGGATTCCATGAATATGTAATAAATAGAACATTAATTAAACGATTGATTTAAAAAAATATCGAGTTTGATTAAAATTAAATTAACTGCCATGTTTTTTGTGCATAACATATGCTTTTTTCATATGCAATTGTATTTGTAATAATGCGAAAAAGGAGACTATTTTTTGTGGGCCCACCAAGACTCGGTAACGTATAGTCATAAAAAAAAACGTGTATAAATATAAAATTATATTATGAATTTTGTAACTTCGTTGTTTCACAAACGAAACCGGAATAATGAAATCGAATTAAAAAGCCTTATTCTGATATCATCCCTGCTGTAGTGTGCTGTCTACAAACCAAGAACAATGGCCAACATTAAAAAAAAACTGGAACGAAACGTTTTTATCGATAGAATGAAAATAAAACCAAAAAGCGAAAAAAAATTGCCTTCAATACCTAAACCACTTTAGAAACTGTTTTTATTCTTATTTATATGGAAGAATATGATTGATAGCGATTTTAAATCCTGTCATTTATCAAATAAAATAATTTGTTTCTACTCAGCTAAAAAAATCCGTGTAACGAAACGTTATAATATAACGTTAGTATTGGCTGCTTTGACGGAATATGTCAGATTCCTCCTGTCGTAGCCCCCTGCGTCAATGTTTGCAATGAATGTAAACAATGTTTTTTTTACCTATTTTAAAATGAAATTGCTACAACTTAAGAGCGTTTAATATTACAATTGAACATGAATAATAGCATAGCTGCGCAAATGGATACCTATCCTAATATTATGTACCTACTCCTAGTCATAAAATATCACGTACCTAAATACGGTAGGTATTTACTTAACTGATAATTTCTTATTGAATCAGTTTTCCCAATCGCTAAAATCGCATCAAGGTCCAGAAACTTGAGGTACACCCACGTATATCGATTTTCTATACTATTTATAACCAAATCGGGTCTCTGTGTTTGTGGTACCTTCGTTGTGTCCGATTTCCGAGCTTGGAATCGTGACAATGTACAGTTTTCTTATATTTATTTATTCATTTATTTAAATATATTGTACCCAATGATTCGGATGGGTCACACAAGACAAATCGCTCATTATCAGTTAGTTTTTATGTAGTAATGAGGACTTCAAGGAACAAATTAACACACATTTCATTAATATACGCTAAGAAATTGAGGTGGGCCTATTCTCCAAACAAAAAAAATGGTCTCCTTTATGTAACTAATTTTAATCCATACTAATATTATAAATGCGAAAGTAACTCTGTCTGTCTGTCTGTCTGTTACTCAATCACGCCTAAACTACTGAACCAATTTGCATGAAATTTGGTATGGAGATATTTTGATACCCGAGAAAGGACATAGGATAGGTTTTATCTCGGAAATACTACGGGAACGGGTTTTTCTTTGAAAACGCGGGCGAAGCCGCGGGCGGAAAGCTAGTTTACTATATATTCCATAATATCAAGGTAAATTTCTTGGAAAAACAACACTAAATTTTTTAGGTCCATACTATAGTTACTGAACATCGTTAGTTACCGACCGATTTCGGTCGAGATCGATATCGACTAATGTGTCGATACTACGCCTACAGGTAGACTCAATTTTGACCTCATTAAAATTGGCCATTCACACTTATCCAGGATCACAATTCATAATATTATGAATTTATTAAAGCTTTTTTTATTATATTTTTCAAAATATTCATTATTCTTTTTACGTGACGAAAACCCAACCAAAAGCCATTTGATTTTTTGAGGTAGTGCTGGCAAACCTTTTTATAAAAAAAAAATATTAACATTTAAACGATGAACATAGTCCGAGCGTAATTGGTATAATATTCTTATTCCCCGATGTACAATAGTCTACGTCCCTAAAATTAATAAGCTGTATGTAAATTGGTCCGTTTTAATGTACCGACTACTTCATTTGCATACTGAAACGTCACATTCAGTTGCGACCTTTGAAATTATTTGCTGAAGAAAACATGTTGAATGTTTTTCCTAAAAACAAAGCTTAAAACATATAAAATGAGCTTAAAGCGCGTCACACACGGTGAAGATACTATAATATTTTATGTTAAGATTCTCTAATATAAAATATTACAGTATCTTAAGGTACCTATCCGGTATCAGCGTTCTGACCATCATTTCTCTTTTTGTCATTGCGTACTAAGACCCCTGTAGAACCGCCATCCTGTTACAAATGACCCGAAATTTTGTGTCAGTGTTTCGGGTGACAAAATGAAAAATGATGGTCAGAACGCTGATACCGGATACCTCAACATACTGTAATACACTCACCGGCACGGAATCTTGGCCACTTCAAATTTCTGCGAAAGATTACACTATTTCTTTTCTACTACAAAATTCAATAAAAATTTCATCAAAACTAGTTAATTTAATGTTTTTACAAACTTTTAATAATAATTTGAAGTTTATAAGAAGTACTACCGCGTAGATATGAATTAAACAAGAATTTACGCTTTTCGTGTGAAATTTAAATGATTTCTTAAAAAATGCACAAAAATTAGAAAAAAGCGTTTCCATAAAAAAAATTTAACCTTTTAATATTGGGTGTTTCCTTCTCTTGTCTTAAACACTGTTTGCATCCTTTCTGGCATACTCTAGAAGACATTATTGATGTCCACTTGAGCTATAGTGTACCAAACGGCCCCAGCTGTATTTCTAAGCTCATCCAACATTGGTGGTGAGTTGGAATCAAACTTTATGTTTCTTTAAAGCATGTCCCAGATGTGTTCTATTGGATTAAGATCCGGGATACGAGCTGGCCACTACAATTTTTCAATAATAACCTCTTGAAGGTACTCTTCAACGCATCGCACGACATGCGGACGTGCGTTATAGTGTATTTGTAGCAAATTTTCTTCAATGATAAACCTGTAATAGGGCTGAACATGTTCCTGGAGAATTTCCTCGATGTACCTGATCAAATTAAAGCCATTATCTATGATAACTAACTCCGTGCGAGCATCGGAACTTACACCTACCCATACCATTATTGAGCCTCCATGAAAAATCGCCGTTTGAGTTGTGTTGATGTGTGAAAACCTCTCTTCTCATTTCTTCTATACTGACTCTTGGCTATCAGAAGCTCGTAGAGTGCCTTGGCACTCATCTGTGAACACCACACGAGCGCACTAGCTGTGGGTCCAGTTTTCATGTTCTCGCGCAAAACGAAGACGTGCTGCTCTGTGATGTCTGAGGAGTTCGGGACGGGGTGCTGGTCTGTAAACCTTTAAATTAACTTCCTTCATTAGTCTTCTCACCGATTGCTCACTGACATTGATTATCTTGGTCTTTTTGAGCCGATGGCGTATCTCAACAACTGTCAGAAAGTGATTTTTGAGTATCTTTTGAACAATAAACCGGTCTTCTCGAGCTGATGTGTACCTCACGCGTCCATTTCCTGGTCTGCACGTATAGCTGCCAGTCTCCTGGTATATTCTCCATACATAGTGCATCGCTGAACGTGGTCCGTACTATACATTAGGTACTTTATGTTGCGGCAGTCATTGGTCTAACATTGTGATGGTCTGAGCAGGTTGTTCAGATGTTAACGGCATTTTTTATTGTTTTTTTATGATCATTGACTACAGCACAACACTAACAATATCTTAAAACGGCATAAACGATATCGAAAAAAGTTTAAAACGAACCATTCGTAACTTCGGCTTAACCGCACAAATCACAAATTTCGACTAAATCCTAAAAAGTGATAAAAGCTTATTCTCAAACATAATGATTTCTTAACATAAAATTAAAGGAATAATATGTTAACATATCTGCATACAAAAAAATCGTGAAAAACACTAAAAACTTTTTTTAACGGCAAATTTGTAAGTGGCCAAGATTCCGTGCCGGTGAGACGTGGTTTCGTACAGTGATAATAGATGTCGCTATACGTTCGTTGAGCCTTTTTAAGTCGCGCTATTAAAGTTTTTTTCTTGTATATTGATATAATTTTCAAATAGAATCAACCACAGGAATTAACAATATATAGATACGTTATATATAAACATTTTTTGAAAAATCTGACACCGAGTCAGATTTGTATGAATAATTCACAAATACATAGGATAAATAAGTAGCCGTCGCTGTCTGTCATAAGGTATTTTTAACATTTACGACTGATTCGGATTACCAGGTAGTAATCGCATATTATATTGTACCAATGCCCTATCAAATTTCAACTAAATCGATTCAGCCGTCTCAAGTTAGTGTAGTGTCTGTAGTAGTGTAGCTATATGGATATGAAGTTCCACTTCAATATAATAACATATATTGGAAATTTGAAACTTTAAAATTGCTACTTAATATCTGAATTTCTCAAATACTTTTTCCTTCATGAAAACTCTGTAAAAACTTATTTTGTAAATGCATACACTTTTACAAGTAATTATGAAAACTGCGACGCACTCATATAGAAATCTACGAGCTCTATATGAAATTGAAATTTATTAAGAAAATTTTTACGTCCCTGAATATTTTCTTCATAAATTCAAATACAGAAATAAAATCTTTTGTTCCAGTTTGCGTTGCCGCTTCTGCAATATTCGACAAGTTGAAATCAAAAGATATTAGAATTTCAATACTTTTTCACGCAATACTTTGATATAAGTTTTATTTTTGTATTGAAAATTCTTCGTTGCATTTTGTATTTTCGTTTGAGAGACTGATTTTATGGAAACTCCCCCGTTGTTTTCTTATTGTTTTAAACTTATGGAAACGTAGAAAATAAAATAATAAATAACTTTATTTCAGCTTACTTTAGAAACACATAAGAGAGAATTAAAATTATAATTGTTTATACATACATATTATATAGATGTATCATAACTTTATTTCTTAAGACTTAAATGCTTTTCTCTCGCGCCTAAAACGAAATTTTAAAATAAGTCCACTAAATAATATTCAAACCAACTTTATAAAACACAACAGGGACCGTTAATTCACTCCGTCCGGTCCTATATCGAATACAAACTTTCCTCGTAAAATATTTTATAAATATTGAAAAACTTTTAAACTCCAGAACGCTTGTGTACAAAACGTCAGCGACACTATCTGCTGTAAGAACACTTCCCATATTATTGAAGATAGAAAATTCTACAACGAAGTAGTCCTGGGTCAGTGGAAAATGAATTTTAGTTATTGGAAATATCGTTAAGATGTTACGCTATTTTCATTGTATAAAATAGTTCGTAAGAAATTTATATAGAAAATATGTAAGATAAAAGAAACACCGATATCTCTTTATAAGGGTAAGGGCCGGATATTTGGCATACATGGAATACTAAAAAGCTTAAAATAAAAAACAGATTCCGTGAAATCAACACCTAAGAAGTTCTGTCACCTAGAAGGTCACCTAAGAATCTGTGTACATAATGTATAAATATGGATATCTACTGTAAATAAAGGAATAGGAGCAATGATGACTTATTCCGAAAGTTGACTATTACCACCAAAGCAAGCTATAAGAAATAATCCAAATGAGACAGGAGAATCCTTCCATCTTCGACTCCCGTGATAAATTAACAGTAGAATATATTGTGCTAAATATTTCCAATAACATTAGATTGCGTTCACAGTTTAATCTATACATATAATAAAATCGTAGGAAAGTCAAAACTGTACATTGAATATTTTTTTAAAAGAATACATAATCCATGATCTATAATCGATATAGAAGCCAAAAACATAGTTTTTAGAATTTTTGTCTGTTTGTCTGTTTGTCTGTTTGTCTGTTTGTCTGTATGTTTGTCCAGGCTAATCTCGAAAAGTACTGCATAGATTGACTTCAAATTTTGCATGAATATTACTAACAGGTCGGGTGAGGCTTTTTTAAACATATTATCATGCTATCACCTCCGGGGGAGGAGCTGTGAACCTTTTTTTTTCTTACGTATTCCGTGTATTACGACAGCGTACAATCTAAAGACTCATGTTTAAATGTTGGTTTCGGGTAAGCTATGCTATTATCTAGCTTTACACAATAAAAACTATGTCATTTACGTAATTTGGGCAGAGAATCAGTTTAATGAATTTATTAGTATACAAATTTGAAACAGCGCCATCTATGAGATTTCGTAAAAATCAAATCAATTTACATGTTAACACTACTGAACACAATGTTAAAAATTAATAATTTAAATATAATTATGTTATTTATTTATTTAACTCTTTAACCCATATCTTCCCTTCCCTATAAGGTGCGCTTATAATTCGTGTGCATATACTACATTTTTAAAAGTGAGGGTAGATCTTTATTATTTTAAGTCAAACTAGACACCATTACAGTTAATCTAATATTGATTGTGTTCATTGGTTACATTTTTAAAAATCTTCGTGTTTTAAAAATTGGATAACGAGGACGCGGGACTCGAACCAGCATTCTTTAGTGGTCGAATTTTTTCTATTCTTTATAAATTTATTGTTTATGAATTTATATTTATAAACAATAATACAAAAAGGTTAGTTCGTTGATAATTATTATTATTCCTTCATCATTTACATGTTGTAAGTAAAAATATACTTTGACTGTTAATACTTTTGTTCAGTATTTACCTGTATGATTATTGCTTGGTAATTAATATATTTTCATGTCGTATACCTAATTAAAAACATAAGTTTGATGTGAAACTAGCTGGATTTATTTTTACACACTCACAGTCTTATATTTTCTGTTAATGTTAAAATAGTGTAAATCATAATATTTTTTCTCAATTAAAAATATTTCCTTTTTTCTGATGTTGGCATCGAATTAAACCGCGCTGTCGTTTCGTTCACAAAAAGTGATGTTATGAGGACCGAATATGTAGCCGCCTCAACTTACGGAAACGAGAGTAACCTGCGTTGTCTGTTAGTTATTGTATAGTCGAATTTAACGTTACATGGAAATTGGAATCTAAATATATGTATACTTATATACTTATATTAAATCTGTAGAAGTCAATTCTGTACATGAAATATATTTCCTAAATAACTATCACGAGGTGATTAGGGATCGACACTGACGCCAAAAATTTTTGTCTGTCTGTCTGTCTGTATAACCGTTATAAAAACAAAAACTACTCGACGATTTAAACGAAACTTGGTTCAATTATTTTTCATATTCGTGAGCAGAGCAGTAACTCCATTTTTAAGCTTTCGTCGCGTGTGCAACCTTAATGGTTAAAGCTACACAGAAATCAAGTATGAAAGAAATGTTCTCCATAATATTATATAAAAAATATCTCCCGACATCATAAATGTCTATCTTTTATGGTTGAGCTTAGGAGTTCAAAGCTTTCTGATTATATTTGTCTACTAGCTGTGCCCGCGACTTCGTCCGCGTGGAATAGTGACTATGGGACCTATGACCATGGGCTCAGGGTGGGGCAACAATAATTGTTTTTATTTTCATGCTTCCACTCCCACGTTCACTCCCAGGCCCACGCCAACGCCCACGCCCACTCCCCTTCACAATTGGTACCTACCAGATCAAAGCCAGGGTAAGCGCCCCACCCAGCCCCACCGTGGCTACGCCCATGCTGAATTACTACTTAACATACAATTATTGAGTAAATACGTACTACCATAAAAATAATTAAAAGAATTGTTATTAAAATTTCTTACTAAACTGAGCTAAAAAACTTACGTACCAACTTATTAAAGAAAATCAAGAAATGAAATGCCTAACCTATACCAAATAGTTACTACATAATATTGTAATTAAAAATTATGATTAGTATATAATATCGAAAATCAAAAAAGAAATACCTAACTAATTCTACGTAAAATTTCTTTTAAATTATGTCATATTATTTTTTAGGAACCAGGGGGGGAGAGGAGCAAATTCTATTTCCTTCCTTTCTTAAATGGATGTTTTTAATAATGTATGGTGTAGCCACTGATCAGCTTAATCGATACTCAATTTTTATCAAATCCAGCAACAAATCCAAATTAGATGTTTCCTGTCTCACGCACGTAACTAAAGGCTGAAGAGAGAGAGAGGGAGCACGTAACTAAACCGTTTAGACGAAGAAAAGTGTATAGAAAAAGGAATAAATAATTTCATAAACTTCCCGACGATCCTTAAAAATAAATTATTATATCATTTTTTTCATTTTTCACTTTTTTACCCCTATGTAGGTATAATAATTGGATGAACCGATTTTGATATAATTTATCTAAGAACCAGCGTCGGAAAATATGCTGCCTAACAAAAAAAAGCCGCATCTAATTCGGTTTACCTGTTAGCCAGCTACGGTGCCATAGACAGACACACACACACACAGAAATACATAGCAGTCAAACACATAACACCCGTCTTTTTGCGTCGGGGGTTAAAAATATAATACGACATAATTTAAAGGACATTTTATGTGGAAAATTTACCTATTAGAAGTAACCATAATGTTAATTTGACCCCGCCCCCCCCCCCTACTACCTCAGCTTACCCCCAAACCCTTGGGGAATTTTGATATGATCACCTGGACATGTAAAGGAATAACTGTAGCGTACATATAACAGATAAATTACGTTTTATCGTACACTGTACAGTGTAAAATAGAATGCCTTAGCAAATGTTCGCCGTGATTACTTATAAGTTGTCATAAACTTTTTTATTTATGAACCGATTGATATAAAATAAACACTAAATGTTAAATGAAGATTACCACAATACATTAGTGAAAACCGCATCTAAATCGGATGAGCCGTTTCTGAGATTAGCGTGCACAAACATACAGACAAACAGACAAAAAAATTTTTAACTACAGTTTTGGGTTCAAGATCGATTTAATAATAACACCTGCTAATTTTTTTCTACATATTTTCATTGTACAGACATCGTTTTTCCACAATTTTATTATATGTATTGATGATGATGATGATTGATGATTATAACACTCTCAGTCCGTTTTAACTTAATTTTTATTCACTCGCATCAGTGCTACCTAAAAAATCTTTATATCGAAATTCGAGCAAAGCTAAGAAAATGAGAAATAAGAGTTCTCAAGGATCGTTAAAGGTAAGAGGCTTACTATTGACCGAAAACAACATGTGTTATGCCGAGAACCTGAAACCGCTTCACAACGAGAATTGCCTGTGAGACCGAAACCTTCACTGAGAGGGTATAACGTCTCACAGCTGATCGCAAATGGCATATTTTATCTCGATAATCTGAAACTTTTACTCAATATGAAGACCGTTTGACAAATGATAGGGTGCACCATAACATTATTTGATCTCTTGAAGATGAACATGAGCATAAGCAATGACTAGAGTAGGGACGCGAATATTACCATTATTTGAGACAAGATTATTTGAGACAAGTACGATTAATAAGTTTGTTTAATGAAAGATTAAGAATTGAAACTATTTGGTCTCTTGAAACGGACGAATAGCGAGAGGCCCGTCTTACTGTAGACAGATTTCGACAGTCTTAATGACTTAGAGGTAAACATAGAAGATCAATCTACGAGTTCGGTGGTGTGGTCCGACAAATATAAAAGTGGGTTTGCTTATAACCTCACAATTGATTACAGATCATCTTCTGTATAGGCGATATTAACGTAGTATGTTCTTTTTGTAATGCTTTAAAGAGGAGTAAGGAGTCGGCTTTCGTTTGAAGATATACCAGAACCTTTGAAATCACTACTTTTAGAGGAACATGTGCAATCTAAACAGTTCTTAGACAATATTCGCTCTTATAGTAGTGCGTTTTAAATGATCCTTTGATGCTCAACAATTATCAGAGGATCCTTTCATGCTTACTTTTAAGATACAAGGTCAAGTTTATCATTTGATAGGATCCCTTTTGCCTGAAGGCCAACCTAAGTTTCTTCAAATATATTTGTATTCGACTACAACGAATAGTCGAATACAAGAAATCAATATTTCTCGAATTTAAAATATTACAATTTTTCCTACAGTAGGGCGACGAATGTATTTTCGCATAGTAACGGAGGGGAACTCACGGGGGGTCGAGTGACGCGGGCCACGTACCACAAACATGCTTAGTTTGTTGTACCGAGCGCGAAAGAAAGTCATCGTGTTTTTAGTAAAACTACTATGTAAACTATAACGTAATTTAATACTTAGGTACATATTATATAATGATGCGCTCAAACTGTTAATCTACATTTAATTTAGATTATTATTTGAATTACTAAGTAATGTAGAATTTAAATCAAATTCACTCATGTTTTCCTCAGATTTTCGATGTCCTCCGTATTCGCGGACGAAGTCGCGGGCAACAGCTAGTACTATATATAATGACTTGAATAGATAATGACCTTAATAACAAGTTAGTGCAATGGCTCTGCTAATACATGCAGACATAATAAAGGCCGCAGCAGAAGCTGTCTCAAGCCGATAAGTGAAACTATCGCCATAGTATAAAGAGACAAGTAGGCCGAATCCCGGCGTTTAGGAGCGCACGGTACCTAAACTCGCGAGGCGCAGGGTTGTCACTTGTCACATTGATATTTTAAATAATTGTATAAACAAACACCGACCGCTCACAGCAATATTGCGGCCCTCACGAGACCATGAGAAGGAACCGAGCGGCGTTGTGTGCGTGTGTCAAACTTACGTAGTACGTACATGAACGGGGGACGTGACCAACTGCTCCGCGTAAATACAAATAGCGCGATGTACGTTTGTTCGAAGATAACTTACTTTTCTCTTTATACTATGCTATCGCCTTGAATTAGGTCAATCGGAACTGTTAACTAAGGGAATGGCGTTCACAAAACCACAAATTGTTCCAACCAGTAGATTTTCAACTAGAATTGAATTACCAATCCATGACATTTACCAAACTTGGCGTTTTAGTTTTGTTTGCGCGGTTTTTAATGTATCCGACTCGAAGGACCAATAATGTCTTCATTCTTTAAATTGTAAAACTATCAGGCTTAATAAACTAATACTGGGTAAAGTTACAATGAACTAATTGAGGGAAGTTATTTAAAATTGTCTAGGTACCACTACACCAGTTCTCATAAAATGTATTTTTTAAGAATATGTTGTTATAATGAACTGCTATGACGCAATTCCACTTAAACATAAGGTTCATTTAGTTTGAGAGACTAAGCTTGAATGTTGTCCTAGTTTTAAATAAATTATACGCGTTACACGTGTAACAAGAAATAATGAATATTTCCCAGCAAATATAATTTAACTTCATGATTTTATGTAACAAAAATACGAAAACAAATTTATTACATTTCGTTGATAAATTGTACACATACCTTTATCAGAATTCGCCGAATATAATATTATGAGAATAAAATAAAAATATTTATTCGTACCTACATTGAACGAGTACCCTAGTTTTATTACTTCAATTCGTGCGAGACGTATGGGAAAATTATTAAAATAGACGTATTCAAACATTATTCAAATGTTATCTTTTATCATTTGTTTTCCATCTGACTGGTCTTTGGTATAGTGGCAAAGATACAATAGCGAGCAGATTGCTTGTTTTAGACAATATACATAGAAAACATAAATATTGGGAATATCAACAAAGAAAATACACGAATGTATAAACATTAATAGAGTAATGTATTTGCTCCCTATAAAAATTGATTAAAGAATTAAACCAAAACGTCGCGTTGTATAGAAGGCGTATAGATTCCTACTTATTAATGATTATAAATTTACATTAGATTAGATTTAGACCAAAACTGCACCCTTCGACAATATTTTCAATAGTCTTATCTGAATTTAGGCTTCTTGAAAAATCCTCAAGATTTATATTATATACACATAATATGTTACTGGGTCAAACGTAGAGCTAAATTTAAACACACTTTAGATAATACATTTATAGAAAAATAGCCTTTTAAGTTACTACAAAGGCAAAATGTGGCAGTGATAGGGCCTTTGTTCTCTTTTTTTGATCTAAATGTTTACGTGTACATATTTTTGTTTTTTAAAGTACCTTAGATTGAAGAAAATGAGTTTGAAAACGTCTTATTACTTAAAGTTCTGAATTCGTATGTAATTGTGGGATATAATATCAAATTCGTTGCTTTTTTTTATTTTACGTAGATATTATGTACATACTTCTGTCTTCTACTTGTTACCATGTTGTTTCTGTGATAGAAATTCAATACAAGACGTACTTCCTGTGCTTCGCGTTAAAATCCGGAAATAAACCATTGTTAAAACTAAATTTTATACGTCACATTAATAACATACTTTATTTCATGACTAGTAGTTCAAAGCGAGGTTCTAAGAGATTTGGTATCATTCTACAGTCTACATAAATAGCACAAAATTATCTTCCCATTACAATAAACGCCGCAAAACTGTTTGTCCCAGAGCACCTACATAATAATATATACTATGGCACCTACGTCCAGTAGGGTAAAAAAGTCTGACGTCATCTCACGGCAGTACCATAACTTATTCATGGGCTAAACCTTTGACCTTTGATAGCTCTATTAATATTTGAGCACGCATAACGGCAGTGGAAAACTTCTTTGTTGAAACATTGATTATTTAAACAATCTTCTTGTTATCAGGTGTTTCCATTTGTAGCCGCTTATCCTGCTATTCATGGAAGCATTAAAGATACAATTTGAAAGTAGATAATATATTGCATAATGGATCAGTGGACAAGACGATTATTTATTTTACATTATATTATAGATTTACAACTTGTATGTGTTTACTACCATAGGACATCATAATCGGGACATAATTTACTTTATTTATGCACATAATTTCCCCTTTCATAATATTATACTAGTACAAAGTCAGACTTTGTACCAGTACTAAGTCTGATGAAAAATAAATTCATTGAAAGCGTTGTCATTAAAGCAGAAAATATTACCCATACAGAATATTGGACGAGTTTCCTACAAAAAACGGCAGCAAACAGCTATTATCAAAAGAACTAAAGTGCATGTTAAATTACGTGCAATTTGCACGTAAACAGTAACAAAGCAAGCGAAATGTTTTCTACTCAAAACGACGTGAATTGCCAAGAATTTTTCAATTTAATTGAATGTGAAGAGATGTTGCCTTGTCATTTTATAGCTCGAAACAAATTTTAAGGGGTGTTTAAAGTAATTTCACTTCATTATTTGTTATCGTTTTGACATTTATTTACTCAAAGGCAAACAAGTTGCTAAATGATGAGCTACCTAATACTAAACAAAAAAAAGACGTGTGGCACTCGGGGACTGCCGCGGTAAAGCTATTGCATAGCATGCCTTCAAGCCACACCTCCGTGTCCGTCGGAGTGGGGAGCGTGAGGTTTATCGTTACGCAATTTCTGGATTCGGTCCCCGCGCTCAAGGCCCGCGATAGAAGCTATGCAATAGCTTAAAAAAATATCCTACTTTTTAAATTTGTAATAACCCAGTGAGCTCCGTACTAATTAATTTTTAACGCGATAATACACCCCACTTGAGGCCTCAAAACTAATTTCAGATGGGATATAGATAAAGCAAATAATATTATCAACATTTATTATAATTTTTCATAGTCACAACAGTAAAACAAAGTCGCTTCCTTTCCGATGTCTATCTGCCCCTACTTTAAAACAACGCAATGGAATTGGATGCGATTTTTTAAATTTTACACAACACGAGCGAAGCCGCTTTAGGAAAGCTAGTTGAATATATAGTCATATTGAGCTCATATCACACTCGTACAGATCGTTCGCTCTTCATATAAAAACGTAACAATACCGGGTCAAAACTATTCAAAATGTATAAAAAAAAATTTTAATCTCCCGCGTGAAGTGTCACAAAGATTCATCAGGCGCAGCAGCTATTATTTCCATTCAGAATTCAGACTACAGATGCAGATCGGGCGCCATTTTGGTCATAATTCACAACCAATTGCGGGAAGTATTAAGAATGTAAAATGCATTCAAAGTGCAAAAAGAGTTTGAATATTCCCTGAAAGGCTGCCAAGCCGCGGGCGCGCGGCAAATCTGTAACTCCAGTGTATTTTATGGGACTACGGTTTATCTATTATTTTTAGCATTTGATGGCGTGAAAATAAGCCAAATTTGCTTGTGATGTAACTGCTGCTATCGTCTCTATAGTTTACTAGCTTTCCGCCTGCGGCTTCGCCCACGTTTTCAAAGAAAAACCCGCATAGTTCCCGTTCCCGTGGGATTTCCGGGATAAAACCTAGCCTATGTTACTCGTGGATAATGTAGCTTTCGAATGGTGAAAGAATTTTTAAAATCGGTCCAGTAGTTTATGAGCCTATTCATTACAATCAAACAAACAAACAAACAAAGTTTTCCTCTTTATAATATTAGTGTAGATAAACATTAACCATTTTCAATTAAACTGATGATGTTATTATTAGTTAGGCTGTTGCTAGTCGAATAAGTTGAGACAAACATTGGTTGTGCTCGAACTCTGGGTTCAAAAGTCCCTATAGAAATTAGAGCCGTGGTTTGTGTCGGACTTGTACCGAATTAAACCCTGGTTAGCGCTAAACAATAACATGGTGGTATCGCGGGCACCCGCAGGGACACAACAGACAACAAATTAGACTGATCAAAATATGTTGAAAAATAAGTTAGTATTATGGTATCTATGTATTTTTACAGATAACACATAGTATTCATCAGTATTTATTAATTCATAGAGACTAGTTAGAACCTGTAATTTGCTTGCATGGTAACGGGGTAAAGAAGTTAATTTGCTTAGAACTTTTTTACTTACCAAGTTTAATAAAGATCCATCATGTTGTTTTGCTTGAAAGAGTTAAAAATACCCATGCACCCAAACACTTATCTACTCTGTCAAATGTATACGTTTATAATATAATTAAGATATAATGCCACCTAAATGCAAGGTCCTCCATCTAGTCATCCTAATTTCCAGCCAGTACCGCCATGACTAACTAACTTATATAATAGCAAGCATAATTAATCAACGATCAATCAAGATAATGAAAGCTTCTTAGACAGATCACAGCAATTACAATGCACTAATTGTCTTTGACGTGTGCATTATGTTCCGCTTGCACTATTATTAAAATATATTATTAAGAAGGAACATAACTTATAAGTGACCAACCGTTGGTAATAGTTGGAGATAGATTAACACAGATATTAAAATAGGTCTAAGATGACTATTATTTCCAATTTTACTGATACCAGTTACTTGAATAATGTAATGTTTAGTAAATTTCGAATCTTTGAAATAACACTCATGTTAGTCATAAAGGTTGATATAGGAATGTTAAAAAAAATGTAGTTCGAGTTGAAAAAAGTACGATGCAGATTTTAAAAATCGACTCATCAATTAGCTTGGAATATGAATGCAAATATTTAGTCCAGCAATGAAAAACGTTGAAAAGTCCGTAAATATCAGTGAATACCCTATAATTTAATATGTGCATGTAATGAGCAATGGATTTCCAGCAGCGACTAATTACAAGGCTCTTATTGGCCGAAATGCGATCCTTTTCATTGGGCGTCCGATCAAAGCTCGTCATGATTAAAGGCAGATTCGTCTGATAGGTGCAATTCATTAAAATTCTGTTCGGTTTCTATCTGAAATTTCAATGTAGTATTTAATCTGTCAGGGCTGTGTAACTACGATAGTAAGCTCTAGAGTTCATGGGTATTTCAAGTTTGCATTATATACAGAAAAATTAATAGCAATTATGACGTATACAAATAAACACTTAGAATAAAGAAGAATTATTCGACCTTTCCATTTCAGTAGTAAAAATTACTATAAACATTTCAATTTTTTTATCTATTAAAAACATGAAGTGAATAGATAAATACAACATAATATCTCTAAATATTTTATTTCCGATTATCGAACTACAGGATGCAATAGGATTAAGTTTGCAAAGATGCTCATTAAATTTCCAAGACAATTTCTTATAATCAATGTAGAAGATAATAAGGTAAGTCGATTTTCTGATTCGGACCCTCTCAAGCGGATGATCTGCAACCCAGTTGAGTCTAATGAGAATTTGCCAACTTGCTAATGTTAGTCTCGTTTGCTGTTCCACTCCACTGCACTAGTAGGAGGATTATGACTTCCAAGAAAATGTATGCCAGTTTGGTAGCAGAATCTATAATAGATTCTCAATAATTTAATTAATATTCGCCTCAATTTGAGTGACCTGGTCCATTCATTATGTGTACATAATTCATGATATTCAAGACTTACCTCCTACTTAATTGAAGACTTAAGACTGCATTAATCATTGTTAAAGAGGTCGAGAGTTTCTTAGAAGTGACAAAGGAACAGATCACGCTTTTCGAAGTATTATTAAAAACCTTTAGTTACAGCTCTATGTCATAACAGCGTTAAGGAAAAGTTTTTCTACCCTTTCACCTATTATAACAATACCAGGAATTCCCTAAGAAATTTCTTTCGTATATTTTTCTTTATATCTAACAAATTTTCATAGAAAGTGTCCGGAGCCCGATACTCCTCAGTATCGTATGAACGTCAAAGCTGAAATCGATATAATCACAAACAGAATACACATCACATATTCCCTTGACCGTCCCATATCAAATGTCAGCCTAATCAAGATAACTAACCATCAAGTCAAATTATTCATGGAAATACTGTCCAATTGTCTTTTGGAAGACATTCTCCTCTATTAAGAGATAGATACGAATCGCCTCACTTCGTGTTTCGTTATGGATGGCTATTTCTATGTAACTTTTCCTTACGCTCAATTGCGACAAACAATCACAAACGACTCGTACATTGAAGGTTTTGTTAGCGAATATTGGGTATAATGCGTACAAAAACAGCAATGGATGTGAGTAGATTCGATAGCACAGCTTTAATTATAATTGCTTGGTGTTCGGATATGGGCCCCGCGGTCAAGATAAGGCCCAATGAATTGTGACAAAATTGCCAGTCGTGTTTATTGTGGTTGTTGGCAGACGTAAAACGCTTTCGGGCATAGTCATTGTCTTGTTGGAGCCCGCTCAAATTGTCCATACAAAGTTTTTGGCCGCGGTTCGGACTGTGTTTTATTTTGTGTTAAACCGCTTCGCTCATTATTCTTAACTGTCCAAATCTATGGCGATTTCCCTAATGTAATTGGCATTTGATGTACTCAGATTGTGGTCACGTAAAAATTTGGGGAGTTCATATATTTCATTGAAACGTTAGTTTTGGTTGTATTTTCGCTTGTGTGAAGAAGGTGAGGTATTTCTGTAGGGTCACGTAGCAAGCGTACAATGCTCTCTAATTTTCTATGGGGGACACGTTGCAGGATCTACCATTCACACCGCAGCGTTCTGACCTTTCCATAATGTTGACAATAAATATAAAATGGATATTTTACGCCCGATTTTCGTAGCTTCGTTTAGTGTATAAGTAGTGAGATAAAAATATGGGTATGTTTTTTGGGTTTTTCTTAAAAACTATATACATATTATTATGTACGTAGACAAAAAGAAAAGCTATAATAATGTGTGCGGGGCGTGTGCGGTTTAATACATTTACCATCTTTTTATGAAAACTTTCTTGTAAAGTATTTGTTGCTGTATTTAAACAAAATTTTACAGAGACACTTAAACCGCACAGTTTTGATTCAAAATATTGAGTAATGCATTGCGGCTAAAATCCATTTTATACAGTCTCCACATGTACCCGATGAAATCGACGTTTAATTTAAATGAGCCCAGCTAATAAACCATCAACTAGCTGCGGTGAATGCGGCTACAGCACTAATCGCTTAGCCGGCAGTGCAGCTTGATTCATTGTTAGCCGCTCGCACGGTCTTCCGAGTAATTAATATAGCTATCAATGGGGAGGTTCGAAAGTTGCTCTCATCCACGGACTTGGCCTTAAATTTTGCGTGTTAAGGGCAAGATACACAGATGTATGACCTGGCCTTAAATGTTGCGTGTTAAGGGCAAGATATTCAAGTGCGTGTTTAAAGAGAAATGTGACTTGGCCTTAAATTTGGTAATTTATCGCATTGTATATGCGAGGCTCTTGGTAAGAATTAGATAGTGGAAATCCGGGCTAAGTGGATATTACGTGGACGTGGACGTTTTGAAAGCTTAAGTTTAAAGAATCATTTATTCTCATTTAAAGACTTAAAGCTAATTACATGAGAATAACATAACAAAGTAAATAAATAATGAAACAGTGAAAAGCTTATAAATATGATTGCTAAAGTAGGGGAGACCGAGGGGAGTTGAAACAATTTTCACGTTTTGTTTGATATAACTCATACTATTATCAGAAATCTTATGGTACTGGTATCAATCGATAGGTTATTCTATACACTTCCGAATGGTTAGCATAAATAAACGGTAAGCGTTAAAGATGGTGGTTAAAAATTGACTTAATCGTAACAAGTCAACTTGTTTCAATTCCCCTCATACCGAGGTAAGATGAAACAGAGGTCGAGGAGAGTTGAAACATAATGATTTTGGGGAGTTATAGGAGCTGCAAAATAAAAATGATGATTTAATTCAAAGGTTTTAATTAAAACTTATATTTTCAAGTAACCAACGACTTTTATAAGTAATATTTTAATGACATTTCAGTCAAGTAGGTCTAATACAAATAATAAACACCTAAATAACCAAAAATTAACATGCGTAACATCAATTATAATCAGTCAAATCAACAAAATGTTTTACATTTTTATAAAACTAAATCTTTGACATAAAATAGTTAATAATCAGTCGTTTTTTAAGTATGTATTACAATCAGTACCTACTATAAACTATTTAAGGAACAATAATCTACAAAATGTCAAAGACAAAGTTCTCCACCAGCACAAGTTTCATGAGCCCACAATTGGCATTTCAGACATTGAGCCCACTTTTCTTTGGATCTGTTATTTGAATATGATTCCATACAGCAAATACAGCAGGATTCCTCTTCTTCATCGCTATCTTCGTTTCTTGACAACCTTAACCTTTTTAGTTTTACAGCCTGCTTTTAAACTTATTCTTGATTTAGTTCATCCAGTCGGTATGCTTAAACAAATAAACACATTAAATCAACAATAAAATCCGATAATATTCGTACTTTTTAGCTATAATCAGATATTAAATTGAAAACAAGGAGAGTTGAAACAGTCTGTTTCAAATCACCTCGGTGAGAAAAAACCTCCCAATTTTTATTCAAATCACGACCAAGCAGTAAATACACAGAAATCAAATCTACCAAGTATATTTCAAGAATCAATAGATAATAAGTTTTTAAAACATATATAACTCAACCCAAAAAACAATACCAATATTAAAGTACGAGCATCGTAAAAAATCATGAAATACTTACTTTTTACGATTTTCGGCACATGTCATTCAGAACTACACAATTGCACAACTGACGTCATCGGCATGAACTGACGCGATAGCTGGTGGCGGGAGTTGGTTAAAAAAGACGTTGCCAGATCGCTAACAGTTTTAAGTTCGGAGAAATCGAGACTGTTTCAACTCACCTTTGTTTCAAAACCCCTCGGTCTCCCCTACTGATTCTATCTGGAATTCATTACCAATAGATATTACGACAATCAAAATTTAAAAAATCAAACAGAAACACGTGCACATGGTGAGATTTGTACATATATTTTAATGAATATATCGATTAAAGCAAATTTAAGTTGAGACAGTAAACTTGATGACATTGTTTTCAATTAATCCAATGTAACAATCAAACACAACATTGAAAATAAAATATTTTTATCAGAGCAAAGCAAATATTTTCTCCACCGTTTATTATTCTAACAAAAATACTACAAACTCAACCATATATAAACTGTTTATGAATTATAATATACTGTTTATTAATTATAAAATACGAACGATACAGCGAAATTGTTTATTGATAAATTTATTCTTTTGCATAGTATGTGGATACTTTGATGTGGATTACTGATAATCTGTTTATTTTATACTTTTTATGTAGTAATTAGGCCGTAAGCCGTGTCAATAATTCTTCTAACATCTATTTATTATAGACATAAAATAAGTAAATAATTTAATTACTATTCTTCAAAAAGCTCTCTCTAGCTCATATAGAAACAATAATTCAATATTTTTGTAAGTGCAATGCTAAGCAAATTCCATTATTTTATAAATTGTATTTTCTCTGTAAGTGCTTCTTTTTGTAATCATATGAGAAAATATTTTTGACTTCAGAATTAATTAATCCAGAATTTTTGACTTCAGAAGTAAGAAGAAATTAATTAATCATATTAATACTAAGCCAAAATATGGGGTAATGGGAGATAGATTTTGCTACTCTTACGCTATTTACTATGAAATTGAATATTTCCGCTCAAAAGGTATATTTTTCAAGCCACAGATTATTTCCAGAAACTTCTATTTAAATAAATCGTTCCAACGTAAAAAAAATATTTAACGACCGTCCAATTTATCTTCATAACAGTACTTACCCCGTAACAACTAATTATATTGTTTCATTTATATTCTGAAAGAACCCATCTCATATTAAGTTAATTGAGTAAATTTAACATTAAAATGAAGAGCAAAAGGCTTGAATAAAATTATTTACAGCTAAAACTGTAAGACTTCTTCCACAAAATGTTCAATGAATTTTAAACGTTGTCGCGCGGGTTTTATTTATATTAGGTACCTTAAAGACAAACAGAAAGACAGCGTGTTTTCTTGTTGTTTGAGTTTTGTGTTTTGCTAGCTTTCGCACATGACTTCCCCTATATTATTTATAAATTATATTCGCACATTTAAATTCCCTATAATGTTACTTAGGTACACTTAGCTAGTTATTTCTTATGAAAATATTTTTATTTGAATTTTAGTGAATAATGTTTATTATGTAGGTACTGTTTCTTTTTTATTATTTTAGAGTCTTCATTCATTTGATTAATTGAAATAGAAATAATGTAGGTAATAAAATATTTCAAACATCTTTCGTAGAGTTTTAGACTCAGACATGAATAATAATAGTACCTATTCGTAATTAATTTTAATTAAAATTTTCCAGGTATCTACTGCGTGCTTATAAATTAGTCTCTCGTGGTCGATAGGGTTGAACATTCACTCGGTTTTTTATTTTAATAGCACATATACAATTTTTAACTCTTTCTAAGGAATTTGAGACAAAAACAATATGGAATAAAGCAATATGATTACTGAGTATATAACTCTATAAAGACGTAATAAATTATTTATATAAAAAGAAGACAAAGGAGAGAAAAAGTATAAAACATTTTTTGTACGTAAAATGACATTATCGCTAAAATCAAGACAAAGTGGATGGATCAGTTAAAACGACATAAATTAAACAGTATTCAGAAGTTTTTCCTGATTCAATCTAGTAAGTAACTGAATTGTTAATGTATTTATTTTTGAAGCGTGATATTCCAGTTTTATAGCATTCAAATGATGTAATGTATTTATTCCAATTTATTACACTTTTCAATATTAAAGGTAAAATTTTACGGGCAACCGGGGCCTAACTTCAAATGATATATGATATTTCTACCTAAGACTTTTGAATTTTATGATATAATTTTGTTACAGTTAAGTATTCAATGAAAAAAAAAACTATTAAAATGAAATAATGCTCTTCCCATTTCTTATCAAGAATTTCTATTACCAGGAAACATTGAAAAGACATTCCATAAATGCTATATCTTATAAACGAAGACTATGTTATCAAATAAATGCGTTTGTCTAGTAAGGATACACTTGTTTCTTTGCACTTAACATCAAACAAGTCTTATACATCTTCACTACCCATTCAAAGACTTATTTCAACATCAAACTTTAAACTTTACATTAACTATCCAATAAATCAGACCATCCACGACCATAAAAATCGCTCGTAAATGTGAAAATCCAAAAACCAATTGAACCAGAAAACACCAACATTGTATGTGTACTTGTATTCTTCTTGAGACTAGCCATGATCTTAAAGCAGTATTACTTCCAGTGTGGAAAAAGGACAGCGCTTTATGCGTCATCTAGCGCCATCACCTTCCCACACTGGATATAATACTGCTAGGGCAAAGTGGTTACCCCCAGTTATGTAATGCCATAGTCTATCGCCCGCAGGAACACGCACAAATACTATTGTCGTTTATCGCACCGCAAATATAGCTGCGAAGGAGTGTTTATATGACACGGATACGATACGATTTTATTGATTTAGTTCTTTATTAAAAGTACTTTTTTATAATGGCAAGTTCAGCAAATATGTTATGATCAATGAGGTAGCAATAAAGATAATAGAAATATCATAAATAAAACAGGCTTTAATAAATTTCACTATAGCGTATTTGTTTCAGTGTTAAAAATTAAGTCTGACGTGAAAATAAGAGCGTAATCTATTCAATTATTAACAACCTTATCTAAGATAAAGTTTCGTATCCTTCGACGAAGGTTAGAAGTCAAGAGTGCTTTACCTATCTAACACTAATTGTCTGGATTGACCTTGTTGAAAAGTTAGTTTCTTTTGTTTTCGAGCCTTCCAAGCGATTCTAGTAATGCTTGATTTTATCTGCTAGTATTGGTACTAAGACTAATAGTCCATTGAAATGTTACATTTTTAGGCCTAATCTTGCCTTTTTTTAGAGGACGCAATTTTATTTTTTTGATATGTAGGGGGGGTCAGTGTGAAGCTAAAACGGGGTAAAAAGCTAAGTTTGTGGGGTCGCCACCCTTGTCCCACGGCCGCCATCTTGAAAATAGCGGTTGAAATGGTTTTTACGATAAACTTATAAAAACGTATAAACCATATATTAGTTATAGATGAAAAAAGATTTTGTCGTATCGGATCCGTCTCGTACTCTTTAAATATATTTTGGTGTTGGTCGTGTGGGAACAGTGGTAATATTTCACATTCTCGTTACAAGAACGGAAGAATGTCGCTATAAACATAAATAATATGTTGCATGGTAATAGAAATTTTGAAATTATTGCTTTCGTACAAGTACTTATATATCATAAGCGAATACCAATATAAGCGTAAGTTAAAAGGAAACTACATTTTCTAATATATTACAACGGCATGCTAAGCACATAATATATATTCAGAAGTAAAAACAGTTGGTATATATTTGAAAATACGCTACAATCTTTTAAAACTGACTTTTTATTTTCATTAATCCCTTTTATAATACATAGAAACTTAGTTTCATGATTCATTGTAAATTCAAACTTTAATCGTGATAAAAAAACACAATTTCTTTAAGTTTAATCGTAAACGTACTAAGAAATACTTGTATTTCGAGGTACAAGGTGACCCCTATAAAATGTAAATTCCATCTTGATCAATTAAATCAAAATTATAGCACAGTAAAATAACATTTTCTTGGAAAATACCCAAACAAAATGTACCCATTACTTCGCGAAATGTAACACAAATTCAATAGTAGGCCTATTTCATCGAATATATTTTTTATCAAAACCAGCGGGAGGTCTATTTTGAGATCGCGTTAACAACAAGATGGGTTGATTATCTCGGAATGGCGGGAATATTTTCTTTGCGAAGCTTTTTTATTAAGGCGGAACAACGTCACGTTTTTTAGTTATTCATTATGTTAGGGTGTTCTATTCTTCTTCCTTATTGAAGTAATGTTAGGCGATCAATGCAGTAAAATGAAATTTTTAAGAATATAGAAAACTGTATATAAGTGTAATTATGAAAAACTTAACTTTTATGATTTTTTTTTAAATAAATAATTATCATAATAATCCTACAGTGAATTACACAGCTACAGTCAATCAGATAATGTATTCATAACTAAGTATAAAAGTACCCTGACTTTTATAAATTCTTTCACACTAATTAAGAACCTCTCCTGTAACCGGTGTTACATTTACAAGAAAAAATAATTTACAAAACGAAAAAGAACTTTACCTATTAGGGTCCTCTGATGAAAATGGAAACCAGTTAGAAGTCTTAGGTATCAAAATAAGGTTTTATAGGCCTTTAGTCACAAGCCACTAATGCTCAAGCAACATTAGCTGTAATAAAAGTTGAATGAACTCAACTTGTTTTCAAAACATTTTATCGTAAACTTCCAACTTTACTGCGGGAACCAGGAAACTTCTGTAACGAAAGTTCGATACAATAACAGTACATTGCGCGTTTCCTACAGCTTCTTGAAATTTAATTTCGAGCGCTGCAAGATGAGTTAGCGTTGGTCAACGGGTTTATATTTTTAAATTTGCTCGCAAATAGTTGCTCGGTTTATCGTGTGTCGAGTTTGGAACGTCGAAACTTATGTGAACAAATTGATAATTGGGTGCTATTTTTGCTCCAATATTTTGTAAAAGCGAGTCGGGCAAAACTAATTTAATGCTCCGTTTTTTGGAATTGAATTCCCGCATAGTACAAAGCAAAATAATAATATTAACATGATGTATTTATTTGACTGAATATTGAATATTTTCTCGAAAATATAATTACATTGCAGAATTTTCTTTCTAGCTTGCATTCTATAAATTGTGTAGTTCATATATTGACCATAAACAACTTAATACCTTTAATTGCCTTGGACTGCTCCGAACGAAAACCGCTTCGTCTCAGAACACATGCTTCTAGTCTATTCCAGTACTTCTCAAAGTATATGGAGCTATAATAGCTGAATATAAGTACTAATACAGTGAGAATGTCTGAAAATGATGAAGGGTTCTCGTATAGTTTATGGTATATGGGTCTTAAAGTGGTAAAGGTATGCATTTTATATTTTATATTTTAAATATTTTAGAAAAAATCATACGTCCTAATGGCTAATACCATACGATTAAATACCATTATTTAAAACCATAGCTGACTTATATTATATTTGTGTGTAGTGTAGGCCACGTTGGTCACTCGAAAAATGTAATGTGGATGCTGAATCAAGTTTGAGAAACTCTGGGCACTGCATTCTGTACGGGGCTTCGAGGGCCTATTTCGATGACCACATTTGTTGAACTCCATTCCCAATAGAGAATGGATTGACCATTTCTACTGTGAAGTATACAAGGCTAGCTATATTTTGCGTCTTGTATTGGTTACGGATTGAAAGTATTGTGCATTATATTTACGTAAAACTTAACTTTAAAAGTATTTAATGAAAATGCTTGAATTATCGTGCTCGATGATACACACATATAGGAACAATTCAAATATGATTTTAGTAGCATTGAATAACTTACGGTTCAATATATTATTACAGTTCAATATATTATACCTTAATTTTGTATCAATATTTAGATACGTTTTTTATTAATTAAGTGTTACCTAAATGCCTGATCTTAATAAGCATAAATTTAAAATGTTATAAGTACATTCAGAACATTTAAATAGAACTCCATTAAAATAATATCCAAATAAAAATGAACACTAAGCGAATAGCGCCAAAAGGCAATTTAATTTTATCCTTACCGGCTCACAAAAATAAAAAATCAGGTTGCCTAAATATTTATACTCGGCTATCAGTGAAAATTTTCATTTTCCGTTGGAATAACTCTGTACGCAGAGCGTTAATTAAAAGAATTACATAACCTAAAAATTCTGTTGAACATTTTAGTCTGAATTTGATTGTATGTTTTTAAACTAGTCGATGAATGAAATGACAGTTTGAAAGCAATTTATAAAGCTTTAGAAGCGGTCCTTTAAACCTCGTTCTGTTAAGTCGGTTTTGTACAAGTTTGTTTTGTTAGATTTCCTAGCTCATCGCCGGTTTCGTGGTAATAAAATTGGAGCGTCCATTCCGTTTTATGGCTTCTACGAGAATTGAGTTAAGTTTTGTACGGATACACCGACTTACAATGATTGCATTGAGAACAATGAATTTTTAATGCCCGCCATTTTGAATTTATGATTACGTTTTATGCAGTGTGATTTTAATTTACTCTATTGAAGTGTACATTCGTATAACTACTGAATAACATTAAAGTGGATACGATTTTAGTATACGTATTTATTATTTACCGTTAGAACATACAATACTTACAGTTATTATTTTTTTTGTATAAGTACTCGTTTACTAAATTCGAATTAAGGTGTATCAACTTGCAGCTGTAATCTTATATATAAAAATGAATCGCAAAATGTGTTGGTAAGCGCATAACTCGAGAACGGCTGAACCGATTTCGATAATTCTTTTTTTATTATATTCCTTGAAGTAAGAGGATGGTTTTTATGTAGAGAAAACGTAAATATGTACCACGGGCGAAGCCGGGGCGGACCGCTAGTACCTATTATAATTAAAATTAAAATTTATTATCAGCATAATAAATAATTCAAATGACATTAGATATGCAATTACGAATTAACCCTTTTAATGCGAGTATTAATAATTATTATAATGCAGATAAAAAGAGGCAAGAGTATTGAATTACTTACTATGAAAATTTAAGTGCTCGATATGTATATTTATAATAGCGATGGAATTTATTATTGTACTATAATGTACAAACAAATTAATACCGATTTAAATTATAAGCAAGAAAGTTCAAATTTTTCATATCTCTACGTATTAAAAAGATTTACTTTAAAAATACATATATTTTACTCCAAACATACATAATATAGGTTCATACCTATACCATGAACATAATTTATAAAATTGCGATTGACAAATATAGTAATACTAGCTGCTCCGCGCGGTTTCACCCCCGACGTGGCTCCACTCCTGTTGGCCGTAGCGTGATGATATATAGCCTATAACCTTCCTCGATAATTGGGCTATCTAACACCGAAAGAATTTTTCAAATCGGACCAGTAGTTCCCGAGATTAGCGCGTTCAAACAAACAACAAACAAACTCTTCAGCTTTATAATATTAGTATAGATGATTCAATAATATTATAAAGATGTTTAGCGTGCTTTACCTTTTTCAAAAGATTAAGAGTTAAAATTATTAAAAAGTATTGAAAAGATACATTTTACAAGATTTCTTCCGTTCACCAATAGAAACCAAGTTGAAGAATTATTTCTAACAATTGTCTCCTTTCCTGTAAAAAAATTAGCGAAATGCGGTTTATATTTATAAAATGTACAAAATATAAAGTAGAAAATAAACAAAACGAAATAGAACACTTTCTTTAAAAGCGATAATACGATGCTAAAAGCTCACTTGCACTTTGCAATTGCAGTACGAATTTTCAACACCTTCTACTATAAGATATTTAAATTATGTACCTACTTCTTAAATTTTATTTTCATCACAATAATGTATTTACATCACTACATAGTATAAAACAAAGTCGCTTTCTCTGTCCCTATGTCCCTATGTATGCTTAAATCTTTAAAACTACGCAACGGATTTTGATGCGGTTTTTTTTAATAGATAGAGTGATTCAAGAGGAAGGTTTTAGTATATAATTTATTATGTTTTGGACAAAGCGGGCGAAGCCGCGGGCGGAAAGCTAGTTGTCACTATAGGTACTATTATTATTTTGTTGAATCTATTAAATTCAATGTTAAATCATACTGTATGTACCTACGTGTAATTAATGACCAATTTAAAATAAGTTTCACAATCCCTACTAATATGTATTATAAATGCGAAAGTAACTCTGTCTGTCTGTCTGTTACTCTATCACGCCTAAACTACCGAACCAATTTGCATGAAATTTGGTATGGAGATATTTTGATACCCGAGAAAGGACATAGGCTACTTTTTACCCCGGGACAAAGGATAGATTTTATCCCGGAAATCCCACGCGAACTATGCGGGTTTTTCTTTGACTGCGCGGGCGAAGCCGGGGGCGGAAAGCTAGAATTTGAATATCTTTAAATTAAAATATTTTTGGTACACCAACAAATAAAAGAGTCACAACTAAAGAAACATTTCAAAAACTAAAATCAAGTAATAAATAAAAAAATAGGAGTTACAGCTAAAAATGTAAAGTAATAAGATTAAAATGTTTATTTATAAAATGTTTTTCAATACAGATCTTATAAGTCGAGTAATAACGAGATACTATAAAATCTGGGTTAAAGACACTCTACTAAAAGGATTCAAGTTCTAGAGTCTTTAATTACGGCCCTATTTATTTACCTTTTCTACTGTAGCGTGTATAAAATATTAAATTACATTCAGTAAAACTTATTAAAATAGGTCGAGATTTTAAAAGCATTTTTAACCGACTTCAAAAAAAAGGAGGAGGTTATCAATTCGGCCGGTATGTTTTTTTTTATGTATGTACACCGATTACTCCGAGGTTTCTGAACCGATTTACGTGATTCTTTTTTTGTTCGATGCGGGATGGTGTCGAATTGGTCCCATAAAAATTTTATTCGGATAGGACCAGTAGTTTTTATTTTATGAGCATTTTTGTCTGTATTTGTAAATGTTGCAAGTGCAAGTTTGAAGTCGGTTGTTTTTAACGCAGTTATCACTTGTGTGTTACGTTGGTCAGCTTTTAATGCGGAATAATTTTATTTTAATGAATAAATAGTAGCCAGTTAACTGTTTATTTTTATTAATTACTATACAGTTGTTTAAATGACGATGGTTAACGTGAATACTGTCGCATTACTTGTATATGCTGTCGCGCATTGCTTTGCTCGTGAGATTTATTTCGTTTTTTTATTCTTGTATGTCTCACATACCTCAGATATTTTAAACTTTAAATTAATTAAAATATTCAACATATAAATGAGTAGGTACCTACTGAAATTTCAAGTCAATTAACATTAAGTAGGTACAGTAATTATTGTCACTTTTAACTTGTTACCTACATAAGACATACTTATATAATAATAAAAATTTAATCTTCTTTATAAGTATACAAAATACAAACATCCCAAATACCAAAATTTACAATATCCATCCCTTCGATACGCTTAATAAGAAAGGATTGGAAATTTTTATATTACTTGGAACTTTCGATATTGGTCCATCTCTGTAATATTTACACAAATATTCAACACATGTAGTACACACTAAATACTGATTTTCCAATATTTTGTCAGTAGTTATATTGTATTGGAATATGGGAGACGGCAATATATCTTGCAACTTTTTTAACATAATATTTTAAAAATCAAAAGTTTATAATAAGTATATTATGTATATTAACATTTTTTAAACAATAATAAGTATCTGAAAAAAACACTATGAATACACAAATACCAACTTATATTAAAAACATACATTACATCTCACAGCGGATATCTCTCATTTGCTTTTATTTTTGCAAAAATTTCGTATTGGAACTGATTTCGCTGTTTATAATCTGTATTACAAAGTTAATAATCTTCTCTTCACTTATACAAAACCATTATTATTCGAATTTTAAAAATAAAATATGATAAATAAAAAGTATTATTTAACAAAACAACATACTCATTTTTTTCCTCCGAGATTATCCAGTTACGAAATAATAGATAAGAATAATAGCAAATATAATACCGTTAATATATTATATACCTAAGTATAAACTATCATTTAATTAAATATTTCTATTTCAACATAAAATCCACGTAATATATAATAATCACATAAACTAGAATATTCACAATGTATTTCCACATTTGATTTACAATGTATTGGTCATATTCAAAGTTAATAGTGACCAATCTCATATCTGTTAATAGGAATAGTGATAGACAAAGCTATTTATTAATGCCTGTACAAAGAGATATTATTCAAATTGTAGAATATTTATAATACCTAACTACCTACAATTCTAGCCCTTAAACATTCCATGAATAAGTAATAACAGAGTTTAATTTTCGCGTAGAATAATTCATTATTAAGAACGACAAAATTAAGGATAGAACGTTAGGGTAAATATTAATTCACAAATTATTGTCTTAAATATGTCAATATTCATATAATACAAATTTGTATCACTATACATTCATATTGTACTAAGAAACACTTAAAATTTTTTACTAGTATTATGAAAACTAAACATTAATACGCAAAAATTCCACCTAGTCACGTATTTCGCACTAGATAGAAAATAAAACGGACACAGATCAAATAAGATACCCTATATGAAAGCGAATACCAATGCAAGCTATAAACCTGGAAATCTAGGATTCTTCGCAAGCAGCTGCTGGAAACAGATTCGCATATTGTGCATACTGACTCAGAGATACAAGGATATATGGGGACTTTTCAATATATTTATCACCTGAAAAGAAAGAAAAATAGTATTAAGCAACTAAAAAACTAATGAAATTATGGTATTGTCGTGAATCCTAATTTACTATACAAACTTTGAATTCAATCTGTCCATTTATAATGGGTCGAAATCGAGTCTTAAAAGAGTCACTAATCGTGCAAACTATACGGTAAATTCACCTATATGGTGAAGCTTATAAAAGCGTGTTAAAAAAAATATTAATATCGAACTTTCATTGTTACAACGTCGGTTAAACACTACAATATAAAATTAATTGACACAGATCCATAACCATTGTTCAAGTTATAAAATTGTGTACAAAGAGAGAAGTATCTTACTTTCATCAATGCTATGCAATCTCGGTAACAGCGAACTCTTGAGCAATTGAATCCTCAAGTTTTGTGAAGCTTTAAAATGATTTTACACTGGCTGCTCCCGCTTTATTTGTAAACCATTGAGTAATTTGAGTCACGGTCTTAGTTCTTTAATTTAAATGGAAACCTCTTGACCCACTCGGTGATTGTAGTTTGGAATTATTTGCGCTTTGTTGAAATGCATTCTATTGGTCTCGTTAATTGTAGTTACAATTGGCAGGTTTAATTTCTATACAATTGTGAGAAAGTATTTTGGGATAATGAGTTAAACATAGCAATTATTTTTAACTCTACTTGATTTTATAGTGACTTCGACCTGAGTACAGATTCGTCGAGTCGTGCGATTCATTTAATCATGAAAGTAACAATAACCCATGCTTTCATCTATATCTTATAAAAAGTGCACCAATTTTGGCGCCAAATTAAAAGGTATTTTGATAGCTGTTACTGGTGGGATTTCACTTGTGATTTTTAATCGATTATAAACTATGAAATCGTTAGTCTTATAAACCATGAATCTAATATTAATATAACAACCAATACATTTGCGCTAAAATAAGTATTGTTCAATAATTTTACAGTCACCTTCAAGGCATTGAACAGCTGTGAACTATTTTGTCTGGATGTAATAATATATTTATGTATTGACTTATCCGACGCTCTTCGATCTACCTCATGAATTTTCTTCATATTGTCTCGTGTGTTTTTCGATGTTTTGAATTATTAAATGAACGACTTTTCTTTCAACTAAAGGTAAATGTAAAAACTTTTACTTCTTCACACGCTGTTAAGCTTTGCATTATACTTAAAGAAAACTATATTCAACTGAGTAATTAATTTTTAGACAACATTATTCTGGTTGTACATAATTATATTAGACATATATTATATGTATATATTTGTCCTCAATGGACTCCTAAACCACTTAACCGATTATAATAAAATTCGCACACCACGTGCTGTACGATCCAACTTGAGAGATAGGATAGTTTAAACATGTAGGTACCACGGGCGAAGCTGGGGCCGACCGCTAGTTATTATATATGTATATTGTACATAATTAACTCTTCTCTGAAAACAAAAAACAAAACAAAAACAACGTTAAACAGTATTAATAATGGACCTAGACTATTGAGACCTCTCTCAGAAATAATAACAACTTTTAGTATACAAATAAAACCCAATCTTGGTCTTCCAAAAAACCTTACCCCAAATATAAGTTAAATTCGACAATTATTTCCGCAGTATCTCCCGCCGTATAAACGGTCAATTTGTCAGTGGAATTTGTCGGATGTTTGTCAAACTTAATTTCTGTTACGGGTCCCAAAGTACAGAAACGATTTTCTTTGAATCGAGTGCAAGAATTTCGGCCGAAAATTGGAAAAATCCACAGCGACTCCCGAAAGCGATTTTGCGTTTAACGACTTTTTTCTGCTACAAATGGAATTCTGAAGTTGGCTTTTCTAATGGTGGAAATGCAATTTTTTGAACGGAAATATGAGGTTTTTTTTATTTAGTACATTAATTAGGTCTTAATGGTTATTAAACGAAGGAAAAAGATTAAATAACAATACGACAATACCCCCGTTTACCCCCAGATTCAACATAATACACCATCTAGCTTAAATTGAATTAGAAGTTAACATTATATCAATCGTGTTATTATTATGGCAAAAACAATTGATTGAGTTATTACCAAATCAATATATTGTCACAAAAGAACAGTCACTATAAAAGAAATATTAAAAGACATATCTTATTCCAAACAAGTTTTACGAGCGACACCATCGAAAAACAATTCTATTACAATAACTTTATTATCGAACCATATTAACAAAGCATGACGTGATAACATCTCACAAATATCATCTACTTCAATCTTGTAAACATTTCTGCGAACTTTCTGGAATAAACAGAAAAACTTTACACAATATATAGCAGATAAGCGAGCGAGGGTTTCCCGGTGTATGAAAAAGTTGGATTGAGAACGCGATACGGCTCCGTGTTTTCTAAGAAATTTAATTAATATACAAATGACGTACTGTAAGGCTCATTGTGAGGCAGGGTATTGTAAACTACATTCTGAGGAACGTCTTTCGTTTTGTGGAAACGCAATTTAGTGACTTTTCAGTTAGTTTAATTAGTTTGTATATTGTCGTTATAAATAGACTGACGGGCAATTATAAGGTGACTATTATGCCTTTTAAATAACTTGGAATTATGTTAGCAAGTTAAAATTAAATGTACTGTATATATTATCATTATTATCTAAACATTTTTATTAGAAACAAATGTGAAGTGATGCAGACGAATATAGATATAGATCTACTCCGATGCTTTCAGTAATTACGAGATAATAAAAAGAAATAAGAACAGGACACAATAAAATCACAAAACACAGTATTTCTTAATAAGAAGCATATATATTTGTAGCCATGTTATATCTGTACACACAAACGGAAAGAAAGGTAGGTAAAGCTAAGGTATGTAAGAGCTTAGCTATTTAAAAATAATCTCGCTTTCGCGTTCATTGAACCGCCGAAAAAAATATGCAAAACTAAAATATTTTTACATGACCCCAACGGGTGTATGTACCCTAATCTAGGAGATTTATTTCGGGCCCAGTCCAGTATTGACATGTGCGGTTTACGGCTGATTTATTTCCCGTTTTACATTGTATGGGGATTATTATCTAATATATGAGGTTGTTAGATCGATCGAATTTTTGCTGCGCTGGTCATTTTATGATATACTAGCTGCCCCAGTAGACGTTGTTTTGCCCTTTATCCTCTTTTGTGTGTTTTCTCTCCATAAGAAACCTTCCTTCCAGGTAAAAGTCTTAACAAAAACTTTAAAAAATTTGCCGTATTGGTCACGCTGTTCCCGGATACGCTTTAACACATTTGGCGATTTTTTATTTATTATAAGGATTTTTAACCATCATTAAAAGAGGAAATGTTTTAAGATGCGTTGAATATAGTAATTCTTTTTGGACGTTGTTGGACGTAATTAAAAACAGATGTACGTAGCACATACAAACGTATTTTGTATGTGCTACGAGTGAACTATTATCTCACCCCGGACACTCCATACAAAATGATCGTTTTGACAGTCACACTCTAGAGACTGCAAATGTGTGTGTTAACGCTTTATTGTTGGCACATTTGTGACTAGCGTAAAAAAAATGGGTATCATTTAAGCTATCACCAATTTAATTAGTTTTGTGTTTCTTAAATAATAGGGTTTGTCCTCAAAATAGTAGATCTGTCACCAAAATGGAGTCACCAAACAATGCAAAATCAGTTCCACAATAAATCACCTAAAATCCTGAGATATAAGGTCTAGTACCAAATAAATGTTTTTGTATGTATTATAATAGGTGTGTCCTAATAAGTATTTAAGTAAACTAATTTAAAGAGATCACCAATAAATCATATTATTATGTTACTAGAAAATTGCATTAAGTTCAAATAAAAAATTAGGGTTGTCATCATCGTTTCAACCAAAAGATTCTGCTCCCAAGGTTCTAAATTGCCACTGGTAAGTAGTATAAATTATATTTAAAAAAAATTTTAGCAGAGTAGTAAATAAAACAATTATTAAAGTCAAAATAATCAATATTTATTGTTTAAAATAATTACCACTGAACAATCAGCGCTGGTTTAAAATAGCTGGTTTATGGCTAGCAGAATAGTAGATAAAATACTTAATTAAAGTTAAAATAATCAATTTTTAAAGCGTTCGAAATCATTTTTTCATTAAAATTATAAATTGATGTATTAAATTGGTAACGAATACTATTAATTTAATATCGGAACGAAATAAAATGTTACTACTGTATTGGTGACAAAATATCAAATAAAAAGGAGTCGCAGTCAGGGATCGATAATCGATATATTTGGTGACAGATCTACCATTCTGAGCACAGAGTTATTATTTAAGTAACAAAACTGTTATTAAAAGTACGAAGTTTATATTCATGTAATGCAATATAATTTTATTGGTTATTGTGTGTATTGGTATGATCTCTTATTTTACACACATATTAACATTAATTTGATAATTCATACCTGGGAACAATTTTTGTTTATCTGAGAACGAAAATATTTCGTGGTGATAGATCTATTTATTAGGTGATACAACTTGATGACAAATATAAATTTTGGTGATAGAAAATATAGTTCCCAAAAAAAATCGCGTTTTTCTGATGAAATACATCCGTAAACAGCACAATATCTAACCATTTTCTACGAAAAACGATAATCACAAATCCAAAATAATAAAATTACTTTAAGTCAGTTTGATTAATGTTGTCAATCTTCGTTGCGTATCGTCCTTGCAGAAAAATATGGCCCATTTTATGTCTGATCGCGCGGGGGTGAGGTAAGTTTAATTTTGGCGGGAGGCGGAGAGTGTCCGTTCTGTAGCGTTTAGCTACTATTATGTATTCTGTGCTATTATATTAATATTTTTATGCATCACGGTAATTATTTTTGTAATTGAATAATTTATGAACATATTTTTCTTACATTTCTCTATATACCTGAAGCTTAGACATGTGGAACTATAGTTTCTAAATATTTAGAAGGAAATTTATTATTTAATTTTTGATCTAGACTTTCTAGACATCACGTATAAAGTCTGTCCGTGATCACGCTCGCTATAAAGTTTTCGACTTTGTCGTAAAAATTGTTCCAAGTTGATTTTTAAATATAAAAGAGATCTCTCCCTGGACTGTAAATTTAATTAATGTTTTATTAATTAAAAAAAATGTAAAGGAAGGTAAAGAATTAACCACGGTAAATGACCTAAAATATAATGTTTTTTTTTTATGTAATTCTCGACAACTTGTTACAGTGAAAATATCATAGTACACATCGTGACCTCTTCTTTAATAACTCAGGCCCCGGAATCACAGACACAATAGAAAATCTATTGTGTCGTGGACCGATCGGGCTTCGGCCGTTCGGGGCTCAATGGGTTATAACACTGCTGGGTAATATATGAAAATATACGATCATTACGTCTTACGTCCTTCAGTAAAAAAAATCGCTAATTACCCGTTTAAGAACTACCGTGTCACAAATAGACAAACACATCAAACGGATAATACTCCTCTTTTTGTTATAAAGGTTAAAATAATATATAGGAAATATAACTCTGGTTTAATATTATGCCTCGGTGTGAATAGAAAATATTTACACGCAAAATGCAAGCAGAATTTTTCGACTGAGCTTTATATTCCCTATTTTCCTTATTTAACATGTTTGCAGATATTTTGATAGGTTTATGGCATATGTTATAGTTGAAAAAATGACTTCCTTATTTGATATTTACTAGAGTTTATTTTAAGAATTATATTTTATTTTTTTACTTTTAACCGTTACACTACCTACTAAAAATTGAAGAAGAGCCTTTGCCCAGCTGTGGGACAGCTATGGCTGATAAAAAATAAAAAAAAACTACCTGCTTTAGTCATGTTTACATCTTCTTATATATAAAAATGAATCGCAAAATGTGTTGGTAAGCGCATAACTCGAGAACGGCTGAACCGATTTCGATAATTCTTTTTTTATTATATTCCTTGAAGTACGAGGATGGTTTTTATGTAGAGAAAACTTAAAACGGACCGCTAGTTCACAATACATTTGAACTGGCATTTTACATAATGCCTGGGAACATTAGTTCTGAAAAACTTAAATAGGAAAGCATAAAACCAAAACCACAAAATCACTGACTTCATCCAATTAAGACGTACCAATGAACATCCTTTAAAACGAATCCAATACAAAGACAATTAATAACACTGGATCCCATCCACTGACAAATAGCGGGAGCTTCAGCGAACGGAATGTACAAAATCGTGACGTCATTTCGGGGAATTAGAGAATTCGTACGTTCCTATAATGCTTTGTGTGTTATGGATAAAGTGTACAGGCAATTTCCATAATGCCTGGGAATTGAACGGTAAAAATGTTGGAAAGGTCTTCTATTTATATGTATCAAATGTAGAATTGACGTAACCTAAAGTGGGTAAACTTATGTTAGGGTACAACGACAGTTTATGTGGTTTTAAATGTCACACCTTATGTCATCCTGCAAATTATTTATATAGCTTTAAGTAACTTGACATTATTCAAAATGTATGGGCATTATAAATAATGCCCTGTTTATAACTTGTTCTGCGACATAAAATGTTTCAGTACATTTTGTTAAGGTAGCGCTTTACTATAGAATACTGTTGCAGTATTATGCGGGATCTATTATTCAATAATATCCAGGTAGATATCAAAACATTTGAATACCTTGTGGTTTCAATTTTATAGCATGTATTTCGACGGAGTAAAATAATTAATATTTGTTTATTAAACGAATCAATAAACTTATATGCTAAAACCTTCTACCGATTCCTCATAATATTATTATCAAATAATATAAACATTCAGTTATAAATATAATATTTTCACTTACCTGAACCGATTTCAATGAAATTTTAAACAAAAATTCAAAGACAAAAAAGGCTACTTTTCAAAAATCAACATCTTAAAATTTTTACCCGGTTCGTGGGCATAGTATGGTTAAGCGTGGGACGCAGATAGCTTACCTATATAAGCATTTTTCATAGTTTATAAAAAATAAATACCAATTATGATAAACACACGTAAATGAACTTTAGTTACATTATAATGTGTATTAAAAAATTCAATACTATTCATTCTCCTATATACAAATACATACTGAACCAACAAATTCACCATTTAACAGTCCGCATCACGTGACAAAATATAATCCTTTGGTACGGAATGTGCAAGATCGTGACGTCACGTGGGAACGTCACTGTCACACAGCACACTGCTATTGATTTCACAAAGGGCCCAGAATTCGAGACGATTCAAACGACTTCCCAAAATTCATTTGAAAGCGTTTGTGTTCCTAGTTTCAGAGAAAGTCTAATCGTTAGGAAAATTATTTGTCGGTTCAAATAAATTTGACGTTTGAAATAACCTTCTTTACCTTACCTACTTTATATAATATATTTATACTTATATGTAGCTGTAAGATAATTTATAAATCCTAATCATTTAAAAGTAAGAAATAATTTGTAATTACAAACACTTATTAAATCAAATTGTTCCAACAGTATACAAAAACTGCACTAACGGAACCGCTACCTAAAAAGTAGTTATAAAAAAAACATGAACTATCGCCTAAACCACTAAACATAAATAGGCAAAGATTCAAGTCAGGTCACGTAAAACCGTGGCTTCAATATCCGTCAGCCAAAGTAACTGACGTATAATCAATTGCTTCTAAACTCGAGCCTCTATTCGTCTAAGAATATATTAAAGAAATAGAAATAGCAGCGTTTTGACGCAAAAATTTGTAATATAAGAGCCACTTGCTGATTAAGTCACTGATAGCTTAATAAACAGTTTGGATATTATATATTACATATATTTTCAAACGTTTTTTGTCATTTTAACCGACAGATAAGCTAAAGAGGAGATACACAACAAGCTAAACCAGCTACTCAACCTTAGCTTTGACGTTATAGCAAACAGATACTCTGACTGTCTAACATTTATTTAACTACATTTTTTTAGATTATACGTTTCAAAAGTAGAACTACTAAATTTCAGCTCAAAATCTAACCAAGTCACGTGGGTCTTCACATACTTAGTAAACATTAAGCTGACCGAAGCATATCCTCCATCTTAAATAAACTTTAACGATAGATGACGCTTGGTTTAAGATTAAAGGCATTATTAGATTATATAGGACTAGCTTTCCGCCTGCGGCTTCGCCCGCGTTTTCAAAGAAAAACCCGCATAGTTCCCGTTCCCGTGGGATTTCCGGGATAAAACCTAGCCTATGTTACTCGTGGATAATGTAGCTTTCGAATGGTGAAAGAATTTTTAAAATCGGTCCAGTAGTTTATGAGCCTATTCATTACAATCAAACAAACAAACAAACAAACAAACAAAGTTTTTCTCTTTATAATATTAGTGTAGATGGAAATTTTATATGGGCCTTGAAGGAAAAGCACTTAAAATACCTGAATTTGTAAATCATTTAATACAATTGTATTTCTTTTTAAGGAATTAAAGGAATGTTTCCTTTATTTATTATTATAATATTGAATGTTGAATATAGTTCTATACATTCCGTGCAAGCTTTGTTTTAATTGGTATATGACGTTCTTTAAAGATTTAAAAAAAAACTATGTAAATGCTATAAAAGTTGGTGGAAATTATTTAAGATGTGGATCATGACTTTTTTGGATTTGGTGACAATAGAGCACTACCTCTCCGAGGTGTGTAATAAGTCTCATGTCCCAATAAGTGACAAAGAGAGGAATTAAAAATACTAAAAATCGTACATTTTATTATCACATCATCAAACTGTCCCTAGCTTGAGAGCGACATTATCATGTTGAATAGCCAACATGATGCCCAAAATAATATGCAATCTTCCTGGGGTGCAATTTTAATCAACTGAGCGCGATAATTTTAAAAACATCGACGAGAATATATTCCCTAAAGCCCATACGTAATTAAATTTTTATTTGACTAACTTGACCACTACATTTTACTAATTCCTTATGAGACGAAACTTCCTGGTAAATATTGAGTTTTTATCGGAAACTAATTAATAAACTGAATAATAATTACTTTTACATAATATTATTTTAAAAGCTCTAGAATAGACTCTAGAACCACCAAAGATAATAATAAATGAGAAGACTTAATATATTAAATATAACGGAAGGAATTATCGCATAAACTATAAAGTACATAAAAATCTTGTCATTGCAAAAGATATTACAAATGAATAATAAGGATATTCTGTTCAATCTTGAACCCAGCTTTAATCCAATGCAAGAGATCCTGTCTTTTACACATTTATCAACATGAGCGATGGAAGGCAATATTCCTCCAGCTTGAGATATCTACTAAATTAGCAGCTATTAGGCCAAAATGGAAGTTATAAGTCTTATATTATATAACGTTAATGTGTGTCTTTGATACGCTCAGAATGACTGATTCTTAATTAAAAAATAGTTTGGAAAATCCAAAAGTGCACGCCTCATAATTTTTTTTTAATAAATATTTATTAATTATTATTTTTGTTTATTTAATAACAATTAAACCACATCGAATCAGACCCTGAAAAATGAAAGGGTTCTATTCCTGAGCATACTCAAGCGTAAGAGAAAAAAAAAGACTCGATTAGTAAAGTATTTCGGTCGCTATCGTGTTAACAAGAAAAAGGATCCGCACATACAGACACACGGACGTCCAAGACAGAACTTTTTTAAACTGTTTTTTAACTAGTTTAAATAATAAAAATGACATCAAAAATATCATGAACGTTAAAAATAGTGTTTTTTCTTAATATGTGTGTGTATGTATTATCTTACAAGTGCAATGTATGATACATAAAGACATTTTAAGTTTGAAACATCAGATGTTTTGCGCGAAGTGACAGTAGTACCCACCTCAACGCTTCGCTTATGAGGCGTGCAATATGTTAAGATTACCAACATTTATACTTAAAATATAAAAAATGTGCAATAAGAATAAGTCTCTACTTTTTGAATAAGTCCACTCTTTGAGCCTAAGATATTCAAATTCCGTTCCAATCTAGATTGAAACTTGAATTCGCTCCATTATAGAATACAGCAAGTGATCTCGCCACTCGACACGTCAAGTCACGTAGCGCTGCGGTTCCAATAGCCGTCAGATAATGCAGCGTAAGGAAATGCAATTTCATTAAAGCTACGGCCACTTCGTTCTAAACAGTTTATAGTAATCGTAGACAACTTCATCATAAACAGTTGTACTAATAACGCGAATTGAACGGTGAAGGAAAACATCTTGAGGAAACCGGAATTTCTAAGAATGAATGAAGAAAGTTCGACGACATGTGGCAGCGTGGTGGATTTCGGCCTGATCTTACGGGAGGCTCGTGTCTCAACAGTGGGAACATAATATGATGATCATGATGATGAAGTTGACTGAAATTGACTGATACCAACGTTACCAATCTGTTTATAAAAATTATCTATACTAATATTATAAAGAGGAAAGGTTTGTAATTATGTACCTATGTATGGTTTTCACGCATACCTAAACTACTGGACCGATTTTTATGAAATTTGGCACAGATAATCTTTAGACCCTGAGAAAGAACATAGGCTACCTTTTATTGCGAAATATGTACCCCGGGCGAAGCCGGGGCGGACCGCTAGTAAATAATATAACGCGATATCTGGAATAGCAATACAGCATCAAATTCAAAATTCAAAAATTTGGTCGGATTTGCCAATTCAAACGTAAATAATTTATTGATTAGTACATCAACAGATATTCTAATAAAATATATTTAGAAATGTTTTATAGGTAAGAAAATACTTTACAATAAAAAGATTAGGTACGCAAATTTCTAACAAATAATCTACACGACTTGCGTATAGCCTTTTTGAAAAATTTCAATTTTTATCTCATATACATAACACAAAAACTCGAAAATAATATTTAAAAATTGCCGTAAAACATATCAAAGACATTAATCAAAGCAGTCCCTCTGTCCAATGTTATTAGTCCACAAAACATTCCAATTTCACCGTTGTTAATACTATACCTATCTCAACATAAGAACATTTTTCCTTATTTAGTAATCACGTCTTTTCAGAACATTACTCCAAACAAGCCGATGGCCGAGGGCATTTGATTAACATACCTCAAAAGAGTCGCTCGTAAATTATTAAAAAAAAATCCTTTGTTATTTACAGTACTAGTTCGTAATAGAACGCTTTATCATAGGCATATACTTAAATTATAAAGCTGAGGTGTTTGTCTGTTTGGTTGGTTAAACCCGCTAATGTCAGGACCTACGGGTCTGGGTCTGATTCGAAAAATTATTTCAGTGTTAGATAGCTCCTTTATCTATATAAAGAAAAAAAAAACTAGTAATGCTTTCCTGTGAAATAGATATCATCACAGTAATGCCTCATACCACGATAGACGCAGAGTGATGCGGGTAAAACCGCGTAGCACTGCTAGTTTATAAGAAAACAAATAAAATATTCAAACAGTCTTCAGTACAAACGAGAATATTTAAGATCACTTATAAGCCAAGATACGGTTTCGCTAAATAAAAACAAAGAAAGAAGTTTTATTGCCGCTAATTTGAATACTTTCGCCTCGCTCAGACGTTCTGTGGGTTTATTTTTGTTGGTTAGTCTAGTTATCCAGCGTCAAGTGTTGCTAGGTTTCTTCAATATCAAGTTAAATTGACCCAGGGTCAAAACTTTTCTTGATTTTTCGATTCTTAAATCTGATTACTAGTAATTTATTAGTTCATACTTGTGTATAAAGTTTATGTAAATGTGAAAATTGTTTTTGACATTTACGAAAATAGTATAAAGTTTTAGTGTCGTCAGGTTGCTAATTAATTGGTAGGTATATGAATTAAAGCCTTATAAAGACTATACGATGGTTATGGACCACTTTCATCCCGACTCCACGTGATCATTGCAGTGAGCGGATACTAGTGTAAATACATGGAAGAGATTGATATTTAGTACCTAATTTGAAAAATCGTTTCATCTCTATTTGCAACGTGTAGGAAGCTGCAATCGACAAACTCACTTGTGTTTTATTATTATACTAGCTTTCCGCCCGCGGCTTCGCTCGCATTTTCAAAGATAAACCCGCATAGTTCCCGTTCCCGTGAGATTTCCGGGATAAAACCTATCGTCTGTGTTAATCCAAGTTACCCTCTATATGTGTGCTAAAATTCATTGTAATCGGTTCAGTAGTTTTTGCGTGAAAGAGTAACAAACATCCATACAAACTTTCACATTTATAATATTAATAGGAAGTATAGATTCATGCCGATCCCACAAAGGAGCCTAATGAAATTACTCTTTAACATGTTGCTTCAACTCGGTAATTAAGTATTTCCTCTTTAACAAGGACGTTAAACAATTTTGCGTTGCCTTGACAAATTTATTTTATAAAGATTAAGGGTTTTTTACTTTAAGATCCTGGTTTTTAACATTATCGATTTCATACTCTAGTAGAGGCGAGACATTCGTAATCCAAATAATTTACACAATCATATAATCTCAAATTAAAAATTGTGCTTTAAAAAAAACAATAAATACATATTTTGAACTACATACCGCCTCCTCGGTACAGTGGTTGACGCGTGAGCGTAGAACCGAGGGGTCCTGGGTACGATTCCCGGTGGAGACGAAAAAAAAAATGTCTCGGTCTGGCAGGACACAGAAGGCTGATCACCTACTTGTCCCTAAAGAAAAATCGATCAGTGAAACAGATGTATGAATAATGCATCTGCCCCCTACCCCACTACGGGGACACGGGACTTCACTTTTTTGAACTACATACTTTTTTTATTGCATCATACCTTATAAACGATAATATGTATCTAAAACACTATAAGGTACATGTATCTGTAACTAACACATTATTTACACTTACGTTTTTCTTATTGAGATGAAAATATATTTATTATCTTCAAAGTTAATACTTGAACAGGAAGCAGGGTTTTATTTGAAAATAGCGCAATGGTTTACATTAGCCGTGCGAACGTGTTTGTGGAAAGCCATCACCTTTCTCTAGCATTCCCTAGCACCTAGCTTAAACTAAATCTAGCAAATTCCTTCTCTATTTGTGTACCTGTAATCAGTAGCTAACCTAAGCTCGTTATACTAAACATTTTATAATTAACTGGAAATTATAACATGTTTTAACTATAGAAATTAATTATTCTTGTCGATATAAAAATAACCTTTCTTGTCGATATAAAAATAACCTACGTTAAAAAAACCGACTTCAAAAAATGGAAATGTAAAAAATAAAATAGATTTGATTATTAGATGATGAGATATTATTAGATGCGCTTTTTAATAAATAGGTTTGATGTCGGTCCAGTAAAACTGTTGTTATGCCTTTTATCCATAAATCTGTAATCACACCTTAAATCCAATCCACCGAGAAAGCGAACAAAAATTTACAATTCCTTACAAACAATAAGTACAACGAATTATTCATATTAACTCTTTATCCCATTCCGTATTGTATTTACACAAATTACATAACACATTACCAAAAAACAAATAATAAAAATGCACTAAAAAGCAATAAGTAAAACGAACTATAAACCCGTATCCCATATCATATTATCCCAGCATTCACAGGAGCCATATTTAGCGCTTGTCCTATCTGAAACGCGTCTCTTTTGTGTTTGGGATTAACAATTTCGCGTTGGAAGCAAACAATCAGCTTTTGTACGTGCTCCACGGTTCGTGTAATGATAAATAGGGAGTTCTGTAATGTGTAAGGGTATTTGGGAGTTTTCAATTTATGTTTGGTGGTTTAAATGTCTTTAGAAGTTCGTGCAACTAGATTCTAGTTATGCGAAAATAGCACGCGATTTTTTGTGAGCAAATATTTTGTGTTTATTAAGCTGGTCACCGCAGCTCGACTGGGTAGATGTTTAATAAGTTTATTTATAAAAATTGTCATCTTAATACAAACGGAGACAAAAAATGTTTCAAATCCGTTCAGTCGTTCTTGAGTTAAAACTTAAAAGATGTGCTGTAACAAACACGACTTCTAATAAATGATAAAATTTACAGTTTTCATGATATTTTCTATCATCTATCATCACAAAAACTTATGTCTCTACATTTTTCTTTCCATTATGCAAAAACAACATCCAATGTAAATTTAATATTCTTTATAAAATAATATCACTGTATAAAGGTTCATTTCACTTAAAACAAAATGATAATAAGATGAATATCTTCCATTTCAAAGACTGGAATATTTCGCGAAATTTCTAGAATTATATTCATCTATTTTCTAAACACAGGTAACTCGTATTTACAAAATGTTCCCAGCATTGCAGACTCGTTTTCATCATAAAGATGAATAAACGGGACACTATATCATTTAAGCTTACCTTCCACTAAGTCTGTTTAATGTTCTATATATTATTATATAAGAACATTGCACGTGGTTGGTTTATTTCATAAGATACAAAATGAATCCATTCTTCTATATATTCTTTATATTAATATTATAATAGTCTCCTATTCAGAGGCATTCAGATACAAAAATGCATTATAAAATGCAGTAGTAGGAACGTCTACGACGTGTGTCTTTACATATTTATATAGATACTAGCTGTGCTCCGCGATTTTACCCGCAGTGCTCCGCTCCTGTTGGTCTTAGCGAGGTAATATATAGCCTATAGCTTTCCTCGATGAATGGGCTATCTAATATCGAAAGAATATTTCAAATCGGACCAGTAGTTCCCGAGATTAGAGTGTTCAAACAAACAAACTCTTCAGCTTTATTAACCGACTTCAAAAAAAGGAGGAGGTTATCAATTCGGCCGGTATGTTTTTTTTTTTTTTTTTTATGTATGTACACCGATTACTCCGAGGTTACTGAACCGATTTACGTGATTCTTTTTTTGTTCGATGCGGGATGGTGTCGAATTGGTCCCATAAAAATTTTATTCGGATAGGCCCAGTAGTTTTTATTTTATGAGCATTTTTGTCTGTATATTTGTAAATGTTGCAAGTGCAAGTTTGAAGTCGGTTGTTTTTAACGCAGTTATCACTTGTAATATTAGTATAGATAATACAAAACTTATATTACAGAGAGTCTTCTTGATAAATTCACAACTTGAATCGTAAAAAGAAACATCTATTATTGTTTATAATGAAAATATTTTATCGCATAATAGTTTTCACAGGTATTCAATACATTTGTACAATACAATCTCAGACTTAATTGAAACTATTTTAACATGAATTGTTAACACAAAATCGAAATGATGTTCAACGCATTATTCAAAAGCACCTAGTTGTCATATAATCGTTTGTGTCAGTTTACTCTATAGAAACCACAATTGAAAATACATTGCATTTCTAAATTCAATTGTCATGTATTGTTATTAGTTTTATAATAATATAATGCAGTGATGTTAGATTTCATATTGGATATAGATTATTGAGGTAAAAGTTATGTAAAGTATACAGATTATACTATAATTTATATCTGAACTTGCTAATATATTTTATTTATTTATTTTTATCTAGGTTAATATAGGTATTCGATATGAACTTTAATATATAGATAGTTGGTCCAGAAATCAACATTCCATAACATATGTGTTACAGGCGCATGTAACTTACCAAATGGTTTTCAATCAGTAAAATGTATGAAAAAATATCCATCATCTTCTTTGTCATGCAGCGAAAGTAATGCTATCAATTGATTCACTATTTCAACTTCACTACATAGTATAAAACAAAGTGGTTTACTCTGTCCCTATGTCCCTTTGTATGCTTAAATCTTTAAAACTGCGCAACCAATTTTGATGCGGTTTTTTTTATTAGATAGAGTGATTCAAGAGGAAGGTTTTAGTGTATGATTTATTAGGTTTTAGACAAAGCGGGTGAAGCCGCGGGGGGAAAGCTAGCAGTACATAAATGATAATTCAAAAAGTTTATTGAAAGGAGCACAATTAATTCCTGAAAGAAATACTGCGTACAAAAAAGCCTATAAACACACTAAAACTTGTTACGTTATATGCCGCCATTTTGTTATTACTACAATATATTTCCGCAATTCTAGAAAATCCGAGTTTTATCGTCTAGAGCACATGTTCTATCTAATTCATGTTTTAATTAAAAACATGAATGATGCTGCAATCTCGTAAAACATACGTTTGTGCAACATTACTGTACTATACGACTACTACATATTTTATATTAACATTTTTCATTTTATTCATTATGCCCATTTAAGACAAATAAAACAACACATCTTTACGGTGTTACAGCTGCGATTAGTAATTTTTATTGATTTATAGGTAAATGTCTTAGATTTTTTAATTATTTGCTATTCACTCCATTGGCCATTATTTTATTATTTGACAAAATAACATTTTATAATATTACTGATTGTTCATTAGATGCACACAAAAAGCAGTGTTTAAAACCAACTAATAATGTATAATTGGCCCTATAGAAATCCCACAAGTATCCCGTCCTTCTATAGCAAAAATCGTGTTATTTACCGACCACAAAATCCAAGAATTTACAATACCGTTCTATTATTTCAATTATTCGTACTGCTGAATATATGCTAATATTATGCAAGGACAGACGCAATATCTTTAGTCAAAGGAAAAGGAGCAAAACATCCAATGTACGAAATTCCTAGAGCAATTTGGGTAAAAATTGCGAGCTTCACGGTACAAGCGTTAGTAACAAAGCCGTGTATAAAATAAAACAGCTTTTGGCGCGAAATACGCGATTTACAGTTTCAACGTTACGATTTTTACATTCAGGAAAACTGATTCAAAGTTTTTCATTGATACTAAATTACAGATTGGCGAGTATTAACAAAGGCTGTTTTTGTACAGATTTTGCTGTTTTATGGTAATATTTTTGTAAATCTCCCTGCAGGAATACACTTGTCTATATAATGCCAAAGTAACGACGGAAAATGTTAACCTTTTTGTAAAGGTATTGAAGGTGTATATTTCATTTTTAATATAACCTGAAAAAGTTACAATCTTTTGAATATACGACAGTATATTATTTGGGATATATTATGCTGTTCATACCATGTTTTAAGCTATAGAGATTATGATTATAATCATTACGATAAACAATATATACATAATATTTGCTCTTATACATTCGTATTGTAATTCTTTTCGTAATAATCATTGTATTAAAATTAATGTATGCCATTTCAACCGATGAACAATATACCGTAACTCGATAAACTCATACATATAAATCTAATTTATTAGAATAAAGTCTCAGGTCTTCAGAAGTTGTTGTTCTTGACAAGGGACTATGTCTAGAAACTAGTTAAATTATCTTATAATACGGGCACATTGTAATTTATCCAAAACAAGCTGTGCTCCGCGGTTTTACCCGCAGTGCTCCGCTCCTGTTGGTCTTAGCGAGATGATACATCCATACTAATATTATAAATGCGAAAGTAACTCTGTCTGTCTGTCTGTCTGTTACTCAATCACGCCTAAACTACTGAACCTATTTGCATGAAATTTGGTATGGAGATATTTTGATACACGAGAAAGGACATAGGCTACCTTTTATTGCGAAATATGTACCACGGGCGAAGCCGGGGCGGTACTCTAGTAGCCTATATTTATAATAGCCTTTCTCGATAAATGGGCCACCGAAATAATTTTTCAAATCGGACCAGTAGTTACCAAAATTGGCGCGTTCAAACAAACAAGCAGCTTTATAATACATATTAGTATTTAGATTTGAACAATACCTTTACACGTGCCGAATATAAGAATACCTACGAATATAAACTTTAATCATTTCTTTGGTATATCTATGCAAATTTCTTAAGACTTTGGAAATGCAGAAGAATTCATTTAAATACCGTTTTTAAAGTACTGGATGATTTTATTAAGTTAGTTTGTAAACTTTTTACTTTTAAATAATCGTTTATCAAGTTTGTTTTTTTATAAAGTTAAATGTTGTGAAGTTGGAAATATATAATGTTAAACATAAGTAGAAATAAAAATCATATGTGCTTTTTTTAATTATACTAGCGGTCCGCCCCGGCTTCGCCCGTGGTACATATGAAAAATAGATGTTGGCCGATTCTCAGACTTACCCGATATGCACAGAAAATTTCATGAGAATCGGTCCACCCGTTTCGGAGGAGTATGCAGACTAACATTGTGACACGAGAATTTTATATATAAGACGAGAATTTTATATATAAGATATTATATTTTCTACCAAGAAAAATCTTACAAACATACATGCACACTTATCTTGATGTATAATGGGTCCCATCGACACATTAATAATCTATTTAACGAATCTTCAAATTCAGTTCTTATAATTTTCCTTAAAAATCACGTCATTTCATTAACCTTAAATAATTCCAATATTAATTAATTGCCTTGCACAAAAATGATATTAATAAGATCAATCACTATATAGATTAGTGAAAAGGTCCCCAGTAAGTGCTCCCTACTTATCCAACTTCAAAGGGATATTTCTCAGCAGTCCTTTGAATGTAAAGATTTTCTAAAGTAGATTCAGTCTTTGATTTTAGTGTAAGAGTCAGTGGTGATATTTAGGTCTTGACTAGTAACTAATATTTAAGTGTATTTTTCTTATCTCTCTATGATTATGATTATATAGTTTTCAACAAACTGCAATTATAAATGAAGTTATGTTCACATTATAATTACGTACTAAATACTATAACTGATTGTTCAATTATTGAACAAAATCATATGTTTAGATTCAACAAACTGAATGCATAAATTAATTATATATTTATTATAAATTCACTGTTAATGGATAGGGTTGTGCAATTTTTTATTAATAATTATAGTAGTAAGAAATGGTAAAAATATCAATTTTTAGGAATCAATGTAGCTCTCTACTCACAATAATACCTTTTTATATAAGAAGTAAGGTACTAAATAATGAGAAACACTAGAAACATTTCTGAGAAACACTAGAACAATATATTCGCATGTTCTCCTCATTCACATTTTTCTATTATGAATTTTGATTTGATTCCAATATACATTCCTACAACCTTTAAATATAACACAACGTAAAGAATAATCTTCATCTCTTACACTACACGTAGTGAAGGAGAAAATGGGACGGCTAGTAGGTAATCCGATTACGTTCATCCAGGTTACAAGGCAATGACTTTATTCGCTAGACTTATATCCGATTTGAGATACTTTTACCACGATACCTGGTTATATTTCGTGATTTATGGCTCTGTAAGGGTTTAGTTATAATCGTTTTAGTGGTCGAGGTTTTTTATGTTATTCTTATATAATAAGAGTATAGAATCTTTAACAATACAAAACATTTGGTGTGAGTTTAAACATACATAAAATGTCGGCAAAGTTATATATACTTGATACATTCAGAATAAAAGTAATTTATTACGGAATTTTTACATTCGGTCGCCGCGCTCAAGGCCCGCGATAGAAGCTATGTCTTCGTGGACAGATGGGACAGCAATGTCTTGGGACATTGGGTCAAAATCCATGTCTCAAGCAGGTTGTAAATGAAAATAAGATTGTTTTTAATATTAAATAGAATTATAATACTAACATAGTTTTTAAGGCCATTTTACTAACAAATATATGGATTTAAATTAATCTGAAACAAATGAAATAAATAAATAGTTTAAAAATAATAGAATTTTCAATCTTAAAACTGCCTCTCTGTAAACTGTAATCTCTGCTCTCATTTGATCCGAAATTATGCCTAGAAAAAGGTGTCAGTATTATATAAAAGCACATAAAAATATACAATAATTATAAACGATTAAAGATCAAAAAGGTATTTTTATCTGTTTGTAAATGTACGTTACCTCTTGATGACAATAATCGTGGGATTATTATGTGGGAAACCAGCACGCCTCGGCACGAATTCGGCCCACAGACGATTAGCAGCTACCATCCGGCTTCCGACCAACCTTTGAAGACTATGTAAAAAGAACATGTTAAAAACCCACAGATTCGTTATATCTACATTGTTGAATCAAAAATGACTAACTTCGTAAACATTTTTAAAATTAATTGGACATCGCCCTACGATCTTGTTATTAAATAATTCAGTGAAAAAGGGCGGATATCGTCGGAGCCAACGTTTCGTCTATATAGTGAATAAGTTATAAGCTGTTTCGTTAATGGTCAAACTTTGCAAATACGCTCTGTTCGGAACGTGCTTCGTTTATTCAGTGTTTATTAAAAAACTCATACTCGAAGTGAATTAGTTGGTAAGAATTTACTTGATATGAAACTCTATAATGCGATTTGAACGAGATTTCTTGAAATATTTTTGTTTATTTAGTAGGATATTTATTGCGTATTTAATAGGTTAAATCAGAAACCTTCTGTGAATACTGGTAGTTATATGTTTCTCTAGTGACCATGACTTTCTTTAAATACACTAAATTATTCGACTGATTACAAAATACGTAATTTATTATTTGCGTTACTGAATTTCTCGATCTTGTAAAAACTGTTGACGGCAAATATTGTAGAAACGATATTATTCTGTTAATATTCTTGAAAAAAAAAATGAATTCTATGACCATTGCAAAATACAATTAATATAAACCAAACAAAAGAAGAAGAAACCACGTTATAAATATTTAATATAAATTACAAAGCAACAGTCATGACATTTTAAACTTAATATAGGAAATATTAAGTTTAAAATGTCATGACAATAACTTTCGCTCTCTCTTAAAAATATATATGAAAAAGTTCAAGTTTCTTTAATTTTACCCATTATACTTAAACTGTATTATAAAGTTAAAGAAAAATTGAAAATAATTATTTTTCCAATTTAATACCCTTACCAATAAATTAGCTACGAATAATGTAGAAAACCTTATTAAAATTTTACAATCAAACATTATACTAATCTCAAATTGATTTTTTTATACGTAATGTTACAAAACATACGTCACACCTTTCTAAAATATGTTACAATAGTACAAATTGTACTCGCAAAATAAAAGCAAGATCGTCTACGCCTCGTAGAAATACTATACACTACGACGTAGCGCTACGAGCCACAAGAGCTACGAGAATATTCACACCCCACTTTAGGCACCACAAAGCTAGTTGAAACGCAATATTTTCCTTACAAAAGTTACTTTGGGACCTAAATTTCTATTTGGGTCACTGAAAGAACATCACATTAGACTGTGTTCACACATGACGTATAATATGTGTGAAGGGTTTTATCACACTATACTTTTATTATGTACTAGTGGTCCGCCCCGGCTTCGCCCGTGGTACATATTTCGCAATAAAAGGTAGCCTATGTCCTTTCTCGGGTATCAAAATATGTCCATACCAAATTTCATGCAAATTGGTTCAGTAGTTTAGGCGTGATTGAGTAACAGACAGACAGACAGAGTTACTTTCGCATTTATAATATTATAGTATGGATGTGAAAAGAGCTTTAGAAAAATCTTGTTATCATTTTGTTACCTTTAATTTTTTAATTAATAAAGATAGTGGTGCAACTTTTTGTTGTTAAAATATTTAACATGAAAACTCGTTAAGTGGGTCGAATTATTAATAGACCAAAATAACATTTTCAACATTGACAACATTACAACATTTCGAAATTACCTACGTATGTCTCTGAATGATTACTCGCACTCACCTATATTTTATTAAGGACATCATATTTAGACTGAACAACTTACAATAGAACACATAACCACATATAATATGAGTAATGTTACTCGTAATGTCAGGTTGAGCCAGATAAAAAATAAATCCCATGTTATTCGTAAAGATGTAGATTTCTGATCGTAAAATAATTTTTAAAATCGATTTTTTATTTATGACGAAATAAACAAACAAAGAAAGTTGAAATTTTTCCTCAAGTAGGTAAAAAAGATTGAAAGCATTCTCAATTATAGAGATTAAATAAAAATTGTATGCTAATTGGAAATAAATCGTTAAGAGCAGTTAATATAAATACAACTCCGCCTTTTTTTTGAAGTTATTTATTTTTACACACTCATTTTTATGCTTTGGTGTAATATGAGAATAAAATATATGTTTTTAATTAAAACGTAGAATATTTAATTTTAAATTTAAGTATTATTGAAAAATTTAAAAACTCTTATCGTGGAAGGCAAGGCTCTCTTAGGGTCCCTTCGCGACTCTAGTAAGCAATTTTTAAAAGAAAATATAAACAGAACTACACTTTATTTATTACGATTTTTTATTTACTTCAAGTTTAAGAATGTGGTTTTATAGCTCTCCTATCGCTTCAAACTATAAATTTAAAAAATAAAATTTATACCTTGTGTAAAAAACTGTTAGTAAAAAGAGCTAAATTAATTATCTATTAAAGCCTTGATACAGCTACTAATAATATTTTAAATGAAAGTTTTATATTATCCGCAAGAAAAAGTACTTCATCTTATTTTAATCGCTTCTTTAAAAGCGTATTTTGTTACATTAGTCTGAATGGTTAATAAAACTGAAGGTATAATAATATAGAGACGTAATAAGTTATTCCTACTAGCTATAGAATAATAGAAAGATATGTACGTTTTTATTAATTACTAGCGGTCCGCCCCGGCTTCACCCGTGGTACATATGAAAAATAGATGTTGGCCGATTCTCAGACTTACCCGATATGCACAGAAAATTTCATGAGAATCGGTCCACCCGTTTCGGAGGAGTATGCAGACTAACATTGTGACACGAGAATTTTATATATAAGAAGATTAACCGACTTCAAAAAAAGGAGGAGGTTATTCGGCCGGTATATTTTTTTTAGGCGCGTTGATAGAAAAATATCAAGGTCGCGTCATGGCAATACCGTTACGTCATGGAGAAAGGCGTCGATTTTGGTATTTTTTAATCTTGCCAAAGAAGTTTCACTTTTGACCTATGTGCTCGTCACAAACGCTTTTAAACTGATGATAAATAAAAAATAAAATGTTATAATAGTTAAATGTTAACCGAAAACATTTCTATTAAATTATACGAAGGCCATGGCTGTTAAAATAAAATATATTAACAATAAAATAACTATATTTTTAGTGTTGTCAAAACTTTTAAATTTTAATATTTTCGATAAGCATTACAAACTTTTGCTACAAGCGACATGCGTTGCGTGCGTACTTTCATAATATTTTAACATTTTAAAATATTATAGTTATATTTTAATCACGTTTTTAAGAATATTTTATTGTAATCTGGGTTCAGAACTTCAATTTACATGTTATAACTCATTTTTTAATAAATTAAAACGTAAGTACATATTTTATATCCTCAAATATTTAAGTTCTATGTTGCTTAGGATATAAAAGTTCGTAGAATTTTCAAATAAAAGTAATATAATATTTGTACATATAATATTAATTATTCAACAATTTCCATCCCATTAAACACACCTTAAATCATAAATTTTAATTAAACAAAATTTGATAATACTTACAACTATCAAGCAGCTAGTAAATCCTAATCCTAATCCTAATACTATTTATTATAAAGGCGAAAGTTTGTATGTATGGATGTTTGTTACTCTTTCACACAAATACTACTGAACCGATTACAATGAAATTAAGCACACATATAGAGGGTAACTTGGATTAACACATAGGATAGGTTTTATCCCGGAAATCCCACGGGAACGGGTTTTTCTTTGAATACGCGGGCGAAGCCGCGGGCGGAAAGCGCGTTTTAAATAAAATGAAATATAACTGTTTGAAAAAACCAAAAACATGTACAAAAAATATTCAATTATGCTCGAAAATTAATAAAGTTGTCTATATAACGCCAAGACTTGTGACCTTATTACTCTCGTGGGTGAACCTGTCTTGTGATATTAGCTCAAAGTTAAAACTACAATTTGCCAACGACAACTTATTTATAAAATGATAAATAAAATTATAATATTCTATACTCAGTACTATGAATAAGTTAAAGTTTTCGTTTGTTGTGTTTTTGAATTAAATAATATATGGCCAGGTCTACATAGAGCGAGCAGCCTCGCGAGGCAAATGCAGCACAAAGCATCGTGTTAATCATTTTCCTAAGAAGAGTGGTGTGCACGTGGTATCCATGTCGTAGTCATCTGTTTGAATCTGCTATTTGATTGAATGACTAGCGCATGTATAGAATTACGACATTTACTTGAATGACTACGCTATGGTACAACGCAGATAAAAAAGAAAAAAAATCAAATAGCAGATTCAACTATGTAGATGGCGGCGATATGCACACAGATCAAGCTGCTTCGCGAGGCTGCTCGCTCTGTATGGACCCGCCTTATAAATAATTATATAAAGTACGGCATAAAAGTAATCGTTATACCTCTACTTAAATAACTCCACAAAATGCAAACTCCCAACCTAAAAGGGAGCGGGTAAATAATAAAGTTTGGGAACCTGTGTAAACTCATTTCCCAACATCAAATGATGATCCCGATCACATCCTAATCTGTCGTTATTCGCATTCACAATTAACTTCGCTTAACTTTAATTAAAAATTAAACTCGGCGCTCGTAAAAATTTTTAGGAAGGTAATTAGTAATTGGCCTCAACGTTTATGTCAACATAAAATTTATAATTCCAATAAATTATATTTTGTTGTGAATGTTTTAAAGGCAATGAATGGGTATGTAGGTCGAGAGATCTTACATATGTTATTCCCGCGTATATAAATAATTAAATAATAAAAAATAAATAAAATCTTTATTTATCCATACCTTCAATATTACACTGTGTATGCCACTCAATTTATATAAACACAATACTTAAAACTATGGACATTATCGTCTAAACTAGGCCGAGCCTGTATCTTAGACGATAATATCTTCCCACTATGTAATATAAACTAATTATTCACATTAATACAAGCGTGATACAAGCGTTCACAAAGTTACAAAAATTATAATAACAAAGACGGTAATTTGACATTTGCGTACTTGATAATTCTTAGAATATTGGACCTTATTAACCGATCGTTGGTGACGAGTAAAACAACAACGAAAGTTATGGACTTAAGCTCAATTTTACAAAACATTTAATTTAAAAAAGAATGTGTACTTAAGTATATTATATTGATTTTATTTGTAGTGATTGTGATTAGAAATTTTTTTTTTTATGTATTGTTATTTAATTTTTTTATTAAATTTATGTTAATAATGTTGATTACATATTTTATTTGCTTGAAGATAAGTAGATCGTTGTAATAATGTACTTATTCCAAGGTTTTGAATAAATTTTCAATTTGTGTATAATTTTGTAATTTTAGCCAATTATGTATTTTATTTTTGCACTGAGTATATGTGGTACGATATATATCAATTTGTTTATTTATTTTATTATATAACATGGGTCCGAGAAAGCATTGGAATTTTCGAATAGAATATGACTCGAATTTATTTGTGGGACAAACATTACGTTGACGTCCTAAGGTTTTTTTATGATCAATTTTTGTATGTTGCTCCATGATACAGGCTTTAATGAATAGCTGTCTGATAGTCAATACGTCACAATCAGTATAGATGTCGGATGTAGGGTATAATATAGGTTTGAAACGCATCACTTTGAGCAGAGCTCGCTGTGCTCTTTCTAGACCTATTATGTGAGACTTTTTTGCACCGCCCCATGAAGTAATACAGTATGTCAAAATAGATTGCGCGAGAGCATAGTACACTTGTTTTAGGAGAGGGTAGTCTGCAACGTGTCTTAGCTTTTTAAAAATATATATCATCTTTCTTGTTCTTTGTGTAAGCTGGTTAATATGTGGTATCCATGTCATTTTATGGTCAATAATAACTCCTAGATATTTGATTTCTTGGGTTAATTCTATAGTGGGACAGTCACAAGAGTTGTCGCTGGTGGCTTTGCACGTGTGTAGTTTTATATCAAGCGGTTCTTTTGGGAATGATCTTATATTGTTAGCAAAAAGCATAGCTTTCGTTTTAGTTACATTAAGAGTTAGTAAATTACGAAGCAGCCAGCGTGCAACTATTTTTAGACCATCTTCGGCGTATAATTTTGCTTGTTTCCAATCCTTGCCATAGAAAATAAGTGCTGTATCGTCAGCAAATGCAAACAACTTACAATTTTTTAGTTTAATTTTACAGAGGTTATTTAAATAGATTAGAAAGAGTGAGGGAGCCAAGACACTTCCTTGCGGGAGGCCATATGTAATTGGGACTTCTCTACTATAGATGCCGCTGATTACGACGGTTTGTGATCTATCGGTTAAATAATCATGGAATAACTCCAAAGGTTCTCCTCTTATACCGATATCCGACATTGACTGCAGTAAAATAGGAACGGAGACTGTGTCAAACGCTTTGGCCAAGTCTAAGAAGACTCCAATACATTTATTTTTACTATCAACCTGCTTCGCAACGAGATTTGTAAGGTCTAAAACAGCTTGAGATGTTGATCTGCCTTTTCTAAAACCGTATTGGTTATCTGCGAGAATACCAAATTTTACAAAGTATGAGAGTAGTCTACTGTTCAAAATTTTTTCAACTATTTTGGAAAGCGCTGGTAGCACCGAGATAGGTCTATAGTTGCCTACACAGTCTCTATTCCCTGACTTAAAGATTGGGTGAACGACAGATCTCTTGAATATACGAGGGAAGACCCTTGATTGAATGGAGAGGTTTATAATATGACACATTAGGGGTGAAATTATACTTTTTGACATTTTAATTAGTTTCATAGGTATATTATCCAGACCGGTGGAGGAGTCGCTTTTTAGGATATTTATTATGGAGTCTACTTCGAGTACTGTAGTTTCTAGAATTACCATTGAGTTCGCAGGTGAATTTATTTGTAGAGAATCATTGGTAATTGGATCATTTATGACGGGGAATTTTTTTGCCAGGTTTTCTGCAACGTTCACAAAGCAATTGTTTACTACGTCAAGAGCCTCTTATATTAATGTTATCATTAATTAAAATTATGAGGAAGTTCTTAATTTGGCTGCGCCGTTTCATTCGTATAATTATGTTTTACATTACGTTACGCTTTTGATGATTATATTTTGTATGAACCCGCACCGAGTTGAATCGAATTGAGATTAAATTAAATTTCTAGGAAATGATTCTCGATATCTTTAGGTAATTTCAGTGATCGAATATAAGAAGTATAAAATACGTTATATGATTGACCTTTTAAGGGCTACATTCATTTTATTACATTAAGAAAATCTATGACTATGTGGCTTTATATTTCATACTATATTTATTAGCTCTAGCTATTTTTATATTTATTATTTTTCTTTCCACGTGTCGGACCATAACACCTAAACCTCGATTTAAGTGTGTTGAATTATCAGGGCTGTTAAAATCACATATTATGTCGTAATTAAAAATGTTTAAAAAAAACACAATAACAAATTTGTGGCAACCCTAGCTGTAATGTCCAATAGGGCAAGGACAAAGTCGTTTAATTTCAAACAAAGTGTCCTCACGTAACAATTGAACGACCATTTCACTCATTAATGAAACACCTTTAATCGTAATTGAATTTTTAGCTTAAATGGTGGAACCATTATGGGTGGAACAATTTAATAAATACCGTAGTTTTATCCAACAACAATTTATACTTATTAAGTAAGTAATTCATATTTTTCAAACAATAATATATTTTTTCTTCTTCAATATAAACTTTTGTGGGCTGCTCTATCACGGAAAAGGAGCTCATTGTACTTTTATACTGAAAAGGATTTTTATTTTACACATAGGTAAGTGAAGCCACATGCTATCTACTACTAGTTGATAAATCAAAAGTAAAACAGCATTCAATCATTAATTATTTTCTATCTACAAATCGTTAATTCTGTAAGAAAATTGTATACTTAAGGAAACATTTAAAGGAATACTATTTACTGAGTCAGTTATTTACATAATATATTAAATGGAAAGACATTTCGATTAGCAACCTGACCCTCCCGAAAAACATAATTGAATTAATTAAAAAGGGAAGAGAATAAAATAATAATATATTACAGCGAAATTACTCCACTGTGTATTTATTTTGTGAATTCCGGGAATTAATATTCAAGTATACAATTTTAATATTATAAGCATGGATTAATATTGATGCGTAGATAATTCAAAATAAAAATATGAAATGGTTATTCCTTCACCAGTTATAATTATCTGCATGAAATTTTATAATATACGTGGCCAATATTTCCCATTAAATACAGTTAAATGCGAGCCCAATAATAATTACACAAAATTAACGAATTAATAATGTATTAATAATCGTATAATTTGTATAATATAAGACTTAATTACGTCAATCCTCATTTAATAAAACGTTTATTGGTTTCCTAATAAATATGCATAATACTGGATCTAATGCTCACGTTAACTCATCACTACATAGTATAAAACAAAGTCGCTTTCTCTATCCCTATGTCCCTATGTATGCTTAAATCTTTAAAACTACGGAACGGATTTTGATGCGGTTTTTTTTAATAGATAGAGTGATTCAAGAGGAAGGTTTTAGTATATAATTTATTATGTTTTAGACAAAGCGGGCGAAGCCGCGGGCGGAAAGCTAGTGTAAGGATAGTTTTTGAATCAATTTTATTTTTATTCAGGCGTGTAGTAAATAAAGTTAAATGCTTACCTACTCAAACGGCAATCTATATTAATTTCCTACAAAACCTACAGAGGGACGAAAACCGTATGGTCAAAGCATTAGTATCGTCATCATCATTTGTATGGGAATTTGATAAGCGCTTGTTGTGAGTAAAAGGAACTATTTTTAAGCTATTGCATAGCTTCTATCGCGGGCCTTGAGCGCGGGGACCGAATCGAGAAATTCCGTAACGAAAAAACCTCACGCTCCTCACTACGACGGGCGCGGAGGTGCAGTGGCTTGAAGGCATAGCATGCAATAGCTTTACCGCGGCAGTCCCCGAGTGCCACACGTCTTTTTTTTTATAATGACGTCATATTCTCGATCGCAATATTAATACTTGGATGAGTTTTCGTGCACACGTTTCAGTATACTGATATATTCTCAACTATCAAATAGAGTAAGCGATACATCATTTTAATTAAGGCCTATATTCACCATATACTCAACTGTCAACGCTATGAAAACATATGTAATTGAACCGAATTGCAATTCTATTGGTATGCTGTCAAAGAGATTTGATTGGACCGTAATAAGATAGCAATTCGATAAAGAAAACTATGAAGTTGTTTCGACATCTATAAGAAGTTATAAGGAAAACGAACTAGGATTCTCTTTTCATTACAAAGAAAATGAAGTGACAAGTTTGAAGGTAAGAAATATACTGGTTTATGATGATTCTATAGTTATAAAAAGTCGGTGTGACTAAACTAAAATAAATACAAACCTATTAATTTACATATTACACACACATTTCATGTACATTTTCATCTGTATTGAAGTGAAACTTCTTTATCCAGGTTGGAAAAAAAATTAGTGTCACATTGTTTCGTTACGCGTGACATTTTTCCGTTACGCGCCATCTTTTTCTTAACCCTACCACGCGTGATACGACGTATTTCTGTAAAGTTGCATATAGTCAATCATTTTTTGAAAAATAAGGTCATAAAGAAGGTACAGGCGCACATTTTTTTTATCTAGAAGATTTACTAAACGTCCACAGTCTTTCTAAGTCCATTTAAGGTAAACTAAATTTAAACTAATGAATAAGTTAAAAGATTAAATACTATTTACATACATACGTAAATGCAAAGTATATTTTTTTCGGAAAAGGTTTAAAAGACAGTCAAAATTGTAAGAGCACTATCTAGTATATACCATAATATGTATACGTATGCGTCTTCCTATACATTAGATGAAATAAAGTGGATAAATAAAAACTTATATAATAAAAAACACAAATAAATGAAGAAATCGTATATAATGGTCATCACGAGCTTTCGATATACAAAAGGACAAACGAGCCTTGAATTGCTGTACAATATACACTTTGACTGATTTCAATCGATCAATTATTATTATTGAAAGGGAGAAAATAACTTATTGAAATATTTTTTTTACAAATTTATCTATTTTACTAAAAATAGTAAGGATCTAAGACCCAACTTTAGAGCTTGTACTATACAAGGTTACTTGTAAAACACCAGCAACCTCGCAGGACAAGATAGCTAACATCATAAGTAACAACATTTGTTCTACGACTTTTGATAATTTGTTAGATTTTATTTTCATACAAAAATAAATACATTAATTTTCCGTTTGAATATTATAAACTCTACTCCCAAAAATTACGTAAACAAGAAGTGAACGAGAGGGGGAAGAATCGTCGTCCAATCGACGATGAATAGAACATAGACTAACAAATGTTAGGAGAGTGCAATAAAAGCTTAAAAAATAATTTAAAAATAATTTATTGCGTTATGCCAAAAGTCGTAGAACAAAAGTTGTTACTTATGATGTTAGCTATCTTGTCCTGCGAGGTTGCTGGTGTTTTACAAGTTACCCTGTATAGATTTTTATTATACTTTTAAAATCTTCGAGAGACACATCGGTTATTTTCACAAACCCCTATACGCGCCTAACAACAAATTTCCATTCCATAATATGTTTAATAAGATATACGAATATTAAAAATATACAATACTCAATCGAAATCCAAAATCTATCCTAACGTGACACGGTTACTTAATAACATTGAATTCAAAGCCGATTAGTTTCGGTTGTACAAACAGACAAGCAGATAGATCCGCTTGCAACTCCAAATTGTATAACGTTAAATAGATTTTCACGTTCCAATTAACTCCGAACTAATGGATAGCATTGCGTAATATTTCATTTGTATAAACTAATGGTTTAAATGCGAATGTATTGATTGATGCATGTTTGGTACTAAATGACGCTTGATGTAAGGGGTTCTGGTGAAACTTTGCTGTTTGAGCGCGTAATAAAGGTTATTAATGGCATATACAATAATTTAACCCTAGAGTAGTCGCGTATCTAAAAGTGACGTGTGAGTTCGCGTGGTCTACAGGGGTATACCATTTTTAAAACAAGAAAATTGGCAAGGCATTTGCATGGCAGTTGCATGGCACTTGCATGGCATTTGCATGGTTTTTGTATGGCATTTTCATGGCATTTTCATGGCATTTGCTTGGCATTTTCATGGCATTTGCTTGGCATTTGCATGGCATGTGTGGATGCGCCATAAGGTGTGCCAGAATAGAACACGGTTACAAGCCATCTTTTTGAATTTCTCGACGTGTACAATATAAGAGAGTAACAATACAGTGAACTTCAATAATTTATCGCCAGTATAGGCATCTACTGCTGCTTCTCTACATAGTCTACTTTACTATCTGAACTTGATTAGTCACCACCACCGAGAGTTCACGGGTACAAGGATGAAATAACTATAGAGCTATTAGATTTTTAGAAATTTGCAATTTTGTATCACTGGATTACACGTGTAGACCACGTGACTACACATTTCATCATGGGACATCTTAGTGCAATTCTTTTTGGGAACTATATTTTCTATCACCAAAATTTATATTTGTCATCAAGTTGTATCACCTAATAAATAGATCTATCACCACGAAATATTTTCGTTCTCAGATAAACAAAAATTGTTCCCAGGTATGAATTATCAAATTAATGTTAATATATGTGTTAAATAAGAGATCGATAACCAATAAAATTATATTGCATTACATGAATATAAACTTCGTTCTTATAATAACAGTTTTGTTACTTAAATAATAGCTCTGTGCTCAGAATGGTAGATCTGTCGCCAAATAAATCAATTATCGATCCCTGACTGCGACTCCTTTTTATTTGATATTTTGTCACCAATACAGTAGTAACATTTTATTTCGTTCAGATATGAAATTAATAGTATTCGTTACCAATTTAATACATCAATTTATAATTTTAATGAAAAAATGATCAAAGGGGCGGAGACAAATTGGCGCGCTTTAAAAATTAAGAATAAATATTGATTATTTTAACTTTAATTAAGTGTTTTATCTTCTATTCTGCTAGCCATAAGCCAGCTATTTTAAACCAGCGCTGATTGTTCAGTGGTAATTATTTTAAACAATAAATATTGATTATTTTGACTTTAATTGTTTTATTTACTACTCTGCTAAATTTAAATATAATTTATACTACCAGTGGAAATTTAGAACCTTGGGAGTCTAGTAAGGTAGCAGAATCTTTTGGTTGAAACGATGATGACAACCCTAATTTTTTATTTGAACTTAATGCAACTTTCTAGTAACATAATATGATTTATTGGTGATCTCTTTAAATTAGTTTGCTTAAATACTTATTAGGACACACCTATTATAATACATATAAAAACATTTATTTGGTACTAGACCTTATATCTCAGGATTTTAGGTGATTTATTGTGGAACTGATTTTGCATTGTTTGGTGACTACATTTTGGTGACAGATCTACTATTTTGAGGACAAACCCTGTTATTTAAGAAACACAAAACTAATTAAATTGGTGATAGATTAAATTATACCCATTCTTTTTTTTATACAATCCTTTCTTATTCAAAACCCAGGAACGAGCCAGTACTAATTTTTGATTAATATTAAGATATTTTCTTGTCTGACCCAAGAAGCTTATATCTTATACACTGGAGATTTCGGTATGAACATTTGACGTGTAACAAGAAAATTGTTGTGTTCTATCACTTTCACACCTAACTTGGTATTGCCACTGTTAATACGAAGTTTTCCCAAGGCTACTATGTATGCTGTAATATTCTGTGCAAAAGGTTAGTTTTTGTACATGAGTTTGTTGATAAATTGCCAACAACGTCATTCAGAAGCATTGTTGGATGAGACAATTATTATTTATGCTAAATAAAATAAGTATCTGAACCAATTATTAAAAAGCGATATTCCCTGATTATGGGTAGTTACCATAATAAAATTGTAGCAACTCTCACTTTGACAATATGACATTTAAGTGTCAAAAAAATTGCGTCGCTTCGAATATTTAAGTTAATATTGTTGCGTATTTAATAAATATTTTCCGAATATTAATAATGTATTGCATTGTGAAAAATTGCAGAAGTTTTTGGACACCAAATTCTGACCTATAATTTCACAGGCAAGTGTATATTTACGTTATTTACAATATTCCTCAATACTCATGCATTTACCTGTTTAGAATCATTTTAATGGCAAAAATCGTCAAATTTATCATCATTTTACTAAGCAATCATGTTAAATAAGTTCTTTTCCTAATACTTTCATCATTTTTCAACAAGTTTTCAACAAACAAATTTAACAAGTAAGGTAACCATGATGATGGGTTTTTACGGATAGCGACGATAATATATTGCTAAACAATATTATGATGAACATTTAGAACACCATTTTAAAATTTTTTATACTAGTAATGAAACAACACACGACATCGGTATTGCACTCACATATTGTGGTTTGTTCTTTTTTACATTGAAATTTATACTTTTTAACCTAATATTTTTTTGTTTTACGTATTTCAGCTTTCCAAAAATGAAATAAAAAGAAATAAATGGCTGTCCATAGTGCCTATCAAGGGTAAAATTTATCAACATGCCAGAATATGCAGTTTGCATTTTAAGCCTGAGGATTACGGTCCAGAAAAAAAATACCTTTTGAAAAGTGCTATACCTTTTTATTTACCACATTCTTGTTACTGCGTCTCAACTGATAAAGTAATTTTAATTATACATATTATAATTAACCACCATGAAACCATTAGTAACCGTAAGTACAGCTCCTGAAAGACATACGAATTTCTGAGAACTGTAATATCGTTACCACACATCAACACTAGCGATGCAACTCTCCCTTTGGAATATTGAAAAGTTTTAGACTGAAGCTTGAGTAACCAAAACGATGTTTTAATGTATGTAGCACTCATTTTAATTAAAAAATCGTAGTATGAGATCAAAAGTTATCAAGCGTTATTTAAAACTATCATTCTCTACCAATTAAAATGGTATGTACCTATAAAGATGATAATTATTCATGTAAGTTGACCAGTAATATTATAATATAAATACTGTTAAAAATATATGTCGTTATTATTTATAGACCATGATTTTTAGTTTTTTTTTTATTTCGAAAAATCCTGAATATACAAACCAGTGTGGTCACCCACAGAAAGAGACAAAAAACAACACTGACGTCATTCAAGGTTATATTTTCTTGTGACAAGTTAATGGTCATAGTGCAATCTCCAGTGTATTAGATATAAGCTTCTTGGTCTGACCCAATGCACAATTCTTTGTCACTGAATGATTTAAATATTCATAAAAAGAGGTACTATAACTTTCATTTATTTGACTGACATCCAAGTTTGACAGGACCTACGTCAAAAGATGAAACTATGAAGAACCTTATCAACTACGTAGCGGGAAAGTTTTTGCTCATGGGGTAATTTATTTGACTAACTTATTTGGTCAGAAAAAGTTAATGTAAGTATCGACGAAAAGGCGTTAAAGGTCGCTCTCTGTTTGTTTATTAGTGCTTATGTTTGGTTTTATATATTATTATGAAATGATGAATGCTATCTTATTAAGATAATAGACTTACATAAATAAATAAATATTTCAGGACAATTTTCACACACGGCACGATCTGATCCCATACTAAGCTTTCGCTTGTGTTATGCAAACCAGAGGCCTGATAAACATACAAATACAATTTTATATAAATACTTATGTAGATAATAATCAACACCCAGACACAGAGCAAACATCTATGTTCATCACACAAATATTTGCACCGGGTGGGAATCGAACCCACGACCTCCGGCTTAGGGGCAGGTTCACTAGCAATTAAGCCAATCGGTCAGTCAATATATTAATAACTAGCTTCCGCCCGCGACTCCGTCCGCGCGGATGTCGGTCTTCGCGTGGATGGTTTATTTCTCCATTTTGAGTAACTCTGACAATGACATCTTATAAATATCTATTGGACCCAAATACCTATAATAATTAACGCAACGTGTGTTCTCGGTTCTACAGAACAACGTCTATGGATAAAACTGAAAAATTAAGATTTATTTTTTTCTACGTATTTTTCCAGGATAAAAAGTATCCTATTTTATGCCCAGGATAATAAGGTATAATTATACCAAGTTTCATCGAAATCGAACAGTTAGTTTTCATGTGATGCCTGAACATACAGACAGACAGACAGACAGACAGACAGACAGACAAAAATTTTTTTAATCACATATTTGGGTTTGCTATCGATCCAGTAACACCCCCTGCTATTTATTTTTTCAATATTTTCAATGTACAGAATTGACCCTTCTACAGATTTATTATATGTATAGATTATACATATAGCACTAGAATTACAATAGTAATTATAAGGGGCAATAAGTAATTATAATCATTACATACTTCATATTTAAAAGCGAATTGACCAATTACAACAAATCTACTAAAAGACAAACGTTTAAAAACTTATAAAATACCTCTGTCTAGACAGAAAAGCCAGCCAAAAGCGGCGCGCAAAAAATAATTGTATTTAATTTCACGCAATTCTTACATACAATTTCACTTAAAAAGCGTGCGCTTTAAACGAAAATTTAAATTGAAATCCCGTATTTTTCCATTTTCCAAATGTCAGTACAAACGTACGGTATATAATATTAGATATATTTTATATATAGATTTAACTTTTTCACTCATGACAGTGATTGAAAAAACTTTCCTGTTTTATTATGTACCCGGAGATTCGATACACTGATAGGAACTGCTTTTTATGAATAATTAAAAACATCAGTCATAATACAAAAATTAAATTGGAATTAATAATAAAATAAGTAACATGTACTTTTCTTGTAGATGTGTAAATCACAATAGTAAGTTTGCTTTAAAAATACAAATGCTTTTTCCTTTCGTTCTCAAACATTACTTCCCTTATGTTTAAAACATAAATCAGACGCGTTTAAGGAATTCGCAACCGCAATGAATTACGTATTCAAGCAAACAATGTTTTCTCTCACCTTCATACACTAATCAAAATGAACCGAATCTTAATATGAATCAGTTGAGTACATTCGTTATATATGTAAATGAGGGTTGGTTAATGCCAAACTCCTAATTAAGTTCATTTATCGAGAGATGTATATGCGTTTCGCGCTAGTAAATTCAATCAGAATCGTTTGCATTCCCAAAATAGTCGGCGTTCTGAATACACAGTTACATGGGTAGTTGAACTGGGACTGCACACATTTAGACGCAATCCTTTTTTAAAGTATCTACTAAAATCTCTTTTGTAATTGTTTAAGAATCTGGTTATAATTTAATATAAAGTTGCGAAGAGTAAATAAGCTTAGTTTTAATTATTATACTAGGGATTAACTAATAACTAATTTCTCGTGTAGTACAGTTTTGCTCATATAGCACTTGAAAGTTATCTCGAAACATTGCATAATTAATTACCTAACTTAACTTTCTTTAAAACTGAAGGTACTGGTGCCAGACATTAATTTTATGGTTTAATTTCAACAGTATCAATAGACATTGAGTACATTGTAGATATTAAAGTAGATACACAAGACCTAAACACTCTTAGATTATCATCAACAGTTTAAAATGACCAACACGTCCCGTCTACATACATAAGCACAGCGATATTGGTTTCTAGAGTACTCCATAGATTCAAACTCCCGTGACGCATGATACGTGCTCAATCGTCCGGCCGGGTGCGTGCGAATCTAACGCGTCCCCGAAGCAATTATTCCTCCCACTACATCTGATACGACACGAATAGGGCAATTCACCAGAAAATCGTCCATAACGATCACAAGAGTGCTCTTAAATTTTGTCACGATGTTAAAAGCCGAAATTTTGTTGCGAATAAAACATTTTATTGGGCGAATTTATGACCAGCGGCGCGGTGTGACTATAAATTTAGCATCTGCATATGAGTTGGAATATGCGAAGCTTGGAATGAGCTGGAACTAGTCCGGGTTGAGTTTAATACCGATTCGCGTACTGAATAGACTGCCATCGAATGGCAATTGCTTGTTAAGTGGCTTTATTAGTGGTTGCCGTATTTTACATACCAAAATGTGGGGAGAAACGGAAAAATAAACGATTCGAGCGAGTCGATTCATAAAATATATTGGCTATGCGATTCAGTTTTGGAACATCTACATATTTAAATGAATCTGAGTGCTCAAATTCTGTAATAGCATCGTGCTGGTTCGTCGGTAGAAACTACTTCAATATTAAATTTATATATAATACTAGCTTTCCACACGCAGCTTCGCCCGCGTAGTCAAAGGAAAATCTGCATAGTTCGCGTCCCCGTGGAATTTTCAGGATAAAAGCTGACCTGTGTGTTAATCGAAGTTACCGTCTATGTATGTCTCAAATTTCATAAAAATCGGATCAGCAGTTTTTCCGTAAAGAAGTAAGAAACAAATGAACATAATATAAACCGTTGCATTTATAATATTAGTAGGCTTTTTCCATTAATTCTATCATCTACTAAACTACCTAGACTACATGCCAGACGCCGAATATGCGATCCGAGCTAAAGTACACGTTGACAGTAGTTAGTGGTCCCTATAGACTAAAGTTGGGTATTGAGTTAAGACTGATCACATCGATGCAGCAGTTCGCAATAGATCTATTGAGATATTCAAGTGAACAGTGAATTTCATGCCGTCTTAGGAGTACGAAAACCGATGTTCACGATATTACCAGTGAAATGAAATGCTTATAGAATTATCAATAGCTTTAAATCCTGATTATTTACTCTTTCATAATCTTTTATTAGTTAACTTATTTAAAATGTTGATGACTAGTTAATTTATTTAAGACTAGCTGTGCTCCGCGGTTTTACCCACAGTGCTACGCTCCTGTTGGTTTTGGCAAGATGATAATATATAGCCTATATCCTCGATAAATGGGCTATCTAACACCGAAATAATTTTTCAAGTTGGAATAGTAGTTCCCGAGATTAGCGCGTTCAAACAAACTCTTCAGCTTTATAATATCAAAGCATAGATTCTTATATAAACGCAGTTTACTTCGTTGTTGACGAAAAAATAAACAGACAAACCAATTAAAATGTTTCATCGTAGTGAGACGGATAATCCCTCCAGCAAATGTTTAACGAGATCAAAGACAACTTTGGAACAACTATCATTGACTTATTATTAGTTATAATGTCTTAAGCCGAGTATCTACCAAACATTCCCAACTGTATCCACAACTATTCTGCTTTCTTGAAGATGAATAACATCCTATTTATCATTATTCCCTAAGAAATTTTAATAATAATATGAAAAATACGAACGTTTGTATGTCTGTTTCTCCTTCACGCAAAAACTGCTGAACCGATTTTCAGGAAATTTGGCACACATATAGAGGGTAACTTGGATTAACAAATAGAATAAGGATTTTTTCCTGGTTTTTCGAAGGAGAACCTACGCATGACAGGCTATCATATAAACAACGAATTTTACTTTAGACCTGCGTCACAGTCCCTACAACCTTACCTTCTCGAAAAACTACTTAATAACATATAATCTTTTTCCGCAGTAAATTCATTAAAATGCTTTCAAGAGTGCGAAGTACTTTGCAGGCGTACCTGGTACGTGTAAGCTCCTGGGTAACTCCTGGCTATATATTATCCGCAGCTTACTACGTGTGGTAATAAATAGTATGGTGCATGGGAGGCGGTGGAAATGACGCGTTTTAAACGCTGAAATACTTAGACTTAGATATCCAACAGCAAAATGATTGACTTTAGGATTGGTTGACAAGATGATGATTAGGTAGGATATAATAGTAGAGGAGACTTTGGGAGATCGATCTGATTGATAACCAGAATACCGGCTCTTAGACCATAAGTCGAATTATAATGTGAATGTTTTCACATTGTAATTGTGTTTTGTTTGTTGTTTTTGTTGCAATGTTTTCACATATACGTGGTGTGAGTATTAAGAAAATCAATATATTAATTTAATATCATATTACAAGATAATGATAAATGAAATGAACACAGAACAAAGTATTCTCATAAGGTTCTTTAGAACAGATTTTTGCCTAAAACGTGTGAGTGTCTCTCACAAAACAAAATATTTGATAATGGCGCTAAAAGTAATGTGCGACTTACATGCGTACGCGGATATGAAGTCGTACTACATACAGTGTGAACACCCTAAAAAAAACACGCATCCCATATGAAACACCTTTAGTTACGTAGAAAAATGATGTGCTAAGCAAGATACATGTGTCCATGAATAATTTACCACTCGTCGTTTGCAATCCAGCCGTTCGCGGTGTGCTAGAAGCTTTACGTCGCATTTATCCGAGCCTATTGCATTTAAATATACGACACGAGCATCTGAGGTGATATTTTTGAGAATATTTCATCACTCGAGGGGAAAATTATGACGGAAGAACGCGAATTACGGAAGCTTCTTGAGCCAAACAAAACACATGTAAATAGAAATTTTTACGAGTTTATGTTTGGATTTCTGCGCCGTATTTTAAGTGTAAATACAGTAATTGTAGAATTGAAATGAAGGAAACAATGACAAAACAATGTTCCTAATATTGCCACCACCAAAACCCCATTCTTTACGCTCATTACCGCTACTTTAATGAGAAAGTAATAAACTATATTATGATAATAAGCGATACAAGAAATAGGATCTGTTTTAAAACATCCTATCCTATCCTATCCTACTAATATTATAAATGCGAAAGTTTGTGAGGATGGATGTGTGTTTGTATGTTTGTTACTCTTTCACGCGAATACTACTGAACCGATTACAATAAAATTTAGTACACATATAGAGGGTAACTTGGATTAACACACGTGATAGGTTTTATCCCGTAAACGGGCACTATGCGGGCTTTTCTTTGAAAACGCGAGCGAAGCCGCGGACGGAAAGCTAGTCTATACAAATATTATAAAGAGGAAAGGTTTGATTTTTTGTTTGTTTGTTTGTATGAATTGAATAGGCTCCGAAACTACTTGGCGGATTTGAAAAATTCTTTCACTGTTGGAAAGCTACATCATTTCTGAGTGACATAGGCTAGGTTTTATCCCGGAAATCCCACGGGAACGGGAACTATGCGGGTTTTTTTTTGAAAACGCGGGCGAAGCCGCAGGCGGAATGCTAGTTAATTAATAATTAATACACTTAACTTAAATAAATATTTATAAAACGAGCGCAATATCAAGAAACTTAGCTTTAATGAAACATTTATTTATTTAGAGCTTCACAATTTTCGCTTGAAAATAAATAACTACAAATTGTTGTCTCAACTGTAGATATTACAACACGTACAGAATTCATGGCTGCAGCTAATCTACCGTCATAAAGCATTTATCCACTGTCTTATTATTGCTGACTGGAGCTATACTGTCTTTGGCTAGATTTTTTCTATTTATGTATTTATGTTTATCTTCTTAACCCAATACAATAAGCCAAGGTAAAGACTACAAATGCTGGGTAGATTCTCAGTTCAAAAAACTTTACAATCTAATTATTAGATACAATAATGTCGCCTATTTAATGATTGTGAAAATTCGATACAATACAGAACAAGTAAATAGACTTTGACCGCCTCCATGGTACAGTGGTTGACGCGTGAGCGTAACGCCATGGGGTCCTGGGTTCGATTCCCGGTGGAGACGAAGAAAAAAAAATATCTCGGTCTGGCAGGACACAGGAAAAAGTAAAACAAGTGTACGCATAATGCATTTTCCCCTTTCCCCACTAGGGAACATGGGACTTCACTTAAATAGAGTTTGCTTCTGAAATCTTTTTTATAAATTTAAAAAGGAATAAATTGTATTATCCAACTTCCTACTTCCAGATTCGAGTAAAGAAATTAGCCAATGGCCAAGCAGTTTTTTTTTTCTTAAAAGAAAAACACAGCTTACCAAAGCTTAGCTGCATCCCTGGAATAGCCCCTTACGTATACTTTTACGTTATGAACTTAAAGCTACCTCGTCTTTTGTTAACTTAGTGAAATTATAACGCATGGAGGGCGCCACGAATAAAGTTACAACTTCGCGACGGGAAGTTGAAACGTGGCAGGAATATATCTCTGTTAGACTCTTTAAATCTAATTTAAAATGTATGCTCTTGATACATACTTATATTATGTGTTGTTAATTTACATACGAAGAAGACTTAGAAGGTATGATAACAATCTTTTGTTTCGCTTTTTATATTGAAAAACTCACTGAAATAAAGCTAAGTTTTCAGCTACATTAGCTGCACAAATAAAAAAAAATGAGTCTTTGTTTTCAAAATATGTACTTCGTTTTTCATAATTTAAATCGGTCGCTTATCTAAACTTGTTTTTTAGTAATAAACTAGTATTTTAGTAAATAAATATCCTTTGTGTTTTTTCAAGCGACAAACTAGTTTGAGGTTTCTGACCCCCAAGGGTTCCTTTATATGTTGCTTCTAGCCGCGGGCGTGTGACCCCTTTGGCTAATTGCAGCATTCCTCACAACACAATATGAAAACAAGACACAAATAAAAATTGTATGAATAATCCACTGTATGCAACAGTGTGTACATGAACAGAATCCGAAAGATGTATGATTACTATTTACTTGTTAAAATATCGACTGAGGTCAGTCTCCCCGTGACCACGGTTGCTGCAAAGTGAGTGAACCGTCGGGATAATAAAAATGAATAAATCACGTTTAAAATCAGTTTAAATCTTTAATTTCTAAATGCATAATACTCGCGTAAAATCAAACAAAAGAAAATATTGCCGTTTAACTAGTACGTGTACCTGTAATGTGGTTACTCATAAAATCAATATAACTAACAACATTAATATTATTTAATACAATAAACATTTAACTTTGTTCTGTATCTTAGATAAAACTTTTACTTGTCTCTCGGGAAACATCCTCCTGAAAAACATCGAAGGCAATATTATATGATTGATGATTATGATTAAATTACTAGCTGTGCCTTGCGGATTTGCCTGCTCGACTCCTATTGGTCTTAGAGTGATTATTTACAGCCTATAGATTACCTCGATAAATGGGCTATCCACAGAAATATTTTTTCAAATCGGACATTAGTTCCTGAGATTAGCGCGTTCAAACAAACAAACTCTTCGGCTTCATAATACGTTGATGATTAGTATTAAATTATGTTATATTAATTTTTTATACTTTTTTGCAATAGTAGCTAGAGGCAATTATTTTTTATAGAACATAAATTTTTTCATAGATATAAAATTGTCATTGAGCTGAGAGCTATAAAGGCGATTACACGCATGTTAAACATTTATTGGAGTTTCTGTGCCAAGTGCGATACTAATGTCGGAATTTAATTTGTTTTCGCTTTTTCTTTGTCCAATATTTTACACTATTGCATTTTTAAAGTAGAGGATACGTAGGTAAAAATTCATTAAACTTCGTTCTTATTTCCACAGGTCTTTAGGCGCGTTGAGAGTAAAATTTCATGGTCGCGTCATGGCCATACCGTCACGTCATGGAGTAATGTGACGATTTTGGTATCTTTGAATCTTGTCAAAGAAGTTTCACTTGTGATACGTGTGCTCGGCGTACACGGTCTTTTTTATATTCGACATTTTGACTGTTTTAACGCTATTAGTAAATCATAGTTAATTATAATTATTATTATCAAAAGCGGTATTTTATATTTTACACATTGCGCATACATCTAGGTACTTGCTTAGTTAAATAGAATGGACCGTATATCAACAATATTCCAAAACCATCTGCATATAAAACTTCTAAAAGACTTTGCTAAAGTCAAACAATCCACAGTTTTTGTGTTCTCTTGCAAATATTTGCCTAAATTATAAACTAATACCGCCTAAATAATTAAGAACAATAAACAGCAGAGCCGAAACGCAACGATCAGATATCCAGCGAATGCATTAATCCACAACAGAATCCATTAAAGATAAGAGTTATGAACATATTACGTACGGTACTGCTATTTACTTTCGCAGTGGCGTTTAGAGACGCTTCGAAAACGTACCAGTGTAAAATACATGTCTTGAAGTTCGTTCGTTTCAGGGTTTTCCACCTGGGTTTGTCTTGAAGCAAATAGATATAATTTTTATTGTATTATATGTAATTATTACTAAAGTATTGTATACACTATGAACGTGTTTAACTAAACTTTAATGCAATTTACCGTAGCGATACATCAAATGTAAATTAAAAACGCTGATTCGATTCCTGCATTAAGACCACATTTCTCTAAATATTTTTAATTATGTATATTACTTCTGTAACTCTATGCATATTATTATGATATAAATATAAATGATTGACTGAAATAAATAAAATAAATATAAATGATTGATTGATTGAAAAAAAAATGCCCGCGTAGGCATTGTGCTACGAAATTTGCTACGAAAAGCGATAGTTTACTTTTCCGTTGTATTATAATTTATATATTACAAGTTATTTTTTATTTGCTAATGTTTTTTTTGCTATCTCCGAGTATTATACCTATTTAATTTTTTGTGTGTCAATTCTAAGATTTATGACGTCACGCCCACAAACACACGCACAATTCCTAAACAACTCACGTACTTATTATACAGTCGCTAACACTGTGTCATTTTCTTAAACGATGCACGTATTTTGTCCTATTTACCTTGACTCGAAATAGGAGAACATTTAACTCTCTACATCATGTTTCTTAATGAAAAACGTTTCCTTTTCATACGGATCAAAAATTTTGCCTAAATTTCTATGAGATCCAAATCTATCCACACATTAACAGCTTTAATTAAATTAATTAATAACGAGGCGTAAATTAGCAGTCCCTATCTTCTTATATATAAAAATGAATAGCAAAATGTGTTGGTAAGCGCATAACTCGAGAACGGCTGAACCGATTTCGATAATTCTTTTTTTATTATATTCCTTGAAGTACGAGAATGGTTTTTATGTAGAGAAAACGTAAATATGTACCACGGGCGAAGCCGGGGCGGACCGCTAGTTTCAAATAAAATAATGAAATAACATTCTCGATTATTTTTTCATAGCACATTCATCATCTCATAATTGCCCTATAAACAGACTTATGAAATCAAGCAATTAATCCATTTTAATATAAACATGCTATAATCCATAATCCATATAAATTAACCACTCTGCGGCTTGACGGATGTCCATAGTCCAATTAAAATGCAACTCGGTTCCCATTGATGCTCCAATTACCGTTCAAAGTGGTTTAGATGTTGAGGTAGGTCAGGATTTATTACTATTTAAAAATGAAACACGTTTATGTTTAATCTTTTATTTTTCTATCGTTTAATTGAATGAAACAGTCATTAGGAGCGCTTGTTAAATAAACTTTTAAATGGAACCATTTTTTATTACCAAGATAAAATAAATTCAAAATGCTTCATTATATGAATAAATACAATTTTAAACGAATGAATAGTTACAGTTAGAACCTGTTAAAACAGTAAGAACCTGTTTTATAAAAATTAGAAATTCAGAATATCTACATACGAATCATACATAAAAAATAATATATCATTATTTTATATTTATATACTTAATAAATCAGTGCCGCATCGGGCAAGTCCTGTGATAGCAAATGATATTTATAAATAATTAAAAAAAAGCATTACATTTCATTCAAATAATGCAAACCGGCGATTCCCAACGCCACTGCAAGCACACGTCACTTGAGGTAGATTGGATGCGTCCGCCATTACCGTTGTGACTAATTGTGTTCCTGATATTACTAATTAGCTCAACTTCAGGTGCACTCAAGCCTTGATTATACCTAATATACATAGCTTACATGCCTACAACATTCCGTGTGAATTATGCAGTTAAAAATATGTACGCTGCAGCTGGTTTAGTGTACGTTCACGTTTAATTATCTGTGCGTTTATTTAAAAGTATTAACAGTTGTTTCTTTTGCACGTAAAACCAAAATAGTAGAACAAATTCGATTGATTAGGTAGATTCTCGAGTGGCTGAGGCTAGGCGTTGCTCTGGTATGGCAAAAAGACGCGGGTTCGAATCCCGCCTCGTGATCATTTTTTTTTTATTTCTTATTTATAAAGAATTTGAAAACTATAAAACTAAATTTTAAAGTATTAACATTTAAAAATATCATGTACAACGCAATAATTGTTGCAATGTTTGTCTGTGATTGTTTACACTTATCTCAGCAAGTACACTAAATAGCCCTATAATCTATCGCATATCATACAGTATGTGTTAAAACCGCAGCACTTTATAATTTAGAAGCGTAAATAAAAGCATTATCATTACATAATATAAATCATCACGCCGCGGGACGGCGCTCGCTTAATAAGGCAATTTATACACACACATGTCAGCCGCATACTGTTCTTGTGCCAAACTATGACGATAATTATTGCTTTTATCGAGGCAACAAAGATATTGTCCTGGTATTTACTAAATACCTAAATTTTTTGTAAACTTTTGGTAAAAATGGCATAAGTTTGATATTAATGTTACAAAATATATTACGTTATACGTCTTCTGATACTATAAATGTGAAAGGCTGTGAGGATTCATGGATGTATTGATACTTTTACGTTACTGTTTCTCACAAACAGAATTTAAATTAATAGTAGGAGATTAATTAAGAATATTATAGTTTTAATTTGCGCATAGGCTTATATTTTACCAAGACATTAGGCGAAATAAAACTTCGAGTCTAAATTCATTACATTAATAGAGCTGCTCTAAAACGATATAGAAATACTACAAGTATTTGAAACTCGTTATAACACGTTATCGAGAATGTCTGACTCCTAAAATTTTGCTTTTACCAAAAACAACATATCATAAAAAAATATTAAATACAAAGACAAACATGATCATAATATTTTTCTTGTTACTAGGTATCTATATGAATTCATAACACCTTATTAATTTTCCAATCAAAATCTTTTTTTACCCATAAGAATATTATATTTCTTTTTCGATACGAATTTGTCTTCAATTTCTTCAAATAATTAGCTTTACAAACGCGACAAGATCGTATTCATTCGACAACAACAATATTAATGAAAAAAACGTACCTAATATAGAACTAGCGTGTCGCCCCGGCACTCCCCGTTCTTTTTTTTTTCGAAATATAAGTTATTGCCCTAATCACAGTGGAGACGGTTTTTTTTTAGTTGGATAACTAACCAAAAAATATTAAAAGACATTCAGCTGATCTTGAGTTATAATTATATAAATTAAAAAAATTAAAATTGTTTATTTCTTTTACCAAGTTTTCATCTTGGATAGGAGGTAAGTGCCTTAATTTAAGTGATTAAACATTAGTGGTGTAACTAACACGACTTCTTCTTCTCATCTCTTCAATGCTTCAATATTCTAGAGTTACATCCTAAAACAAAACACAAGATACAATATAACAAAGGCGAACAAATAGTTACGTACAGTCAGCGTCAGGTCAGATACCTATTTTATTTATCTGTACGTCGGGTACCTTTGACATGTGTAACACATTCAGAAATCCCATATTGATGTGAATATTCACCTGAGGATGAGATATTATAGCCGATATCTCACAAAATGCACATGGATTTTCAACCGACTTCAAAAAAGGAAGAAGGTCTCGATTCAACTGTAATTTTTTGGATTTGCTATCTCAGAACTTTTGACTGGTTGAACCAATTTTGATTATTCTTTTTTATTTGAAAGTTTGTGCCTCCCATGTGCTATTTAAATTTGGTTACGTTCTGACAAATTAAAGGTGGTTTAATATTTCGGAAAGAATTATTAATTGTTAATTAGGTTAAAACTCTATCTGACTTAATTTATTGCATTTTTGCATCAGAAGGTTTCGTCCTTAATTTTTGCATGCCTTTTTAAATGTGAATTACTTTTTATTCGTCGCAATTTAAATGGACTGCGCTTTTTAAAATAGAACGGAGCATTGATCTAATATAATATTCATTTTAAATATTCGCATATAGAACACAAAAATACAGCGATAGAGAGATATGAATTTAATAATTTGCGGATGCAAAAACAGTGATGTTAAAAGTTTCACATGATGTGTGATTTGATTTCTCGCCGATTTAGATGTGTTTATTATTTATTTAACAGTGTTTGAAACAGCTTATCTGACAACAAAGGCCTTTATCCGTGTTTTATGGAAACAGCTTATCCGTTGACAAAGCTTTTTTCCTCCAAAGTTTTTTTTTAAGACATTGGCATTAATAGGAAGAAAAGTGATTTTTCTTTAAAGCTATAAAGGTTTTTTTTAATAAAAGCAGTCGTTCTCACTACTACGAGAAAACAGTCAAAATTATAGGTACAAAATCAAAGGATTGTTACTTATTTATACCCTTTAATCCGAGACGATTCACTTAACAAACTTTAAGCATTTATATTTCCAGCCAACACAAATAGCAACAAAAAACTAGAGCGAGTTGAAAAATGTCCGTTAAAAAGTTTAAATTCTAATTCCAATCGTTAACAAAGTCGAAGCAAGTCCATTTAGTCGTTGTAAAGTTTGTTGGATAACCGTTTCTATTCAAACAAACCCAGACTATATTAATTGAAGGGATAGCTATAACAACTTTGCCGCCTGTCCTTTGAGTCTTTGTAGGGAGTTAATTTAATAAGATATCGATTTTCAATATGAAAATCTGGGGTTTCGCACGCTTCATAGATGCGTCAACACGAAACCGGTTTTTTGCCATTTATCTCTTGTACTTATTTATTTAATTTATTTATTTAGAGAGAAACCATTTATTCCAACACACACAAACACACACCAAATATGAAAAATATATGTGTGGTTGCGTATTTATGTTATTACTTCCACATTTATAATTTTAAGTTAGGAAATAAGGGTGCATATGTCTAATGTCTATGCTGTGAATTTCTGGCCTACTCCTAATCCTACTAATATTATAAATGCGAAAGTTTGGGAGGATGGATGTGTATGTGTGTGTTTGTTACTCTTTCACGCAAATACTACTGAACCGATTACAATGAAATTAAGCACACATATAGAGGGTAACTTGGATTAACATATAGGATAGGTTTTATCCTGGAAATACCACGGGAACGGGAACTATGCGGGTTTTTCTTTGAAAACGCGGGCGAAGCCGCGGGCGGAAAGCTAGTGTAATATATAATATAATATGTAACATAATATTTTTTATTATTTCTTTACTGTGCTTAAACAATTTTAAACCGAGAAAATCATCAAAACACCTCACTAAACAATACATAAATTCGTTACTAATCCCAAAAACGGAACAAACACCATTTACCCACACACCCATCAAGAACAAATTCATCCATACATTTATAACAAAACATTTCAACGCACAAAAGGCGAGGGCATAAAAAAATAATCAACGAATTAATTACATACAAGAGTGAGCTTTCAATAAAAGAAAAACTCCAGGCTCATGTCATTATTCGGGAATAAAGGAAATAAACAATGGGTTGCCAGTTAATGGTACAATGCCCGTACTGACGCGATTGATTTGTAGCGATTTTTTCGACTGGCAACACTATACAGACAATCGAGTGTCTGGGGGATTTGATACGCCTTGAACAAAAGCTGAAAACTATTTGTTAAATGTTGTATTACTTTATGTAAAATATACGCTTCTCCGCCCGCCTTGAGGCAGATAAAAGCAACAACAAATTACAGTCCTGGTACAGGGGCTAAAGTCGCATAGAATCTAATATAGGGAAGACACACGTGTTAATAAAACAATATATAACTAAATTGAAGTCAACGTAGAATTCAACGTATATAAAAATATGTTAAAATTGTAAAGTTCTACACTTTTAACAGCAGAGTTTTTGATAATCATTGATGAAAAGGATTTTTGATAAAATGAATCAATGTAAAACCGGATAATACCTACTTATAACAATACTAGTGGTCCGCCCCGGCTTCGCCCGTGGTACATATTTCGCAATAAAAGGTAGCCTATGTCCTTTCTCGGGTATCAAAATATCTCCATACCAAATTTCATGCAAATTGGTTCAGTAGTTTAGGCGTGATTGAGTAACAGACAGACAGAGTTACTTTCGCATTTATAATATTAGTATGGATTATAAATATGATGATAGCATGTGTGTCTATATATCTTTTTTTTGACGTCGCAATGGAGTGACTTTATGTAATGACTTTTCTGTGAAATGTCTAGAAATAGTGGGGACTAAAGGCTATTTTTTACCCCGCTGAAACATCTTATTCCCATGGTAATTTCCTTTCACTACGCGGGGGAAGCCGGGCTATAAGCTACTAATACAGGAATATATTTTACACTGGACTTCAAGCATTAATCGAGCAATACGATCATGTTTTGAACGTAATCCAAAGCCAAATGTACGACTCAAACAAACATTGTACTAACTAAATATTTGAGCGCGTCGCTCTTAATTAAGGTTTGAGGTAATTTTGCACACGCACGGTGTGATTTAATTGAAGATATAATATCCTGACAAACAGGGATTGGGTTTTATATTAGCTTCCCGTCCCGGCTTTGCGAGTTGAGAGAAAAGCCATAATAAGGTGCTTATGCCAATTGTCGTCGCTACAATACATATATTATAGTAATATAGTAACGGTAAATGTTGATAAGAAACGAATAATAAGATATTAATATTAAAAAGTTTAATAAATAAGAAGAGAAGTGAAAAATTATTTGCTTTTTGGGTTATAAAAAGATCTCCGTTTTTATACATATTAAAAAAAAATTATACTTTAAAAGAATATAATATGTCGCCATCATCTGATTCAATCTGTCGTCATTTAATGAACGCACTAGTCATTCAATCAAATAGCAGATTCAACCAAATGACTACGACAGATACAACACATTACATATAGGTAGCAAAAAAGCAAAGTTTTCCTAATAGATGAAAATAATTATTGTTATTTGATATTATTTTTCTCCCTAGCTACCATTAACAGAATCACAAAGCAAAACACCCACACTACCACAGAAATAAGAAATCTTACAACACTAAAATCTTACTTAAAGAAAAATTACAACTTTCAAGTACATTTCTAACAAACTTGCCAATGATAAAGTTTCAAGAGATAAAATGCAATTTAAAGCACGTCTGTATTAAGACTTCACGCGATCAAAGGCGCTGGCCGTAATCACACCGCCTTCAATAGAGCACTGATTCGACTGTCCTTACCTTTATTTACAGCTTAGGATTTAATTATCTTTTATTAATATTGTTAAAAGTCGGTGTGACAGGAGTTACATCAGTAACATTTGAAAATTACTTGTGTTGCAGAATGCAATATAACGTTATAGCAAATGCCAAAACCTTAAACTTAAGATTATAAATATACGAATGGTGCTAGCTCAGAACAAAGCGCCATATTGAATTTAGTGTAGAGTCACGTAGCATACGGAACCCAATACTTGTAATAAAATAGTAAATACAAGCCGGTACGAATAAAATATATGCTTACTAATACATAATTAATTATATGTAAAGATTAATATCTTTATACCTATTACTTTAGGCGTAGTCTTGATTAATATAATATTTTTATTTTAATTATAAATTGACTAGCTGAGCCGCGCGGTTTCACCCACATTGCTCCGCTCCTGTTTGTCTTAGCGTGATGATTATAGCCTATTATAGCCATCCTCGATAAATGGGCTATCTAACACAGAAAGAATTTTTCAAATCGGACCAGTACTTCCAGAGATTAGCGCGTTCAAACAAACAAACTCTTCAGCTTTATAATATTAGTATAGATTGCTTGTCTTGTCTGCTTTTTATGTTTTGCCTCCTTTTTGTCTTTCATTGTTTCATTATTTAAAACTGCAAGAAAAATTTGTCTGTGATGAAATTTCTAGGTCTACATATTATACGCCTATGACAATAAAATATAATCTACGAATTATTCACGATTTTCCAATAAAAAATAATTTATTTAAGCCTACCTAATGATTTATTTAAGTAGCAGTACTTACAATATAAACACCGCGAGAGTACCAGGCACACAGAACTGTACAGAATCCTTTCCAAATGCAATTCCGACACCATTCGGGTTCATATTTGTTCCCTCCAATTTAGTGAAAAGCCATTGCGAAACGCTAATTAAAGGAAAAGCAAACTAAAACCGGCTTTGTGAAGTAATTGAGATTGCTAGCGCTGTTCCTCTTTATAGAGTAATATCCGATAGTGTTATTGATTTAAACGTTGACTTTAAGTGGTAATAAGATTCCAATGCGGTGATGAAAGGGAATTTTAAAGGGCAACTGCTTTGGAATTTATTTAGGTAGGTAATCGAATAGTGTAATAGCAATTAATATGTTACTATCGCTTCATAAAACAGTTGCCTCGCTCTACCTGTGTATACACAAATCTTTGAAACTGCGCTACGAATTTTGATGTGGCCTTTTTAAATAAATAAAGTGAATCAAAAGGAAGGTATATTTATTGCTCTAGGTTTATTTGTGCATAGACAGGGTAGCTTATAAAGAAGCGACAATCCTCACTATGCTCGCGGTAGTCTCGGTCAAAGTAAGCTGATATTAGCGTGCATTAAATTTAGACTTGTACTAAATAATTTAGTACAAATAATCTTTATCCAGACCTGTGTATTGTCTGCATAAAACATCAAATTTCACAGCAACCTGTATGGAATTTTCTAGAGTGTAATTTAATTGATAATATGTGCTTGAGGTGCTGGATAAATATGATTTCTTACATTCTTTACATTTTTACATAAAACATTATTTTCCTTTTTATCACCTGAATTTAATTTAATTAATAAAAATACATAATTACGGAATTAAAACATTTAAAATTAATTGCGTGGTTCAGAAGAATTAAGTCTAAAGAAGTCATTATTTCAATAAACTTTATGAAAATTAAAGCTCAAAGCTTTTTCAGTACACGCAACATGAACACAACACAAATAAGGCTTTTTCATTACATTTTAAAAAGAGTAAAAAGACTCGTTATTTGCAGTATAAATTTTACATAATAATTAAAATTATATGGAAGTGGAAATTATTACTTTTCAACCTACATTTTTTGTAAAAAATTAAACAAATTAACAATAAAAACACAATAAACGAAACAATAAAAATACACTTATTATTTATTACGAACAATATTAAAATTATCAATACTTCTCATTTTTCACGTATAAAAATTTCGTTCAATCATTAAAATATAATTTAAAATAGTACTATTTCCAACTGTATATTGTTAAAATAGTTTTGCATTTCTAAATCCCGCCGGAGCTCTGCACGGTTGGATATGAAGTTTATTATCAAGAGTTAATTAAATATTTTATATACCTTGCTTATATTCGTTTCAGTAACACCTATTATTTCATATGAAAAATGGATATACTAAATTTGACTTGTTTTATGTATCAATATTATTATAATACGTAATCTTGCGTATACATGATGAAAATTGTGTATAATTCCTATGTTACGTTTTTACTTTTGAAAATAAACTTTATATAAATAGTCCTTAGAATTGGCAGCTATAAGATACTCAATAATATAGAATAAACTTGGATACAGGGAATGCAACCTATATTAGGCATTCTAAAGCATGAAAAATGTCATAATATGAGAAGCACACGCGCCCCGCAAAATAAACGCTGAAACTTTGCACACAAATAAATTTTTATCATAATAAACCTCAATCATAGAAAGGTACATTCAAATCTATCGAAAGTACAAACCTTTGGGTTTATCCTTAAGTCTATCCTTTTCAAAAATTACACATCCAGAACGGATTACATCAAACTGCAAACTCTATAAAACGCAACTCACCATTTAATTTGTGTACAGTTCGCTACATAACTTGGATTTCCTTTTACGCAGATCAAAGGTGCTTCACCGCATTGCTCAATCATTGCTTTTTGTAGGAGAAAAAAGAATTATTGGCGCTGAGGACAAACTTGAAATGGGATGAAATGGATTGCCTTGGTTCGTTCGGTTGATACTAGTAGTCGTTTTCGAACGGAAGGAAAATATGACAAAAAGTTTCAAGGCAGTAATTAGTTGTATATATGCATAAAATATGGAAGTTTTGAATTTCGAAAAGCGTAGCGTAGTGCTTTTCTAAGCCGCTTCGTTGTGAGTATAAATTGAATTACGATTTACAATATCTTAAATCTATAACAAGCCACGCTTGCCTGTTGCCAACACAGGTTAAATAATTAACTATTGCCTGATATTTTATCCGGATCAGTTTAATCGTTCTCATACATTGAAGTTTTATAAATATTGTACGTTAATGATCTCGTTTATAATTTGTTAATTTTTTGTGTTATATAAGTTTTATGTTATCTCAAATCAAAAGGTTTCTACAATTTCTATTAAATAAACATAAACATGAAATTGAGTTTATCAACTACGCAAGTTATTTCCGTTTTCCGTCAGCTTTTATATTATTTGATATGGAAGTAAAATAAAGCCCTGTGAACGTTTTTATTATCTTGTAATATGTAGTTTGTCCAAAAATAATAAGAGGTCGGCCCCTGTGGCCCAATCTGTCATAAACATTGAGATTTCGTGAAAAAACTTCATTCGGACCGACCTTGACTTTTCTTATTACGTTTAAAAGGAAAAAGGGAAAGTTTATTTAGGCCGGAATAATATGTTTGGGAAAAATTTTGAAGTACTGTTGTTCTTTTGTTTTAAATAACCCAACGAATATATTTTTGCTTTAGCCGAGTTAGCTTTTATTGAATTATTATGTTCTTACAACGCCTTCTCGGTACAGTGGTTGACGCGTGAGCGTAGAACCGAGGGGTCCTGGGTTCGATTCCCGGTGGAGACGAAAAAAAAATGTCTCGGTCTGGCAGGACACAGAAGGCTGATCACCTACTTGTCCCTAAAGAAAAATCGATCAGTGAAACAGATGTATGAATAATGCATCTGCCCCCTACCCCACTACGGGGACACGGGACTTCACACACTTTTTACTTCACAAAGTTTAGAGCCTTTATACTTTTAGTTTTCTTAACCTCAATAATACAGAAAATATAGACTGAAAACTTTGTAATTTTGTTGTCCTGAAACTAAAGATTTATTAAAATATATCTTTGTTAAGTAAGAACAAAGGTATCTGCATAATATTTTGATATCCACATTTGTAAATTCTATATAATATGGGTACTTATAAGTTTAGTTTACGTTAGTTTTCATTACAATAGCATAGCTACAAAACTGACGACAAACTCAGATTATCGTCAATTAATTGAATTCTAGATATAAAACTCTAGTCTAGGTATTCGAAAGGTCTAGTTAGTAGTATGTAAAGCGAACAGAATCAATCACTCCGAACCCGACATTTATTTGATTTCGAGATCGCTATTCGTTGGGACATTGAAGGATTTCTTCAGCATTAGAAATATTCTCTACATAATTCCATTGCGTGGTGGAGCGGAAACTCTGAAGGTGTTTCGAATGAATGTGTTTAAAAATAAAACCATCCGAAATCGTTCAAAGCTTCCCGCGTTTTGTCCTAATGTATGCTTAGATCTTTAAAACTACGGATTTTGATGCAGTTTTTTTTTAATAGATAGAGTGATTCAAGGGGAGGTATTAGTATTCAACAGTTTTAATATGGTGTAGTGTCAGTTGTGAAGAAATAATTAAGTATCAAAATTACTGCGCCAATCAAGTGGTTTAAATATATGTATAAGTATTGAGTTGCTTGGAAGAAATCACTCATGGTCGATAAAGTCGCCCATTGTACAACTCCAGTATGAGTTGAAGCAGCCATGTAAAAAACTATATTTTTGTAAGTAGGTATATAATAAAGAGTATTATTCATTTCATTTTCAAAATTATAACATCCTATTCAAAGTATATTTATACAAAATTGTAAATTTATCATACTGGCTTTTTAGCTCTTACAGTTTTGTGAACTCGAGGCGGATTCAGTAGCATTTAAAACTTATCCTCGTCAGTTGTTAAATTTATATCAAAACACAAAACAGGTCACCTAATTCCTACCCACTTTACCTGAAAACATACCAACATTTTAAAGCAGGTCAAGTGATACCTTTAAAATATAAGGAATCAGAACAGCTAAAACTTATTTAATTAAGAAATAAGCAGTAATTATCGAATACGGGTTTCTCATTTACGGACTTAATTTCGTGATTAAAAAGTCCCATTAAATTAGAAGCCATATTAATGAACTAAGACAAAACAGTCTCCGCTTTGCGGCTTATAGCTTTGAAAAGTTTCACAATCGATTTATCATTATACAGAATAAAAAGTACAGGTCGGGAGTATTTACCAGGGTACCTACGAAGAAAAATTTATCAAAATGTGTTAGTGTTCGTGTCTAATCGTTTATTAAATTATTTGGTTTGTGCGGGCGCGGCTTTTCGATACGGTAATGATCGTGAGTGTATCAGAAATATTCATATCAATCCTATTATTTAAAAGTAATAGTACTGAAACATTGTTTGTAGTATTGTCAGTACCTACCTACCTACTTTTAAAATTATATAAAGCCCGCGGTCCGCCCCGGCTTCGCCCGTGGTACATATTTAAAGGTATGTTCTTTCTCAGGGTCTAAAGATTATCTGTAATTGTACCGGGATATAATTTAACACCTTTGTTACTTACATGTTTTTATTCGTCTGTCTTGTCTTTTAGACAATTTAAAATACAATAAAACTCGATTGAAGATGCGAACTCGAAACTTTGCAATACGAAAAAAGCTAAAGTTATGTCATTTATCATCAAACACATCGACACGTCCTAAAATAGAAATAAATAACGCAATTACGCGCCCCATTTCCTTGGAAACTCCGCTTGACGTCATCTTTTTATAAGCTGCCAAAAGTTCATGCCGCGTAAATTCAAATTAAGACTTGCTTGTAAGCCCCAAAACAAATAAATGAATACTTTCAAACGCGGTTTATAGCATACTATAATATACTTGCCACTCTTGTACATTTTGAAGTTAATTAAAACGTCTGCTAAAATTATATACAGTGGTAGCATTTGAATTAAGTTGAGTCTATACTGTTAGAAAGAATCGTAATGCATCATAATAGTTTAATTGAATTTGCAGTTATAATGCATAGATATTTATTAAGCTTCTAAAAGCTTCAATCTATGAATTCCTTTTCTTGCATGTTTTTCGATGGAATAAAAAATTATATACAGCATTCGATCGACTTAATCTATTTTAAACTGTTAAAATCAATTATAGTCAAAAACACATTAATTATTCAATTTTTCATATAAATTGGCGGCTTAATACTATGGACATAACTATACAAGTACACAAAGATCAACATAATAATATTATTATGACGAATTCAAAAGTACCTACCAGTGTGCATATCCCTTACTAACATTTTGTAAATACGGCCCTCGTTATTGTGCCAAACATATACGTAATATTCGCGAAATAGCGTAGTATGTCGGTTTTAATATCACACTTTACTATTTATAACAGTTAGTTACTGTAGTAGCGTAGAGCCAAAAAACTTAATGAACATTATATTTCAGGGACGTTGACAAAACGCCAAAATAATTGCGGCTTTATTAGGGCCGGCGCCCACTGCCGGCACTGCACGGCATGGCACGGCAGAGCATCCCGCGGCGTGCAATGGCATCCCGCGGCGTGCAGTGGCATCCCGCGGCGTGCTGCGTGAACCCGCGGCATTCAGTGGCATGCCGTGGCATCCTGTTAAAAACCCCACTAATGCTGCATAAGTTTCAACCTTATTTCAACTAGCTAGCAATCATAATTCCTCGACCCCAAAGTGACGCATACGCCTCGCGGGATGCAATGGCGCGCCGCGGCATTCCTTGGAATGAAACAGCAAGACACGTCATGCCGCCGCATCCTGCGGCGTGCCGCGTCATGCTGCAGCATCCTGCGATACGTCGCGGCATCGTGGCATCGAAATAAAGTAACTTGAATTCTAAACTGATTGAAATAAGATTCAAAATAACTTCATTAGTAATAAAATCCTCTGCCCTGCCATGCCACGCCGTGCTGGCAGTGGGCGCCGGCCCTTAAAGCTTGGTTTGTTTTATTATTACAAGCAAATTAACAAGAATTTTTATGTTTATGTATGCTTTAAATAGGACTCGCAATTTTTTCTAGCATTTTTAAGCTATTGCATACGCATAGCTTCTATCGCGGGCCTTGAGCGCGGGGACCGAATCGAGAAATTCCGTAACGAAAAAACCTCACGCTCCCCACTCCGACGGGCACGGAGGAGTGGCTTGAAGGCATGCTATGCAATAGCTTTACCGCGGCAGTCCCCGAGTGCCACACGTCTTTTATTATATCAGAATAGATCTCAGTACCGATTTAAATACTTTTCTTACGTACTCCGTAAGAGATAGAGCAGTGGTATAAACATATCCATATTATGTCTATTTCTATAATATTTACTCTATATAAGAATTTCCTTATTATATCTCCGTTTTAACAACTATCCATTCATTTGCCTTCACCGAAAATTCCTTCCTTATAAAAATATAACCTTTTATAAGGTAAAAAATATTTTCCTTAAATACATCACGAAAAGCGCCGACAAAATGTAATATTGCTCAGCCAGTAATCGCCCCGCAAGTAATATAGCAGATATTACGAACTGTTAATCCGGTTGATACTGGTTATTACCTGACCTCCGTCGGTCCGGACCGGTTTAAACTGGTATTAAATCAACACTCAACTACCATGAATCCCGATGACGTGGGGATTTTTTAAATCCTGCTATATTTTACATTAGTTGGGCGGTATTTGGTGTGTTCTTGTAATAATTGCTAGTTTACAATTTTAACAATGTAACCTTAAGTACATGATAATTAAGGGCAATTGGCGGTCACATTGCTTAATATGCGTGATTGTTTCACGCGATTTTACGTTATAATAGCGCCTTAAAATGGCGTCTATATTATTTTCTAGGAAACTTGCCTTTGTCTGACAAGAGGCACCTTTAGATCGTAATGTTACAGACGAATATGGAATATACGATTATGAAAAAAATGTAAAAAGATATGTAAGACTAAGAAGTAGCTTTTTATTGAAAAAATATGTAATAAAAAGCTAATATATAAAAGCTAACAAAGGTACTGAAATTATAGCAAATTAGTCGTTTGAAATTTATGACAGAAACATGATTCCTCCTAAAAGAAAACCTAATTTCACACACTATAACTATTATATTATGCTCGAAATAAGTTTTGGGGCCGCGTTGTTCTTGTACAAAAACAATGACTTATTAACTAATTATAGTTCATCGTTCTCAAATAATTATAAGTCCACTTATAATTATTTGAGAACGATGAAGTTTGAAGCATAACACTTTCAATATTTTCCTTAATATTCTCAGTCTCTCCTTAATATTCATTCTCAACGTACATATCTCAAAAATGTTACGTATACCTACTTATCAAAATTACCTGCAACATGCAGTCCTTGTAACTTTCATAAACACTAAAATCAACAGCTGCATAGCAAATAAAAATTCAAAACATGTAAGCAACTTCATAACACGTGATGGATCGAGCAACTCCGTGTACGAATGGAAGTTTTAAAACAGCTAGAACCATTGAGGTATTATTATAGAGAGGACACCACAAACAATATCTGTGCGACAAGCGCGGCGTCGGGCGGCTAATAAGTCATACAATTTGCAAATATTCTGCCTATTATTACTTATAAATTAAAACCAATCAATGTAACAAAAAAAGACGGGTTGCACTCCGGGAGTGCCGGCAGAAGTGAAAACTTGATTATTAACGTTCAGCATGTTTGATATTTTGGAATGGTTTCCGTCTTACGCATGGAATATAAGGGCTAAAAAAAAAAAGACGGGTTGCACTCCGGGAGTGCCAGCAGAAGTGAAAACTTGATTATTAACGTTGAGCATGTTTGATATTTTAGAATGGTATCCGTCTTACGCTTTTTCGATCAGGTCACGTGTCCTGACGCGAGTTTAAGATTTTATACCCATTACAGAAAAAGTGCTCAACGCCGCTAAAGAAGTTTTCACTTCAAAAAAAAATCCGTCTTACGCTTTTTCGATCAGGCCACGTGTGACGCGAGTTTAAGATTTTATACCCAACGCCGCTAAAGACGTTTTCACTTCAAAAAATGGTTTGAGACGATTGACTAACTCGTGTTAGAAAAAGTGTAGTAGCGATGGCCTCTCTCGTACGTAGTACATAGTAACTCAATGGCTAGAACTATGTAGTTCCGAACAATCTATCATTGATAATACGTTCAACTGAAACTATTTATTCAAAATGTTGTTCTGACACTTTACATAAATATGATGGAATCATTCTGAGATAGAGAGCGGGATTGTACATGTGACTCCAATTTGAAACGAGATGGAATAGAAGATTCGAGAAATAGTATTTTGTAGCAGAAATAAATCTATCTACACTTCTATAAAGAAGAACATACACAAAAAACTAGAGAAATGTTATTCGTGTAGCGCTTATAAAAACTATGCTCAAGCTACAAGGTACATCTTTTAAGTGATATTAGCAGATTTTAATAAGTGAAAAGTTAGTCAGTCCATCTGCTACGCCATAACCACTAAGACGATTTTAATGATATTTTGTGCGGACTTAAAATCTATTCTTTTCTATCTTGATAATATCTATATTATTACAGCTAAACTCTGATAAAATATACTTATCTTTTAGATTAAAATAAGCTGATATTTCTTAAGAAAATAAAGTATAATATGACATACTTAGTTAATGAATGTATATTTAGCGTTTCTTCTAGCTTATTTCCTCCCGAAACATTATAAATACGAAACTTTTTGAGGTTGTTTTTTACTTATCCTTAAACTTCTGAACAAATCTTCACAAATTTGTTTGCCACGGAAGAGGTCAATTTCCTTTAAATGACTTAAGGCTTTGGAAAACTTATATTATATATTTTATGGTTTATTTTTACGGTGGATAACTTTTCAAATATAATATTAAATACATTTTTTTAATATAAAAGTAAAATTATGACTTAGATATATAATTAGTTACACGGTATAAGAATGAAATATTACTTTGATAAGCTCACACTACACTGCACCGAACTCGGTATTTAGTAAAACACGGAACATTAAAATATGGATATGGTAATAAATAATTTACAAATTGCTATAGAGCACAGATTACTAAATAGTTACACAGTAAGCCTCTGACTTAGTGATGTGACAAAATACCGAAGGAGGTAGTTGAGCAAAATCTCACGACGCCTTCCATGAAAAAACATTCCGCATAATTAATCGAAACCCTCTCTTGCAGATACTTACCAAACACTGTTGCTCTATAAAAGAGTTTTTTAATACCGCTACCTTATATCTATACGTTACATTTTAGTTTTGCTACATTATCTTAGCTAATAAAATGGTTTTTGATTAAGCATTCACAATGAGACTTTATAATAATTGGTTCCCATTGGCACTGCAATATAGAACGCTCTAACACTGCATAAGCAAAAATTGGACTGCATTCATAGTCGAAATAACTAGATTGCATGTTGCCATGGCAACCTCGAAACTAACACAAAATAGTGACGTCATACAGTTTCATCGGACCACGCTTTTTATGAATACCGTCCTCTTGATTACATCGATTACTATTGGAATGAAAATCCAATAGAGTATTCATTTGTTTATGCTAATAGATGAACATACGAATCATCTATTGCTATAATTATTTAAAATTATAGGAATAATAATTGATTGTAAATTGTAATTTACATGGATCTAATCTAGATTTCTAAATCACTTACTGGGGTTTTGTCATCATCTCTGTTAAATAAGTAGGCAATCTAATAATAGACAAAGAAAATCGTTGAACCTGGCAGAGTCTTTAAAATACCTAAGTATTTTATTTTCTCCAATCCTTTGTTGTTACTTAAGATTGGATAGCTTTGTAAATACCCACGCGTTCGTGGTTACCTTAATACTGGCAAAGATAGTTTTCCACGTACAAAATTATACGACGAAAGTACTGTTTTTATTTTACGACTGACCTGGGCCTGTAGACAAAGTAACAATTACAAAACGATAACGAAGTTAGAAATCGCAAAAATGTATGGGATTGACATACGCCGCGTTAGATCACGTGGTCTATCTAATGTCAATCCCATACATTTTTGCGATTTCTAACTTCGTTATCGTTTTGTAATTGTTACTTTGTCTAAGGCCCTTGCTCCTTCTGTAAAATTTTAATTTCCTAACAGTTATAATCCGTAGACTAATCCAGCACATTTAAAATGTTCAGTTAAAATGTATATTTTAACATATTTATAATTACGCGCGTTTAAAATTCAAACCCCTAACGATTAGGTACTCTTTTTTTACATATTTAGACATAGACATGGTTTTATTTAGCACCAAAGAGACACAGTGAATATTAGAAGAACATTTTACATTTACACGCCACATCCATTATTCGTCCTCCAGAACACCTGGTAAGAATAATTAGCAGGTGTCGGTGATCGCAGTGAAGTTGCGGCGAGCGGATAAATAGCGGAGATCAAGGTTCTTGCAGCTAGACTCGCTTGAGTGCATTTTGTAATGCTAAAATACGCTTGTACTCCTTATTGTATGTAGTATGAAAGCGTGGATAGCTTTATGTTTCTAATAAGTTTTTTGAAGTGAAACTTCTTTATCGGGGTTGGAAAAAAATTTAGTGTAACATTTGTTCGTTACATGTGACATTCAAATTCCTCACGATGTTACGCGCCATCTTTTTCTTATAACTACCACGCGTGATTCGACGTATTTCTGTAAAGTTGCATATAGTAAATTATTTTTTGAAAAATAAGGTCATAAAGAAGTTTTTTTTTTTATTTTATTACACATTTTTTTTATATTATGAAGGTGCTGTGAGGGTGTGATGTAAAATAATTAATAAGATGGATATGGTATCTGCATGGTTTGATAGTAGGTCCTTTTTTGTTAAAATATAATACAATTTAATTAAAAGGTATTGTAACAGTATAAAAGTACAAAAAGTTATAGATTTTTATCTAAGTGTAGGTAAAAAGAGATAAAATTAATTACATTTGGCAAAGATCATATGAACTTTATTATTGTGTATTTGTATTTTGTACGTGCCTACCTAATTTAAATTCTGTAGAAATAAAGTATTTTTTAAACTTATATTTTCAAGAACCCCTAATTATGAACAAAACAAAAAAGGGCTGCGAATCAGAAATAAAAACAAAAAGCCTTATGACCAACTCCATCGTCCGAAACTTCTTTCTGGTTGTCGATATCAAGTTAAAATTGATATCTACAAAGCGTTCGGTTTCACATTGCTATCGGTTCAAGTTTCTAACTTAAACAGAACTTGAGTCGATACAGCTGTAGAAAATTTATAAAGTTTGCTTACCTTTTTATGGATTTTTTTTTAATGAAACATCTTTTATGAAACAACGACCAATATGTTAAACAGTTTGTCTTACTCTTGTAGATAATCTATACTTATAATAAATCTGTAGAGAGGCCAATTCTGTACATGAAATACATTTAAAAAAAACTATGAAGGGGTGATAAGGGATCGCTACTGATGCCAAAAATGCAATCAGTAAAATTTTTGTCTGTCTGTCTGTCTGTCTGTCTGTATATTCGTTATAGAAACAAAAACTACACGACGGATTTTAACGAAATTTGGCACAATTATTCTTCATACTCCTGGGCAGGTAATAGTATACTTTTTATTACGCTACGATCAATATGAGCAGAGCAGTGAAGGGAAATATTGGGAAAACAGGAGAAGTTACTCCATTTTTTAAGCTTCCGTCGCGTGTGCAGCCTTAATGGTTAAAGCTACATAGAAATCATATACGACACAAATGTTCTTAAATCATTATTATCATATAAAAATAAATTCCTAGACAGCATATGTCTATCTTTTAAAATTGACTCACGTGACACACGTGAAACTTCAATAGCTTAGCAATTCGGAGCTTTCTGATTATATTTGTCTACTCATACGTTTACAACACTCTCACTCATCCCTAATTAAAAAAAGTTAACATTATTACCTATTCAATAAAAAAAGAATCATGTAAATCGGTGAAGAAACACCAAAGTTATACATGAAATCCATACTAATATTATAAATGCGAAAGTAACTCTGTCTGTCTGTCTGTTACTCAATCACGCCTAAACTACTGAACCAATTTTCATGAAATTTGGTATGGAGATATTTTGATACCCGAGAAAGGACATAGGCTACTTTTTATCCCGGGAAAATGACGCAATCCCGGAAATCCCACGGAAACGGGAACTATGCGGGTTTTTCTTCGACTGCGCGGGCGATGCCGCGGGTGAAGAGCTAGTACGCTATAGGTAAGTCATCGCGCGTGAATACAGAATCATGCAGCCATTGGATTATTTTTGTTTATCAGTTGCCGCGTTCGACGCGCTTCGCGGCGGGAGCTAGAAAGGCGGCGGGTCCGCACCCGTTTCGCGTTGTCACGGCATCACGTGTGAACGGCTGAACCGATTTCGATAATTCTTTTTTATATTCCTTGAAGTACGAGGATGGTTCTTATGTAGAGAAAACGTAAATATGTACCACGGGCGAAGCCGGGGCGGACCGCTAGTATATTCTAAATTATTACAATATTATATACAAGTCTATTTCCAAAGCGAATATACCATGAAAATATACCTAAAAGCTATAGCAAAATACTTTAAGAGATCAGTAATTTCAATTTCAACAGAATTTTTAAAGAAAATTGTATAGAGACCCTGTATTTTTCACACAGAATAAACCTGTCATAGTATTACAAATTGCCCAGCAGAGTTCGCTTCCAGCGATAAGGTTACATTCTCTGTAATTTCGTCTCTATGTTTTATTTTATCTGTCGTATATCAAGTATTTTTCCTTAAAAATCTTCTGAAAATTTCATAAGCATATTATTTTATCTTTTTTAATATTTTTAATTAACTATTTTTTTAAGAATATATATACATAGCTGTTATTCTGTGTTCTAAGCAAATAGTTGAACGATTTTGAAAACGAAAATGGAATTAACATCTTCAGTTCTTCCAAAGACTTATTATTTACCATGAATTTTTTAGTTACTAGACTCAAACGACTCAAGAACCAACTACATTTAGCTTTACACCACAGTAAACATAGCATTAAATCAACCCGTAAAGGATAGCGCAAAAACCAGCCAATATAAAAGTCTCTAAGACGAGCCAAATTGAAATTCATCAGTCAACGTCACCGAGATAAGCTTTTGCTCAAACTAACCTGACGTTTATTGCTGCTACATTTTAATTGCAAATGTATTTATGTTTACCTTAATGGACTTCTGATGCCTTGACAATTTTGTTTGAGAAATTGTTTCATGTTGATACCTCTTGAAACTATTCGGAAAGTATCATTATCTATTAATTGAAATCTAAAAATGAAAACCGTTTCCCGTTGTCACGGCATCACGTGTGAACGGCTGAACCGATTTCGATAATTCTTTTTTTATTACATTCACATACATACTTGAACTACGAGGATGATTCTTATGTAAAGAAAACGTAAATATGTACCACGGGCGAAGCCGGGGCGGACCGCTAGTTATATATGTAAAATTATTTTTTAATTTATTAACACTTGGACTACGTAACAACTAAAACGCCCTTAGCAAAAAAAATATAATATTGATTGAATTGAACATGTTCTTTCATTTTTTACAATTCAAATTTACTTACACATTTCTCAATAATACAATTATAATATAACTAGCGGTCCGCCCCGGCTTCGCCCGTGGTACATATGAAAAATAGATGTTGGCCGATTCTCAGACTTACCCGATATGCACAGAAAATTTCATGAGAATCGGTCCACCCGTTTCGGAGGAGTATGCAGACTAACATTGTGAGACGAGAATTTTATATATAAGATGTAGGTGGTTCAATAAAATAACTAGCGGTCCGCCCCGGCTTCGCACGTGGTAACTACAAGTTTAAACTATCCTATCTCTCAAGTTGGATCGAACTACACATGGTGTGCGAATTTTATTATAATCGGTTTAGTGGTTTAGGAGTCCATTGAGGACAAACATTGTGACACGAGATTTATATATATTACTAGCGACCCGCCCCGGCTTCGCACGGGTGCAATGGCGGCCGGCCGGTACCGCAAACGCTACATCCCGCAATTTTCAAATCTGTAATATCTTCGAAAATATTCACTTAAATCATACGGTGTAAAGGGCCATATAGATCTATATTAAATGAACAATGTATTCAAGGTATTTAATTGGTTAAGGATTAATGCTGTATTGGTTAAAATCGCTTCGAAAATTAACCATTATTTGTCGTAAAAAGTAAATGACAAAAAAAAGTTATTGTGGGTTATCCATAAGAGATAGACATATACCATCGCGGACTTTTCTGTAGACCTTTTCAATGTGTATAATACTTAGTACATTATTTTGATAAAACTCGTAGGGTTCAGCCTGCGTTTGCAATGTAAGCGGAAAAAATGTAATTTTTTACGACATCACATTAGAAACCTCAAAAATAACAGTACTTCTCCACTATTTAATGGATGTTATTATACATATAAACCTTCCTCTTGAATCACTCTATCTATTAAAAAAAACCGCATCAAAATCCGTTGCGTAGTTTCAAAGATTTAAGCGTACAAAGGGACATAGGGACATAGGGATATAGGGACAGGGAAAGCGACTTTGTTTTATACTATGTAGTGAAGATAAGATAATATAACTTCCACTCTTATTAAAATATAACGACGTCTACTTATCTCAAATTGTTTATCTTACGTTAAAATATGTTTGCCAAATTTTATTTAGCTGTAGGCGATCAAATAAAAGTTTTGGGATATAATTTATCTTTTAGGTTCGGTTAACATGACATTGAAAAAGCAATGAAATTTTTTATAATATAATAACATCTTTAATATGACCAATAAAATAGAGTTTAATGCTATTTATTTTCGAATACAATTAATATAGAATCAAATTGTGAAATGACTTTTGTGGGCGATAAATGATTCGCATAGAAAAAGTTCCTGTTAGTATTATCTTTTAATATTCATAGATAAACTATTAACATATTCTCTCAAAACAAAAACACATTGTGTTCATATCCTAAGCTGCGAAAACATCATATATCATTCAAAAACTTATTTTCGTACGTAGCAATCCTGCACCCTCTTCCTTTGATTGACTCACTTCTACCGTACTAGGAAAATACCGTTTTGTCTCTCATTTAATTAACAAACCGTACTTCTGTGAAATCTGTTTGTATATTAAAACCCGTAATGTATGAGTTCCATGCATCATCACATTCATTTCAGTTCTCGAAGCATCTCTTAGTTATTTTAACAAAGAAGGAGGTTTTCGAGAGTCGCATTGGCACCGTTTTAGATTTAATTTGGTTTAACATTACATATAATACAAATTCGGTCATGTATATTATGGAGTATATGCGATAAGTGTAAGGGCTTTGTATGAAACTTAAATCCATTACAAGTGGTAATATAAGTTTTGTTTTTCGATACAGCTACGATATACTACGATGAGCTACGATACTGCTACGATGAGCTACGATTTTACTACGATGAGCTACAATACTGCTACGATGCCTACGGAACCCAAAGATATCTCTTAATTGCCTCAATTGAAAGTAAATTGGACACAAGTGATAACTGCGTTAAAAACAACCGACTTCAAACTTGCACTTGCAACATTTACAAATACAGACAAAAATGCTCATAAAATAAAAACTACTGGGCTTATCCGAATAAAATTTTTATGGGACCAATTCGACACCATCCCGCATCGAACAAGAAAAGAATCACGTAAATCGGTTCAGAAACCTCGGAGTAATCGGTGTACATACATAAAAAAAAAAAAAAAAACATACCGACCGAATTGATAACCTCCTCCTTTTTTTTTGAAGTCGGTTAATAAACTAATACCAAATACTGTGAAAAATCATATGTAAGATATAAACGTCGACACGTGCAGTTTCTATGAAAATTGAATAAGATACCCGTGAAGTTTTTACTTTGGTTTAGTGTAGTAAATAATATAAAAGATCAATTAATATTCATTTGTATTTTTTTCTCTGTTCCCATATGTATCTGTATCTTTCTAAATGCTCATCTCGTTTATCGTAATGATACTAAAATTAGCCGCAAAAACATTCTTCAAACATTAAAATTTAATATTAACTCGTCCCTGAAATTATTTAATCCCGTTCCGCTCTTTGTAGCTTAACTCATTTTATTTCCAACTTTGTACTTTTCTAAAATAATGAGATTTTCAAGTCATTTGTATGACTATCTAATAGCTCTGTAAAAAAAGTTAAGTACTTTCCAGAAATCATATTTTATTTTTTAAGATTTCGTATCAAAATGACATGAATTAGTGTTATACTATAATTACGAACTTATTTAATACTTCAATTTATTAGCAGTAGAAAGTACGTTCAATAAACAATATAAGAGTATATAACAATATTGAACAAAGTGATTAAATTGCAAAAAATGTGTGCGTGTACTAGTGTACACACGTAAGAAGTGAAACTTCTTTATGACCTTATTTTTCAAAAAATAATTTACTATATGCAACTTTACAGAAGTACGTCGAATCAAAGATGGCGCGTAAAGAAAAAATGTCACGCGTAAAGAAAAAAATGTTACACAAAATTTTTTTCCAACCCCAATAAAGAAGTTTCACTTTTAAAAAACGTAAAACGGCCAATCATGTCTTATCTTATATCTTCTTCTTCTTCTTTTTATATCTTATATATAAAAATGAATCGCAAAATGTGTTGGTAAGCGCATAACTCGAGAACGGCTTAACCGATTTCGATAATTCTTTTTTTATTATATTCCTTGAAGTACGAGGATGGTTCTTATGTAGAGAAAACGTAAACATGTACCACGGGCGAAGCCGGGGCGGACCGCTAGTCTTATATATAAAAATGAATCGCAAAATGTGTTGGTAAGCGCATAACTCGAGAACGGCTGAACCGATTTCAATAATTCTTTTTTTATTATATTCCTTGAAGTACGAGGATGGTTTTTATGTAGAGAAAACGTAAATATGTACCACGGGCGAAGCCGGGGCGGACCGCTAGTCTTATATATAAAAATGAATCGCAAAATGTGTTGGTAAGCGCATAACTCGAGAACGGCTGAACCGATTTCGATAATTCTTTTTTTATTATATTACTTGAAGTACGAGGATGGTTTTTATGTAGAGAAAACGTAAATATGTACCACGGGCGAAGCCGGGGCGGACCGCTAGTTATATATAAAAATGAATCGCAAAATGTGTTGGTAAGCGCATAACTCGAGAACGGCTGAACCGATTTCGATAATTCTTTTTTTATTATATTCCTTGAAGTACGAGGATGGTTCTTATGTAGAGAAAACGTAAACATGTACCACGGGCGAAGCCGGGGCGAAGCCGGGGCGAACCGCTTGTTTCAAATAAAATTTACTTCCACATGACTTGCTATTGCTATCATTTAAGTACATTAAAGCTTTAATGACTTTCCAACTTAGGCCATTCATAACGAATTTTCATTTGAAGTGTTAATTCGCGGTTGAATTCCCAACAACGTTTCAAAGAGAATAATTATTACAATTCAACTAGACGCGCTCCCTTATGTATTATTCAAAATTTAAGACGTAAACCCTAAGTTTGGGATATCTCTATGAATGTGCTACGTGAAATTATATTTATTATAATATTATGCATGGATTAAAGTCAACTTACATATTATAATACTTAAACTTTACTTAAGAAATCTTAATAATTATGACGTGATGAGTATTTAGATTACTTAGATTACAAAATAAAATACAGATGGAGCATGTCAATCATTCATCGTCCTTGTCAAAGAAAATACGAAATCAAAAACGAATACGTTCCTCCGCTAGTGCTATAGCGATTCTAGTGTCATGCAATACGTCAAAAGGGGTTTGATATTTTAGTAAAAAAATGCTGTCTTGTGATATTAAAACGCTGTAAAACTTGTTCCCGAAAACAAACAAAAAGATAAAACATCGTTTTACAGATTTTCCGTAGATTATTTGGCTTATTTAATTTTGTATACAAATAATAATTTTACAAATACGAAGGAATTCAAAACTTCAACGTATGCTGCCAGTATTTTGAAAATGAATTTGCCATTTTTAGGGGTAAAATGGTTAAAAGATATTCGGGGTAGTGCTGTTGGATTTTTCGATCGTGTCTCGTGAATGTGATTATTTGTATAGTGCAATAAAAGTTCATGGTCATTATTAGATTATTTTAAAAAGCATTATACATTTTTTTGTTACTTTTATAAAAAGCGTCGTTTTCGCTTGCGATTTAATTCATGTGAACACATGATGGATATGATGAAAATAAAATGTCCCGCATTCTCGACTAAAAACTACCGCTATTCGCATTCATATGTTTTGAAAAATAAAAACTTTTTTTAATGTAATTTATTTAATAAATTTAATGTAATTTATTTAATAAATTTAATGTAATTTATTTAATAAAAATTGAATAAAATTATTTTGTCCATGTATAACTTTAGTAGATACTAGATAGGTGATAAAATAATTTTTACAATATTATAAAATAATATCAAAAACCCGAATTTATATTAAAATAAAAATTAAAACATGACTGCTAATAATTTATGTAGCCTACGTCACTACCACCACAGCTACCTTCATAATTCAGATGATTGCAATGACACCTCACAAGTCACAACTCAAAATCGATCCAACAGTTTATACTGCAGGGCGTGTCAAAGAAATATTATACATACATACCTACACTCGAAAAACATAACCCTCTTTCTTCCGTAGTCGGGCAAAAATTTGGGAAATTTTTCATTATCTGGTAACATAACACGCACACAGAAGCACCGTGTACGTACAGTGCAACGGCGAAATGACAGCACACATAGCTTTATGGAAATGACGATAAATTATTCGGTTTAGTTCGGCAACGCTCTATCTGTCTGTTATTTTGTAATCTAAGTTAGATTAATATTTAATATCTTGATCAGCTAAAAGTTCATCTGAAAAGTGGTTATTAATTAGCTTACACTTTAAGCAGGAATAGATTACTACTTGGTAGGTACTAAATAATCTACAAAATAAGAAGATAATTATAATCTAAAACTACAATAACAATGCTTATTAAATTGACAATAAAATAACTAAAATACAAGCTCTACTTAAAAGAGGATGCTCATCGCTCATTTAGCATCATTTTGGAAGTAAGTGAATAATATTTAATTAGGCTCGGAGTTAACAATAAAAGGCTTTCACGTAAATAATTGTGCGCGTTAAATAACTCTAATGGCGGCTCCACATTAGTGCCATGAATTCGCTCGCGAATTAACGCCGTTTCATTCCATTTCACGGCATAAGTCGCTCCACATTCATACGATGCTCGCAATCGGTCGTGGAACATGCTTCTACTCCTATTTCACGAAATAGAAGTAGAAGCTGCTGCCAAAATCATTATATTAGTATGGGTTACAATGTTTACTAAGGCACGGGTCCGCGAATGTGGATGCATATACGCGTGAATGAAGGAAGTGCCAATCCTTTACACTTAAGTCAAGGAGCAGGCACGAAAGCATAACTGAGTATTTATACATTTAGATTAAAGATTATAACGGATATTACAATCTATTTATTAGATTTTGATCCCGATGTTTCGCACAATAAATAGTATAATTAATAATAGAGTTTAAAATTCGTTTAAATCTTTAATTTTTAATCGCAAAAACGTTCTGCATTCACGTTTGATTTCGCCTGTTCACGGAGCTACACGCCACCAATGTGGAGCCACCCTAATGTTTCCACTCAGGTGGAACATGAGAAACCTCTTATGGTGTAATTCGGATTAACCTTTTCTTCCTTAAAGTGGTGTGAAGGTCAACTTCTCTATTGTAATAACTCTGTATATGTACACTAGCTGTGCCCCGCGGTTTTACTCGCATTGCTTCGCCTTGATAAATGGGCTATTTAACAGTGAAAATCCTGCTTCATAACTGACACAAAACCATACTTTTAAATCACTCCATCACGATGTGAAAGAAAAACAAACAAATAAACGAACGCATTTTATAATATAAGTAAAGATTACGATGTCATACGACAATCTTTCTCCATACAATTTAAAGTTTAATTGCTTGCTTATCCTTCTCAAAAGTTTGATCAATCTATTTAACAAGATTATTCATCTAAATCCGTTCCCGTGTTCAAGCGTGACAAACAGACATAGAGACTTTAAGTACCTGGTTTTAAAGAAAATTCATAAATAAAACATTTAATTTCATTTTCGGTTTTTTGACGTGACAACGTCTTATAATTCGATAGAGCCGGCTGCACGCACGAAAAAACATGACTCATGCGGCGTTACCTCGCTCTGAGGCGTTCCATGGCTTGAAGTGCAAGCGAGAGCGCGGAACGAGCGACAAAGAAGCACAATCGGACGTTGTCACGTTCAACTATCGTCAGTAAACCGAGTTTACAGACAACCAATCTTTTTTAAAGAAAGCTTTCTATTTTACAGCCTTCAAGACAAAAGTTCTGAGAAGCCTAAATAAAGTAATTCTTCTTAAAGTTCGAATTACATAGAATATTAATTTATTTCTTTTTGTAAGGCTTTTTAACTTGATTTTGAATAACTAATTAATAAACTAGTCGATTTTCTTGTTCCAAAATGGAGAGATCCCAGAGTCTTGGATAAAAAAGGAAAGTTCTATATTTAACCTTCTTTTTTATCAGAAATACTAGCAACAAATTATAACGAATTATTTGACTAATAAGAACCGAAGTGATATTGAAATTTGCTTGTATGCTTCTTATAAATAAGGTACGATTCTATTAAGGTTTAATATCTGAGACAAATTTAATGATGTGTTTGAAGAACAATGTTGCTATTTTTAATTTTTATATATCTAAGCTAAGAATTAATAAAAATAAATTACTATAATTTTAACGTTGATCATCCTAAGAAATAAGTGCTATAATATCTCACACATTACGTTACATTTTACATTAAATGATCTACAATAAAACACATACAAATCCCACATTTCATCCTAAAACGTACGAATAACTACAAAACGAATAAAACTTGACGAGATCATTCCAAATGCGGAGTACAGCGCTTGTAAATTCAGCGAATTTCTTTTATTTCCACGAAGCTAATTATGAAAGCATGTCTGGTTGACAATCAAATTATAAACGCCAAGAAACGGGCTCTTTCATGCCCCTGTTGGGCTTACGTGACTAATTTTGGTAAGGCGAGTGATAAATGAACTAAGATTTACCCTTTGAACATAGGTATATAAGCTACTGTAATACTAGGTTAAGGAAGACAGAGGACGTCTAAGAAGACTAATATTCACTAGTCCGTAACGGATAAAGGTTAGGTTATTTTTGTAGTTGTTTCAATAATAGTTACTTTGACGAGTTTTTTCATGAGCACGTTCTGTGGTGTGATAGATCGAGTTTTATTTTCATACACCTGTATTTTCTAAGCAATCTTAGCAAGGCAATTCTAATCTTCAACTATTGTATGCTGAATAAAAGACTGAAATGTACTAAAATGATCAAAAGTACACTGTGTATATTATTTTTTTGTTACAAAGACTTTTATATAATAACTAGCGGTCCGCCCCGGCTTCGCCCGTGGTACCTGCATGTTTAAACTATCCTATCTCTCAAGTTGGATCGAACTACACATGGTGTGCGAATTTTATTATAATCGCTTGAGTGGTTTAGGAGTCCATTGAGGACAAACATTGTGACACGAAATTTATATAATATATATATATTAAACATGTATATAGGTATGTGATGGAAAAGGTAAGGAAATTAACGCTTCTCTCTATATTAATGTGGAGTCATTTGACGACGAAATGTTCGGACCATTAAAGCGCTATTCCAGATTATGTCGTAGGCATTAAATTTAAGATTATGACCATATGCTCCCTTAAATAGTCAAAATATAATCCCGTTATTAGGCACTATAAAATTATGATAATAATTAATTCCTTATTATTACAAGAAAATTATGACGTAAGTAATTAGTAAGTACATATTGTTACAATCTTAAATTCATTGTAACCTGCACTAGGCAATTTCCTGTGGAACCATTACACTAATAGCAAACAAATCCACACATATTATACTTTTAAATGTGTCATTAGTTTAGTATATTATGAAACCAAAATTATTCAGCCCAACTTCGTATAAAATAAACGCACAAAAACGACATATTACACGCTCGAAATAAACCTTTAGAAAATTGAAATGCCTACAATCTCGTTGTTCTTGTGTGAATAAGTAAAACCTCCACTTAACCCAGCCAATACTCCCAAAATTCAAAGCAATATTTCAAACAAACTTAGGGGATTAATTTAATGGCCACTCATCTGTTTCTACGCCTAAGCAAACTTGAAAAATGATTAGAACTTAAAAATTTAGGTTGAGCTCCTTGTTATAATCAAACGAATTATTTGCTTTGAGGTTCCCTCCGCGAAAGTTTTGCTTGCCAGAATACCCATTGTATGAATGGTACTTGGAACAGCCTAATGGAAGTTTAATTGACTGAATGAGTTACTTAGGAAAACTTTCATACAGGTTCTAAAAGGAGCCTTGATTTTTTAGAGATTTTCTGAGTTAGAGAGATTGAAAAGATGGTAATTCTGAAAATCTGAACCATGTAATTTTCTAGTTTCTATTCAACTATTTGCACTAGTTAACATTTTCAATTTTCACGTGGTCAGATTATGTTTTCTTATATTTATAGATTCTTTCTTTCGCTTTCGCCCTCTATCAATGTTGCTAATATAATTCTATAGATTAATAATTTTAATTCAATATCTATACCTACATATAAAAAATCTGTAGAAGGGTCAATTCTGTACATTGAAAATATTGAAAAAATAAATAGCAGGGGGTGTTACTGGATAGATACCAAACCCAAATATGTGATTAAAAAAATTTTTGTCTGTCTTTCTGTCTGTCTGTCTGTATGTGAAGGGATCACGTAAAAACTATCGGTTCGATTTCGATGAAACTTGGTATAATTATACCTTATTATCCTGGGCATAAAATAGGATACTTTTTATCCCGGAAAAATACGTAGAAATAAATAAATCTTAATTTTTCCGCGCGGACGGAGTCGCGGGCGGAAGCTAGTTTTTAATAATTCTCTCTTTCCCTCTCATGACAAATATCAACGCGAATTAAATTCACCTTCAAAATACCAGAAAATTCCTCTTAAATTCCTTAATCCCTTAACCACTAAACAATTATCCATATTTAAACAACAGAATGAGATTAGAATCATGTTATCTAAAACTCGACAGCTGTGAATCAAGATGGCGCGGATAATAATTCTCATAGAACATGATATTCTGAAACAGGCGCGTATTTTACATCCCGATTCACGCGACACATCCCGAAATTAATTTAATAACGCTTAGTATTAATGCTGGTTTACAGGTAGCTTAATTTATAAGATGTAGCAGAATCCTTGAAGCCATAGTTAGTCTGTCAAGCCATGGATTATAGTAACTTTAACAGCTATCTACTCCTTGCTTATCTTTAGTAGGACCAGACGTTTGAATTAAAATTCAAGCAACGAAGTAGAGTCAAATGTTGCGAGAGTCTCATGATGCGATCTTATAGCATTTTTTACAAAAGTTAAGCTCAAAAGCCTACCCTCAAACAACAGACGTATTAATTTTAACATGAATCTCATTTTAATAGAATTTAAAATTTTCCACGGTTTTTATAGAATGTTCCATTAAGTTGTAGAGGATATCTTTTATAAAGCTTGATAATAAATTATTCCATTCTCAGTATTTAATCACCTTCAAAATTATTGAATTTACCTTCAAAATATTGAAATTGCGTTGAAATTCTGGTGAATTCCAATAATGTTCCTCTATTTCGTAGTATATCAGAGAAATAGTTGAGGGAAACTTAATTCAAAATTCAAATTTATAATAAAGCAGTCAGTTAGTCTGTAGTTTTTTCACGAAGATTGTGTTTAATAGGGATGTAGCCAAAGATACAAAAACTTTAAGAACATCATTCCATAAAAAATAAGTTACACACATTGATCTCAAACGAAAAATGTAGAGGAATTATCTATATTTTTCAGTATTTCATAACCAAGGTCCATGAACTATGAACATTGAACAGTACACATAATATAAGAGTATTACGGATGATTGTAGGTAACAATAAACAGTGTCTAAACAAACAAATATAGTTTTTTTTTATATATTTTAGAAAACATATTATTTTGTTCCAAAAATATGATAAAATTCGTCGTCTATAACTTAACCCCTATTCACATTGCGGCTTTTGCCAGCTAGATTACCCATTGTGAAGTAAAGAGCAGTTTTTCGGGCAGATTTTAATAAGTGTGAGCCCCAGTCGGATTTAATTTTACCCTGCCGCTGACACCGGGTTGCCGCGCAAGCAAAAATGTTGCCAGGCAAAATAACATTTAAACGGAATAGTTGACGTGTGGTCTGTTTTTGATTTATAAAAATTGAATATGATTTTAAACAATGTTTTATAATTTTAAAGATAGCGTTGAGCGCATTGTTATTCTGTGATTTTGCTATTGATCGTTTGTTAAGTTTAATTACGAAGGTTTTTAAGCTATTGCATAGCTTCTATCGCGGGCCTTGAGCGCGGGGACCGAATCCAGAAATTGCGTAACGAAAAACCTCACGCTCCCCCTTAGCGCTCCCCACTCCGACGGGCGCGGAGGTGTGGCTTGAAGGCATAGCATGCAATAGCTTTACCGCGGCAGTCCCCGAGTGTCATACGTCTTTTTTTATTCTTTGTATCTACTCTATTTTCTTAACTCTATAATAACTCATCATGATGATCATGATGTCATGATGAACTGTTAAGCTTTCATTTTGTTTCTCAAAATTATAAAAACGAAAGTTATTAATTATAGTTCCCACTAGATAACTAATATGTAATACTTCTATGGAAGTTTATAAAAAATCGTCATATATTCCTCACTAGCTATTCCAGAAAATGCATTCCCTCGTGAGGTGTATACAAATATTTTGCATCAACTAATACTGTAACTATAAATGAAAAATAACATAAAAATAGTATTGGTTATTTTAAAATAAATTCTGCTTCATAAATGTTACGAACAAAATTTCCAGGCTAAAGTTTTGTAACAAAAAGTTGAAATCTGATGCATATCAATCTTTATTCATACGAAATATATTTAAAAAAGTTGTTTATGAATTTTGCATTATTATAAGAACTTCTAAATATTTGTTTTTGTGATAAATATGAAATGATATTTGTCTATAGTCTGTTATGGTTTTTCTACCAATATGATAAATGCTTGTGGTGATTTTATAAGATAGCAGGAACTCCAACAAGTTCATTTTGTGGTCACAATGTAAGAATAAAATAGAAAGTCTAAATTACCAGAGCCTACTAGAGCTTAAACATCCTTTATAGTGGATCTATTTATGAGAATTTTTACGTACAGATGATAAAATTTTAACTTCTTATTAAGTTATTATCCTAAAAGCTAAAGGACGGTATTAAAGTGCAATTTGCGTCATGTTATCGATCCATTTAGGACTTCAATTCATCCACGTTACTTATCGTAAAACGAACATTATTCATGTATGACAGACGGGTCTCTCCCACGGGTACAAGCTGTGAATTAGAATCGAATATTTATACGTTAAATAATAACTTTATACCGTCGTATACGTTATGGCGGCGCAATAAAAATATTTACGTTTTATATACGATAGTGAATTATATTCCATTGACATTCCACGTCGAATTGTCGATATTGAAAGAGAAATATACTTTACGACTCCTCATTTGCTCCCGTATTGAGGGAATGGCTTCGTGAAAAATACCGCTCTCCTTACAATATCTATCCTCACACGTGTTCCTTATTGCTTTTAATTTTTAAAGAACCCCTTATTATATGTGTGCGAATATCAATAAGTAGAAAAATAAAATAAAATTGTAAATTGTAATGCACCACCACAATAAATGTAATCCTTCTGTTTTTCGGGTTGCCTAGCAGAAATTGCTTACATAAGACCGCCCTCTGCACATGTCATGCCCTCTATATTGTAATAGTGTGCAATGAATAACTTTTCAATCATTCAGTAATAAAGATTTTAACGTATTACGATGTGTGTGTTCTAAATAACGATAGATTAGACATTTAATTTTTCAATAATCAGCCATGTCCTACACGGTGGCATGTAGAGCTGTTTTTTCCAGATATTTCTAACCTAATGTTATTATCTAAATGTCTTACTCTATACTCTTTGAAACGTTCATAAACCTCGATTGTTTCCAGGCTCCATAATCCAGTTGTAACAACTATAACAAGTGAAGTCAGCTACACACTAATTGCAAAGTACCTATGTTCAACTGAGAGCAGATTTAATTTAATATAAGATTCTCTTTTTTTAAAATAGGTACAAAGATGTGTTTTAAATGAATGAAGTGACGCTCTAAATAGAAAGTTGAGATGATATCGTCAAGTAGGATTGAGTGGAATGTTATCAATAATGTATGATATATATGTTCGTTAATATGTTTCATATTTTACCATATTTACAACTGAAAATTAATAGACACTCCATTTTATTGAAATAGAGAAATTCATAAATTCCCAATGAAAATACAAAGCATTGGAAATTCAGTTTCGTCTGATACGAATCTATATTTATGAATGTGCGGTCGTTCTCTCTCTTGTGTATCAGCTTAAATATATTTATGGAGGATTTTTCCTGATTTAAATTGTATATTATATGTATTTTTTAGTTACGCTAGTTAACATATTAATGTATTCAATTTTAGATACCTTATTTGTTCGAAATGCAATAAAGATTCTACATTTACGTTATAGGTAGGTACTTCCATTAACCCTAAAAAACAATTTTGTAAAACCATTAAAAGCTTGTTGTTAGGGGCAAAAAAACAGTATAATTGAAAATCAAAAATCGGAGAAAATAAAAATACCTATTAGGTACATTTTTCACATATACATGGAACACATTACGTTTTAGAAAATATAACCTCCCCCTTCAATCAAACTAACAATTCTATGAAATATTTAAATTGAATAATATTTAAGAACAAATTAATTAACACAATTCTCAACGTGGTACCTATGGATAATAAATAGATATTATAATAATATATTCCAACACATAAAATCATTCAGTTCTCGTAACCATAGACAAATCGTATTTGAAAACGGTTCCCAATCAAAATAACATTAATTCAGCACATTACGAACATCCCGGATTTCCAATATAAATCATAAAAAATTACATTTCTCAAGAAATATTTAATATCAATCCCGACTTCGTAACTTTCTTAATATTCCAGAACTTTCTAATTCTATCGGGCACGTAGACGGGATTCCGGGATCACGATGGGATACATCGGATCCCGCTCTGATTGAGTCTCCGGGAACGTGATCGACATAATACTGTCTTGGCTAATACATACTTTTGTTTCGCATATGTACACTTGGCCATAGACTGTAGAGTTAAGAGTCCATCTTGAATGTAATAAAAAAAAATAAAAATTTGCGCGGGTCTGTTTTTTGAAATTCAAATTCAATACATGCTATTAGGAACATGATTTATGTACCTACTTAAATAAATATCCAACATATACGTGTTTGTATATTCATTATAATAATTATAAAAACATACATACAAAAATATATAAATTAATCTTCCTTGTCCTTAAAAACAATAAAATTAATGAATACCTATTTACAAAATAGTTTTACACAAACTAATGTTCAAAAACCAAAAACAATAAAGAAATGAATGAATTATATAAATCATTTATTCTATTTACCGATTTGCACTGAACCTTTACTTTCAATTAATTACAACGTACTGAGTACATTAAAATTAAACAGAAATTGCATTAACCGGCGGAATACATGCTTTTAGTGATTTCACCCATAATTTACCATAACGTAATTCAGTCAACAGTATTGCTCGTCAAATTAATTAACTTGGCACTGTACACAGCTTGAAACCAATTTTCATTAATTGTACTTAATGTATTTTTTACTACTAACTAGCCTACTAAATTATTTATTATCTTTCCCTGGTTAATACGTAAAATTAAAAATCAGAATAAAGTTTCTATATAACCCTTAAAACCTCATTCCCTTTTTTTAACGTGAAAATTATTTTTTATGACGATTGAATTTATGTAAATTTAATTTCATAAAAATTATGGAAATATAGGTCACAAGTGATTATTAAACATATTTACATTGGGACTTATTATACCACAAAAAAAATACACAACGCTTACGATTCAAATCATATTAATGTGGTTATCACAGACAACCTAGATTCATCATCATCAAACAAGTTTGTTGTCTAATACTTCCCTACTTTTTAATTACTGTACATAGTATGCTTGGTAAATTATATTCACAAACTAACCAGGCTTTTAGGACAATTACAGTCGTATACTCATACTTTCGTAATAATAACTGAGATAATAACTAACTTAATGTGTAGAGAATTTATGTTCAAAAATCCTTGGCGCCTAAATTATGTGTTGTACAATGTTGTGTCGAAAATTTAATGTAGTTTTCGTGTTGTCGCTTCATGTTACCTAAAAGCTTTAGACAATATATTTTCCTTTTCATTTAGAGCGAACAAAATGTTCACGAAACACGAATGAAACGAGTTCTACATAAAAACTTTTTCGTATGCATTTTATGCTTTCCCACAAGCACATCGCAATTATTCCATATTTAAATTTTAAAAATGTTTCGGCTTTTGGCGGGCTCTCGTGATACGGTAAACAAAAAGATACGAAGTATTTTCAATTAGCAAACGCATCATAGGGTCATCAGTTTATGTTATTTCTCGTGTTATTTTTTGTATTTGCATGAGTGTAATGTTATTGTTTTTTAGACATTATTTGATTCAATGAATAATTGATTTTAAGTTTCCAGAAGAAATGGAGATGATCATTTTAATATGATTGATAAAAAGTTTGAGTAAGTAGAAAGCACTCTTATTAATTGAATAGGTATGGAATAAAAAATATATTGATAGAATTATCAAATGTTGTTAATCAATATCGATTATCGATACCTACTAGTTGAAAACGCCTTGGTTCCACTATATCGCCGTCAGATAATAAAAATTCTTAACCATTAAAAAGGTAAGTTAGTTACATCTTATTACCTACCAGACTTTATTTTTCTTATCAAATTTTGTCTTTCCCGAGTGCCCCTAGTGTAAATTTATCGCATTTTATCTATCTATCTACAATTTAAGATTAATTATTATAATATCTGCGTCTGCGACGCAGACGTTGTTCCGCAAAAATTAGCCGAATTGGTCAAGCCGTTCTCGAGATCTGCTGAGTACACTCAAAACATTTGGCGATTTATTTTTATTATAAAGATTAAAGAGTAGGCAATGTTTTAATTGCACATACAAGTCACAGTTCCGATCAAAACCGTTATCCCACTAATATTATAAATGCGAAATTTTATGAGGATGTGTGTGTGTTTGTACCTAACTCTTTCACGCAAATACTACTGAACCGATTACAATGAAATTTAGCACAATATAGAGGGTAACTTGAATTAACACATAGGATAGGTTTTATCCCGGAAATCCCACGGGAACGGGAACCATGCGGGTTTTCCTTTGAAAACGCGGGCGAAGCCGCGGGCGGAAATCTAGTTGATTATAAAAATCAGTCGATTCAAAATCTTTAATCAACAAATAACAAATCTTTAATCTCTATTAGCGGTGTATTTCTTGACTCATTCTTTTTAGAGCGTGTTTTAGGAATTACCTACTCGAGATTTAGTTTTTAAACTTGTTTTTAGTTTTTAATGATCTAAGAAATCTCTTTCATTTGATACCTCCGAGGATATAACTAGTTAGAACTTTTTTTTATTCTTTACTTTTACTTTAAAAGGTGCTGTAGTTGACTTCTTTCAAGTAACGCCATGCAATCTACATATTATAATTGTCATGGATCCATTCATCGTCTATTTTCAAAGATTAATTTGAGTGCAGATAGGATTTTATTAATTACAGTCACATAAAATGAGTGGTGTTGCATGTGTTTTTACCTGAATGTGTTGAATTTGAATTCATCTAACGGTGCATTTACATCAAACGAACATAGAGCTAGAGCAAGATTAGCATTATTTCGCGATCTTTTTGTGTAAACGAAAACTCGTGTTCAGTGTTGTTCAGTATTAGAACATTGCATACAATTTAATTTAATGCACTATAGAAAAAAGAAAGAATGTTCCACGGCTGTTTACACTCAGACATAGTGGGTTAGAATGAGCATTCGCTCGTTTGATGTAATTGCATCGTATTACCACAGACTAATAATAATATACGTGTATTATGAATTACATGTTTATTTCAGTAGGTACATGAATATGACTTTCCTAAAATACTAATCCAAGTTATTTCATACATTCATTTGCTAATATATTTTATAAAGGATATGAAATAAAACACGCATAGATCGTCAAACAAATTTTAATTGAAATAACCTTAGTTTAATTAAATTACAAGGGTTTTAACAAGCCTATATTAAAAGGCCCCGTTTAGCTACATTATTTAATATGAGGTATTTTATTATTTTACGATAATCACAATTTTTAAAAGGTGTTAAGATATATGAAAAACTACTCGTGTCCTAATTTACTAAGGTGTGACAATACTTGTAATTAGATAGTTGTTATCAGAATATCGCACATCATTACATAGTAAAAACATATCCCGTTAATAATATGTATAAATAAACGACATTTATTTTGTAGAAATAATGTGGTGTATCTCTAAAGGCACGGTGGCTTTTCACTTTTTCTCCTAAAATATGAAAAATTGTTTTACTCCACGTGTTTAACGAGGAGGGCGGAGGCAAGTATGTAATTGGGACACACCCGTCCTCGTTAGGCTTCATTCTATAACGTTTATTTACCGCTTTTTGACTGTTTGTTTATCTTAACCACAAGACCTGTCACACCATAATACTTCTTAATAAATAAAACTTACTCGCTTTTAACTGTTTTTTATGTATTGTTGGAGATAAAAATGTTTTACAAGTCTCGAAAATTGTCCATTCATGATTATGTAGTTATTAGTTAACTTTTTTTATAACGTCTATCCGGGTAATTGTGAACGGGTGATTGAAAACAACTCCACTTACATTACATTACTTACCTTTAATACCTATTCTAAATAACTGTTCTTTTACAACTTTAAATAATATTTCATTGTATAGATCTGATTCCGGTTTTTCAAACGATTGGAAATTCATCTAACTAATTATTATTATAGAAAAAAAATCTTGTTAGTGGTTTCCAATCACCCCTGTTCACAATTACCCGGATTGACTGTAAGTATATCAAAAATATTCCATTTAATGTAGCCGAAAGAAACGGATCTTTTCGTATCTTGTAGTTTGAGAAAAAAATAAAACGAAAATTAACCAAAAAATAATTTTACTAAGACGCACACAACACAATATACATAATACATTATTTACCCGTTTCATTTTGGCCACCATAGCTTACATAACATTACTGCATAATTCCTCTTGAAGCAAATTTTTGGCAAGAATATGAAATTAATTTTTAAAATAATTTTGGGCATTACATTTGGCTTTTCGACTTATTATGCATACACATTAAACTTATAATAATAATCAAATTAGGTCCATATGTTTGAACAATTTTCATTCGAAGTAAAAGCAAAAACAATGCTTCTGTATAATGGGCCCTCTTCACAATAGGCAACGTTGGGCGAGTAGAGGCAATCACGATAGTGTAGAAGGCCTAAATGTCTGTGATCGGCCGTCATTGTGTTTATTCGTAATCGCCGTAATGGCGGCAAACATCGACGATCATATGTTGGGCCATCGCTGCCCATTGTGAAGGCCCATAACGCTAAAGATGTCTCATTACGTCATGGTATTTAAAATTCAACTAAATATCAAGTAATACAAACTACTCAAAAGTAGATTTACAACAAAGAACTTATGTATATGATCGCACTAAATTATATTATTTCATACATATTTCCGTTATCAGTTTAACCAATAATATAACGATTTATAAACCTGCCACTAAAAAGCTATAATAGCAAAAACATTCCATTCTAAGCAAACTCTCGTAGAAATAAAATTCCATATAAAAAACATAAAAGGATATTTAATGAAAATTGGTGCGACCACAATAAAGACTCCATTGGCTATACATAAAAGATAAAAAGCATATACATGCACAATATATGTATGCTTAAGTTGTTTCTAGAACAATAAAAAATATTTTTTACATTTTTTAATGTAATACATGATCTTCCAACTAAAGCTATAAACTTTTGTCAAAAAAGCTTTAATATACATAAGGTCTGTTTTAATTGTGATTTACATGAATCAGCATAATACATGGTACAGCATAATACATAACTAAATTTGGTAAAAACCTCTAAACTTCAAGTGTGTTAAACTATGTAAACATTTATTTCATCCTTTATATTATATTTAAATTTTTAAATACAACTATTCATATGAATAGTACTCTATCGTTTAGTGGTTGATAAAATTATCACAAATGACACATTTGATAACTTTTTAGTTTGTTTTACAAAATTCTAAACTTGTGATGATATATTGACATCATTTACTTCCATACATTCGTATCATTTACAAACATCCTTTCTTCATAAAGAATTTTTGTTTATTTATTTTTTGACTCATAAAGCCATCATGCAAAATGGACAATAAACTAGATCGTGTGTATCCACCATTAGCTGCCTTGAACTAGCAACATTTCTAAACTACTCTATTATCTATGGAAACAACTTCGAATAGGAGGCAGTCTTTGGTGTTCATGTGATTTCTTATACAATACAAAGTGTGTAAATTTATTGCTCTCGATCAAATGTACCAACTAAGGAAATACTTCCTAACTGTAAATATATATAATATATTCTTCATTATTCGTAACGATATAACATGAATTGCAATACAATAACTAGAATAAATTGTTTAAATATACTGTTTTGCGCTTACTCTAATGTGAACAGATCATTTTAATGCAATTATCTTATAGCTAATGTATTATAACACTTTACCTTAGCACTTTTGTTGGATAATAAATACTAGAAAAGGCGTTAGCTGTTCTGAATCGTTACGTCTCGCTCTGATTTAGTAGGATCTTATAGTTAGAGCGGGACAGTATTACTTTATCTATTTATACTCAACAATAATGAAGAAGTTATTGAAATGTACTAAAACCTTCAAACTTTCTGATTAATCTTAAAGACGTAGGTCTTATATGCAAAATACGAAAAATAAGATGCCTGGAAGTGGTCATGTCTTTAAATACTTAACATACTTGACTAATTACATGATTATCGACACACAAGTCTCATAAAAAAACCTTGAAATAGTGTATAGTTTAATAATTGAAATATGTCACGTTTAAAATGATTTATCACTGCTTATTTCGAATAAACGATTCCTCGATGTTATACCAATGTACTATAACTACTTAAATAATGTACTTTCTAAATCTTTTCTCCATTTCTTAATAAAACATACTGGAAATACACATTCCAATTTCCATCATACATTCATTGTAACATACCTCTGCAATAGAAATAAACTTATTTCTAAAAATATTATCGAATACAAACATAGTACGTAAAACATGATTTTAATGAAATGAATGACCTGTAGTAATTACTCAACAAGCGATGCACCAAATACTATTTTAGAAGAAAATAGAAAGTAAATAAATATTAAATATACATAATATATTGCGAGAAAATTCTAAACAATAAAAGTTTAAAATGTTATACAACATTCTTTCACGGGAACAATCCTAACAAGACTAACTGTTCTGTACCATACTAACAAATCTATATTTTACTACGAATCACTATAATATATCTATTTCTAGCAAATTCTAGTAACTTCTACGGAATTCTAAGGCCATTTATAATTTCATTTAGAATATGTTCCATGGAGATATTGGGAAGACTGTCATTGTCTTGTATTTGATTTTACTTCGTGGTTACTTATTGCAATAATTCTCTTCATTGTCCTATACCTATTTGGGTAAAGGCCCTAGTAAATATATATTCATGATTTAATTTAACGTCAACAAATTACTAATCTATCGAACCTTAGTGTTTCTTTTAGACCAACAATCACGTGTGTATAGATAAACTTCTATAATTATAGTAAATAATTATATCAATTCCAATTTTTTATGTGGTTATAATTGATGTATAAAAGGCTGATATATGATAGATAAGAGATAGTATAGGAAAAAGGACGTTATGACTTCAGAAAGACGAACTATTTTATAGATTATTTATAAATGTTTCCTGGGCTCATAAACTGCATAACGCTATAAAACCGTCGTTAAATAACATTCTAGAACAATTTACCGACTACCTTACATTTTGAGTTCTTACTTATGTAAGCTATTGCCACAAGTTTTAGCATTCGCCTTTCAGACACTCTAGATCTCTATAATTTTATAAATAACTAGCCTCAACATTTTACCGAAAATATACGTTACGTAGTTTATGAAGACTCAATCGATGTTTTATCCACTTTTCTACTAAAGCACTTTACATGACACATTCTGCACAAACTAACTGCGATCCTAGTTAACCTAACCATTCACATAACACCACCAAAACACTTTTTCCTTCATTATTCCTTTTAACTTCCACTTAAAATCTCTTGCTCTATTCATTCTTCTTTCTTCTCTTATCAAGCCGTAATTATCCCATTTTGCTAGTCCTTTTCATTATACCTTTTAATTCCCACTTAAAATCCCTCACTCTATTCATTCTTCTTTCTTCTCTTATCAAGCCATAATTTTCCCATTTTGCTTGACAACACCATTTATTGCCTCTTCTTGTACTGGTCTGCGCTTTCTATTATATTTTCTACTCAATTTAACTAGCGGCATCACTAAGAGGACCAGCCCCGATAATCCAATGAACACGCCCGCTAAGTAGAATGATAGGTCGTAGGAGTTCGTCATGTCGTACACCCAGCCTGGAAATTATAATAAATAGATCTTTATTTCAGATACCAAAATCCACAAGAAATTTCACAAACACATTTTAAATTAATCCTTACCAAAAAAAAATTGGATTGTGTTTTTGTGAAATTTCTTAATATCAGGTAGAGATATTTATAAGTTATGTGTGATTTGAACAGGTAATACGAAGCCAGAAGAATAAAATAAACATTATATCGATCTCTCGCGGGTCGACCAAGGCGCAATCGTCAAAAATACTAAAGGTATTTAATTCTGGAATATATGGATTCTTAACGCAAATAATAACTACATTTATTAACAAATGTGTCAATTTCATAGCTCTTTTCCTGGTTCATTGTTAAATACTTTAAATTTTAAAGTACTTCATAAAAGATTTCTCAATTCAGCTTTCAGGTATTTATTGAAAACGAATATCATTTGCTTGTAAAATAGTTATGATGCATTTATTCCAGCATAAATACGCCTTGTTCACACTTCTAGCGTGATGTAGTATAAAGAAAATTACCAGCCAATGGAGGTCCCACGAGGTTAGCAACTCCCTGCATCAACAATAACAACCCATAGGCGTTCGTAAACTTTTCCAGCGTGATTTGTTCCACCAATATTATACTGGTTAAGGAATAATTAGCTGCTATGAAGGCTCCGAAGGCTCCAGAAGCCGCTGCTAGCGTGATGTATGAAGTAAGGAGTGGTACTAGTAGCGTGACGATACCACATGCCACCATACAACCTGCGTATACGAGACTCGGGTTCACGCATTCCCAGTCACCCACCCAGCCAAGGAGGATCTGGAATTGAGCAAAGTATCGGTTAAAACTTTTGTTTAGAGTTATAGATTTCAGAAAGAATAAATATATGGAAGATGGAATTCAGTTTGACTTCAGGGGTAAACTTAATGATATTCAAATGTATCACTACATAGATATATGTATAAAACAAGGTGTATAAAACAATGTATGTGCTGATTGTACATTTGTGATGAGAAAAAAAATAAAAAAATAATAATTTAAGGTCACTGTCGCTGTCTGTCCGTCCCTATGTATGCTTAGGTCTTACAAATTACGCAACGGATTTTGATGGATATTATTATTTTAGTATAACATTTGTTGAATTGTCTACAAAGCGAACGGAGCCCTGCGCAGAAAGCTAGTGTGTTATAAAGTAGAATATCATATTTGAAACCTTAAAAATAATAAAGTTCTATTGAACTCGCGAATCGAGTGGTACCGGAATACGAATGGAAAGAAAACAATGAAGTCTATATGTTATTCCAGAGCTCCAAGAATGAAGAATGTTACTAGGTATGCCAAAACCCTTGAAATTGTGTCTCAGTAAAGCCTGTATGTACACAAATACACTAGTTTTTGTCGTATTCAAAAATACCAAGTAGTTTTGATTTTATACGCATTCAAAGTTTCGAAAAATATCGAGTCCCGCTAATAGTCACGTGACCGCTTGTGACGTCACGTCACAACGCGCCGCGCGGCCGCGCCCCCGCGCTTAGTATCAAGTCGGCAGCGCTGTAGTAGGTGTTATAGCTTGCGCAGTATTTTGATGGGTTTTCGTCCGCGAATTTCGTTAATAGTCCAATAATAGTAATTATTATTCGTTTAATAAAATAGCAGTCATGCCAAAGTTTCATCTTTATTTAATAGTTTCTCAAAATATTCTATACGATTGCGTTTTTGCACTGCTGATCTCTGAGGTTTATCTTCATTTTCCTGCTGACATTTGAATTTGTGTGGAACTATACCCTGTTTTTGTTTAATTCTTCCCCCGACCAACTTATATTTTAGTATAGTTCTCCATATCATTCTCAACTTAAAACAAGAAAAAATCTTACTAGCCATCTACCTATACTAGCCCATACGAGCAGAGCAGAAGCACAGTCTAGTACATATATTAAAACTTGTAGGTATAGAAAACAAAGGATAACGCAAAACAGCTGCAATGTTCTCAAAATATTTTTTATTTTATTTGATTTTATTTTCTTTATTGGAAAACATACAGAGACAAAGACAGAGATAAGATATAAAACAAAAAAAATCTTATTAACTAAAAATACATGAAAATGCCTCCTTATAGTGTTTTCACTGTGAACATATACATAATATTATTTTTGCCAACACCCAGCAGTAGGAGAGACAAGGAAAAAACCACAAAAGACAATCGTTGATTAATATTTTCATGCGTAGGTACATAATGACGGAGGTAAATAGGTCTACGTATTTGCAAAATCTTTACATATTTTATACTTTACATTATTCTTATATGTTCAATAGCAATTTTTTTACATTCATTTTGTAAGACGAAGAGGAACAAGAAAACATATCAAGATCATTCATATAGGTATTATAAAAACTAGACATTCTGTGAAGAGGCACACGAAGACCCATATTGGTTCTGGCGGTAGGTATATGAAATAAGTCTTTTGAGCGTGTTGATCTGGATGGGATGCGATAATTTATTAAGCTAAGAAGTTCTGAACAGGCTATTTCTCCTACGCAGATTTGTAATATGTTATTATAATATGTAGTACTATGTAAGAACACGGAAAATTCTGACACCAAAGGTTTTAGGTACACCTCTGACCATTTTTTGTTTACGTCCTTTGCAACTATAAAAAAACAACTTATCCGGCGAATTGCTAGTTGTATTTTTACATTTAGGAACAACACATGATTTTCTGGTATTTGGATTGGACATTTTTAAAAGTATTTAATTATAATTTCGACGGCAAGGGCGCGCGATCGCTAGCGGACTGAGTGAGCCAGATTGAGCGTGTTGTGGTGTGACGTCACACCATCACCGGGCGTTTACAACTTGTTTTACTTCTAAATCGGAAACTAATTGACGTATCGAAGTAATTTTTTCACTAGTATTTTTTATTTTTGACAGAGAATATGGAGTGCTAATAATCAAAATTAGTGAACATTCTCCATTCGATTGATAATTTATATTGCTATAATAGCCATTTTAAATTCCTTGAAGCAATTTTATTTCTAAAAAAATTGGTTGTCTGTAAAGTCAGTTTACTGACGATAGTTGAACGTGACAACGTCCGATTGTGTTTCTTTGTCGCTCGTTCCGCGCTCTCGCTTGCACTTCAAGCCTTACATGGAACGCCTCAGAGCGAGGTAACGCCGCATGAGTCATGTTTTTCGTGCGTGCAGCCGGCTCTATCGAATTATAAGACGTTGTCACGTCAAAAATTGGTTGTCTGTAAAGTTTACTGACGATAGTTGAACGTGACAACGTCCGATTGTGTTTCTTTGTCGCTCGTTCCGCGCTCTCGCTTGCACTTCAAGCCTTACATGGAACGCCTCAGAGCGAGGTAACGCCGCATGAGTCATATTTTTTCGTGCATGCAGCCGGCTCTATCGAATTATAAGACGTTGTCACGTCAAAGAAGACTTAAAGATTCTTCAAATTTATAAGTTTAAGAAATAAAAAGATTCTTCAAATTTATAAGTTTAAGAAATAAATATATCTGTTCAGTAATATATTCAGGAGTCTGTGTAACTTTTTTTTTTAATCTATTACTGTTTATTACTGTAATCCGACTGAATTTAAGCGTGATACGATGAAAACGACGATTGACTAACATTGCAATTTCAACTACAACAAGTTACTACGATTCTGTTAAATAATTTGAACGTGAAATTTAAATAAATCAACATAATTTAACATTTTACTTTCACACTGTATGCCCGCAATATATACTTTAACTCCATTCAAATGGTACTCATACTATTCACAAATTGAGCATAAAAATGGTTCATTAAAAGAAAAAGCGAGTCCATCTGATAATGAGTATATTTAATATTTATCCAGACCGACGAGGGCTTTCACGAATCTTGACAAAGTAGAAACTCGTAGTTCAAATATTTATCATTTTTAAAAGCATTACCGTTAAGAATATTAAATGGAGTCCTGTACTTCACAATTGTGGAAGTTTTAATGTATGTTTGAATTAAAAATATGAGTGTGCTCGGCCTTTATGAATTAGAGCGTTGAAATGTGGGTAAATATTACAGAATTGTTTAAAAGAAAACAATACGGAAAAAGGAAATATTGCAGTACGAAATAGATGAAACATAATTTATGTGTTAATATTTTTGTGAACACGAGAATAATCCACTTATTTAGTGGATTACTAGCTGTTGCCCGCGACTTCGTCCGCGATTACGTCGTTTTTCGTCATTCGTCGTTTAAAAAAAATACGTGACACTTTATTTTTGAATGTTCTTAATTATTGTCTCTTATAAAATTTAACTACATTAAAATTGAACACTCTGATAAGAAAATCTTAAAATCTGAAGAAAACATGAATGAATGTGATTTAAATTCTACATTACTTAGTATTTCAAATAATAATCTAAATTAAATGTAGATTAACAGTTTGAGCGCACCATTATAGAATATGTACCTAAGTATTAAATTACGTTAGTTTACATAGTAACTTTACTAAAAACACGATGACTTTCTTTCGCGCTCGGTACCACAAACTAAGCATGTTTGTGGTACGTGGCCCGCGTCACTTGACCCCCGCGAGTTCCCCTCCGTTGCTATGCGAAAATACATTCGTTGCTCTACTGTAGGAAAAATTGTAATACTGTGGCCTGGGCGTTATAACACGTCCAGGGAGTTCCTGAGTGCCGATATCACCATCTTGAGGAAAAGCTTCTAATGTCGATTTAAAACTGCATACATACGAATTAACCTGTTCTAAAATTGTGAAATGAGTTCAGTTTTAAATTTGAGAAATATTGATTTCTTGTATTCCACTATTCGTTGTAGTCGAATAAAAAATATATTTAAACAAACTTAGGTTGGCCTTCAGGCAAAAGGGATCCTATCAAATGGTAAACTTGACCTTGTATCTTAAAAGTAAGCATGAAAGGACCTTCTGATAATTATTGAGCACCAAAGGATCATTTGAAAGTTGAAACGCACTACTATAAGAGCGAATATTGTCTAATAACAGTTTAGATTGCACAGCAGATTGTTCCTCTAAAAGTAGTGATTTCAAAGGTTCCGGTGTATCTTCAAACGAAAGCCGACTCCTTACTCCACTTTAAAGCATTACAAAAAGAACATACTACGTTAATATCGCCTATACAGAAGATGATCTGTAATAAATTGTGAGGTTATAAGCAAACCCACTTTTATATTTGTCGGACCACACCACCGAATTCGTAGATTGTTTACCTATAAGTCATTAAGACTATGACGAAATCTGTCTGCAGTAAGACGGGCCTCTCGCTATTCGTCCGTTTCCAGAGACCGAATAGTTTCAATTCTCAATCTTTCATTAAACAAACTTATTAATCGTTCTTGTCTCTAATAATTGTAATATTCGCGTCCCTACTCTAGTCATTGCTTATGCTCATGTTCATCTTCAAGAGCTCGAATAATATTACGATGGACCCTATCATTTGTCAAACGGTCTTCATATTGAGTAAAGTTTCAGATTCTCGAGATAAAATATGACTGTCGTGATCAGTAGTGAGACGTAATTCCCTCTCAGTGAGGGTTTCGGTCTCACGGGATAGTACAATATGCCGTTTGCGATCAGCTGTGAGACGTCATACCCTCTCAGTGAAGGTTTCGGTCTCACGGGATAGTAGGGGAGACCGGGTTTGGTTGTCTCACGGGTTGGTTGTCACAGCGGTCTTAACACAAAACTGAACTATCGAATAAGTCTGTTGAACAGCGTGGCAAGAGCGATACAGTGACAACGCTGTCCCCACTTCGCGTCAGACCGCCCCGATCTGCCGTGAGGGCCTCACACGTGTTTATTGTTTTCGCACAGATTTTTGATGATAATATGAGGACCGAATATGGTCCTCATAACATCACTTTTTGTGAACGAAACGACAGCGCGGTTTAATTCAATGCCAACACCATCAGAAAAAAGGAAATATTTTTAATTGTGAAAAAATATTATGATTTACACTATTAACACTATTTTAACATAAAATATATTAAGTCTGTGAGTGTGTAAAAATAAATCCAGCTAATTACACATCAAACTTATGTTTAGAATTAGGTATACGACATGAAAATATGTTAATTACCAAGCAATAATAATACAGATAAATACTGAACATAAGTAACTATAATAGTTAGTATTAAGTAGTATTAGTTAAAATATACTTTGACTACTTTGGCTGTTAGTCAAAGTTTATTTTTACTAACAACATGTAAATGAAGTTCAAATTATCTTGCTCAACTCTGCTCAAAAATTTGAGGGTTTTGTTGGAACTTTAATGTGTCAAAACTATGATATATCTAAACTACGATACAACTTGCATGCGGAAATGCTCATTATAATTGTGAATCTAAAGAATAACTAATAACATACTATTCAATTTTATTGAGCTGATGAATATATTTTGCCTGAAAGAGATCACCGTCGCCTAATAAGTATACTGTGTTTTCTTATAAAATCGTTACATAATTTATTTTATCTACTAAATTTTAAAAAAATAAGTTGTTTTTGTTATTTTTATCTAAAAATGAGCTTGAGCTTATACATATTTAGCAAAAGTATACATTAATTTTTTTATAATTTCAGGACCGCAACTTAAATGGGGCGCTCGGAAAATATGCCTATGGGTTATTAATAGAGAAATGATACACAACAAAGTTATGTTGGATCCATTTTATTTATAAATAATGAAAATGATATATTTATAAAATATAAAACATATTATGTAAAATGATTACAAATAAATAAATGAAGCAACTACGATTCAAAGAAAACATCTTTTTCAGTGTGAAAATGCTCTTAGCAATCCTGGATGATGAACTGTATATCATGTACTCTGATCCCAGTACAGTCGGTACCTCGATAGCCATAACGATAAATATTATAATCAGATAACCGCAAAGTCAAAATAAAAACATTACTTGTACAGTTGTGAGTGCAAAATTTACGTTTCATTTGGCAATAACATTTTTTTCGGTACTAAAACGTAGTAGTTTGATATGTGGTTGGCTGCCCCTCCTCTCCTTCCTGAAAAATATCCTCCAAAATTTCCCGAGATACTTCCAATGATTGAACCATTGGACGTTGGACATTAACTTCAGTCAAAAATTGACGAAGCGGATGATTACTAATTTCCACTTAATCCTCGCTGCCACTATCTTTATCATCAAATCATCAATTTTCAAGTGGTGTTGTAAAATTGTCAGCAGAAATCGTCTTCCAAAGGCGATATAATTTTATGAGCATTGAATCTGTAAATAAAAAAATCAAAAGTTAACTGTAAATCTATAAAAAAAGCTACTTACAAATAAAATTTTATCAAAAACTACTGTTCCCAATGCACCTCAAAATCTTGTAAAAGTCATATATAAAAGAATTCATCATTTTATTATTTCATTCTAAAAGTGTAATATAATACCAACAAAAAACATGAATTGCTATCATTATAAAAAATAAATACCTATAAGTAACAACTTACCTTTTGTGGGAACGCATGATGGTGAAAATTCACAAAACACGAAGATTGCATTTGATATTTTTGGTTTTATGGCATTCAATTGCTTTATAAATATCACTACATAGTATAAAAAAGTCGCTTTCTCTGTCCCTATGTCCCTTTGTATGCTTAAATCTTTAAAACTACGCAACGGATTTTGATGCAGTTTTTTTAATAGATAGACTGATTCAAGAGGAAGGTTTTAGTATATAATTTATTAGGTTTTAGACAAAGCGGACGAAGCCGCGGGCGGTAAGCTAGTAAATTTATAAAACACGAAGATTTTTAAAATTGTAACTAATGAACACAATCAATATTAGATTATCTGTAGATAATGGTGTCTAGTTTTACTTAAAATAATAAACATCTACCCTCACTTTAAAAAAATGTAGTATATTTATTATTTACACGAAATATACCATGGGAAGGGAAGATATTATGGGTTAAAGAGTTAAATAAATAACATGATTATATTTGAATTATTAATTTTCAACAGTGTTAACATGTAAATTGATTTGATTTTTACGAAATCTCATAGATGGCGCTGTTACAAAATGAACATTATACAACTTACATTCTTTAAACTATGTTTTTCTTCCCAAGTTACTTAAATGGCATAATTTTTTAACCGACTTCATATAGTGTCAATCTAGATATTGTCAAACAACATTTATATATTATGCGTCATTTGATTATTAATTTTCAATAGTTAACGTGTGTTTGATTTTTATACCACTTCATAGATGGCGCTGTTTCAAATTTGTCTTTATACTGCTAAGATTCATTTAACTGTTTCTCTGCCAAAATTACATAAAGGACGTAGTTTTTATAGTGTAAAGCTAGATAATAGCATGGCTTACTCAAAAACAACATTTAAACATGAGTCTTTAGTTTGTACGTTGTCGTAGTATAGAGAATACATAAGAAAAATAAAGGTTCACAGCTCCTTCCCCGTAGGTGATAGCTTGATAATATGTAGCCTATAGCCTGACCCGACCTGTTAGTAATATTCATGCAAAATTTGAAGTCAATCTATACAGTACTTTTCGAGATTAGCCAGGAAATACATACAGACAAACAGACAAACAGACAAACAGACAAACAGACAAAAATTCTAAAAACTATATTTTTGGGTTCTGTATCGATTATAGATCACGGCCCAAGTATTCTTTAAAAAAAATATTCAATGTACAGTTTTGACTTTCCTACGATTTTATTATATGTATAGATTCTCGTGTTCACAAAAATATTTGTTGTTTATACGGCGACTCAAAATATTATCGTGAGCTATTTTTAAGATTAAATGTACGTCAATATATGCGTGAAATGTCACTTTGACATTTCAAAAACCCATTATCATTTCAAAACCCTTTTTGTGACGTAATTCAATGCGATTATAGTGACACCTCTATTTGCTGGTCTTTGTTATCCACGTACAATATTCAGTATTCACGTTTCTATCAAAACCACGAATAGTTGAGACAATTGAACGCACTATTACACACTCACGTTATAGTACACACGAGAGATAACACGTGACACACGTAGGTACATACTACGTACTTTATATTTACATTATCAAGAGACCTTTGACGGACCGTTTGGAGACCGGAGTTGACTCATGCTACTAATATTGTAAATGCGAAAGTTTGTAAGGATGGATGTTTGTTAGTACTTCATAAAAAAGTATGGACGGATTTGGATGAAATTTTAATGTTATCAGAATAACAAATGAATAAAGAAATACTTGATTTTGGATGTAAGTTGTAACCACGCAGTTACATAAAACCAGATTAATTAGATGGTACAGTCTTTTAGATCCATGATAATTGTGTAAAAAAAATGGTTGAATGAATTCTATTTTTTTTTATTGTGTCAATTTTGTACGTGACGTGTTAAAGGCTTGTTCCCTATTGTGTTACAGCTGTTTAAATATCTTAAGTAATCAGCACATGAGTTTATGTAACTGTTTTATCATTCGTTTATCAACTGAGTCTTATATGGGTCAAGATAAAACTAACACATTTCAATTTTTACGAATAGAATGTGTATTATATATTTTTATTTAGTACGAGTAAACGTCAGAATCATTAAGTTTATAAATAAATGGTTATATGTATGAATAAAAATAATTGTTCGCTATAATATAACAATGAGATATAACTACTATCGCTATCACTCGTTTCTCAAGTGATCAATAATATAAATTAGATAAGAACAATACATCGTTAAAACGTTTAAAATAAATAAGAAACGTTTGAACAATCATAAGCAAATATACTGTTATTATATAGCAAGAAAATATTGTATTGTTTCAATAAATTATATCATAACTATCCAAAATCCATGATTTGACAAATAAAAATTAAACTTCCTAAAATTTATACTCTCTCGTTGGAAAATGTAGGCTTAATATGCCATTGAATTAAAAATGTTTCGTCATTATATCTGGGCTAGTATAATTTCAAATTATTTTGAAAGACGCTTTGCAATTAGCATAATAGTGTTAAAACAAAGACGTTCTGATCGAGAATTACAATGTGAACATTTAAAAACCTCTTGTTCATAATTTTTGTATTCAATATTTTGAAAGTCCATTCACATTGCGTTAACATTGATGTTTACGTTTCTTCTGTGATACATAAAGTTATGTTTACATAATCTTAATTTATATAAATCTCGTGTCACAATGTTTGTCCTCAATGGACTCCTAAACCACTTAACCGATTATAATAAAATTCGCACACCATGTGCAGTTCGATCCAACTTGAGAGATAGGATAGTTTAAACATGTAGGTACCACGGGCGAAGCCGGGGCGGACCGCAAGTATAATTTTAAATCTTTAGAACATTTTTGGAGTATGGGTAATTTAGTGGTACCTAATTTATTAATAATTTTCATCGTTGGTTTTAATTATTATTACAAACGTTTTAAATCATTTCAGTCTATCAACGGCAACCTAAATGTTGATGTATATTATAAATCTTATACTATCTTGTTGCTACTACTCACATGTTGATAACAGAAACTACTTCAATGTAATTGTATTTGATTATAAAAATCAAGAACAAGGATAGTGCGTGCGATAACGTACCTAAAACATACTTGATAACAATCCAACACTAAAGTATTGAATGTATTTGTCAACTACGTGTAGGTTATGTTATATGGGCTAAGGAATGATAGATTGTTCTATTAGCCTCCATTATATCTACGTTAAGCCGAGAGTGTAATTGCACGTAATAGCAGTGTGTATACTGAAGTATAGAACTAAATGACAATATGCGTTTTAAATATTTCGGTTCAGATATTTCAAGTAAACGTGGTTCAAAATATTAAAAGTATTACATGAACTTTAACATTAGTCTCGACATACGAATCAATTAACGATATATACGAATCCGTTAACAGATATCAATAATTAAGCTATTGCATAGCTTCTATCGCGGGCCTTGAGCGCGGGGACCGAATCGAGAAATTCCGTAACGAAAAAACCTCACGCTCCCCACTCCGACGGGCACGGAGGTGTGGCTTGAAGGCATAGCATGCAATAATAGCTTTACCGCGGCAGTCCCCGAGTGCCACACATCTTTTTTTTAAACATAGCATACACAAAGGAACCCCTAACGCACGTTTTCCGAATATTCTAACCAAAAAAGTACATAGAAACTAAAAAAATGCAACTTATAAGCACTCACCTCACCAAACATATTCAATATTCCAATAATAGATATCAGCATGGACGACTGCGACTCATTGAAGCCCATACTGAGTCCGTTATCAGCAATGTACACATACGGCACATCATACCACATGTATAGCAAAAAGTTTGAGATCGCGAAGACCAAAAACGCAGGGTTCCGGAAGTGAGAGAAGTCCAACACGTCCACGACAAGGTCCCAGAAGTCCCAGAGACCGGCGTACCATTGTAACTGGAATTAGTTGAAATAAAAATTAACGATTTATAAAATTTGAAGTAATTTCTAATAGAAGAGTATAAACAAGAATCAATTTAAGCTCAAGACAATCTTTGGCAGCAACCGAACAAAAAAATGGAAAAAAGATTGATCAAGATCGGTTCTTCCAGTAGAAAGGTAACAAAACAAACCCAATAAGTCAGTTGCAAACCTCCTTCTTTTTTTGAAGTTGGTTGAAAATGTGAATTTAATTCCTTGTGAGTGTTATGCATCATCCATCATTGTGTTTGCTCTTTTTGCTATTTCGCAATTATCTAATGGCATTGAGTATACGTGAAGGCCTGTTTACCAGAGGGTGCGACATTTTTTGTTACAATATTTTTATAACAATATATTGGTAATACAGGATCTAAAATTTTTATTGTTCTTCTGGCCGAGAGAAATACTAAAAAAATATGGCCATTGATATGTCGGTTCCAACCCAAAATCGGTTCAGTAGTTTTTAAGATGAATTACAAACATGAAAATATTTGACGTTTGCTCTTTATTTAGTTAAAATAGTGTAAACATAAATAAGTAAAATAAATTAAACAACTCGTACGCCAGATAAGCGCAATGAATAAAATAACAGTATTATATCTCACCTTTTCTTTAGCAATGGTAGTCATGGAGTTCCGGAATATATTAGGACAGGACGAAGCTCTTAATCTATAACGATTAATATTGAGCATAGCACCCCTATACGTCAAAGAATGTCTATGTATTCTTAAATCCTTGAAAAATGCTGGTGGCTTTTTAGTGGAGCCAGCTCCTTGTCTTCTAAGCCACAGGGATAAAGCTGCTTTATCGTGCAGAGGCGCTCTTGAGGTATTTGTTGTTGTTGCATTTGATGCGGTAGTAGGCGACGTTGGTCCCGGAGACAAACAGCCAGGAGACATCAACGCCTTTGGAGGTGACTGCTCGTGCAAACGGCCGCTGTCACTAAAACTCCTTGATGGCAGCATCACTCCCGGATAGTTATTTTGAGCCAGAATTGCATACGCTCGTCCCTTGTTAGACATCATTTCAAATATTTCTAAAGATACACCTTCATCTCCAGTCATGAAGGTCGGTAAGTCCACAAGTGAACTGAATTGCGGTACTATCGATGTCGTCACGGCTTCAATGTCTTCATTTTCTCCTACTTTACTAGATCCTGCAGCACTACTTTTGCTATCAGAGAAACTATCAACGGAAGAACCAAAGCGTTTATTTCGTTTTCGTTCACGTCTCCTCTTTCGTTCTTTCGCCCTTTCTTCATTCATAGTGGCCGTCCATGGCAGATCTCTGAATAGCAAACCACACACTGCCATGTTTAGGAAAAATCCTGCTAGAATAAGCGTAGTACCACGCCATCCGTATTCGTCGAGTAAAATGTAGGTTAATGGTGCAAATATAAATGTACCAATACCACTACCACAAACAGAAATTCCAGTCGCTAACGATCGCTTTTTCTCAAAATAGTATGCTACTATCACTACTGCTGCTACGTAACATAAACTCAATCCGAAACCGGCCATAATACCGAACGTCAAGAACAATGTTTCCATATTGTCCACAAAAGCTGAGATTACAAATCCTATCGATGCCAGTATCGAACCGAAAATGGTCATACGCCGACAACCATATCTATCGGTCAGAAAACTTGCAATGGGGCCGGACAGCAGCGGCATCGCCATAAAGATGCCAGCGATCCAGGCGGTTTTTCCCTTGCCCTCGCCAAAGTACTCCAGAAAATGTGGAAAGAACACACCGAAACTGAACGTGATGCCGTCCGCGATGAGATTGACCATGAAAGAGGCGAACACGACGACCCACCCCCAGCCGCCGTCGGGGGGCCGGGCCTCTGCGATGGAGACGTCTTCATCGTCCGAGCTCGAGCTGGAGCTGGACACCGAGACCGCCGCGGGCGGGGACTGAGCGTCGAACTGAACGTGGAGCAACCGTCCGTTTTTCCGCGGCACTTCACTGACACTGAGCGGGTCGCGGAGCAAGGGCTCGCTCTCGGGGATACAAGGCAGCGCACGCGGCGCGGGCCGCGAAGTCTCTGGGTCGTTTAAGGCCTCCGCGGGCGGGACGGGCGTGTCGACGGTTCCGCCGGGTCCTCCTTGGAGCGGCCTATTATTCGCGCGATCCGGCGACGGCGAGAGGCGCGCGCGGTCCATTCCGGCAACGCTCGGCGAAACTGCGCGCGCAACGTGTGCAGCGCGTGGTCAGCAGTTCGCCGGGCTTCCATGCGTATACCGCAGCGCCGTCGTGACCTCATGCTGCAACAAAAAATACATTATTAAAACACCTGACATAATGATTTAAGCTTTATGAATTAAAACAGAAATAAAATCTCGTATGTACCCTATGCTTTCAAATTTCCATTACGATATTACATTGTTATTAAATGAACCGAGAGGTATGGATTTCATGGCAATGCAATTAGCTAAAGTAATTACTAAACCACAACATTCAGCAGCATTATTAAACAAGTAGATACGTAATAAGTACTTATAGCTCTGCCTCGACTCTGACCACACATATCTTTTGATTACTATTTGTATTTGGATTACATATACATTATACAAGTGTAACATAAAGAACACATGAAATATTCAGCACATTACATAAAAACAATCACACGTAGAGAGAACGCAAAAATATTTCAGTATACACGAGAAAAATAACGAGCAGCAAGGAAAATAAAAAGCTGTAATTACTGGCCGACCTCCAAACATAATATACGGGGTCACGTTTTCATTCTCATGGGAAATCTCTGTTAAATGAGGTGACATAAAACTCAGTGACCACTAATGAGTAAAGTTAAATGATAACCATAGATACGGAAATGTGCGTAATCACCTTCATAATGATAAAACTGCAATAAAACTATTAATCCCAAAATTTGGATATGAAAATGTTTCAGTTTATCTGAAATGAATGCGTAAATATCATTTCTATTCTGATAATGTTCAGACTAAATTAACTCTTTGAAAGAGACATAAAAACAATGTGACATTTCTCATAATAGCAAAACACGTGTTTTGATTACGTAACGTAAATGGCTTTTCATTGCGTATGAAAATGTGTCGCATAGCGATGTTATATACAAGAATAATGTTATTTTTCAATCGATATAAAGGTACAATAAATCGTATTTTAAGAAAGTTAATAATCGTATTTTAAAAAGATCCAAGAGAAGATAGTAGCAAATTGAATACAATTGACATTGTATTACAACTAGATAACCTAGCGACTTCTGGGCCTCATGAATTTTCATAATAGTATTTTCGTTGTGATTTTTGTTCAGTTTTATAACTTGCTGTTATTCAGGCGGAAACGAATAACAAATAAGGTTCATAAACGTCGATCTAGGCGTTTGTTAGAATCCAAAGTGAGATGGAGGACCTTGTCTCGACATTTAATTTCCGGATGAAAATTATACAGGGTGACTGGTAAGACGTCAGACGCATTTTGACAGGAGATTCTTCTCATGAAACTGAACAACTTTTGTTCTACAACTTTGCTGAATTCGTAGAAAAAAAATTGGACTTTGTATATGGAAATCGGTCAGCTGATTAGCGAAGTTTCCTTACAAAGTCCAATTTTTTTTTACGAATTCAGCAAAGTTGTAGAACAAAAGTTGTTCAGTTTCAAGAGTAGAAGCTCCTGTCTAAATTCGTCTAACGTCTTACCTTTCACCTGGTATTTTATCAAACAAAATACCTACCTGAAATGTAGACTCTTTTGTTACGAGATTTCATTGTAAGGGTCCGTGACTAATAAGTGATAATAACCAAAATAATTAAATCGATGAAATTAATAAATTATTCGTATTCTTTTATCAATAAAGCATTAATTGATTATCTACCAATAGAGTTGCCTTAAAAATAGGATCATAGGAACATTTAAAATTAAATAATTAACCTAATTTCAAAACTATTTTATTTGTTAACCAAGTTCCAAGCTAAATCAAAACTACCATTGTTCACAAAATCAGTAACTAAACCACGAAATTCGTGATTTATCTCCAAACTTGCTTTATTTGACTCACGCCAAGTTCGCGTAATCTCAATCGACCTTCGACGCAAGGGCGCTAAAACGCTGGAAGAATCTTGACGCGAGAATTGAATTAATTATTTCCGCTAATGCTTTGAAGTGTCGCTAAAATTTTGTAGAATGCACAAGAAATTGTGCCATTTTAATTTTTTTTCATTAAAACATCTTAATATGATGCCGTTAACAATATGCTACATCAATGGTACATAATCTGATATCGTATTTATAAATGTATTTATAATAATAATTTCACGTCCGTGTTTTTAACAACAAGAATCACTATTAATAACTCAGGCCCCGGAATCACAGACACAATAGAAAATCTATTGCGTCGTGGTCCGTGGACCGATCGGGCCGTTCGGGGCTCAATGGGTTAAATGTACTTTCAAAAGGATCCATTTATTTTAAGTTAATTAACTTCCTTTGAACACTGCTGGCGTGAAAACAACACATAAAGAAAGTTACATGTACGCATACATTAACAGTATTACCTCTTAAGCATAAGCATAAGCATTGTTTATAAGCGAAGCAAGCGGGCTTATAATAAAATGTATTAATATTCATAGCATTAGCTACTTAATAAAAATATAAATTTACTAATACATATTACAACATTATCGTCGAAATATATCCATTAAGCTCTAACAAGATTACCTACTTATAAGAAATGCGACGTAATATTTACGTAAACAACATTCTGAGAACAAAATATTACCCAAAAACTGCTGAAATTTTTCTACCGTAAACATAATCGATACAGAAACTTTACAGGTCATGGATTTCATTAGCAGCCACTGATTAACATTTCTAGATGTCGAGAGCATACGACCTAAATGGGAAAGCGCAAAGTTGCAATTTTTTCAAACGAAAAAATTAACCTTTGATGATTGGAAAGTCATTGAGTCCGAATCATTAATTATTAATTGATGTTTGTTTGAAAGTCGATGAATTTATTTTAACAAATTCCGTTTAAAAATATATGTAATAGATATTTAACAAAGTGAAGGTATATAGATAGTAAACATTATGTACAATGTAGGAACACATTATTGTCTAGAGACCCAGACAATAGAAAAACATTATTTTTATTCCATATATTTTCCCAATAGGGATCGATCCATATCCTCTCACCTCTGCGCAATAGTCTACCTCACTAACGACTGCGCCATTATTGAATATCTAACTTAACTAAAACTATTCCTAAAAGCAAAAAAGTACACATGAATATTATGCAAATATGTAGTCAAATCTCCGATATTAATTTGTTGTCGGAAGCATATCAAATATTGGATCATTTCAAGATTATTCAACACGTGATGAGCAGAATTCAGCCTTCGCATTTCGGAGGAGAATTATCCAATTCCTTAAACTGGAGAAGACAAGTCTGACGTGCTCCTGGCTTACATCCAGCGTGTCATACACTTTACGTCAAATGCTATAAATAATTCGTGTGTTTGCCAACAAACACCTACCGACAGACGTGAGAACAGATGCTACGTAAGGTTGATAAACTTTTTCCTAGAAAAATGCATGCATATGTAACTCTGGTAGATGGATTTGAGTGTAGAATTTTCTAGAACAGATTTATTTAAAACTGCAAGCAAATATCGAAAATAATGAGAACACGAAATGAAGATATCTCGGATCACAAGACAGAAATAATGGCTCCATAAATAAATGTGTAGGAATAATTTATTAATTTTAACGAGGGTTTTATTTCGATTATTCGTACCGGACACTAACAATAAAAGCACGTTAAAAAAATGTCTATAATTACATATTCGTTTTAAATAATTGTAAAAAAATAAACTTGTTCCTATAATTTCTACTCTTGTTGAATTATTACTAAAGATTTCTAAACAAACCAATACAAGGCACGATAAATGATCGTAATGGTTTTTTTTACTGAGTGGTTTTACTGATATAAATCTGATAAAATCATTTTATACAATGCCAGCGTTTCTTATCTCGCGTAACTCCGATAATTATTTCCAATCACTATCAGGATAATGGTTAGTCATTTCATAATCCGTAAAAAGGACACCGACTTATTCAGTGATAAAAATACTGCATATTTAAAGACATTTTGATGTATTCAATTGATATTTTCGATTTAAATATTATCATCTCTAAAAGCTGCATTAATACTTGTTACAGTAAAATTACTGGAATTCTATACATTCGTTGTTATATTAGATTTATATCAATTCATTTCAACGTTACGCTATTGTAGCATTGAAAACATTGTGTCCATAGCTGAAATAACAATGAGTACTGAATTAATAACATCTCTGCAGTTGTATTGTTTAATTATTGATACAGGATGTACTAAAGTATTTATTGTTCCGGTCGAGTTTCCGTCCTATTGGTCCATGGGGATTATCATGTCTGTAAACAGTATTCATTCCAGTGTGGAAAAATGATAGAGCTATATAGCTCGTATATCGCCATCTTTTCCCCACCTTTTTTTTATAGTGGGGAAATCTTCCAAAGATACCCACGGCCCCCGGGGAAGGAGCCGTGGGTTATGTCGGATTCTTACCGACTAAAACCCCACTGTGTTCCGTCGAGCCGCTTTAATGATGGGGCCGCGGGTATTTGTTAGAATTCTTCCGCGACCCCGTCGGCGGCAGCCCATCTCCAGGCCAGGCGCAAGCCAAGAACAGGAAAGGTGGTTTGCCTGCTCTTCCCTCCCGTTGGTGGCATGAGCGGAACACGTCTCAAGTCGCCTCACCGCACCGGACGATGGATTACATTATCTTTTCCCCACCTACTGCTTTAAGACATGTATCGAAGAGTGATAGAATGTACTTGTGAGGGAGTGTACATAATACATATTGTGTTTGCTTGCAATTAGCATGTATGTCCCCGGTGTATTTGACTAGTACGTACCTAGGAATGGGCAAAATTTGGCAGGAATATTAGTTACCAAAGATATAAGGTTACACAATGTGATACAAGATTAACTTAATCTTTACATTTACTCTACATGAAACCGTAGTTTAGTTCTACTTGTGAAGATACTTTGCAGTGCTACGATGTAGGTTACCTACAATATAAAATACTTCTACACAGAAATATACACACACAATGCCAATCAAAATACATTCCACATAATTGCTCAAAGAAAATCTCTTCACGTTTTAGTGCCCTAAGAAGTTCTCTCTAATCCAATTTTACTCCCATTTTAATCGCTCATAGTAAACAAAACACCTAGCTGCACAAAGAAAGTCCTCTTCATCATCACCAAAACGTCATCTCCAATACAATTTTCCTCCCATTTTACTACAATTTATACACTAGCTGTGCTCCGCGGTTTCACCCGCATTGCTCCGCTCCTATCGATCTTAGCGTGATGATATATAGCCTATAGCCTTCCTCGATACATGGGCTATCTAACACCGAAAGAATTTTACAAATCGGACCAGTAGTTCCGTAGATTAGCCAGCCAAAGAACTTCACCATAACAGCACATACATGTCAAACTCCCGATACTGAAACTTGTGATTGCAGACAAATAGCAAGCGCTGCCACCGTTAAATATCTAGGTGTACACCTGGACAATCAACTTAACTGGAAACATCACATTAAATTATTGTCGTCTCGTACTCGCAAACTTATGGTTATATTTAAAAAGCTTCGCTCAATAGCTGACCAAGATGTAGTTAAAAAGGTTTATTATGCAATATGCCAATCGATATTATGTTATTGTATTCAATCGTGGGGTGGAGCGGCTAGAACACAAATGTTGAAAGTAGAAAGAGCACAAAGAGCGGTATTAAAAGTAATGATGGCTAAGCCCATATATTATCCCACTACAACCCTTTACAATGAATGTAAATTACTATCAATTAGAAAGCTCTTCATACTTAACTGTGTTCTTGCTTTTCACAAGCAGACAAACTGGCATAACATAAAAGTTGAAAAAAATGCGCAAGGATAGAGTTTTCAACCTACCGCTTGTCCGCACCGCAGCTGCAAAACGTTTTCATGATTTTTTGGGCCCACTTCTGTATAACAAAATTAATAAAATATTAAACGTTCGTAATTTGACCTTATCAGATTTGAAAATTAAAATTACCAATTTGTTACTTACCTTGTCTTACAGCGAAACTGAAGATTTTATGAAAGTTTAATCCCAATCACACATAAAATATATATAAAGAACCGCATACTCACACAATCTCTCAAACAACCGAACATACACACACGCACACTCACACACACCCACACTTACACACACACACACACACACTTACACACACGCACACACAGACACACCCACACAAACTGCATGCCCGAAATGTTATTATTAACCTTATTTAAAAAATCAATTTGTTTCTAATTATTCTGTACTTACTTTATAAAATATGTAAAGTCTACTAGTATATAAGTTAACTAAACAATACTGGCTAAGTCTGGAGAGGAAGGCGTCGATCGTCTCTAGCACAGGTATGTTCCTAGTTGAGGCGATCGTCGTGTCTAATTTGTTTTGTATTTATGTATTGTTTCGAAATAAACGATTTTTATTATTTATTTTTTTAGATTAGCGCGTTCAAACAAACAAACAAACTCTTCAGCTTTATAATATTAGTATAGATACTCTTTATCCCATATCAACGTGGGTGGTGTTATCCCTCCACGTCGCGTGACACGGCTATTGTCTCAACGACCATTACCCACTTACCACACCATTCAAGCAATCAAACTGTTAACAGTTAAACGAATCACTGAACACTAACAGGATAAAAATGTTGGTATTAAATAAAACGCGGCAGTTATGAGGATATGTTTTGTAATTTATGTTGTTTGTAACTGAGAACTAAGGCATATTTATCCAGTGTTCATATAATATGAAAGTCCTGAAAAATATTATTATTTAGAGGGATTCACTGTATTTTAGAAATAAATCAAAGAACAAGTTTTTAGTAGGAATATTCCTATTGTTCTAAAAAATTTGTCAAATATCGTAGACCAGCTTTACAAAGGGGACTTGAATTTTCACACCTAAATACGAACAAATTCTTGGAATTGTATCGATAAAGTTTCAGCGAAGTTAATCTAGATCGGCTTATTGACCGAATACTATCTACAAATTCTATTGAAAATTGAAATACTTTGTTATTATCTAAAACACTTACAATAGGACATTTGAAACTAGCAAACAATCTCGATCGGTAAAAGCAAAAAAATACTCTTTATAAATATAAAATTGTTAAATTCAAATACAAACAGATTATGACAATGGAAGGCATTATCGGATTTTTCCCCAAGTCGGATCTATATTGTAATTACTTTTACACGACCTTGATGGCGTGTTGCCGCAAAACAGTGGAAAAACTTCGCAGCGCCAACTCCATTGAAAATTCTCTTTCTACAAGTCAGATGTGCTGAAAAATGTTCTACAAATTCCGAGATAAATGTGCTCCGGTTTCTGTGAAATTAAGCTACGGTGGCATAAAGTTTACGTTCCGGAAAAAGGCTTTCAGCTCGTTGGCGTAATGCCAACTTGTGACGTAAGAAGGTTAAGATTTCGGGAGGTTCAACGTTCACGCGAGTGTCAAATCTGTCTCGGATTAAGAGCTATTGGATGTACCAGGGAAATACATTGATTTGGGATTTGCTCTCATATATAAAGACACGCAGATTAATCATAGCTATGTGTAAATAATAAATATGTACCTACATTCGTTTTAAATCAACCTTTAGAGTAACTACAGAGGTTTAAAATTCGTTACGTTTTTATTTATTTTTTTGCTCAAGAAATTGTAAAGTACGTGTGAATCACGTTGTGTCTAGACGCTAAATGCAATTTCAGGATAATAGCAGCTATTTGTTCAGGTAATGTTGTATTTTCATTTAAACTTCACGCAACTACAAATAAAATAAAGAGTTTAATATTGCGCATTTTGTTTAATGTTATAAACGGGACTTATGTATGTAGTTAGTTAGCAAGTATGGGGTCGTAAACTCTATAATTAAAATAAAACAAAATTAAATAATTTTAAAACTAAGCCCATTCATTACACCATCAAAACTCAAAACAAAACTTAACTCATCAGTCCGTTGCCACTCCAGTATTATTCGACAAGTTAATTTCAGTTTTCGTTTCCTAACATTGCAATTAATTTTAAGAACATCAAAACTGGCTAGTACAAATCACAAATAAGGTATACTTCGCTGTAAACCCTTAGTAATTTATGTACCTAGAGTAGAATATAAATAAAAAAATATACAATAATATAACATTGGAGAGCTCTGCTTACGTTACACGGTTACACCAGATCATTTCAAAAACTATTTCTCAACAATGCAATCACATGTGGCAAGTCAATACTCCCATTTTAAAAAGCTTAAACAAAACATTTCGGAAGTCCATTAAGTCAAGCTTATCTGCTGGTTAACGACATCAACCCGTAATCATTATGCTACAATTAACTAGAAGAAAAGCGTAGGTCACAGTATGATAGTGTTATCACTTATCAGACGCATGTCTGGTATGACCGGCCTTAAATAATTTAAAATGTCCACTCTTTATATGATCTTAGTGTTAAAATAACTGATATTGGTGTGGGATGTTTCGTCTTTTTAGGGACAGTTTTGAAATAAGCATATTGTTGTTAATATAGTCGTAAGTGCAATTCAAAATGAAAGCCAAAACTAACCTTAAATTATATTTAACCCTAAGTTATTCAGTATTGGTGTTAATCGTATTTTATCCAACTTTTTATTGTTGTACCTATGCTAGGAAAACTATGTAAACATCTTAAGTTTCAGATGGCACACAATAAATCATAAAATAAATACCATAAAGGAGCAGCTAGTACCTATACAGTATACTTATAAAAGTCTTAAAGTAGAACCAGTCGTCTATAATCTTTTAGTGTAAATAACACTATCAAGTTTTTCTGCTAAGTTTCAATTTCGTTCATATTTTCCCTGTTGCAATACAATTTCTATTAATAAAGATCGTATTTTATCACGCAATTAATAACATTGTCACTATCAGTTGCATTAGAAGGCAATATAGCATTAATTTGCGATGATTTGTTGTTTCATAAAATTATATCATTTATTTAACATGCTCTACATTGTCTATCTTCATCATTCTTCATTCTTGATAGATTACACGAGGCATATTTTCATAAGATCAAATACCCAGATTTCGAGATTTAGAATTGTAGATTAGAGAAAAACTTGGTTACTAAGAGATTTTTCATTTATATACTTCATATGAAAAAAGTTGATTAATATTTTACGTTTTTTTTCATAATTTGAGTTCGATTTAAAATGTAAGAGTTGAAGTAGTCTAATAATTTTACCCAAAATAAACAAATTAAGCGAAAGAATGAGCATTAACACCGGTCATTAGCAAATATGTGTGAAGTAAATATAAATAAACAACACATTAATCTAATTATCCATTTGTTTTGTCACAAACATCGTTAATATAAAGTATCATCCAACACAAATTCCAGAAATTCAGAAGTTCTCAAAACCGCTCTCAAACGTCTACAAAATGAAGAGACGTTGTTTGTTCAACTAACAGATTCCTTGCCATTTGAACTCGCTTGTCTCGAACAATTACTGTTTAATCAACTACACAGTAAACCAACAACATTCGTCGAACTATTAAAATTACATGTTTACTTCACGTCAGCTGTAAACGAATTTTGTAAACAATATTTACCTCCATCTGCATAGTCATTTTGGCTCGCTGTCGAACGCCCGCTTGCCAAAAACGAATTCAACTAATATCACCGCATTGTACTAATAATACACACTGAATATTAAAAACACAAGCCGTAACACTGACCACTGATCACCACACGCGCGGAATCCCTTGAGTACATAGAGCAATGTATCACTTGAGGAAACTATTCAGGTTTGTCAAAATAATGGGAGGAAGAAGTGATAGCGCACACGGTCAGAAGACCACTGAACGGCCGGTACACACGACTCGACGGCTCATTATTTAATAGCCAGATAAAAGATTATCTATTGAGTCGTCCTCGGTCAATACAGCACTAAATTACTTATTATCGCATGAATGGCAAAACGACAATTCAAATAGTCGCGCGAATTGAGCGGCCCGGAATAAAGAGTTTACCGTCTCAACTAGAACGCAGTTTTGGGTTTATGCATCGCCGCGTTTTAAAGAAAACTAATTTAAACAATCAGAACAAATCATATGGACGTTTCTCGAATATCTTTAACTATAGATATATCAAAGTGATGCCTACACTTTGAAACCGACACATATTCTGAAGATAAATGTCGCTAACAGAGATAAAGTTCATTATGTAATCATAATTAGGATTACAAGTCAATATGTATTGATTATTTTAATTTAATTTAGCACTATGTCGTTTACATAATTTACATTTTACATAAAATACCAATTATATGAAAAAAAACGGCGCACACTCGAGAAAGATCAAGTGATTTTGGCAAATTTATTACTATGCCGATTTTTATAAATCATTCTCAATAATAAATGAATAAAACATTATACCGATACATATTCATGAGCTGTATTTACACATAATTCTATTGAGTTTCACTTTTTCAACAGAATATCTCCATAAAATCCCTAAAATGTAATCAGAAATCTACATAAAACAAAATAAAAAATATTATACTTCTTAGTTCCTATGCCTCTTCACCTCTTTAAATAATGCAATAAGAATTTAAAACGAACTTTATTTTGGGCACAATAGCGACAAGAAAATTTAGGACAAGATAGCTGAATAAAAATAGACTATCGATATTTATTTTAATGAGAGAGATGTCTGATTAAATACATTATTAGTGGAACAATGAACTTTTACTGAACTCGTGATTTTATAATAAAGACAAAGGGGTGAATAATGATGTTGGGTAAAGTATAATTATACATATTATAATAAAGTCATAGCAAAGTCGATATCGAAGACAAAATTTAGTTTTTAGAATTTTTGTATGTTTGTATGTCCGGGCTTAACTCAAAAAGTATTGCATGGTTTTACTTCAAATTTGGTACAGAGATAGCTTGAGACCTGAGGAAGGACATAGGTTTTATCCCGAAAAACCTAAGGTAACGGGAACTATGGTCTATGCGGGATTTTCTTTGACTACGCGGGCGAAGCCGCTGACGAAAAGCTAGTTAGATATAAATAGATAACAAAGTAATAAACGCAGCAATCTGTACAATACGGTTGCGTAGTAGCGATATTTTTTTATCTAGCACTAGATCGATAAAATCGCAGCAATCATCGTCATATTGTTATCATTAATTATGAAACGGTATTTTTCTGTCAATAATCCTGAATAACCTTTACGTGGGTAATCCGTTAAAATTCGCTCTATGATTGAACACGTATTCGACGGATGGCAGATTAGTGTTATTCAAACACGCTTTTCAACTATTTTTTTTTTTTGTAATAGTTCGTTTTTATAGGCTTACCGAATATATACATTAAACGGTAACATATTTACAGAATACTATACAAACTTACACCTTTTCTTAAGTTCCACTCAGTACCTACTATATTTCTCAATGTAGCCAACCATCACAAAAGAAACCGTTTACAAACTATAGTCCAATAGTCTATTATCCTCGCTTACAAAGCAATAAACGATAAACCTCGATCAAACCTAAGTCAAGTTACTAAAAATCGATCGTCTGGCCCTAGTCGTAACTTTTAATCCATTTTTTCATAGCCAAGTCATTGTACCTTTTGTATTCACAGTCTGCTGCACCAAAGGTCTGAAACAATGTCCACTTTTGTTCAAATTAATAGTCGCTTGTTCCACTAGATTTTTCTTTTTGTTCCACAACACAATGATAATATAGACTGGTTCCATTACATCGAGGTAAAGACTTGTTCAAACTTAATCATTGTAATCTACATTTTGTGTTTGTTTAGTCCCAACGGTAGCTCGTACCTTAATAAAGTTAAGCTCCTATTTCACATTACCTTTGACAGAGTCGAGAGAGTTTTAAGTATACATTTAATAACAATAGGATCAACGTGAATAAAGGGACTGTTATGGCCACCAAAAGAATATTTAGAACTTTTTTAAACATTCCATCACTTAAAAATGGTAAGTAAGTAATTCTTGATGGTATTGTATGCATGTCGAAATTAAGGTTTAAAATCGAATTCATTTTAAATCCATTGCAATCTTTCTAAATGATATTCAGTACTAAAACTTATCTTACTATACAACATCGACTCATATATCGAACGAACCATGATCACAAACTCCAAACATGGTGTCTATTGTCTGCATGATTAAATGAACAATAAGCAATATAAAATACAGTTTATCTCTTAAGTTAGAGCACGTGGAAATCCGGAATAGTTCATTATCATTATCACACGTGTATCATATATCAATTGTTTCTGTGATCCTGCAAATTATCGCACATTGTTCTAGGAAAGCATGAATAATCTCTGTGAGATTTGACAGTCGTAAAATTGTTTCAGGTATGCAATGATGCATGATAAATGATAATGTGTAGGTATATAAGTTCCGGCTTCAAACTGAATACAGAAAAAATTCTAAGGATTCAAAGAGGTTTACAAATCCAATATTTACTATCTTAATGCAATTACATGAAAATCTGCTATAAAGCTCAAATATGTGTTATGTGTTATATTTGCATGAACAATCTTATCTCAGGAATTTCAGTAAAGCAGTGTTTGAGTGAAATTATTTTTATATAGAATCCATAGTCTTTAGATCTGAAAAGGCTACATTTCATCAAAAATCTCATCAAAATGTAGCAAAGCAATACATGCTTCTATAAACTAATATAAAATGTTTATTAAAATGATAAATGTTCGTTCTGACTCTAATATAAAATATTTGGCACAATAAAATATTTTCTAAGCTCTTTTCCGGAATCCAGCAAACAAATCGCTTTCAAAACATAAGCTTATAAATTGTGAATTTTTACATAATGGCTATTGACCAAGAGCTTTCAAACAATTTTTATTTATTTCTCCATATTTTAAGCAGAAAATTACAATAAATAATACACTCTCTAATGTTAAAATGTTAGGTATATCAATTATTTTCAGCCCTAGTAGTAGTGTAGTTTCTGTCAGGTAAGCCGAAAAGCAAGGATTACATTTACTGTGGTAAACAATCATTACACCAACCATTTCTCGCGATTTTATAACAACAACTAAAAATCGTAAAGTGTAGTATACTAAACCAACTGTTACCAAATCCATTAATATAAATTACGTTACATGAAAATCACGTCAGCTCTTAGCCCACTCGGATGCAGGATGCATTACCTACACAGAAGCCGTTAGACACAGAAGCCGCAGTATTTATTACAACGGTTGCTGATTTTCAGTTTATATTTCACTGGGAGCTGCAATGCGCCATTTCCATACTTTTATCTGTTAAAAATTGGTAATTAAAACCAAAAGGAGTTAATTCGTAGGTATAATATAAAAGTAAACGATAACCAGTACCTACTTCGTTTATTAGTTGTAGTGTAATGTTTATATAAATTAGTACATGAACAATGAAATAATACCTAGTTTTAGTATGTATTGCACGCCTCATAAGCGAAGCGTTGAGGTGGGTACTACTGTCACTTCGCGCAAAACATCTGATTTTTCAAACTTAAAATGTCTTTATGTATCATACATTGCACTTGTAAGATAATACATACACACACATATTAAGAAAAAACACTATTTTTAACGTTCATGATATTTTTGATGTCATTTTTGTTATTTAAACTAGTTAAAAAACAGTTTAAAAAAGTTCTGTCTTGGACGTCCGTGTGTCTGTATGTGCGGATCCTTTTTCTTGTTAACACGATAGCGACCGAAATACTTTACTAATCGAGTCTTTTTTTTTCTCTTACGCTTGAGTATGCTCAGGAATAGAACCCTTTCATTTTTCAGGGTCTGATTCAATGTGGTTTAATTGTAATTAAATAAACAAAAATAATAATTAATAAATATTTATTAAAAAAAATTATGAGGCGTGCACTTTTGGATTTTCCAAATTATTTCAGTAATATTTGTTAACTTTGAAAACACGTTAAAATATTGTCATTCGTACCATACATAGGTAGTTATATATGTATACGTATAGTTAAAATCTCAACTGTGTTCAAAGTGCATGTTCATAAAATTTAAATTGCTTAAAACACACTACTCAAGACCTAAAAGAGACACGACTTAACGTTCTGCATCTAGAAAAATGCTTGAGACTACTTTATTAAAATCTTTACGAAGTTTTTTTATAAGAATAAAATGTCTTTAACAATTTTCTTTACAAATATAAAACATAATATTTGATCATGCTTACCAGTACTATATAGTTTATACTAATATATCTACATCCTTGTCATACTTAATTCTTATTTAATTTAATTCATCAAAGTGCATTACGAATATAAAACTACATATTTAAAAACAACCACATGTTAATCGATTACACACATTTTCTTTTATTGGATAATTATTGTTCACTCATAATACAATTAATTCAGTAAGCCGAGATAACATGGATAATGAAACCTTATTTCATTGTGATATTCTGAATCATCTCAATTAAATACCTACTCTTATCATTATAGTATAAAATGTCGCTGTCGCTGTCTGCCCCTATGTATGCTTGAATCTTTAAAACCACCCCACGGGTTTTTTTACAGAAAGAGTAGTTAGTTCTTGTGGAAGGTTTTAGTATTTTTTCTAAAGAGTGGGCAAAGCCACGCGCGGAAAGCTAGTAGATAAATAAAACTCAAACCTTCGACCTTCAAATAGTTTGGCACTTGTAAAATCAATACCGAATCTTAAGCTACCTATAGGTTATTCGTTTAACTTTACCTTACTTTCTTATAGAAGGTATAAAAAGGTTTCAAATACAATTTGATACCTTGCTGTACCATCATTATATTACATTATACTAGTATGTGTGTAATATGGTGTACATAACGTTATGATTCGTATCTATACTTCGTGTGAATTTTTTTTTTGTGTGCTTTTTTTTTTTTTTTATATGAGAGCAGGTAACTGAGCAGGTGGATCACCTGATGAGGTGACACCACCGCCCATGAGCACTCACAAAGTTACCTTTGAGAGGCTGTTACCGGCTGTCGAAGATGGATGTAGGCTCTCTTTTTAAAGGTGTTTAAGTCATACACATGCGGGAATACAGAAGGGGGTAGACTGTTCCACAAGGTGGTAGTGCGGGGTAAAAAGTGTCGCGAGAAGCGTACGGTACTCGTTCGCCAGCGGTCCAAATGGTGTGGATGGAAGTTTGCTTTATGGCGGGCGGAGCGGTGGTGAAATTCCGCTGCAGGTATGAGCTCGAATAACTCCTCTGAACACTCCCCATGGTATAAGCGATAAAAGACACACAGTGAAGCAATGTCTCTTCGCAAGGCAAGAGGGTCAAGCCGATCGCTAAGTTTTGGGTCGCCAATCATTCTAACTGCTCTACGTTGTACGCGATCAAGTGGAAGGAGTTGGTATAACGGGGCGCCGGCCCAGAGATGTGAGCAGTATTCCATGTGTGGCCGTATCTGAGATTTATATAGTAATAAAAGATGGTCAGGCCTGAAATACTGCTTCGCTCTGTAAAGGACGCCCAGTTTTTTTGAAGCTAGAGAAGCTTTGCCTTCCAAATGATCGCGAAACTGAACATCGTCAGAAATATTGACGCCAAGAATCGCGATGCTAGACTTGACGCTGAGGGGAGTGTTCATAAAGAGGGGAGCTGATTCAAATGGCTTTTTTTTGGCCGTAAATGCACATAGTTGTGTCTTAGCGGGGTTAAACTCTACGAGGTTTTTACGACCCCACTTTGAAACTTCTTCCAGAAGAGTTTCAATCTTGGACACCAAAGTGTTTCTGCACTCATCGACATTTTCCCGCGAGAGGTTAGCATGGCCAGAGTAAGAGGCGTCTCCAGTACTATCATCTGCATAACAATGAATGCTACTAATTTGCAACATGTCATTGATATGCAGAAGAAATAGTGTGGGTGAAAGAACGCAGCCTTGGGGGACGCCAGCGTTTACAGGCATAAGCTCCGAGCACGATCCGTCGACCAAGACCCGAATATTTCGTGCTGCAAGAAAGCTGGCTATCCATGTGCGTAACTTCTCGGGGAGTCCATATGATGTTAGCTTCGATAGTAGAGCCCGGTGCCACACCCGATCAAAGGCCTTTGCGACATCAAGACTAACGGCTAATGCTTCCCCTTTACTCTCAACAGCCATAGCCCAGCGGTGAGTTAGAAAGATCAAGAGATCACCAGCCGATCGTCTATGGCGAAAGCCATACTGATAATCACTGATCAGTTGGTTCTCCTCCAGGTAACCTAAGAGCTGACGGTTGATTATGCTTTCCATGACTTTTGAGAGCAAAGAGGTGATAGCAATGGGCCTGTAGTTAGAGGGGTCTGATTGATCGCCTTTCTTAGGGATCGGGTGCACGGCGGCGGTTTTCCACGAAGCTGGAGCAACACCAACATCATAAGAATGCTGAAACAAATGTGCAAAAACGGGAGCCAATTCTGGAGCACACGTTCTCAAGACAATTGCAGGGATACCATCAGGGCCACTCGCTTTATGGGTGTCAAGTGAGAAAAGTACCTTACGCACTTCACGTTGAGTAAAGTGTACATCGGACATAAAGTACTGGCACCGCGGGATAGTAGGCGGTACCTTTCCCCTGTCGTCCAAGGTGGAATTGGACGCAAAGAGAGCGCCCAATAGGTCGGCTTTCTCTTTGGGCGAGTGGGCTAAGGTATCATCTTCACGGCGTAAGGGTGGGAACGTCGGCTGACAAAAGTTTCCTTGGATGGCTTTAGCAAGCGACCAGAAGGCTCGGCTACCGGATGGGAAACGTGTCAGTTTTTTGCCTATACCGCGTATAAACTCGGACTTTGCTATGCTCATTTTCCTTTTGTACTGCCTGGAAGCAAAGTTATATTGTTTTTTAAGAGCACTGGCATTCGGATCCTGTTTTAATAATGCGTCTGCCCAGTTACGGAAACAATCTTGCTTCTGGCGAAATGCCTCTTTGCAAAGATGACCTTACCAGGGCTGAGACTTGCCGCCGATGGGTACTACAGAACTCGGTATGAAAAGTTCCATTCCCTGCAGAACCACGTCCGCGACAGAGTCAGCATAAGCACTAGGATCGTGTGCATAACAGACTTGCTTCCAGGGGTAGGATGAAAAGAACTCCCGCATTCCATCCCAATCAGCCGCTCTGTAGTGCCAAACGCGACGGCAGCCTCCAGATCGGGGCCGCCTTGAGCGCAAGATTGGCACAACACTGCGAACCAGGCAATGGTCTGATGTGCCTAGAGGGGCATCAGTATTGACCCGATAGTTATTTGGATGGGAGGTGAGCAGGAGGTCTAACATGGAAGGGGAATGGTCCGCGATATCAGGCAGCCTCGTGATCGAAGCCACCAGTTGTGTTAGACCATTAGCCAAAGCAAAGTCGTGAACAGATCTCCCCGCATGGTCAGTAAGCCGTGACCCCAACCATTGACTATGGTGGGCATTGAAATCGCCTAAGACGATAATTTCAGCAGAGGGGATCTGTTCGAGTACTGCGTCGGTTGTGATTTGAAGGTGCTCCATAAGCCGATCGATTTCAGCGTCACCACTATGCGACCTGTACACGCACGCATAGACCCGTGGATGGTCATCGCAGTCTATACGAAGCCAGAGAGTTGACAGGTTGGAATTGACGAGGTTATTGATGCGACGATAGCAAATATCCTCCTTTACAAAAACACATACACCAGCTTTAGGGATAAAAGTGTGCTCCAGTTTGTATCCTGGGTAGTGAAGGTGTGATGTGTCAGGTGGAGGAGAAATTTGAGTCTCCGTCAGAAATAATAAGTCTGGCTTTGCCGTCTCAAGGTGGTGGTGTACGGCGTTGAGATTGGAGCGTATGCCTCTCACGTTACAGAAGTCCACTGACAGCACTGGAGGTGGTTTAGATGACTTTTTGCGCCGTTTGCGCTTAGATGTTTTATTAAGCGGACTTTTGCCCTCCCCAGAGTACGTAGGGCAGCCTGAGTTTTGATTCTCAGGGAGGGATTCTCTAACACTAGTGAGGTTAGTACCCTCCTGGGGTAGTCTAAAATTTAAATCCGCTGCCATGTCTTTTATTTTTAAGAGAGGAGAGGAAAGGATAATGGGAATTGTAAAGGATTAACACGGGAATTATAGGGATAGGATTAGGATAGGTAGGAGAGGGATACGGGCCTCCGGTGCCCCCACTCATCGTACGAAACACAGTGGCATTTTCATGCCACTATTTCACGCCGATCTTCTGTGGGGGTGTGGTACCTTCCCCGGTGCGAGCTGGCCCAATTCATGCCGAAGCGTGCTCGACTCCCACTAAAAAACGCTTATCTCAGAAACCACGGGTCCTAATAAAATTATCGGTCAGATAGACTAAGACCAAGTTAAGACCAAAAGAAGCGGAGCAATACGGTTAAAACTGCGGGGCACAGCTAGTCGTTCAAAAAAAAATCTTATAAAATTAAAATAAAATAAAAGAATAATATAATCATTTACCAAACACTGACGTAACGTCCCTAATTGAAAGAAGTCATAGTAATATATGAAAACGTGTCTATCAGGTTCATGTCTTTTCAATGAACACAATAGTGTACAAATTAACATTCATATTCTTAACCTTGAATAACACGAGTGTTATCAATATAAAATTTAAAACTACTAGGTACTTTCATAAAGAGTGACGATATTGTATGATCTTTAAAACGTATCATAGTTGGTAAAATATAAAAGAGTCAACGCCTGAAGAACAAAACTTCTTGCGTTGTTAGTGACAAAGAACTAACGGTAAAACACTAAATCAATAATTCGTAAATATGACGCCAATAAATTTGGCTTCACTTAATAAAAATCTACGATCGCATGACCTTAAGATTTACTATTATTGTAACCTAATTTACCTAATCCTCCTTAAGTCAGACCATACAATTTTCTTGAGCTGACATTTATTTTAATGAATCGAAACAGTTAATAATTGTAATTATACGATAGCTACTTCTAAATCCAAGGCTGTATCTCTGATGTAGATAAATTATTGCAGAGCTAACTGAATTAATTTGTTCATTCAGCTTCTATAAACATTGTTTCAGATCCAAATGTTCCAATGAATGTCGGGGATGGCAAAACATCCTATAATAAAATATGTATTAGCAAATTTTGGAAGACAACGCGAACTGTACGCAAGGAAGGACGTAGGCGAAAGAGGTACCTAGTTAAATATACCCAAAATTATGGAACATCTTCTCCCAAGCCAACTCCAATAAAAGAAGATAATTAAATATATCCAAAACATATGGAACTTCCCATATCCCAAGCAAACTGCAACACAAAAAGCAGCAGCTAAATAAATCCAAAAGATATTTTAAATCTCTTGCTCGCCAACATCCATCGCACATCGAAGTTAAATATAATCGTTAGGGGCTCTCGAAACAAACCGTATATGATAGTGCTTAACCTTTAGTAAAAGTACCCTCATAGACTTGCATTGTCATCGTGGGCCGTGGAACGTGCTAGGCGTTACATAAGCTATCTTTAAGTGACATAAAAGATTTAAAAGATAAAAGACATCTCCAGTTAATAGTTAAAATATTTCTGCTGAAAGTTTCTTGGACTCTTAAAAGCATTCGAGAAATGTTTGTGAACTTTTCGAGTTTGTGTTTGTTATAGGGTGGCTCAATAAAGTTATGAAGCTGCAACACGAAACAACAGAATAAAATATCTTTCCACGAGCTAAAGTAGGTGAGGGTAGGTGGATAAATGTTTAATATAATTATGTTTCACACGAAAGCGATATTTTGATGTAATCATGACTTTTAGATTTACTTATATTATTTAAGAAAATATTTCCATTCTGTTTTTTTTTCAAAATAAAATCACATCAAATGAATGTTTAAAATTTAAACCATAGAAACAAAGTCAATTCACCAATGATCGAGAAGCATGGTTCTAGTATAACTTGTAAGATATGTAATTTAGTATCCACCTTGACTGTACTAATCGCTTATCATCTTGTCAGGACGGCCAGGAACTTTAAATAGCGGTATTTCGTATTTTAACGAAATACGCCATGCTAACAAACTTTCAACCAAAGTAAATCTAATTAAAAACATTGCGGTATGTAAACTCACGAATATTTATACCGTCATGTGATATGCTTTTAGCTTCACCACAACCGCAATGGCTTCTTTGCATTCTCATAATTAGTTAAAAAGTATATAACTGAAAAATAAAATAGAGCCCTCTTCAAGACTTGGTGTATAATCTGACAATACATTATAAATATATTACAAATAAACTGTTACTATCATTATTTTCTTCTTGATTGAAAATTAAAACGCATTGGTAATTAAATAAAACTACTACTAATAATAATAAAACAAAAGATAAATTGCAAGCGAGGGAAGCCGTAGAGAAAAGCTTAGCATACCTCCTTTAAGTCGTTTTCCTGGTTTATTTATCACTACATAGTATAAAACAAAATCGCTTCCCGCTGTCTGTCTATCTATCCCTATGTATGCTTGGATCTTTAAACTACGAAAACGATTCTGATGCATTTTTATGGAGAGTGGTTTCCAAGAAGGTTTGTGGTTATATAATTTGTTAAGATTTAGACAATGCGGACGAAGCCGTAGGCGAAAAACTAGTGGTAGACAACCCTTGCTGGTGAAACGTAAACAACTAAAACCTTCTCCTAGAATGTAATAGAAATTCCCGAGATGTTTATAAAATCGTCTGCAGTAAGTTGAGCAAAACCACGTGTACAATAATTGCTTCGTTTAAAGTGCATGAATATCATATGATATTACATGGATATTACGTACCGCGGTAGCATTACATATTTAGATAGCTACAAGCTATCTATTTTAATTTATATTTATTGAAAAAACTTACACGAGCAGAAAATAACAAGTTTTAAAAATAAATGTTGCTCTAGTTTTACATTCATCTATTAGTTTAAAGTTTATTAAAAAGTCGAGAATCCTTTCTCAATTAATCAGAACACGGCCGATCAAATAGAATTCTCTAGAAAAGATCAGTATTTTCTTTAAAAGAAAACAGTAATAATGTTTAAATAAACAAGCGATTTTGTTCGATGGCCTTTAATAATTTAATCCAGGCTTGATACAAACTTTAAAATTCATCTCTTCAATAATCTCTTCAATAAATCTCATATAGTGTTAAAAGAGATTACCCCGAAACGCCATTAAAAGCACTTTTCCAACTAAAATCGCAATCAATTATATCGAGCTAAACAAACAGAGCCTGACAGGACAGGCTCGTCACAAATAGCTGACCTAGATACCTGGAGGAATATCAAAGCTTTTATATTTTAATCTACCCCTATTGTTGGCCACGTTTTCCAACCGACAGTTTTTCTCTGTATCCATTTAGTAAATATTGTTTTATAGCTGTTAAGATGCTGAAAGATCCAAACGGAATAACGTATGGTACTGCAATGCGTTTCTGCTTGGTAGAGTTGTGATCGAAAATTTATTGACACTGTTCTCTATTGATATTGGACCCCTTGATTGGTCAGCGAGTTCGCACGAAATTTGGTCTTCATTGGAAGATTTTGTTTCTTTTATCGCCTGTTTAAACATAGCAAGATACCTCAGATAGTATTATTGTTTGTTACCTGGTATAATCCTTTAACTAATATTCAAATGCCAAAGTTAGTTTGTTTTCCCAAACTTATACTATGAATATAAGTTTATGTGTCTTTACGCACTAGCTTTTAACCCATTGGTTACTAGCACAACAATTTCTCTTTCACAGATAAAAAAGTTTGTTCCGTCTCCACAGGAACAGCAACATTTGCTCCATTTATTTTATACGTCGAAGCCATGGCGTGGAAAATCCCATTCGTGCATTAACATGCTTTCTGATGCGTGAATTTTTATCGCAATATAAAAATGTGTTCCACTGACAGAGCCAGTCTGTTGATGGAATATTCCAGATTTTTCAGATCCTTAATCTTTTGTATCGATAACATTACAATTAGTATTTGTAATCACTAGTGAATAGATGTACATATTTAATAATTGTTTAATTTCAACGTATAAATTAAACTCCCGTTTGAGTAGAGTAGGTTACTGCCTTACCAATATTTAGGCTTCGTCGTACAAAGATTAAGTTGCTCCATATGTCAGCAAAATATTATAATGTTACATTATCGTCTCTTTAGACTTTTGACCTATATTCGAGTAAAGAGCTGTAGCCTGCAGTAGTTGGAGTGGTGTAATCTTGCATACCTTCTGTTAACAAACAGATTTATGCCCACAAATAGACGTATTGTTACCAAATCAAAATCCTTTCCTTAACATTCTATTGAACTCAATCACCAGCATCCTCATTGTAAACAAACGTCACGTGTTTATCTTCAAATAGCTCTCGAACGGCTCTTAAAATAAAACGACCTCTTCGCAATTGGCCCTAATTAGCTCTAGTCGATGTTTAACCTGGTCACTAATGATGGACTGTTTGTTGAAGGGAAGATAATTTGTGCTTGATAATGATGCTGTTCTTGATTGAAACTATTTGTATTCGTTGTGGAGAGCCAATTCGATATTTATCGGTTGCATGATGTGTGATGGTTTTAATGGACACCTTATTTAAAATGGAGTTGTACTCCACTCTTGTGAAATGCAGACGGAATGTTTTTGACTTGATTGTCTAGTGGAGTAAGCAATAAAGGATTTGTTAATTAAAAGCTTTTATTTATATGTTATTTTTTAATAGGTAATCTTATTGCAATAGAATTTTTGAAGTGAAACTTCTTTATCGGGGGTGGACAAAAATTTTGTGTAACATTTTTGCGTTACGTTACGCCGCGCGCGTGACATTTTTGCGTTACGCCGTACTCGTGACTATATACATGTTATATTAAAGTGATCAGCAAAATCAAAGGGTTTGTTTTAATTCTAATTCCAGTGAATTTCTAAAAAAAGTAAATAAGTAATTACATACATCTATTTTTCTAATACTTAGGTGTAATAATGGTATTTATTTTTCTAAGTTATTTATGATTAACCTCACTTTTTGATTGTATTTTTCAATACACTAACACGTGGGTGGAATTATGGTATCAATTTTTTCTAATACTTGAATGTTGATTGTGGTACAGTAGAATCCGTTTATTATGACTCCGCCTATATTGACCAACCGTTTATTATGACGTAATTGCACTACGAAGTTTGGTTTTCATATAAAATTCTTTATAAAAAAGTCGGATATATATTGACTTCCCTTATAGTGACATGCCGCTTATTATGACCCATTTATGTTGAATCTCAGTGAGTACTTAATTGACGGTTGAACATTAGTGCTAAGGAACAACTCGAAAGTGATGGGGAAGAGGAAGTCGAGGAATCACCATTACCTACCGCAGAAGAGGCATTAAAAGCTGCAGAATTATATCACGATTTGTTCACAGCAATATTGAAAATGATACTTTGACCATAGCTATGTCTTCTATACACAATAGTATTAGAGATTGTTTTTACAATAAAATGAAAAAACAAAAGCAGACAAAAATTACAGTGTACTTACAGTAAAAAATACACTTGTATGTGTTATTATAATAATCTGCTGATTACGTGCAATTTTGATTTTGATTTAATATGTACGTATACATATGCAGGTATACTGTGTTTCTGTATTAAAATACTTAAATACATACATATTTACATAAAAAATATTTTTCATTTCACATAACGCTTTGTATGACGTCCGCTTATTATGACGTGTTTGTCGATTCCCTTCGATGTCATTATAACCGGATTCCACTGTATTTATTTTTCTAAAATTGTATTTAAAGTTTTTGATTGAATTTTTTAAAACACCAACACGTGGGCGAGATCATGTTATTTATTTTTCAAGTTATTTAAGCTTAACCTCTGTCATAATATGTATATACTATGTGCGTCATTAATTTCTGACTGTTTCAAGATTTCGACATTAGGAATTTATATTTATTACCTCTATTGTTCGAACAAAAATAAGTTACCGCCTTTAAGAACTTGCCGACAATGTAAGTACAGTATTGTTTCTTAGAAAACATTTTAGGAGTATACGATAATAAATCTATGACTCACGTTAACACGTGTTTGCTTGATTGGTGTTCAATTATGATTTTGTGAATTCAATATTTATCTATACTAATATTATAAAGAGGAAAAGTTTGTAAGTATGTATGTATGTATGTATGTATGTATGTATGGTTTTCACGCATAAACTACTGGACCGATTTCAAAAATTCTTTCACCATTAGAAAGCTGCATCTTTACTGAGCAACATAGGCTATATTGCATTTTCAAAAAAATTAGAGATCCTTACCAAAAATGCAATAATGTAACCCAAGGTGTAAAAAAATCCTCAATAAAACTTCTGTCATCGCGTGCGCTGCGGAATCTATTGAAGATAGAACAAAAAAATGTTCTACGGTATTATAGAATGGATCAATATCTACAAGAAAGTCCGCGATACCATATGTCCATCTTCAGTAGTTATGTTACTACAACAACTTTTTTACGTTTTCAAAGTAAATAGAAGTGCCGACAGTAATTAAACCATGTTATCCATACACATATATTAATCCTTATCCCATTAAATGATGTTTTATTATAGACTGTTTCAATACCAGCAAAATACTTTTTAAATGAAAAGAATTGGATATTCCATTCAAAAGATATAACGAATTTTTAAGTGTCAATCTACAGAAAATAGTAGGTATACTGTTCGAGCAGGCCGTAGTGCGGGGGTCACGGAAGAATTCTACCAATATGCGTCGTGACGGAACACCGTGGGGTTTTGGTCGGTAGGAATCCGACATAACCCACGGCCCCTCCCCCGGAGGCCGTGGGTATCTATGAAAGATTTCCCCACTAAAACAAAAAAAAGAAAGGCCGTAGTGCGGGACGGGGTAAAGGTGACTTTCATGTGATTAAAAATTAAACCTATAGTCCGACCTATAGTAGACTTTTCACTGTAACGATATCGCTATCTATGCGGGTGAAACCGCAGGGCATTGCTAGTATAAGAATAAACCTCAAACTCTTTATGTCCAATCAAAATCCGCCTAAGTCGAAATCCTTTATAAGTTGAAAACTCTATATAACTCGAATTTTTTGGCGTCTCCCTTGGTCTTTTGAACTACCGCACGAGCTGAGCGAGCGAAGCGAGCGAGTCGCGGCAGTGGCCGGCGTAAATATTCAAATAGGTAGCGAGGAGCGAAGCGACGAGCATCTTAGGTTAACTTTTGAACTACCGCACGAGCCGAGCGAGCGAAGCGAGCGAGTCGCGGCAGTGGCCGGTGTAAATATTTAAATAGGTAGCGAGGAGCGAAGCGACGAGCGTGTTAGACTAACGTATTTCTGTAATATTGTATACAAGCTGTGCCGCGCGGTTTCACCCGCGTGGCTATGCTCCTGTTGGTCTTAGCGTGATAATATATAGCCTATATTACTCGTGGATAATGTAGCTTTCGAATGGTGAAAGAATTTTTAAAATCGGTCCAGTAGTTTATGAGCCTATTCATTACAATCAATCAAACAAACAAACAAACAAAGTTTTCCTCTTTATAATATTAGTGTAGATAGTAAATTATTTTTTGAAAAATAAGGTCATAAAGAAGTTTCACTTCTTACGTGTGTACTCTAGTACACGCACACATTTTTTTTTTTATACTAGATAGACAGGCGTTTGACCACTATCCCGCCTGATGTAAAGCGGTGATGCGATCTATGTAGGAGCACGTCTGCCTAGAAGAAGCCTATTCACTCTAGACTTGAAGAGCTGCAGATTGTAATGGCCTGGGAATACCGACGATGGAAGAGAATTCCACTCCTTCGCAGTTCGAATGAAAAAAGAGTTCGCATAACGCTGAGTGCGTATGTGCGGTATATCGACTGTGAAGGGATGGAGTTCCATTCCGCGCCTGGATGTCCGATAAAGAAATGGAGAAGGTGGAATGAGGTGGTGGAGTTCGTGTGCACATTCACCGAAATGTATTTTATAGAAGACCGACAGACATGCAACTTGCCGGCGGTGATCCAGACTTTGGAGTTTACTACGAGTCAATGAGGGATCGGCAATAATTCTGCAAGCTCGCCTTTCAATGGAGTCCAAAGCTGCAAGGTGAGTTTTGGCGGAACCCGCCCAAAGATGGCTACAGTACTCCACACACGACCGAACTTGGGCTTGATAAAGTTTAAGAAGCTGTTCCGGTGTGAAGTAATGTCTCACTTTAGCAAGTAGGTATTCCAAGTTTTTTGGCTGCTACTTGGGCTTTGGACTCGATGAATTGGCCGAAATTGAGATTTGCAGAAATCGATACACCAAGTAGATCAAGGCTGTTGGTTAATGAGATCGGTGAATAGAATTAAACGCAAAGAGAAAAATATAAAACATAATATGATATAGGCAGGTTTATAACCTACCTATTTATTAAAGTATTATCTACATTGTACATATTAAAAAATAAAATGCTTAGCCGACAGGAAACCCTTATCAAGGATTCGGATATTAAAAAACGGCTTTGAAAGACGAGACTTTTATTTCAGGTAACATTAGATATTGAATGCCATAAAACCAAAAATATAAATTGAACATTAGATATTTGTATGCCGATTTCATTATTAAATTTTCAATTTCATTTTCGTGTTAATCCTATGCGATTTTTATACGTTTAGAAATATTAAAGTGTTTACAAAGAATTTATAGCCCGAATAGGTACCTAGTTCATTTTATTTAACTTTGTAATTTGACATACTGTTTTAGGTATAAATGGTACCTAGGTACAATCCGAAATTCCAAAAAGTAATTGACCCAAATTGAGCGCATGTTTAATGTCATACAATTATATACATGATGAACAGAATTTCATAATTTAAATAGAAAATAGAAGAAACACGTCATGTTTTAGTTCTCTACGCATTTATTAATAGAAGTCTATTTTATATCAGGTAGGAAACCATATCTGTGAACCGCAGCCCGTCAAAACATTTGATATAATGCAGTAGAACAAGAGTAGAACATACTTCACATCGTTGTTTTCACGTTTTCTATTTCGAATTGGAATACTTACAAAATTTTTAAATTATGAATACCGCTTCTGAATTCGATTAGATTTTTTTTTATTGCCAGTCCGATCGACTCTTGCATTGCGTAAAACCCATAAAAAACCGCGAATAATTTCACGTTTTCGGCATTTCATTTTCAGTTCAATTTTTTTCTTAGAAATAGTGCTAAAGCAGTAAAATGGGGATAAAAATCGCCGCAGTGCGGGCACCGCATCGATCCCGGCCTATCCCGGATATCCTTGCTTCAATGCCGTGGATTAATATTGAATTTAGTTCAGCCTCGGTCTAAACTTTCCCTACGCTACGCGGAACTTTGAGCAACTTTACGTATCCAACACTGCAGTTCTTATTTTTCATGACCTAGAAACTTTTAATAACTAAACTTGGCAACGGAATGTGGTTTAATAAGTATTACGTTAATATTAATTTTGACGTAATAATCCTTTAGCATGCCACATGAAAGATTCAGGTGAAAAGTAGGTGAAAAGATTGCAATATGCAAATACCATTTCGTGTAAAAAATTCACATCTTTTCATATAATTTTTTAAATTTTCGCATAGAAGAGCGGAGGATTAACAAACATTGTTAGTGTAAAATAAATATTTAGATCATAATTTTAGATTTCTCGTCATGGTAAATAAGAACAAGATAGCATTTATCTATTCTAAATCTAGATACCATTCAAAGCTCATCTTGTTTTGTTCAGATTATACCAGGCTTTTTGTGATACTCTAGGATGTAATTTACGGTTTTCTAAGGGAACTTCCCTGTAGTTCTTAGATTGCTTTATAAGAGTCCCTTCAATTTTCCAATCACATTTGTAACCTTGTCTCAATAACTATACTACAGTATTTTAAGAAAAAAGACGGGTTGCACTCCGGGAGTGCCGGCAGAAGTGAAAACTTGATTATTAACGTTGAGCATGTTTGATATTTTGGAATGGTATCCGTCTTACGCTTTTTCGATCAGGTCACGTGTCCTGACGCGAGTTTAAGATTATATACCCATTACAGAAAAAGTGCTCAACGCCGCTTAGAAGTTTTCACTTCAATAAAAAATTGCAAAATCAGGTCGGAATCAAATTATATATGTTCAGCTAACAATACATAAAAATTATACAACATAATTTTGAAATGAACAATATAAGTATTTAAAGAGTCAAGTAGTATGAACAATAAATATAAACACGGATTCATAACAATTCCAGCTATTTGAACTTTGAAGCCGCCAGCAGACTACTACTACTCTTATTGGATTCATAACAGTAACCTTTCCTAACCTGATATAATAATATACCTCAATCATAGTAAATTATTGATTCATATTATATCAACTCTATAAAAATTATTTTTGTTTTTCATACATGACACTTTAAGTAAATGAAATACTGAATTAAATAACATTGCTGAAGAAATTAAAGTTTATTTCTGAACTTTCCTTTCAGTAACACCATCTTCTATAAATACTGACGAAATGACTGAGAAATTGACTGATCTAATAGACAAGTACACTGCTATAAGTACCTGGTAGGTACCTATTATGTGAAATTACAATGTGTTTTATGTCCTGGTCTTAATTTATTGTTTCATTATTTATTACATATTCCACTGCTCTGAATTTTAACATCCTCAATGCAATATTTTAAATAATAAATCAATGAAATGATTTTTAAATTAATAGAATGTAAGTATTTATAATTAATTTGCAATATTGTTTATATTTAATATTTAATATTTTATTTTTTATATTTAATATTTTATATTTACGATGCATACTTTCATATATTTACGATTACTGTACGCGTTTCATATCCAAAAAACATATGATTTCCTTTCGTCATTGAAGTGGCATTACACTATATTTAAAAATAAAAGTACGGTTGTATGAGCATGAGTAGTATAATGTATATCCAATGATAATAATGTTCATGCTAATTCAATATATTCTCAAGGCAAGGTGATATTCTGGTGACACTTATATAAAAAGAGTAATTGTGGAAAATAACACTTACCAAAACGTTATATAGCACTGGACGATGCTAGAAAACAGCTCGGACCATCGCAATACCAATTCAAAACACGTAAACACTCAATAAAGTTAATGAAAGCCTATAATTATTAAGAATAACAAAAGAATTGTAAAAACGTTTAGGCACTTGTTTCGATTATACGTGAATACTTTTAATTCACTATTGCTTATTAATTTGTACCGTAGGGTATATATATTTAATTTATTTTAATATAAAAACGTGTAAATATTAGTTTTAAAATAGAGTTTTTGTCATAAAAAGCACGAATTTACTTTCTAAATCAAACACCCAAATCGCAGACCGCAATACAGTATACACTATGCAGTATGCAATCGCAAACACCAATAGCAGATGGTCAAAGTTTGCTGGAAATTTGAACGATGAGTGAATGAAATGACTTTGAAAGTATGAACTAAACAATGAGTGAATTGAACTACGAAAAATTAATACACAAAATATATGCCTGCAGAAAATCTAATGAATGGATTTTATTAGAAAGTAAATAAAATATTTTCATTGAAAAAATGTTATTAATAATCTGTAAAATCTTTATTGAACTGACCGAATGAAAATTGACAATGACAACTGACATGTGCTTTAGTTTTCTGTGGTCTGTGTTGTTGTCATAGGTTTTGTTACTATCTGTACAGCCGAAATTCAAAATTCAAAGTTATCATTTTGACATAACGGTAAAAATTTATAAATAGGCGATTGTGTTGCACTTGCACATAAATTTTGTTTACATTTCCCAAAATAAGTATTACTATATCGATATAATGCAAGAGCTGGAGAGCCCGTCTTTATTTTTAGTTGAGGAGCGTGTAAAGACATTTAAAGCATGGCCATTCAGTGATGATTTCAAATGTAATGTCCGTAATATGGCTGAAGCGGGCTTTTATTCAGTAGCAACGGGAGATGATGATGCAGACGCTGCCAAGTGCTTTCTATGTGGTAAAGAACTTGATGGTTGGGAGCCAAATGACGACCCTTGGGCGGAACATAAGAGTCATGCAGCAAAATGTGCTTTTGTACAACTTGGCAAGAAAGAAGATGATTTACTGGTAAGTCATTGTTTAAAACATTATTTAGATCAATATTTATCATAAATATTTAGAATTACTGTAGCAATTGGCTACATAGTAAATATATAATGTATTAAGTAGATGATTTATTATTTTCAAGGGCTATACAGTATACACTTTAAAACCAGAATGTTATTTATTATCATCATTGATTGAAATTAGAAAACTTCTCTATTGCAGCTTGCAGAGTATCTTTCAATAATAAAGCAATATATGATTAACGAAATAAAAAGACTGGCGGAAGTAGCGAAGGAACAAATAGATGATAAAGCTAAGGATGTAAGAGGCAGGTGCTTAGGAAGGAGATGAAATATACAAGAATTAAAAACATGCAAAACTTATGTGAACATTATATAAAATTGTGTCTGGGAAAAATATCATATTATCTGGATGCAAAATTAAATTAAATATAATTTCAATAAAAAAAATCTGTTCTGCATTCCAGACAGTACTAGATTCACATTCTACAAGTAAGCTGTTCGAAATTTTTCTCTGAGTCTCACACAGAAATCAACAAATACAATCAACACCTAATTTTAAAATTATATCATACTAGGTTCCCGCCCGTGGCTTTGCCCGCGCAGTCAAAGAAAAACCCGCCTAGTTCCTGTTCCCGTGGGATTTCCGGGATTGTGTCATTTTACCGGGATAAAAAGTAGCCTATGTCCTTTCTCGGGTATCAAAATATCTCCATACCAAATTTCATGAAAATTGGTTAAGTAGTTTAGGCGTGATTGAGTAACAGACAGACAGACAGAGTTACTTTCGCATTTATAATATTAGTATGGATATAGAAACTTAAATTCAAGGTTTTGAGGGATGAAATGCACTAGAAAAAAATTATTAGGATCTTTCTGTACCAAAAATTGTATTCACGTTTTATGAACATAATATTATATTATTCCAAATACTGCAGCTTGGTATTGGTTAAAGAATTTTCTGTATATGTTTATGTAACTTTTACAATAAATCATTTTTTGAAATAAACCTCTTTTCTTCGCTTCGCCCAAGTTGTCTCAAACTTAACCAAATAAATATACGCAGAAACAAAATGAAAATTGGTGGAGTAGACCGGACTCTCAGTGGAGTTTCGTTTGCAAAAATCGCGGACCTAAATCTGACTTCTGATATATATTGTATAGATCCCAGACATCCTATAGACAGATGTTGCCAACCAGTTTTGTGGTCCCCCTGCCCGCACCCCGGTAATTAAATATGGCATACAAAGAAAAAAATAAAAATTTCCAAAACATGCCGTGTGGGGTATCAAATGAAAGAGCTTATTGAGTAGATCACGAATATATAGCATACTATATACATTTCTTACACTTTCTCTAAGATTTTTTAGAAAATTTACGAAAATGGTCCATTTTTGAGTTAACTTTAAACCACTATAGATTGAAAACTCATGAATATATTTTTTAAATTATTATTTTAAATAATTAACAATAGTCCATTGTTTACGATTCAATATTTCGTACAGTGAAATAGTTGCATGGGGGAGTGGGGGGAGCATTCAAAGATGGCGAGTATATTTTCAAGTTCATATAGTATATAGTTATTTTCATCAAATCCACCACATAGCTCACTTATATTATATTACGAACTATTGAATCATAAACAATGGACTGTTGTTAATTATTTAAAATAATAATTTAAAAAATATATTCATGAGTTTTCAATCTATAGTGGTTTAAAGTTAACTCAAAAATGGACCATTTTCGTAAATTTTCTAAAAAATCTTAGAGAAAGTGTAAGAAATGTATATAGTATGCTATATATTCGTGATCTACTCAATAAGTTCTTTCATTTGATACCCCACACGGCATGTTTTGGAAATTTTTATTTTTTTCTTTGTATGCCATATTTAATTACCAGGGTGCGGGGAGGGGGACTACAAAACTGGTTGGCAACATCTGTCTATAGGATGTCTGGGATCTATACAATATATATCAGAAGTCAGATTTAGGTCCGCGATTTTTGCAAACGAACATCTCCTTGGAGCCTGCTCTAGAGAAGGTTTTGAGTTTACTATGAGCAGACAAATGTGGAAGATGACTTTGTTTCATCTATATTAATACTAGTTTTCCGCCCGCGGCTTCGGCCGCGTTTTCAGAGAAAAACCTGTTCCCGTAGGATTTCCGGGATAAAACCTATGTCCTTTCTCGGGTATCAAAATATATCTATACCAAATTTCATGCAAATTGGTTCAGTAGTTCAGGCGTGATTGAGTAACAGACAGACAGACAGAGTTACTTTCGCATTTATAATATTAGTATGGATTATACAGCTGAAGAGTTTGTTTGAACGCGCTAATCTCAGGAACTAGTGGTCGGATTTGAAAAATTACTTTGGTATTGGATAGCCCATTTATCGAGGAAGGCTATAGGCTATATTATTATATCATCACGTGGGTGAAATCGAGCGGAACAGCTAGTTTTTTATATTAGATAGTGATATTAAGTAAAAACTTTATTTTCTAAATACCCTGGCATGTGTTCATGAAATAAAGATAATATTTAATAGGTATGTATTGTACATTCTGTATTATTCAATTATTAAAAAAAATTCATAATTGATGGAGTAGTTCGGATCTAGATTTGGCTGTTTTGTAAAAAAAAAATTAAATATGTATTACATAAAGTGTTGTTTCTCTCTTCCAAGTTCCATTACCTAAATCAGTTATAATAATGTACCTACTCTGTGACCTTAATTGAAATTCCTAAAATATTCTTGATGAACTTAATTATGTTTTTATTCATCAAATGACGGCTACAAACATGCGTAGAAACTAGCGCCATCGTACGCCTGAGGTCGTCAATTATTTTTAAGTTTTGCTTTTTTCCTAAATAGATGGCATTACTTGCAATTTACTTTTAAAAATAAAAGTATTAAGTGTATATCAAGGTTTGTCTATATTATTACAAAAGGAAATATTATTTTTATGTTATTATTAAAAACAAATGATAATGTTTAAATCCCTTGCTACATATCAAGTCGCAGACAGAGATAGTTTTCTCTGGTTACGATCTGTGGTTAAAGTTTATGGTCTATGGATGTCTTCAAACTTTCAAATCACTTGATTTTTCATTTTAGACTTGTTTTAGACGTTTCCGTTTCACTGTTGTTATTGTGTGGTGTTAATATTGTGCTTTCAGATTGAAACTGACTCTTTGCTTTGATTTTGTATTCTGATAGTGATAACTGCTTTTGTGACTTACCTTGCCCGGACTACTAACTTCTTACGATTTCGGAGTTGGTACTACTAGATTACCATGCCTCGTAGATCGCGGTTGAAGTGCTATTTCGGATGCATTAATGATAGTAAGTTTCGATATTGAAACTATGAAATTATGTACAACAAAAGATTTGCACCCAGACTATTAGTTAAAATTATATAACTTGAATAACTTTCAGGCCCACTGCATCATTTTCCTAAACCGAAAAGTGAAAAACTGGAAGACATTGAAAAGTTTTCTGTATGGCGAGCTGTGCTAGATGTAGCAACACAAGAGAGAGGAAATACATACATCTATAATCACATATTATTTTGCAATAAACATTTTTGGGATGGCTATCAGCTGCCAAGCCGTCGTCTTACAAAAAATGCTGTACCAACATTAAACTTAGGTAAGATTTAATAATATAACATGGTAACATTATCATCATCATAACAAGAGAAAATAATAGTAAATCTGAACTAACATTCTGATTACATGAAACTTTACAAAACTTCAATTTTGTTTGAATTAAAAAAGCGTTCTTTTATAGTATTTTCAGGAAACAAAACATCAACCATACCCACAGATAATGAAAGTATGCCATCTACTACAGAATTGGATCCTTTAAAAATGTCACCAGCCAAGCAAGTTGAGCAACCCTCAACATCTACTATCACAATTCAACTAGATAGAGGTAAGTAAAGTTTACCCAAATTTGTGTAATCAGATGTATGCATAATTATTGTTAAGTTAAAGTTCCTTATTGCGCGTTGTGAAACGGGGCTGGAATTAAGACCAAAAGTTGTAACAACACTTTTGCCATAGTTATAAGCCATGCAACGTGCATGGCTTATAACTGTATAATTAAATTAATAAAAAATTGAATACATTCAAAGTTTTGTTCCTTTAATAAAACAATCTACACTAATATTATAAAGAGGAAAACTTTGTTTGTTTGTTTGATTGTAATGAATAGGCTCATAAACTACTGGACCGATTTTAAAAATTCTTTCACCATTCGAAAGCTACATTATCCACGAGTAATATAGGCTATATATTATCATGTGAAACCGCGCGGCACAGCTAGTACATAATAAAATAAAAAATTTATAACTTTTATTTTCCAGTTCACAACCAGCTGAGCACCGTGGAATCTGTGCCAGTGCAGCCTTCTAATATTACAATTCAAAAATATCCCATCAGTAAGAACTGAATCTTAATCTTAATACTATTATAAAGGCGAAAGTTTGTAAGGATGTATGGATGTATGGATGTTTGTTACTCTTTCACGTAAAAACTACTGAACCGATTACAATGAAATTAAGCACACATATAGAGGGTAACTTGGATTAACACATAGGATAGGTTTTATCCCGGAAATCCCATGGGAACGGGAACTATGCGGGTTTTCCTTTGAAAACGCGGGCGAAGCCGCGGGCGGAAATCTAGTTATTAATATTTAAAGTTGCAGTCATCTGGTTGAATCTGCTATTTGATTAAATCACATTTAATTGAATGATTAAAGGAAAACTAGTCAAGGTGCTTAATGTAACATTCAACGTCTTGACTGAACATCATTAAGCATAGTTGTAGGTTTGGCTAAGGGGGTGGGTTTAGGATAGGTTTGCGGTAATTAGTTACGCGTTAGTCATTCAATCTATACTAATATCATAAAGCTGAAGAGTTTGTTTGTTTATTTGAACGCACTAATCTCAGGAACAACTGGTCCGATTTGAAAAATTCTTTCGGTGTTGAATAGCCCATTTATCGAGGAAAGCTATAGGCTATATATCATCACGCTAAGACCAACAGTAGCGGAACAATGCGGGTGAAACCGCGCAGCTCAGCTAGTCAAATAATAAAATGAAAAACTTATATTTTTCAGTTCACAACCAGCTGAGTTCTGTGGAATCTGTCCCAGTGCAGCCTTCTATGACTACCACACATAAAAATCCCATAGGTAAGAACTAAATTAACATTATTAATTTATGATTGTATTATTACTACCACTACATAGTATAAAACAAAGTCGCTTTCCCTGTCCTATGTCTATGTCTATGTCGCTTTCCCTGTCCTATGTCTATGTCTATGTCCCTTTGTATGCTTAAATCTTTAAAACTACGCAACGGATTTTGATGCGGTTTTTTTAATGGATAGAGTGGTTCAAGAGGAAGGTTTTAGTATATAATTTATTAGGTTTTAGACAAAGCGGGCGAAGCTGCGGGCGTTAAACTAGTTATAATTATATTTTGTTTTAATGTACCTTGTACTTATTTATAATGTTTGTGTGTGTTGCAATAAATGCTTTCTTTCATTCTTTATATAGTAGATTCAACCAGATGACAGTGACATATATTTAACATGAATGATGAAAGCCCTGCTTCGTCTTCCTCAAAGATTCTATTCTACTATGGATCTCCTCATTTCAATTTTTTATGCATTCTTTTTGATCCTCTTGGCTAAACGAGGTCAGCTCACTCTCTGCGTGACGTTAAGCCACTGATAACGCTCATTCTAATATTATGTATCAATTTTTCCTCTTTACTTATCTTTATTATCTTTTTTCCAGGTAATCGCAAACTTCGCGATAGTACAATAATATATAGATTGAAAAAGAAATTAGAAAGAATTACTTTAAAATATAAAAATCAAAGGAAACAAATACTAGCTGCAAAGAAAATTTCCAGGATTACAGCATTTCAATCAATAATTGAAAAATTGCCTGACACTATTAAAACTTTTACAAAACTTCAGTTAAAAAGTGTTTTTAAACCAAGAGGAAGGAAATATACAAATGATGAAAAAACAATGGCTTTGACTATTTTTAAACAGAGTCCTAAGGCATATGAGATTTTAGAGAAAATGTTTGTGCTGCCGTCAAAGAGATCCCTGCAGGCATTATTGCATTCTTATAAAGTGAAAGCAGGTATCAACCAAGTAGGTACCAGAATAGGTACAAGGTACCAATATACAGGAAGATCTCAAGAAAGTGATGCATGCTTACTGAAGAAAAACTAGTGAACATGTAATTCGGCGAAGTTTCCTTAGCAGCTGGCATGAAATGCAATGCAGCTACTGAAAAAATGTTCTTAATACCTACAAGAACCTTACCGTATTCGAGTAAGCGTTAAATCAAACAAAGGTAGCAATTTAAACACGTAACTAACCAACTATTCGCGATAAAATCTCATCCCGCAAGTAGCCGCACCTACTCAAAGGAGTAAGAGCGTATACGCACTATGCGGCTACCCGCATAGTGCGTCTACGCTCTAAGAAACAATTTATTATAAACAAATGACAAATTTTTACAAAATGGGCTAAATGGGAACATATAAAAATGTAATTTGTTGAGTTGATTATAGAGATGATGTGATAAGGCTAGTTAATAAACTAATAGAAATGCCTGTAAATAAGGATAAAATCCCAAAAATGAAAGTAAAGTTTGCAGCACACATAGAAGCCAAAGTGTCTTGCGGTTGCGGTCAAGTAAGTAGTATCTTCATATAGCTAATTTATCTTCTTCTTCTTCTTATATATAAAAATGAATCGCAAAATGTGTTGGTAAGCGCATAACTCGAGAACGGCTGAACCGATTTCGATAATTCTTTTTTTATTATATTACTTGAAGTACGAGGATGGTTCTTATGTAGAGAAAACGTAAACATGTACCACGGGCGAAGCCGGGGCGGACCGCTAGTTTATAATACACTAGCTTTCTACCCGCGGCTTCGCCCGCGTTTTCAAAGGAAAACCCGCATAGTTCCCGTTCCCGTGGGATTTCCGGGATAAAACCTATCCTATGTGTTAATCCAAGTCACCCTCTATATGTGTGCTAAATTTCATTATAATCGGTTCAGTAGTTTTTACGTGAAAGAGTAACAAACATCCATACATCCATACAAACATTCGCCTTTATAATAGTATTAAGAATTAAGAATATATGAATGTCGTAGTCATCTAGTTGAATGTGCTTTTTGATTGAATGACTAGCCCGTTCATGGAATGACGACATGTCATTCAATCAAATAGCAGATTCAATCAGATTACGGCCACATGACTGTTTCAAATAGAAAAACTGATGTTTTGTTTAAAATTTCAAAAAAGTGTACAATAAGAATAGACTAATAATTATTTTCCTGATAGTTTTTAAGTTCGTAATGCAGGTAATTGAAACATGCATACTTTGTTTCAGAACACAAGATTCTGCCAGACTTCCTCATGCTCTTCGACAAGCTGTTTGGCTCCTTCTATGGTCACTTAAAAAGGTTCGCCAAAAAAATATAAGCAATGTTAAAAATATAACTCACCCCATTTCCAACTGTGTTAAATTCCAATTTTAGAGTCAATTAAATTTGAATCAAAATTAAAAAAATGATTCTGTGTGGATTTAGCATGAGTCAATTTCTTCAATAATAAATTGGGTACACAATACAAAAGCTTTTAACGAAATGTGAAATTATTTGATTGTACGGTACATACAGGAACAGGGGTGAACATAATCATGTCAAATAACAATCATAATATGATTATTAAGAAGTCAATAAAAAATAAATAAATTACGTTGTTTTATTTAAAACCTATAATGATAATGTGTATGTGTGATAATGAAAATAATAATTCGGAATAACATTACATTTATTGAAATAAAAACATATTCTAATAGTTTCTAGAACGATTAGAATATTTATTTCAATCGGTGTGGTATTTAAACAAGATTAATTTTATTGAAGAGCAACGAAAAACGTAGCCGTATTTTATTTGTACTAAACGACTGTCACACTGCCTGGTGCGGGTCTTAAAACTTTAAATTGTAGGGTTGCGTATCTATTTCCGTACTAGCTGCGCCCCGCGGTTTCACCCGCGCGGCTCCGCTTCTGTTGGTCTTAGCGTGATGATAATAAGCTTAAAACCTTCCTCCATAAAAGTACTATCTAACACCGAAAGAATTTTTCAAATCGTACCAGTAATTCCTGAGATTAGCGCGTTCAAACAAACAAACTCTTCAGCTTTATAATATTAGTATAGATTATTATGTACTAGCCAATCAAATAGCTGAGCCTCGCGGTTGCTACGAACCGTGAAGAGGGCCTGAGAGGGCCCAAAACTTAAAAAATATCACAATTTTTATAAAGTTAAACAAGTGTCTATGATCGTTTGTGTCGATTTCGGTATCCTAGCAACAAGTTTGTTTTTAAACAATCAACAACCCTACTCGAACATTTTTATTACATTAATTTATAATATATTTTTATAATACCATCTTAATTGTAATAGACAAGTATGGATGTTAAAAATCTTGAACCTTACGCTATTATCGGTTTTGATGGTAAGTGCTTAATTTTAATTATTTTTCTATATTTCTAATCAAAAACGTAGTTCTAATTTTCACTTTACTCATTATTATTAGTTACTGTATTTTGTGTAAGCAAACTAAATACTGTGTTAAATAGAGTAGTAGTTGCCAATATCAGACAGTTCTTCAGTCCATAGAAACATAAAGTACCAATATGTGTTATTACAACTTAGTAAGTATTTCTTGAATTGTAGGTTCTGCTATAAGAAGTTTGAAAGTTCATCCAAATGGTGAACACATTGTATACCCGATGGGTAATAAGGTGTGCATCCAAGAGTGGAAGACAAAGAAAATGGCCTTCCTCAGTGGACACACAAACAGCGTCTCTACCGTGGCCGTGTCTCCCAAAGGAACGTATGTGGGGTCCGGGCAGATAAACCACATAGGTTTCAAAGCGTCTGCGAAAGTGTGGGATTTCAAGAAACGAGTGGTAGTGGGCACTCATGAATTGCACAAGGTGTGTTCCAATTTATATGTACTGTAACACATTGAAAATATATTTAATTATTTAGCCTTATGTTTATTCTTTCGCACCAAATTTCAAGAAGCATATAAGACCTTTCACTATCTAATCCCGAAAATATCATTTTTTAAATATGCATTTACTAGGTACGCGTAGAAGCTAACGTTTTCATCAGACGTAACGGTACATGATATCTCTTATTGGTCGGGATGATGGTTGCGTGGTGTTATGGCACTGTGTTGCTAACGCCTAATTAGAAGCATCAATCATTTTATAAAAGCTTTTTATGTGACGCTCAAAAAGCTACTTGCCCCTGTTATATCTTTTATTTTTACTGGTCTTTTCATACTATCATGTGTGTGGTGGTCATTTAAACTTTTCTATCTTTTCTTTCTTTCTAACCAAGGTTCGAGTAGAAGCTCTAACGTTTTCATCGGACGAGCGCTACATGATATCTCTTGGTGGTCGGGATGATGGTTGTGTAGTTCTATGGGATTGTGTTGCTGGGGCTGCCACTGGAACGGCGGCAGCTGCGCGACTCACAACGGGGGATGCTATGACGCTCACTGCTTTAACTTTGCGGGTTAACTCGTTTGTTACTGGCGGTGATTGTGAGTACATTTCGTTACAATAGATATTATTGTTTATAAATAGAAAATAAAGGATTTAACGGATTTTAAACAGAATTTATTCATCCGTGAAAATAAAAGTGAAAATCCATAAATATCTATAATTTCTAAATCTATAGGTACTAATATTATAAAGCTGTAGAGTTTATTTGTTTGAACGCGCTAATCTTAAGAAGTAAGAACTACTGGTCCGATTTGAAAAATTCTTTCGGGCTAGACTCTACATGTATACCTATCTTCACGCTAAGATTAACAGGAACGGAGCCCTACCGGTAAAACCGCGGGGCAAAGTTAGTGTATAATACTCGCGTAAAATCAAGCACAAGAAAATACTATATGTATATAATCGTACTTTACGAGCAAAAGTCTGTCTTTACCGAGTAACATAGACTTATTTTTACTGCACCGGTTCAACCTGAAACAATCGGCTTGTTATAAATAATTAAAAAAATAACTTAGTTTTGAAATGAATGTAGCCAATTTGCGAGTCTGGAACATACGTGCGGCGAGCAAGAATTTAGATGTCGTCGACGTTTCGCTCGGCAAGTTGCGTAGAACTGTGCGATGCATTGCCATCAGCCAAGACGATTCCTATGGGATAGCTGGCACTACGTAAGATATTTTTTTAAATTATTTAATTCATGTTTTATATAAAGTAATAAATATGTAATTAATATTTAAAAACTGCGATGATATCATGCCTCACCTGGTATACATCAACGGCAAAGAATCTGACATATTCCTGGATTTGCTCAAGTCCTTTTTGAGTCCATTATTTTGAAGTATTTTTTTTTAAATGAAATCCAGCCAGATCGATTCATCGCAAAATAGCTAGCACTAAACTGCACGAAAATTGTCGCAGCCGTTTCAGATTAAGTCATATTATTGCAGTAACGGTAATAATAAGTACGTTGGTACTACTACCAGAATAGTTATTTATAATTATTTATAACTAGCGGTCCGCCCCGGCTTCGCCCGTGGTACATGTTTACGTTTTCTCTACATAAGAACCATCCTCGTACTTCAAGGAATATAATAAAAAAAGAATTATCGAAATCGGTTCAGCCGTTCTCGAGTTATGCGCTTACCAACACATTTTGCGATTCATTTTTATATATAAGAAGATACATAAAAAATCTGTTAATATTCCAGTTCAGGTGACATGATCAAGTTTTCTATAAATTACCCTCCGGATCCAATGATGGATGTCGCCAATATTAAGCCAACGTTCCTCGGATGTTTGGCTAAATGTGGACCTTGGAAGAAAGGAAAGCGCCCAGAGTCACTGTGTTATAGCCTCGGTAACTTTTTATTTATAATAATTAAGTATAGCTTTAAATTTTAATTTCATTTATTTATTTGAAGTAAGTGTACCTCAAACAATTTAATTACAATCAATTCATACTGAAAAAATAACTATTTACATTTTTCGAAAAATTGTGTCGCGATTACGCTTCATAATACCTACCTACGCGCACAAAAAATGGAAATCCATGTGAAATCCTTAATTTTGTATACTTAGTAAATTGTCTGTGCTTGCACTAAACAAAAATATATTATATACTTTAAGTCCATTGTGAATACCTATGATTTATTATGTTAACTTTTTACAGGAATAGAAACAATAATGATTATGGATGATGGATGTTTAATTGTGGGATCAGGGGATGGTACTGTGGATATTTTGGATGAAATTAATTGGAAGGGAGACTTCCCGAAAGGCAAAGTTCTAGACCCGAATAAGCCGTTTTATAGAGCGGTAAGTCATGAAGTACTAAGTAGTTATAGTAGTTGTTATTGGTCCTAATTTAAAATGTTCAAAAATATATGTACACAAACAGTCACCATTACTCAAAATAAATATTGTAAATAGAGAATTTTTCGAGTAGAAGTAAGTGTAGTAGAAGAGCAAATTTACAAGTGAGCTTTCCAAGGTTTGTACACATTTTACATTATACCCAAAGACCCAATGTATCTATCTTAGGAGCTAACTCCATATAATCTTTTAAAACTCTTTTGTATAAATACTTCTTCAATTTAGCATTTCGTTCTTATTAATATAATATATGTATCCTTTCCTATTATTAATTTACCCCTTTTATTTCACTTTTTTATCTCTTAATCTTACCTTGGGCAGCCTGGAAGAGATCGCTGGTAAGCGATAAGGACGCCTTATGTACTGTCAATCTATTTACTGTATCCTTTAAATATTTTTAACTTGGTGTAGTGCATTAAATTGTCAAATACATATATGTATAAATCTTTGTATTGTTTCAGCTAAAATCAACAAAATTGAATGGAAGTATAACGTCCCTTGAGTTGATGGAAACGCCTCAACTACGGGGTGATAAACGACTGTTATTAGCTGGAACCAGGACGAGTGAAATATACGCGATAAATGTGAAAACCTTTGAACCGACGCTTGTTGTGACGTGTCATCGATGTGCTATTAATGATATTGCGTTTCCGAAGTAATTCACGATAAAATATTATTATATGTAGTCAGTTATTTTTTTTTTTTTCATGTATTTGAATTTGCTGGTCTTGGTAACGTAATAACTATTTAGTATTCGTGGGTTCGATTCCCACCCGGGGCAAATATTTGTGTGATGAACATAGATGTTTGCTCTGTGTCTGGGTGTTAATTATCTACCTTTATAGGTATTTATTTAAAATTATATATGTATGTTTATCAGACATCTTGTTTCCATAACACAAGCGAAAGCTTAGTATGGGATCAGATCGTGCCGTGTGTGAAAATTGTCCTGAAATATTTATTTATTTAATATGTGTTGGTGACGACTGGTTTTCCCTCTGTTTCATCTATAGGGAACGATGACCACACAATGCAAGTCAGCGGTTCTAATTCGAATTTAAGATAGCATTTTTTGTCGATAGCGCGATCAACCAATCAGTTCACATTCCATCCGCGTCGCGTACAAACATTTTACATTATCATTTATTATCACGCAGTAGTCTTAATAAATTATAGTGTAAAACATTTTAATTTATATCACAACATCCCCTGCATATTTTGATCCTTCGAGCCGGATTGAATCCGCGATCTTTTGATGGTTATCTAGGTAAATACTGACTAACATTGTGTGGTCATCATATTATCACACTGAATCAGTATATTGTATTGGTACAAATTACTAGAGGCATGAGCGTAAAAAGTAACTTTATTAGATAGGCTTATCTACGTTTTTAAAAATATCTCACAAATAGTTTTATTAGAACAGAAATAGAATTATTTTTCTATAACGTGGTTTCTGGTTCTTTCTATAACGTGGTTGGTGAAATGTTTTTGCAATAGATTAATGAAAAATTTAATTTCAACATGTCATAATTATTATTTGTTTCTTGTTTATGTATTTTTACCAGGGGAATGTCAGGTGTACCTATTTGTACCGAAATAGAATTAATTTCTATAACGTGGTTTCTTCCAGTTTAAATGTTAACAATATATTAATAGAAAATTAAATTCAATGTGTCATAATTACTATTTGTTTAAATCGTGTTAATGTTTTTTACCAGGGGAATGTCAGGTGTATTTGCTACAGCTGGCGCGGGCGATGTCCGCGTGTGGTGCGTTAAAACTGCACAAGAGTTGTTACGTATCGTCGTGCCTAACTTTATTTGTTCATCCGTTTTGTTCTCTAGCGACGGAAAGTCGATTGTTTCAGGTGGGTGGTACTTGGTACATTTACCCTGCTTATGTCTTGAAGTACACAATTTATACATATACATAGTTACAGCATAATGCAATATTGCTTAAATTTTTATAGACCAAAAATTCTTTTTTATTTATCAGTAACCTCAGCCATGTAATAAAATTAATGAAAATAGTACTTATCTAATTAGTATATTTTTCAAACAATAAATTAGATTTGATATGTACATAATAAAACTTGCGTTTTAAAATATTCTTATATCCTCAGATTTAAAACACATTAGTGTGTTTTAAATCAGTGTTAATAATAGTTCCTCGATAACGAACTACGTGCTAATAATAATATTACGTGCTACCACTAGATGGCGCTATAATAAAAAGTTATCACATACATCCGTGTTGTCCGAGTTTTGAACAGCACCGCTAGATGTCACCACTAACAAAATAACAATTTTACATCGCGCTATTGAAGTTTTTTTCCAATCTAATATTACCACCTAGAACCGTCCGTACGGCAAGACCTTACTTCATAGGATCATTTCTATAGTAAGCTCTTCACGAGAACTCTTACATTATGTAGGATCAGACCAGCCACGAAGATGAGATGTGGCGCGGTGCCCTGAGCGTGAGGCGGGCAGAGTCTAACTGACTTTAGCCCTCGATGATCGTTCACTCCTGTGCTTGCACAGGGGCGTGGGGTACTGTCGCTGTCTGAGTGGTCTTTTTTAACCCCCTATTATTAATTTAATTATTTTTATAAATAGAAAAAATCAATTCAATGTGCAGAGTTGATCATTGAAATAAATGCACATAAAATATTAATAATGTACATTTTACATAATAATACGTCTGTGATATTATGTACGTATTTGTAATTTACATTTTCTAAAGACTATTACAATTTAAATCTTATGATTTGACAAACAGTATTAATTATTTATTACGAAGGATAGCCAACAATGGCATCTTAAAAATAGCCATCAAAAGTGTTAGATAAGCAATCAAATATTTTTAACTACAAGTTCTAAAACTGACCTCATAACTGTATAACTTTTTTAATCCTAATTTCATATTATAGTTATTCATAACATTTTTGATTTTATAGTGTTAATAAAAATAATAATTATGAATCGTCAAATGTGTTGATATGTCGAGAACGGCTCGACCAATTTAGCTAGTCTTATTTTTACGATTTTACTATAGTACAAAGCAATTCTTATGGAGAAAACACGAAAAAGAGGCAATAGGGCAGAGCAACGTCTTCTGGGGCAGTTATATCTGGAGTTACATACATGTTTATTTAATTTTAATTTTTCTTCCAGGTTGGAACGACGGGAATATCCGAGCCTTCACGCCACTAACTGGCAGATTAATTTATTGCATTTTTAACACGCACAATAAGGGCGCTTCGGCACTTGACATGACGCATGATGGACGGACGCTCATTTCTGGAGGTTGTGAGGGTCAGGTAAATACTTAAAATATAAATAAACTAGTGGTCCGCCCCGGCTTCGCCCGTGGTACATATTTCGCAATAAAAGGTAGCCTATGTCCTTTCTCATCTCTATCAAAATATCTCCATACCAAATTTCATGCAAATTGGTTCAGTAGTTTAGGCGTGATTGAGTTACAGACAGACAGACACAGTTACTTTCGCATTTATAATATTAGTATGGATCTTACATCTTATATCAAGTTTTACACTTACAGTTATGCACTTCATATTTTAATGATTAATGAAATCTTCAGAAATATAGTGGTAATTTTAAGTACCTAGTTGTAAGAGATGTTTAGATTAAATTTAAACGTGTGTGCTTGAAATAAAATGTATTATTGTAGTAGGTATTAAGTAAATTCGTTCCCAGCTCCTGTGACTAAGAGCTAATGAACAATCCGGGTAATGGTATAATATCTGTAAGACTAGAAATTATGACCTTATACTAAAGAGCCACAATGTGTCTAATGTGTAGGTACACTAGCTTTAAAAGGGTCCATTATTCAACTGCAAAAACCTTAATTTGAAGTGGCCTCATGTTTCAATCGAATGTCGGAATAAAGTGAAGTAAGTAATTAAACTTGTTTTACAAAATAAAATTATTTTACAAAAGTGAAATAGTTTTTCAACTGTTCGCATAATAATTCATAGTCCTTATAAATATAGGAAAGGGTTATCACAATAAAACACAATATCTATGATATAAGTACATATATTTAATATTAATTACTATTTTTCTTCAAGGTTCGTCTCTGGGACATAAAACCCGAGTGCCAAAGTCTAAAGAAAGTCCTCAAAGAACACAAAAGTCCCGTGTCGGCGATACAAGTGTCGCCAAATGATATGGAAGCTGTCAGCGCGGGGACCGACGGATCGTGTATTATATGGGATCTCGTGTGAGTAGATTAGTATTATTTTTCAAAAAATACTATAGTGTAACTAGTTAGTTTACAAGTATTTGCAACTAATTTTTAACAAAAGATTTAGCATTAGGAGCCTGTATTTTGGCTAAAACAACGCTACAAATATTTTAGTTTTATAGCATTCAAATTTCACATGCCTTATAAAATTATAAGCATACATAAAAATGTATGCTTTAAAAAAAGAATAGAAAAATACATTTTTAAAGAATAGAAAAAAATAACGCTATGGTTAGTTGCTTAATTATGTTGATTTAGATTAGGTAAATACGAAATGGGAATTAAATAACATGTATTTAACTAGTACAGACACAGAATAATAACTAATAGCTAAGATCTTTTATAAGTCTCGCTGATTATGCATAGAGAAAAGAGTAGATACACTATGATAATAATTTTTTGTTGCAAATTTCGATGATCGTCTTTTTATTTGAAAGCCTCCCCCCCCCTATAGTAAATGGTCCCTACTAAATTTGATCTAATTCTAATAATTTGAACACCGTTTAACTACATTGTTTTTATGCTATTGCATAGCTTCTAACGCGGGCCTTGAGCGCGGGGACCGAATCGAGAAATTCCGTAACGAAAAAACCTCACGCTCCCCACTCCGACGGGCTCGGAGGTGTGGCTTAAATGCATAGCATGCAATAGCTTTACCGTGGCAGTCCCCGAGTGCCACACGTCTTTTTTAATAAATAATTAATTAGTTATTCTATACTTTACTTCTAGTAATTTATACTTACAGTTCGCTATCCCGACGTCAAGTGATGTATGCGAACACGCTGTTCATGTGCGTGTGTTTCGAACCCCGCGGGTGTCAGCTGTTAACTGGAGGGACAGATCGACGTATTGCTTATTGGGAAACTGGTAGCGGGAATCTTGCTAGAGAGGTATGTGTATTAGTCTAAGGAGTGTATGAAATATCTCTATGTATTAGTCTGTGGTGTGGTACTCATACATTAATCCCTACTATCCCTACTAATATTAATATTATAAATGCGAAAGAAACTCTGTCTGTTTGTCTGTTATGCTTTCCCGCTTAAACCTGATTTTGATGAAATTTGGCACAGACAATCTTTAGACCCTGAGAAAGAACATAGGCTACCTTTTATTGCGAAATATGTATATGTACCACGGGCGAAGCCGGGGCGGACCTCTAGTCACTACATAGTATAAAACAAAGTCGCTTTCTCTGTCCCTTTGTATGCTTAAATCTTTAAAACTACGGAACGGATTTTGATGCGGTTTCTTTTAATTGATAGAGTGATTCAAGAGGAAGGTTTTAATATATACTTTATAAAGTTTTAGACTAAGCGGGCGAAGCCGCGGGTGGTAAGCTAGTTACATATTTCAATATATCATTCACGGCCGCCAAGTACAATATCGTGAGGAAACTAGAATTTTTTGACGTGACAACGTCTTATAATAATTCGATAGAGCCGGCTGCACGCACGAAAAAACATGACTCATGCGGCGTTACCTCGCTCTGAGGCGTTCCATGTAAGGCTTGAAGTGCAAGCGAGAGCGCGGAACGAGCGACAAAGAAGCACAATCGGACGTTGTCACGTTCAACTGTCGTCAGTAAACCGACTTACAGACAACCAATTTTTTTGTACATTGATATTTTTATATTTTATAGTGATATTTTTATATTGTTGCAGTTGGAAGCTAGCAAAGTGGGCGCTATCAATGGGGTTGATATAACTCAAAATGGTGAACTATTCGTCACTGGTGGAAATGATCAGATGGTGAAGGTATACAATACTTGTAATATTATTAACCTGTGAAATATCATTTAAACTAGCTCCCAAGACTGTGAAATTTAGAACTGATTTATCACCTGTGTATTGAACTAAACGTATCAGTTCAGTGTCAGTTAAAAAGTGCCTTTTCGATCGTACAAATTCAATTATAAATCGGCAACCGAAAATTCGTCATTTTACAATTAAAATGAATGAATGTAAAAAATTGCTATTGAACATACAAAAATGTTAATGTGTAAAAAATTCTGCAAATACGTATTTACCTATAAGTACGCATGATAAATATTAATTATCGATTATTTTTTCCTTGTCTCTCCTACTGCTGGGTGTTGGCAAAAATAATATTATATGTTCACAGTGAAAACACTATAAGGAGGCATTTTCGTGTATTTTTAGTTAATAAGATTTTTTTTGTTTTATATATCTCTGTATGTTTTCCAATAAAGAAAATAAATAAAAAAATGCTATATCATGCGACACAACTTTGACTTTAAAATTAAAACTGAAATAATTATAATCCCCAGCTATGGAAGTACCAGGAGGGCATCTACACGCACACGGGGCTGGGGCACGCGGGCGCGGTGACGTGCTGCCGGTTCAGCCCCGACGGCGCGCACGTGGTCAGCTGCTGTGCGGCCGGCTGCGTCATCGTGTGGCACGTGCCGAGGGTAACGTATCGTCGTCGTCGTCGTCGTCGTCGTCGTCATCATCATCATTACATACACGAACATGTGCCTGGGGGCATCATCGTCATCATAATATACATGGACATGGGGCTGGCATCTTCGTATTCACTAAAAACACTTAACCTAACACGTATTCATCCTTTTCACCATCGTGGTAATCGACACAATACAAATAACAACATACAAACACATCACAAATATTACTTTTTTTTTTAATCGTTGGAACTGACAACCTTGAATAATCACAACATAGTATAAAACAAAGTCGCTTTCTCTGTCCCTATGTCCCTTTGTATGCTTAAATCTTTAAAACTACGCAACAGATTTTGATGCGGTTTTTTTAATAGATAAAGTGATTCAAGAGGAAGGTTTTAGTATATAATTTATTAGGTTTTAGACAAAGCGGGCGAAGCCGCGGGTGGTAAGCTAGTTAATTTAAAAATTGAAGACTAACGGATTTTAAACTCGATTCATAAATGGAGTTTAAAATATAATGCATACATTATATTATTAACCAAACATTTTGCGAGCGTGGTCACGTTTAAAATCCGTTAGTCTTTAATTTCTAAATCTATAATACTCTCGTAAAATGAAACACAAGAAAATTCATAATACTTTATTTGCATATTTCATACAATTTTTCAGCAATACCGTCATAAGGAGAAACCGCCATCTAGCAGGGGAAGTGTGCAGGAATCTCCTAAAACACTACAAGAAGAGTTGAGGTTGCCTCTCGACGAGAAACCAGCGCAGAAAGCGGCTGGTGACAGGCAACATAAGTTACCTGCAGCACCTTCTAAGGTACCTACCTATACTTTCTTTGATAATATTAGACTGGGGTAGAAGCCTTTAAAAATAATGAAAAGACAAAAAAAATCGCAGTCGGATGAAACCCATTAGAAAAGGAGGGGAATATGATAAGAATGTAAGGAAAAATAAATTACGGTCAATCCGAGTTCGGGAAGCGGGAGGGGGGAGCTTTTAAGAGAAAAAAATGGTTTCTCCTGATTTCCGACAAAACTACAAGTCCTATAGAAAAAAGTTCAATGGCAAAGTTGTAGGTAATTAAAAGTTCTACAACTTTTGTATTCACAATTTTTTCACATAACCTAAAAATTTAGGTTAAAAATCCAAAAAACCAAGATTTTGGTTTTTTATTTTTATCTACTTCAAAATTTATTTTTTTTCTACAAAATTTGGTGGAAACTTACTTTATTATGTCCCAAATACACTGTAATTTATTTGATTGAAAATATTTATTTTTTCGCCTTATTTTGAATTAATACCAAAAAAACAACCTAATTTTCAATCGAAAAGTCACCCGTCAAAATATCAGCTTTTTTCAAAAACTTGGGGTGCCTTTTATTCATTGAAATCTCTACTTTCATATGGTGTAAAAAAAAATAAGCACCACTATAGTAAATGTTCTCAGGAAATGCATACAAACAGTGTAATAATGAGCTTTTACTAAATCAGGCACACTTCTTGAACTCTATATCTTCTCTTGTATCGGCTTTTCGGTAATATTTCAAAAGAAAAATAATTATCTGTTCTAAGTTTAATATTTTACAGCATATTCAGAAGCAAAATGATGTCGATAAAAACATTTCAGGTAGTTCGAGAAGTGTGCCTGATTTAGTAAAAGCTAATTTTCACACTGTTTGTATGCATTTCCTGAGAACATTTACTATGGTGGTGTTTATTTTTTTTACACCATATGAAAGTAGAGATTTCAATGAATAAAAGGCACCCCAAGTTTTTGAAAAAAGCTGATATTTTGACGGGTGACTTTTCGATTGAAAATTAGGTTGTTTTTTTGGTATTAATTCAAAATAAGTGACATATCACACTAGCGGATTGCGAGCGGTTTCAAAGCGGAGCGGGTGCGCAACGAATACGTTGCGGTTGCGCAGCGAATTCGTTGCGGACGCGTGGCAGATGCGCAACGTTTACGTCGCAGTCATGTACACTCATTAACAAAATGGAATCCGTGCTGGTTGTTACTTATAACTTGTGATAGTATAATAATTATGAGATCATTATTTTTTACGAGTTTCATAACATGTTAATGTTTAGGGTATTGTTTTATCTATTAAATCTTGGTCGAAATGCAATCAGATAACTTAATTGCTCATTAAGAAAGTTCATTAGTGAAATAAATGTTAAAGCTCCTTAACTAAAACAGGGCTATCTTATTATTAGATAAATAGCAGTGAATAGAAAATTTTATCAAGCAACCAGCAACTCACTATCACTTTGCTCATAATTAGGTTCACAAAATCTCTTTATAACATACGTTGCTATGGGAGAGATTATACTGGTCAGTCGTTACATACTTTTGGAATGTATGGTACATTCTAAAAGTCCTAGTAATTCAATTTTATAGCACCTTTTTTTAACAACTCCAGTTGTTATTACATCTTTAGTTAACTGTTAAGTAAGTGCATTTCCACAGTACGGTTAAAAAATTGAGTGCTACAGAAACGATGGAAATATTGAATGGAAGTTAGGCAAGGCGGAAGGGCTGGCTTTTGTGCGAGAGTATACAAAATGACGCGTCCGCAACGAATTCGCTGCGCAACCGCGGCGTGTTCGTTGCGCGCCCGCAACGTATTCGTTGCGCACCCGCTCCGCTTTGAAACCGCTCGCAATCCGCTAGTGTGATATGTCACTAAGGCGAAAAAATAAATATTTTCAATCAAATAAATTACAGTGTATTTGGGACATAATAAAGTAAGTTTCCACCAAATTTCGTAGAAAAAAAATAAATTTTGAAGTAGATAAAAATAAAAGACCAAAAACTTGGTTTTTGGAATTTTTCACCTAAATTTTTAGGTTATGGGAAAAAATTGTGAATACAAAAGTTGTAGAACTTTTAATTACCTACAACTTTGCCATTAAACTTTTTTCTATAGAACTTGTAGTTTTGTCGGAAATCGAGAGAAACCATTTTTTTCTCTTAAAAGCTCCCCCCTCCCGCTTCCCGAACTCGGATTGACCGTAATTTATTTTTCCTTACATTTTTATCATATTCCCCTCCTTTTCTAATGGGTTTCATCCGACTGCGATTTTTTTTTGTTTCAAAAATTATCTACTCTAGTCTATATTGCGAGTAACATAATATTCTATAATACATATTTGTGTTTTGATACACAAAAATGTTACAGCTGAAATCAAAATTAATTCAATGCAATGTCCTATGTCGATTATGTTCGATCTCCACTGTCTTTATAAATACTGAACGTATTCGATAATCGAATACCTACTAATATAGTACTACTAGCGGTCCGCCACGGCTTTGCCCGTGATACCTACATGTTTAAACTATCCTATCTCTCAAGTTGGATCGAACTGCACATGGTGTGCGAACTAGCGATACTAGCGGTCCGCCCCGGCTTCGCCCGTGGTACATATTAACGTTTTCTCTACATAAGAACCATCCTCGTACTTCAAGGAATATAATAAAAAAATAATTATCGAAATCGGTTCAGCCGTTCTCGAGTTATGCGCTTACCAACACATTTTGCGATTCATTTTTATATATAAGATAAGATGTATCATACTAATGTGCTTTCGATTAGTATTTACTATTTACTATTTAGTAATATGATTATGATAAATGAAGAAAAATTCTGAACTTTTTCCAATTTTTGTGTTTAAATTCTAAATGTGCCTTTTCTTTGTGTATATGTAATGTACCTAAACTTTTCAGTCTATTAAACTCTTACTTTTTTTCATGTTTTCCCTACTCTATCAACAATATACATATAATAATAACATATAATAAAAATAAGTCGGGTTTTCCTTCCTGACGCTATAACTCTAGAACGCACGAACCGATTTCCACGGTTTTGCATTCGTTGGAAAGGTCTCGGGCTCCGTGAGGTTTATAGCAAAGAAAAGGTGTCTCTGGTGGCGAAACGGAGTTCGCCCGGTTTGCTAGTAACATATAATTATTATTAAAATATCTCTATATTAACAGACAGAAAAGATAGAAGCAATGGACACAACCCGCAGCAGCGTACACTCGTGCTGTCCGTGCGACACGGCGCGGTCCAACGCGAGCGAAGCGAAGAAAACTACGCCGAAAATCAATAAATGCTGTAGACCTACGGGTAATTGTTTGATTTATTTTTATTTTCACTTCATACTTTTATTATAGAACAAGTCCTCTACCGTCTCTGTCTGTACTTTCGAAATATATGGCATAGGTAACTAAGTTGTAAGTTTAAAATATAGAAGTTATTTTTGCCACAGCCAGCCTTATTACAAAGAAACAGGCACCTCTTTTATGGTTATTCTTCATGATAAACCAAATGCATTAGAATTTTAACCAGAAATGTATATCACACTAGCTGTGCTTTGCGGTTTTAACCGCAGTGCTCCGCTCCTGTTGGTCTTAGTGAGATGATAATATATAGCCTATAGCTTTCCTCGACAAATGGGCTATCTAACACCGTAAGAATTTTCAAAATCGGACCATTAGTTCCCGAGATTAGCGCGTTCAAACAAACAAACTCTTCAGCTTTATAATATTTGTATTATAGTATAGATTACAAAATATTACAAACCATTTTTTTTTATTTCAGACAATTTACCAACTCGAACAACAAGCAAAGAATTCGTCAGCGGGAGTGGGGACAAAAAGTGATCCCAAATAATTTGAGGGATAATAAAAGACTGCATTTGTATCAATAATTATTTATTACATTTCATAAAAAATATTACGTTTTTTATTTAACACTTCTATCCTTACCTAATGACCAGCTCAGTTTCCGAAGAAATTATATATATTATGTAAAGCTTTGTATTTATAATATACTCAAGTAAACGCTTTTTGAACGCCTTTTGTGTTTAAATTCTAAATGAAATTCTTTGATTTGATTTGATTTTTTCATGAGGCAACAGTTAGACAGATACAGTAAATACGAAACATAAATCCCGGATTTTAGGGTCATAATGCGATCTCGAATCGCAAGTTTTTGTGATAGAATGAGACGCTCCAGTAATAGTATTCTGGTTTTTGTCGCTGATTCTAACTATTATGACAATCCTTTACTTCTGTACTGGTGCAATGTTCATTCATCATATTATGTTAGGGATAAACCTATAAAGCCAAGAAAAATATTATAAATGATGCTCTAATTGTCTTTAATTTTAATTTTGTACAATTCTATTACATTGTAAGTTGTAACTTGCATATGGGAACACAATATGTCCTGAAATAAAACAATTTTATTTATTATAAAGTAGTACATAGTTAAATGAGGTTTATACAATAGTGGAGTTATATACAATGAAAACTAATTAATATATTTCTTATTAAATACTACAATTATTAAATACCCACAAAATTTCGGGTCATTTGTAACAGGATGGCGGTTCTACAGGAGTCTTAGTACGCAATGACAAAAAGAAAAATGATGGTCAGAACTCTGATACCGGATACCTTAAGATACTGTAATATAATATATAGTAGATATATGTAATATACAGGGTGTCCCAAAAAGTAGTGATGAACGGAAGCTGGGAGGTAGAGGACCAAGAGGGCTATCCGAATCACCCCCATGTGTGTTATGCGATTTTTCGTATTTTCGGAGTTATTACATTTTTTTCAATTTTTCATCTATCGCCGGGTATGATGAGATTTTTATTTATGGTGACGTGAATTATTGTGCTAGATGCTTGATTTTTTTTGTGTGCTAAGCTGAAAGATAGGCCAATTCAGTATGGTAACATTTACTATCGTTAGATCTTCGAATGGAATAAAAAAAAGAATTAAATGCCAAGAAAGATAAAATTACCCAGTATGTTCATAACTTCAAGGGCCCATAAAAAAATAAAATCACATAAAAAAGGTTTTCCATTTGGCTTTTAAAAACTTGCTCTATCGATCAGGTAGCTACCCTAAAAATTTCATTTTATTATTCTGAAGGCTTCAATCGAAAAATTGAAATCTAAATGTGGTAAGTGCAAAATTTTTATTAACATGATGATCATTAAAACCAATAAATAGGTGTTTAATTACCAGAATTTTTTTTTAAATATCCCCGCTGTTGCTCAATGCAAGTGCGACATCACCGTAAAAAGTTGTCTTTTAAATGTCTGAATGCTTTTTTATCATTTTTAATGGTTTCTTCTGCTACTATGAATTTCCGGGCTATTTCGTCCAAATTGTGGCATTCTCTCAAGTAGCCGAAGTCTTTTTAGTATCCCCATTGAAACAAATCAATGGGGTTTAGGTCGAGGGACCGTGGAGGCCAGGTTTTAAAGCAGGCGTCACCGGCGCATGCGCAGGCTGCAACGACCAATCCATCTTTCAGGGTATTTTTGCCCTTTAGCCTTGCCTCCACGGTCACCGGACATTAACCCTATTGAATTTTTTCCGTGGGGATACTACAAAGACGAGAGACTGCCACAATTTGGACGAAATAACCCGGAAATTCATAGTAGCAGAAGAAACCATTAAAAATGATAAAAGAGCATTCAGACATTAGAAAGACAACTTTTTACGGTGATGTCGCACTTGCATTGAGCAACAGCGGGGCTATTTAAAAAAAATTCTGGTAATTAAACACCTATTTATTGGTTTAAATGATCATCATGTTAATAAAAATTTTGCACTTACCACATTTAGATTTCAATTTTTCGATTGAAGCCTTCATAATAATAAAATGAAATTTTTAGGGTAGCTACCTGATCGATAGAGCAAGTTTTTAAAAGCCAAATGGAAAAAACATTTTATGTGATTTTATTTTTTATGGGCCCTTGAAGTTATGAACATACTGGGTAATTTTATCTTTCTTGGCATTTAATTCTTTTTTTTATTCCATTCGAAGATCTAATGATAGTAAATGTTACCATACTGAATTGGCCTATCTTTCAGCTTAGCACACAAAAAAAATCAAGCATCTAGCGCAATAATTCACGTCACCATAAATAAAAATCTCATCGTACTCGGCGATAGATGAAAAATTGAAAAAAATGTAATAACTCCGAAAATACGAAAAATCACATAACACACATGGGGGTGATTCGGATAGCCCTCTAAGTTCTCTACCTCCCAGCTTCAGTATATCACTACTTTTTGGGACACCCTGTATAGTAGATAAAATATTATAGTATCTTCACCGTGTGTCACGCGCTTTAGGCGATCCTCACACTGCCCCGCATCACGCTGCATGTTGCATGTCGAAGCACCTACGCGCGTTCCTGCGGGAGTGCAGATCTGCATCATCGTGCGGGTTTTTTGCGCACTCACGCGCGTAGGTGCGTTTGTAGATTCACGCACGGCGGCTCTCTTTTATTCGCCGTTCTCTGTGGTGGTCGTACAATACTGAGCATCACGACGCGCGGCACTGCGGGATTCGGTGTGCCATACCTTGCGTCTCGCCCCGCACCTACGCGCGGGGATGCATGTTTCTCCGCGTGTATGCGCGTGATCCGCATGTACGCGCGTGGTTGCATTTTCAGTGTGTGTTCTGTGCGTGTTTTCTATACAAACGGAGATACTTACAAGTAACGTTAAACACGCAGTCACGCAACATGCAGCGTGGTGCGTGGCAGTGTGATAATCGCCTTAGACTGCTGAACGCAAGTATCTCCCATCAGAACTAAACATAGCAAAACTTTTTAAAATGTATAAACAAAGTGAGTATTCACACCCGGACGTGAAACAGTCGTACTTCCGAAGTATTTTTAATAATTCATATAATATTGGATTTGGAACTCCTATGACCGACGTTTGTTCGAAGTGTTTAGAGCTCTCTGAAAGGATTAAGAACGATGCTGACCTTGAAAGGGAAAATACTTTAATGACCGAAAAGAGAGTTCATTCATTAAGGGCAAAAGTCTTTTTTGAGAAATTAAGAGAAGCATCTGATGTACTCAAGATAATTTCATTTGACTGCCAGAAAAATCTACCCCTAGCAAAACTGCCTGATCAGGCATGCTACTACAGTAGGCAGTTATATTATTACAATTTTACCATGGACCATGGTGGAGGGTTCTTCACAGCTTCCACTTGCAAAGGAACGAATTTTCGCTTATATCTGCACAAAAAATGACTTTGCTAAAGACTCCAATCTAGTAGCATCAGCAGTATTTCATCGTCTCACTGCAACTGACAAAAGTGGAATACGTACAATTCGTTTGGTCGCAGACGGCTGTGGCGGCCAAAATAAAAATTGTATCGTGGTAGGTGCTTGCGCCAAGTGGCTACTAAATAATCCAATCATCAAAACGATAGAAATCGTTTTCCCAGTGACAGGCCACTCGTACACGCCAGCTGATAGGACATTTGGAATTATTGAAAAAAAACTTAAAAGGTTGGAAATAATTTTACATCCTAGTGAGATATCTCATGTTATAGCGGAAACATCTACCATTATAAGACTAGGGGATGAGTGCCCAGTAATGGACTGGCGAAGCAGTGTAAAAAGTGTTGTGAAAACAACAACTAGCTGGCCATTAAAATTTAAGGAATGTTTGACAAAATATAGTATTAGAGATAACCTAAATCGTACATGGGTAGAATCCAACTGCAACCCAGTAGAATTTTGAGGCTCTCATCTAAAATATAATAAATATCAATCAATCGATAACAGATGTACGTACATTGCAATCACGAATTCGACAAATGTCTCCATTTAAAATACTAGTTTTGATTTTGACAACCCTATTACCAATTAGGATCAAATACGGTTATCTGTCAATTTTTCAGTTTCAAATATGGCCATGGGCGTAGCCACGGTGGGGCAACCGGTTCATCAAATAGGCTATAAACCGTAAATACTAAATATGTAGTAAGTCTTACAAAAAATTTTACATGGTATTATACAATATGCGAAATTTTACTTTCTACAAAAAAGTCTAAGCAACTTTTGCCCTAAAGTGGATAGTTTTCGGGATATCGGTCAAAAACTATAAGATTGCGAGCAAAGCTCCACCTGGATCTGTCTGCATTTTGTGTTTTTATGTGATGTGTGTCAATAAGTGACCATTAACCGAAAACAAACATGAAATCGGAAGTGCAAGGTTTTGCTTTATTTACTGAGTTATTTAAAATGGTTCATTTTTCTATTTACATAGACCTATATTTTATGGTAAAAAGGAATCATATTATTGTATAAGACAGATAAACTATGTAATATAGGGATGAAATTTGCAACATAAACGGCTGTAGGTATCTTTTGTTTGTTTTGATTTATTCATTATTATTTCAGCTTGATACCGCCACGTGTTCTTGAAAAAAAAAGGTATTTTTAGACAGACAGACGCACAATAAAGTCTGCCTGTCGGTTTGTCTGTCAACACACTTTTTCTCAGGAACGCGTAGAGTTATCAAACTGAAATTTATATCGAATACTCAAGTCTACGGTCTCTTAAAGCTGTGAAAAAATCTAACTTATAAGCCAACGTAATCAAAAGATACAGCCATTTTATGCTGCAAATTATCGCAAATTTCGACATTCGCAAGGGCATCAAAACCTACATTGTACCTACTTCCCGTGAACACAGAGTCTTGAAATTTGGTTAAAAGCAATGTCTTATAGCACAGATAAAGGAAAAATTGCTAAAACATACATTTTAGAGTTACAACATAATAAAAAGTAGGTTTATTCGGAGCCCTCGGTGCGCGACTCCGACTCGCACTTGGTCGGTTTTTTTTTGCCCCACCCTGTGCCCATGGCTAGCTACGCCCATGAATATGGCTATCTGAAGTTGGCTTGAGATCAAATATCAACCAATCAACATTCAGTACCAAATGCGGATATCTACAAAAATTAAGCGGTTATAATTTTTTCAACACAGTTACATTGCTATTTCTTTGTGTTTATTTTGTTTTAAAATTTAAATGTAATGTTACCAGGAAAAAATATATAGACTTTTAGCTTTAACACGAATTATTTTATTACAGATTTTTCATTATGGTACGGAACTATAAAAGAAAAACAGCAGACTCTTACGATTACGAAACATTAATGAAAGCTGTAAATGATAGTCAAAGCTGGTAAACTTAACGCATATGAAGCGGCAAGAAAATACGGAATTCCCCGCACTACTATTGCTGATAGAGCAAAAAATAAAAGAGGAGTTGTGAAAAATAATCGAGGCCCACCAACTACATTAAATAGAGAATTTGAGCTTAGACTCGCCAATGGCTTGCGGGTAATGGAAAAATATGGTTTTGGTCTTACATCTAAAGAAACATTAGATTTGGTTAGTATACAGTATACACGTAAGGCAAAATAATTACAAAACTCCATTTAAAAACGAAAGGCCAGGATACGACTGGTTTGCTGCCTTTAAGAAAAGACATAATCTTTCACTAAAAAAACCACAAGCTGTAGAAATGTTAAGAAAAACAGCAGCAGATCCTTTTATTGTTGATAATTATTTTGACATTCTCGAAGAAGTTTTAAACGAACTTGATCTTAATCGAAGACCGGACAAAATATGGAATCTTGATAAATCCAGTTTCGGAAAAGATCCAGAAAAAGCAAAAGTGGTCGGTGCACGTGGCTATGCACCCGAACAATTGCCTCGTCTGGCAAAGATAATGTTACAATTTTATTTACAGCCAATGCAATGGGTGAAAAGTTGCCTCCACTAATAATAAACCGTGGAAAAAATACATGGGACCAATGGATGTCTGAAAATGCATATGAAAATACATCATACGCGGCAACTACGAATGGATGGATTGACTCTAAGGTTTTCGAAAAATACATGTTTAATACAGTACCTACTACCACATTTAAGCCAAGACCCCCCGCATTACTAATATTTGACGGGCATTCAACCCATATACAGTTAAAAATTCTAGAAAGGGCCAAGAACCTGTGTGTTACTATAATTAAATTGCCATCTCATGCGAGTATCAGACAATGCAGCCAATATGAAAAAAGTGATAAATCAGAATCTTCAAAAACACCACCATCCATGTATTGCGCACACTCTTAATCTGAGTGTTACAGAAAAACTTACTGGAAATCCGACTCTGCAAGATAGAATTCAGAAATGCAAACGTATAGTTGCCCATTTCCGACACAGCGCCAAAAGTACTGAGATTCTGTCTGCAAAACAAAAGCAAATGAATATGCCAATTTTAAAATTAAAACAAGACATTGAAACTAGGTGGAACTGTATAAGTATTATGTTTGCGAGACTGTGTGAAGTTAAAATCCCACTTACGATAGCTTTAGCATAAATTGATCTTACACTGGAATCCCTTGATAATAATAAGTGGAAAGTATTAGTGGACTGTGTGGCACTTCTAAAAAATATTGAAGAAATTACAGAGCAACTCTCTGGAGAAAAATAACCCACCATGGGAATGGTAATTCCATTTATTCGAGGACTGCAGTACAACTTAAATGCAATCAATACCGAAACACTAACTGGAGGTCAAGTGAAAGAAAAATTATTAGAAGTCCTACATAGACGACTTGGCTCACTAGAAAGCAACAAACATGTGGCAATAGCTTGTCTGCTGGATCCACGTTTTAAAAAACTTGGTTTCGGTACGGACAGTAATGCAAAAAATGCCCAACAACATTGTCTTGAAGAACTAACTTATCTCAGAAACAGCACTCCAGGAACTAGTGAGCTAGTAATTACACAACCACAACAACTTGAGCAAGTAACTGCAAAACCATCGATCTGGGATCATTTTGATCAGAAGAAATCAAATTTTATCGCAACATCTACATCTTCAACTGAAAATATAATAACATTACGACAATACTTGCCTGGCAGAAATCACTGCATAGTGATAAGGCCGCCCTTTGTGCTTTTGTTTATTGTAAACTGTTATTTTATGTATCTGGTTTATTGCACAATAAAGTGTTAAATAAATAAATAAATACTTAGAATTGCCTCTACTTGCAAGGACAAGCAATCCTCTACTGTATTGGAAGAGCATGAAAACAAATAACCCACATCTGTATAAATTACATTTGAAATATTCGTGTATCCCTGCCACCTCCGTTCCCTCGGAGAGAATTTTCTCTAAAGCAGGTCAGTTGACAAATTTAAGGAGGAACAGCCTGCTGCCAAAGCATTTAGATTACATCATTTTTTTAAATGCTAACTGGTCACTGATTGGAAATTGATGTATTTGTTTGAATTTTAATATCTTGTAGTTTCATTTTAAATGAATATGTGATTTAATTCAGTTTTGTTTCATTTTTATAATCTGGAGGTAAGACAATTTGTAACAATTTTTATTTCGAACTAATAATCGATTATCTTGGTTCGCATAATCGATTAGATAAATAATCGAATCGGTACAGCACTAATGGTAACATCATCTTGCCATGCGTGCCAACTGCCACCTTTTACTCGACTACGGCGAAGCCGAAATGAAAATAACTACGTTAAAAACAACCGACTGCAAAAACGGAAAAGTAAAAAATAAAAAAGATTTGATATTTGTAACAGACGTGACGTCGCCTGTCACCCCCGTCAAGCCAAGCCGCCATGTTGACCTCCCCTCCAGCCAGCCGCCATGCCTACCAGCCAGCCACGCGGAGGCGATGAGCCTATATATATGATAGCTAGCCATAATTAAGCATTGATTTTCTTGTTGAAATTTGCGAAATAAATAAGTGTGTCGTTACGCTGCAATTTTATTTTCTCCATTTCTTCACAAATCAGAAGTGGTATGAAACGACATCGGCCACAAGTTTATCGACCTCCTGACGAATCAATGTCGGAGGAAGATGAGAGTACTTCTTCACCGCCTGCACGGAAGCTGCTCAAGAATCTGCTGGAAAAAGAAGTAGTAAAGGCTTTACGCAACCTGGAAGATAACCCCCAAGCTCCAAATAAGTCAAAAGTCCATCGTGCTGCATCTTTAATCCCGGAATTTGACCATGATAGTGAGGAATACACGGTACAAGCATGGATTTGTAAAATTGACCAAATTGGGGAAATAAATGGATGGGACGATACAACTAAATCATTTTACCTACAAGATAAGCTGCGAGGTCAAGCAAAGAAGTGGTATAATCGTCTAGAGAACTACGATTACACGTGGGAACAATGGAAGGATATGCTATTGCGAGCATTTCCTCGATATCGCGATTATGGAAATATGCTTGAAGAATTACTACAAAGGAAGAAGCAACCTACAGAGACGATGACAAAATACTTTCAAGATAAAATCGCCATGTAAGCTATTCCGCGAATACAAACTTACTTATTATAATAATTTTTATTTACAATGCTACAGGTATGTTCATTTACTTTTACAGATGAAAAACTTTACTCCTGGAAAGAACATCCAAATTGGACGGAGAATCATTAACGTTTCCTATTTTTGGAAAAGTCAGAAGAAGAAATAAAATATCAAATCACGGACCATTGGACTGTGAACTAACTTGTATTCAATTAGTTGGCTAAAAACTTCACGGGTTTTCTTCTAAATTTACTTTTTATGTAAAATGTGTAAAAGACAATTTGTTATCAATAACGATGCTGATACTTGTTTGCCAATTAATACAATATGTGCTGTAGCTGGTACCAATTCGATTGGGTGTGGTCATTCTCAGCTACAAGAATTTTCATCTGCCATGAATTTGCCAATCATGTCTCAAAAGACGTATCAAAAGAACCACAAATTGATATCCGAGAACTGGCAGCAACTTGCACAACAGTCTATGGACCAAGCAGCTGAAGAAGAGAAGAATATGGCTATAGCAGAAGGTAGAGTTAGTAAGAATGGCACGCCAATCATTGATGTGATAGCAGATGGTGTGTATGCTAAAAGGTCGTACAAAAAAAACTATTCTGCTTTATCCGGCGCTGCCGCAATCGTAGGTAGAAAAAAAAGGAAAACTTTTGTATTTGGGAGTCCGTAACAAATACTGCTACCATTGTGATCGTGCTGAAAAGAAAAAATCAACAATGCCTGAACATTTCTGCTCCAAAAACTACTCCAGTCCATCCACAGGGATGGAGAGTGAGATTATAGTGGAAGGTTTTAAACAATCTTTGGCAACACACGGTCGGATATATGGACGACTGATATCTGACGGTGACTCCAGCACGTATTACCACCATCACCAGAGTCCGATTATATCATAGAAGGCGAAATGGAAGAAGAGAACAGCGATGAGCGAAGAGGAAGATGACGTAAATAATCTTGATGAAGATATGGTCCACGAAGGCGATTGGGTAATCGTCAATTTTATCTCAGAAAGAAGTATACCACGCAGATAATATGTCGGACAAATAAATGAATCGCTAGCTAGCCTAGACATCAAATTCGCAAAAGAAAAATACTGACAAAAAATTTAAATGGTCGGAAAAACCAGATACTAATCGTGTGATCGCTAAGTATCAGATAGTAAAAAAACTACCTCCACCTTTATTCAAATCTTCTTCGAAGCGGTTTGGTACCTTTCGAGTTTCCCAAGTCCTTAAGGAAATTCAAAATTGACAAATAAAACAGCAGCGGTCTTAATAAAACTACTGAAAAAATGGTTAAAAGAGAGAAAAGCGGCACAATGATCTCATTAACTGATTCATACAATAGTGACTTGAATACATTCAGTAAACATGTATACAACATAAAACATCAGTATTCTCAATATTAATTATCCTGCATAAAAAAATTGACGACAAACGAAGTTGCAGTGCATATTGACTTCTCAGAGAACTATACGTGCAAGTACGGTAAAGAAGTACAGACGATGCATTGGGAGCATCTAAACCACAAATTACAATTCATACTAGAGTGATATATGCAAAAAAACAAAGAACCTCAAACCTTTGCGTCCATTTCATCAAACAATGAACACGGACCAGAGGCAATATGGGCCCATCTGACTCCAATCTTGCAATACATCAGAAAAATATGACCGAATATCACTGGAATTCACTTTTTTTCAGATGGCCCAACAAGCCAATACAAGCAAAAGAAAAACTTTTACTTCTTCTCTAAGCTTATGTGCTAATGGGATTCCCAAATTCTACTTGGAATTTCAGTGAAGCTTCTCACGGAAAAGGAGCCGCCGATGGTGTCGGTGCCGCAGTAAAGCGACGTTTTGACAACTGCGTCTCACAAAGAATGGATGTGCCAAATGCAGAAACTGCTTACGAAATTCTCCAAAACCTGATTCATCAATATTGACATTTTATGTACCACAAGACTCAATTCAAAATTTCTCAGTAGATGCAGATTTGATATCTATACCTCAAACAATGACTTTACATCAGATCTTCAAAACGGAATCGGTGAATACTATCAGATACAGGTGGCATCATGTAAGAGCGCTGGCGGTCAAGCTGCGCACTAGATGATTTATCGATCATTTGGTGGCATGAGGTGCGGCGCGGGGCGGGCGGGTGACGCGCCGCTTGCTTGCCGGTGCGCTATTAGTTCGTCAGTTAACCTTTGCTTCCCGCGCTGTGTTCACGTTACGTTTGTTCTCAAAGTACTACCGCACACAAAAGTTTTTAATTACGAAATGGTTTTTCACAGAAAAGTGAGAAAAATGATGTATGATGTATATTGTTCTATGAAGAGAGAAGCTGATAATAATTCAGTTGATAATTTAAAACAATGCATGAAACGAACCGCAGTGGCAACAAAATGTTCCGTGTCTACAGTGAGACGAATTGTTAAAAGTTCAAAAGATTCAGAATTTCTGTCTTTCGAACCCCCGGAATAAAGGAATAAACAAAGACCAATAACAGATATTGACAGCTTTGACCAGGGTGTAATAAAAAAAAATCCACAATTTTCACGTCACTGAAAAAGAATTGCCTACTATAGGTAAGTTGCGAAGGAAGTTACAGGAAGATCTAAATTTCCAAGGATCTGCAGCAAGTCTCAGGCGAATAATAAAAAACTTGGGTTTTAAGTGGAAAAAAAACAGAAAACAATAGAAAAATTTTAATTGAGCAGTCACAAATTCGATTTCAGAGGATTGAATATCTGAGGAAGATAAAAAAATATAGAGAGGAAGGAAGACCTATCATTTACACTGATGAATCATACATCGATAGTTCCCATGCGTCTCACCATTCTTGGACTGACGGCCAAAGGCATTAAAAAACCTATATCTAAAGGTAACCGATTGGTCATAGTGCACGCGGGTGGAGAAGCGGGTTTTGTGCCGAACGCTTTGCTGACATTCAAAGCCGGTACAAAAAGCGGCGACTACCACAACAATATGAATTCGGAGAATTACGAGCGGTGGCTCCGTACTAAACTAATACCAAATTTACCGCCTAATTCAGTCGTGGTAGTCGACAATGCATCGTATCATAACAAACAACTCGATGCCGCACCAACGTCCAACACTAAAAAAGCAGACATGCAAACCTGGCTCCAACAAAAAGAAATTAAATTTGATGAATCCATGCTAAAGCCGGAGTTGTACAACTTAATAAAAAAATATAAAGAACAATTTAAGAAATTTAATATCGATGTTATATATTGAACGAAACAGGCCATGCGGTACTTCGTTTGCCTCCATATCACCCTGACCTTAATCAAATCGAAATGGCCTGGTCCCAAATTAAAGGATATGTCGCCAGCAAGAATGTAAGTTGGAACCTTGCACGGATAACTGACTTAGTAAATGACAAAGTGAATTTAATGGGAGCAACAGAATGGGCGAAGTTATGCACCAAGGTAAAGGAAATAGAGGCCGATTACTGTAAAAGCGATCATGTGGTCGATATGATGACAGAAACATTTGTTATTCACGTAGGGGATGATGATTCTGAGTCAAATGACGATGAGAGCTCAAGTAACGGAAGCGACGATGATGAAATGGCCACCTCTAGCACCACGATTTAATGGAAGGAGTTTCCCCTTTACTTAATTTTTTTTAAATATTCTAGATTAAACATTTTAAACTGCATTCAACATGTTTTAGTTATATTTGCTGTTCCATATATTTATCAATGTACCTAGCATTAATCAATATAGGAAACGGCGAGCGAAAAGATCGTTAAAAAATAAAACAATAGGCCTAGTATAGTACTTACGTGCGCGAGTGTACCCATGCGCAAAGTTACCGACTACACTTTTTCCCAGCGCTCTTTTTACGTGACGCGGCCTGTACAACAACAATGCTTGTTTCTTTTTTCTTTTACAAGTATTATTCAACTTAGGGAACAGAGCACGTTTAATCAAAATCGGTTTAGTAGTTTTTGAGTTTTTTATTTAGGGAATGTTAAGTGTTTTGTCCTTGCGTATTGCTTGGTTAGGTTACCGGACGCTCCGGTTGAGATCTAAGTAGAAAGTCCTTCTACAACTAGTTTTTGAAGTCGGTTTCAATTTTTTAAATAATTTTTATTTTACTTTTAAGTTACGATTAGAATATGTTTTTTTTTTTGTCGATCGCATATTTCAAATAATAAAAAAAATATAAGTATATTATTATTAGTTTTACTTTAAAATCACCCATATCCTTATTTTCCAAGTAATACAACAAATCAAAAATAAACAAATAATTTTTTTAATAATTTTTACACAATTACAGCATCTAATAAAAATGCGAAAAATCGACATAAATATAAAGGAAAAAAACAAACAATAATTAAATATGCAGTAAGTAATTGCTCACAAGAGAAGAATACATGTTTGTCAAAAATTTTTCTTACATATCTTCGGTATCACAAAGCATAGAGTTGCATTTGTCATGCAAAAATTTTATCACAGTGGAGAAGTCGGCACGGAACATCGTGGAGGTGATCGCAAATCAGTGAAGTACGCCGAGAGGAAACAGTCTGTGCATAACTTTATTGAAAAACTAAAATGTGTAGAGTCCCATTATTGTCGCAAGTCCAAGACAGCTGAGCGCAAGTATTTGCCATCTGAATTAAACATTTCTAAATTATACAGGATGTACGTAGAAAGTGAATATGTTCTTCCAGAAGTAAAGAAATCATACTTTCGCCGTATTTTCAATACTACGTATAATATTGGATTCGGAACCCCAAAAACTGACGTTTGTTCGACTTGCTTGGAATTGATCGAAAAAATTAAAATAGAAGCTGACCCAGTGAAAAAAAATACCCTAATGGTTGAGAAACGTATACACAGTTTACGAGCTAAAGCTTTTTTTTGAAAAATTAAGAGAGGCACAAGACGATATTAAAATAATTTCATTTGATTGCCAAAAAAATTTGCCCCTCCCGAAGTTGCCAGACCAATCGACATATTACAGTCGACAATTATTGTACTATTACAATTTGACAATGGTGGAGGGTACTTCAAAAGATCCCCTGACTCCTCGTAACGTTTTCGCATATTATTGCACTGAAAACGAATACAACAAAGATTCGAATCTTATTTCATCAGCCTTATATCACAGGCTGAATGTGACGGATAAATCTGGCATTTCACATATACGCTTGGTCGCTGACGGATGTGGTGGCCAAAATAAAAACTGCATAGTTTTAGGAACTTGTTGCAAATGGTTGCTAGAAAATAATACCATCAAATCCATAGAATTGGTTTTCCCAGTTACGGGACATTCCTTCATGCCAGCTGATCGGCAATTTGGAGTAATTGAAAAGAAGCTCAAGAAAAAGGATGTAATGTTACATCCCGATGAAATAACGGACATTATTAAGGAAACTTCAAGTGTTGTTAAGTTCGGAGACGACTGTATCGTTTATGACTGGAGAGATGCCGTTAAAAAGGTACTAAAACAAACAACTTCCTGGTCGATTGCATTAAAAAAATGTAAAAGGTTTATATTAAGACGTTCAAAACAAAAAGATAATGTTCTAATCCGTGGAGAGCTAAATTATAAAACAGACCTGGGTAAATTTGAAACTATATGTCAACGTGGAAAAAATATCTCCATGATAAACCCAAAACCCTTGTCCAATATCGTACCTGTTAATAAAAACAAATTACAAGACGTGAAGAAACTTCTTAGCAAACATTTTGGACCGGACTGGTCAGCTTCACCACACCTGGAATTTTACAATAAAGTTTTCGAAAGTCAGGAGACACTAGTCGCGCCAACAGATGAAGAACATTGTTTCTGCTCAGAACCTATTGAAGAAAACATTCACGTTCATATTTAAAAATATGCTCATTATTCGTTTTCGTTCATTTATTTTTTTTTAAACCGCACTTTAGTAAAAACAAATTTAAGTGATTTTGTTATGAAAATGATGTGCCTTTACGTTATATAAATCTAAATTCTATAGTAAAAAGTAAAAAGCGGATAACGGAGAGGCAAGTGTTTTCATGGCCCAACCTCTTGAATTGTTTTTCATCACAGCAACGTTCAAGAGTTTTCAATTATTGTAAGTAGGTAACTAATTTCTTTTTAAGTTTAATTAAAAGGCTAAAATGTTTATATCTTCGTGTGTTTTTATTTATTGCCAACCCTAATTGTTATGAAATCTATCAGGATCAAAGACGGCCATCTTACCGTAGTTTGGGTTCAAATACGGCAATCTTTTTATATTCAAAACCAAAGTCGGCAATCTAGTACATTAAATGTGATTTTAAATCTTATTGCTAAACTTTCCCACATATTTTTGACTGTCTCTGGTTTAGTACATGTTACAGTAATATGAACAAACATTTGTCATTAATGACTATGAATTATATTGAAAAATAACTGTTTTTGATCAACTACCAAAATTTAGGTCAACCCTACTTTGCCGACTTTGATTTTATACAACTCAATTGTCTCCTCTAGTTATTTCTTGGATCTGTATCTTATTTTCTGTCACTGTGGCGCCATCTAGTACAATACTCCGGCGTGATCTCCATCAACCGTCGTTGATTGTGTTAATGTGTGCGCGACTCACTCAATTTCAACTAGCGCTTGTAGTCCTCTTAACTACATATTTATTTAACTAAACCCAACAACATACCATTTGACTATATTAAAACTTTCTTTCATCATCAAAATAAAATCCACTTATTCATGGCATATGAAATAATTACTAAACAATATTGAAATTAGAATTTTTATGTTTGCATAAAATTGAAGTTTCTTCAGACAGAGCACAAAATAATAATTTGAAAATTAAACAAATATAAAAAAATTAAATACAACTCCCAAAACTAGAAATTAATTCTACTCAAGTTTTTAAACACTTCCCTCTTATGTTTACAATTAAATAGTATACAAACTGCTGTTTAAAATCATTCCTTACTTTAAAACTTTGGTTCATTTTAACTAAAAGGCGTTGATTCATCCCCAAGCCTGACTCTTGCAATAATGTAGAACTAACTTGCCATCTGTTCCAAAACATTCATACAAATTCTTGATAATTTGATCCGGAGATGGTGCAAATGTTTGATTAACATATAGAAACTGAAATAAAAATATACACTTTTACATTATTTGGAAGTTTAGTGCGGGTTAGTGGTAAGTATTTTAATTTACAAGTAAATAGTTTAATCCATACTAATATTTTAAATGCGAAAGTAACTCTGTCTGTCTGTCTGTTACTCAATCACACCTAAACTACTGAACCAATTTGCATGAAATTTGGTATGGAGATATTTTGATACCCGAGAAAGGACATAGGCTACCTTTTATTGCGAAATATGTACCACAGGCGAAGCCGGGGCGGACCTCTAGTAATTGATATATGTAAAAAAATGGTAAGTAATTAATATGTCTTATAAAAACACCCAAACCAAATGGCATAAGTGGCAATTTACACTTTAAAATGATTTATGCAGTTACCACAAAGGACGAGATTTTGTAAGATTCTAATGAAAACCCTTACAAATTACAATAACCGTAAAAGAATACTGACTGATATAGAAGAAATAAAAAAGAACAAAATTTGCAAATCTAAACATTTATAGCTTCTACAATCTTTGTTTTAATGAAAAATTTTAAACATTACTGTTGATCATCAATTGCTTGATACACACATGCTTTTAAATTTTGAAATGGTGTTCTTTAGGAATTCACAATACCAAAGACATATAGACGCAAATGAAGCTATCTTCATTCTGCTAAAGATTCTGCAGTTTTTAAAGGAATGTAGATTTCTTTATAATTGTTTGAGTAGTTCATAAAATCAGTTGTAAGTCAATAAAACTAATTATAAGTGTAGAAAATGCAAGCCAATAACGCCATTTCACTCCTGAGGTACCTAAACATTTAAGCAAAGATAACTCACCAGTTTTTCATCAGCCTCTAGTTTTAAATACTTTTTAACAAACTCCATAATCCATCCAATAGGCTTTTCGGCATCCACTGCCCATTTCTTCTTCTTCATGATTGGAGCATTACCAGTTGCTTTTAATAATATATCAACTGAAAACAACATGGGCATGAATTATTAATTTAAATTGTTTAAATAAATAACTATATTTATTAACACGGGTTAAAAATTACGTGAAAATGATAAGGCGCATTTTTATGTTTTGGAAAACTTTCGTTTTACTTTAACCTACTTAATCTATGCAAAAAACTTAAATTAATACAACAACAACATAAAAGACGTTAAAAATTCATTTTATAATATTTATAAAAACATGTTTACCGACGTGGATGAATGCAAACCACGCCTTTGCCTATAAAATAATAAAGTATCGACACGACCCATCATACGAGCAATCACTATAAGACAAACTGTCATAGGGATCATCATTCGCCGCGCCGGGTATAATGACTATGGTTTTGTTTACCAGATTGAAACAATTTCAAATTCCCATTACAACATACATCATACATTTTTTTTCCTTTTCCTACAAACATGAACAAACGAAGACCTTCAAATGTCTCAAAACTGGAAAATGACATTATTTTAACATAGTACCTTTAACTTTATCAGATTTGATACTGTCTCCGTTATCCTTTTGGTCTTCTTTCAAAGATTCTACTTGAGACTCAGTTTGAGCCTGTTCTTCAGATGGCTTATCATCACTCATTTTTAATTATTTTGAGTCCAATAATAATTATTATTTTGAAAACAATATTCAATCCAAATCTTTTAAGTTACAGGTGAAAGAATAAATTTAAGAACAAAATATGTACAATTGGCAATTTATTTAACTCACACACACGTTGTTAACTCGTTTCATTAAGGACAACAAATCTGAATAGATTTATATACGATAAGAAATTTTATTCGCAAATTAAAAAAAAGACAATGGTAGTATAAACTTCTGTGCTTCTGATTTCTGAATCTGATACTGATTAGTGATTGATCAATGATCGGTTAACGGATTGATCCCTGATGACCGTATCTGACAAGTGACAAATGTGAAAAAATGACAAATGACCGTAGACGGTTCTCTGTCTACGCAAATGACAATCCAGTTTTTTTTTCTCGGATGTTGCCGTTGGACGACCATGGACGACACTATTATTTTATTGCTCTGAGATTTTATTCTTGTTGATAAGATTGTTGCCAGTTATCGACCGTGCTGTTCTGTGGTGCAGCTCGATATTAAACGTATGATTGATTCTTGAAACTTTAGTTTCTATGGCTGTTTTCCAATTACAGAGCATAATGCGACTCAGTGCCGCACAATGCCGAATTATGCTGATGCTTAATTGGAACATGAAACGCACCAGCACTCGGAGCAATTAACTAGCCTGGAGAAGTAACAATTAATTGAACAATAACGCACTAGTTTGGCCTTTTTGGCTTATGGCAAAATGTCATGCGAAAAAAGAGAACAGATATATGTCAGTTCGACAGTTTGAAATGACATGGCCCATGCCCCATTTCAAGTTGTTTTGATCACCAGTCTGGTGATCATCGCTTGGTTATTTTAATTATTTTGTTTGAAGTGAAAAACGAGTGTTTTAGTTTAATTTGTTATTTTATGAAAAGACAATTAACTAAAGATAACATGGCTTGTGTTGCTTACGGCTGTAAAATCCGTAGTAATGTGAAATCGGACGAAGATAGAAATTTGTCATTTCACAGGTTAGTGATTTTGATCAATTTTTGACTAATTGTATTATAAATCAGTGAATTTGCGTTAATTTCTAAATCATCTATGTTTTATCTACCCCTGATCATTTAAATGAAATCATAATTAGCTTATTTTTGAGAGAAAATGCAAAATATTACTTCCATAGTGTTGTGCAATTATCGATACTTTAATAGAAACGAAATATTCAAATATACGTACTTTGCTAAGGTACTTTGACAATGACTGCTTTAAATCAAATAGGTTTGGAGAAAAAAGTTATTTAAGTATGGATTTTATTGTTATTTGCAGGTTTCTGGCTTGAGAACAATTAAAAGATGTTTGGGTTAAAGCTATAGCACAGGGAAAATTGGAAGCCTTCAAAACATTCTCGGCCTTGTTCAAATCATTTCTAATCAGACGGGAAGAAAAGTAAAGTGCTTTGCAGAGCTGCTGTGCGACAAGTTTAAGGTGGCATCTATTTTAAATAATAAATATTGTAATTTGGTAATTAAGTGTCGAAATAAAATGTTGTTAAAAAAATAAATGTTTATTTGTTTTATTTGAAGCAATTTATTTTAAACTTTTACCAATTTTTTCCTGTGGGAATGAGTTATTTTCCCGCGGTAAATTGTAGCCTATATGTTATTCTGATGTTTAAACTATATAATTGTAAAGTTCCATAAAAACTCATTCAGTAGTTTTTACGTGAAAGAGTATCAAATGTCCATCCATACTAATATTATAAATGCGAAAGTAACTCTGTCTGTCTGTCTGTTACTCAATCATGCCTAAACTACTGAACCAATTTGCATGAAATTTGGTATGGAGATATTTTGATACCCGAGAAAGGACATAGGCTACCTTTTATTGCGAAATATGTACCACGGGCGAAGCCGGGGCGGACCTCTAGTTCTTATATATTTTTGCTTTTATAATATTAGTAGGATACGACTATTGATTTGTAAAAAGATCAACCAAGTGGAAGTCAGATTCGCGCACGAAGGGTTCCGTAGGTATAATTCTATGAATGAATCTATGAAAACAGGAAAAAATACGTACCTTTTTACGAAACCATAAAAACAACCTAAACCGAAATACCTAATAATATTTTTTATAAATACCACTACCATACAATGCAAGGCAGTCAATACGCATCGTAAATGAATAATTCCAAATTAAAAGAATATTAAAATTTGGAATTACCTATCCATAATTCAAAATTAAACGAATCTTAAATTATCTTCAAGCAATTTTATATCTTAATTTTTTTATTTATCGATATTTTAGTATTCGATAAAGTGTCAAGCACTACCTTTTTAGAACAAAAAGTGGCTACATGTGGATTTGAATGCCAAGCAGATAATAGTGTGTTGTCTCTTTCTATCGCATTACTAAGGGTATTGAATAAAAGAGAGCCACTATATAAGAAACGTTCAATTAATTGTTACTTCTCCAGGCTTGTTAAGTGTTGAAAAAAAAAATATTCTTAGAGTTAGCAATAACCTCATTAATGTGTAAATAAAGTGTAATACATAATAATTGTTTGAAAAATATTTACGGTTATTTTAAGTAATATGGATTTTGATTATTTCATTAACATTTTTTTCAATGTTTGTGCCTTCATCCATACTTATATTTATTTTTTTAACACAATTTGAATTAACTTTGATTATTTCGAAAAAACTACAATGAAACGAAAGCTTTAAATTTTTTTCCAACAATTAATAGTTACTAACGATAAATCGATTGCACGCATCAATTCACGCGCATTACTTTTTCTAGTGCTCGATTGTGCGAAGCGTTGCTGTAGTTGGAACATTCAACGTTAAGCATTATGCCGCATAATGCGCTCTAGTGCTGTAATTGGAAAACGGGGCATATATCCATTCGTCATTCTGTAAACTACAACTATATTATTTTAATAACTTCTTGAATATGCATGTATTTTTAATCTGATATCTGAATTGATTACCAATAAGAGCGTTTTCACATTATCCGATCCGATATCGAATATCGGACGCCGATAGCCGATATCCGATATCGGAGGGAAGTAAAATGTATGAAATATGTACCTGTCTTTCACATTGTCCGGTCCGATATCGGATATCGGAGCCGACACCGATATGCCAGCGGCTATCGGACGATAAAGTTCAGTGTTGCCAACTCAATTTTCGAAAAGGCAGTATACCAACAGCAAAAAAACACTAGTTTGTGTATTTTCAGTCTTATAGGGCGCTAAATCTTTAAAAAAATTCTTTGCTTTAACCTAAAACCCTTTCTATTAAAAGAAACCTTTTTTTATTAAGAAAACACACATTTAAGTATTTATAGGCATTAAAAATACGATTTATACGGCAGCTATTTTAATTACCGTATTAAAATATACGGCAATTGGCTGAACTGAAGTAAACAAAAATATATTGCGTTCTTAAATTCAAATATCTATCTTCGAAATTAGTGTCGTAGTCATTAGTGTCTATCATCTTTATTTTATCTCATTCTGCCTCGCTCCTCCTCCTACTCGGATGTCGGTTGTGCTGTTTATTGTATTGTTGTCATTGAGTGCTTTGTTTTTAACCGACTTCAAAAAAAGGAGGAGATTTCACACCGGATTTCAGTATGAACATTAACTTGTTACAAGAAAATATGACCTTGAATGACGCCTGTATGTTTTTTATCCCTTTCACACCTAACTAACTACCTAGGTGTAAAAGGGATAAAAAAAACATACAGGCGTCATTCAACGTCATATTTTCTTGTTACAAGTTAATGTTCATACTGAAATCTACAGTGTATTAGATATAAGCTTCTTGTGTACAACTATGATAGAATCTATAACATTTGATTTTTTTTAATTATACCTTTTTTTATCAACTGGCAATTTAGTTTAGTTTTCTCTAAAAATTTCTGGCAACACTCATGATGATATCGGAACGATTTTATCGGACAATGTGAAAGGGCAAATTGTATCCGATATCGGATATCGGCTATCGGCGTCCGATATCCGATATCGGATCGGATAATGTGAAAACGCTCTAAAGCGACAGAGTGCAGTGAAGCCGGTTGACCTCTGTTGAGCGGAACATAATAGACTAAGAGCGTATACGCACTATGCGGGTAGCCGCATTGCGGGTAGCCGTCCGGCTGACCGCAAGCACAATTATGTACGTAATATTCATTTCTATGCGCACTGCGATGCGGCTACCGCAGACCGCTCAGTGCGCATAGAAATGAATATTACGTACATAATTGTGCTTGCGGTCAGCCGGACGGCTACCCGCAATGCGGCTACCCGCATAGTGCGTATACGCTCTAAGAGTAGATAATTTTTGAAACAAAAAAAAAATCGCAGTCGGATGAAACCCATTAGAAAAGGAGGGGAATATGATGAAAATAAAAGGAAAAATAAATTACGGTCAATCCTAGTTCGGGAAGTGGGAGGGGGGGAGCTTTTAAGAGAAAAAAATGGTTTCTTTCGATTTCCGACAAAACTACAAGGTCCTACGGAAAAAAGTTCAATGACAAAGTTGTAGGTAATAAAAAGTTCTACAACTTTTTTATTCACAATTTTTTCACATAACTTCAAAATTTAGGTGAAAAATTCAAAAAACCAAGTTTTTGGTCTTTTATTTTTATCTACTTCAAAATTTATTTTTTTTCTACGAAATTTGGTGGAAACTTACTTTATTATGTCCCAAATACACTGTAATTTATTTGTTTGAAAATATTTATTTTTTCGCCTTATTTTGAATTAATACCAAAAAATCAACCTAATTTTCAATCGAAAAGTCACCCATCAAAATAGCAGCTTTTTTCAAAAACTTGGGGAGCTTTTTGTTCAATGAAATCTCTACTTTCATATGGTGTAAAAAAAAAATAAACATTACCATAGTAAATGTTCTCAGGAAACGCATACAAATAGTGTGATAATGAGCTTTTACTAAATCAGGCACACTCCTCTCTCTTCCTTTTTCTTTTATTCTCTTATGCTGCTGACAATATCAGAAGAACTCCCATTTTTTTGCGTTTTGATAAAGCAGGTGGCATTTTCACATACGTCCTCTCGTTAACTTCGTTCGATTTAAATGCCATGCTTGATAATTTGATGGCTGATGCGCGCACGATCGTCAGTAGGATACATCCAGCACCACCTCGAGCTGACGTACAGCGGGGATGGACCGTGAATAAGGCGCTTTATCTGCCAAGTGTCAACTGTCAAATTATGAAAAGACAATGCAAAGTGCAAACTGCAATCAGCAATGACAAGGAAAAGATACAAAAAGCAGGGAACTCGCAAGTTCTCAACTCTGAACTCACCAGTCACCACTCGCCGACAGCCCCGAGTCCCGACACACTCGAAGTCCGTTGTTCGTTAAATACTCACGTGCTAATTTTCGTCCATGTTTTCGTCAGTTCAGTTCGTCAGACTGCATTAGTCACTACAATTTTAGCTACGCCTACGCCTGACGCAATAGTTTTAACGAAAAACAAGTGGTCGATAAATGTTTTAGTTTGAATAAATCTTAATTAAGGCAAATTGTGATTTGATGCTCCGTTGGAATAAAATATACGTTAATTTATAACGTATTTTAGCATCGTAAGTTTCACCATTTTCGTCTAGAACAGTGGTCTAGAACTAAGTACTGGCAAAAACGGATTGCATTGACATGTTGTAACGTATTTGTTATATGTAATATCGATATTTTTTATTACTTTGCAGCGTAACAATGAGTGGTCGAAAATGGTATACCATAGAAGATGTAACGCAAGACATCGCAAGAGCATCGGGTCAGATTGTCAGTGACCTAGACGCGAAATATGTAGTGGTGGGTAAACAAAAACCACGATATAATACTGACGAAGGTACGTAATATTTTCCGTTTTTAGAGCTTGGTTTCAAAAGCTTTTGGTTTCATTTGAAACATTCAAATCTTATTCAAATTTTGGTCATCAAGAATCTGAATTAGTTGATGATAAGTGCTTGATTATTGTTGGATAAATAGTAATTGACTGTTTGGATTTCCTGTTAATCTGTTCCATTCCAGCTGTAAGCTATTTTCTTATTCTATGTTCAGTTTTGTTAAGTTATAAGTACAAAACATGAGAATAAGTTAGAATGATTTAGTATCTATTTTAGTTGTTTGTTAATATTTTGATTGTGGTGGGCCTAGAGTGGTAGGTTAGATAGCAAATGTTAAGTACGATCATTCCAAATTTAAGATATTATTCGACCAAGCCAACTAGACGCTCGGGTGGAATGCGGCCTCCCCGCCCGCTTACCGCCTCAGGTACCGCGTTCGCCTTAGTACGGTTCGCAGCATCGACGCATTCGTACGTTTCGCATCGCTAGTTATTTCTGTACTTTTTATTATTAATCGTTAAAGCTTGTTATTGACTGTTAAGTTTTTCGTTGTTATTTGTTTAAGTTTTTACTGTGTTGTTATTCATAGACAGCCCTCGAAATGGGGAAAAATAAGACTATTCATAGCGGAGAGCGAACAGTGATATTATTAATATTTTTTTTTGCTATCTGTACCCGAGACATGGGCGGGTGACGTCACAGTTGAAAAGGGTCTAGTTGGCTTGGTCACGTAGTAGCTAATGTTGGGAATGTGAAAAATAACTTTATACCACTGTTTTTAGTGGCATTAAGAAATATAAGCTTAAATTTGGCTTATTTTTAACCGACTTTTCTTGTAAACTTTATTTAAGTATCCAATTTCTCTATTTAGTGTTCCAACGGCTTGTAACTCTCATTTTAAATATTATTTTTTGGCAAATTATTAAAATCACAACTTAATCATTTAAATAATTACAACTATATTCGGATTTTTAATTAGATGAAGTAAACTGACGTTTACTGTGTTGTCAGTTTTTGATGAAATAAAAATAGCGTTGTCACAAAGTGAATGATTGAAAATCAGGAATGAATGAAATTGCTTCGATCATCTAGTGAATATTTAGTGTGTAACAATATAACATCAAATAAACACATCAATGACGACAAACACAACGTAATTCGTTACAATTAACGAAAAAGATACAATAACCATTTTATTTCAGATGAGTTACAAGACATGCACAATTTAAATGGCCACTGTATTTTACAAGATGAGACTAAACCAGACCTACAAGGGATCACAGAAATGATACGCTTGGTAAATATATAATATATTTTTTTATAGCCGTTTAGTCTGGTAGAGATTGCTGTTAGCAATGAAGCCTATTGTACAAGCAATGTCTTTTTTTAATACTACAGTCAAAATCTGTTATAACGACATCGAAGGGACTAGTCATATTGAGTCGTAAAAACCGATAGTTGTAACAACCGGATTTGAATTTTCTCCCTTTCTTTCCAAACGGTTAAAATTGTCGAGTGTGATACACTATATTCTTTTGCCAGGTAGCTTTGAAATAATACGCGATTTTTCTTTGATATTGATTTGTTTTATGTTTTGCGACATGTTACAATTTTCACAGTTAACTCAACAATATGTTTTGGTGTGCCTTGTGAAAAGATAAGTAACAAACTGACTTAAGAGAAAGAGATATGACGAAGCGGGCCTTCAGGCTACTGCATGCATGTGCTTTGTTTCTAAGAATTACAAAAGACCCTAAACTTTGATTACTTTTACCATAATAGCCATTGACTATTATACCGTGCCAGATGTGGATACAGTTACCTATTCAAATTGTTTACAATACAGCAAAGCCTGTCGTTCTACAGATATAATACTCCGAAAATATTAACCAAATGTGGTTTACTTTTACGATAATAGCCATTGACTATTATACCGTGCCACATTTGGATACAGTTACCTATTCAAATTGTTTACAATACAGCAAAGCCTGTCGTTCTACAGATATAATACTCCGAAAATATTAACCAAATGTGGTTTACTTTTACGATAATAGCCATTGACTATTATACCGTGCCAGATGTGGATACAGTTACCTATTCAAATTGTTTACAATACAGCAGAGCCGGTCGTTCTACAGATATAATACTCCGAAAATATTAACCAAATGTGGTCGCTTAATGCGGTATGTCGTAGTAATGTTTTCGATAAGGCGGTCATATAACATTCAGCCAGGACCTTTGATTTTGGTCAATTTAACCGGTATGTTGTTCTTAACGATGTCGCCATAAACGGTTTGGACTGTATTTACATTTTTTTTTGTACAATAATGTATGTATTATAAATAAATTAGTTTTATTTATAAAGTAAACTGCGCAACTGACAAATTTTGTAGCACTTTCACATCTCTTAAATTATCTTCTGAATTATTTTTCCATTTTGTTGCATCGTTAATGTTATATTTTTAGGTTTAGTTAGTATTAGATAATTTATTTGAAATATATTTAAACATCATCAATTAAGCCATTATTAATATATATCCATTATTTATTTATAAATTAAAGCATCATTCTCCATTATGTAACCCTTCTTTCTGGTCTCTAATACCCGAGTAATTTTCAACGTAAGTAATTATTTTAATGAGCATTCCAATTGTTTAGAAAATGAAGGGTTTCATATTACCATGAAATATTTCTCATTTCAAGAACAAGAACTACAATAATATTTAAAACTAGCTGTGCCCGCGACTTCGTCCGCGTGGAATAGTGACTGCATAGTAGTTACTACTTAACACACAATTATTGAGTAAACACGTCTTGAAACACGTACTATCATATTATACAACTAAATTATAAGTACTTATACATTATTATAAAGTTAAGAAATAAAATAAATAATAACACAAAAGAACTGTTAGTAAAATTTATTACTAAACTGAGCTATAAAACTTAGGTACAGAAGAGTTCAAAATTTCCAGGATGTGGTTATTCTCCCGCTCCCATATTCCTTCTACTTTCACAGACTTTCAACTTTTCCCTTTCACCCCTAGTAAATGGCAGAACCGATTTTGATCTGAACCATGTCTAATCATACCTATATATTATGTACATGTCATATCCTTTCGTTTGGTACTCCATTTGGATTATTTATCCCCACTATCACCCCTAAGGTGCCCTATATGTAATAAACAGATTAACCAATTTTGATAAAACATGACTAATTGTAATTCACACGTCATTTGATATGCCGCTTGATTATATTATTTGACCACATTCGATTATTCATTCCTACTTTTACCGCTATAAATCAATAAATGGATGAACCGATTTTACTGATTAAATATGCCTCATCATACTTCTCACGTCAGGTCATGCCCTTTCATTTGATATGCCACTTGGGTATATTATTTGACAACTTTTATTCCCACTTTTATACCTATATCCAATAAATGGATGAACCAATTTTGATAAAATATGTCTTATTGTACTTTACACGTCATGTCTTTCATTAGATAAGTCACTTGAGTATATTTGATAAAATTAATTTATTTATTCCCACTTTTACCCCTATATCAAATAAATGGATGAACCGATTTTGATAACATTGGACTACTTAATTGTTTCTGACAGGTCGTCTTTTTTCATTTGATATATCACTTGGGTATAACAGACAGCATTCGTTTTTCTCATTCCCACTTTTGCCCTACATATAATTATTGGATGAACCGATTTTGATTAAATATGCCTCATTATACTTCTCACGTCAGGTCATGCCCTTTCATTTGATATGCCACTTGGGTATATTCGACAACTTTTATTCCCACTTTTATACCTACATAATTATTATATCCAATAAATGGATGAACCAATTTTGATAAAATATTATGTCTTATTGTACTTTAAACGTCATGTCTTTCATTAGATACGTCACTTGAGTATATTTGATAAAATTTATTTATTTATTCCCACTTTAACCCCTATATCAAATAAATTGATGAACCAATTTTGATATAATTTGACTTGTTGTTTCTGACAGGTCGTCTTTTTTCATTTGATATATCACTTGGGTATAACAGACAACATTCGTTTTTTTCATTCCCACTTTTGCCCTACATATAATTATTGGATGAACCGATTTTGATTAAATATGCCTCATTATACTTCTCACGTCAGGTCATGCCCTTTCATTTGATATGCCACTTGGGTATATTCGACAACTTTTATTCCCACTTTTATACCTACATATTAAATCCAATAAATGGATGAATCAATTTTGATAAAATATGTCTTATTGTACTTTAAACGTCATGTCTTTCATTAGATACGTCACTTGAGTATATTTGATAAAATTCATTTATTTATTCCCACTTTTACCCCTATATCAAATAAATGGATGAACCGATTTTGATAAAATTTGACTAATTGTTTCTGACATGTCGTCTATTTTCATTTGATATATCACTTGGGTATAACCTACATTAACAACCTACATTAACAACTAACATGCGTTTTTTTCACCCCTATAATATAATAAACAACTTATGTAACAAAAAAACGCATCTAATTCGTATTACCCGTTAGCGAGCTACGGTGGCACAGACAGACACGCAATACACACATAGCGGTCATAACACCCCTCTTTTTGCGTCGGGGGTTAAAAATATAATACCTACGACATAATTTCAAAGACCTTTTATATAGAAAATTTACCTAGAAGTAACCATAATGCTATTTGTGCAGGTTTTAGACTTATGAGCAAAAATCTAAATAAAGGTCCTTTGACCCCCCCTACTACCCCCTCAGCATAACCACCCCCCCCCACGCTTGGGGACTTTCGATATGATCATCCGGACATGTCAAGGAATAACTTTAGCGTATAATTTACGTAATAAAGTAATTCATGTATAGAATGCCTTAGCAAATGTTCGCTGTGATTACTTAAATGGTCATAACTTTTTTATTTATGAACCGATTGACATGAAATAAACACTAAATGTTAAATGAAGCTTACCAAAATATATTAGTGAAAACCGCATCTAAATCGGATAAGCCGTTTCTGAGATTAGCGTGTTCAAACATACAGACAAACAGACAAACCGACAAACAGACAAACAGACAAAAAATTTTTTAACAACAGTTTTGGGTTTGGGATCGATTTAGTAATAACCCCTGCTAATTTTTTTTTACATATTTTCATTGTACAGACACCACTTTTCTAGAATTTTATTATATGTATTGATAAACAAATATGCACCCAAGTTTTAATTTACGATCCACTTAAAATATTCTTGAACGTCATTTTTTGTTGCTATGCGTAATTTATTACGACACTTAAAAGAATCAGCACATTCCACTAAGCTGCTCGTAATTTGATAACGTAATATTTTAAGTGGGTAACATGCTCAAATTATTATTATTTGTATTTGTGTATTTCGCTTGCATTTCAAATCAGACCTTTATGCAACATGTTCTGAATCGCAGAAGCGAAATCAATTAGTTACTAGGAGCAAAAATACAACTTTTTGACAAAATTAATCCGGCCAGTCGCGCAGACTATTTTAGAATTTTAGATTATAATATTTAGCTCTTTATAACACGTTTTGTTTTAGCTTTATCTGTAACTTTGTATGTAACCAACGTACTTGTTTTTAAACAACTTCTTTTGATTTTGCCCCACATTAAACATATTTTATTCAAACTTTGTACACTAATCAAGCAATGGTGACAAACTGACAATACAATAATTTCATGAGTTAAAGCGTGTTTTTTAGTTTGTACACTATATCAATTATTATAAGAATTCCATATTCCTTCCTCCATAAATTTATTTGATTTGTCTTGCATTTATATGCAAAAGGTTCATCACTCAGCTACAAGGATATCTATTGAAAACAACTATTTAGATACCTATTAGGGTATCTGTGGTGGTGACATGATTATTGAGCGATGGATTAACAAAGCAAAAGGAATATCCGTGTACCTATATAGTTTGGTATTACTTAATATATATAAATCTCGTGTCACAATGTTTGTCCTCAATGGACTCCTAAACCACTTAACCGATTATAATAAAATTCGCACACCATGTGCAGTTCGATCCAACTTGAGAGATTAAACACTTACCTCACCCCGCACAATCAGGCTATAGATGGCCCCCATTTTTCCGTAATATACAAGTAATATAAGGACGATACGCAACGAAGATTGACAACATTAATCAAATTGACTTAAAGTAATTTTGGATTTGTGATTATCGTTTTTCGTAGAAAATGGTTAGTTATTGTGTTGATAATGGATGTATTTCATCAGAAAAACGCGAATTTCTTTCCGCGTCACAATTAATGTGCGAACCCTAAAGCGTTAACACACACATTAATTGCACTCTCTACAGGGTGACTGTCAAAACGATAATTTTGTATGGAGTGTCCGGGGTGTGATATTAGTAAAGTTTTTAAGATTTATGTAATACTAGCTTTGCGCCCGTGGCTTCGCCCGCGCAGTCAAAGAAAATCCTGCATAGTTCCCGTTCCCGTGGGATTTCCGGAATAAAACCTATTCTATGTCCCGGGGTAAAAAGTAGCCTATGTCCTTTCTCGGTTATCAAAATATCTCTATATCAAATTTCATGCAAATTGGTTCAGTAATTAAGGCGTGATTGAGTAACAGACAGACAGACAGAGTTACTTTCGCATTTATAATATTAGTATGGATTTGGTATCCTCATAGGAGGCCTATGTCTCTACCGTAAGATCATAATGGACTAATGATGATGATGATGATGATGTATTAATATAATTAAAATAGTATATATAAAAATAGTCTATTATATAATTTTAATGTCTGGACTGAAGTCACTCATCCCGCACTGACTTTACTACACCAATTTACTTGCTTAAAATCTAAAAAATTATGTGTTATTTATTATAAGTTTCTTTCCTTTTTATTTCAGGTTGACGGCTATTCAACAAATGATTCATCTTTCGACGAGTCTGACAACACGAAAATAAGAGAAACATTGACACAAGAGGCTGTAGTTATAAGTAAATTAAATCCTTCTGTACCACCTTTCGTACCAAAATCTAGTGTAAATTCAACATCAAATACCAATTCAAATAGGAAAAGAGCAGTCGAATCGCCTCTAAACGAAAATATAATGCCAAACAAACAAGACGTAAGGAATTCAAATCAATTTAAGGAAAATAAGGATTTGAATAGCACATTAGAAACAAAACAAAACAATGATGTTGGTCAAAACCATAGTGCTTTGTGTGATTCGAAGAAAATAGAAGTGATTCCTGTCGATAGCAGAATAGATATGTCTAGTCTTGAGCCAAATGAAAAGGAGAAATTGAGAGAAAATCTCATAACTAGCATAAGTAAGACTGCACAAACGAGTTGTGTTAAAGTTAAGAGGCAAAGAAATTTAGCAATTGCTACATTAATGAAGTTATGTTCTAATTCGACACCAACCACAAAGGATGAGGTTATAGGGGCCAAACCAAATTTGATAACGCCGCAACATTACAAAACCACAGTCTGTGATAATGAGACTGAAAAGAAGCATGCACATGAAATAATAATAGATAGGACTAGTGAGGCGGAGGAAACACAAACATACATGGAAAATTCCATTGACAAAGTCAAAAAATGGCTCACAGGAGAGGATTATTCTCCATCAAGTGAGAGTTATAATATTGATAAGACTGAAAATAAAATTTCTAATATTAGCACAGAATCAAGTGAATGTGTAAGTAATGAACCATCAGCAAACGTAAAAAAATCAATAGAAGCCAAGTCTGGTCTGTTCTTAGGGCCAATTACCTACAAGAAGAGAGAAACAAGAAAGTCTCCAAACAGTCAAACGGACAGAACTAACTCTGTTGCAAGTGAGCCACTAGGAGTAGAACCAACACTAGAATTTGTGCCTTCAGCGTACGCTACTGAACTGTCGCAAAAATATATGAAGCGTGTTAACGATAAAACTGTCTCCACACAAGATGGACCTCCTACCTGGACGAACTTGGTAGCGACCTTGGAAGTGAAAGATGAGATTATAAGAAAGAAACTTTCTAGCCCAAATTCAGAATAAAAGATAAATAATCACAAGTAACGGTGATAATATAATTGACGAATTTCCGTAGGAAGTGATATTTTTTCATATATTATTATAGGAAACAGATTATTTTATATTTTTTATGTTATATTGTAAGTAGTTTAAATATTTTACAACTAAATGACTCAATACAAATGTATGTGAATAATATTTTATATCTCTATGATATATTAGTGTAAGATTATGCCAATTAATAATTAATTTGTGTTCTAATATTTTAATTTCTCTCTAGTCTTATGGTTTTATCTTAGATCATTAAGTAATGGATGGAGCACGCTGGCAAATGTTCTAACTAAACTTTCTGCCGATTTTGGCGAGGGGAGGGTAACTCACACTTTGAAACACAATCACACATTCACAAAAATAATTTGTGTCTTTACAAACTCAAACTATTACAAAATTGACAGACTAGCATGTTTTTGCACACATACATCGATTACACAGAAAAATCTCTGTACATATACGTAATAATACAATCGCTCTAAAGGGATGTAACCATATCGATATTACAAAAATAATAATTTTGTTGAAATTAGAAATAACATTAATATTATATTCATAAAAAATTCTACACAGGTCATTTGTAACGTTTTCATCATTATTATATGCATACGAAAAAACAATAAAACGCCATTTTATTTGTATTTGAATATGTATTTATTCAACCCATCACATATTATATTCAATAAAATAAATATCGGTCCAGAAATTTTTATTATTTCTGTACCGAGGTGTCCATTCTGATTTTCTCCCACAGCATTCAATCCACCTTAGCCTTAAAGCAGGATTTTTTGTAAATCTGAAATATACGCAATATTAATACATACATATAAACAAAGTAGCTGCTCCGCGCGGTTTCACCCCCGTGGCTCCACTCCTGTTAGTCGTAGCGTGATGATATATAGCCTATAACCTTCCTCGATAAATGGGCTATCTAACACCGAAATAATTTTTCAAATCGGACCAGTACATAGTTCCCGAGAATAGCACGTTCAAACAAACAAACAAACTCTTCAGCTTTATAATATTAGTATAGATTACATAATAGAAAGGTTACAAGATTAACATTACAAAAAAAAACGGCTAAATGCGAGTCGGACTCGCGCACGAAGGGTTCCGTACCATTAAAATGTTCTGCCAGTTAAAAGTAACCGAGCGTAAACTTTAATAAATACATACAAGACTTACAAAATAAACATTATACTCCTTTTTATGCATTTGTATAAAATTTTAATATAGTAAAGATTAATTCTCATCTCATTTCAAATTATACTTAGAAAAATATTTTTTTATCGACGTTCAAGTTAAAAGCAGTCCGTCACTAAGAAAGTCGTAAAAATTTACGACCTTTTAAGCGACGAGTTTTTAAATTCAACTCTATCACTAAGTTCATAAAGATTAAATTTGAATTTCTCTTCAAGATAGTCTCGCTACATCGCTTTATAGTCTCGTGGGGAGTGCGGTTCAATATCGCGTTCTAAATTCAACTTTATCGCTTAGTTCATAAAGATTAAATTTGTATTTCTTTTCAAGATAGTCTCGCTAAATTTGTACTTCTTTAAAATATAGTCTCGTGGGGAATGCGGTTCAATATCGCGTTTTAAATTCAACTTTATCTCTTAGTTCATAAAGATTAAATTTGTATATTTTCTTTCCATGATAGTCTCGTGAGGCCGCATCAATGATCGAGTAAACACATGACTCGATTATTTGTCTTGATCATATCGCTAAACGATACATCGACGATTATTAGAAATTGCATTTAAATTGATATTTACGTAAAAAAAATAAAAAAATACTTTTCAATTTGAAAAATCTTATACCTCGGCAAAAGGGGAAGCGCCTGTGAGTGTTATCCATTACTTAATGATCTAAGGGTTTTATGTACTGTCAGAAATTTGTGCAATTGAGACTTTTGTCGAACAAATTTTAACTAGTTAAGTAGTTAAATTATTTTTACTTGTATTTTAAATACTTGTGATAGATAAGTGTCACGGATATACATATTTCAATGATGTACATTACACTAAGACTTTGAGGAATTAATAATCAGTTAGTATTTCATGTTTCTTGAGAAAAAGATGTGTTAGGCGCAGGTCAAACACAAGCGGCGCGGGCGCGGGCGTGCCATAAGCACACCTCTTGAATCTGTTTTGCACCACGTCCTTCTTATACATTTTGTATGAAAGAATTTTGGAAAGGCGTCGAGACGGCACGCCACGGTTGTGCCACGGTTGCGCCGCCTTTCCAAAGTTATTTCATACAAATGCCAATAGCGCACCCGATGCACGCCGGCAGTGCGCCCGAAGCGCGCCCGCAGTGCGCCCGATGCGCGCCGCGCCGCTTGTATCTGTCCCGCGCCTTAGGGCGCTTTTCCACCAGAGATGCGCTATGCTACGTAGCTGTGGCACATATGTGTGTGGTTTGTAGTTGAAGCATATCTACATAGCACATCGCTGGTAGAAAGGCACCCTTAAAGCATCTTATTCTGCATATAATTTGTAAAATTGTAAATCTGACATGCTTAAAAAGAGCAACTATGTAGTTTCTTGCCGATTTTTCTCCGTAGATACTGCTTTCCGAATCTGTGGTAAATGATAAAAATATGTACTTAATGACGTTTCAAAAGTGCTTCTAGAAGAAGTCTAATTGAATAAATAAATGTTTGAGTTTGAGTTTCATGTCAAAATTGTACAATAGTAATAATAAGAATAACACATTTCAAATTATCTAAGCTCATAGTCGAAAATTGGGAACTTTGCATGAAACGTTCGAATATCCCGAAACGGTTAGATTAAGATAGTAGTTGTGTATGTTATACAGGATGTCCCAAAAAGTATTGATATACTGAAGCTGGGAGGTAGATGACCTAAAGGGCTATCCGAATCACCCCCATGAGATTTTTATTTATGACTTTAATTATTGCGGTAGATGCTTGATTTTGTTGTGTGCTAAGCTGATGGATGGGCCAATTTAGTACAGTAAAATTTACTATCGTATCGTTAGATCTTTGAATAGAATAAAACTAACTCTAAAAGCATCTACCGCAATAATTAACGTCACCTTGAATAAAAATCTCATCATACTCGGTGATAGGTGAAAAATTGAAAAAAACGGCATAACTCCGAAAATACGATAAATCGCATGACATACATGGGGGTGATTCGGATAGCCCTCTAGGTCCTCTACCTCACAGCTTCAGTATGTAACAATTATCGCACGCCACTTAGAAGACCCAACCGAGTTTTTGTAATAACATAAATAGTTTAACGAAATTAGGTGTTAACTGTTAACCACTTGTATACGATACGTATTGATTGATTTATATTGTGAACATTTTTTATACTTTATATTGTAAACATTTTGTAACCTTATATAGCGACACTTTATATACACCCATCTGTTTATTGTTTAGTTTAATTGTAAGTTTTTTTACTTGTATACCCTTTTTATTTTTTAAGGGGGGAATGATGTAGCGACGACAAGCCAATTTATGAGTTATCGAATTTCAAGTGTAACGCTAAGAAAGTTCACACGGTAACTCATATATAAACAGTTCGTGCGCTATGCACAAACAGTTAAGGGCTTGTCGGGACGCGGGTTGGTCGCATTAGGTCGAATATTAATTACATACCGAATAAATATATGTAATTAACGAAATATAACCTTTGCGTAGTTATTTCATCTTTTATTACACCCACCCGCACATAACAAGCCCCCACAAGTATATGGACTTTTTGGGACACCCTGTAGTAGAGTATCAGTCGAAACAAGGTACACTATACACTCTGGGAATTGGTCGACTTCCCTGACTCTGACGACCCTGTTTTGCATTAGTTTAGTTCTTTGGCATATTTTGAAAATATATACCTACGCTGTTACATATCTTGTATAATTTTAATTGTAATACTGACATGATTTAAAAGAGCAATTATTATGGAGTTTCTTGCCGGTTCTTCTCCGTAGATCTTTCCGAATCGGTGGTAAATGTTAAAAATAATATGTAATGACGATTCAAAAGTGCTTCTAGAAGAAGTGTAATTGAATAAATAAATGTTTGACTTTAGAATAGTTAAGACCCTAGAAAATACCCAATAAGCTTATGGATTTATAGCATTAAAATGAATGAAAATGTTGACTTGAATATTTATGTATTGGTAATAATAAAGATGACTATGAAATAATCAAAACATATCTAAAAGCATTTTGTTTTAATAATATTGTAATCAATCTGTAAACACTATATATATCTTAATACATATATATAAATCTCGTGTCACAATGTTTGTCCTCAATGGACTCCTAAACCACTTAACCGATTATAATAAAATTCGCACACCATGTGCAGTTCGATCTAACTTGAGAGATAGAATAGTTTAAACATGTAGGTACCACGGGCGAAGCCGGGGCGGACCGCTAGTATATATGTTTTCAGAATTTGTAGTGCCATAATGTGGCATCATTTGACAGATCTTAAAGTGAACAAATAAAATGTTTTAAGTTTTAATTTTTTAGGAAAGTGGTTAACATAATATATTGAAATGTTGATTGGCATTTAAATGAATAAGGGCGGCCGTATATGGACCGCTTCAAGCAGTTAGGACCGACGGCTTGAAGACGCGACTTCGCGGTTAATTATAGACATTCTTTCACCGCCGTACGCACTACGCATGACTGCTCGAGCCGTCGGTCTCAAGCAGTCTTGAAGCGGTCCGTGTACGGCCGCCCTAAGACTATTTCTGTCTTATGACAAAAAACTTTAGACAATGCTTAACTTCGTAACAAAGTTTAAATCGATAGACGATATTTTAATAAAAGATAAGGAAGCAGTGAAGGAATATACAAAAATTTAATTGAATAAAAACATTGAATTATATTTTGGAATTTTATTCCATTTTAAATTATGTATTGCTAAAACCACAGACTAATAATAATATACTAGACGGTCCAATTCCATACAAAAAAAGTTGCGCTATGAATTTGCCCAAGTAGAGCGCCATTTGATTGTTCGATATAAATAATTGTTTGTTCCTTAATTGTTTATTTAAAAGTAATTAAAAACATATTGACCGTTTGGTTAGCCCCCTCAATGAAATTTATTACTTAATATTGTTCCTTATCATTAGTCCATAAATACACATTAACGTTTGTTCTTCAATAAATTACGTTAGTTCGAACATTTAATTGCATTATTATTCTTCCTTGTGGATTATTTATTTCTACAGATGTCCCATATTTGGCAATCTCACCTCACATATGGCCTTGTCTGTTAACTACCTACTGCAAAAATGAACTAATTTAGATTTGGTACCTGGAAAGGACAAGGGAAAAGATAGCTATAAAACAAGTATTCGAATGATTATTACCAAGTAAATAAATGAATGACAAGACAAGGTACTTAATTAATGCTAAATATTTCCTAAAGAAAAGAATTTTTTCAAAATTTTCACTTAATATGTATTAGTAGTCTGTGGTATTACTTAGGTAGGTACTAGACAAAAATTATACCTACCTACATAACCTACTTTTTATAGCGGGAAAATGCTTCATTTTTACGGGAATCGATGTCGAAATATTTAATTTTAGGCGCATAAAGAAAAAAAACGCAAAAGATCATTCAAAACCTTTTCTACGGTTTAAATCTCAAAACTTTTTAATAAAAGATTGTTCTTTAATGTTGCGCTTTTCGGAATTAGAATAATCAATTTTTATAATTATTAGTTTTTCTATACTTAATAAAAAGTAAATGTTCTTCACACTCTTCACACGGCACATATTTTATTGTGTGCCGTGTTTATGCTTTAAGGTTGAAAACACTTTGCTGAAAATGTTCAATCCTTGTTTCACTATGTTATATAGACAATCACTGGGTGTTTTTAAAGAAATCTCAAATATGCTGTAATTTTTGTTCAGGATTAAAAGTTGTTTCTTATCGTTTATTATTTCATTCTTCTTAAATAAAATATTTTCACACAGGGCACCTGTATTTTTCAAAACATTTTTTCCCAAGATAGCCATAGCAAAGTAGGAAATTAAATAAATAAAATAAATAAATTATAATTCCTGTTTTTGTCCTCTAAAGGCCATACAAGCCGAAATGACCATACAATCTCAATTCCTATTAGGTCCTGATTTAGTCTGTAAGTATGAATAAACTGTATCCCAGTTTCAGCAGTTTCATTTTTTAAATCGATTGGCTAAGCACTATTGTGTTGCCAGCTTAACTTTCATTTTTTAAATGAGTTTGGGTTTAAATGAGAAGGAAGAAGAATTTTTGTAGTGTCCGACCGAAACTGGTTTCCAGGCCGAAACCGAAACCGAAACTCACGTGGTCATGTATGAAATTTCTAAAAATACTGAACTTTTGTGCATTTTACCTATTATTTTGCCTTAATTAGGGCATGAAATGAAAACACAGTATATTAAATTTGTTGTAATCATTTATTTAATATAAAATAATAAAAAAATATCTTTAAAATATTAATAACTAGCGGTCCGTCCGCCCCGGCTTCGCCCGTGGTACATATTTCGCAACAAAAGGTAGCCTACGTTCTTTCTCAGGGTCTAAAGATTATCTGTGCCAAATTTCGTCAAAATCGGGCCAGTAGTTTATGAGCCTGTTCATTACAATCAAACAAACAAAGTTTTCCTCTTTATAATATTAGTGTAGATAACAATTATAATTATTATTATTTTTTCAAATTAAGTTCTCAGTAAAATCAGTCATCTAAATCAAATCAGTAATTGTTACTTTTACTTTAAATACTAAGTATTGGTATTTTGAGATCTTTCTCTTTATTAAAGAGTCTTTAATACTTTGGATTGGTATTTGTACTTAGAAGAATAATCGGTCTCTGTTAGGTACCTCTTATATAAAAATAATAATTATTATTACACCCAGTTCCAATCTCAACATAGATAATCAAAAATTGTTTTCACCAGCGTGGGTCAAACACCGGTGAACCAACGCTTTGACAGCGTCCGTCAAAACGTTGCCGAGGAAAACGAAGTTAGGCGAGCGTGAATGTGTGTAAACTAAATTCACTTCTCTTTAATTGAAGCATGTTCAAGTTTTATTTTCACATTTTCATAACAAGTTTGGTACATCAGGGAAGGAGCTATTTCTTCGCTTCCACCTTTTAATTGTACTTAGCGGGGCCAAAATAAGACCTATCTTTATAAGATGCCTGTACATTGATGGGGACTTATAATATAAGGACAAGCAGAAATTTTTTTCAGAAGTTTTCCATTTTATTTGTCGTTTTCTCAGCTGCATTTTTGTAAAGATTTTAGCATTCTCACTTTTGTATTCAAAATTGTCTATATCTATAAATTTTTTTCCTGACATTTTATTTTTCATTCTTTTAATAATTATATTGTTACTTTTTATTTTCTTTACATAATATGTCATGCTTTCTTTAAGTTTAAGAATGGTTTTTTGCTGAGACTCAGACAAACAAAGATCCTTGGTTTTTCTAGGCATACTAAAATTGTTCTCTGGATCTGTTGGTTTATTAACCCATTGAGACCCAAGCGGCCCGATTGGTCCACGACACAATAGATTTTCTATTGTGTCTGTGGTTCCGGGGCCTGAGTTATTAATGTTCCCTTCTCCAGACTGTAATTTTCTTTCATTGCTGGACTCTTCTTCAGGTGTTTCAACTTTTATATGTTCTGGTGATATAGCACATTTTGGTACAGCTGTTTTTTCCAGTACTGGTCGAAACGCTGTGTTCTTTTTTATATCACAACGCTCAAAATGGACTTCACAGATATATCTGTTATATAGCTCATCGTCTGTCAAGTGGCTTAAATTCATGTTTCCTGCAATATAAAAGGGTTTTTAATCACCTGTTGAATAAGGTTACAGTGGGAAAAGAAATAAATTTTTTAATATACATAATTAAGTATAGTAGAAATATACGTACCAGCATTTTCAAGCCATAGTTTCAGTCGACTTTTATCTTTTATAGGGAACCGGAACATTGAAAAATCATAACTGGTGTTATTACAGCCAAAGTAGGTACATTTACGCCCAGGCGCCATGGTTTTCAATGCAGACAGATTCCAAACATAAGGCAGTTCACAGAGTCCGGGTGCACAGCAAAAGTCGTCAATCTCGCAAACCGAGGTCCAGAAGTATAGGCCAAATCGTAGGAAAGCAGTCACGGAGTCCAAAAGACGAAGCAGGGGTCGTAGTCAATTGAGAAATTGGGATCATCCAAAAAACAGCGCACAAGAAACAACACACCAACCAAACCGAAACAAACAATTCCAACAATATATATTAGTTATTACTTGCTCTGTGAACAATATTACTTGCTCTGTGTCCTGTGAACAACACAACAACGCGCGAAACCACACGCGAACGGCGAAACCTACGGGCTTTGCTATGGGCGAACCGCGAAACGCAATCTGTATCTGTCAGCTTTTATTACCTCTTTGCTGTCAGCTGTCGCCTGTCAGGCCGGTTCAGTGTGACCTACAACAAATTTTAAATTCCTCCCAAAAAATCGTTGCTTGTTTTCGGTTGTATATATAATAATATTATCTGCAATGCCTGGGAGGGATGATTTTCAGAAATATAGAAAGTATTTGATTAAACTAAGAAAAAAATGACTTGTTTGTGTTGTTGCTCGTTTTAATTGTTTTTTTATATAATTACAAAAAAAAATTAATGCCACTGCATGAATGCACCTTTGAATGAGACTATTAAAAACGTAAATGGTAAAAACAGTAAAAACGTCTGTAGTGCCATCTATATTGATCGTTTAGCATCGCCAAATCGGAGGAGAATGATTACAAAATAAAATACAGATGGAGCATGTCAATCATTTATCGCCCTTGTCAAAGAAAATACCAAATCAAAAACGAATACGTTCCTCCGCTAGTGCTATAGCGATTCTAGTGTCATGCAATACGTCAAAAGGGGTTTGATATTTTAGTAAAAAAATGCTGTCTTGTGATATTAAAACGCTGTAAAACTTGTTCCCGAAAACAAACAAAAAGATAAAACATCGTTTTACAGATTTTCTGTAGATTATTTGGCTTATTTAATTTTGTATACAAATAATAATTTTACAAATACGAAGGAATTCAAAACTTCAACGTATGCTGCCAGTATTTTGAAAATGAATTTGCCATTTTTAGGGGTAAAATGGTTAAAAGATATTCGGGGTAGTGCTGTTGGATTTTTCGATCGTGAATGTGATTATTTGTATAGTGCAATAAAAGTTCATGGTCATTATTAGATTATTTTAAAAAGCATTATACTTTTTTTTGTTACTTTTATAAAAAGCGTCGTTTTCGCTTGCGATTTAATTCATGAGAACTCCATGATGGATATGATGAAAATAAAATGTCCCGCATTCTCGACTAAAAACTACCGCTATTCGCATTCATATGTTTTGAAAAATAAAAACTTTTTTTAATGTAATTTATTTAATAAATTTAATGTAATTTATTTAATAAAAATTGAATAAAATTATTTTGTCCATGTATAACTTTAGTAGATAGGTGCTTTATGTAACAAAATAATTTTTACAATATTATAAAATAATATCAAAACCCCGAATTTATATTAAAATAAAAATTAAAATATGACTGCTAATAATTTATGTAGCCTACGTCACTACCACCACAGCTACCTTCATAATTCAGATGATTGCAATGACACCTCACAAGTCACAACTCAAAATCGATCCAACAGTTTATACTGCAGGGCGTGTCAAAGAAATATTATACATACATACCTACACTCGAAAAACATAACCCTCTTTCTTCTGTAGTCGGGCAAAAATTTGGGAAATTTTTCATTATCTGGTAACATAACACGCACACAGAAGCACCGTGTTCGTACAGTGCAACGGCGAAATGACAGCACACATAACTTTATGGAAATGACGATAAATAATTCGGTTTAGTTCGGCATCGCTCCATCTGTCTTTTATTTTGTAATCTAACCCCTCGTTTTCACCAAGAAACAAGTTAAATACTAATTTGATACAAAACTTGTAGAATACTTTTCAAAACATAATTATTTGTTTTATATATGTATTGAGACTGTCTCAAACATTCTTTCGTTCACACTTTGTAGCCAACAAGTAATTATACAAGTATAAAACACATTTGCGTTTACACTGAAGTCTGTGACATGTTAGAACTTGTCTGATCCATTGATAGCGTTCTCACCTACAAAATACAGTCGTGGTTTAGATAAGTATTGTTTATTTTATTGCAATTTCTGTATAATACTAGTAACAAACAAGTTTTAAACTTTATCCATGTTTGTTGGATAAAGTTTTCAACATACATACATTTCACAAAAGTTTTTTTTTATAAATGTAGGTACGACTGAATTTGTCTCGAATTCTACAAGTATTGCAACAACAAAAACAAGAGATCATAAACATGTAGGCAACTAGAAGTTTTCAACCAACAAGTTTCATATAAGTTATCCTACATGTATCTAATTTTGTATACAACATGTTTTACACATGTCAATGAGAAACGAAAATATTGCATCAAATTTGTAAAATACATGTATTATGCTTTGGTGAAAACGAGGGGTAAGGTTTCCGCCTTAACTTGTTTATAGTAGTTTCATGACGTTTGATGACGTTGAAAAATAAATAAATAGGTAGTAAAAAATTATAAAAAATAATGAAATTGCAATTTAATCTAATTTTATTTTTTGCTGGTTAAAATTATGCACTTAGCGGCATCTTTCGGTAGTGGATGGCATTAATTTTGTTTTGTATGAAATGAGCCAGACATGCTTTAGCATGAGGTTAGTACATTCCCCGTGTGGGGAATGTTGTTCAGTACGATTCGTCCTCTGGCGCCGCCTGTGAATACGGGCGGGTCATTGTGAGGTCGAATCGTCCTGTTTATGTATTTGGGGCACAGTATAGGAGACCCCGACTTAGAAATTTTAAACCTTTTCGCATTTTGCGAAGACTCAACCGACCTGTGTTTGAGCAGCTTGGCAGCGGGTAAGCAAGAAGTCTCGCGGTCACCAGTCGGCATACCGGTCAAGCTCAGTTTACCTATAACCTATTGTGTAATATAAGAAGAAGTTGTACATATGTTACGGCTAAAGGTAGGTGAGAACATAAACTTAAGATTAGCCGGCTAAACTTAGGTTTATTTTCGACGAGGTGTTAATGTTAGTTTGTTCTATCTTTAGCCGGCTAAACTTAAGTGTAACCGCAGGCCCGTGGCTAAAAATGTCGGGGTGGGTAGATTTGGTTACTATAATACATGTAAGGAACAGGGCGAGTGTTTTCTGGCACTTCGCCGGCTGCTGCCGCAGCACGCTCGCTGCGCTCGCTCGGCTCGTGCGGGTCTTAAGAGTTCTAACCTAACCTAACCTAGCCACCAGCTTTCTGCCCTGAGTCGGGGTGGGTAGATTTGGTTACTATAATACATGTAAGGAACAGGGCGAGTGTTTTCTGGCACTGTGCGGGCCCCTCAAGCCCTCCACCGGCCCGGCGCTAACCATATCTACCCACCCCGACATTTTTAGCCACGGGCCTGCGGTTACACTTAAGTTTAGCCGGCTAAAGATAGAACAAACTAACATTAACACCTCGTCGAAAATAAACCTAAGTTTAGCCGGCTAATCTTAAGTTTATGTTCTCACCTACCTTTAGCCGTGACACATACACAAACTATTACAACAACAAAATATTTTGATCTAAAGTTATAAACAGACGTTCGAACTGGTGCGACCGGACCACCGTACTCGTGCGGTGCGATTGACTCGCCACACGACCGCACCGCACCTTGGGTTGCCAGTATTTGATTTAAGGGTTAACAGCATCAAAAATACGAGTTTTAGTTATTTTTTACGGGAGATAATTAAAACAGCAATGTTAAATAGAGAAAAATTTTTTTTGGCATTTATATTTGCTGTTGGAAGAAACAGCTTTTAATAGCTCTTCATTTTCTAAAGAATAAAGATAATGTATAAAAATCTTTGCACGATAATTTAAAATTACGTTTAATTAATTTGCAGCTTCGCCTTTACAGTTTCAATATTCAATCGGTTTCGGCTATCCGTGCCGCACAAAGAAAATATTATTTGTTTAAAAATTACGATTAAATTTACGATTTTTAAAAAAACATTTAAAATATTGGAATTTTCGCGGCCGACTGAGCTAAATAAATTCGTATAAAAAAAATAGATACACTAGATAATTTATTATGTTGCTAATATATGAAATGATTAAAGGCGCAAATTATCCCTTTTTGAAATTTTCGATATTGTCGATAGAGGCGAAAGTATTGTAATTTTTACTGATTTTCGTTTTTATTTTTTTATATTATATGCAGGCGTTAGTAGAAGCTCTATTTAGTACCAAAAGAAACCTCGAACTGAGTTCTACATGTGACAAAAATACCACATTCTAGCCACGAAGTTATTACGAGATATAGATTTTCAAAGAATGTCAGGGTTGTCCCTAGTAAACAAAATTATATATATTATCATCTATCTATTACCAAGTTTTTGTTTATGTTTTAGTCGTTAGTTATAGTCGATATTTCAATATATTATTATAGGTAGGTACTTAATCCTTATATGTAATAAACTAGCGATCCGCCCCGGCTTCGCCCGTGGTACATGTTTACGTTTTCTCTACATAAGAACCATCCTCGTACTTCAAGGAATATAATAAAAAAAGAATTATCGAAATCGGTTCTGCCGTTCTCGAGTTATGCGCTTACCAACACATTTTGCGATTCATTTTTATATATAAGAAGATTAACTGAACAAAAAACATATCTTAGATTTATAAGACAATTCAATAATATCAAATTAATACAAATTAATTTCCTTTTTTTGTGAATATTTCGAGCATTGATCATAGTAATCTCATTAAAAGACAAACCGAATTCTTTGAAAATCTATTTCTTGTAATAAATTCGTGGTTAGAATGTTGTATTTTTTTCACATGTAGACCTCAGTTCAAGGCTTCTTTTGGTACAAGTACAAGTACAAGTTACAACCATTGAAAAGAAGAAAACGAAGAGAAAAGAATGGGCAAAATTATATTTAAAAGACAGGGATTCATTCAGACATATGCAGTCATTTCATAAATCTTTGTAGAGTTCTAAAATTTATATTATTAATCTTTTTTCAGTATTAGCCACGTCATCCGACGCCATCGCCATTGATAACGATCGACCGACGTCCGTTTTGTTTGGCGGTAGAACTGTGACTAAAGCTGTAATAATGTATATAGTCTATGACTAATGCGCTGTCCGGTGCGATCGCCCGTCCACACGCGCGAATTTGGTACGGTCCGCACCAAGTTCGGAAGAAAAAACCATCGAACCAACCGTACCGTCAATAATAATAATTATGTCCGGCGGACCACTGTACACAATATGATCGAATATGGTCCGGAGCGCACCAAGGTCACGGTGCGGTCCGTACCAAATTCGAACGTCTGTTTATAACTTAAGGAGTTGCCATTTTCGCCTTTGTTTAGAAGTCAAGACCGTCAACTCAATTCTCGGAGCAAAGACTCAATTTCAATGAGATTGCTTAACTTACTTCACTTACTTGACACATGTCATTTTACAATCGACGAAATTGCTTACTTTTTGACGTTTTAAAAAATAATGTAAAAAATTCAAACATATGTCCATTTCTACCAAATATATATTTTTATTTTAAGGAATCTACCTTCATTTTCGTAGTGATTGTGAAAAATTTGTCTTGGTCTTGTATTTTAACAGACTTTAGCAATGTCAGCTCGATGGACGAACAAAATGGCTATTTTACAAGATTTGGCTTACGCACAAGGAAGTGTAGTACCTGTTGATATTGAGAATCCTTTATCGTACGATGAAAAACCACCAAGAGAAGTTTGGGAGGAAGGTATGGACAACGTTACAAATGTGAATAGTTATGACAGCAAATTATAGAATTGTTTTTTTTTACATTATAGTGATTATTGATAATGGAGAGTAGCTAGGAGTACACAGCTTGAATGTTCACAACTTATGAGACTTGAATTAGGTTAAGATTTTTACGCGATCTTATATTAATTCCAATTGCAAATATTTTAGATACTGAAGAAGAATTTTACAAAGATTGCATGGCTAATGGGGACTTCAGCAATGGACCAGATATTGGAATGATACAGCAACTTCTGGAAGTGGTAATTAATAATTATATTATATATATTACACTTTTTTGTATAGGTATTGATGCCTGCAGTTATTTTTTTTAATTTTATACATTGATTTCAGGTTCGTAATGCAAATGTAAGTCCTGATCTAGAAAATAACAATAGTGTTATTGAAATAAGTAAGCTGAATATAAAATCGCATGAACCTCTACCTGGTCCTTCTGGTGACCATGAACCAGGACAAGAAAGCAGGCAAGAAACTCCCAAAATAACGCCTCAAAAGAAAAGAAATAGAAACGCGGCAATTGTGTCACTGATTGAAACTTATGGTGACCAAAATTGCATAGAACAAAATGAGGCAGATAGTACAGACCATAAAAACATGAAATTATTAAAGCCAACTGATTTTGTGCTGAAAAATGAGGAAATTACACAAGATAAAGGGACTTGGTTGCCAAGAAATGAAAATAGATTAACATCACCGGCGAATATGTTTAGAAAGAAGATACCTACTTCTGATAGTGCGTCTATGTTTAAAAGGAAGATTCGTACGCCAGTTCAAAATAAAACAGAAAATGATACTAGCACACAAGTATTTGTACCATCCTCAAAAGCTAATGAATATTATGAAAAATATATTGAGAGAAGTAAAACAAGGCAGGCAATAAAAGAAGATATTTGGACAAAAGCAAAGAGGACGATGACGGAAATTGAAGAAAAAAGGTATTCTACTAGTCTTTTATTTCCTTAATAACTCAGTCCCTGGAACCACAGACACAATAGAAAATCTATTGTGTCTGGGACCGATAGGGCCGCTTGGGGCTCAATGGGTTAAAAGGAAGTTTAAATTCTGCCTATAGATCATCAAATTGTTTTAGATAATAGTTTTCTGCATTACAATATTATACAATAATTTGGAAAATCCAAAAGTGCACGCCTCATAATTTTTTTTTTAATAAATATTTATTAATTATTATTTTTGTTTATTTAATAACAATTAAACCACATCGAATCAGACCCTGAAAAATGAAAGGGTTCTATTCCTGAGCATACTCAAGCGTAAGAGAAAAAAAAAGACTCGATTAGTAAAGTATTTCGGTCGCTATCGTGTTAACAAGAAAAAGGATCCGCACATACAGACACACGGACGTCCAAGACAGAACTTTTTTAAACTGTTTTTTAACTAGTTTAAATAACAAAAATGACATCAAAAATATCATGAACGTTAAAAATAGTGTTTTTTCTTAATATGTGTGTGTATGTATTATCTTACAAGTGCAATGTATGATACATAAAGACATTTTAAGTTTGAAAAATCAGATGTTTTGCGCGAAGTGACAGTAGTACCCACCTCAACGCTTCGCTTATTAGGCGTGCAATTAATTTTATGTTAATTATTCATGTCTTACGGTTTACCTACATTAAAGTTTTATTATTGTGATGAATAAAAAATTTTGCTTTGAAATTATAAATATATTATCTACTATAATTAAAACATTGTTTTAAACATCTATTGGAAAAAACAGCATGATTTTTTATATATAATATTTTATATTGTTATTTTCAGAAAACGAGAAAAAGAGGAGCTTGTGTCGCCTAGCACGAAATCTCCAGAAACTGTTAATGAATCAAATTCAGAATAGTGTTGGTATTAAACAAAATTACATGTAACTGTAAATGTGATATTATATTGTGATGTTAAGGTATTGAGTCAAAATATGAGTTATTAATTGGATAGAGAAGTTGAGACAAGCTTAAACCAAAAAAAAAAAAAAAAAATTGGCTCACTAACATTATTTTTTATATTGGGTAATATTACTAGTATAATTCTATATTGTCTGTGAATATATCAAAAAGTATGTTTTATGTCCAAAACTCAAATACTTTGTCACTAAATGTCCAGCTTCACATAAATAATCTTATAAGATACTAGGTTTCCGCCCGCGGCTTCGCCCGCGCAGTCAAAGAAAAACCCGCATAGTTCCCATTCCCGTGGGATTTCCGGGATAAAACCTATTGTATATACATATATGTATAAGTTATTCCAAGATAAGTATGTAATATTGCATTGTTTTTCTAAGGAACTTGCATGATATTATGTATCACATTCAATACAGGTTAGATGTATTAAACCGATTGAAAATATTGAAATTGTTATTATTTATTTTTAGAATTTTGTGTGATCTGTCTGTGAGGTATTAATGAGGTTTAAACCAAAAATAAGGCTTCTTTCAACACATAAACTATATTTAAGATATAAACACTCCATATCTATAAGCTATAGCAAAAGTGTCGTTGCAAGGAATTTCGTTCCAAAACTATGTTCCAACATTGTGTAGTTGTACAAAGTCGACTAGCTGCTTGACCCGGCTTCACATGGACGCGGTATAAAAAATATATAGGTATACTAGGTAGACTTATGGAATTTTATTTTACAATTAAAATATTAAAATGAACGTTGTTTTCTTTACTGTTTGTTTGTTTATATGTGTATGTATATGTATTCTAAGGCTGAATTAATATCCAGTAGGTACACGATCGCATTATACCTGGGTTGAAAGCAAAAACTTAAAATACCTACGTTACATATACAGGATGTAATCGCAAGCGTTTATTCCGTAACTATGTATTACAGATATAAAAAAACTTTAACCCGATATCGAAAGTACTTAACCTAATGAGTAAAATGGCCATAATAAATTTTTAAAAATAAAACGAGAAATATCCAAAAATGTTACATTAAACGCTCCCATACATTTTATTTCCCATACATTTTGTATTCATAGCAGATTTTCGAAGTGAGCTCTATTTACAGTTTCTAAATGAACTCCCCTCCAAATTTGCGAAGTAATTAAAGCAGAAAACCAAAAAAAGAAAGAAAAAGCTAAAATCTTTCATATTAAATGTACATTGGATATTCGTATCTCATACAAATGTATGGGAGGGTTTCAAGTTAATTTTTTAGATATTTCTCGTTTTATTTTTAAAAATTTATTATGGCCATTTTACTCATTATTAGGTTAACTAAGTACTTTCGATATCAGGTTAAAGTTTTTTGATATCTGTAATAGTTACGGAATAATCGCCTGTGCACACTTAACGATTACACCAATGACTCTATTAGCTTTTTTATATGTATATCATAAGATTAGGTACACCCTGTATACCTACAAATGCCTACACTAACCCATGCAACTTACGAATAATGTGCCTTTCCACTACTGAAAAAATAAAATAACCTTTAAATACGTATGTATACTGTATAGGCATGTATAGGTATCCAAATAACCTTATTGTAGATGGAATAGGATGTGTTTTTTTGATGAGAGCGGAATATACAAAGAACCTTAACATTTGTCTAGAACGGTCATTGACATTATTAAATTTTCATTCACCCTAGAGATCATTTATTTATTTATTAAGGCTCATTAGCAGCGTACATCGATGAAATTACATAAAAAATACATAAAAAAATACACAAAAAATGTAGAACATGATGGACAACCAATAAAAAATGAGCACTGCATGCACAACAACACATTCAAATTCAATACATCCTAAAATAATCAGTTAATAACATTGTTAATAAGTAAAAATTAATTCATAATATTATCCTCAATCAATCATTGAGGATATTTTTGTAAACTGTGTGAATTAAAAATATCAATATCGCCTAAGTATGTGTATCTATGTACTTTAAAATACGAAGTATCTTCTTTAAAAATAATATTTTCTTAAAAACAAGTTTCTAATCAACCAAATTTGTGAAATTTCATTTATATAGTAGGCTGTAGCAGAATCTAGTAAGTAGGTAGTAACTAAATAAAAAGAAATCCCTACGCTAGAAACATACAATCATAATGCAGTCGAGTAAATAAATTATCTCACAAGTCACGACGTCGCAAAACTATTAGAGCTAGCGCGCACGAGCAACTTTGTCTCCGCAACTATTTTGTCTCTCCCATCAATTTGTATGGGGAGTTGCGTCGCTACGTGCGCGCACTTTCATACTAGCCCATAGGTGGGAGAGACAAAATAGTTGCGGAGACAAAGTTGCTCGTGCGCGCTCGCTCTTAAGTTTTACAAGCAATGATATTCACAAGAACGGTATTAATTGAAGATATCATACACTTCAATATAAATCATTACAAGCAGTCATTTGTTAGCTCTCAACTGACGCGCGCGCTTCTAAATGTCAAACATTTTTATCCAATGCATTGTTCCGCCAGATATTCAAAGATAGCGGGTAGTTTTAATTAAGGAAGCAAAATATTTTGGTGGTAAGTTTAACGTTATTTTAATGTTTGAAAAAGTTAAGATACAGAGGTAATTAGAATTTAGAGTTTGTGGGTTCATACTTCATAGTTCAGACTATCAAAATATCTAACGAAAAATTTGCGACTGGTTTTGGCGTGGAGCCACTTCAGTACATACCTACCTGCTACGTAAAAAAATCATCTATATATACAGGGTGTCCCACTTTCGGTATACTAAGCGCAAAGGGACTTGTAGTTTTGCATACGCTGAGTACGTAAAAAATAATTATAAAATTCCAGACGCATTTTTTTTTAAATAGAGGAATTCTTAAAATTCCATGTGTACACCCCCAACAAGCAAACCGCCCAACTTTGCCACCCGCATGTGAGCTATCGTTTAAGATTATGTTTTCATAGACAAAATACTCACATTAGCGAAGCGGTATATGCCGGCTGCGCGAAGCTAGAGACGAAAACATGGATTTTAAGGAAAAATTTAGCAAAAAATTTTTCGCGTAATTTTGTTATTTAAGTATTTTTTATGTGATCAGTGTATGCAAAACTACAAGTCCCTTCGCGCTTAGTATACCGAAAGCGGGACACCCTGTATAGTAGGAATATATTATATAATATATAATATCAATTATATTTTCATTTAATATGTTCCTATAGGTTGTACGTATAATGTTTCATGTGTCAATTGCATAAAACAGGCATATAATATAGTCTTATGTATCATTGATTTAAATTACTTAACTTGCGCATTATCTATTTTTCTGAATGATCAAAGATAAATCATCTGTTGTAATGAAAGCGAGGGGATCTATCGTAAGATATTAAACTTTTATTAGATAGCGTCCGTCATTATAAATGGGTCACTCAATGCATACCTACATTTTTTTTTATTGGAATATTACTTATCATATTAAACATTATTTTTTAATCATTTGTATTTCAGTAAAAAATAACATTAATGAAAATTGTTGTTCTTATCTGTTGAAAAAACTACACTTTGATCTTAGCCAAAAGGCCGAGAAGCGATTATGTTGAAAAAACAAAACACGGAAAACATCTATGACGTGTTGGTGACATTTTAATAAAAAAAAAAAAAACATTACTCTGATTTTGGCGGGAACTCGGATCAATCATTTTTTTAGTGTACACGACAATTACTGTGGTACAACTTTATGAAAGGGTCACGGGAGATCTTTAAAATTAGTTGTCTAATCATAATTAAATGCTATTTTTCAGTTAAACCATGGTCCACGAAAACATACAAATTGGATTGGAGAACTTGAACGAAACGGTAAGGAACATTATTACCTATATTATCTTTAAATTTCATTATGCTTATCATATTTTTAATTTGAACTATTTACTAGGTAATTTGTGGTTTAGTAATTCTGTAAAATTGCCGCGATTCTTCGTAATAAAATTTGATACATAACTACTTACTGTGCTTTAAATCCTCGTAATGATACAAAATAAGATGTCACGATAAAAATGTCAGTGGCCTGACAAAAAGGACAATTAAGTCAAGTGCATGTTGACGCGGACGTTACGATGTGGTTATAATGTTCATTAGGTTCGAATTCTGATAGCTTTTTGTTTATGTTATTACCTAAGTTGATTTTCAATAGGTTTAAAAACAGATGATCTGGACTGAAATGATTGTACATGGCGAAATAGACCGGGATCCCTCGCCCTTTTTCGTAAGTGATTACTAACAAGCTAAATTTTCGTCAGTAGCTTCATTTTGACGAGACGCCCAACATTAGCTAGTACAAAAATTTCGTAAGTGGTAGCTAACAGGGGTAATGAGAACATAATTTGTTGATTTAGTGGTTATCAAAAATTCATTACTAACTGGTTTTTTTATTTATAATTCTTATAATAATAATCTAAATTAGCCGAAAAAATATTTGTCCTACAAAATGCTAGGTTTGATCAACGAGGTCCCATTTTTGCAACATGTACTATTTACGAGGTCATGAAAAATTATTACTAACCAGCTGATTTTTTTTTGTTGGTTAGTTAATAATTATATAATTTAACGCCCACATTGTCCTACACATTACGTGGAACGTTTTTCTAGTCCTAGACTCCTAAGTTGTCCATACCACAGGACCATTTTTTTTATTAGTAACTGTAGGACAAAAGTATCACGTGATACATTAGTGTGTTTTTTATCCGAATAAAACAATGTCCTACAAAAAAACTGGTATGCATCCGTAGTCCTACAATAATCGTAATTTTCCTTTTTCCTATGTGCAACATGAGGTAAAGTGAAAATATATTTATTGAAATAAATCAACTTTATTATGTAACATACATGAAAAAGTAGATATTTTTATATAAAAAAGTAATTAATTTTCATCTGACTCATCAGAAAAACATTCATCCTCACTACTGGCATCACTCTCCTCATCTTCATCAGTATCTTCTTCATTCTGATCTTCCGTGGTATCTAAATCTGTAATAATATGAAAAAATTAATTAATGTCGCCGAAAAATTAAAAACCAAATTTCAATAATATTAATAGGGTACCTTGCAATTGAGAAGATAATTCTTCAAAGGATGGGCTTTGAGGACCATCAAACCAATAATACTCGTATTTACCATCAATTATTGTCCATCCATAATTTTCAGGTACTTTATCTGTGGGGCACCGCATGTGTGCATTACACCATACATTGCTGATGAATACCGTTCTTTTAATTTGTTGCAACAATTCTTGTTTTGTTGGTGGCAAACTGGAAGGATCATATCCTATAATATTTTTTTTTAATACTTTTTCACTTCCACCTTTTGATCTATAGCCTTTTTCAAATAGTTCATACCGTCCTCTGTTGATATCATTTTTGGTTTTTAATGAGTACACTCTACATACATACTCTTCAATAATTCGAACTATTTCATTTGACGTTGTTAATACTGTATGATCACTTCGTAGGTGTTGAATAAAAGCCTCTTGAAAATTTTTATTTTTCTTAAAAATACTGAAAGGTCTTTTTTTTCCTTTACGGAAAAAAGCGGGATTGTAATCATTTCCTGTAAAAATATGGCATATAGCAAATGAACACGATAATTGATCTCCAAGCTTGGCATAAATTTCATTTATGTTCAGGTACATTTTTTTTTATTTGTGCTTAAATTAATTATTACTTGTATTTCATCTTTTAAATACTTGAAATTAGCCAACATTATTATTGGTATATCAGAATCTGTACAATGTATCTGCACACGATAGTTACGATTAAATTGACAAACATGGTACACAATTTTGGTGTTAAAAAATATTCAATCGACTTACCGTTGATAACACAAATATTGAGATTTCACTCTGAATTCCTTATAACAAGAGGAATGATACCCGATTATGTCATCATTCCAATTTTCCGGTAATACGACATTACTATATTTATGTTTATGATGCTTTCGAGCAGACAAAAAAGTTCGACAAGAAAGCAAAATTTCTTGAGAAAATTTCTTGATCTCTTCGCGTTTCTCTCTAAAGCGAGGGTTATCACACAATACACTGCATAAAAAACACTCCATTTTTGCTGAGCAATTAAAAAAAAAATGTAAGTTATTTCAGAGCGATGTTTCAGAGCGTCCAACACGTGGTCAACAGAAAAAAACAGCACGGTTATAGTCGGCTTCAGCATGGAGTAACTAAACACAGTACGCAGCATCGCGCGCATGCGTACTAATATAACTAAACTCCAATAGAAAAATGTACAGAATGAATAGATTTTTATTGTTATGAATTTCAAATTCCATTGGAGGATCAGCAAAATATACCATGCAATTTGTAGGACAATGTGGGCGTTAAATTATATAATTATTAACTAACCAACAAAAAAAAAATCAGCTGGTTAGTAATAATTTTTCATGACCTCGTAAATAGTACATGTTGCAAAAATGGGACCTCGTTGATCAAACCTAGCATTTTGTAGGACAAATATTTTTTCGGCTACTTTAGATTATTATTATAAGAATTATAAATTAAAAAACCAGTTAGTAATAAATTTTTGATATCCACTAAATCAACAAATTATGTCCTCATTACCCCTGTTAGCTACCACAATCGAGCATTTTCGTAAAGGAAATTCTTGGGCGTCTCATTGAAACGAAGCTACTCACGAAGTTTCAACTTGATACTAATTATTTTTACATCTAGTATTTGTACTACAACCTAAGAGTGTCGGACTAGAAAAACGTTCCACGTAATGTGTAGGACAATGTGGGCGTTAAATTATATAATTATTAACTAACCAACAAAAAAAAATCAGCTGGTTAGTAATAATTTTTCATGACCTCGTAAATAGTACATGTTGCAAAAATGGGACCTCGTTGATCAAACCTAGCATTTTGTAGGACAAATATTTTTTCGGCTAATTTAGATTATTATTATAAGAATTATAAATAAAAAAACCAGTTAGTAATGAATTTTTGATAACCACTAAATCAACAAATTATGTTCTCATTACCCCTGTTAGCTACCACTTACGAAATTTTTGTACTAGCTAATGTTGGGCGTCTCGTCAAAATGAAGCTACTGACGAAAATTTAGCTTGTTAGTAATCACTTACGAAAAAGGGCGAGGGATCCCGGTCTAAAATGCGTATTTTAAATTAATAAATTTATAATAATTATACTTACATAATCACTTGCAGTTTTTCATTTTCAACCTATTCATAGGTCTTAACGTCTAGATCACAGACGATTTAAATATATTCCACCTATTAGAACTTTATATACAGAGATTTATGATTTTCCTTTAGGTATATAAATTGCTATAATTGTAAAAATCAATCGCTTATTAATAACACGGGTGTTCGCATTTAAATAAGCCACTTATTATTCTTATGTTAGTTACTTAATAAAACTTGTTTTAAATATGTTTATTTTATGATAGTATAGACCGTACTATAATTTATGAGTAAACGGTGAAATAAATGGTCGAGTTTAAATAAACTTTGTAAAAATATAGACTAAGAAAAATATCAGGCCTTCGTAAATGCCTTTGACTATAGATACACGATAATTTTTTTAAGCTTCTTATATATATTGGCAACTTTTGCTAAATTATCATTGGCATATGTAGTTCCTTAAAACGTACCTAACGTACTTATTTACCTACTTAAGAATTTAAAGAACAGCACCCATCTTCTTCTTATATATAAAAATGAATCGCAAAATGTGTTGGTAAGCGCATAACTCGAGAACGGCTGAACCGATTTCGATAATTCTTTTTTTATTATATTCCTTGAAGTACGAGGATGGTTCTTATGTAGAGAAAACGTAAACATGTACCACGGGCGAAGCCGGGGCGGACCGCTAGTTTAAAATAAATATTGGTAAAGCAAAAAAAATAAGATATACATATTATATACCAAAAGTTTCAATTATAATTTTATTCAGGTTTTAATAAATCGCTATAGAACCTCGTTTTTCGCATGCTTCAAGTAGTTGTTTATTTTTCCAATTTGCTAAGAACATATTGTAGTTATTATGGATGTGTGAACCATGCTCGATTAATAAATATTAAACACATGATGTGGTTGTGTTTGAACCGTGACTTGGTATTTTAAGTCAACTATATGCGGTACAAACATACACACGGAACCAACATGGCTCAGTTTTGTTGAAAGACACATTCAAAAATAAATAAAACGCGAAAACTTTATTAACGATTTCAATCTTCTCATCGATATAGTGATAGCATGTGTCCATGTGATAGTATTTATTCTTTAATACAGGGATAGTTGCGTTAATATGTTTTAACGTAACCCAGGGCCCTTTCCCTGAGCGCTCTGGGTATGCCTAAATGCATTCTCCACTATAAAAAAAGGTAAAAAGTATTAAAAAGTATAAAGCAAAACAGTTCATATCTCTAGTAGATTACCCATATATTTAAATAATATTGCAATTATATTAACGTTACATAATAAAATCTTGTATTTGTGTAAGGGTGAATCAGATATCAGGCATATTATTTCAAACGACCAACAAATTATATAGGTGGTAATTACAAAGATTAAAGGAAATATATTTCCATAAATATTATGTAATATACCTATTCTAATATGTTTATTATGTATGTATTAATTTCATTTGGTTAAAAATAGCGCAAAAAAAAAAAACAATTTTTACGTTAGTTACGTAAAAATTGTTTATTTCTACATAATATTATTTACTTGAGCTATTTTAAAATATATAAGCCCCTGTTTGTATATACTCCACGGTCTCCTAATAATTCATACTTTCATACTAATATTATAAATGCGGAAGTAACTCTGTCTGTCTGTCTGTCTGTTACTCAATCACGCCTAAACTACTGAACCAATTTTCATGAAATTTGGTATGGTGATATTTTGATACCCGAGAAAGGACATAGGCTACTTTTTATCCCGGGAAAATGACGCAATCCCGGAAATCCCACGGGAACGGGAACTATGCGGGTTTTTCTTTGACTGCGCGGGCGAAGCCGCGGGCGGAAAGCTAGTACCTATTATATTTCAGCTAAATAGATTCGATAGATAATAGTCTTTCAAATTAGTGGGATTATAACTATAACTAGCGTTCCGCCCGTGGTATGTACATAATATTTACGTTTTCTCTACATAAGAACTATCATCGTACTTCAAGGAATACCTATAATAAAAAAAGAATTATCGAAATCGGTTCAGCCGTTCACTCGTGATGCCGTGACAACGCAAAACGGGTTTCATTTTTATATTGGGATTCAATTGTTCAAACCCATTAACAATTTGTGTAATCATTGCTCTTGTAACTATTTCCAATCGGTAATGGAAACATTATGATGACAATGGTGATGATGATGATAATTTTATCAATTTCTTATTTAAGGACAGTAACAATATAAATGGTCAAAAGGAGGTTCGTAAAGGCAACGTCACATATGGTATTGATGATATACCACCATGGTACCTCTGCATCTTTATGGCTCTACAAGTAAGTTCTATATTCATTTCTATTTATTTCTATATAGTTAGGTAGGTATCTAAATCATTTTTTTCCTTCTATATTAAAGTTAGAGCATGTCGGTTTAATCCTCTAAGATATTAACAAATATTATGGTATTTACTATTTATTATGTAGGTACTTAATAAGGATCATTTTAAGGTATTGAAGGAAAAAGATTTAACATTACATTGTTATAAGTACACGTAAAATACATTGTCATTTAACTTGTACTCGTATGTAATATAATAATATCTTTACCTACAAACTTAAATTTGACAAAAATTAATTTCAGTTTATCCGTCAATGAAAATCGAAATTAATTTTTCAGTTTAACCTTCCCAAATTGTTTATTTTTCAACAACATTGAAAAAATAAATTCATTTAAACAAAAAGCATCGACTGTAAAAACTGAAAATTCACAATCACGAGATGGACATAAATTGTAAACGAAAACAATAAATAAGTCACGAAGTGCAATTTTTAAGTAAACAATGTGCAGAGAAATAATTTCAATTATTTGTGCAAATACATTGCTTGTTTGCAAGTGGTCAAGTGGAGCTCACCTTCATTTGATGCAATGGAATTTATGCATTAATTTTCTTTTATAAAAAGTCTCTTTTAAATAAATGGGCTATAGCTGTGTCCTCAATATTAAAAAGGTCAAAATAAACAATACTGTATAGTCTTTACTCTTTATTGTATAATGTATTCTAGATTATAAGCTATTTCATTGAAAAAATTTCATAAAAACTGAGAAAAATGTACACGGCCTAATGCAAAATTGCGGACAAAAAACATAGTACCTATGTAATTATGACCAAAGTCTAAACCCTTAAAATAGAAATTGGATCCCAATCATTTTTACTCGTATTATTTTTCCTGAAGTTTTTACAACAAATGATGTCCCTACTTTATCTTTCAATCTTCTGTAATATTTTTCAGCACTACCTAACCATGATCGGGGCGATAGTAGCGATACCATTTATCCTGTGCCCCGCGTTATGTATGGAGGATACCGACCCGGATAGATCTAATATTATATCTACTATGATTTTTGTCACAGGTAAGAAAGTCTAGTTTTTAATTTGTCGTTTTTAAGTTAAGGAATGTTAGTAAGTCAGCTATAAGTAGGTACCTAGTAAAATAGATGTAGGTAAGTCATTTCTGTATTTACGAGTTGACTAAAACAAGCTATTTGTTACTAAAACCAAGTGTCGGAATACTCAGATGACACTACAACGAATTAAAAAAAATGACACATACAATATATATATATAAATATACAATCATAATTCATAACCCTCTGAGTGCAATCATCTTAAATTTTAAAAGATAAACCTCTCCTAAAAGATTTCTGAAGACGATGAAACCGTAGAAGGATTGACTTTCAAAACCCCGCTTTTACGCCATAATTTCAATGACATAATATGATATTGAACCTTATTATAATGAATAAACACCGCCTTCTCAAGCGTTTGAGATAAACCGAATAGATTTTCCACTGAGGATTTTCTTTATTATGTTTAAACTGTTATCTTTGATATGCTTTGTTAAATACGAAGATAATTTAGATTTTATAAGATTACGATGCACGTGTTTTCTATGTTATTTTGATGGCATAATATGAATAAAATTTTGAGAAGAAATTCGGAAACTAGCTAAACTTACGAACCAATTAGGGTTCATAAGTCGATAAAAACTGCGGCGTTTTGAATTTTTGCTATATTTTCACAAAACCATAAACTACTTATATAAAACCAACTACTTAGGTATTAAAAAATGTAACCGTATATGAACATGTTTCTAACAATAGACTAAAATATAAAAGCAATTTCTTAATGTAAGTTGTTGTTGGCTTAACTTTACTTCAATTAATAGACTAACAATATTATCGCGGTAGATTCCGCTCGGAAAGTCTCTGTGACCTCATTCAGTGTATCAAATATAATTTCATGTTATATTTTAAAAGTTCTTAATTAAAATGTATACTTAGTTAACGTTCATTTCTATTTGGGTTTCTATTTCCGAATCATTCATTTTGTATGTAACTGATGGTTCCCCAATGATGGAAGATAGGGCGTGCTTCACTATCACTATCACTACATAGTATAAAACAAAGTCGCTTTCTCTGTCCCTATGTCCCTATGTATGCTTAAATCTTTAAAGCTACGCAACGGATTTTGATGCGGTTTTTTTTAATAGATAGAGTGATTCAAAAGGAAGGTTTTAGTATATAATTTATTATGTTTTAGACAAAGCGGGCGAAGCCGCGGGCGGAAAGCTAGTTGTCGATAAAAAAAACTTTAAATACGTATTTAATTAAAACCTATTACGTATGAAATAATTATAAGGTTCAGAAATTGTTTCATTTTTTTCTCCATTATATAAAATTGTAAACGTTACATACAGAAATATAATAATTATTTATCTTGTACCTATTTAGTTACGTAATATTCCCACGTCCTGAAAGGTCATTACAGTCACATAGTTCAAGTGACGGCTAATTATTTCTCCTATTATTTTCAACCTTCTATATTATATCAAACGTAACTAATATTGTGGAATTTTGAAATTAGTTTTCGAAGCAAAGTTAACTATTATTCATCTTCCCGTCCATTCAGTCTATACAGTCAATTCGAATAACTATTTTATACTCTTTCCAATATTTAAACCACAATTAACTCTAAAATAGTTTATATGGTTTCATTTCATTTCATTTCAAATAGTACAAATATTATTATTAAAGTTTACTGTCATTAAATACAATTAAACAGCAAATATGACATTAAAACCTGAAAATCAATAATTCAGGGCTCATAACCTGGCTGCAAGCGACATTCGGCTGTCGTCTGCCCATAGTACAGGGAGGAACAATATCCTTCTTAGTACCCACGCTAGCAATACTCGGTCTCCCAGCGTGGAAGTGCCCAGAACAAGCCACGCTGGCTGCTATGAGTCCAGAAGAAAGAAGAACAGTCTGGACGAGTAGGATGTGCGAACTGTCTGGTGCTATTGCTGTGTCTGCGCTGTTTCAAGTGTTTGGAGGTAAGTTTATATTAGGTTTGAGTGTTTCACTTTAAATCTGTAAGTTTATATTTTGAAAGGTAATATCTGTAATTTTTCTTGAACATTCATTTAATATACGATTTTTTAATTTTGTGTCTGTGCGCGGTTTTTTACGCGCGCGTCCTTGTTTGTATCTATGTGCATAATAAGTATATGTTTAAAGGCGTTTGTGCTTTTACTTAATTGTGCATTTACGGCTAGGTTACTTCGGCCTGATCGGCTCGTTGCTCCACTACGTGACGCCACTCACAATAGCACCAACAGTAGCACTAGTAGGTCTCACTTTATTCGACCACGCGGCGGCTGCGGCGTCGCAGCAGTGGGGGATCGCGGCTGGGTAAGTTACAGGACATTATACTACACTACGCTACGCAACGCTACACTACGCTACACTACGCTACGCTACACTACGCAGTACGCTACACTACGCGACGCTACGCAACGTTAAGCTTTGGTCTGGTGATCATGACGCACAACGCTGAGGTATGCGCCCCAACGCAGCGACACGATACAGCATTTACCGTCCCTGCGGAGAGGTGGTCAGTTGATTTTGCCGCAGCTACCAAGGTAGACGTGAACATGAACAATTTTGCTGTAATTATCAAACTTATATGTTTTTGTTCTTTATTTTTATATAAAGAAGGATAGCTGCGAACTAATTCTATTAAATTGTCTTCGAAAAAATTCATATTGTCGCATTCATATATGCCGTGACGCATACCCGCACACCGCAGCGTTCAATCGAGAATGACGCCGCGCTGTGCGGGAGTACACCTCCCCACTCACCGCACTTGCCCTTCGCCGCGGACGCATACTGCGACGGAACAAGAGAACATTGTCGACGTTTTTCATATGATTGAGTGTCCGGCATCGCAAACCGTCTACCTCAGCGTTGTGCGTCATGATCGCCAGACCAAAGCTTAACACTACAACTACGCTACATTGCGCTACACTATACTTGTCTACGCTACGCCAAAAAACAAACAACGCAACATTGCCTAGTACATTGCATTGCACTAAGCTAAATATACACAAAGCTTTAGCTTATTTTTTTTTATAAAAATTGTAAAAAGTTTTGAAAATCACCAGATAGGTTGCAAGTTTATAAGGATGTCTTTCTTACTTACCTATCTTTACTATTTTTTAAAGAGTTACATTTTTTAAAGAATTATCCCACACCATACATAATAATTTGGAAACTGTATAAGAAAAGGAAGACTATGAACTAATAATGAAATTTACAAATTATCCACACGATGTTACAAACGTGATTAAACCGGTAGAACCAAAAAGTTTCCCGACATGTGACATCTATTCACATGGGAGGCCTGTGGCCCTCGGAGCAAAATATACTGATTATGATGTTCCAATAACCTTTTCTATTATTAGTATATACTTTTTAACCGACTTAAAAAAGGAGGAAGTTCTCAATTTGACGACGCGGTTGGCGCAGTGGTAAAGTAACTGCCTACTGAGCCGACGGTCCCGGGTTCGATCCCCGGTCAGGGCAAATATTTGTGTGATGAACTCAATTATTTGTTCTTGGGTCTGGGTGTTATCTATATATATGTATTTATCAAATATTATATTTATCGTCGCCTAGTACCCACATCACAAGCCTTAATTGAGCTTACTGTGGGACTAGGTCGATTTGTGTAATAATGTCCTATAATAATAATAATTCGACCGTTATACATATTAGTCAAGCACTAAGCACTTAGTACTAAGCCCGTGCACCGATATCTAACGTATTTAGAAATAGCACATCTAAAAAATATGTACCTAGGTACATAGTATATCCAACCTTATTTTATTTTTTACTTTTCCGTTTTTGAAGTTGGTTTTTTGAACGTAGTTATTTTAATTTTTCTATTATGTCTTATGTTTAATACTGGTACAGTGCCACAAAATTATCTGACCCGAAAATACTATTTAGCGGCACTAAAATCGACATCAGTGACACCGTCACCGGTTAAGTTTGTGCCTTTCCTTTTGGCAAATAAATATAATTTTTTTTTTTTTTTATCAAAATTCGTTCAATAGTTTGCACGTCAATCATCCATCCATCCTCACACATTTCATGTTATAATATTAATAAGAAAGAAAATATGAATCCTTTTTAAAAGCTTACTTTTAGGTAGTTATGTGTTCATTCATAATTCTAGGTTACACAATTATACATCTAAAGGTTCGTCAAATTTCATGAAATGCGTAGGCGTTAAGTTTCACTGTCTAGGATATCTGCGTGAACTTTGGTATTTCAATAATTTCGGATATAAAGTTATTACCTATTTATTAGGTTATCTATTAATGCTCTTATTAATAGTAATTTCGTCATCATTCATTTTAGCGCATTTTTGAGCACTTATAATAGGTACGACTGAAATAGTTTAATTTATCTACCTAAAACAAAAGATGTACGATTTTAAACATGCATTTTTAAAAGTATTTAAACTACATATTTTACTTTCTAATAAAATTAATAAAAGAAGGAGCTAACTGGGACTATAATTCTACCTTATTTTATATTTCATGAATAAATCAAGGAACTTAGCAAATAAACCGCAAATATCTAACATCACAAACGAAGGCATGGCTCTCTCTACTAAGTAATAACATTAGATTCAAATCTAGTTTGATCCTTGAGACTATCTTAAATAGAAACGTGTTTTCTCGTATAAAGTGAAACACGTGTATTCTACACGTGCAAAAGGGTTCGGATAGGAAATTGAGCTTATTTGTTAATCTTGGGGATTGAAACGATTCAATCCTTTGACTAACACTTTGATACGCTGATCTTCGTGCATTGCTGTCCGCCTGGTACTAATGTACATAATTTCATAAATATTATAAACTAGCGGTCCGCTCCGGCTTCGCCCGTGGTACATTTTTACGTTTTCTCGACATAAGAACCATCCTCGTACTTTAAGGAATATTAAAACAAAGAATTAACGGAATCGGTTCAGCCGTTTTCGATTTTGCGCTTAGCAACACATTTTTTGATTCAGTTTTGACACTGACCCAGCTGTTGTTCTGCCCTTTTCCCCTTTTACGTTTTTTCTTTCGATAAGAACCTTTCTAGTGCCAAGTCAAGTTTCTAGTGCTTGATTACGTACATTTTTAAATTATAATTATATTTATTTATTACTAGCTGTTGCCCGCGACTTCGTCCGCGATTCGGTCGTTTTTCGTCATTCGTCGTTTAAAAAAAATACGTGACACTTTATTTTTGAATGTTCTTAATTGTCTCTTATAAAATTTAACTACATTAAAATTGAATACTCTGATAAGAAAATCTTAAAATCATCGAAAATCATAGACATCGAATATCTGAGGAAAACATGAATGAATGTGATTTAAATTCTACATTTCTTAGTAATTAAAATAATAATCTAAATTAAATGTAGATTAACAGTTTGAGCGCACCATTATAGAATATGTACCTAAGTAATAAATTACGTTAGTTTACATAGTAACTTTACTAAAAACACGATGACTTTCTTTCGCGCTCGGTACCACAAACTAAGCATGTTTGTGGTACGTCACTTTACGCCCCACGAGTTCCCCTCCGTTGCTATGCGAAAATACATTCGTCGCCCTACTGTAGGAAAAATTGTAATACTGTGGCCTGGGCGTTATAACACGCTCAGGGAATTCCTGAGTGCTGATAGACTTCCGTCTATCGGCATTTATACCAATTTTATATTAATATCACCATCTTGAGGAAAAGCTTCTAATGTCGATTTAAAACGCATATATACGGATTAACCTGATGAATTAACATGTTCTAAAATTGTGAAATGAGTTCAGTTTTAAATTCGAGAAATATTGATTTCTTGTATTCGATTATTCGTCGTAGTCGAATACAAAATATATTTAAAGAAACTTAGGTTGGCCTTCAGGCAAAAGGGATCCTATCAAATGATAAACTTGACCTTGTATCTTAAAAGTAAGAATGAAAGGAGCATCTGATAATTGTTGAGCACCAAAGGATCATTTAAAACGCAATACTATAAGAGCTAATATTGTCTAAGAACTGTTTAGATTGCACATGTTCCTCTAAAACTTAAAAGTAGTGATTTCAAAGGTTCCGGCGTATCTTCAAACGAAAGCCGACTCCTTACTCCACTTTAAAGCATTACAAAAAGAACATACTACGTTAATATCGCCAATACAGAAGATGATCTGTAGGTAATCAATTGTGAGGTTATAAGCAAACCCACTTTTATATTTGTCGGACCACACCACCGAATTTGTAGATTGATCTTCTATGTTTACCTCTAAGTCATTAAGACTATGTCGAAATCTGTCTGCAGTAAGACGGGCCTCTCGCTATTCGTCCGTTTCAAGAGACCAATAGTTTCAATTCTTAATCTTTCATTAAACAAACTTATTAATCGTTCTTGTCTCAAATAATGGTAATATTCGCGTCCCTACTCTAGTCATTGCTTATGCTCATGTTCATCTTCGAGAGATCGAATAATATTATGGTGCACCCTATTATTTGTCAAACGGTCTTCATATTGAGTAAAAGTTTCAGATTCTCGAGATAAAATATGACGATCGTGATCAGCTGTGAGACGTAATTCCCTCTCAGTGAGGGTTTCGGTCTCACGGGATAGTACAATATGCCATTTGCGATCAGCTGTGAGACGTTATACCCTCTCAGTGAAGGTTTCGGTCTCACAGGATAGTACATGCCGTTCGCGGTCAGCTGTGAGCCGCAATTCTCGTTGTGAAGCAGTTTCAGGTTCGGCATAACACATGTTGTTTTCGGTCAATAGTAAGCCTCTTATCTATAACGATCCTTGAGAACTCTTATTTCTCATTTTCTTAACTTTGCTCGAATTTCGATATAAAGATTTTTTAGGTGGCACTGATGCGGGTGAATAAAAATTAAGTTAAAGCCTGATTCCCACGACATGTTTGCTTCAAAAATCCGACCGCGCCACACCACACCACATGCCATGGGAATCGGCGCGCTTGTCGCTCGCCAGTGCTTGCCATACGCACACATGCCGTGGGAACGCTCAGTTCAAATCGCGACGGATGGCGACAAGCGCTTGTCGTCTGCCAATGCTTGTGAAGCAATACATATAATAAAATTGTGGAAAAGTGATGTCTGTACAATTAAAATATGTAGAAAAAAATTAGCAGGTGTTATTATTATCGAGAAATCGAGAGAAACCATTTTTTCTCTTAAAAGCTCCCCCCCCTCCCACTTCCCGAACTCCGATTGACCGTAATTTATTTTTCCTTACATTTTTATCATATCCTTTTCTAATGGGTTTCATCCTACTGCGATTTTTTTTTTGTTTCAAAAATTATCTACCCTGGTGTATAGGTAAATTTTCCACATAAAAATGTCCTTTAAATTATGTCGTATTATATTTTTAACCCCCGACGCAAAAAGACTGGTGTTATGTGTTTGACCGCTATGTATTTCTGTGTGTGTGTGTGTGTGTCTGTCTATGGCACCGTAGCTGGCTAACAGGTAAACCGAATTAGATGCGGTTTTTTTTGTTAGGCAGAATATTTTCCGACGCTGGTTCTTAGATAAAGTGTATCAAAATTGGTTCATCCACTTATTATACCTACATAGGGGTAAAAGTGGGAATGAAAAAAATGAAAGTTATAATTTATTTTTAAAGATCGTCGGGAAGTTTATGAAATTATTTATTCCTTTTTCTATACACTTTTCTTCGTCTAAACCAGCTATACTCAACCTTTTTTTACTTTGGGCCACATAATTTCTACTGTTTAACCTTGCGGGCCGCAGTAATTTACCTACATACCTATGTCACCTACGTCATCAGCGAATAGTCTATCTATGTACCAAATTTCATCAGAATCGATTCAGTGGTTTATTCACGAAAGCGTAACAGACAGACTGGGTTTCTTTCGCATTTGTTACTAGTGATGAAGCGAAGATTATGCGACAGTTAAATAAAACTATATAATAAAAAAATTACCATTTATTTCTGTCATAAAAATTAATGTGATTTTTGACATTGTAACCAATTTTTGACAATTTTTGATAAATCAGGCACATAGTTACTGCATGCTACTCTCAAGACGTCGTCTAGATGCGAATCGGTATGTAAGCCGAGATCTGTAGACATCTTTTGCATATTTCATTTTTGAATATGAGGATTCACATAGGTAAGTTGATGCAAACAATGTCAAGAGTAAATGTGCGCAATTTTTTAACGTTTCATAGCTATCCGGTACTAATTTCCAAAATTTTAAATTCTTCATATTGATGTGTCTCTCTTTTCTCTTTAAAAATCGCCTCCAGATTACATTTTTAACTTCGACAGAAAATACCTACATTTTTAACTCCGAGCGCACTCAAGTGTGATCTGTGTGTACGCATTAAGGGAGAAAACATGAGTAAATGCGTGAATTAATAAATACGTTAATTTTACGTAATTTTGGGCCCTTAACGTGGTTCGGGCCGCAAAAAAAAGCGCAGCGGGCCGCAGGCGGCCCGCGGGCCGCTGGTTGAGTATGGCTGGTCTAAACGGTTTAGTTACGTGCTCTCTCTCTCTTCAGCCTTTAGTTACGTGCGTGAGACAGGAAAGATCTAATTTGGATTTGTTGCTGGATTTGATAAAAACTGAGTATCGATTAAGCTGATCAGTGGCTACACCATAGATTATTAAAAACATCCGTTTAAGAAAGGAAGGAAATAGAATTTGCTCCTCTCCCCCCCCTGGTTCCTAAAAAATAATATGACATAATTTAAAAGAAATTTTACGTAGACGTACGTAGAATTAGTTAGGCATTTCTTTTTTGATTTTCGATATTATATACTAATCATAATTTTTAATTACATTATGTAGTAACTATTTGGTATAGGTTAGGCATTTCATTTCTTGATTTTCTTTAATAATTTGGTACGTAAGTTTTTTAGCTCAGTTTAGTAAGAAATTTTAATAACAATTCTTTTAATTATTTATGGTAAAGTCCGGTCGCGGAGCAGGAAGAATTTCGTACATTAACCTGTCACTGTCACTCCCTTGTAAAAATAATGTGTCTTGCTCGCACAGGTGCAATGACCGCCGTCCTTAGGGATTGTAAACCTTTAACCTGAGAGCGTAAGGTTTGTGTTTGCTTGATTGGTGTCAGGTGTTCAATTATGATTTTGTGAATTCAAAATTTATAAGAATAAACCTCAAACTCTTTATGTCCAATCAAAATCCGCCTAAGTCGAAATCGCGTGTTAGAATAACGTATTTCTGTAATATTGTACCTACATAGTAAATTATTTTTTGAAAAATAAGGTCATAAAGAAGTTTCACTTCTTATGTGTGTACACGCACACTTTTTTTTATATAATATTATATCGTTGTTATTGAAAAAGTTAAAATGTAACTAACTAATAAGTATTGTAAATGAATAGAGGACATTTATTTAATAAATTAGTAAAAAACATTTTCTCCTCCAAATATTTCATGTAAACTGCACTTCATTCAAAAATGTTTGTGACCACTGTCAGTAGGTAAAGAGGTCATTGTACGAAATTCTTTCTGCTTCGCGACCGGACTTTAGTACGTATTTACTCAATAATTGTATCTTAAGTAGTAATTCAGCATGGGCGTAGCCACGGTGGGGCTGGGTGGGGCGCTTACCCTGGCTTTGATCTGGTAGGTACTAATTGTGAAGGGGAGTGGGCGTGGGCGTGGGATTGGGACTGAACGTGGCATATGGCGTGGGAGTGCGAGTGGGCGCGGGAGTGGGAGCATGAAAATAAAAATGATTTTTTATTGTTGCCCCACCCTGAGCCCATGGTCATAGGTCCCATAGTCACTATTCCACGCGAAAGAAGTCGCGGGGACAGCTAGTAGACAAATATAATCAGAAAGCTTTGAACTCCTAAGCTCAACCATAAAAGATAGACATTTATGATGTCGGGAGATATTTTTTATATAATATGGAGAACATTTCTTTCATACTTGATTTCTGTGTAGCTTTAACCATTAAGATACACGCATTAAGAACGCACACGCGACGAAAGCTTAAAAATGGAGTTGCTGCTCTGCTCACGAATATGAAAAATAATAGTTATTTAGGAAATATATTTCATGTGCAGAATTGACCTCTACTGATTTAATATAAGTAGGTATACATATATTTAGATTCCAATTTCCATGTAACGTTAAATTCGACTATACAATAACTAACAGACAACGCAGGTTACTCTCGTTTCCGTAAGTTGAGGCGGCTACATATTCGGTCCTAATAACATGACTTTTTGTGAACGAAACGACAGCGCGGTTTAATTCGATGGCAACACCATCAGAAAAAAGGAAATATTTTTAACTTTGAAAAAATATTATGATTTACACTATTATTAATACTATTTTAACATTAACACAAAATATAAGACTGTGAGTGTGTAAAAATAAATCCAGCTAGTTTCACATCACACTTATGTTTATAATTAGGTATACGACATGAAAATATATTAATTACCAAGCAATAATCATATAGATAAATACTGAACAAAAGTATTAACAGTCAAAGTATATTATTTTTTATTAACAACATGTAAATGATGAAGGAATAATAATTATCAACGAACTAACCTTTTTGTATTAGAGTCCCGCCTCGTGATCGAATTATTAAAACACGAAGATTTTTAAAAATGTAACCAATGAACACAATCAATATTAGATTAACTGTAATGGTGTCTAGTTTGACTTAAAATAATATACATCTACCCTCACTTTTAAAAATGTAGTATATTCACACGAATTATAAGCGCACCTTATAGGGAAGGGAAGATTTATTATGGGTTAAAGAGTTAAATAAATAACTAACATAATTATATTTAAATTATTAATTTTTAACATTGTGTTCAGTAGTGTTAACATGTAAATTGATTTGATTTTTACGAAATCTCATAGATGGCGCTGAATCAAATTTGTCTTTATAGTACTAAGATTCATTAAACAGTTTCTCTGCCCAAATTACGTAAATGACGTAGTTTTTATAGTGTAAAGCTAGATAATAGCATGGCTTACTCAAAAACAACATTTAAACATGAGTCTTTAGATTGTACGCTGACGTAGTACACGGAATACGTAAGAAAAGTAAAGGTTCACAGCTCCTCCCCCGGAGGTGATAGCATGATTATATGTTTAAAAAAACCTCACTCGACCTGTTAGTAATATTCATGCAAAATTTGAAGTCAATCTATGCAGTACTTTTCGAGATTAGCTCGGACAAACATACAGACAAACAGACAAACAGACAAACAGACAAACAGACAAAAATTCTAAAAACTATATTTTTGGCTTTTATATCGATTATAGATCATGGAATATGTATTCTTTTAAAAAAATATTCAATGTACAGTTTTGACTTTCCTACGATTTTATTATATGTATAGATTCATTTTATTTTAGTTCAAATCAAAATTTTAAGTTTGTAATGCATAAATAAATGTAATCCTTCTAAATTTTCGGGTTGTCTGGCAGAAATCGCTTACAGCGATAAGACCGCCCTCTGTTCATGTTGTTACTTGTATGGTTCTTAGTTTATAATCCTGTATTAAGTGTGCAATAAAGTATTTTTCATTCATTCATTCATTCATTTTTGTTATATGGTGGATAATATTGGGATGATAGATTAAGGTTATCAAATATATTTTTTTCATTTGTCTTAAGTCGCTATGTAAGTTTAAAAGTTTCTAAATATTTCTGGGTCGCCTATACCTATAAGTTTAAATGTTTCTAAATATTTCTAGTTCTGAATAACTTACGAACTTACATACCTACTTAAAGGGATTCTATTGGTACAGATATACAACAAGACAGTCTTAAAAGAATCTGCAATTTGATCCAATCTATCATAGTGAAATAGCCCATATAGAGCTGCACGAGTGTTAAAATCAATACTGCAGCGGGCGACGACCTTTGACATTTCGGACTTTGTTCCACTTCCTTGTGTACACAAAGTTCCTTTTTGCTTTGGAAAGCAAAATATTTGCACTAGTGACTGATCCTTTCCACTACACTGTCAAGCCTTTGAAATCTGATTGAAAACCATTCTGGCGCATAGTAATGTTTCGACTTTCGCTATGTTCCCCACAGGAGCTATATGGTTAGATGATTTCTGGGATTGAAACTTGTCCTTGTTATTTTGTTTGTGTCGTAGTTTGCATAGTTGCATATTTTTTTCCGTAATTGTTTCTCTCACTCGGATACATAAGACACAATAATCGTTAGAAATCAAAGTGGCTAATGCGTTTTTTTATTTCAGTAGGCTACTCTTTCTTTGTTGCTATTATTTATTGGTTTTTCATAAGTGGTAATCATCCTGAATTAGATGTTTTACTGTTCTTTGTACCTGCAAATAAATGATCTGCAGGACACCTCATTCTGCCGGTTTGAGGTAGAAACTTTTTATACTCGTAATTACTAAAACGGGGTTCCTGCTCATTAAAGTTAAAAAAAAAAAATTAATTCATTGCACTGCAATCATCCTCAGATTCACAAACAGTACCTTTATACTCTTGTATAGTTTCCAAACATCAAATAAATAGTCGAAGCTGAAAGTTTGTGGAACCAATCAAACGTTTCTGCTATACTCGTTTGTAATTCGCCGGGAATAGTGCCCAGGGCTCCGATAAATGTTCATTCGTGAGTTTAGGCCGAAATTGAAAACGTTTGCCAGTGAGATTTGGTCATTCATATTATACTAGCTGAGCCAGGACTGCGCGGCGCTTCATGAATTTCGTTCACAGATTTGGCTTATGTGATATTTTCGGATATTTTAATCTTGAATTTAGACATATGAAAATGTTTTTGGTGGGATATTTTAATCTTGAATTTAGACATATAAGGTCTATCTTTCTGACATTGTAATCCGGAAATGCTACTATAGCAAAGACAATGTTGCATTATACAAATGGTAGGTACATAATGCATGTATTATTGTAAAAACTAATAACAATTTTTCCTCTCGGTTATTGTCGTCAAATTATCTGACACAAAATTCTATGCGCTTTAATCAGAGCATCATTTTCCTGTAAGTCTTACCACGATTCCACACTGAATATGTAAATAGTTCGATAGAACCTTGCATAACCGCGATAACTTCTAATTAAAAACTTGCAAACTGAACGAGCAGTCACGTTCGATGTATTTCCGAACGGAAAATTGTTGAAACAAACTTCGTCGATGCGATAATGCCCTAGCGATTTCTAGAAAAGTTTAAAAACATTTTCTCCTATGCAACTGAGCTTACACCGCGTTTTACTTTATTTTACAGCATTTCAACGTTTTCACGTTTTTATAAAACATTGCTCAAGCCATCGCTTCGAAATAAACAGAACGACGAGGGTTGTATAAATATTTTTATTTTCTCTGCTCACGCTGCATCTTGCAGATTATGGTTTCGTTGCGCTCAACGTTTCTTTGATAAATTTTCTAGTTAAATATATTATATTTGTTTGGATAAAAACTTTGTGAAATCCACAACGTACATAAGCTTTGATAGTCTTTGTCTTTAAAAAATTTTCATTCTTCTATCTGCCAGTTACTACTTTGAAAGCTAGGTACTCTGAACAAATACTAATAATGCTACTTGAACATCTTAAAACTATTCATCTGAAACAATGCATTAAGTACTTAGGAAAATAACAACAAAAAAAATAAAAACAATAAAAACTCTAGCTGACCTATCTAACTTATTATATAGAAAGAATACCTACATGTTGTTCTATTCTTGGATCTACCCGATATGCACAAAAAATTTCATGAGAATCTGTCCAGCCGTTTCGGGGGAGGTTATATTACATCTACTATGACAAATCCCTCATCGAAGCGATGAAATAAACATTGAAAAGACTTATAACGTTCACTTAAACACAATTATTTATTTTATTAAGAGGTTACCTTCATCCAACTAGATACTAAAATTGAATATTTTACATTGCCCTATTTACGTCATAACTCATAACCCAATTAAAGCCTTTTACCGGACCGGGCTAAGCTAGCTCAATGAAAAATTCCTAGAATACCCGGCTAGGTTGATCTGGGCAGGGGCCGTTGCCATGGCAACCAGGTCGCGGCACGCAACAAGTGAGCCCGTATCGATCGTATCTGCATCGCGCATCTAAAATTGATGTTTTATTTGGTTGTAACGTCCTGCTTTTATAGCTCTTTATTATATATTCATGAATACAGATAAAATAATACTATACCAGGTATAAAGTGCTTGTTATAATATAAGGTGTTACACTTCCTATAGGTATCCTATGATACTAGATTATAAACGTACTATTTTGGCTATCAACGAACAAATAAGTTTGAACAAAACTTCCCGTTCTTATCAAGCTTAAATCTGTAATCTATTCATTAAATCTGTAAGCTATGAGTTATCTTTACTAATATTATTAAGCTGAAGAATTTGTTTGTTTCTTTGAACGCGCTAATCTCAAGAACAACTGGTCCGATTTGAAAAATTATTTCGGTGTTGGATAGCCGATCGAGGAAGGCTATAAGCTATATCTCATCACGCTAAGACAAGTAGAAGCAGAGCCACACGAGTGAAACCGCGGAGCGCAGCTAGTATTTTATTATTTATAATCTGTTTAATTTATTTTTGTTACTTTTCATGCATGTTTTCCTTTCCTACTATTATTGAGTGGAATAAAAAAAGTGGCTATTAATTTCACTAAACGGATTAGAATGAAATGAGCACACGGGCAATTTATAATCTGGATTAACATTTAACAGGCTATTATAACGTATAATACTTTGTTTTTTACCTTTATTTACGATTTAGGACAGAAACTAGGGCAGTGGAATAATACATAAATACCTACTCAATGCGAAAAAGCCTCCAAATTTCTCAAACATAAGTCATTTTTATTTCGCAGAGAATTTTAAAGTTCAAGGTAGGTATATAAATTTCTTACGTTTTCCGAGTTTCAAGTTTCATTCTCAAAGGGTTATTAAGCTACTTTATATTAAATTTAATGAGAAACGTCTACGGGCAATAACATTAAAAGTTCTTTTTAAGTGCCCTCTGGTGACGGAGACTTTTTAGTTGCCTGAGATATTTATTAGATGAAAGGGCCTAGTGTTCATGATGTGTTTATGTCAAATTTTACATATTAATATGGTAAAGAGGAAAGTCTATTTTTGAATATATTTTATTACTCAGAAAAAACGTTGGATCGCCGTCAAAATTATTTCACCATAGAAAGTTACATTATTCGAGCTTTTTATGGCGTAACATCAGTCAGTATGGGCGAAAACCACAGATCACAGAAACTAAAGGCAAAAACTGAAACTAAAAAACAAAGGAAGATCTGTTCTTAGGAAACATCTCGAGAAAGAATAGAAAAAATTCGAGCACGAGGTGGGATATAATTTTTTCTATTCTTTAACAAAGTTCGTATTTTTAAAGCATTTTAAATGCTATAAAACTAAATATAAAACATATTATCTCGAGTCGGGATGATCGGCTAGTAAATATAGGTTTTAGTTTTATTTTGAGAATCGAAACGATTTTATATCTATAAATTATATTATTATATTGAAGTGGATACCATGATGATGGAGGAGGATGATGAAGAGATAAATTTGAAGATTAACTAATTGGTTAACTATTAATTAACCGCCTAAATAAAGTTCCTATTTGATATAGCAATTACAAACATGTCTACTATGCAGGTTGATGTTCCATACTCGTGCCGGGCGTCTATTTGTCTTTCTATATGTAATTTCTACGCTCGAAGTTTAGGATATGTTCAATATTACAGTATTTACCATAAATTCCGAAATGTAGGTGAACTATCGCTTCAAGGAATTATTTGCATACATTTACGGGAATACGGATGCTTATGTTAATTTATTTCGAAATACATACATAAGTGGTTCTATGATAGACTATATTTTTACATTACTATTTTGTCATATTTTGTATATGTACTAGCTGCATATAATTTTAATATAAGTACACATTTATAAAAAGTCTATCCAAGTAGGTATTAAATATGTTATTAATATTCTAAAAAATATGCGCATAATATTTTCGTACCTACTTTTTGCGGTGCTTAAATGCACTGGATATAACGGATAAACATTTATACCATTTTTGTTCCTATCGGATTTCCTGCTAACAAAGCTATCACTAACAGGAACCAACAAAGTAAGGTTCTTTTGAGCTTTGAAACGTTGAAAATGTTGCTTGTGAAATATCGAAAACGTTCACAAAGGCTTTAAAACATTGATGGTTGGGCTATCGTTAAGGTGCGTATAGGAAACGCGATTGTATAATAAAGATAGTGTATTATTATTTATTTATGTAGGGTAAAATATAGGCTAGTTACGGAATAATCGCCTTGTTGGGTATGCCGTTATATACTGACAGAGTTGCTTTGTCATAATTACTAATTAACATTTTTTTTATCTGTTAAAATATTTCATACGAGTATGTTAAAGTCAATTTTTTAACCATTTAAAAAGTTATAAATATCTTAGTCTGTAATACAATTATCTACACGTTATATGTGCACAAGTACACTTTTTATTAACTTTTTCTTCTTCTATATATCGCTAATCGCTAATCCATGAATATTGCTTTAAATACTACACTGAAATGCACGCTTTGAAAACTGATATTCTGCTAGTGTAGTTGCATTTACATACGAATTGAGTATTATGCGAATAAATTTAAATGTACTCTCTAAACATAGCATGTACCTAAATACATGCATTCAATATTGGTTAGATTGAACCACTAATTGATCATTAATTATCAGATAATAGTAAGCCGAAACAGAACATTTTGTCTATAATATAGGTATTATGTTTTAACGGGAATAGAATTTGTAATGAGGGATTTGTTTCAAATTTTACTAATAGTGGTTACTGAATTTTTATATTAAGTTAATTAATTGCAATGCATGTATGTAGTAGATATGATATCCTGGGTTCGATTCCCGGTGGAGACGAAGAAAAAAATAGTCTGTCTGGCAGGACACAGAAGGCTAATCACCTTCTTGTCCCTAAAGAAAATCGATCAGTGAAACAGATGTATGGAATGGATAATGCATCTGCCCCTTACCCCACTTGGGGACACGGGACTTCACTTTAATAGATATGAAAAACATTGACCTGGCTTAAAATTGTTAGAGTCCCTAGCTAAATAATTTACTATAGCTCTATAATATAAAAAATCGACCAAAGACATGTCACATATGCATATCTATACATATAATAAAATCGTAGGAAAGTCAAAACTGTACATTGAATATTTTTTTAAAAGAATACATAATCCATGATCTATAATCGATATAGAAGCCAAAAATATAGTTTTTAGAATTTTTGTCTGTTTGTCTGTTTGTCTGTTTGTCTGTTTGTCTGTATGTTTGTCCGAGCTAATCTCGAAAAGTACTGCATAGATTGACTTCAAATTTTGCATGAATATTACTAACAGGTCGTGTGAGGTTTTTTTAAACATATTATCATGCTATCACCTCCGGGGGAGGAGCTGTGAACCTTTACTTTTCTTACGTATTCCGTGAACTACGACAGCGTACAATCTAAAGACTCATGTTTAAATGTTGTTTTTGAGTAAGCCACGCTATTATCTAGCTTTACACTATAAAAACTACGTCATTTACGTTATTTGGGCAGAGAAACTGTTTAATGAATCTTAGTACTATAAAGACAAATTTGATTCAGCGCCATCTATGAGATTTCGTAAAAATCAAATCAATTTACATGTTAACACTACTGAACACAATGTTAAAAATTAATAATTTAAATATAATTATGTTATTTATTTATTTAACTCTTTAACCCATAATAAATCTTCCCTTCCCTATAAGGTGCGCTTATATAATTCGTGTGAATATACTACATTTTTAAAAGTGAGGGTAGATGTATATTATTTTAAGTCAAACTAGACACCATTACAGTTAATCTAATATTGATTGTGTTCATTGGTTACATTTTTAAAAATCTTCGTGTTTTAATAATTCGATCACGAGGCGGGACTCTGATACAAAAAGGTTAGTTCGTTGATAATTATTATTCCTTCATCATTTACATGTTGTTAGTAAAAATATACTTTGACTGTTAATACTTTTGTTCAGTATTTATCTGTATGATTATTGCTTGGTAATTAATATATTTTCATGTCGTATACCTAATTATAAACATATTAAGTGTGATGTGAAACTAGCTGGATTTATTTTTACACACTCACAGTCTTATATTTTGTGTTAATGTTAAAATAGTATTAATAGTGTAAATCATAATATTTTTTCAAAGTTAAAAATATTTCCTTTTTTCTGATGGTGTTGCCATCGAATTAAACCGCGCTGTCGTTTCGTTCACAAAAAGTCATGTTATTAGGACCGAATATGTAGCCGCCTCAACTTACGGAAACGAGAGTAACCTGCGTTGTCTGTTAGTTATTATATAGTCGAATTTAACGTTACATGGAAATTGGAATCTAAATATATGTATACCTACTTATATTAAATCTGTAGAGGTCAATTCTGCACATGAAATATATTTCCTAAATAACTATCACGAGGTGATCAGAGATCGACATCGACGTCAAAAATGTTTGTCCGTCTGTCTGTCTGTATAACCGTTATAGAAACAAAAACTACTCGACGGATTTAAACGAAACTTGGTACAATTTTTTTTCATATTCGTGAGCAGAGCAGCAACTCCATTTTTAAGCTTTCGTCGCGTGTGCGTTCTTAATGCGTGTATCTTAATGGTTAAAGCTACACAGAAATCAAGTATGAAAGAAATGTTCTCCATATTATATAAAAAATATCTCCCGACATCATAAATGTCTATCTTTTATGGTTGAGCTTAGGAGTTCAAAGCTTTCTGATTATATTTGTCTACTAGCTGTCCCCGCGACTTCGTTCGCGTGGAATAGTGACTATGGGACCTATGACCATGGGCTCAGGGTGGGGCAACAATAAAAAATCATTTTTATTTTCATGCTCCCACTCCCGCGCCCACTCGCACTCCCACGCCATATGCCACGTTCAGTCCCAATCCCACGCCCACGCCCACTCCCCTTCACAATTAGTACCTACCAGATCAAAGCCAGGGTAAGCGCCCCACCCAGCCCCACCGTGGCTACGCCCATGCTGAATTACTACTTAACATACAATTATTGAGTAAATACGTACAACCATACTGTACTGTTGTACTACAATCAATAATTAAAAGAATTGTTATTAAAATTTCTTACTAAACTGAGCTAAAAAACTTACGTACCAAATTATTAAAGAAAATCAAGAAATGAAATGCCTAACCTATACCAAATAGTTACTACATATTGTAATTAAAAATTATGATTAGTATATAATATCGAAAATAAAAAAAGAAATGCCTAACTAATTCTACGTAAAATTTCTTTTAAATTATGTCATATTATTTTTTAGGAACCAGGGGGGGGGAGAGGAGCAAATTCTATTTCCTTCCTTTCTTAAACGGATGTTTTTAATAATCTATGGTGTAGCCAGTAGCCGCTGATCAGCTTAATCGATACTCAGTTTTTATCAAATCCAGAAACAAATCCAAATTAGATCTTTCCTGTCTCACGCACGTTACTAAAGGCTGAAGAGAGAGAGAGCACGTAACTAAACCGTTTAGACGAAGAAAAGTGTATAGAAAAAGGAATAAATAATTTCATAAACTTCCCGACGATCTTTAAAAATAAATTATAACTTTCATTTTTTTCATTCCCACTTTTACCCCTATGTAGGTATAATAAGTGGATGAACCAATTTTGATACACTTTATCTAAGAACCAGCGTCGGAAAATATTCTGCCTAACAAAAAAAACCGCATCTAATTCGGTTTACCTGTTAGCCAGCTACGGTGCCATAGACAGACACACACACACACACACAGAAATACATAGCGGTCAAACACATAACACCAGTCTTTTTGCGTCGGGGGTTAAAAATATAATACGACATAATTTAAAGGACATTTTTATGTGGAAAATTTACCTATACACCAGGGTAGATAATTTTTGAAACAAAAAAAAAATCGCAGTAGGATGAAACCCATTAGAAAAGGATATGATAAAAATGTAAGGAAAAATAAATTACGGTCAATCGGAGTTCGGGAAGTGGGAGGGGGGGGAGCTTTTAAGAGAAAAAATGGTTTCTCTCGATTTCTCGATAATAATAACACCTGCTAATTTTTTTCTACATATTTTAATTGTACAGACATCACTTTTCCACAATTTTATTATATGTATTGATGATGATGATTGAGATTATAACACTCTTAGTCCGTTTTAATTTTTATTCACCCGCATCAGTGCCACCTAAAAAATCTTTATATATCGAAATTCGAGCAAAGTTAAGAAAATGAGAAATAAGAGTTCTCAAGGATCGTTAGAGATAAGAGGCTTACTATTGACCGAAAACAACATGTGTTATGCCGAACCTGAAACCGCTTCACAACGAGAATTGCGGCTCACAGCTGACCGCGAACGGCATGTACTATCCTGTGAGACCGAAACCTTCACTGAGGGTATATATAACGTCTCACAGCTGATCGCAAATGGCATATTGTACTATCCCGTGAGACCGAAACCCTCACTGAGAGGGAATTACGTCTCACAGCTGATCACGATCGTCATATTTTATCTCGAGAATTCTGAAACTTTTACTCAATATGAAGACCGTTTGACAAATAATAGGGTGCACCATAATATTATTCGATCTCTCGAAGATGAACATGAGCATAAGCAATGACTAGAGTAGGGACGCGAATATTACCATTATTTGAGACAAGAACGATTAATAAGTTTGTTTAATGAAAGATTAAGAATTGAAACTATTGGTCTCTTTAAACGGACGAATAGCGAGAGGCCCGTCTTATTGCAAACAGATTTCGACATAGTCTTAATGACTAGAGGTAAACATAGAAGATCAATCTACAAATTCGGTGGTGTGGTCCGACAAAATAATATAAAAGTGGGTTTGCTTATAACCTCACAATTGATTACAGATCATCTTCTGTATAGGCGATATTAACGTAGTATGTTCTTTTTGTAATGCTTTAAAGTGGAGTAAGGAGTCGGCTTTCGTTTGAAGATACGAACCTTTGAAATCACTACTTTTAAGTTTTAGAGGAACATGTGCAATCTAAACAGTTCTTAGACAATATTAGCTCTTATAGTATTGCGATTTAAATGATCCTTTGGTGCTCAACAATTATTAGATGCTCCTTTCATTCTTACTTTTAAGATACAAGGTCAAGTTTATCATTTGATAGGATCCCTTTTGCCTGAAGGCCAACCTAAGTTTCTTTAAATATATTTTGTATTCGACTACGACGAATAATCGAATACAAGAAATCAATATTTCTCGAATTTAAAACTGAACTCATTTCACAATTTTAGAACATGTTAATTCATCAGGTTAATCCGTATATATGCGTTTTAAATCGACATTAGAAGCTTTTCCTCAAGATGGTGATATTAATATAAAATCTGTATAAATGCCGATAGACGGAAGTCTATCAGCACTCAGGAATTCCCTGAGCGTGTTCTAACGCCCAGGCCGCAGTATTACAATTTTTCCTACAGTAGGGCGACGAATGTATTTTCGCATAGCAACGGAGGGGAACTCGTGGGGGGTAAAGTGACGCGGGCCACGTACCACAAACATGTTTAGTTTGTGGTACCGAGCGCGAAAGAAAGTCATCGTGTTTTTAGTAAAGTTACTATGTAAACTAACGTAATTTATTACTTAGGTACATATTCTATAATGGTGCGCTCAAACTGTTAATCTACATTTAATTTAGATTATTATTTTAATTACTAAGAAATGTAGAATTTAAATCACATTCATTCATGTTTTCCTCAGATATTCGATGTCTATGATTTTCGATGATTTTAAGATTTTCTTATCAGAGTATTCAATTTTAATGTAGTTAAATTTTATAAGAGACAATTAAGAACATTCAAAAATAAAGTGTCACGTATTTTTTTTAAACGACGAATGACGAAAAACGACCGAATCGCGGACGAAGTCGCGGGCAACAGCTAGTCTTCTTATATAAAAATGAATCGCAAAATGTGTTGGTAAGCGCATAACTCAAGAACGGCTGAACCGATTTCGATAATTCTTTTTTTATTATATTCCTTGAAGTACGAGGATGGTTCTTATGTAGAGAAAACGTAAATATTATGTACCACGGGCGAAGCTGGGGCGGACCGCTAGTTCCTCATAAAATTAACCAAGTAATCTTTTATTCTTCTAAAAGATATTTCTTTCCAGGACGTTCATCCTATTGACAATATTCTCTCAATGCATGGGTGAAGTGAAGATCCCCACAGTGGCTTGGAGGAAAGGAGTTGGTTTCACCATTATTTGGTTTCCGCTATTCAAATTATTTCCAGTGCGTATATTTTGTTTTATTTATGTCCAGTTTTCTATTATTTATTATTTTAATCGTAACTTTAGTCTTTAGCAAGAATACAAACATTTCATTATGCAAAACATATCTGTTATATGCAAAAGATAGGGTGCAATTATAATGATAAATGACTATTAAAGGGATAAGAAAAAGATGGCGCATAACGGAAAAATGTCACGCGTAACGAAAAAATGTTACACTAAATTTTTTTCCAACCCCGATAAAAAATCTTGTACCTACTGTTACAAAACCATTTAAAAAAAGACGAATTGGCCCTTCTTGAGTTTTATGCTTAGCAACTTGTGCTTTATATAGAAGAGGGAAAATTAATATTTTGACTTAACAGGTGCTGCTAACAATAGTGATAATGTGGGCAATATGCGGGATACTGACTATAACAGGAGTATTCGAACCGGGACACCCCGCTCGTACAGACCTCAAGGTTAATATTATAGAAGACGCGCCGTGGTTCCGAGTGCCGTATCCTGGTAAGATTTTTTGTTATTTTTTGCGATTTTTGTTAGGCTTTTTGATTTTTTTATGTTGTTATGGTACTTAAAATTTATTATTTTGCTTATTGTTTGATGTAGTTGATATGAAATTTCATTACAAATAATTCATTAAATTACTTACTTGTAAAACATAAAAATGGTGAAATTGGTGTCCCACAACACAGTAAAGGTCTCTAAAAGGCCTCTGCGACCTGCGTGTTGGATCCGTGTCCCCACGTAAGCCTTCCAAAGGACCGGGTACCTTCCTTATGACGGTACCCGAGTATTATGGAGTGAAATTATATGAATTTTAAATTGAAAAAAATCTAAAGCGTATATTTTGAATAAAAATATATTTTTTTCAGTGTATATGTCTCTCTCTCTCTATATTTTGTTTAAATCCGATAAAATACTCCAACTAAATTCTTAACTATATGTACAATATATAGAATTTTATACTTTAATACGATTTGCCGATTTAAAAGTCAAACCATGTCTTACACTAATGAGTACAGTCAAATTGTCTCTTGGCTAAATTAAAGAACATTCGAGAGAGATTTACGTCGCAAATTCTTGTTACATTGTTATTCATGACAATGCCTATTTGGTATAATGTTAGAATTATGGTTTCAGCGTGCTTTACAGTTTATATACTTTTGTTTTCATGCTTTTTTAAATAACGCCAGTTAGTAGTTTGAAATTATAAATATGTTTTTCTCCAGTCTTATCTAAAGGGTGTTTGGATTAAAATTATAATTGTTTACCAGGCATGCTATCTTTAAATTGCATACCTAGTTTTGAATGAAAATATATCATTATGTATTAATATTTTTAGTATTCGTTGTTTTTACAATAAAAGCAGTATTTTTTTTAATTGTAATAAATAAAAACTACAGCTTAAAATCAAAACGCATGTTAACGTTATATGTATACGTATTATATCTAGATCTATATGGGAAATTTGGGATCGAATATCAACAAGATTTTAATTCATAATTCATTACATGTTCTTACATAGGGGATGAACGTCGAAATTCTAATTACAACGTACCTATATCTCGAACGTTCGCTTCTTACTATCATCAAAGAGGAATAAAATCGATTTATTTTATCATAACATTATCCTTATAGGTTTTGAGTCGAGGATCGTAAAGTGGTGGATTTTTAGCAATTAATTCAACTAAAAACTCGTCGTTTTCATCGGTAAACGTCGCCAGCAGCGCGACCGTACTGCTCCCGGAGCGGTCCGGCGGCGCTGCCAAAATCGCGAGCAGGTCGCGCCCCTCGGCCGCGCGGCTCGGTCGCTTGCGTCGGACACTATCGCATACAATTCCCTACGAAGCGGTACGGCGCGACCACGGTCGCGGCTGCGGGGCAGCGGCTGCCGGGTCGCGACAGCCCAGATCCGAATGCTACCTTAAGGTAGCATTCGGATCTGGGCTGTCGCGACCTGGCAGCCGCGGCCCTGCAGCCGGGAAAATTGTCACTGCTGTGCGGCGCTGCCAGAAGCTTACGGATAACAGCGTCCGCGACCCGGGCAGCGACTGCCACGCGCAGTAGTCAAACAGCACTCAGTCAAAATAATAGTCAAATATACGAAAGCGAGAACTCGTGAAGAGACTGATAGAGGACGAAGAAGAGGACGATCAAATAATGTTGGTCTTACTATCATCAAAGAGGAATAAAATCGATTTATTTTATCATAACATTATCCTTATAGGTTTTGAGTCGAGGATCGTAAAGTGGTGGATTTTTAGCAATTAATTCAACTAAAAACTCGTCGTTTTCATCCGTAAACGTCGCCAGCAGCGCGACCGTACTGCTCCCGGAGCGGTCCGGCGGCGCTGCCAAAATCGCGAGCAGGTCGCGCCCCTCGGCCGCGCGGCTCGGTCGCTTGCGTCGGACACTATCGCATACAATTCCCTACGAAGCGGTACGCGCGACCACGGTCGCGGCTGCGGGGCAGCGGCTGCCGGGTCGCGACCGCCCAGATCCGAATGCTACCTTTAAGAGTCAGAGAAGCCTGACCTTTTTGAAATTATATTACTTTTAATTAGATCTATAAAATAACGTGCGAAACGTGGAATTGAATGAAATTTTCACCGATTCTAATATAGCTTTTATTAGTTTACCGATAGCTACTGGTCTCTGCATTTGACAAAATAATAATAGTGGTCTTTTATCAAAAACGTCATCACCACCTACCTAGTGACTTATTAAAAAAATACAGCAATTCAAATTTCAAACTTCTTAGACTTAGATAATACAATAAAGAGGAAATTTTTGTGTTTTTGACCTTGAAAATCACCTGGAAACCTTTCAACATGACCGATTTCGAAACTTCTTTCATCAGCTACATTTTCCTGAATCACATGGCAGGCTTTTACTTTATTTCGTTTATACGAGCTTGGCTTTAAAACAAAGCTAAATTAATACTTAAACACAGATTCAATTTCATTTCAACCATTAATAATATTGGTTAATTTAGCTCATCTATAATAATATTATAAAGCTGAAGAGTTTGTTTGTTTGTGAGTTTGTTTGAACGCGCTAATCTCAAGAACTACTGGTCCGATTTGATAAATTATTTCTGTGTTAGATAGCTCATTTATCGAGGATGGCAGGCTATAAATCATCACGCTAAGACCAATAGGAGCGGAGCAATGCGGGTGAAACCGCGAAGCACAGCTAGTTTTCTATATAAATACTAGCGGTCCGCCCCGGCTTCGCCCGTGGTGCCTACATGTTTAAACTATCCTCTCTCAAGTTGGATCGAACTGCACATGGTGTGCGAATTTTATTATAATCGGTTAAGTGGTTTAGGAGTCCATTGAGGACAAACATTGTGACACGAGATTTATTATATATATCTTTTTAGGACAATGGGGAACACCAACGGTAAGTGTGGCGGGAGTACTGGGCATGTTGGCCGGAGTCCTCGCCTGTACTGTGGAGTCGATAAGCTACTATCCTACTACTGCTAGAATGTGTGGTAAGTTTATTTTGTTCCAGTTTTTGTTTCATTTTGTGTCTATGTATATTTTATATCTACTATCTATGTGTATAAAAAATAAGTGCTCTTAGTTAGTCTCGCTAAAATTCAGGAATGGCTGTACCGATTTAGCTGATTGTGGTTTTGAAATGTTTGTCCAGGGAAGGTTTATACGTTTTTTATCTTAACCTGTGTAACGCTGAGATACATAAATGATAAATCTGTCAATTGGTTAAGGTAACGGCACCAGTGGTGGACAAGCATCCAGTAATGGACAAAATAAATATTAAATTTAAATATTAAGGCCAAAATTAACGTTATATAATTTGGCAATACTTAAAATAATAGTTTGGTTCATAAGCTATCAGAATACGACACTTCATCTTATTCGGCCAAAATGTTTGAAGATGGCAGAACGTTATGTTTAGTTGCTGCGACTCGTTTCGAAGAAATCCGTTTTTACTAAGAAAATCCTTAAGGAAGTAAGGACACAATTTTGGTTATAAGAATTTTTGTATAAATGTCAGCAAAATTTGATATTACTTTTATTTATAGTAGTTAAGTGTACTAAATATTACACGATTTAGTATCATGATAGGTTATGTTGTTTAAATAAAATTCATCAGTGTCCATAACTGGATTTAATTCTATGGATATATCCATTTATGGACATATGTCGAAAATAAACTTTTTTTAAAGGTATTAATTACATGCGCTTTTCTGTATTGTCTTTTCTTTCTGATTAATAATATACCTATCACGACCATTTCAAACAAACGGTTCCAATATTGTACAACAATTGTCCATGACTGGATTTGCTTTGGTTCCTATAATGGACATTGATATTTTTTGTTAAAATTACACTAATGGGTCCAACAACATAATATCTATCTAAACATGAAGAATATATTTTAGAACAATGGGTCATTATGTGCTGTGCGACTCGTTCTCGGCTTCATTCTCTATCACTGCGTAGAGAAGTCGCATACTTATGCGTATTGTAACGCATCTATCATAGAGAGTTCTCTGATGAACTGTTTGGATCGTTGTCTGCTGCTAAATTCCACCACCATATAGCACACACGCTTAAATTTCATCCACACCATCTTGACAACAGTTTAAAAAAAGCTTTTTGCCTCGTGCTACAATTTGGAATCCATATCGATGGACCGATCAGATTAAGGCTGCTGGCGGATTCAGATTGGCGATTCACTTCACGAGTGTAGCGGAATGCCAGGAAACAGAGAGATATGGCGAAACATCGTGAAGCGGGTAACATCTACCCCCCTAGAGTGATATGACGAAGAAGAAGAAGTCCCAAAATGGATGGAATGGCAGTACTTTTTTTAATTATATTTTTCATCCCTGACTTATTGAGAAAAAATAACCATATTGGTGTTTCTTAACGGACATAACTCGTATTTAACGATGCATTTGTCCAATTTTTGCCTAGAAAATGGAAATTAAGACTGTTTTAAATATTATAAGTATGCAAAATAATTAATAAGTACTATTTTTTATAAATACATCCCCGATTTATTGTATTCCAATCATCATTTTCAAGATTCTATTGATAACTATAAGTCTTCTCCAAGTGTAAATAACTTTAGAAACGACATTAGGTACAGTCCATAAATGGGTGTTCATAACTGGATGTTGTCCAAAACTGGGTGTCCATCATTAGATTTTTCACTGTCCAACACTGGTGCAAAAAAGTGGTTTTTTAATTTATAAATAACTTCATTATTTATGCATTGTAATCTTTTTTCTAACATTGGTTACGTTAAACTAACATTGAACTAAAGGTATAACTAAACAATATCCAATAAAGTTAAAAAACCTACGAGAAATTTGCAAAAAACTTCAATTTTTTCCTTAATCTGTACAAGACTGGTGCCGTTACGTTATCTAACAGGACATGAATCTATAGTTAAATAGATGTGTAGCATGTTTGATTTTTCCTATAGCTCTAGTTTTATTTTGTTTTGAATTTCCAACAAAGGATACATAATTAAACAACTCTTAATTCTAAAATTGCTTATGATATAATATGTTCCTTTACTAATGTAGGAAATTACAACGATCCTATCTACAAATATATTTGAACGGATAACAATATAGTTGCTTTGCTTTTGTGTTGATAGCAAATATAATAATCGATGGTTAAGTATGAATTGCTATTGAAGACTGCTTTAATATATCTGAATGGGGATGCGGCACAGCTAATTGCAATAGTTTCTGAATAACTTGCATGCTTCAATTTACATATAAGTTATTATTTATCTCGTTTCGCAATAGCTATTCAGTTTTATTCATTGCTATAAACGGTTCAAATTAAAGTATTCAATCCTCAAATATACTTATAATTTTCTGAAAATTCCTAACAAATACGCACGCACCATTTGTTAAATTGAATTTTGTGTCCTTCACAAAAGAATCCGTTTCAAATCCGTTTCATTGTTCATAAACAACAATAACGAAAATGGCATGTTTAAAATTTTCCTTTGTGTACATTTTTCTCAGAAGTCACGTAATTAAATAGATCTAAAGTACAAATTACAGGCACTGAAAGCAAAACTAATTAAGGAACGCCCTGTCATTTGCAGGGAAAACAAAAGTTTTGAGTCGAGGGGCGAGATGGACTCGTGTTTTGCACATTCAATAGACAAAACTTGGCAAATTGGGCATTTTTTATGAAATTGACGCTATTTAATTTAACTTTTTGAATTTTGGATCACAAATCAATACTCTCGTAAAAATGGGTGTGAGTTAATCTGTTTTATCGAAAAGCTTTTAAATCAAAAAGCCGATTCCTTTATAATTTATGCGCAATTATATTTGTAACTGTATCTTTATCTGCGTTTGTATCTGCTTCTGCATTTACATTTGAATCTATAATAACAACGGGTCACCATGAAATTTGACTTTGTTTGCAAAGCATTAAATTTCGTAGTTTAGGTCGTAATTAGACGGAAAAAAAATATATGGCATGAAAAACTTTGCTTTTGTGCTTAGAAGACTGATTGAAGGAAATTTTTAAAAATCTCGGATTTTAATTTTTGATTGAAAATAAAACTATTGAAAAAAAAATGTTTATTATTTTTATTGAGTTTTACTATCAAATTAGCTTACAGAAAAGTGGAAAATAACTTAAAAGTGCACACTTTTACTTTTTCTTTTATGTTCATAGCTACTTTCTCTCAATAAACCCCAAATATAGTCGCCCATCATGTTTTCATTGTATTGGCCTTGATAGCGTTGTTCAAAATTCATGATGTCCTGATGGAAACGTTCTCCTTGCTCTTCGGAATAGGATCCCATATTGTTTTTAAATTTATCCAAATGAGCATGCAGCATATGTACTTTGACATCCTGCAGCCCATGGCCTTAAAATTTGTAATTGGAATTTGCCTTACCTTCCAAACACCTTTTACAATATCTACAAGCAACATGTGGAGCCCATGGCTCATCTTGATTCCGTACAGGACAGTCAAAATATGCTTCATAGGCTTCACAGAGAACGTGAGATGTCTTTAGTTCATATTTCACGTCTCGAACTTTAATAAATTGACCACATATATAAAACAAAATGCATCAGCATCGTATTTTCACTTTCGTGACGACATTTTAAGTTATTCTGGGCTTGTAAATAATACCTGATGGTTGTTTACCACTCGGGTGCCATCTAGCGGCACAGTGTAAACGTTAATATCCCACTCTCACCGCGCGGTCTTTTTAAAAAATTAAAATTTATGAAAAAATTGAAAAATTTGTATTATTATTATAACTATCACAAAAGCAAACTTTATACCGAAAAAAGGTATTTTCTTTTCGTTTTTGTGCATAACTAACTGGAAAATAATAGTATAAACTTTAGGACAAAGAACGAAAATTTTTTTGTCGAGTCGTGTAATTATACATGTACCGGTGCATAGACCTGTGTCTATATTTGCGTCTGCATGGTTATCTGCATCTGTATCTGTACAGGTATTCTACTTGTACCTTCATCTGCACTAGCAAATTTACCTGTACGTGATATTTGTAACTAAGCCATAAGGCCGCCTTTTGTACATTTAAATCCATTAAGATATTATAAAATAAGATTAAGGGCCGATTTTTCAATGCTTGGATAAAATTTATCCGTCCAATAAAGTATTACACGATAATATTAAAATGTCACGTAAACTGTCTAATACGGGCAATTAGAATACGTTTTTTAAAATGGTAGTTTTATACATTATTCGACGAATAAGTTTTAAACAAGGATTGAAAAATCAGCCCTAAACCTAATGTACAATAAAGAATAAATAAATAAATAAATAACTATCCGTGTATAATGCAATCAATTATCATTCTGTATGTGGGGTAATTTCGTGAAATTCGCAAAATTTATAGTGATATCGTGTAGGTATCGCATGAAAACAAACGGGTTCAAATCAATCACTAGTTACGTTTTAATTTAACATTATTACATTTATAGACCGGGAGATACTGACACAAAATTTCGAGTCATTTGTAACAGGATGGCGGTTCTACAGGGGTCTTAGTACGCAATGACAAAAAGAAAAACGATGGCGTGAACGCTGGTACCGGCGGCTTAGTCGCGTGGGCGTTAGTCGAACTCGTCGGAAAATAGCGAAAGTCAAACGATTTGTAACAGTATGGCACTTATTTTTCCTGTAAGTTTGAGGATCAACAAATATAAATACGAAATTTCAAAGATCTATGTGTTGGAAATCTTCACTTATATAAATTAATAATAAATTAAGTTTTCAAGTATGACAGCACTTTTTCCCCCTACTAGAAGTATGGCAAATATAATAATGGTCACATTTTATCAAATACTCTCCAAAAATCCAAATGCAATACTGGTACAAAAAGTATGGCGAAATAAAAATTTTTTGCAGATTTTCGGCGGTATGGCGACCATTTGGAATCGTCCGAAAAGTATGGCATGGCGATTTTCGTAAATGGCTGCACGACGATAGTTACCTGTGCAAAAGTTAGCCTGGTACAAATGGTTGAATGATTGTTTTATTTAAATCAACATATTCGCGTCGGTATGGCGGGCTGTAAGTCACACCGGAAAAGTATGGCATGACACTACCGCCTACTACTTTTTTATGGGCTATCGGTAAATTATAAAATTTTTGTGTTACAAATCATTTGACTTTCCCTATTTTTCCGACGAGTTCGACAAACGCCCACGCGACTAAGCCACCGGTACCAGCGTTCACACCATCATTTTTCTTTTTGTCATTGCGTACTAAGACCCCTGTAGAACCGCCATCCTTGTTACAAATGACTCGAAATTTTGTGTCAGTATCTCCCGGTCTATTACCCCGTCATTTGGAATTCGAATCGAATGCACCCTACCTATATATGTACAGGTACAAGTAGAAGTCTACCTGTACCTGTATCTATACCTCTACCTATATCTCTAGCGGCACCACCACCCCCCCTACACGCGATCAACCGCGGTCTTGGAACAGAAGGACTCGGTACAGTACTCGCGGGGCTCTGGGGCTCCGGCAACGGGACCAACACATTTGGAGAGAATGTTGGCGCTATTGGGGTTACTAAGGTTGGCTGTTTTTGTAAAATATTTATAGTGGACTTCTTTTACAGTCATCCCTTAGAATCGTCATGCTATTTATAATCAAAATTGTACATACTTAATGGTACCGGGTACGTAGACCAGGTATAATCTTCTTGAAAGAATAAGACTGCATTAAGAAATAGATTGCCAGTGATTTAGGGATGATAACCAAATGTCTATTTATTTTTCTTATTTATTAATACATTGTAAAACATTGATTTTTAAAAATATCACCATCTGTAGTCTGAAGTCTCTAGATATCTATATGGTTCCAATTTCTTTATACTTACTAAGTATTTTCTGAATCGGTGAATACCATTTTTTGATTCAAGATCTCAAAAAAATTACTTTTTAATAAAAGTTTGGATCAATTTCTAAATTAAAATTAATTTCATTTTAATCAATTCCTTAGGTAGGATCCCGTCGCGTAGTACAATACGCAGCGGGTCTGATGATAGTCCAGGGGGTGATCGGGAAACTTGGTGCAGTGTTCATCATCATCCCGCAGCCGATTGTGGGCGGACTGTTCTGTGTTATGTTCGGCATGATTTCTGCTTTTGGTGAGATTTTTGTTCGGATTTATTCTCTGTTATAACAATTACGTTCGTGAATTCAATTCTGTTGTATTGGATTTTTTATATGTTAGTAAAAATGAAGATTTTTAATTTTTTTAGTGTTAATTGTAGTTTACAGGATTTTTAATGGAAGTGAGAATAATAACATCAATCATTATAACTTTGTTTTAATGAATTTTGATGTAGATCGTATCTGTATTTTCTTTCGAGTCTACACAATAATTATATAGAACTAAATATCTGTTATATGAATGACATGAACCACATTGAAATATCTTTAAGGTCTCTCCGCCTTGCAATACGTGAACCTAAACAGTTCCCGTAACCTGTACATCATTGGCTTCAGCCTTTTCTTTCCACTCGTTCTGACCCGTTGGATGTCATCCCACCATGCCATACATACAGGCTTCGAAGCTTTGGATGCTGTGCTGCAAGTGTTGTTGTCTACATCCATCCTGGTGGGGGGAGTGGTTGGATGTGTCCTGGATAATGTGATTCCTGGTAAGTGACCCATCGGCACATCAAGGTCTACGAAAAATTGTCCGTCTGTCACGTGAACACTGAACAACCAGTTATAACTTTCTCAAAGTAACACCTGAATATTTTTTATTTAACATGAATTTAATTGGTAATAGATAAATAATAATTTATTTATTTATTATAATGTACATATTTTATTTTTTAGACGTTTCTTTTTTATTGAAGTTTTATAGTAATTAGGACCACAATTAGGACGTTTTAAACAGGTTTGCTGTGCAAGACCGCGGTATTTAAATTCGATTAGGTATTATTTTGCATTTTTCAATTGTTTTGCTTGTAATAAGATGTCTCATTTTGAACAATTTATAAGTTAAATAGTGTTAAAATTAGTAAAGTTCTTTATGTTGACATAGTGTTGATGATACAAAAAAAAAATGTTCAATTCCATGATATTTCTATTTCTAAGAGCAAATATTTTTACGATAAATTAGGAATTAATTGTCTTTAACATTGTCTAAGTCGATTTTAATAGATTTTAAATTAAAATAAGAAATTTCATTTTTTTTTTTCATTTTTAGTTAGTCGATTCCCGTTCAAAGTAATTTTTTTTTTCGAAAAATCTATGAATGCAGTTCTATATCTTTTAAAAAATGAAGTAATGTTTCCTTTTAGCAAAATTCCCTATCTTCAGTATTTCAAGTACCTCCAGGAACCATCGAAAATTTCCACACTGTATACTATATATTATAATATCTTGTAGGCTTTGTATTTGCTTGTTATTATTCGAGTAACTAAATAATATGTAACAAGTTCATCAACTAAAAAGTTTTTAATTCCGCATCAACTCTTATTACCTATCTGCTTACCAATTTTCATCAAAGTCAATCCAACCGTTTACGCTTTAATATACCACCATATTAATTCCAATTCATAAAACTTATTCAAATACGCACAAAAAACAGAAAACTACCTCACATATCATAAAAACATCCCAATAATATACCTACTAGAGATATCTGTCATACATATTTGATGGCCCATCGATCCTCCATTTGCCCTTTGCTCTTTCGATAATTTCCTTTACATTTTATTTATTTCACTCCATGTTCCGCCCACTTCAAAATTGGCAAAATACGTAAATGTACCGGTTCTAAAGGCAATTTTGTGTTTGTAACTTCTTTATTGTTATTTTGTATGTGTAGCGTGTAACAAACTTTTAAGTCCTCTAATCTAAGGATTTTGTACAGCTTGAGACAAATTATAATGTACATATTTAAAATTATTTATTTATTGATTCTTATAATAATCACTATAGATATATAAACATATAACAAAAAATTAGAAATTTCAATTGGAATCAAAAACTTAACATTAAGTTTGATTCCAATTCAGATTTCAAATTTTTCGTTTTCAATTTTAATTTATTTATGGAAGGCCCCATAAGTGTTTTTTTTTACTTTTTACTCCAATTATCTGTTTGTCGAATTCCAATATTTGTTCATATACAATACAAATACATTGGGCAAAGTATTTTCATTCAAAAGCACTTGAATAAATTGCAAACATGTATCGATATCAGCTATCACGTATGCAGAGTATCAATAAAAGTAGATAATAATTTATAAATGAATGTGAATAACTTTTACTATGCATACTTAAAATAATTTGATAGATGTTTGGCGGTTTGTCTGTCTGACGCTTTCATCCTAAACATAAACCTCATCATAAACCTCATTATCAATTAATAAGATGAAATGATGAATGATAAGATTCACACACACACACACACACACACACATAACAAAACCTTTTCTTTCATAAAATATATGCGATGAAAGTTATTGCCGTTAGTTTGTCCACTGGTTACAAAAATATTTTATGGATTTTTGAAAAAATTTTGTTTGTCAATTCGTCTCTCAGGTACTCGGGAAGAGCGTGGCTTGGACAAGTGGGCTCAAGAAATGTGTCTCGAAGCTGTTGGGGCTAGTACAGGAGATACTTACGATTTTCCTGTGGGCATGAGTTTTATACGAAGGTATGTACATATTATGTTTATTTATTTCTTAAATAAAAAGCTTTCAATTGTAGTGTATCATACCTACGCGAAGAAATTTGTTTCTTAATTTATGAAAATTTTAATACTTACTTAAAAAGTTTTTTAGCGTTCTCAAAATAAATTTTCAATTATTTAGTTCTTTTATTTTGCAATAAAATTGAATTAATAATTTTATACCCTTTTAAATCTTAATTAAAATACGTAGGAAGCAAGTACATCATAATATATTATTGGACGTTCAATGATTGCGTTTTTGGAAAAGGAAAATATTTAGATAACACTTTCTATAGAACTGTAGAACTTTTTATAGAACTCTATAGTATAAAGTTTAATCTTGCAAATATTGTCCTTATTGATACAACTAATTTATACCTCTCCCATTTTAAAGTTATTATTTAATTTCAGATGGAATTGGACAACATATTTACCATTCATGCCAACATACGAAGCGGGGAAATTCACAGCTTTGTTCAAACGAAAGAAGGAAAGTTGAAAGAATATTGAAAGAACTAAAAGTTGGAATTGATTTCCGAAGGAAGAGCAAAGATTTATGATTTTCGGCGAAATTGTAGAATGTAATAGTTGAATTGTAATAAATTGATTATTTTATGGAGTTTTGTGTTTTATTTTTAAACACCTATACAAGTTTTGAATTTGATCGAAAATTCTCTATTCGATGATAAATGCTTGAGTATTCCAAATACTTAAGCTGCTAAGCATCTATCTGGAATTTTAGTCAGAGTATAAAAAACTCGTGTTTAGACATTGAGGTATTATTACTACGTATAGAGAGGATACCACGAACAAAATCTGTGCAACAATCGCGGCGGTGCGGGGCGCGCGTGGGGCGGCTAGTTAGTGATATAAGCGATGTTTAGGACGCTTGTCTCTAACTCGTGTTACAAATAGTGTAGTAGCGATGCCCTCTCTAGTACGTACCTACATGGTAACTAAATGTGTTTGGCTTTTGACAAAATTATCTTAAAAGAGCATTTAGGCTTCGTACTATCTACGTTCTATACAATAAAAAATATGTATAAAACATATTAAAGTCGAGCTTTTCCTGTATTTAGAAAGAAAAATCTAAACATAATATTGATGGACTCTTTTGAAAACTATGGCTATGGCTTCTTCATAAATACTGGATAGACAACTCGACGTTATTAATACACATCGAAAAAAATCACTTGCCTATTAATTTCCCAGCTTTTTATCGAATACCAAAGAGTAAACAGGATTATATTGCACGTTGGATTTACAACCTTATTCCTACAAAATATGGTTCATTTTCCCGTAACCATTTCGCCTCGTATTTGGAGCTAAGGCGCCGTACACACTATCTCTAATAAAACATTTTTATTGCGCCAAAACAAGATCACTACAACTATAAAGAAGATCACAAACGCTAAAAACATGCCATTTTATCGAAGTTAACTAGGAAATAGTTTGGAAAATCCAAAAGTGCACGCCTCATAATTTTTTTTTAATAATTATTTATTAATTATTATTTTTGTTTATTTAATAACAATTAAACCACATCGAATCAGACCCTGAAAAATGAAAGGGTTCTATTCCTGAGCATACTCAAGCGTAAGAGAAAAAAAAAGACTCGATTAGTAAAGTATTTCGGTCGCTAAGGTTGGGTCGCCTAAGATCGTATTATCGTGTTAACAAGAAAATCCTCCGCACATACAGACACACGGACGTCCAAGACAGAACTTTTTTAAACTGTTTTTTAACTAGTTTAAATAACAAAAATGACATCAAAAATATCATGAACGTTAAAAATAGTGTTTTTTCTTAATATGTGTGTGTATGTATTATCTTACAAGTGCAATGTATGATACATAAAGACATTTTAAGTTTGAAAAATCAGATGTTTTGCGCGAAGTGACAGTAGTACCCACCTCAACGCTTCGCTTATGAGGCGTGCAATATAAATTAGTGTGAGTTGATGAATTAAGTAGGTATAAACACCTACCGTGGTCATAAATCAGAAAGTTTCTTTAGTAGATGATTTTCCGTTCATTTTTAGGCTGATTTAGCATAAAGATAGATTGAAAATTATAACATAGCAACGTAGTAATGTGAAGAAATGACACATCATACAAAAATAAAGAAATTATTACCGATTTTTTGTTCAGAAACAAATTCGGTACTCAGGTATTAGCCGATTCCACTAAATTCTTTATCATAACATCAGCATGTCGATGAAGCGAGTCCAAAATATCTTCCCCTACCAAAGAGTGTTACCTACAGAAGTTTTCAGATAAAAAAATTAAACAATACATAGTACTAGTATAGTATTATATTATCTATGTCAATAGTATGAAAGTTGCCTTACAAAATAACGCACCCACGCGACACACACTGAATGCTAATGCATGTGGCTAATAGAGACTAGACGGATGCTGCGATAATATGAAGGGAGACGGGATTATGTAAGTTCTTCTACAATATACACAGTATATAAACTGTATCTTTGGTACTGTATAACTTATAAGCTAGATAATTTTTAGATGTGGGTTTTTTTTGAAGTGAAACTTCTTTAGGCTCGTTGAGAGTAGAATTTCAAGGTCGGGTTACGGCAATACCGTCTTTGAATCTTGCCAAGAAGTTTCACTTCTGACACATGTGCTCGGCACACACGCTTTTTTTATAGGTATGTTATATGTGTCAAACTTACGTTCGTAGAACGTACCTACGTTCATATAAGAAACGTTCTATAAATGAAAAGGTGTGTTTGATTCATTTTCACAGTTAAAGTCACAGTCTAAAGTCTTTAGATCAATTTCGATTTATAGATTAATGACAGAGAGAGATACAAGCGAAGTTTATATAACGAAAATAAATGTGAGTGTGAGTGATTTATATCGGAACTTGATATCACTTCCCTCGTTCCCCGTTGTCACGTCACGCAGTCCTATCCCGTGATAACCTTCCGTGATCGGGATAAAAATTGTAATACTACTAATTTTTTTTAAGTATTTGTGTAGGTACACATGAAATTATTATTGTCACCAATCCTTGAAAAGTATACCAATCATTGAATTAAATCTGTCCGTTTATAAGCCAGTTTACAAAAATACAATCAAAGCGTGTTAAAAAGGCAAAAACTGTTGGTGCTTTTACAAAACTATGAGCTTTAATATTATGTGAGCGTTAAAATGAAATACTTAACTAGTTATAATCATTAAAAGTAAATCATAAATGTACCTAGTCTAAGTTAAATCATAACATGTAGTTTTTGAAAATCTACTGACAATTTACTTTCCTGTACATTTTGAATTCGATTACAATAAAAATTGACTTCTATTAGAAACGCACTTAGCCTGGTCGTAAAGTAAAGCCCATTAGCTCATGGAGATTTTATGAGGAACTGAACAAGTACAATTGACATAAAATACCTTTTAGATCCGTAAAAACCATACGGATTGTGAGCGATTCATCGTCGCAAAGCTCTTGTAAAATAAGCCTCAATCATAAGTATTCTTGAGATAAGAGAAAGTTTTATGAAATTTTGGTACATAGCGTATTAAAAAGGTGATTTTGTAGGGCAGGAATATATGATTAGGTTTTGAAATTAAGGATTACAATGTGTGCAGTGTGTAAAGCGCGTTTTGTAATCTTAGTGAAACTAGGGTTTCAGGTACTAATATTACAGGGTTTCAGGTACTAATAGGTATTACTGTAATATCTCATGTATTATTAATGAAAAGTCATACGTCTAGTTAAGTAAATTGTTTCTAAGAGTAATAAGAAAATTTATTTGAATTTATCAGTACAATACAAAATATATGTTATGTGATACATAGGTACCATCTGTATTTAAATTTCTTTTCTTAAGAGTACAGACTCAAAAAACTTTACATTAAGCCTATATATGGTTACGCAGAACTAGGTTAGGTCATTCAAGTGGAAAAGTGTTTGATCGCATTAAGCTTTCCTGCAGGCTGTCACGCCATGTGAGCCGCCAATAATTGATTAAGATGTAAGTACCTATACGAAGTTTTAATATTTCATAATTATATAATAGCTTTTTGAGAATTTGTTTATAGTAACTTGTATTTTTTTTAGATATTTTTAATCTTAATTTAAATAAATTTGGGGCAATAATTCAGGGAATGTTTATAAGTTTGCAACGAATTTAAATACTGTGTTGCGTATATGTAGTTACTCGGGTTTGATAGATTCATCAGTAATTGTTAAATCGATTGAAAAAATAATTTTCGCAATGATCATCGGCTTTTTCTAATTTAGATAATCTAGGAGACTTGTCTAATCCAGCGTCCCAATAATTAAGATATATTTAGATAATTATAAGCTCCAGTGATGAAGCAGAAAGCTCGTTGTTATATCTACTGAAACAAATATTATGCTTAAGTATGTTTGTATTGTTTGGTTGATGAGAAATATGGGACATAAACACGTCATTTACTTTAACGTAATTTAGATTTATGAATTGATATTTTTTTATTGAAATAGAACTATCTATGAATGAAACCCGTTTTCCTTGGTCACGGCATCACGCGTGAACGGGTGCACCGATTTCGATAATTATTATATTTCTTGAAGTACGAGGATGGTTCTTATGTAGAGAAAACGTAAATATGTACCACGAGCGAAGCCGGGGCGGACCTAGCGGTCGGGTAGCGGTAAATAATATAAATGAAACATCATTGCCTAGTGAAAAAAATATCTTATAAAGATTTATTTCTAGTGGAGAACTATTGAACTATTGAAGAAGAAGATTGTCTATACTCTATGTACAATATAAATATCAGGAAGAAAGAAAAAGGAAATAAAAAAGCAATAAAGATGTATATTTACAAGATATTTAAGGCTTTTGATAACCCAGCATTGTTATTTCATGGAATTATTGCCAACACACTGGCATTGCTTGCCACAGATAATATAGGGTAATACTATACTGTTATACCATAATAATAAAATACCTACATAATATAGAAGCTTCGTTTTTTATTGTTATGTTTTATGGTAGTGAGGGTCGCACAAACATTATCATACAAGATATTGACTTGTAAAAATGCCTTCAATACTGTAAGGGTGAGTGGCGTATTCCTTCCCCTGTCAATAAAATCATTCTTACTTTTTCCTCACAGTAACGTCACTTTACTTTATCGAGTCACCCCTTCCAGGAAAAAATGTAGGTTTTAACTTATTTTTTTCCTTTGAACAACACAAGGCTAAATAAAGTTCTTTCTTTAAAAAAGAAAATACACTTTTCATCTAGTACCTAGGTAAATGTAGGTACAACTACATTCTACCATATTATCGATAAATAACAAATTTCATGATCATAAGAATTTGAAGTGGCCTAGTAGTAACTAATTTAATTTGAAAAGCTTATTAAAAAGCATTTTACAACTGCTGAACTTTGGCAGAGAAGCTTTTTGCTTGTTAATATTTATTGAATACACTAGATAATAATATAAAGCCCAGCAAAATGTAACTTTCATTTGATATCTGGAACAATGCAAAAAATAATAAGTCAACCTATAAATTTTTACCTTATTATGTGAAAAGTATTTGAAACCTTAATTAAAAATACAGGTAGAATGTTTGAGGTGAGGATAAAAGCTACATTTAAAGGTGACGTCACGCACCTGTAAAAAGGTCTTTTGAATTTATGACTCCCCGATAGGATATGTAGGAATGTAGGTACTCCATTTGTTTTAATTACCATAACAAAAGGTGATAATCAACATAACAATTCGATGTTTTAAATTTAATAGCAATATGAATAACAGATTGGCCTTCGAAAACTGATCGACGATGATTGATTAGGATCAACGACCTAACTGACAAAAATCAATCAAATCTCATCAAATCAAATAAGTACCGTGTAAGCCATTTCTTTGTTCAAAATCATCATTATAGCCACTCGCTATTAAGGGATCCCTTGTTCCCCATCAAATGGCTTCATCCATCTATCATGTACCATCAAGAGCTCGGGTTTCAAGATGCAATTGCAGCAATGCAATGTTTACACATCACAAAGCGGTTTACAACCGGCGCACGCATGGACCTGTTGGGCGGGGGGCGCGTATCGACCGCCGCGCCGGCGGCCGGGGCGCGGCGGCCAGTCCTAGCGCAGACTTCGCACGAATCGGACGTCTGTACACCGCGAGTGATTTAGTGACGCTAGTGGTAACGTCATGCTGCCTCGGCACACGCCGCACTGAACGAACGTCTACAGGTGATTATAACCTTATATTTAGATCTTTGTTTAGATGTTGCGGCGAAATGTTTGGGTTTGCTGCGAGATTTTTTGCCGTTTACCGCTATTCTCGGTTTATTGTTTGTAAATCTATGAATTTAAAGTGCGCCGTACGTTTTACGGTGGAACAAAGAAGCGTGTTTGATATTGTGTAATTGCTTGCATCTTTGTTGGTTTACGCGGAATCTTAAAATTGCTATACTGTATTTTTTTTTCTAATTAAATAAATCTGCGTATTTCGCCGTCGCTCGGCGTCGGCGTCTACGCCTTCATAAGTTCACTTTGCGAAATATTTCCAAAATAAATATTCTATATTTCTCGAATAAGTAAAGAATTGAAATTGCGTCACACAATTCGCCCTAGATCTTGTCCTTACAGCCTGTAAGTTACAGGCTGTAAGGTCGATAGATAACGAAACACGCAGTACTGAGCACTTTGTCTAGCTGTAGTACGTACCTACATCGCGATATTCTGGTTTGACGTGTGGGTAACCTATTTAATATTAAATTAATAATATTTTTAAGTTAAAAGGGTTATAATAAATATGATTTGCGGCGAATTTTCTTTTCTTCGGTTTTTGCTACAATTATTTCAGTTGTTGGGCGGATAAATTAAAGCAAAATAACATTTTATGATAATATTATTGTGTTTACACGAAGAAAAGATAAATGAGGAAAACTTTTTAACTGCAAAAGGAGCAAAACATTTGCATAAAGCTGTAAATTTTTTATCTTATTCTATAAAATAAAATAAAAAATTATTGGCCTTAAAAATTCCTCAAATTGTAGAATCGTAGAAGGTTTTACGAGCTACGTCGTAGATGGGTTACGAAGGCGGCTACGGCGTAGAAGTCTTATCTTAAAATCATTTCTTTCTAAAGCTTTTTTACCATGAATGCTACAAGGAAAGCTTTATATAAATAATGTTTTTGAAGGCGAATGATTTTATACATAAATTTCGGCTTTAAAGTATTTGCAAATTGAATTATTGAAGTACTGTTTTATTACTGTACATTCTAACAATTTTACGAACGAAAACTGTAAGCACAAAACAATGAAAACAATTGAATATTTCTTTATTTTAACAAAGTTCTATGACTTGGTTCAATTAATTTGATGTAGCCTGGTATAAGGAGGAGTTTAGTTGAATAAATTAAATTATATTATCATAACAAAACAGCTTAAATCCAAGATAAACCGGGCTTTATTGTTATTTAATTGAAATATATACAACAGCTTAGCTGACCCGGGCATTTTCCTTCACCACGCTAATTTTCATTATTATATCTACCTTTATTCTTCACTAGCTGCGCTCCGCGGTTCCACCCGCGTGGCTTCGCTTCTGTTGGTCTTAGCGTGATGATAAGCCTATAAGCCTTCCTCGATAACTGGGCTATCCGACACCGAAATAATTTTTCAAATCGGATCAGTAGTTCTAGCGATTAGCGCGTTCAAACAAAAAACCTCTTCAGTTTTATAATATTAGTATAGATTGAAACAAAATTATAAAACACCCATATGTCTCAAGTTCATTTACAAAAAAGAAAATAATATCGTGTAGAAGTTGGTCTAAATAAAACATAACTTACAAAATATCAGTTTAGTATTTTAATTGTTTATCAAGAACAATGGACGACCTAATTGCACGCCTCATAAGCGAAGCGTTGAGGTGGGTACTACTGTCACTTCGCGCAAAACATCTGATTTTTCAAACTTAAAATGTCTTTATGTATCATACATTGCACTTGTAAGATAATACATACACACACATATTAAGAAAAAACACTATTTTTAACGTTCATGATATTTTTGATGTCATTTTTGTTATTTAAACTAGTTAAAAAACAGTTTAAAAAAGTTCTGTCTTGGACGTCCGTGTGTCTGTATGTGCGGATCCTTTTTCTTGTTAACACGATAGCGACCGAAATACTTTACTAATCGAGTCTTTTTTTTTTCTCTTACGCTTGAGTATGCTCAGGAATAGAACCCTTTCATTTTTCAGGGTCTGATTCGATGTGGTTTAATTGTTATTAAATAAACAAAAATAATAATTAATAAATATTTATTAAAAAAAAATTATGAGGCGTGCACTTTTGGATTTTCCAAATTATTTTTTTCTTCTATACGATATAGCGTTTTATTTTTATCATGTAAGAAGGCAAAGCAGACGCCGGCCGCGTCGCCTGTTGTATTACGACATACAGTTTATATGAAGCACTTAATTGTGGATGTGCTTCATCGCTTGGAAGGAATAACATTAGGTTTATGTAGTGAGAAAATTTAATTAAATATGGGTCTTATAGAGTGATCGTTTTATTCTGATTAACAGAAACAAGTGTATTATATGGATTCTTTTAATTTTATCTGCAAAGTTCTTACTGAAAAGTTTCAGTAATTTGATAATCACACATCTCTAATTGAACCGTATCTAGTGTTCATTAATCATGTAATTAATCCAAAACATACACTAATTGTTATACATAGTTAATTGGCTTGTTAGCAATAATTATCCAAGAAAATGATACATAATATTATACATTATACACTGATATTATATCAATCACTGAGTCAAAATCATAGTGTTCATTAGCAATCTATACTTTAATTTGTATACGTAGTATATTATTATTAGTCTGTGCTTTAATATTATATTAACATTATAAAGCTGAAGAGTTTGTTTGAACGCGCTAGTCTCAGGAACTACTGGTCCGGTTTGAAAAATTATTTCGGTGTTAGAAAGCCCATTTAGCGAGGAAGGCTTATAGGCATATATACATCATCACGCTAAGACCAACAGGAGCGGAGCCACTCGGGTGAAACCGCGGGCGCGGCTAGTGATATTATATACCTTGTCTATAGGTGTCTATGTGTAGTATTAATTATTGAGCAATATTGTGATAGTGTGGCTTGCAATTAGCGTGTGGTACGTTAATCAATAGGTAACAAACACGGCCTAAAAGCCTTCGTAACAATTAGCCTATACTTGACCTGTATACTTCGTTTGTTTGATATCAACGTGCGAATTAGTTATTTGTAAATGAGGGTTGGATACTAGAAAATGACGTTTTATTTTATTTTAAATCGGTACTTTTTATGAATTGGTTAACAATATGAATAGGTATCGATATTTATATTTTACTTCGAACACAGATATTAAATCATTGCATAGTAACAAACGAGAAAATTTTAAAAGACACAAAAATGAATGGAACTTCTTTTTAGGACTAAAGGAATTCGTTTTTAGGAAATAATCTCAAGATCGTCAATTTTTGCTTCATTTTAATTGTTTCACTATAACATAGACAAAGACCGGAGTGGCATAGACTTTATACATATTTCATTAGCATAACAGGCTAAACCCACGTTATTTAACATAGAAAGATAAGGAAAAATACATTCAATAAATTGGAGTGGTTACTAGCAGATAATAGTGCTGCTTCTGGAAACTTCTCAATCGAATTGATTTGTACACTATTTCCACCACAAGGTGAAACAAACATAATTACGTCATACCACGTGCAATATGTACCATGCATACGTTTTGTATAATTTTTATAATGTTTTTCAATACTAAATGCCAATATTACCACCTGCAGGTAAAATCACTGACAGCGTATTAATTTGTAGACAGCTTGTTCAATATTTTTACAAGTTTTTCATAAATTATTAATTTTAACTGACAGATTAACTAAACAATACAAATCCAGAACATAAACTAATTGATGATTTTTCAATCCATGGATAAAACTTATCCGCCCAATAAAGTATTACACGATAATATTAAAATGTCACCCGTAAACTATCAAAGACGGGCAAAGAATACATTTTTGAAATGGTAGTTTAATACGTTATTCGACGAATAAGTATTAACCAAGGATTGAAAAATCAGCCCTAAATTGAACATAATTAAAAAGATAGCTTTCAGAGCTTTGGTTATTTTATGAAATCCCATAGCTATCAAGGGAAAGACGCACCAGGGCACCATGTTATATTATAAGATGTCGTTTTTCATAAAGCAGTGAATCAGAAAAAATAATTTAAGACTGACAGGGAATTTCCTAAAGTATAAGAAGGGACGAAGTCAAATATTCTCTCGACTGGAAGAAATTGCAAATTATATTTGCTGTAAAATGCGTATTTAAATCGAATTGGTATTTATAATTTTATTCGATCCTATTTTTATCACACAAATGACTTTTTAAAATATTAATTGAATATCTATAATTATGATAGTTCAATATCTTACTTACTATATTGAATACATTTATAATTTGAAATTCACCCCATTTAAGTATAGTATATTATTCAACTCAATTTTGTATATTAGGTAGGTAGTATTAGCATAGCAAAACTGCACAATTACAAAAACAAAGAAAATACTTGAACGACGGATAAAACAATATCCGTTATATTTAGCACATTTCAATTATAAACAACTTGGGATTATTCACATTCAAAGATATTTATTTTAGATTGTGTGTAACCTTCGTATGAGGAAATTGCAGAAATATTCTTTGAATTTTATCAGTAGGTACAATATTTAAAAACTTATTTTAAAATGAGGTACAATCTAATTAGTTTACTGATATGACAGGAAATTCGAAGACGAAGAAAACTTATATGTATTACAAATCGATGCATTTCATAGCATTTAACTGTAGAATAAAAATGTGAATACAATTTTTTGTAGTTTTTCTTCCTGTGAACTATAGACGTCAAATAGCGAACCATACTTCAGCAAATTCGTAAATTCGTAATACTTCAAAATTCCATTGTAGTTTATTATAATTGATTGTCTGTAATAATGTCTTAATAATTGCAATGAATACTAATTAAAAACATACGCCATAGCACAGTTTTCTTTTAACGAACGTTACATAACAGCATTCGAATCTATCGTATTTTTAAGACATGAAAGATTCAAAAAAGGGCTCATCAAAAAAGGTCGAAGGGCAAACGTTATGACATCAGACATGATTATCTATTCATTGTTTATTCTAGCTTGCCTTATGGGGCGTGTTTATTGACGAAACAATCGTAAAACACTGTTAACTTGTTTTTCTAGTCGACCTGCTTTTTGTTTGCTAGCTCTTATCATATTTTTTAAAACAGTTGAGTGTAAATATTGAAGTTTTATTCTAAAAGGGGGTTATAGGTTTTTCTTCGTAATAGTTAGGTTTTATATGTAGTAATTGTTAGGTATATAAAATGATAAATGTTGGAAAAAATCGAGACTAATATGAGTTTAAAAAACTAAACATTGACTGAGAATAAATTGTGCTTTTAGTAATATGAAACAATAATATTTCGTTGTGACTTATGTTTTATATTGTGGGACTTGGTTACTAAAGCTCTTATAAAGACTCTTCTTATACATTTTCTTTGATCGCAAAATGATAATTAAATAGCAAATTTAAATTAAACATACGCACATCATTAATGAGCTTAACGAGCTTTTGGCTTCACCATAACCACATAAGAATAAAAAGACTTAATTCATTTGTACCATTTTCTTTTACTTTAATTAACTAATTAAGATTTATGAATTGTTTTTAATAAAGTTATTGTTATAATTTTGTATAGGTACAATAATATCTTACATATGTGTTGTGGTGTTCTACAAAAATATTAATCCAAAACACGCTATCATAACAAACGAACGTTATCAGCCTGAGTCACAGCAATAAATCGTTCAGCTAATGCAGTCAGTAGCTCGCCACAGACAGACTGACGTTTTCAAGTGTATGTAAATGAATAACTCGAGTGATACAAGTTCGGCTTACACACTCGACGTGTCTGATTGATACACTGTAATAATGTGTTGTTTTTAGTTCGTTACATTCATGTTATATTGTTTAAGTCTGTATCCACATTGGAATCGTTTTATTGAAGAATTGGACAGGCATAAAGACATAAATCTGAGTCTAAAATATAACTTACATTTTAGACTGAGTTACTAAGGGACTTTTTGACCGCCTCCTTGGTAAAATGGTTGATGCGTGAGCGTATCACCGAGGGGTCCTGGGTTCGATTCCCGTTGGAGAAAAAAAATGTCTCGGTCTGGCAGGACACAGAAGGCTGATACTTGTCCCCTTCTTGTCCCTAAAGAAAATCGAGCAGTGAAACAGATGTATAATGCATCTGCCGGCTGCCCCTTACACCACTGGGGGACATGGGACTTCACTTAACTTTTTTCTTACTTTCCTTTCCGGACCAGAGCTTTGTAATATTCATTATTTTTGTCTTTTATATGCTGTTGCAGTAAGCTCGTTTTGCCTGAAAGCTTGATATTGATTTTATGAATACTAAGATAAAGGTATTGATTCAATGAACATTTTTAATTTTACTCAACAACTTAACCCAAAAAGGATACAAAAGGGAAATGTTTACCAAACAAAAACCACCATATTGAATTAACTAAATTCTCTATATATCTATGTATATATTATTCAGAGACCTTCAGTAACAATTTGTATACAGATTAATCAATGACAATGTATCTATTGCACAGTGAGTAGATCTCTTATCACCCCTGATACGTAGATATATTAATACATACGTAAATAAGCCAAGCATTGAATTGTGATAATGTATCCCTTGCTAAACTGCTAAACGGTTTGAGATGATTAATCTTCTAATACAGTTATGTTCTTGTGATTGGCCTTCATTAGACTTTGATTCGATTGCTGTTTGGTTTTAATCATACTATATCGAGATAGTTCTGCGGTTTTAATGTGTATGCTCGTGGTAGGTATTTGTATAACAAAATCTGAAACGGTTGAAATATATTTTTTTAAACAGAAAATTAAAAATATTCACAATTTGTGACACCTTTTGAAATTATTTTTAAAATCTTTTTCCGAAAGGATTGTAATTTATCATTTTATAGATGGCGATCGACTACAATCGGACAATTTATAAATTTAAATTACAGTGTGGGTAGAACGAAATAAAATAATTATATATTATTATTACCTACTAAGTTAATAATGAAACTACAGATTAGTATCTATAGGTACTTACTTATTTGAAAATATTTTTTCGTCATTCGCAAATAAGATTTGAATAAAAATTAATGAATCGTTGCAAAAATAGCCTAGAAGCTAATTTAACAGTTCATTAAAGATACCAAAATATAAATATTAATAATCTTGCTGGAAATATAGACTAAAATAGGTTCAGCCGATGTTATCGGAAGCGAATAATTTGCTTGGCAAGTTTCCGGAACCCAGCGAAGCATCTTAATAAATAAAATATTGCATAGTTTATTATCTGTGATAGAGTATATTTAATCTGTATTGTTATTAATTATTACCCGATATGATAGATTATCAATTTTTTCTTTGCATTAATTATTACCCGATATGATAGATTATCAATTTTTTCTTTGCAATTTTTACTGGCATATACAGATTAAAAGAAATATGTTTTGTGTAGGAATGTATGTTGGAAATAAATTATAGAGGGAATTTCAGAATTCTTATTCGACTTCACATCTTATTTTAAAATAATCTTATTGGTATTATATATTTTTACCATTGATGCGAAAGTATGTGTAAACTATGAAAGTGTTTGAACACTTTGAACCCATAAATTTGGTTAATCGGTAATTCATATTTTTCATTTTAGTGGTCTTATTTTAACGTTAAATATCAACACGAACAACATAGGTACATGCAACACTAACATTGTGCACACAGTTTTTTCTCGCCACCACCTTATTTGCTTTATTCTGCACTTTTCTAATTTTAGATCTTCACACAAAAACAAGCAAGTTAAAACCGGTCTCTATTTATTCAACCAGTATATAAACTATTTATACGTTTCCAAACAATTAATCACAAGAAACATTAATTATTTAATTACAATCGCAATTCCAATCAAAACAGTTATTTTGGCAGAGCCCCCGTTGTTTTATTGTTACCAAATGTTTATAGATATCCGCTGTTAATATTTATTATCACTATTTAGGTTTACCTTCACTGATGTATTGAATGCACGTGAGTGTTGTATACGTCGGTTTATTTCTTTACTACTGAAATGTATTTAATACATAATTAAGAAATTATACGTAATCTGTATCTTGCCTTGATATTTGCACATCAACTCATGCTAATCGGTGTTCGAATTCTTTATTTAGAAGTAACTACCTAAAAATTAATAAACATCAATATAAGTTATATAACGTAAGTAATGTATTCGACCATAATACAACAGTTATCTGTTATTAGTTATTACGACTTTTAACTTTTCATATAATATGTTTATTTGAAGCTAGGGTCAACTTTATTTCTGTAAATGTCAACCGAATAACGAAGTGTCTAGTCGTCCGCTAAACGGATGAATAAAATAAATTAGTCGTCCGATTACCGGATGAATAAAATAATTTAATCGTCCGATTACCGGATGAATAAAATAATTTAATCGTCCGATTATTCGGATTAATAGATAACCTTTTAACACTAAAGCTAGTTGGGTTGGACTAAAGCAAAGGGGGCGCAGGACTTAGAAAATTTTTGATGGAGTTGGTGTCATTATAACACCTATTTATTATTGTTTTATCGTAAAGATTACGCTAATATAAGCGTGTTTTATAGGAACAACTTTTCTCTAAAATCAAAAATGGCCGAGATATTCGCCCTTAATTCGTTAGGTTAGGTTTAGGTTAGGTTAGGTTAGGTTAGGTTTCTTAAAAAAAAAACTACACAGAAATAGGAGCCCCGCGAAGCGGGGCTCCGTCGACGCGCAAAAAAAAAATCAAATACCAACGTGTGCCCTCCTCCCCCCTCCTCCCCCCACAAAAAACCTATAATACGTGCGGCAGTTCTCTAAAGAAACCCCGATAACCTAACTATATAGATAAATAGATGTTATCGGACGATTAAATTATTTTATTCATCCGGTAATCGGACGACTAATTTATTTTATTCATCCGTTTAGCGGACGACTAGCTTTGTCCACCGAATAAATGAGGCGAATCTCATATTTATTTCAAGCATAATTCTATTAGTTTTGACGATATAATTCCAAAATAGGAATATTTAGTGAGGGTATAGTTACCTATTTTTAGATTACATCAAAAGCTTAGCTTTTCTAGTGTTTAAAACACAAACACAACCAAATATTGTGGGAAATATTCTTCTATGACGGAATGAAATGAGGATAAAATTTGACATGATTGGACTGTATATTCTTAACAACCTTTTGTTAAAATTTCTTATTACTTTTTTTCTAAAGGTTATTACAAACCGTATGAATATTTTTCCTTATTTATGGTCTTATGGAATAGATTGGATGAGTAAGTGATTGATATTTCTTTGGGGGTAGGCCGTAGGTAGTAAGTAGGGCGAAGATTGATTCAAAGTTGTTGTAACAAATTGGGAGGATTACGTGGGCTCTAATAGAATGTGTAGGTATGCGTGTAGGTACATATAATTTAATGAATGAAACCTTGAATATAAATAAATTTTATAAAAGCTTTTCTTCCCATTTAAATGATGATAATAATCATATACAAAAACGAACTACGTAGGTTCTAACGTAATATTGCTCGGATCTAAATTCTTTAAACCACATTAAACTTTGTAATTGGACTAAACGAATCCAATACCCCCCTTACAAACCGTTTCATCATATTAATCAATCATCATGACAAATTATTTACTATGAATCGTTTTGTGTTTGATATCACCAACCTTACTACTCGTAGACTTGATATATGTACTTGTAAGCTTCTATAGGAACATACTAGAAGTCCGCCCCGGCTTCGCCCGTGGTACATATTTCGCAATAAAAGGTAGCCTATGTCCTTTCTCGGTTATCAAAATATTTCCATACCAAATTTCATGCAAATTGGTTCAGTAGTTTAGGCGTGATTGAGTAACAGACAGACAGACAGAGTTACTTTCGCATTTATAATATTAGTATGGATAGTATGGATTATGAATTGACACATAGTATGTTATGTAGATACTCAATTACTTACGACATAAGGGGCCATCCATTAATCACGTGATGTTTTTTTTGGCGTTTTTACCTCTGTTTGGTTCTGGCGTTTTGTTTCTGTGCTACTAATTACAAATGTGGAAGTTTGTGAGGGTAGGTTTGTTATCATTAACGCGAAACAGCTAATTGGATGTAAAAACATATATGAAATTCGTTTTATATCATACTAGCGGTCCGCCCCGGCTTCGCCCGTGGTACATATCTACGTTTTCTCTACATAAAAACCATCCTCGTACTTCAAGGAGTATAATAAAAAAAAATGTTGTGTGGTTTTATGAAACCACGGTAAAAGTGAAACTGTTCGAACGGTTCCGAACACTGCTTTGTGTAGCGCATGTCGCGTGCCGAGTAGGTATACCTACTCGGCAGCCGCGATACACGCGACATGCGCTACACAGACCAAAAAGTTTGAGACGATGTAATAAAAGTTTCACCTTAAAAGAATTATCGAAATCGGTTCAGCCGTTCTCGAGTTATGCGCTTACCAACACATTTTGCGATTCATTTTTATATATATAAGATTTAAGTCTGGATTACCGATTAGCACATAGCAACTTTTCTCCAAAAACTTATAGGTACTTTTACACTATTATTTCCTACCGTTATTCACATGTGATATTTCGTTTCCTGGTTTATGATAGTGTAAAATGTTATAATATAATACTGTTTAATTCAGAATTTAATTGTTCAGTAGCTAGTGTCTCTCGAGACTTCGGTCTTGACGCAATGGCTGTAAGTCCTAACAACATTTACCATGTTTTCATCTAGCAACGGTCGAAATAACGTCCACTACTCTTCATACTCGACAAGGTTAAGTACACAGCGGGTATTTCAAATCATTTAGCTGCAAATGAAACAGGACATTATTTGTTAATTCGTAAAGTTTGTTTTTCCTCAGCACTTTTGTTGTGTGATCAGCTGTTTCGTGTTGGAAATGGTATATTGATTCCGTAAAACTCAAAATAAAATACGAAATTAAACGATTAGTGCAGTTAAAGTTTTTAAAAATTTTAACATATTTAACATTTTTAAAGGAAGCTTCCAACGCTTTAAGCTCGTGTATTGTTACAGAATATAATATAACAACGGAACTTTCCAGAAATACAATGGTATATTTTTAATTACCGCTGTTAATAAGCTCCCAAGTATTAACCTACGTTTTTGTTTAAATATTAAAGTGAACTTCATTTTACTTTAATCAGTAGGTACCGTTCACATTTTTCATTATAAAAACGTATATTTTAATTACAATAACGTGTTTCTCAGTATTAAATGTTTTTCAATGAAGATACGAACAAAGGTGATTATTTTTTAATCAATCGCCGCGAAAATTCATAAAATTCATAAACAAAATGTGAGTTTGCTGTCGAGTTGTCGATGAAACAAATTGCGATGACTGATTGAAATTACACACAAACCGACTTGTGGAAACCGATACCGTTTTATACGTAGTCCGGGAGGCAGCTGTTCATTTGCTTACTTTATGTTTGAATAATTGTTTTAATCAAAGAAGACCAGATCAAACTATACTATGTTAAACAGATTTAAATAATCCGTTATAATTTATATTTTTATTACCATTCAAATTCCAATAACAATAAAGACAAGTGAAACAAGCTCGCCAAAAAAATGTAGTGTGGGAGGGCGTGTAAACATTTAAGTTACGTACTTAGTGTCGTATATTTAACTATGATTATTTATTAATAATAATTTAATTCACAGCATGCAGATATATATTTTTAAAGAAATCCCATAAATCTAATTCCCCATCAACTCATACGGGATCTCCAACTAATCTATTTATATCAGTTTACCGTCAATCAATTGTTTGTTGACTCACGCCGTTCTGCAGTGCCAACGTTTGTGCTTTATAGCGGACAAACTCGATAGATAAACGTAGTAACTATTTAGTAATCTATGGATAAATACCATAAAGTAATATGTATACAAATAGGTAAGAGACATTTTGGTTTTAAAAGTATTTACTTCATTGCGGAATTCAGTTGGTGGTTAGCTTGGTTAGGACATTATTATTATATTACACCGCTCTCTTTTGTTTTTGATTGTACCCGACTGTATGTGAACTACCTCCAGCTTCTCTTTATTTATTGAAGTAAAACTTCTTTAGGCGCGACTAGGGAGTAACTCAGATATATGTCATATACTACACGCTTCTTGACTTATACGCCAGCTATTGGCAAATATCATAATCAATTAGGATTATTTATTTTCAAATTTTCAAACGGATCAATTGTGAATAGCAAAGTGAATGAAAAATTCAACAGTTTTAAAAACATTATTTTAAATTGCAAAATTTTTTGAAAATCTCTAAATATACTTGTTTATTTATTACTTTTAAAATAAGTAAATTAAAAATAAAAATAAACATGTTGCGGATTATAATCAATCTATTTTAAATATTGCTGAAGACAAAGTAGTATCCATAGCAACAGATATGTCATTAGTTGTTATGTTATTATAGGTTGTCATTCAGTTGAACAAGAAGCATATTAGACCGGGAGATACTGACACAAAATTTCGAGTCATTTATAACAGGATGGCGGTTCTACAGGGTTGTTAGTACGCAATGACAAAAAGAAAAATGATGGTGTGAACGCTGGTACCGGCGGCTTAGTCGCGTGGGCGTTAGTCGAACTCGTCGGAAAATAGCGAAAGTCAAACGATTTGTAACAGTATGGCACTTATTTTTCCTGTAAGTTTGAGGATCAACGAATATAAATACAAAATTTCAAAGATCTAGGTGTTGGAAATCTTCACTTATATAAATTAATACTAAATTAATTTTTCAAGTATGACAGCACTTTTTCCCCCTACTAGAAGTATGGCAAATATAATAATGGTCACATTTTATCAAATACTCTCCAAAAATCCAAATGCAATACTGGTACAAAAAGTTTGGCGAAATAAAAATTTTTTGCAGATTTCCGGCGGTATGGCGACCATTTGGAATCGTCCGAAAAGTATGGCATGGCGATTTTCGTCAATGGCTGCACGACGATGGTTACCTGTGCAAAAGTTAGCCTGATACAAATGGTTGAATAATTGTTTTATTTAAATCAACATATTCGCGTCGGTATGGCGGGCTGTAAGTCACACCGGAAAAGTATGGCATGACACTACCGCCTACTTCTTTTTTATGGGCTATCGGTAAATTCTAAAATTTTTGTGTTACAAATCGTTTGACTTTCGCTATTTTTCCGACGAGTTCGACTAACGCCCACGCGACTAAGCCGCCGGTACCAGCGTTCACACCATCGTTTTTCTTTTTGTCATTGCGTACTAAGAACCCTGTAGAACCGCCATCCTGTTACAAATGACTCGAAATTTTGTGTCAGTATCTCCCGGTCTATATGTACGCCAACAATTTCATAAAATGTCAGTTATTGATACAGGAGGATCGCCTTATGAAATCATATTAGTTCTTAACAAATTTTACATTATTACAACCAATATTGATGTATCTGATGGCTTAGCCAACTTGTGTTGTTGTTGATTGTGTTGGAAAGTTAGTGTATATTGAACGTGATGACAGTGATAACATCATACGCTTATGGCTTGAGTTTCCTGGTAAGATAGGAGAGAAAATTAGGAAAAAAGCTGCCCATCATATTCAAACTCTAAACATTAGTAGAACAGCAGTCCCAATTTTACGAAGATCGTCATCTGTACCAATGAATAGAAATAAGACAATATTTGCAAAGAGAAATCACTTTCCATTAGTATCTGCTTGTGCGCTTACAATACATAAGTCTCAAGGTGGTACTTTTGATCAAATCGTTTATGAATACAATAAAAGTCACAGTCAGCAGCTGTTATATGTAGCATTATCACGAGTAACTGATATAAATGGATTGTTCATTGTCTCAAACACCGATGACAACAAATTTTATCATGGAAGAAAGCGTCCAGGGGGAATAGTTGATTTACAGTGTGAATTTGAAAGACTTTCAAATTCTCGCCTAATAACACAACAGGAAGAATTATATAACCTTGTAAATGAGAGTAACATTACACTATTTTCCTTCAACTGCCAAAGTTTACGTGCTCATGTTTCTGATCTGAATGATAAAGTATTAAAAAGGTCCACATTGCTATTATTTTCCGAGACTTGGATGAAAAATGACGAACAAATTCTTATTGAAAATTTTTATTGCGTTACCCAATACAAACGACCCAACTCAACTGCTGGTGGAGTAGCTGTATATCATTCATCTACAGATACACTGAACAATGTAACACCAATTCAAAATATTTCACAAACGATATTATCACAAATTTCCGATGAGGTTTCACAAATTGGTGACATCGCCTTGGTTCGATGTGTTAATACGAATGACCAACCTGTGATTATCGTTGTTATTTATATTTCTACAAATACTAGCCTGACAAATATCATAAAATTTATTCATCAGCAATTACTTCACTTCACAATTGAAGGTTCTCGACTTTTAAATAGTAATTATCATGAATTACCGATGATTCTAAGGGCGTTTGTCCACTACAAGGAATTTTACGGTCCGGCATTCCGATTTTTTACGGTCCGGTATGGCACGCCATTAATCTAAATACTAGCTTGTGCACCTACGTAATTTTACTGTCCGACATTTTACTTTTCCCTATTCCGGATGGTTTTTTGAGTTTACGAGTCGCTGTAGGTATAATTGTTTTCGAGTGCCCACTTGCTTGGATTTTACTCTTTTTATTGCATATGCCAATTGAAAGCAAGCTCTTGTTTTACTTTCTTTTAGCTGGCAATGAGATTTGAGAAGTCGGTATTGTTATTTTATATACATTGACCAAGCATTGACCTATAATTATAATCTAAGTAAGTGTTGGTAAGTTAAAGTTCAAGTGGGAATAGATTTAGCTCCTCGTCACCGATTAAAATAAATAAGTGAAACACGCATTTGAAATCTCTTACGGAACTTTACTTTTTATTATAACGAAGTAATATAATATTTCACCTTCTATATTTTTACTCGTTTCTTGTAAAATGCGAAAACAATCATTTATGATAGCACTATAGCATTATACCGCCAAACTTCCTTGAACTGTACCGCACTGATCCGAGTAAAGACGGACAGGTGCACAAGCAATTCATCGGTTTTTTCATGCCACACCGGACCGTAAAAAATCGGAATGCCGGACAGTAAAATTCCTTGTAGTGCACAAGCGCCCTAACTGGAGATTTTAATGTTAATTTTCGCTCTCAGGAATCTCAGCCGTTAATTGATTTTTTAGAAGAAAAATTTGATTTATCTATGAATACTTCTCGACTTCATTCAACAACGCGTTTCGGTACAACGATAGATGCTGTATTTTCAAGAAAAGTAGCAAATTTAGAGAGTAAAATTTATGTTTCACATTATAGTTACCACAAACCTATAATTTCGTACGTAAGAAATTATTATGACATTCAATTACCTGTTTCGAATGAATAATATTAATATAACATTTAAATAATCTTTGTAAAGCACATGAATAATAAATATAATTAAATTATAATATAATATTTATTTATTTATTTAAGTTAATATTTAATCATTTCAGTGATATATGTCGTCAACGCCAAAGAAGTTTTACTTCAATCGCGCGTAAAGGTTACACGCACACACTTTTTTTTTTATTTAGGTAGAGGTAACATCTCAGTTTGACCGTGATCACACTCGGTTTAGTGTTCAGACGTTGAGATATTTAGTAAGTAGGTAATAAGTAGGTACAATGAATAGATCGCGTTTAAAATAAATGTAGGTATAAAACTATTCTAAAACATAATACAAGAAAACCCTACGATTCTCATTACTGAACCGATTTTCCAATAATATAATTTATTGTTACGAGTTTAAGATCCCTCATGACGTTTATGCCTAATTTTATTGATGTAAAGGCTTGTTATAATCCTTATGCCGGGTCCAGACTGGTGAAACGTAACATGCAATGTAACATGCAATGAAAGAATACACCGTCCACATTGCTGCAATGTATCATGAAAGGTAACACACTTTGTAACAATTTCTCATAGTTTGGACGTCTTGCGCGCGCGAATTGTGCATTACACGCGCATGTCTTGATACATGTCTGTGCGCGCATGCTACGAGCATTACAAGCCGCGCGCGGAGCGATCCGAAATTTGTCGGTTTTTCGACGAACACAAAGGGGCAAGGAACACGACTACGGGAGGTTCGTAGTGAATGCGCGTTATGAGCGCGCTATGCGTCCACACCAGCAGCGAACATGCAATGAAAGGCAGAATGTTACATTGCATGTTACGTTTCACCAGTCTGGACCCGGCATAATATTGGCAATTCAAGGATTATTATGCAATACAAATGTTGTATAATAACATTATTTGCAATGGAGAAGCATTTTAAGTGCGAGTTGTTATCCTGAGCTCAATAGGGCTTGACGTACGTGCGTCTTTGTAAATTGTAAATGTAGTACCTAGCTACATTGTACTAGCTGCGCTCCGCAGTTTCACCCGCATGGCTCCGCTCCTGCTCCCGCTTCCTTGATAACCAACCACCATAACCAATCCAACACCGAAAGAATTTTTCAAATCGTACCTGTAGTTCTTGAGATTAGCACGTTCAAACAAACAAATAAACTCTTCAGCTTTATAAATTATAATATTAGTATAGATTGTTTAGAATTTCAAGAAAGGCTACAGGTAGCAGAACAAAACAGAAAAGAATGGAAAAGTTTTGTTTTGAATTTGAGATATTAGATCGTTAAATAAAATACATTGCCGCATCTTAGTGTATGTTTCTTAGTTACATTAAATATTTATTAATATACACTTCTTATTACAACTTCAACGATGCGGTCGTCGTAGAGAAAATTTTTAATATAAAAACAATGCTTTCAGAAGTTTCACATAAAACGAAAAAATTTACCCCGCATTAAATTGATTGGAAGAGACACGTGTAAAATACATATCCATATTTATATTTTATACGCATTCGTGTGATAAGTTATAACAATGAAAATTCCGACAAAAACATAGCATCGGCTCCCTAGATACTAGCACATAGCATGCATTACGATTTACGATATTGGATGCGTCAATTGTTTCTCACTCAGCCAACCAAATCGTTTCAACACTCCATGTTATAATATATTATACACACATTATAAAAATATATTACACTTTAAACATCTTGATGGATAGACACAGTCGAAATAGTTTCAACTTTCAACAATTCGTCGTATAACAGCTATTCCTTGTGTAAACATAGCGTATTTATTAAAAACCGGAATGAGTGAGATATCAAAAATATATGTATAACGTAAACATTGCTAATTGCTATGATGTATTGCTGTGGGATTTGTGAGTCATTCGAAGCTGCGGCTTGGGAAGTTTACAGAATTTTAACAAACAAGTACCTATGGTTTATTACTTAGGTCTTAGAAGATTTAAATAACATGCAGGAAAGTATTGTTTTTGTTAAGCTATTGCATAGCTTCTATCGCGGGCCTTGAGCGCGGGGACCGAATCCAGAAATTTAGTAACGAAAAACCTCACGCTCCCCACTCCGACGGGCGCGGAGGTGTGGCTTGAAGGCATAGCATGCAATAGCTTTACCGCGGCAGTCCCCGAGTGCCACACGTCTTTTTTTGTTTTATTTGGGGAAAGTACATTCCTTTGGTTTTTTAGGGTGCTTTTCAGGCAATGGACTAGCTAATTCTCACGTTGAAACATAATTTATTTAAAAGAGTTTTACAATATAATACTTATTGGAAAGTTTATAGAATTGTTTTACAATATCTAATACGCTATGAAAAGATTGTAAAAACATGAATTAATTCGCAGTTTAACGAAGTGATCATTATAATTTAAAATTCAAATTTTTCATCCAACATTTGTAACTTCGGCTTGTTTTTTTAAGAAGTAACGAAAATACTAAGCTTAAACTCGTACCAAAAGAAAACAAATAAAACAGGGGTTTAACTGAAATTATCACATTTATTCAGAGACGCGAATACGTTTATCTATGTTCTTCCACGAGGATTATACAAACAAATGCATACTAAAGTGATATATTTTATACGGTATTGTCCTGAAAACATTTTATGACCCGAGTTTAAGTTTTAAAGTTTAAACTAGATCAAACTACTAAACGGTGCATTCACCCACGGTTTAGCGTGACTAATAGTGGAACTTCCAAACTTTTACTATTTCACTTGCATTATGAACTGTGAATGAAATTTCTGGAAAATTCGACTGACGCTTGACATAGTTTCACCACAATTTAAAATTGAATTGAAAGTTTTTCCAATTTACTTAAATGTAAAAACACGAATTAGTCAACTACTAAATTGCATTTAAACGTTTCATAATTGTTAATTTACATGTTTTCATTTACCATTTACAAATGAAATGAAACTCTAGAGTCGAGAACAACAATTAGGTTATAAACATTCTAATTATGCAATTTCTTTGACGTATACAACGCAAATATAAGAGCGCACTAATAAATAAAGCATGAAGGAAGTACAAAACCATATTAGAAAGGCTCATAAATAAATATCATTCATATAACGTAACAGATGCTTACGAAAATAAAAGGAGTAATTTCGCGCCATTTTTGTGAACATCTAACGGATAACCAAATGACGTCATATCCCGACCTAGTTAGTTCTGAATAGGAAAATGGCTCGCGCAATCTGAAAAGAACTGAAACACTGAAAGTATGTGAAGTTGGATACATGCCATTCTCAAAATGGCGCCAATATTGTTAGAAAGGTTCTAAAGGCAAGAGAAGTAACGGCTAATGGATCATAAGCGAAAGTTGGCTTTCATAAAGATTTTTTATTACTTTTAGTTCGAATCATGTAAATATTTATTGAATTCGAAGACTAGGAAAGAACAAAATCATGTGTGTTTTCAATTTGCTGATTCATATCGTATCTTATTTAAATTACATTCATGATGTTAGAACAAGCTTGAGTTTTATTTGGTTGGAGACCAGAAAGACCTTTTACAATATTAGTAGAATTAAAAAAGTATTTCAATTATATTTTTCACGTCTTGACTTCAAGTGGCCAATTTCCCCAATGGTTTTTATACCAAAGATCAAACATTTGAGTGTACAATTCCTGAGACCCTTTGCAACATTACCCTTCAAAAAGCTTCCCATAAAATTGGAAATAAATTGGCTTCACACAAGAGTTAAATAAAACAGAAGATTAATTGTTTGCTAAATTAGTTGGAGCAAATCCGTAAGCTATATTTGGCCCGTTTGCACATCCATTGTGCTCTATTCGCGGAGATTTGACGTGAGATGAGCGGATAAATCAACGCATGTTTACGTCCACGGATCGGAAACTTTACAATACAGCTAACATTGTTTAAAACATGAAAATTAATCATGTACTTTGGATATGATTTTAATTGTGCGATAAATTGTGGAGTAAATGATGTTCGTTTGGTTAGGGATCACAAAGGATTTGATTATATTTACGTGATTAATGTTGATAAGAATAAATTTGGATGGATATAAATTAACTAGATATAATGTGATGTGTATTCTGCTTTCCATTAAATTTTTAATTTAATTAATAGATGTTTGAACCTTAACTCGATTCGGGCGATGAAAGGATACTTTTTAACGGAAGCAATTGGTGTAACGTCCTCCCAAACTATGGTTAATTATATTTCTTACTAGCTTTCCGCCCGCGGCTTCACCCACGCAGTCAAAGAAAAACCCGCATAGTTCCCGTTCCCGTGGGTTTTCCGGGATAAAACCTATCCTACGTCCCAGGGTAAAAAGTAGCCTATGTCCTTTCTCGGGTATCAAAATATCTCTATACCAAATTTCATGTAAATTGGTTCAGTAGTTAAGGCGTGATTGAGTAACAGACAGACAGACAGAGTAACTTTCGCATTTATAATATTAGTATGGATTAATTTGTGACAGCTTTCACTTTATTCATCTTTATTGTATGAAGTTATAAAAAAGGGGCATAAAGTCTTTTATGTTTATAAAAAAAAATTTATAAACATAAAAGACTCCGTAGATATTACTATCTACTGGCGGTAGATATTAGAATGGCCCTTATAGGAAAATATGCTATGCATTTAAAGCCCTGAATGCGTAAGATAAAAACAGAACGACGACTCATTAAATGTTAATGAGTGTTGCAAAGCTGTTAACATTTAAACGGTCACATTTGCAAGCGCTTAAACACCGGATGATCCGCCTCCAATTGCAAATATACCTTCTACCCTCCGGTAGTTAAAACAAACTTAAATGTAACGGTTGGTCACAATTCGGTTCTGCTGGTTTAATATTGGGTTCGGCAGGAAATAACTGACGTGTTAGAGCGTATACGCACTATGCGGGTAGCCGCATTGCGGGTAGCCGTCCGGCTGACCGCAAGCACAATTATGTACGTAATATTCATTTCTATGCGCACTGCGATGCGGCTACCGCAGACCGCACAGTGCGCATAGAAATGAATATTACGTACATAATTGTGCTTGCGGTCAGCCGGACGGCTACCCGCAATGCGGCTACCCGCATAGTGCGTATACGCTCTTACAGATGTAGCTTACCAATCAATCATAGTGGACTGTTAATAACTATTCGGGTTTTACCAACATGAATATGACGTATTAAACTGAAGTAATCTTAATTAAATTTTGAATACTCTTTGTTATAAACGTACTAATTGAAAAAGCAACTACAGAGTTTCTTGTCAGTTCTTCTCTGTAGCTTTCCAAACCGGTTGTAAATGTTATGGCGATTCAAAAGTGATTCACGAGAGACTCTTATTAAATGTTTGAGCAGTGACTTCAGAATAAAATTAACCATGCAAGAAGATTCAGTCAGTATTCTAGTATTTCTTAAATAATGAATGTATTAAAATTCGTTTAATGGCATAGCAAATAAATCTATTTTAACTTATTTATTAGCTAATTAGCAAACCGGGCTAACTCCGTTTCGCCACCACCTTTTCTTTGCTATAAACCTCACGGAGCCCGAGACCTTTCCAACGAATGCAAAACCGTGGAAATCGGTTCGTGCGTTCTGGAGTTATAGCGTCAGGAAGGAAACCCCGACTTATTTTTATATAGTAAGAAGAAGAAGATTTAACGTCAAATGACCCATAGCATGAAATCTTGTTTTCCCAGATATAAACCACAGATACTATACGAATAGAGAATGAGCATGAATTATGTGGTATTAGATGAATTGCACAATGTAGCCCATTATCTTCGCGGGTGACTTCCCTGACAGGATAGTGAGCCATTTATGGCAGTGAACCAAACTAAAGGGAAAAGATAAGAATTTCTGTGTGAGGCTATATTTTTTGCTAGACCAGGTATCTTCTGCAATAAGAGTAAGAGATTTATTTAAATAAATGAGCTTACCAAAACCCGATGAGTTATTGAAGAAGTTTAAACTGATTCTAGCAATAAGGGATTATAATGAGAGATAACGACAAATTAATTTTAGATTAAACAACGCAAACTTATATTACAAGAAATAAAATCATACAGATATTTGTGTATTAAAAAGCTTTATATTTTTCTTTAATAGACGTCACAATTACGACGCCAATTAAATAAATATTAACATTCCAAAAAATCGCTGGTCTATCAAGAATGTTAACGAAGCTAATACAATTTACATCTTACAATGACGTTTGTTTACTATTTGATTAAAATATATTCATGGTAGTAATAGATTCATGAAATTCAAATGTAATGAGGTATAAGTACATTCACAACGGGAAGGAAAAAGACAAAGATCTTTTTTTACGGCGTAGGGCGTTTCATGGAAACTTTACCAGGAATATATGTAGGCGTCAATAAAATAATGTTACCCGAAACAGATACAAATCTAATCCAAAATATAAAATAATCTAAAATATTTTCTTAGTTGTTTAATACTTAGTTTTGTTTAAGACGTTTCTAACTTACTTTGCGCGTGAAAAAAGAGCGTATGTGCCGAGCGCACGTGTCAGAGGTGAAACTTCTTTGGCAAGATTCAAAGATTCCAAAATCGTCGGACGAGGCGATGGTAATCCAAGACGCAACCTTGAAATTTTACTCTCAACGCGCCTAAAGAAGTTACACTTCAAAAATGAAACCGAATGTTAAGGTGATGAATTAATTTTTCTAACATTTACGGCCCTTTTCAAACCTTCGTAATTTTTATATTATTAAAGTTGTCGTGATGAAAATTCTTGACAAGAAAGTTCAATAGTAACACAATACGTCTACCGTTTTAGAAACATGATTCCATGATATTTTCTCGATAGAAAAAAAATACAAAGTTATCATTGTTATTTTTTTTTAATCTCTGGCATCTTCAAAATAACAAACGTAAAGTTACGACTTTTTGGATATTAACTATAAAATATACAACCTATACGTCTACCGTGTTAGAATTTTGAAATATGCGATGGTTTTGAAATAAACAAGAAATACTTGAAATTAGCGCGCGACCAGCCAATATATCGAGAGCCGCCCTGCACCTTCCTACCCCGATCGCTGCACGAGTCATTCCCGCTACGGCCGTCACACGGGGAACTTGTGTCGCTCGCGCAATCGTAAAAAAGGGTGACAACACGATAAGACAAAATGAGACAAACGGGGACAATAAAGAAAATAAGAAGAAGAAACATAAAGGTTGGAGGAAAAAGAATGCTTACAATTGGAACAAATAAATGAAGTAAGTTGGTTTTATTTTAAATTTGATGATAATTGTATTATAGACGATGTTTGATATGTACCCCTGTTTTAAGTACATAACGAATGTGTAAGATTTTTTCATTTATAGCATAAATAATCTGTTCAGAAATCCGGAATCCAGAAGGAAAATAAACCCACTGATTGTTCACAATGTGAATCCACTCCTTCGTAAGTACCTTTATTCAGTCAAAAATGTATGTTATCAAAGCTCTACTGGTTTTATCGCATGATTCCATTTTTAGCAAAAAGCAACAAAGTGCAAAGAAATAAAAAATCATGGTGAACTTAGTGGAAGTATGGCGGACATAATATGGAACAGGAGCTCATTGGAGTAGTATTATATTTAAAAAAAATACGAAATAATTTCAAGAATTACATTTCTTAGAAGGTGGTAGATAAGTATGTTGTATAAAGAATTTGATGTTGATATTTATTTCATTTATACTTACTACACCTGTGCGGGAAATTGCTTAGTAATAAAACAGGTTTATATTCATATTTACATAGTAATGTGAGTTTTCATTTCGAAAAATTTTGTGTAAGTATATTAAATTGAGTTCCTGGGTGATCTGGAAACACAATTGGGCCCGGAAGATGGCGCTGCAGTCACTCCTCCTAATGACATGAACCGATTTGGATGAATATTTGTGTGCACATTTCATTTTTGTGGGATGATTGGTTGATTCGCTTTCACATTAGCTAATATTATGTATTTTTGTTGTTAGAAAGTAAACTTAATTTAATGTTTATAATACATTATTATTGGTATAAATAAGCCAGTGTTCGTCTCACATTGCTGTACCTGCCTACCTACCCTACCAGGGCCTAACTTTGTTCTGGCTATTTTATTTTGATTATTTGTAATGAATAATTACAATTATAATAGAGTGCAAAAAATAAAGACATGCGTCAATATATTTTGTGTTTTTTTTAAACAATTTTTTTATTTAAAAAAATATCATTTCGACCGCGGCTTTGCCCGCGTGGAATTAGATTATATCGTGAATCCTGTCTTATCCCACAGAAGTGTTCAGTTCGGATAAAAAGTAACCTATGTGTAAATCCAGGCAATTAGCTATATTTTATCAAAATTGGTAATGTAGTCTTGACGTGATTAAGTAACAACTAACAAAAAAATATACAAATTAACATCCAAAGTTTCGCATCAGTTTTACTGTATTAGTGATATCTTCCACTCTTGACTTTGACTGAGAAGAATTAGGGTTTATAACTTCTTTCAGAAATATTACCTTTCATTTCTGGGCATGATGTAATATCTACGTCAGCATCAAATTCTATCTAAATCCATTCAGTAGTCCGCGTTATTGAGTACCATTTCATTTTTTCAGAGTAACAATATTTTTTGTTATTTTAAAGATTATTTATAACCTGTATTATTTTGTAATAAAGTAAACATTACGAAATAATAATTATTATTAATAATGTCTAAGTAGTTGTTAAAAAGAAGATTATTTGTTTATAAGCAAGAAAATAAAACCAATAAATCAACAATTAAATATATGTATAAGAATATTATAACTGTATGACGACTCCATACATGTTTGTCCCGAGTCGGCCAGCGGCAGCGCGGCGAGTTTGCAAGAATGACTTCGCGCACACCCGCGTTCGCGATAGCGAGCTATTAGACTCCGCCCGCCAAGCAGTAGATTTTTTTTTGTGTATCGTCTTAACTCATAAACCAAACTGTTTGTATGAACCTGCGTCTCTCGCAAGGACTATTTTGGGAAACTTGCATACCGATGACCTCTCTATTGCTGTATTACAAGCTTTGGCTTTACCGCTATTGCATAAAATTGATCCAAACAAACAAACCACTATTTTTTTTGTGTTGTGAATGATTTACGATTAGAGTCTTAATCTCTAGGAGTTTTTTTAAACAATTTATACAGAAAACGTTTGGCAATTGTAACGATTGTTGGCATGCAAACATTTTTATAATTTCTATTTATTTTTTACTTGCGTTTAGCTATGTAGTATGTGTATTCTGTGTTTTTACGTTAGATATCATATCAGTTTACCCGATAGTATTTGAGCTTACGCTTAATTATTACAAGTAATCAACACAAATCATATTCTACCAATCACAAATATTACAGCTATGACAATGGCTATCAGAAATTTGTATTTAAATCTTATAGACCACGCAATAGAGGTCTATAACAAGGCTTGATCTAGCATGATAAAGTCGTAGATTATAGCGTATCACAGATTCATGCCGGTCCATAGGATGTGCAAATTGCCAGTAAATTTGCGTTGAAGACAGACTTAACTATTAGGTACATAAAATATTACTTGCACCGTTATTTGTTGAATATTTAAGAATCAGTTTGTTTCATTTTCAGGAAATTTTATTTGGGAATGTCAGTTGGTTAATATACGGATAAATGGTACTAAAATATCTTTGTTTTGTCAAAACAATAACATTTTTTTATAAATGTAGAACTCAGAACATTCCAAAATAATAAATTTCCACAATTTTTGATGGCTCCATTTTAGGCATTATAGTTACAATAAAAAGTAAAACTGTCAAAACTGTCACATAAATTAACGAAAAAAGTTGATTACGACTTTTATCACCTTTTATGAAGATATATGTAGGTAGTTTTTAATTTTAGATACCTACTACGAGAATTCTTGCGTAAAATTAAAATTAAAATATTTTCTTAGAGCTGCTAGAATTATTCCGAATGAATGAAAGACATGAATGAATACTCTTAAAGATAAAAAATACTAAATGTTTGCTTGCGGCTATAAAGTTTCACAATTTGGCACATTCACAATGTCAAAAATGATTTGCACGTATCATTGATCTTGTGGGAGCTGTTAAATATATTTTGTTGTATTTTAAATGTCTATTCAAGATAATATATTGTGCCTTTTTTTCAACTAAAGGAGCTTTAGATGGACATTTTTAGTTAATATTCCATATAACAGTGGTTTTCCATTCGTAGTGTACTCTTTTTTCGTACATATTAAAATAATAATAAGGACCCGCATCAAAAAACAATAATAGATGCATTATGTATAGAGAATAACACTTATAAGCTACTAGCTTTTGCCCGCGGCTTCGCTCGCGCATAAAAAGTTTCATACAAACTTCTATCCCCTATTTTACCCCTATTTTACCCCTCTATTTTACTTCTATCCCCTATTTTACGCCTACGTTATGACATCTACCTGCATGCCAAATTTCAGCCCGATACGTCCAGTGGTTTGGGCTGTGCGTTGATAGATCACTATATCAGTCACCTTTGAGTTTTATACAATATAGATAGACAAGTAAGTCCCCGAGTGAAACCACACAACACATCTAGTCTTACAAAACAAAATGATGGACAGCATCTAACCCAGAATATAACTCTCACATAATTTGCGATACTTTAACGCGAAATCAATACGTTACCTCACATACCTGATCTATTTATAAATTTAATATTTCCGTAAAAATTGTGTGGGTTTGCCGTAAACAGAGCATAGTTAGCGTATGATTGAACACGTAAATATTTCATTCAATGAGCGACAGTGATTTGTGTAATATTTTAAGACGTCTTATGTTATATTTGTTTAGCTAATCTCGAAGATTACGTACCTATGAGAGATACATCGCTTGTTAGGTATGGAAATAGAGAGTCGATCTATTTAGTTTGTGATGTAAGCGAGTAATGTATAGTTTGTAAGGATTCTATCGAAAGTTCTGGTGAACTTGAATAGTTCGCTGTGACGACGGAGATTAGCAAATTGGTAATAGCGTAGAAATTAAAAAGTTATCACATTTGTTTATTTAAATTGTTTGATAAATATTTCAACTTATCATAAAATTCTTGGACATTTTCCACACGACCTACTGTGAATAATATCTGAATTATTTCATTGTTCTATCGTATTTTGAAATAGCCACCATTTATTATCTGTGGCAAGTCGTTTCCTCGGTCAGTGGTGATTTGGTGAACTACAAAGCGTTATACAAGCAGGTTTAAATGGCCAGGCCCAAATTCTAGATGTTTCAACAAAAGCTATAGTGCATGGTGGACCGCATTGTTGGCGCCAAATAGGTTAAATATACTGCATTTGTCATTTCCATAAAGTGTTGCCACAACATGCCGTGTCTCCTTTTGTTAACATTTTATCCGACTGCGCCAGAGGATGATCTATGTTGTTCGTGGAATTAATGAAATATAAAGACGATAAATATTCAGTCAATTAATATCTGAAAAAATATCTGCGTTTATATTCTCTTATCATTCTTTGAGCCGTTTGAAGAATGTTTAAATGAGATATTGAGGAAAGGCGCATAACAATAGACAATACAGTCTACAGACGATAAATAATGTGTGATTTTTACGTTGAAAATAAAAATATATGTTTATGATAATGAACTGTGAGTTAAACAATAAGCTCTAGACAATATTTAGACCGTGACAGCTTCGAAGGTTATGGTATTTCGAAGATATTCGAATATGAAAAAAATAGTTGATGTAATATGTATACATTACTTTTATTTTATATGTTAGTTATTATTCTTTTCATCCAGTCTCCATAGCATAAACGTTGGCTTTGATCAAATGCTCTTAAAATTTTACATAAAATTAATTAGATTATGATTGACTAAGTTGTGATGACCACCTTAAGATGTTTTTTCTTATATTATATAAATTATATGGGGAAGGAACTGATATCTTTAATACAGGTTACCTACTCGGTAACCTAGCAAAGATGCCAGTCTCGAACCGTTGATTGATATATACCTATCATTATACAGTTACCACCAAATGTATTTAGCTCTAAGGTTAGGTTAAGTTAGACTGAATAAACGAATTTGAATTTGAATTTGAATTTGATTTATATAACAAAGGAATACGAGAAACGACTTGAGGTGAATATAATTTACCAGTTTCCACAACATTTAATAAAAGACAAATAATTATTCCCCAGTTATTATTAAGATTTCCGCATTACATGCCATAAAACACAATTAGGTCACATACAAAGGAAATGAGTGAAATATAAACGTTATTTAGTTAATTTTGTTTACGTATTTTCAAGAATACATTATTACGCAAAGTCAAAAATCTCATTAATTTCATATCTCGCGCAATTCTCGGAATGTTAATATTTTACACGGGTTTGCGTTACACCGTTTGAGGTTTGTTATGAATTCATTCAGATATAAAACACAAAACAATACAATAAAGCTTAATAACATTTTCTTTATATCACGGTTATTCTTCCATTTCATCTTCACATAAATGATTCCTAAATAGGGAAAAAAAATTGGGCAATCGCAATATAAGATATTATACGATCCACCAGGCGCCCATAAGTAGGTGAGCATGTCACAAGGGAAAACGGAAAAGATTACTTCCACGCAAGCGCGCAAAGCTTCTAAAATAAGCCCGTTTGATATTTATTTATTTTATCCTAGTATCAATTTGGGATAAAGAGCATCGCACTTTTTATACGCCTTTTATTGAGAGCAGCAATAAATACGTAAATACGGCACTCAGGTGTTCATTTATTTAGTCCTAATTGATAATATAATTAAACATTTTCACGTCTGTTCAGTTCTGAAATAAAAGGTTAATTTTTGTCTCCCTAGCTCTCTCTCTCTCAGTGTAAATCGTTTTTTTTTGTATATATATTTGTATGTTTGAAGTAATTTTTCAAAGGCTGCTAGTAATTAGTAAATCAGGGTCACTAACCTCCAGCTCTGCGAATCACTACATAGTATAAAACAAAGTCGCTTTCCCTGTCCCTATGTCCCTTTGTACGCTTAAATCTTTGAAACTACGCAACGGATTTTGATGCGGTTTTTTTTAATAGATAGAGTGATTCAAGAGGAAGGTTTATATGTATAATAATATCCATTAAGTAGTGGAGAAGTACTGTTATTTTTGAGGTTTCTAATGTGATGTCGTAAAAAATTACATTTATTCCGCTTACATTGCAAACGCAGGCTGAACCCTACGAGTTCTAACAAAATATTGTATAAGTATTGTACACATTGAAAAGGTCTACAGAAAAGTCCGCGATAATATATGTCTATCTCTTATGGATAACCCACAATAACTTTTTTTTGTCATTTACTTTTTACGACAAATAATGGCTAATTTTCGAAGCGATTTTAACCAATACAGCATTAATCCTTAAGCAATTAAATACCATAAATACATTGTTCATTTAATATAGATCTATATGGCCCTTTACACCGCATGATTTAAGTGAATATTTTCGAAGATATTACAGATTTAAAAATTGCGGGACGTAGCGTTTGCGGCCGCCCGGCTATGTATTTTATACCCGTGCGAATTGCGATGCTGGAGCGGGCCGCTATATTTTTATACCTATACAACGTTCACAATTTTTCTGTAGTGTATTTAGTATCAGCATTGCACCCGTGCGAAGCCGGGGCGGGTCGCTAGTATTACCTATTTTACAATAATTTACAGTAAATTCTAACTAAACTTATTATTTCAAGGAAGACCTTTAAAAATAAATAAATAGAATAAATATTTTCATTTTATTAAATATCTTTGCACATTTGATAAGCATTTAAAGTTAAACATGTAGGTAAACCCATTATTGTACATGCTGTTAATAAAAAAAAAGACGGGTTGCACTCCGGGAGTGCCGGCAGAAGTGAAAACTTGATTATTAACGTTGAGCATGTTTGATATTTTGGAATGGTCTTACGCTTTTTCGATCAGGTCACGTGTGAGCACTTTTTCTGTAATGGGTATAAAATCTTAAACGCGAGTTTAAGATTTTATACCCATTACAGAAAAAGTGCTCAACGCCGCTAAAGAAGTTTTCACTTCAAAAAAACAAAAAAATATTAGTTCTAAATGTGTGTGATTATCTTCCTTAAACATGTCACCTACTAACATACCTACATAATTAAACACTAGCATAACTAAAAAATACCCATCGCAATACCTAAATACGTCTTTTACTAACCTATCATTAAAAATACAGCACTCATACGCGATCATTATCCAGTGTTCCATTTGAAAACGTTTTATTCACTCGTGAATTACGAACGGCAGTATTTAAATACTAGGTCACAATATAGGGCGCGGTATAGCCTAGATTTATTTATTGTTCAATCGATAACAGGAAATATGATGACGCAAGCATCGATACAGAAATGTTATTTTGTTGTATAAATCTCTTCCGCCTTGCTTAATTCTTTATCTGAGTGTAAATACGAAAGTTTGTTATGTTAATTGTGTATTTGTTGTTTTTACTCATGAAAATTTCGGATTTTGTATTCAGATAGGCTTGGGCCTTATAGGCGAGACTTAAATAGGAGAACCGAGAAAAGAAAATAAAACTTGAATTGACCAAACATTAAAACCAGAACAGTATAATCGTAGTCCAATGTTTCGCAATTATTAATCGCACGCTGTGAAAGAAAATCAATACTAGGTGTAAAATGAAACTTAAAACACAATTCACCTTTGTAACTCTTTATTAGAAAGTGTTCACTCAGAAAATTATCTTTTTTGTTCCCTTACAAGTCTTCTTCTTCTTCAAAAAAAATATCTTTGTATTCAAAGTACTTATATCTCTAATTGTATATTGCCAAACGTTTGTAGTTTTACTCCAGTAACAGAAAACTGAATTTAACTTTCCGTCTGTTTAGACTTGAGTGTTTGTTTAAAACACATTAATATAATAGGATACTACAAAGCCAATTACAACGAGAAAAACGTAGCTGTAACAATAAGTACTGTCATATAACTTTTACAACCCCGTTAATGTTTATTTGCGCAGTGAAATTTGACCGGGAGAATAAACAGAACAGAAATTCATTGCGTCGGTCGTGTCGTTTACAAATTGATATTATGTTTGATTAACAATGCGTATTAACTATTATTATTATGTAACTAATTAAAAATACGCTATAATATTTCCTGTTGACCTTATTCTGCTCTGAACGTAAGAATTTGAAATTATTAAGCCCTGGGATATGGCATGTAGGCTGATGAACTACGAGCGTTTTAAAGTAAAGGTTTATGAGTAATATTGAAGGATTTAACCTGTTTTCCTAATTTAAAGGTACGTAATATACCTACCTAATAGATCTAGATATTTATTTGGCACGTTTAGTAGCGTCAACGGATTAATGCATTTAAAATTGAATGGTGTCGTTAGATTCGCAAACGCGAAATTGAGAGAGATTTTCGGTAACTACACTAATTAAAACAAATAGCATATTAATTATAAAGAGATAGGTATATTTTCCTATATTTTTCTTTCAAAACTTATCTCGTAGGCGTAACTTGAAGTAGTTAAACAGTGACTTTTGAAAATACATATTTAGTAACACAGACAACCCCGTGTTAGAGGGTATGATAAATATTGAAAACACAAAACAACCCTATGTTATAATATTTAAAGAAGTCACTGAGGAACCCTAAAAGATAACCTACAATGAAGACAATAAATCGTACGATACTAAAATACGAGTCATTACAAGCAGTTAGCCCGATTGCAACAGCACATGCTCACAGTTTTAGTAACTGGAGCACATGATTCATAAATACGCTTCTCATTTTGTTTAATACTTATATTCAATTGTATTTCTGGGATTTCCGCGTAGAGAAGTTTTATTGGGACGTGATTGTTTATGTCTGTTTGAGTGTTTGTTCATACGGTTATTAGACTACATTTCTTTTAATGTGTTCACTTTACCGTATTAGATTTTTCCAGTATTGATGTCTTATGCCTTTCCAGCAAGTTATCCTAGAGACTAGAATATTGATATTTAATTGTATTCATGCAAAGAAAACACCCTATTACATATAATATGTATCACCGAACTTTGCTTAAGCTTACAAACAAAATCGGAGTTTCTTGCCGGTTCTTCTCCATAGATACTGCTTTCCGAATCAGTGGTAAATGTTAAAAAATGTTATGACGATTCCAAAATGCTTTTATAAGAAGTCAAATTGAATAAATAAACGTTTGAGTTTGAAAAAATCAGAGTTCAAATGAGACATGACTACTGAAACTATTACGCTGCCACGCCTTAACCATCTTTGATCTTTGATAAAGTTTTCCTCTTTCCCACCTACTTCCTACGCTAAACTGTAAAATAAACCCTCCTAAATCCTTCGCTAAATCCAAAAGCTATTCACATAATCATATCTTATCTGTCAGTTGGTTATGGCATAAGCTTTAAACTGGCGATAACCGCAACAGTAAATAGAGCCTTGCCAACAAAACTAAATGATTAACTTGGTAAGATCTCACTGGCTTCAGGCCAAAACCTTCCACCTGTAGTTGACATCTGTCTAGAGATACTGAGCAACTAATGTGCAAGAAAATCAGTTATGACTGCGATTTATTATGGATTTATTATTGCGTGGTAAGCTAAAGATGTAGGTTGATGGTCTGATTTATGACATTTTAAATGACTTCAGTTAGTATAAATAATGCTGCATTTGTTCTTTTATTGACTTCTATCGAGTTGTAAATATTAACACATAATTATAAGATGCATAAGACACAAACTTAGTTTTATAAACTACTAGCTGCGCACCGCGGTTTCACCCGCGTGGCTCCGCTTCTGATGGTCCTAGCGTGATGATATAAATAGCCTATGCCCTATAGCTCGATAAATGGGCTGACCAGTTGTTCCTGAGATTAGCGCGTTCAAACAAACAAACTCTTCAGCTTTATAATATTAGTACCTATAGATTCCAATACTTAATTATCTCATTAACATTTTAACCCTTGTTAGAAGTTCTGCTTGCCAATTAATCAGCAAAATTCTCTACTTAACAATTAAGTCAACATCCGAAGTATACACAATACGATCTGTTCTATCAATAAAACAATCATTTTATACATGGTTATGAATACTAAATAAATAACTCCAACGGATGAGTGATCGTCGAGTGCAATAAGTGGGAGCAAAGGACCCTTCCTGATTCTAGTACACTCGGCGAGATAAAAGATCTAACAGCACACAATTTATATCTTTGTCAGATTTTTTGGCAGCTGATGACCTTTTTCAGTTTTTGTCCTTATAATAAACCGCTTGCTCCGTATTTGCCCGGGTTGACCCTGGACAAAATTGATTGATTTTTTTTTACAAAAGAATAAGTACCGCCTTCAAATTGGCAGAATTAAAGAATATTTAAAAATGGGACCACATGGTAGGCACCAACTTTCAAATAAAAAAAGAGCGTGTGTGCCGAGCACGCGTGTCAGAAGTGAAACTTCTTTGGCAAGATTCGTAAATACCAAAATCGAAAAAAAAAAAAGTTTGTTAAGTATGAAAGATGTAATATTTCAGCACTTGAAAAGATCCGATAAAATAGCACAGTTAATCTGTTTAAGTGAAATTAGAATATAAAAATTCCAACTCATATCCATATCAAATAGAAAAGTAAGGTTGAACTGTGAACATAAAATACGATATATCGTTCGTTACTTCAAACATGTTAGAAGTCCACAATAATGATATCGTATAGAATTGAATGCGCGACTTTACGAGCAATATAAACAAGTGCAATTGAGTGTTTCCAATAAACTCGTTATTTTTCTCCAGTTTTCCAACGTAGTTATAAAGTAGAGAGATCTTAGAGCTAACAAAAGCTGTAATATAATAGACACTGCCACAAGCGCTTTTACGTTCCTCGTTATATGAAGAGACGGACCCTTGCATTCTTGGTTAACTTTTAACTACCCTTTTTATTTCTTTGTTATCGCTGTCAACATTATTGTTGACATTTTTAGTAATATACACTGAGTATTATATATTTTTATGTATATTTTTTTAAAGTGAACTTCTTTTTTAGTATTTTCCTAAAACACACCTAGAATGCGGACATTTATTAAATATAAAATGCATAATGAGAACAGCAGGCACTGCGAATGAAGGAGTAAAATTATAATTAACAAATGTCTATAGAATTTAAAGTTAATTCGAAGCTTCAGAAACATTTAACTGATCTGTTCATGACGAGTTTCCATGAAATTGTGTGGATAATTAGCGCAGAAATATAAAGTGACAGTTAAATGTCTTTGATGGATGTAATTGTATTGTAAATCGCGGCACGGCACGGGCACGGGTCGGCGGACTCCGCTAGGCGTGCGGCAACCCGCGCCTGGGGCCGCTCGCCGCTGCGCGCCGCAAATGTGCCGCACTTGCGACGCACTTGCGGCTTGCCACTTGACCACTCGCTCACCCGTGCCCGTGCTTGCAGGATGCATGCGATCGGCCTCCACTCCGCGCTGGCCATCCGGCGCGAGCGCAAGCGCCGCGCCGAGCAGCAGCGCGCCAAGGAGCGCCGCTACTCGATGCAGTCTACCGAGTCGGGCGTCACGTCCCCCCACTGCTCCACCGGCAGCCTCGAGCGCAGACGCTACCGCAAGTCTGGCACGGCCGACAATGAAGTCGTCTCCTCCGTTGGCATGCTCCACCTCGGAGTCGTGTTTCTCGTCTTGGGATTATTTCTAGTTGCATCGGGATGGCTCCCCGATGACGTTACCTCTTGGAGCAGCGTCGGCTCCGTCAGCTGGTTTAATGAACTCGTGTGCTCCGGTCTGTTCGCCCTCTTCATCGGCGTATTTTTAATTGTGCTGCACAAATATTTGACCAAGAGCGAGGAAGACGCCTTGGAGGACTACGTCCAGACACAACTGACGAGATCGAGATCTGGACATAGATTGGAAAGAGATGCGGAAACTGGTGGCATGCGCACGAAAAACGCTAGACGTGCGCGTACAACTGAAGTCCTGCCTGAACCTATAACAGAGACTTATACCGAGCCTCCTGCGGACAGAGCTCATGGATTTGTTAACGCTTTAGCTTTGAATGGAGATGCGATGCGAGAAACGCCGCTGGAACAAATCGTCGAAGAAGAAGTGTCAATGGCGTCAGAAAGTGAGCGAAGGTTTGGTAAATTCAACAAAGACACATATTCGACGCCGTCTATGGCTCCGAGTCTCAGTCCAGGGTCCCCGTCAGATACGAAGGAACTACTCTCTGATGGACGTTACATGATCATGTCGAAAATGTGAATAACGAAATTTGACCGTTCGTTGATCCCGTACATTTTACTTTTCTATGGGCTCGTCTTTGATTTCATAGGTAATCATGTTATACCCCGTTGACTTCTTATCTTTTAACTCCCTTCTTTTGATTCCTTTTCATCCTTATCTTTTCAAACTTCACTCGCATTCTCCATTAAAATTAGAATGTTCGGTATCAGCGAATTGTCAAATTGGGAGATAACCGATATGCGTTGAAGGCTATCCCTGTATCCAAAAGACTATTTTTTCCGACGCTTCTCGTGATAACGTTGTGCTGTGTGCTACCAACGAGTTTACGGCTTCGTGTTAATTAGAAATACCTACTATAATGTCTTTTTAAGGACCAAAACGACTCTCGGTTTAAATCGAAATGTGTGTATTTTTCATTTCCAATGTATTGTAGTAAGTATGTTGTATGGTATGTACCTTCTATATTTATAAAACGATTGTAAAACTTACAACTGCAATCATAAAACGAAATTAGAACGAAGACAGATTTAATGATCGTTAAATATTGAATTGTTTCGTAACACGGACACGGACGCTATATAAAATATCGATTGCAGTTGTAATCGGAGTTATTATTCTTTTATAGACTTACAAATTTAGCTTGAGACTGATTTTATGTATAATTTGTTCTTTCATTTTAAATTTATCTAGCACACAAGGCTTGATGCAGCTGTGCCAAATGCATATTATTTAAGTTGTTTTGTGTATGGTATTATTCGTTGTTTTATTTATTATTAAATGTTAAGTTTCTTGTCAAAGACCAAACAATTTAAAATAATCTTTCTCGCCTAAATGAGTATGCAGACATGGCACTGAAAACTTTGAATCATATTTGGTCATAGTCATAGTCCTCTTGGTCCAAGTTTGATCTAACATAATTATATGACTAAAAGAGAAACTATGTAGGCAACCTTTTTGGTCTTTGGCCCATATTGCTAAGAAAGCGATGATTTGTCTCATTTAGTACACGGCTGTGAAATTATACTTTCCTATCAAATATCGAAAATTTTTGTCTAGAAATTAATTGGTTGTTATATTATTGCACATTTAATGTGATTGTGAAGATTTATATGTATGTCACCGAGCTCAATTTTATTTTTATTGGCATATATAGTTTTATCTTAGAATTTATATATTTATTGTTGTTTGTAATCTTGCCACGTCTTTTACAATATGCTTGCTGTTGATTGCCATGCACAAGTAAGCAATTTTTGATTTTATAAACAATGATTATTCCGTTTTACATCTTAAACAACTTTCAAGAAAACAGCTAGAGAACCTGGCAATTTTTATGCCACATCAAGGACCATGACTGATCATATCTTCTTTTATTTTGAACCAAATATCACATTAAACTGTGTCACGATAGTGTCTATTGATGAAATTAATCTAGGCAGTTATAAAAAAATGTCATAACTGTCAAATGGACTTTGACAGCAGACAAAAGGCATAAATCACAGGCATAAATCCATACATGAGATATATCCAGCCAAGTATCCAGCCCTCGATGTGACATAAAATTTCCAGAAGACAATCGATTTATGTAAATGATTTGATGTTTTTAAGGTTATAGTTTATTTCTTTGTTAGTTTTAAGTATCTGAATGTTGTCTTTTTTCAAAATATTATTGTTACACGTGTGTATTGTAGTTGCACTTGATTCATAGATTATTAAATTCGTTAAGGATTTTTGACGAATATTAGAAACATTTACAGAGCACATGATATCGATGAACGATTAAAAATGAAAGTAATGTTTTAAATATTCTTCAAATCTTATTATTAAAGTCTTTTTCTACTGCTGTATTTTACGGTTGCCTCGAAATTTGATCGAGTTTAACTGAAATTAGTACAATTGAGTTTGGAAGAAAAATCGAGTAAAATATATCGGTAGAGAAAGTCTAATCGAAATTGTCTACTCTGTGTCTAGAACCAGCTAGCTTGTATATAATTATAATAAAAAGATGGACTTTACAGTGATATAGACACGAATTACGCGAAACAGTTGTAATAATAAACCCTCGAGGGACTTAAACAAACTTATCTTGAATTCTAAATAATAAGACGCAATCAATGATAAATTAAATTTTTAATATCGTTTTCAAATGTGCCATAATCATGCGCTTTGCGGCGAAACTTAGATAATTTTTTACATTTATTCGCCTTTTTAATTCTAGTAGGATTAGATCCGATTTATTTGCTAGCCCTTTGTAGCAAAATGGTAAGATTTTTGTAAAATATAGATAAACTTCTAGCCCAAAGAAAAAGGCTATATTTCAAACGGTTAATCAATGTTCATGTGAAATTGGGATACTCTCGTTAAAATTCAAAGCAATACTTTCGCTACAAAAGGCTTGTAAATCGGTCTCGAACCTAATTGTAAAATAAAAAATATTGCACAAATAACGTGAGATTAGCTGCACACAAATTAATTATGAAATTTCTTGTGCCTATACTTTTATATTAGATATTTTATAGGATTGTATCGTTACGATTTTGTATACTCGCTAAGTGACACGTGTAAATGCGCCACTTTTATCACTTTAATACTAAATTCTTACTAAATGCCTTCGCTTTTTGTATCCTATTTACAATATTCACGTACACAATACGTTTAACAAGCTGAAATTAATATCACGATTTAATCAAAATAGTGTAGTTTTTTGTCGTAATTTTTTCAAGACGTTTTTTGTAATATCATAGTTATTAAATAGTTTTCACGTCGGATCTTTACGAAATAATTGAAATAGAAGCATGTGATATCTTGGATATATCCTGTAATAGATAAAGTAATAAATGAGGAGTGGTTATCTCGGCTACTCGATATCTGTAGCAAAATAAACGAACCCTATTTGATCGTTTTGTTTACCGCACGCCATCCTCATGGCTCATCGATTATATCCATTTATAGAACGAGTAAATATTTCCAAAGTAAAGGAGATGTTTTATTAAGGGCCAGATTAATAGTATATAAACATTATTATATTCTGCGTTTTTGTTACAATTATTATTGTTTTGTTTTTCTTTATAGTAAAACTGTTTTCAGGAGCACTCATATTCTCAAAATAAAATTAATTGTACGCAATTTCATCTATTTTATAAGTATACGATAATTTTGTGTTGATCATTATTATTTTGTTAAACTTGTGAAATACTAATATCATTTTCGCTAACGTAGACACCTCTATAATTCTGAACCCTGCCTTGATTGGATTGATTTATTTAATATACGAATTTATTTGGCAATACAAAACTTCCATGGACCTATAAATGGTGAAATGTAAGCCACATGGCCACCTCTTTCAGACAGTATTAGTATAATTAATGAAACACAAGAGGGACTTGATCGAATAAATTATATTGTACTTTCAACCGACTTCAAAAAAAGGAGGTTCTCAATTCGATTTTTTTTTTGTTTGCTTGTTACCTACTTATTTAACTTTCGATAGCTAGCTACTAGTTATTATTCTGTGCTTTCGATAGGATGATTTTGATGATTGTTTTTTTTTTTTAAAGCTGGTACGCTCCGGTTATCCCACTTAAGTTTTGTCTACACTGATTCTGAAAATTTAAAGGTGGTTTAGTTTTTTGGTAAAACATTATAATATGTTATTTTCTTTTATTATACGACGTAGGTACATTCTTAATACAACATCTCCTTAATTTAGCTCACAACCAGCCGAACTTTTTCATGTAAATTTGTTTCATTTATTAAAATATAATAATTATAATTGTTTTTGTTGTGTTTTATAATGTTTTATGAACAAGTTTAGTTATTTTAATATTGTGCAACGCTCAAAGGTGTTAGAGTCTTGATGCAAAATTTCGGTGTCGTGAAGAATTTTTATAAACGCTTTTGCGCCTATATATTTATGCGTGTTACGCGCAATACTTTACTATTTCTTAAGATATAATAGATTTAATTTTCTGTGATTTTATGTCTATTTTTTGTATCTATAACTAAAATTTTTAAGATCATCTTCAGATTCCTTTCAAACGAAATATTGTGAGTCACTTTTACTGTACAATTTTTTCGATGAGTTTTTTCAATTTTTTTTTATTATTTCTGAAGAGATGATACAAAAATAGATAGAAAGTCACAGAGAGTATCACACTATCTACATCCGTCATCATGTTTCTACGGTCACAATGCAATATTTTTCTAGAAAAAACTACTGTTAAAATCTATACTTATCTTCTAAGTACAAAATAATATCTGCGCAAATCTAAGCTTTTTTTTATGTAACCTTTTTTTGTCCCGAATAATAATTCATTCCGTCTAATATTGACTCTATCTGATTTTAAATGACATTTTTATTAAAATAGACAGGACTAGAATACATTTTACCCCATTTTATATCTAAGGATAAACAGCTAGACTCGGTAGATATTTACTATTTAGATACAAAGTACAGATAAACAAATTCTTAACTAACAAACTAAATATTTTCAGTAAATCGATAATAGCTACTTAGACTTTCACATACTACTAACCGTAGTTTCAAGTACTTTAGCCTTCTCACTAAAGCCAGGGTTGTCAATAATTAAATAATAATCTTATGATTTGTTTTTTTTTCCTCAAAATTAAAGATATTTTACAATAAAGTAAGTTTACTTTATTGTATATTGTGTATTTATTGTAGACAGTTGTCTACTATATCATGTTAAGGTTTTTTTTGTGGACTTAGCATTAACAAATTATCGGAATATACCTACCTACATTTATATAGACTACACTTTTACATTACTTTTGATAATAAACTCATTTTTCCTATATGTATAACTAATTTAGACAAAAGTTGACAACCCTAGCCACACTTTGTATGTTTGTCTTAAAAATTCAAAACTAGTGTATTTCAAAAGATTCTGCGCAGATATTCCAACGAAGAGACTTGTTTAATTTTAAGTTTTTATTGTTATTTATTTACAACTGGTTTATATTACTGTATCTATAGGTATCATTTTAAGTAGTGATCTTGATACTTCTACTACAGAATATGTTAAAGTGTTTTATTGAGAATATTTGCTAACTACATTTAAATTAGGACTTATATTATATTTAACAACTTCTATATTATCTATGAATGATGCCTACAAGTATTACTAATAATATACTATAATTAAACTTTTCCTTAAAAAATTAAAAAAAAAACATGCATATTTATGCAACATTCTCGATAAATCACTTTAATATTAGTCACATTCAGACCAATTTCTAATAGTTTTTTAAGATAATATTGTAATGATACAAAAATCTACAAGTATTATAGCGATCCGTATGTTAATATTTTTTGTAAATTAATATTTTTATCGATGTTTGAGAGAAAGCGATATCGATGGTATTACAATATGAACTATTTTTTGCCTTTTTCAATCATATGACAGCAATCGTAAATTAATTTTACACAAGCAATTTAATTCGAATAATTAATATTCCTTTCGATTTTCTCTACAAAATCTTCAAATATCTATAAAATTTACATTTTTTAAATATTGCCTACCGGTTAAGGTACTAAACCTTAACCAGTCTGATAAATATAAAAAATATCATTCCGTTAACTGTCAACAAATTTTAAGACCCTCTTCACAACCCTATTGCTATTAAAATGAAACCCACTCCATAGACCTATGAAATAGATACGGCACGAACATCACATAATTCAAAACATAAGTTATTTATTAACGTAATATTATAGAGAACTTTGCAAAATATTTATATGAAAATTTCCTCAACTTATAACAGGAATAAACATTTAGACTTTTGGCATCCAGATTAACATAAATAGGTTCATGATATTAACTGCAATATTACTTAGCAGAAATTAAAATTTATCGACTTCTATAACAAGGAATTTGCATTTTCTCTTCGATAATTTCCAATTACAATATTTATTAATATCCAAACAACGCAAAACACTCTGCTATTCATATTATATCAAGCTTAAACGAAAATATGAGTCGCATTTCGCTGTACAAGATTAAACTAAAAATTTAAAACTTTTAAAATTTAGTAGCTTTACGTTCGCGTTCATAGTTTTTATTTATTATGGAATGTTTATCTAACAACTTATAAAAGTTAATCCAAAATGCATGCACAATATTTTGGTGTTTGTATATAATCTCTGTATTTCACGTTAACTCACGTGCATTTGACACTGTTTATACGCTTTGTTGATCTTGTTTTATTTGAGTAGCAAACACGATGGGATTATTTCGAATAATGTCGATATTCTAATTTTACATTTGGACTTCCCAGATGGAAAATTAAAATTTGAATTAAAATAAATAAATATTGAAAATAAAAATTAACATTGAATTAGCTTTCTCTCAAACATGTTAAATTAATCACATCATTCCACGTTAGTATATTTAATTTCACTCGATTTATTACACTTAATAAATAATAAAAATATTTCTTGTTATTTTATTCGTCCGTTTAACCCACATAAGTAGCAATATTAATACAATACTTTAAATTGGTATAAAATCAAGATTTGATTATGAACAACTAGCTGTTCTTGAAAGAAAATATCTTGTGGCATCATCTTTTTAAATTTACACCACAAAAATATACACTACTTACCTATTTAAAATATAACTTGCATAAAATTGAATATTTTTCTTCTCTCATATCTTATTGCACGCCTCATAAGCGAAGCGTTGAGGTGGGTACTACTGTCACTTCGCGCAAAACATCTGATTTTTCAAACTTAAAATGTCTTTATGTATCATACATTGCACTTGTAAGATAATACATACACACACATATTAAGAAAAAAACACTATTTTTAACGTTCATGATATTTTTGATGTCATTTTTGTTATTTAAACTAGTTAAAAAACAGTTTAAAAAAGTTCTGTCTTGGACGTCCGTGTGTCTGTATGTGCGGATCCTTTTTCTTGTTAACACGATAGCGACCGAAATACTTTACTAATCGAGTCTTTTTTTTTCTCTTACGCTTGAGTATGCTCAGGAATAGAACCCTTTCATTTTTCAGGGTCTGATTCGATGTGGTTTAATTGTTATTAAATAAACAAAAATAATAATTAATAAATATTTATTAAAAAAAAAATATGAGGCGTGCACTTTTGGATTTTCCAAATTATTTAAAATATACCGTCAAGACTCAAGAATTTATAACACAAGCAGTGACAGTTGCCTCAACTAGTGTAGCAGTAACCCAGTAAAGATCTAAAAGTGTATAGAATGTAAGTACAGTGCGATACGCTCGCGCGTCTGGCCCCACCCCTCGTGTTCAATCGATAAACTGCTTTACACTGTACAATGTACATGCTGTGAGCTCTAAACATAAACACTACAGCTTCTCTATGAGAGTAAAATATATATAGTGATAAAAAAAGGTGATTTACGCGACACACGCAGGTTGTGCAATCACTTAATAAACATATAGGAGCAATTAAAACAACGACACAAGCAATAACATAGTTATCCCTACCAATATTATAAATACGAAGTGCGATGTAAAGGACGAATCCTTTTAGATACATCCTACTGATTTATCAAGCCTAACTATAACCTGCACATCCTTTTAAAATCCCTAAATCACGTTACTGTTAGCAAGATCCTTCATGAAATTAATCGTCACACAATAAGCACAGTTAATATAAAACTATCATAATTCATAGTACTATAAGTGTAGCAGCACAGATAATGTAGTGGCGATAGAGAGGCGTGCCAAGAGGCTAATAAACGACGATGAGCTAGTAGGCAAAAAACTCCAGAGCCTCGCCCACCGTCGCAGAGTGGCAAGTTTATCGGTTTTTTACCGGATACACTTTGGAGAGTGCGCTGCGGAATTGCACGACCTAATTCCGCCATCCCCATTTTTCCATCGTTCGTCGAGGCGCACAGATTCTAGGCATCGCCACATGGTTGACGTTCCATGTACCCGGACAAAGCGGTTCGGATCGTCATTCTTTATTCGAACCGCTAGGGACTGGAACATGCTTCCTGAATCTGTGTTCCCCGACGAGTACAATTTGGAGGTCTTCAAGAGGAGAGTGAACAGGTACATTTTAGGGAAGCGCGCTCCATCTTAGGCCACATCTCAGCTTACCATCAGGCGAGATTGTGGCCAAGCGCTCCCCTATTGTACAATAAAAAAAAAAAAAAAAAAAAAAGTAGCAGTATGTCTCTTCTTATTGCTTTGGCCCTGGTCCCTGAGTGGGACAAACTTTGCTCTATTTGTCTTTATCGACCTCGACAGATTTATTTAATTTGCGAGCGAATGTATCTACTTTTACGCTGTTACTTGATTGAATTGTACATGTCGTACTTGAGCGAATTGCCTTGAGTACTTTAATATTATATAAATATTATATAATATTATAAATATATTAATATAATATTAATAATATATAAATATTCTACAATAGATCGCTCCAGTAGTTTCACACTTTTCTATTCACTTCAAACAAACACACAATCAAATTTTTCTTTTTATAATTTTAGTGAATACATAGTTAGATTTAATTAAAAGAAAAATTCTTACTTCTGAATGAACTTTTAACCTCAATATATGAAAGGGTAGAAGTTAAACTAATTGGTCTTGGGTCAACTTGAAACTTCTGCCAAATCAGTGTTCAATAACCCCATTTTCAAACTTTAAACTGAAATTTATAGTCTACTACTGTACTTTGTTACAGTAAAAATATCGCATGCAAGTCCAATAACCCATTTCAAATGCTTAATTTCGACCTTTTGGGTTTTGAAGAATTATTTGTAGAAATAAGGCGCGCGAATTTTGTTGAATGATGAATGTATCTAAATTCTAAAATAATTGTTTAGGCGACAAAACATGATAAAAGGTAATAAGCATCCCAAAAAAATAGGTACACACAAAAAACACAATCTCCTGAGCACAGCCGGGAAAACTGAAACGAAAGTAACTATCAGAAACACATCTTTATGACAACTTAATACAAATATACGAGCGCCACTAACTTTTAACAATTTCTCATAAACTTTACTAAAAGCTATTTGACGTGTAATTTTTCAACAACGCTAACTGTCAGGAGAAGTGTTATTTACGCTGGGTGTCCTCTCATATCTCGAATGTCGAGGTATATACGTGTCGAGGTACAGAATTACGGTACATTCATACTATATTACTTGTGGGATCATGTTTTTGACAGTTTACCTCACCGCCGCTGGAAGAATGTGCAGTCCTAGTACCGTCCAGTCAGATAGCATCATGATCCAGATACTTTTTAACGGATTATAAACAAGATTTATTTATTAAATGAGCCTAGTCTGAAGCTTCCTTGAAGCTTCCAAATACGTTAAAAATTCTTAAATGTAATTAATCGCGAAATTAAACTCAAGAAGTTGTTTAACAAATTATAAAGGAGGTTTTTCATTTTGGTCATTGTTGCTGATACCTATTAAAATATTGATAATTGATGTATGTTTATTTATTTGTTTATGCATTTTTATTTCTCCGAATCACATGATAGATTTGACTTAGGACAATTTAGGAGATCGAGCAAGTTTTATTCAAGTTGGTACAATTGGAATTGAGTACAGTCAGAATTAATTGATCCTTACACAACAAACTTACATTTGTTTTGAGCAACAACTTTACCGCGTTTTTTTGCAGTTTAATATTAAAATAATATGATGTATTTAGAATAGTAGGTTACCTACATCATGTGAATAAGTGAACTGTTTTAGACAGGTGAAATGAATAATGAAGTCGTATCCCTTGTATTTTACAGAAAACAATTGCTAACAATTCTATTTACTATTTTCAAGCTATATCCTTTGTATTATATATTTTGCTGTCTGAAAAAACAACGCGTACTTTGAATATCTTTATTCATTATTATAAATCTAGATATCTTTTAGAATATAAATTTACGTCATACAAGGCTCAATTTAGCACTTAGTTTCGTTCGAAATGGCCGCTGAAACATAGTGATTAACTGTAAGAGCATTTACTTGTAATCACTAGCTTTCACAGACTAAAGATTTATGATATTATTCATATAATATACGATATGTTACAATTAAGTAAAACACTTAATAGAAGGGTAGCTAAGTATAAATATGTTCTAAGATTGCTTGAGAGACAAGTTACATGATGCTCTAAGAATATGTGTTAATTGGGTTATTGTCATATTTTTAGACGTCGTGATCTTTCTATATAAAGAATGGAATGATGTTCCTTGAGTCTCTTTAATAAGTCTTCATGATCTAAAAATTATTAAGGAAATTTATACTTTTTTATATTCTAATCGAAACAAGAGATGGTAGATATAAGGAAAGATAATAACAAGAACATTATTAATAATTACAATTAACTGTTAACCCATTGAGCCCCAACCCCCATGCGGCCCGATCGGTCCCAGACACAATAGATTTTCTATTGTGTCTGTGGTTCCGGGGCCTGAGTTATAAAACTGGCACTTAAAAGATTTAACTTTTGCTAAATGTTTCCTTCTAAAATTTACCTACCTGCATATCATACTGATACAGTTTACATTCAACACCCCTAATTTTACCACGAAGTAATATAAAAATTATAGTTCCATGAAATAAAAACATTAATTAAAATATGGATATCAGTAGACACGCCACATTTTTCGTATTAAAAGTTTAATTCATATTAAAGAATTGAGTTCATATTTAAAATGTCGAATGTATAATTCTAAATAAAATGTGGGTTGGACTTTGAGTTTTACAAGCACTTGGAGAGCTTTTAAAAACGTATATTTTTCCAAGTATCATGCGATGGAAAATGAAGTTGCATATTAAGTATTTACATAGAAAGTAGTTCACGTTATTTAGATATAAGATTGCTTCATACTTTACATAATATTTATTTTACATTTATGATAGAATAAGTTCGTTGAATATCATACGTTTTTGGTGCAGTATCTAAGTGTTATTTAAAAATATAGTGTCGTTTAGAGCAGTTAAGAAGTAAATTTCTAAAAAAGTAGAATTTACCTTAATGTGGAAAGCTATTATGATTGAGTAGCAACAAAAAATATTTATACTACAATCCTAAAGATTTATCTCATTCATCAGCATAATATAGATTTTTTTCAATTAAGTATGGCAATAAGCGAAGACAGTGTCATGTTAAAAGAGGATTATAGTTTTACCTACTCTGAATACCAAAACCACAGATTATAATATATATTAGTATCAAAACTGAATTTTAAATATTTTTCAGATATGCTCCAGTCTCTATTACAACCAAGTAGTCAACGCACGAAGTGTAAGTAACGAAAACAAATTTAAATAGTTTGCTTTGTACTCAATTAATATAGTTAAAAAAATTGCTGCATATTAAATATGAAAATTAGGCAATATTACATAATTTTCATGCCAACTTCGCTTCAAAAGCTTTAATATAACACTGCATCACATTTTATTACACACAATACTATAATTGCACAAAATTATCTTTAGATGCTACTTGTCGCTTAACAACTTTTCTGCTATTGCTTTCTAAACTTCTGACATAAAAACATAACTATATAGTATTCTTATTTTTAAATTAGCATCGAATGTAGCTTGGAGCGGTTGTTTAATCGATATCTTATTAACCTATCTACGCAACTAAGCATGAACAATCAAAGTTTTTATCAGTCATTACTTCTAACCTTTCTTTCAAATATTTTAATCATTTAATACAACTCTAATCGTTCATAAAACCATATTTTCTTGAATTTTTATTACTTTGGAATGATCTTTCGTAGTAATAATCTAATTTAGTGTTATAGTAACGATTAACACTAATAATAATGATAAATTTACTTCAACCCGTGGCTTAGTACCTGTTAGTAGAATTTGTAAACCAAATCCGTTAGTAGTTTATTTAGATTCGATGTCCTAAAATAATAACACGAACACGAACTATCCCATTTATAAAATTATTGGGATTGACAAAGAATTCCAATTACACTTTTCTAAATTTATACATACACACACAACACATACACAAATATACAGAGAACAAAATTGACTAAAATTAAAGGCTTCTAGGCAACCGAAAGACAAATAAAACAATCGGTGTGCAGTAGCGCAAAGAACACAAGCTTACGCTTATACAGTCAAGAAAATATTAGCTAGGCTCAGTCAAGATTCGAGGCACATACGTGCTCGTCTCTATACATTTAGGGTAAACCGCGGGTTGCAGGTACAGCTAAAAAAATGATTGGAGCAATGCCCGCAGTGGCCGTGCGGCATGAGCGGCGGCGGGCTGAGAAGCGCGCGGGCGGGGGGCGGCGGCCCTCCCAGCTGCCCCTGCAGGTCGGCAGAGGGCTGGAGGAGGCCACCCCCTCACCGGATCATCGGTTCCGGCATGAACTGTACTTCTGTAGGAAGGTAAATTCATATCTATCCTATCTTGCTAAACGTTGCTTATGTTTAAAGTTGCTAAACGTGATATCAAAATGGAAGTTTAGATAACAAAAGAACTTAGAGATATCACCAGATATCTTAATAACAAATGTTTATAATTAAAAGTATAAATTATTATATTTTATCAGTAATTTATTAGAAGAACGAGTCTTATTGTTTTTACAAAAACAATATTATTGTTTTTAACAAAAACAATAACTTCTCCTCTTGAGATTTTCAATTATTCTAAAAGGATTCAGAATTATTTTCCATATACATACAAACAACACTGTTTCTTTAATCTTTATTTCGACACAACATACACTTCTGCTATTAATTCCTCTTCACCACATTCCAGACGGCATTCCTACATGCAGTAGTGGGTTCCCTTCTTCTGGGGATCGTGGTGCTGGTAGTCGGGCTGGTGCAGCTGTCCCCGGGGGCGGAGGCCGCGCAGCACCGCTACTACTTAATGGGAGCAGGGGCTGCTCTTATTGGAGCCGGCATCATTGGAGCGGTGATGAGGTAAGTCAATGTTTGTGGAGGAAGGTGGCAACCTGGCAAATATAAATAAATAAGGCAGGATGCAAAATCTGTGTACAGCTTAATCGAGACAGACATGAAAAAAATGCATCCGACAACAAAATTGGTTTTTATCCGATACCAAACTTTTCGATACAGGAACCTTCCATCTTCTACACACAGACAGATGGTGTGAACTGTGAAGGAATACAATGCAATTATGAATTACACGGTTTCAGAGACATGCGTCGATATAGATTCTGTAGTACATATTTCAGTCCACAGTTTCACGTTAGACTAGGCTGTGTTAGAAATTTTCAAGCAATTCCGATCTTTTTATTTTTTGTTAAAGAGTAACAGACCTACATATTAATTTTACATATTACAGCAGGATTTAGTAGAATTGGAAAGGTTATTAACATAACACTCTCTTTTCCCTAATCCAATCATTTCCAAAAATTGGATCCTTGTTCACCATAAAATAACCCTTTTCCTGTCCATAAGCCCTGCCCAATGCCACCTTGATACGAACTTGTTTCGAAAATTCCTTTACGGTTTACCTCCATCATGCTTTTTTTATTCACGATCAAAGTGCGAAAAATAATTTTCCTATTTTATAAAACAAATTGTAGATAGGAGTATACGTAGATTTTTGTCCATTTTTCTCCTTCGATCATTACGTGATTTCAAGCATTTCTTTTATAAAGTACTAGGTTTCTGCCCGCGGCTTCGCACGCTTTGTCTAAAACCTAATAAATTATATACTAAAACCTTCCTCTTGAATCACTTTACCTATTTTAAAAACCATATCAAAACCCGTTGCGTAGTTTTAAAGATTTAAGCATACAAAGGGACATAGGGACATAGAAAGCGATTTTTTTTTATACTATGTAGTGATTCGTTGTGACAATTATTTTCCATAACTGCTTACCATTTTTCAGACTTTATAGACGTCAATACCCTACTTTTCAGAATTTTTGTTCATGCTTCCTTTTATAATACTACTAATGGTACTATTGCTATAAAGTTTATATGAAATTGCGTTATCAGCCAGTAACAGAATGTAAACGGCGTTTTTACCGCTCGTAACAAAACCATTTCGTTACTCAGCTTAATTAAAGTTTGATAAGTTATTAGACTAATGAAAGCCGATCTAGTTATGTGGAGACAACTCACGGTAATTACTAACGAATAGGTACGTTCATATAGAACATTGTTTGCAAGCCTTAGTATCTAGGTCATGCTTAAATTCTCTAGGGACTATTTGTTTGAGGCATCTTACAAACTAGCATTAGGCATTGTTCGTAACATATGAACCATAATGAATGCAGTACTTTCGTAATTGAATTTCTGGTCTATAGATAGTAATTGGAAATAGACGCAATTGCTTATTGTATAGATTTTATACTCCCAATAAAACTTGTGTAGGACTTAAGAAATATTATATTGAATCCTTCAAAGATTGTAACTCCGTTGTAGTAGAGAGTTTACCGACGTGATTTGAATACAGCGAAACCTAGAAACTTGAAAATCTGTCATATAGTTAGTTTTGTATTCAATATAACTATTTAAGATATAACTGTTAAAAGATATTATCCATATCAACGAATACGTATCTACTAAACACACAGCCATACATATAAGTAATAACGACCTTTACTCGGCGCTATACACTTACAATCAGGTGACGTGTCTGCTCTGTTACCTCCTCTTATATAAAAAAAAATTGTCTAAAGTTTTGCTACACTCCATAATCACACCAGTGTCCAAACTCCTGTAAATTATCCTACATTCCTCACTATAACCTTTCTTCCAGGTGCGTCTGCATCCACTGGTACAACAGGAAGTATCGCTCCGACTACCACGTGCGGCCGCCCCACGCTGCCCCCAAGCCCGTCAGCGTGGTGGACGGTCAGGAGTACAGACCCAAGCTCAAAACCCAGGCTAGCGTGGGGCGCGAGGTCGACCTGATCAAGCAACCCTCAGCAGGCAGCGACACCTAAACATTGACCATACTCCTAGAATAATCTCTGGCGTCTCTCTGTGATTGGTGGTGTAAATATTGTTTAGTTTACCTTGGTCTGTAACTTTTAAGTACTTAATTGTGTTTATGGTGTGTTTAGTTGATGAATTGCATAGTTATCTTCTGTATGAGATATAGACTTGTAGCATTGTTTATTCTCATCTATAATATTTGATGTGTCAGTAATATTCGATATTCAGTCACAGTCAGATGCCGTTCTAGTATAAATATATTGTAATATTTATTTATATAAGTTAACCTGTGGTTCTGTATGTGTAGAATCATTAAGTTAGTAGTCTTACCCTTTAACGGTAATTTTAATTTGTATTTTGATATAACTTTTGGAACTCTATTTCTAGTCCTTTTATTGTTTTTAAGGATTTATATGAGATTTTTTTATTAGGATTTTTTATGTGTTTAATTGTAAACCTATTAGACTTAAAACGGATATGCGTTCTTGTATTATTCAGTCAATGACAATAGAGATCATTATTTATTATAGAGGAATATATTCGTTACATATCATGAAACATAATCTGAAATTATTTTTATCAAGAAAAGTATTACGAATTTCCTGTTATACCATGTAAATATTTATTTCAAAAATATACTTATCGATATGTTATCCTAACCCTACCGTCCGATTGAACAAAATTTAATGAGTTTCTTTTAAGGAAAATTCCAAAATTTATCGCTAATGTAAACTTAATGTTAATCGAAAACATGCTTGTGGCCATGTTTGTATCACATATAAGTATCACATAAATGTAATAGTATATAAACAGATACGGTTTACATTATAATACAAGTATGTAGTACTAATTCCGCCATGGCTGCTAAAACATTGCGAACTTTAACCCTTGATGAAGGCTTACACTATGCCCAAACTGAAACTTTGTTTCAACAAAAGTCTTATGAATAGAAAGTACAACCCAAGGCGTGCAAAATTTATGCCCACTTTGACAGGGCTGCCATAGGAAAAGCTATATACCTAATTAAAAATCGCAGGTCGTATTATTCCCATATTGTAGCTACATGTATTATAGTGTAAATCCACTTTTAATCTCGGTGTACTTAAAGGGTAATATTGTAATTTTTAACTTAAAATGTTGCTTAATACAGATTGCGAAAATGCAATCAATTTATAATACCTAATTGTGTGACCATTTTGATCATTATAATTTAATATACCCTGTTATTAATAACGTAATAATACGTAATAAGCTCTCTAATCTATCAAATTGTGTATTTTTCATCTGGAGTTTTCAATAATTTACCTGACTCTACAGTTTCTTTAAGCGATGACTTCTTAATTGCTAATTTAAACTTATAGACTACAGGCCCATGTTGAAAAAGTTATGGGTCATTTGAACCACCAGGGTCACCTGTGGGTACGGCATCTGTGTCATACTATTTCTATACTGCTTTTAATCCATTATTCCGCAACGCCGTACAAAAATCATGGAGACAAGGGGAAAAAATCTCTACCTGTACTTTCGAATTCTCATCTGCACTCAGTTTGACAGCTTACAAGTGACGGCATAGTTCTTATATCGTTCTAGATAGGTCACTTGGTGGTTCAAATGACCCATAACTTTTTCAACATGGGCCTGTAGCTATTATTTTTCGTTCGATTTTTAGTCGTCAAATATATTTCCCAAACCACTTCCGAATGATTTGTTTTGTTTGAAATCTTAGCATTTTAATCTTAAGAGACTGAAAAGAGTGTTCTAAATAAATCAAGTACTCGTTTAATCGATGATATTTTTGTTTTCTTCTAGCTGAAATGATTCGGTATTTATTTCTGATATGAGTTTACCGATATTTTGTAAGACCTTTTTAAACGTGGTATCATATATCTAAATCTCACTTTATATATGGGTCCAATAATTGATCCATACTTGTCATTACATATATTAGATTCTATACAAGTTTCTTTATTGATGTTGTATAATATCATTAATGTAAGGTCTAGTAAACTCTTGTTTCTGAAGTTGATCATTTTCGTGGTTAAGCTGAGATTGATGTGTTAGTTCGTTATTTGGACTATGGTTTTGATTGTATAGTTTTGAGAAATAATGTGAAAACATATAGGTGTTAACTGCATACTAAAGGTATTGCAAAAACAATATGATGTTATATCAATTTTATTTAATTGCAAACCACTATGTTGTACTAAATAGTGGCTTTGATTATTTATACCATTGTAAACGAATTGGAAATAATTCTTTGGGTGCTTTAAGCATTTAGTTCAGAAAATTGAAACGTAACCAAATTATTTATTATTGCAACAAAATTATATTCCAAATAACAAATAAATCACGTAAGTATTAATTTGTTATTAAATAAATGAAGACATTGTATTATCTTGCTGTTCGATGTAATCGATGTTTAGTTTAAGTATTCCACATATAATATCGTAGATTTAATTAATTTATAATAGATTAAGATATTGGTGTTAGAAAATTCAGATTTAATGCGAATATTTACAAATACGCTTTATTCAACGCTAGTTTCTACAAGAATAATGTTGCCAAATATTGTTTGAATGCTTTTTACCTAGGTTATTATTGCCAGTACTCAAAATTTTAAAGAAAATCTTCTTATTGAGAAATATGATAATTTCAGTATTTTAGTTTAAATATAGAGACTGTGAAATTTAGTAAAATGTTTAGAAGGACTAACACCTCAAATGAAAAATCACATCATTAATGTTGAGGCAGTGAGTAAGATTTTATTTTTATGTCTAAAATTTTAAGTGCTGGCTTGATAACTTCAAATCAGTTAGGAAGATGAGGACAGTTTCAGTATAAGTATAAAGACAAAACAAATAATCATTAAAATTATTCCAAAATGTTTCCTGAATATGTATTAATGATGGCAACATTATGAACATGACATATAGTGGCCCAGTGTTGCCAACATAAAAATATTCAGACCTGTATTTTTTGAACAAACATGTTAGAATTCGCTTCTTGCCTTGAGTTCCTTACATAGACTACTCTTTTTTATTCTAATAAGTTGTCACTTTCATACTCTTCGTCATTCAAGGGAGAGTGAAAGAGACAATAAATACTTACATCTCAGATTGAAAATGTTAAATAAATGAGAATTTAAATAAAATGTCATACCTCAAGTTTCAACCTATGGTTGTAATTCAACATCTAAAATGTCCTAGTTCCTAACTTAGATATCCTAGCGACCCTTGTTTATTTATCTACAAGTTGTAATAATTTGAGTAAATAATTGTTCTATGCGATATCGATGTTCTAAACAAAACTTTTCTTCGCAAAATAGCATAAAATTGAAATACAGAGAAAAAATATTATGGAAAATTATGGAAACACAAACAAGGCGATTATCAACATTACAGTATTAGTTTAGTATTTTCTCCTATTATTACACTTTAGCAGCATACATAGGTATATAAAATGTTACAATTATACATTTGTTTTACGCTTTTAAGATTGCATTGCCGTGCCAAATTAGATGGTTTGAAAAATATCCTACTACGGAATTTATATTTTGACCGAATTTCAATTGTAATTAATGAATTTAATAGAAGGTAATGTTGTTGTGTATAAATATTATGTATTGCTTACGCTTCTTATGATTTGTTTCATGGCTATGTAAATAACATATAACACCTAATTATAATTTTATTGTTAATTTAAATATTGAGGTTAAGCACAACCCATACGTACATATTTGTTAAATGATTCATTATAATTGTAATTAAAGTATTAATTAATTTGTATTTACGGCTAACACCAAAAAAATTGGAAAATTAATTTTCGTGTATAAGGTGTCATACATTCCGCGTTTCTATGTATCTGCCAAACGTATGTAAATGTTTAGAATAATACATTATATTGTAATCGATGTTATAGTTCACAATAATCTCGTGTAAATTCTTCGTCATCTGAGAATCGTTAATAAACTTCAATTTATTTATAGTTTATTATGTATATAATAAACTAATGTATACACAATGTTTTACCTAAGTTCTGTTTCTACTTAATTAGTATGAGTTAGCTTTTGAAAATAAATTTATAAATTAATTGTGTCAAAATTAATCTAATCTAAAATTAGTGCAATCTATTTCTAAACTATTTTAAGAAATGAACATCTTTTCTAAATAAAGTTTATTAACCATTCTCCCTATCATCTTCATAGGTCCTATTCACTGTGATAAATATTTATTTAAATAATATTTTATTTTTAAAATTTAAAATATATTTAACTATACATATTTTAAATCTATCACAGTGAATCCATTCACACGAATTATATTTATTTTATGAATATTTTGTATCGGAACTTATTTATTTATATCACACCTCTCTAATACGATCTTTTACAGTTGAGAGATATTTAATTTTAATATATTAAAGTATTTTATATTTGTATATTTATATATTTTAGTTTAAGTTACGACTGTACTGTTTTATATCTCATATATTTTATACTGATGTCTCTAAATAAATGTGGACGAATATTGTGGCTTTATTTTTATAATAGAAACTTCCTAGTTCCTAATCATTATCTAGCTCCTAAAAGTCAGCTAAGCTCGCTTTAGTATCTTTACTAATACTATAAAGCTGAAGAATTTGTTCGTTTGTTTCATCACGCTAATCTCAGGAACTTACTGGTCCAATTTGAAAAATTATTTCAGTGTTAGATATAGCCCATTTATCGAGGAAGGCTATCATCACGCTAAGACCAACAGGAGCGATGCAATGCGGGTAAAACCGCGGGGCGAAGCTAGTTATTAATAAATCATAAAACGAAAAATTACATACGAGGAAACTTACATATTATTACCATAGAAAGGTATAAATTGCAATAACAGCAGCTGTTATAGAAGAGGAGACATTAGTACTGTAGTACTCCTTTACCTGTAGATAGATAATATTATAATTTATAGGTACCTACTACCTACAATCAGATTGTCTATGATCTAAGTAATTTTTTTTACAAACCTATAAATTATAATATGGAACCGCGCCGGGCGGTCGCCGGTCGCCCAAACGACCATAATATAAAAGATAAGCCCCTGCTTAAGTAGTACCTATATTAAACTATGTATATGTACATTAGATTTGCCGACATTATTATATAGAACTAGCGGTCCGCCCCGGCTTCGCCCGTGGTACATGTTTACGTTTTCTCTACATAAGAACCATCCTCGTACTTCAAGGAATATAATAAAAAAAAGAATTATCGAAATCGGTTCAGCCGTTCTCGAGTTATGCGCTTACCAACACATTTTGCGATCCATTTTTATATATAAGATTTAAAACTCAAATGAGAAATTTTGAAGAAAATTTTTAACATACATAATTATAATGTTTTCTAAAGCGCCCCCTTTGAACTCTTGAGCTGGCATATTTATACCTATCAGAGAATTTTTTTATATTAATTATTTACCAGATATATTCCAACTATCTGAATTAAAATGCTGAAACATTATTTTTGTAACACTATTTAAGCTGAAAAGTTGTTTAATTTCACTACAGATAATATCATTATTCCATAGTAGAGATTTCACCGTTTACCCAAGCCCGCGCGCGGCGTCGCGTCGGTCGTCGTCCGTCGACTACCTTACGCTCGGCATTTTGTATCAGCGTCATCTATGAGTTTACGTCAGAACTACGTTTAAACTTCAACGTCTATTTTATGTTAGTACCGTTATTTTATGAGAGATGGCAGCGAAATTGACAAAAAACGATTTTCATATTTTATTTTTTAAATACCAAAAAGTCTTCATTTTTTACTGTTAATTACTCATTATTATTTGCTATAATAATTAATATATAAAATAATATACCTTATGATTCTATTAACCATCTTATATACTTAAAGGTATTTTTATTACCTTTTATGAATAGGTTACCTACAAGCTACAACTATAAAAAAAGTTAAATTGAAGAATGTTAATTTATAATTTATATCGACTCAATAGGTACTCAATTGGTCTTATTTTTTAAACATAAGGGTAAAAAGGGTTAAATAGAGGATATTCAATTACCTATTTCCCCATATCTATTTTTATAGCATAGTCATAGTCTTTGCCAGTGTGTTAAACCTACTGCAACATACAGTACCAATATTACAATGCAGTTTTACAATAATGTCACTTGTTTAAATTTAAACATTGTTGTTTAAGAAGCGGCAAAATACGTTGCTATTAATATTATTACAGGGAACGCGTATCACGATTCCATTATTATGGTCCAAGGGCTATGAATACTATATCTAAACCAGACAATTGACAAGACGCCACGCGGCACGCGATGTGTCGCGCGGCTTTCTCGATGCACAACGCGGCAACGTCGCGCGGCGCAACCCACATAGATTACAGGCTAGCTTTGCCCGTTTTCACTATACAGTATACAGTGCCAGTCGCTGTGCAGTCGCTCGATCGTTTGTTTCACGCTGGTTGTCGCGCGTACGATGTCGCGACAAGGTGCAATAAAAATGTTCCATTCACAGAATATCCCTATTCTCATAGAGGAGGTAAAGAAGCGCGAGTGCATATGGAACCCAGATTACCACGACAGAACTGATGCTTCTATTGCTTGGGGACAAATTAGTGATATATTGAACGTGCCAGGTAAGCCGCCATGTCGCTTGTGTTGTTCGCCTATAAAACAAGATGGCGGTAGAAATACCACGTTTAAATACCAAAATAAACGTCAAATTGCACATCTATTACTTCATAATATGATACTAGGTAATATTTTAGTGGATATTATTAAAATAAGTACTTGTTGTTCTGTATAATTCTAAATCTTATAATTTTGGATTCTTGTACTCAATTCGAAAATGTAAACAAACAAACCTAACCTCACTTTTTTTTTAAATATTGCCTGCTGCAGTCTGCTAGTGATGATTTTATTGATATCAATTATTTTATATCTATATCAAATGCAATAGTACATATTATATTATAATGAACAATTTACAATTCCGAAAATTCTTACTACATATATTAGTACCTAATTGTTCGTTTATCTGACAGCTGTAGCATAATAAAAAAGAGACTTTATTCTAGACAAATATTAGCCGCCAATCACACAGATTTTGTAGTGAACTAGTTAAGCCCCGCGGTTTCACCCGCGCGCGTGAATTAGTTTTTCCTTATAATCCTCCTCCTCCTTCCTTATAAATTAATGTTCCTGTGGGAATATCAGTATACCTAAGTTACTCCTTATAACGATAGCTATATTATGTTAGTGAAAGTCTCTTAAAATCGGTTCAGCCATTCCTGAGATCAGCCGGTACTTCCGGACAGACAGACAGACAGACAAAAATTGTAAAAATTACTATTTTGGTAGTACTTACATATATGTACACTTTATACATTCATGTGCATTTAGGGCATTTAGTAAAAATTATTTGGTTATTTCAATATTAAAAATAGACACTCCAATTTTGTTACTTACATACAAGGTATAGATAGTATTACTTATATAGACTAGCTGTTCGCCCGGTTTCTACCCGGGTAGAATTTATTATTTTGTTAGTTTTAGAATTGATTTTGATTCATAGAATTATCCAAGCTGAGACAACCTTTACACTAGGTAACTACCTACCTATTACCTAGTAGGGACTAATTTTAAGACTTTGATAATAACTAATTATTAAATAACTTACAAAATCAATAATTATTAATTTCCAGAAAGCAAAGTGCGAATGAAATGGAAGACAATTCGAGACTTATTCAAACGGGAGGTGAGAAGGGCTCGCATCAAACATGACATCAAGGAATACAAAGGCAAATGGAAGTATTTCAAGGCGCTGTGGTTCCTGCAGCAATCGGACTACAAATCTACCGAAGATTATGAGGTCCTGGTAGTTGAACCTGACGAGTCACCGAAACATATTAAATTCGAGCCGTGGGATGAAACGAGCTATAGTGAAGATTTTGCAATCGATCCACTGCCAGAAGACAGGTCAAGTCAGGCGAAATCTGAAGAAGATGATTACGACCTGATGTACCTTAAGAGTCTAACACCGTTTTTGAGGGAATTGGATCCGTTAAGGAAGTTAGTGGTTAGGAATAAAATTCAAGATTTGATACTAAATGAAATGGCCGCGCAAGCGTCATCGCGGAAACACTGACAGTTTTATTCCAAGGATTTTGATTGATCAAAGAAGATCAAAGACTAGTATAACACAGTGAAGTGTTCTTATTATGATCTTTATGTGTGACGATCGATGGTGATATTAGAATATAAGTAAGTTGTTAAAAAATAGTTCATAGTTAATACAGTACGATCCTTTTTTTGTATAAGTTAAAGTACTACATTAAATTGTTAGTTAATTAAGAAAAAATACGTAAAATTCTTTATGTTGTATGGTTTTGACGTTATAAATATTCATTGAAATTATAAAGGTACAATCGTTGATTAAATGTATAACCAACTCGTCCAATGTCTTTAGATGCAAGTACTATTATGTTTTAAGCAATCCATGATTCACATCGCCAATGTCCAGTATATATGGGGGAATAAGATATATTGAAACTGTCCGTTTAAAGTTGATCAATATTGAGAATACAGGAGTCAGTTACATACAAACATACGAACATTTCATCAGAGCTAATAAAAGCGTGTTTATAAAAATATATTATTTCTATGGTTTATTATCTGTCATCTTAATTTACAGGGCTAATTTTTTAATCCTTGGTTAAAACTTATTCGTCGAATAACGTATATATAAGCTTATAGAACTAACATTTCAAAATGCAGTTCAATTATTTATAATTATCGTGTAACACTTAATTGGACGGATAAGCTTCGACAGGGATTGAAAAATCTTTGTTGAATTGTTAGTGGTAATTTAGTTTTAAATTAGTGGAGATTAAAATTGATTGCCGTAAATAAAAAAAAATATGCGAGGTTCGTAAGCTTTTTATTTCGATTCCTCCCACTTAAATAAAATTGTTTTCATTTGGAATGAAAATTGTTACTAAAATTTTACTATTAAAAATTATAATATAAGCGAAGGATTTATCATAATTATACAATTAAAATTTGACTTTATATTTACTTTTTTATATTTAATAGATAATAATAGAATTTCATAAAATAAAAATTCATAAAATAAAGGTATTACTTGTATACGTAGTATATTATTATTAGTCTGTGGTAGTACCTATAAGATTTTTATCTTTGCGCACATAACGGATATAATTTTAGGTTTCCATAAAATGACATAGACACACACTACACTTTTAACACACAACTCAAATATAAACTTCACATAATAAGAATTTAGTCCTGCCTCTTTCATTTTTAAGTTAAGCTTATCTAATGATTTTGTACAGTAAGAAATAATAAGCAAATTTAGGAAATAATCCAATATTCATTTTAAATCGAAAGAGATTATGTATTTAAGTATTAATCGCATGTCTTATGATTCAGCTTTTTTGAATATAACGACTAGCTTGTCTGACAATTAATGTGTCTTACTTTGACTGTTGGCTTTCGTATTACATAAATCAGATTAAATAAAGTTTATGTTAGCAAAGACAGCACGTAGCTATACAATTCTTCCCCAGGGGGAGATAATAAGATCATAGTTATGACCATTTTGACCGAGTTCCCTCGAGACTCGTAGATACTGTGGCTTACCTTATTCCTAAACCGTATTCGGTATTTATTTTATTAACTAGCTGTGCTCCGTGGTTTTACCCGCATTGCTCCGCCACTATTGGTTTTAGCGCCACAGCAACCAATAAATATTTTTTTAAATCGCAGCAGTTGTTCCTGAGATTAGTACTAACAAACAAACAAACTTATTTTGTCATGCATGAATGGTGGGATTTGGATAGACTTAAACATCAATGTATATGTACTTACCTACCTTACCTACCTATAGAAAAAAAATGGAAAAATATATAGGCTATGATTTCTTGTATACTGCGAAAATTACGTCTAAAATTATTTTCCCACCAAAATTCCACGAATATTTCAAATTTAATCCATCAGTCCTCGGAATCACAGACACAATAGAAAATCTATTGTGTCGCGCCCCGATCGGGGCTTACGGTGGTCAATGGGTTAAATAGAAGATAATTAAGCTTTTAGGTAATTAATGTGAATTTAACAAATGAGAAAGGAGTCATCGTCATCTCGGTGTGTCCAGTCCGTGGGCTGACGATTCTTGGAATAGAACTTTCCATGTCATCCTCAAAATTGTGAACAGTGTGACATAAAATGGATTAGACATAAAAAATAGGTGTGTAATATGCAGGTATGTGATGTTATTCGTTATGGGTAAGGTTCTGTTTTACATCGATCAGTAAAATTATAGGTAAGTAAAATAATAAATTACCCGCCTTTGTGGTTAACAGAATCATCGAGTGAAATATTTAAAATGTAATAAAAATGAATTTAAATGTAATAAAATGAATAAAATATAAATATAACATATATCTAATATATAAAATTCTCGTGTCACAATGTTAGTTACCATACTCCTCCAAGACGGCTGGACCGATTCTCGTGAAATTTTCTGTGCATATCGAGTAGGTCTGAGAATCAGCCAACATCTATTTTTCATAACATGAGTAAGGCAGAACAACGTTTGCCGGGACAGCTAGTAAATATAAATAAATGATACTTCACGTCCTATAGACCAGCCCCCCTAGTCAAGTGGTTTTCTGTTAGCATAGACTAGGGGGGCTGTTCAGAAAGACCTTCAGATATACAAAAGTTCGGAATATACAAAAAATACTATTCAAAATTAAGGTAATATTTCGAAGGCATCTTATCTACAATAGTCTTAGATCATTAAGTAATGGATGGAGCACGCTGGCAAATGTTCTAACTAAACTTTCTGCCGGTTTTGGTGCGGGGAGGGTAACTCACACTTTGAAACACAATCACACATTCACAAAAATAATTTGTGTCTTTACAAACTCAAACTATTACAAAATGGACAGACTAGCATGTTTTTGCACACATACATCGATTACACAGAAAAATCTCTATACATATACGTAATAATACAATCGCTCAAAAGGGATGTAACCATATCGATATTACAAAAATAATAATTTTGTTGAAATTAGAAATAACATTAATATTATATTCATAAAAAATACTACACAGGTCATTTGTAACGTTTTCATCATTATTATATGCATACGAAAAAACAATAATACGCCATTTTATTTGTATTTGAATATGTATTTATTCAACACATCACATATTATATTCAATAAAATAAATATCGGTCCAGAAATTTTTATTATTTCTGTTTTTCAAATCGGACCAGTAGTTCCCGAGAATAGCGCGTTCAAACAAACAAACAAACTCTTCAGCTTTATAATATTAGTATAGAGTACATAATAGAAAGGTTACAAGATTAACATTACAAAAAAAAAACGGCTAAATGCGAGTCGGACTCGCGCACGAAGGGTTCCGTACCATTAAAATGTTCTGCCAGTTAAAAGTAACCGAGCGTAAATTTTAATAAATATAATATACAAGACTTACAAAATAAACATTATACTCCTTTTTATGCAGTTGTGTAAAATTTTAATATAATAAAGATTAATTCTCATCTCATTTCAAATTATACTTAGAAAAATATTTTTTTATCGACGTTCAAGTTAAAAGCAGTCCGTCACTAAGAAAGTCGTAAAAATTTACGACCTTTTAAGCGACGAGTTTTTAAATTCAACTCTATCACTAAGTTCATAAAGATTAAATTTGAATTTCTCTTCAAGATAGTCTCGCTACATCACTTTATAGTCTCGTGGGGAGTGCGGTTCAATATCGCGTTCTAAATTCAACTTTATCGCTTAGTTCATAAAGATTACATTTGTATATTTTCTCTTCAAGATAGTCTCGCTACATCACTTTATAGTCTCGTGGGGAATGCGGTTCAATATCGCGTTTTAAATTCAACTTTATCTCTTAGTTCATAAAGATTAAATTTGTATATTTTCTTTCCATGATAGTCTCGTGAGGCCGCATCAATGATCGAGTACACACATGACTCGATTATTTGTCTTGATCATATCGCTAAACGATACATCGACGATTATTAGAAATTGCATTTAATTAGAAATGTACGTTAAAAAAATAAAAAAATATACACAAATGTAAGGTTATTCCATCTTTTTTAATATTCGACATGTTTGAATTGCTTCTGCAAGACTTGACAGTGCAATACGGCATTTTTAGCGGAGCACTCGCAGACGTCCTTTCGATGTTTTACGAATACGCAGAGTGTTCGTAATCGATTACGCAAGTAGTTTTTATGAAAGCATAAGATTTTTCGATTCGAATAATCTTATACCTCGGCAAAAGGGGAAACGCCTGCGTGTGTTATCCATTACTTAATGATCTAAGACAATAGTTAATAAAAAATATTACTTTCAGGTTTTCTTATACAAAGAATAAGAACATAATACCTAGGATAATCGCGTAAGTAGGTATGATATACTCAGCATATTGATAGGTACATATCTATTTTCTAGTTCTTAATAGGTCAATGACCTACAAACTATTGAACGATTAAATGTGACCTTGTAAGTGAAACTGTACAGGTAAACCTACATCCCTACTAATATTATAAATGCGAATGTAACTCTGTCTGTCTGTCTGTTAGTGGTCTGTTACTTGCCCGCTGGAGATTGCCCAAGTGACTATGGCACTTGGTATCGCAATCAAACTTATTGTGTCAAGATGAAATATAGCTCAATATAAAGCTTGAAGTTAGTACTTTTAGAAACGATTAAAGTTTTTATGTAAATAAGCCGCAGTTCGCGAGAATAAAAAAAAAACAATAGTTTTATTCAACGCTTCAAAAAAATACTTTATCGAGTTTAAGACGATACACAAAAAAAAATCCACTGCTTGGCGGGCGGAGTCTAATAGCTCGCTATCGCGAACGCGGGTGTGCGCGAAGTCATTCTTGCAAACTCGCCGCGCTGCCGCTGGCCGACTCGGGACAAACATGTATGGAGTCGTCATACAGTTATAATATTGTTATACATTTATTTAATTGTTGATTTATTGGTTTTATTTTCTTGCTTGTAAACAAATAATCTTCTTTCCAACAACTACTTAGACATTATTAATAATTATTATTATTTCGTAATGTTTACTTTATTACAAAATAATACAGGTTATAAATAATATTTAAAATAACAAAAAATATTGTTACTCTGAAAAAATGAAATGGTACTCAATAACGCGGACTACTGAATTGATTTAGATAGAATTTGATGCTGACGTAGATATTACATCATGCCCAGAAATGAAAGGTACTATTTCTGAAAGAAGTTATAAACCCTAATTCTTCTCAGTCAAAGTCAAGAGTGGAAGATATCACTAATACTGATGCGAAACTTTGGATGTTAATTTGTATATTTTTTGTTAGTTGTTACTTAATCACGTCAAGACTACATTACCAATTTTGATAAAATATAGCTAATTGCCTGGATTTACACATAGGATACTTTTTATCCGAACTGAACACTTCTGTGGGATAAAACAGGATTCACGATATAACCTAATTCCACGCAGGCAAAGCCGCGGTCGGAATGATATTTTTTTAAATAAAAAAATTGTTTAAAAAAAACCACAAAATATATTGACGCATGTATTTATTTTTTGCACTCTATTATAATTGTAATTATTCATTACAAATAATCAAAATAAAATAGCCAGAACAAAGTTAGGCCCTGGTAGGGTAGGTAGGCAGGTACAGCAATGTGAGACGAACACAGGCTTATTTATACCAATAATAATGTATTATAAACATTAAATTAAGTTTACTTTCTAACAACAAAAATACATAATATTAGCTAATGTGAAAACGAATCAACCAATCATCCCACAACAATGAAATGTGCACACAAATATTCATCCAAATCGGTTCATGTGATTAGGAGGAGTGACTGCAGCGCCATCTTCCGGGCCCAATTGTGTTTCCAGATCACCCAGGAACTCAATTTAATATACTTACACAAAATTTTTCGAAATGAAAACTCACATTACTATGTAAATATGAATATAAACCTGTTTTAGTACTAAGCAATTTCCCGCACAGGTGTAGTAAGTATAAATGAAATAAATATCAACATCAAATTCTTTATACAACATACTTATCTACCACCTACTAAGAAATGTAATTCTTGAAATTTTTTCGTATTTTTTTTAAATACAATACTACTCCAATGAGCTCCTGTTCCATATTATGTCCGCCATACTTCCACTAAGTTCACCATGATTTTTTATTTCTTTGCACTTTGTTGCTTTTTGCTAAAAATGGAATCATGTGATAAAACCAGTAGAGCGTTGATAACATACATTTTTGACTGAATAAAGGTACTTACGAAGGAGTGGGTTCACATTGTGAACAATCAGTGGGTTTATTTTCCTTCTGGATTCCGGATTTCTGAAAAGATTATTTATGCTATAAATGAAAAAATCTTACACATTCGTTATGTACTTAAAACAGGGGTACATATCAAATATCGTCTATAATACAATTATCATCAAATTTAAAATAAAACCAACTTACTTCATTAATTTGTTCCAATTGTAAGCATTCTTTTTCCTCCAACCTTTATGTTTCTTCTTCTTATTTTCTTTATTGCCCCCATTTGTCTCATTTTGTCTTATCGTGTTGTCACCCTTTTTTACGATTGCGCAAGCGACACAAGTTCCCCGTGTGACGGCTGTAGCGGGAATGACTCGTGCAGCGATCGGGGTAGGAAGGTACAGGGCGGCTCTCGCTATATTGGCTGGTCGCGCGCTAATTTCAAGTATTTCTTGTTTATTTCAAAACCATCGCATATTTCAAAATTCTAACACGGTAGACGTATAGGTTGTATATTTTATAGTTAATATCCAAAAAGTCGTAACTTTACGTTTGTTATTTTGAAGATGCCAGAGATTAAAAAAAAATAACAATGAGAACTTTGTATTTTTTTTCTATCGAGAAAATATCATGGAATCATGTTTCTAAAACGGTAGACGTATTGTGTTACTATTGAACTTTCTTGTCAAGAATTTTCATCACGACAACTTTAATAATATAAAAATTACGAAGGTTTGAAAAGGGCCGTAAATGTTAGAAAAATTAATTCATCACCTTAAACTAACGATGACCGTTAAGTTTTACATTATTACATAGGTAATATTTTAATTTACAAGACAAATGTGAAAAGTAAATCGTAAGAAACATTATTTCAAAATAAATAACATCGAACAATGCGTCGAACACAATGACACAATATGACGCAGGACGCTTGCAAGAGAGATAGATATATGTGTCAAAACAAAAACGTTTACTTTTATTTCTATTTATTCGGTATAATTACGACTTAATAGTGATAAATATGATCATCTATAATATAAAAATGAATCCCAAAATGTGTTGGTAAGCGCATAACTTGAGAACGGCTGAACCGATTTCGATAATACTTTTTTTATTATATTCCTTGAAGTACGAGGATGGTTCTTATGTAGAGAAAATGTAAATATGTACTACGGGCGAAGCCGGGGCGGACCGCTAGTTATAATTTTATAAATACAAATTGGAATTAACAATATCACGAACACGTGACACAACTAGTCTAGTATTTTACCGATTCCATACGTGGTCATACATGTTACAATAGAAAAACTTTTACTATTATTTCAATTTATCCGGTATAATTAAGACTTAATATTGATACATATGATCATTATAAATACAAATAGGAATTATATACTAGAGTAGATAATTTTTGAAACAAAAAAAAATCGCAGTCGGATGAAACCCATTAGAAAAGGAGGGGAATATGATAATAAAACCGGCCAAGTGCGAGTCGGGCTCGCGCACAAAGGGTTCCGTAGCAGCAAATATAATAAATTACAGTTAAATCAACCTATCTCAAAAACTATAAGAGATACTTTGATCAAACCAAAAATCGTTGAAAGAGTTAATTAGCATGCATCACCTCTATTTTTTTTAGAATTTTATACCCCGTAGTTATAAAAATAGAGGGGGGGGGACATACTTTTTACGACTTTGAGAGCTGATATCTCAAAAACCGTTCACTTTAAGAAAAATGTTTTTTAGAAAACTTTATATCATTTTAAAAGACCTTTCCATTGATACCCCACACGGGTATGTACATCGAAAAAAAAAATTTCATCCCTCAGTTACATGTATGGGGGGCCCCACCCCCAATTCTTTTTTTTACTATTTAGTGTCATATTTTTGTAGCGGTTCATACAACACATATTCCCATCAAATTTCATCACTGTAGTACTTATAGTTTCCGAGTAAATCGGCTGTGACAGACGGACAGACGGACAGACGGACAGACGGACATGACGAAACTATAAGGGTTCCGTTTTTGCCATTTTGGCTACGGAACCCTAAAAATGTAAGGAAAAATAAATTACGGTCAATCCGAGTTCGGGAAGCGGGAGGGGGGAGCTTTTAAGAGAAAAAAATGGTTTCTCTCGATTTCCGACAAAACTACAAGTCCTACAGAAATAAAACCGGCCAAGTGCGAGTCGGGCTCGCGCACAAAGGGTTCCGTAGCAGCAAATATAATAAATTACAGTTAAATCAACCTATCTCAAAAACTATAAGAGATACTTTGATCAAACCAAAAATCGTTGAAAGAGTTAATTAGCATGCATCACCTCTATTTTTTTTAGAATTTTATACCCCGTAGTTATAAAAATAGAGGGGGGGGGACATACTTTTTACGACTTTGAGAGCTGATATCTCAAAAACCGTTCACTTTAAGAAAAATGTTTTTTAGAAAACTTTATATCATTTTAAAAGACCTTTCCATTGATACCCCACACGGGTATGTACATCGAAAAAAAAAATTTCATCCCTCAGTTACATGTATGGGGGGCCCCACCCCCAATTCTTTTTTTTACTATTTAGTGTCATATTTTTGTAGCGGTTCATACAACACATATTCCCATCAAATTTCATCACTGTAGTACTTATAGTTTCCGAGTAAATCGGCTGTGACAGACGGACAGACGGACAGACGGACAGACGGACATGACGAAACTATAAGGGTTCCGTTTTTGCCATTTTGGCTACGGAACCCTAAAAAGTTCAATGGCAAAGTTGTAGGTAATTAAAAGTTCTACAACTTTTGTATTCACAATTTTTTCACATAACCTAAAAATTTAGGTGAAAAATTCAAAAAACCAAGTTTTTGGTCTTTTATGTCTATCTACTTCAAAATTTATTTTTTTTCTACGAAATTTGGTGGAAACTTACTTTATTATGTCCCAAATACACTGTAATTTATTTGATTGAAAATATTTATTTTTTCGCCTTATTTTGAATGAATACCAAAAAAACAACCTAATTTTCAATCGAAAAGTCACCCGTCAAAATATCAAAATTAGCTTTTACTAAATCAGGCACACTTCTCGAACTACCTGAAATGTTTTTATCGACATCATTTTGCTTTTGAATATGCTGTAAAATATTAAACTTAGAACAGATAATTATTTTTCTTTTGAAATATTACCGAAAAGCCGATACAAGAGAAGATATAGAGTTCAAGAAGTGTGCCTGATTTAGTAAAAGCTCAGTATCACACTGTTTGTATGCATTTCCTGAGAACATTTACTATGGTAGTTTTTATTTTTTTTACACCATATGAAAGTAGAGATTTCAATGAATAAAAGGCACCCCAAGTTTTTGAAAAAAGCTGATATTTTGACGGGTGACTTTTCGATTGAAAATTAGGTTGTTTTTTTGGTATTCTTTCAAAATAAGGCGAAAAAATAAATATTTTCAATCAAATAAATTACAGTGTATTTGGGACATAATAAAGTAAGTTTCCACCAAATTTCGTAGAAAAAAAATAAATTTTGAAGTAGATAGAAATAAAAGACCAAAAACTTGGTTTTTTGAATTTTTCACCTAAATTTTTAGGTTATGTGAAAAAATTGTGAATACAAAAGTTGTAGAACTTTTAATTACCTACAACTTTGCCATTGAACTTTTTTCTATAGGACTTGTAGTTTTGTCGGAAATCGAGAGAAACCATTTTTTTCTCTTAAAAGCTCCCCCCTCCCGCTTCCCGAACTCGGATTGACCGTAATTTATTTTTCCTTACATTTTTATCATATTCCCCTCCTTTTCTAATGGGTTTCATCCGACTGCGATTTTTTTTATCTTTTCATTATTTTCAAAGGCTTCTACCCCAGTCTATTAAGTAATGCTGGCCATACACCATACTTCCTATCGTCCATTCGGCATGACGCTACCGATTGGATCAGTTAGAACTGACCATGTGTGGGAGTGGATTGGCATTATTTGGCATGATAGTTATACTTGACGGAACAATCGAATTTCGATTCTTTTGGCTTGATCATGGCGATTGGATCATGTCGATTGGACCGTGTATGGCGGTATGCGATCGTCACTTCAGTCTGGTCAATTTTCTGGTCATTTTTCGTCCAAGCTGAAGCATAGGCGCTTCGCTCGCTTGGTGGATAAATATGAAAGTATATGTATTTTTAGATGTCAACGGTTACGGATTTGAATAAGATTTGTTTGGGAGATAGATGAAGTACCAGATTACTTAACACATTGGGTACTTCTCATTAAATAGGTACATATATATAACAACAATCTTCCCGGCATATAATCCTTTTTTTTGTTTCATTTTTACGAATAAAACGCCCAAAATGGCTACAACATCGTCGTCTGTCACCGGTGACGACATGGCTTCAACTGAACGTTGCTGCCGATTGGACAATTCAAACGTTGTGTGTGTGGTCTCTATGGACAAACTGCAAATTGGATCAAGCTGCAGCGTCATGCCGATTGGACGATAGAAAGTATGGTGTATGGCCAGCATAAGTAACAATATCACGAATACGTGGCACAACTAAAATTTTACCGATACCACCCGTAGTCATTCTCCTTTGGCACAGACAATCTTTAGACCCTGAGAAAGAACATAGGCTACCTTTTATTGCGAAATAGGTATGAACGGGCGAAGCCGGGGCGGACCGCTAGTAAGTAATATGCACAGAGGCTATAGACACGTAGGTATTAGGTGATATTACCTATACTCTGTAGATTGGGGAGTTAGGAACAGTAATAATTATTGTTTAGACATAGACCATAGCTAGCATAAAGAGAAATCAGAAAAGCTTGCACTGTAAGCTCATGCAAAGTAATGAAACGATTCCGTAGTTTTTCGGACTTCATTAAGAATCTACTAGGTATAAAAATATATACCTACTACTATTTTTTTACATTTTCTTTATTTTAATTAAATACATATACCTAACATATCAACAACATAGGTAGGTAGGTATATTATACAGGTCGACTCAAACAATGTGAAAAATTTCATCAAATTCCAATGGAGTCCAATCTCGTATCGTATTGTACAATAACTATATATTATTTATCGATATTTGGTAGGTACTAGGTACATATAATATTAAGAATTCTGATTTGGTAATTTGCATTATTTAACAAACAGTAAGTACTTAATAAAAACTAAAACAAATTAGTAAGTAGGTAGATACGTAGGTACTAGGTATACATTCGAATATTTTATTATGAAGAATTGAAGGATCCATAGTATCAAAAGCGATATTTCGAAGGGGGTTTTGACCTAAATATAAAGAATAGGACCATTGAATACAAAATCACAAATCCCCAATGCAATGCAACTCTCTTGAATGAAACATGTTTACAAAATCACTAGTCCACTAATTAAACAAAAACCTCTATTCACCACGTTATAAGTACTATTTCAAATTTTCAACCACACTCCACAGTTAAAAAAACGTAAATCGTCCGAGCACAGATTAAATAAATTACTATTACTAAACTTTATTTGAATGAAGAATGCACTAATTCACTAGCCGGCCGATAACGCGTACGATTCACAAAAGTTTTTGTACGATGTTTGGCGCCGAGCGGCGCGGCACACAACCCAAACAAAACGAAGCGGCGCGGCAACGTCGCTCGAATCGATCCCGCACGGAGCCCGATAGTGATGCACTAAGCATTAATTAACGTAAATTGCTTATATTTACTACCCCTTTATTACTTACAGATTTAATAACTCGAGGAAATTTCAAAGATTTCGATAAGAATTCTATACTTTTGCTATAATTCTTTTTTGTAATTATTTTGTTAACATTCTAAGATTTTTTAGTTACCTTTTCAAGGCGACCAGTGAAGTGTGTCCTAGGTTCCAGGAAGAATCCACAGTTCGTCACGATTAGCAGTAAACTGGCAAAACAAATAATAAACGAGATAACAGTTCCTGAAAATAGTTACCTTGCTAACTTATATTTTATCCTTTATTTACTTACCTCGTAGAGCTTTAAACTAAGACCTATCATTTTGTTTGGTAGGTTCAAATTTGGTTTTATTTTATAAGTCTAGAAAATGTAATAGTGGCAATGAGAAACCTTAAGTGATATAACTTTTAACAGTGAATGTAGAAAAGAGCTAATAAAAGTAAGTTTTATTTGATAGATCCAAGAAAGTACAGCAGAGCTTTTCTAATTAAAATGCTCTCAAGTCTCAGCGCTTTATATTGCACTTTCGAACACTATTAAATTTTATCTTGTTGCGTATTTTGATTTCAATAGGTACGCCAAAATACATTTATGAGATGATTTGTTAAAAAGTTATCTAGATATTAAGATTAATTTACAAATACGTTTTTAATTTTCATCTACACTAATATTAAATAATTTGGAAAATCCAAAAGTGCACGCCTCATATTTTTTTTTTAATAAATATTTATTAATTATTATTTTTGTTTATTTAATAACAATTAAACCACATCGAATCAGACCCTGAAAAATGAAAGGGTTCTATTCCTGAGCATACTCAAGCGTAAGAGAAAAAAAAAGACTCGATTAGTAAAGTATTTCGGTCGCTATCGTGTTAACAAGAAAAAGGATCCGCACATACAGACACACGGACGTCCAAGACAGAACTTTTTTAAACTGTTTTTTAACTAGTTTAAATAACAAAAATGACATCAAAAATATCATGAACGTTAAAAATAGTGTTTTTTCTTAATATGTGTGTGTATGTATTATCTTACAAGTGCAATGTATGATACATAAAGACATTTTAAGTTTGAATAATCAGATGTTTTGCGCGAAGTGACAGTAGTACCCACCTCAACGCTTCGCTTATGAGGCGTGCAAAAGAGGAAAACTTTGTTTGTTTGTTTGATTGTAATGAATAGGCTCATAAACTACTGGACCGATTGTAAAATTCTTTCACCATTCGAAAGCTACATTATCCACGAGTAATATAGGCTTATATATCATTATGCTAAGACGGAGCGGAGTAATGCGAGTGAAACCGCGCGGCACAGCTAGTACCTATTAGATAATTTATTTAGAAAATAATTTTTTAATAATATCTTCAGCATAAGAATAAGAAATCGTTTCATATCTATACTAATGGTATAAAGCTGAAGAGTTTGTTTGTTTGAACGCGCTAATCTCAGGAACTACTGGTCCAATTTGAAAAATTCTTTCTGTATTAGATAGCCCATTTATCGAGGAAGGCTATCGGCTATATATCATCTCGCTAAGACCATCAGGAGCGGAGCACTGCTTGTAAAACCGCGGAGCACAGCTAGTTAGATGTACTTATAATGATATATTTGTTTCTTTTGAGTCACAAAATATTCAAAATGTTCACACCTTAAAAGGGTCAAATATAATCTTTATAATATGCCCCTGGGTATTTCCCCAACTTGACTATTTTTGGACAATAACCATAATATCTCCTAGAAATGCCACAATGATTGACCACACAACAAATAATGCTGTTGTTATTTTTTTTTCATCTATTGTGCATGCAATTGATTATTTGCAACTAAACTTTGAGTCAATTTCTTAGTAGCTTTGTAGTTATGTGTTTTTGTGAGTCATATTTATACCTTATTTAATTTTAAGCTACCTACTAGGTAGTTATTATTCTGTGATTTTAGTTAAAACTAGATTTCCGCCCGCGGCTTCGCCCGCGTTTTCAAAGGAAAACCCGCATAGTTCCCGTTCCCGTGGGATTTCCGGGATAAAACCTACCCTATGTGTTAATCCAAGTTACCTTCTATATGTGTGCTAAATTTCATTGTAATCGGTTCAGTAGTTTTTACGTGAAAGAGTAACAAACATCCATACAAACTTTCGCCTTTATAATATTAATAGGATTTAGCCACCTGTCGTATCCTATGAGTATACAGGTAATAAATATACCTATAGGATAGGAGATTAATTTATCTTTGAAATCAATTGCGACCATAACCTATATTTATTTTCTATAATTGTAGTACCTAGGTAGGTAAGTGCATCTTTCACTACTTGCTTATAAACTTACGGATAGCCTATCTAACACTTTTTGATATATATTTTTCAAACTTTCAGTTGTGACTTTTTGTGATATTAACTAACAGATAAGCTAACCAGCCCCCCTAGTCAAGTGGCTTTCTGTTAGCGTAGCGTTCAATAGAATAGACTACGAATGTATGAGATTGACGTAACGTGTAGATTCGTTATCTACAGCCTACGTCAATCTCATACATTCGTAGTCTATTCTATTGAACGCTACGCTAACAGAAAGCCACTTGACTAGGGGGGCAGAGCATATTCAGAAGCTTTTCAGAACTAAAGAAACATTAATTTAAAAGAAAAATTAATTATAAAATTATGTATACTTAGGTACAATTCTACAAAATTACTTCAAAATCTTATTATACAAATACGTATATTATTAATATGAAGCATATTGGGGTAGGCCCAGAAATGGGCTGCCGCTGACGGGTCTGCGGACGCGGTTCTACCGAATACCCGCGGCCCCGTCAATAAAGCGGCACGGCGGAACACAGTGGAGTTTAGTCGGTAGGACCCTGCACTCAGCAGGGTGAGTCCGACATAACCCAGGGCTCTTCCCCCAAGTGCCCTGGGTATGCCTAAATGCATTCTCCACTATAAAAAAAAAGGCCCAGAAATGGGGTCGAGAGATGAATTGATTTTTCGTGAATGACTCTCGGATTTTGTACTTTCGTGATGTATTTTAGTAGAAGAAAACGGTGGTTTTCGATGGTTTTATAATGGTCACAATCAATTTATTTAAAAAATTTTAAGGATTGAAAAGAATATACCTAGAGCCGTCGTTCATTAATTTAAGATACATATATAGAGATTTAGCTCTACAATCTACTAAGTAAAAGCTTTATTGACAATTGAGTTTTTTAATGATAACTTAATAAGTAGGTATGTTAAATATTATGTTAGGTTAGGTACTCCTATTGTCATGCGGAAGATTGCGAATGTGTACCCGCATCCCGTCTAAAGCAGCGCGTTGGTACGCGGTGGGGTTTTGGTCGGTAGGAATCCGACATAACCCACGGCTCCTTCCCCGGGAGCCGTGGGTATCTTAGGCAAGATTTCCCCACTTGAAAAAAAGAAAAAGGTACTCCTATTGTGTGCTACTGTCATGTTAACTGCATATACCACATATTTTACTCAAACATGTTTTATTTATCAAGTGTTATATCCTTATTCGCGTACTACAGAAGCATTATTACATTTACACATTCTGCTCCCATACACACACAATATTACAACAAACCACCTGCATTTTATTAAAAAAAAATTAACGTAAAGTCTGTCGAAATAATTCAAGTTACAAAGCGTCAGACACTCAAATATCTTGAGACAGACGCTTGTTTTGTTCTCAACTCGAGAGGCTCCAACCTGTTGACAACAATGTTACAATATATGTAGATACAACACGTTCATAATCTGTGCTTTTACATTTTGGGTATTTTTTTTTAAATTAATGAGCTACTGTTTTTTTTATTGTTCGTATAAATGACGCGCAATTTATGTTACAAATGATATTATTCAAACAATTTAATCGATAAACTAGATGGTAAACACTTTTTATACTGCTGTTCCGCACGGTTTCACTCGCGTGGCTCCGCTCCTGTTGGTCTTAGCGTAAATATATAGCCTATAACATTCCTCTATAAATGGGCTATCTAACACCGAAAGAATTTTTCAAATCGGACCAGTAGTTTTCGAGATTAGCGCGTTCAAACAAACAAACAAACTCTTCAGCTTTATAATCTTATATATAAAAATGAATCGCAAAATGTGTTGGTAAGCGCATAACTCGAGAACGGCTGAACCGATTTCGATAATTCTTTTTTTATTATATTCCTTGAAGTACGAGGATGGTTCTTATGTAGAGAAAACGTAAACATGTACCACGGGCGAAGCCGGGGCGGACCGCTAGTATTAGTATATAGATGAAAGATGTGTGTGAGTGAGTTTTGTTGAGCCATAAGAAGAATTTAGATACAGTGAAACTTGGTTAAGTGGGACCTGGATAAGTGAGAAACCTCCATAACTGGAACTCATGCTGAGGTCCCAACACTTTGGCACTGAATTACCTCTGTTAGTGGGACGAGCTAAACCTCTATATCTGGGATTTGTTCTTTCGATTTATCATCATAGTTACCTCTATAACTGAGTCAGCGAGTAAATTTTATATGCATAAACCCACAGACATGTATCAAGATAGACTAAGCGAGTGTATGTACTTCCCGTGTCCAAACTAAGTTTGTGAAACTTAGTTGACGCTGGCCTACACTCAGTCCGCGCTCGCAGTTCGCCAAGGAAAGACGTGAAGCTGAATAAAGTAAAATGCCGAATTGCGCCGTTATAAACTGTAGAAACTCCACAGCTGTGAGTGGCCGAGTTAGCAGAGATGTTTCCTTCCACCGGTAAGTAATTTTCTAATCAGAATATGCACTATTTATTTTAAAATCAAATAAAGAATATCTGTGGAAAACGATCGTGACAAACACGGATACCAAATCATACGAAATGATTCGGAATACATTGCGGCTTTTACTTGGCACGGTAAAGATCGCGTTGTATGATAACAAGCAATGAATAGCGTCTTCTCATTTTTCTGTTCTCATTTTTCTGTCCAATTTTGTGGTTAGTGATGTTCATTTGATGCAACAGTTCTCGATTCTAATCGATTTTATAATCGAACAGAAAAATGATAATTTGAAGGAGCAATTTTTCAGAAAAAAAGGCATAGATTTTTTTTGTCATTTAATACGACTTGACCTAGAACTTTTAAGTATTTTAATACAAAGGTACTAAAAATAAATATTATGACATGGACGCCATTAGTTAAAGTGTCATCTTGGGAGTTTTTTAAGAAAACTCCTTATTGTTTAGACTATGTTTGTTTTTTCAGTTTTCCAAGTAACCCGAACATAAAAGAAAAATGGATCGATGCAACGGGACATAAAGATTGATTGATTGACAGTTTCATTACTTTCTTTCGATGGCCTCTCTAGTACGTAGTACATGGTAACTCAATGGGCATATGTAAGAAAAAGTTAAAACACATTAGTTTACTTGTTAGAATATTAAAAGGTTTATAACTTTATTTTATCATTCCTCTGTCTATGGTAATTATCATTTTTCTGTCTTGAATCGATTTAGTAATCGATTACGATTCATTTATTTGACTACCTCTTAGAAATAGATCTAGTTTGATCTGATTTCTTTCGATTTACTTCGATGGGATAGGACGATACTAGAATCGCCGCGCGAGTGGCGTCCTAATCGATTTAGCGTAAAATGAAATTACCATCACTAAAAAGCGCTCGTGACGTCATAACGCTTCAAGGTCAGTACAAAAAATATGACACGCTTGGTTTTCATACAGATCGCGGTACTTGCGTAGTCTATCTATGTCTGTGCATAAACCTCTGTAACTGAGATAACCATAGAGATAACATTGTTTGTTTACTCATTCTTATTTTACCCACAAATTATTTTATTTAATGATCGCACCTGTATAACTGAAATAACCTGTATTCTCACCTCTAATAATGGAACCCTCTGTAAATGAGACAGATATTTATTTATACCTGTACATCTGAGACACTGGGTAAGTGGAATACCTCTATAAGTGAAACGAAATTGCAGGTCCCTTGATGTCTCACTTAACGAGGTTTCACTGTATATGAATACGCAATTTTATACATGTTAAAGTGTGATTACAATGTTGGACTTAAAATACATAACTAATGACTTAGCCTCAAAAAAAAAGGTACATACAGATCAGTACAAACTATAGATATCTAAATCTTCTCTAAAATCAAACAAAATGTTTGTATAAGTTCAAGCAAATTATTTTTTATATTGAATTGTAAATTGGCGGGAAATTGCTTATAACAGCAGAAAAACACTCGGGAAGAAGGAAATTAACTAGATTCCGGACATCGTAATTATTTTATTGAAGCTGTTCCCTAAAGCTTATAAAGCAATCACATTTTATTCCGCATTTACAAGTAAATTCTTTGATTTACAGTTCAAAATACTAAAAATTAAAAGAACAATACGGTTCTTTAATGAATTTCAAAATCGATCCAATTTTTATGCAATCTACGTACATATACATAGAAACTTCATTCCTTTCATCAGAAATTGATATATCAAAACAGGTCTTAACTTCATAGCAATAAAGTCGAAAATAACGTGGCACGTTCTTAAAATCGCAAATGTGAGAGCCTTTCAAAAATGAAAAGCAAAAAAGCACATTTCATTCCGAGCGAAGACACGTGTATAGAATAACTTCGCTCAGTCATCATTCGGAATATTTGTAAACTAGCTGCGTACCCCGGTTTCTCTCGAATGAAAAAGTCCTGTCTACACTCTACATTTAGATCTAAGTCTAACCCATTATAAAACTACTCAGGTTTTTCAACTACACATTTTGGCGTTAATTTACTAACCTGCAAACATTAAATTTTGTTGTTTAAAAATTATGCATTATAAAAATAATTTAAAATATCACGAAAAGCGAACATCGGATAAGAATACGTGCACAATTACAATAAAACTTTTATATGTAGTATCGTAAGTAGGTATAATTACTGAAAAAGCTTTTTGGCCTTAGATTATTTATACCTACTAGGTAGTAGGTACTGTATATATGTATATACTCTAAGTTTTTGGCTCTATCAAATCAATGGAAACCATTGATTTGATATAAACATTGGAAACTAATAACTATAAGCTCTACATTATCTATCAGTACCAATAAAACGACATTAAAATACTTTCTTAAAGATTTTACGTAAAACTACAGCAAAAATAACGATTAATCGGAATAAATTTACATAATTTCATTCAATCTAAACACCCATATTTAATAAACCACTGACCATTAACATTCGTGATATAAAACATTTAATTAGGAGATCGTTAGCATATGCAACTGTATACTTTTCGTTTTTATGAGGGTGCAATTATAGGCAATAACTTCGATAATAAGAAGCTTTTTAAGCTTTAAAGCGATCTAATAAGACTGACTGTCTGAGCACAAGTCTATGTTTTCCAAAAATTCGAATGATGTTTATTAGTTTGGCCTTCCATAACGTCGAGAGATGTAATATCATTGGACACCCGAGCTAGTGACATTGCATTAGTTTATTTTAATAAAACAAGCATCAATATGTTAACAAATCCTTATTAAACTCCGTCGAACATCTTTGGATAAATATAACGTTATAGTATATAATATATTAACCATAGATAGTAGGTACGTACATATTTGATAATAAGGAACCCCTAACACCGGGCCAAGTCGCAGGAGAAGCTTGTGAAGATTCGTAGGTATATGATACCTTCCGAGTTACATTAGTCGTTAGATATCAAAAGGTAGGTACGCACTAGACTGGAATGAAGTTCTGCCTCGTCCGTACTTAAAGGTAAAAAGTATTAAAGTATTTTGTGTGCTTAAAAACTTAGCAGAAAGTTCGCGGTGGAAAACAAATCTAGGCTTTTAGAAGCTTCTGGAATAGAATGTTGAAGAGTGTAGGTACTTGCAGGTACCTATAATAAATAATTTTGGGTCATAATATCTACAAACGTCTGTCGAGTTCACTGTTTGTCTGTTTGTCTAGCTTTACAAACACGATCGATATAATAATATCATGGATGTAGATTATTGTTGTGCTTGCGTCGAATACTTTTTGTTGATATTTGCTCGTAAGTCGTAATTAGATAGGTAGGTACCTACCTACCTATTATTTCACAGGATGTTACCAAAAGCCGTACAGTCACCTGGCTCTACCTATTGATAAAACCGCGAGAAAATTGGAAGGAATTGCGGAAATTATATCTATTCACTTTTTGTTAAAAAATCTTTTTTTTTTAAGAAGTCTATACAATTCGTCATGAATTGTCAATTGACTTGTGATCTTATTGAATCAATTTGAACATTGGGGGATTAAAAATATTTATCGATAACAAACATCACACTTTAAGCTTTTAAATTCATACCTCCAAAGTGAAAAAGAAAAAATCGCAGATTATTTATTTGAAGATTCAGTATAAGTTTAAGTCCTACGTTAAAAGGAGTCCAAAGTCTCAACTCTTGAGTTTAAAAGAAAAAGATAAAGTTCGTCAAGAAAGAGTTTCGTCTGGCCTCTGGACCAACGGGTCGTTTATCTGTCTACATCGAAATTACTTCCTTTTTCACTTGTTAATATTTCGATCTATGCTGTGATGTACGACGTTAACCGGTTTCAACTGGATTTAAAAAAAGGTAATGTCATGTTTAACTAGTTTGGTTTATTTGCCCTCGTTTTGGTAAAGGTTTAGAGGAAGATGTATTTTATGCAAAACTAGCTTACCGCCCGCGGCTTCGCCCGCTTTGTCTAAAACCTAATAAATTATATGCCTACTAAAACCTTCCTCTTGAATCACTCTACTTATCTATTAAAAAAAAACCGCATGAAAATCCGTAGCGTAGTTTTAAAGATTTAAGCATACAAAGGGACATAGGGAAATAGGGACAGAGAAAGCGACTTTGTTTTATACTATGTACCTATATTGTAGTGAATTGTAAATTATTGACTTTTACAGAATTAGTTGAAGACCATCCTCAGTTGCAAGAACTTTTTTAAAAGTCAGGCCAGGCAGTAATATGAAGATAGGTACTTTTTAGTAATTTGGTACTTAAACCGTAAAATATGTAAGGTGTTTCGAAATACTATTGATTACCTATGTTATTTTAAAATCTTCATTTGACCAGTCTCTTCCATTGCTTTTTTCAGCTCCCTCAAGAATTATTTTTTATGTAGGTAATTTTCTCTTGAAAAGAAAAAATCTCTAGCATATTTTAATAAACTTTACAAACAGATTTAGAAGTTAATTAATTACAACATCAGAGCTCGTCCAAAATTTTTATGGCCAAAATATATGGCAGCAATCTTATTAATATTAATTAAAATTTCAGTATATCATTCGTCTCAATGATTTTATTGATGTAATCGTTTCATTGAACTAATTAAAAAGTTTCCAAAAAGCGATCTGATTACAAAATAGTTCGCCGGTGGGCGATTCGAAGCAATAAAAATACCATTGTCTCTTTCACTCCTTAGAACCTGCGTAACTTGATAAGGTGATAAATAAAATATGCTCTATCTGTTTCGCTCTCGCACACGTGTAGGTGTATTTTCATCTCGGTCTGGACGAACCTATTTGTGTAAGTTCTGTTATCGCTCAAATACTTTAGAACTTTTCTAACCTTGAATTCCGCTCAAGTTACTTTTGAATTTAAAGCTCCGAACTTATTTTTAAAAACGAATTGTTGTTGCTTGGAGCCGTTCTTAAAACAAAAAAGCTGTTGTACTAATATAGGTATAATGGTAAATAGAAACTGGAAAAAGTATTGAATTGCAAGTTTCTCTTTTATACGCTGTACTAATCGTTTTCTAGTAATTATATGAATTATTAAAACTTCATAGTACGGTTAAAAAATCCGAGATACGTATCCAGTTAGACAAGTATTCCTGCGACCTGCAAAGGTACATTCTATCTCGATGTGCAAAGCGGGTTTTATTTTGACCGCTACGATGACGTCACAGCAGCGAGCTTATCTAGTTTTTCAAACTTGTGAGCATATTTATTTGGCTTTCATTTCATATTTTATTATGAAAAAGTTCTTTAATGCTTTCACACCTCTTACAATTTTTGAAAGCAATTTCTTTTGATAGCCATGAATGATTCGATTTGGTTACACAATGATGGTATGGTTTATTCCGCTGTTTGATTGACACCGTGGAATTTGAAACGCCAGCATATTGCATTCATCGCGAAACTAAAGCCAGAAACGCGATACGCGACTTCTGATTCGGCAGTACTTAATTACTGGAATTATTTCTTCATTACCCATACCCCTTCATGCCCAGAGCGCTCTCCCCTTTTTGTCGCCGCACAAAATATCTCGAACTTTGAAACCTTACGCTCTTCAAAGTTTACAGAGACCGTTGCCTCGTTCGAAGAATGGCGGAATCCTTATAATGCAGGTTGTATACGAAACTTGTTTGACCAGAATTGAGGAAAAAAAGTGGCGGGTGAGTTCGCCTACAATAGCTTATAGCATTCCGCTTCGGCCCGCCTGCGATCCGCCCCCCGGTCCCCCCGCGCCCCGGCTCCGCGCGCCCGCCGCCCGCCGCCCGCCGCCACGCACAGTCCGCGGCGGGGCACCGGCGCGTGTTGTGCTTGCTGAACCCACTAGACACACAAAAACATAAGCAATTCCTTACTTCAAGTCTATTGTAAACAGAGCATGTAATTCTCGATCACTTTCTATAAAACCGAGCGTTTCGACGTGCGGCGTCCTACTCGATATTCGTAGTAGAGTGCACTATTAATGCATTTGCATTGCATTGTTACTGTGTGAAGTGTTACCATCGCTCCAATTATTCGGCGTTATCGATTTTACATTCACTCACCCCGAACAGCTGTTTGGGCATGCGGAAGACACCGGATTGTTGTGTATTTCCCAATTTATATAAAATAGTTTGATAGTCGTGCCGGTTGGAAGTGACAAAGAATGGTGGCGGTGTCGTAGTCACTGCTAAAATTGTGCCTTACAGCAGTGAAACAGTGATGTGAAGTGATATTAAACTCATCAGGTCCATTTGCTTGAAATACGAGTTTGCGAAAATCGTGATATTTCTGTATCTCTCTGGTCGGATGTGTCTCTGTGATTAACGGAATTTTGTGTAACATTACTGTGGTTTTCGCTTTGGATTTCCTATTCGGATGTGCAATAAGACCTGTTAATAAGGTGAGTGATAGTTTTAATTGGTATTTCACAATGTAAAAGGGCTAAAATAACGTTAGAACGTCGTAGTTTCGTGAGCGGTTAAACGCAGTAGGCCTATCCGTCCCGCGGCAGAGTGAACGAACTTTACGCGTGCAAGTGTAGGTCTAGTAGAAAATGTTCTAAATTCAAAATATTATTGTTTTTCTTTTGTCTATGGCACGAAGATTAAATAAAGTTACGATAAGCCGTAAAAACAAATCTTATTCGTTTCTATGATAAAATAAGATCAACAAGATAGAGTCACTGTCTTAGAATTTTTTGGACAAAGCTTCAGGAATGAATTTAATAAAATATATTTTCTGTATTTGTAACCGAGGCCAAATATTATAATTTAAAGTATATAAAATGAAAAAACTGCGAGCTAGCATAAATTAAAGATAAAATAAATGCAACAATTACCTACCTATAAGTACGGTCTATCTATTTTAGGAAACTGTTCAATAATAATTTTCCTGTTCACATATTTTTAAATAGATTTACCCAATTTTAATACCTACTTTTTAATGCGTAAATTAAAAACTTTATTGGGAAAATGTTTTAGTAGAAAAAATGATAGGTACCTATATCTGTACACTTTTTAGTTGGTAGGTATAATCCAGAAAGTCGGATGTATCTCTGTGTAACGGAACCTATGGTAATCGGTAATAACAAAAAAAACATAATTTTTTTCACATAGGTACATAGACATAAAAATGTTACTTTTTATAGGTAAAAAAGCCGTGTTATAGGGTAATTAAGCATATGTACGGCCTTGTAAAGAAATTGATAACCCTTAAGGTGATGAATTAATTTTTCTAACATTTACGGCCCTTTTTAAACCTTCGTAATTTTTATATTATTAAAGTTGTCGTGATGAAAATTCTTGACAAGAAAGTTCAATAGTAACACAATACGTCTACCGTTTTAGAAACATGATTCCATGATATTTTCTCGATAGAAAAAAAATGCAAAGTTCTCATTGTTATTTTTTTTTAATCTCTGGCATCTTCAAAATAACAAACGTAAAGTTACGACTTTTTGGATATTAACTATAAAATATACAACCTATACGTCTACCGTGTTAGAATTTTGAAATATGCGATGGTTTTGAAATAAACAAGAAATACTTGAAATTAGCGCCTGACCAGCCAATATAGCGAGAGCCGCCCTGTACCTTCCTACCCCGATCGCTGCACGAGTCATTCCCGCTACGGCCGTCACACGGGGAACTTGTGTCGCTCGCGCAATCGTAAAAAAGGGTGACAACACGATAAGACAAAATGAGACAAATGGGGACAATAAAGAAAATAAGAAGAAGAAACATAAAGGTTGGAGGAAAAAGAATGCTTACAATTGGAACAAATTAATGAAGTAAGTTGGTTTTATTTTAAATTTGATGATAATTGTATCATAGACGATGTTTGATATGTACCCCTGTTTTAAGTACATAACGAATGTGTAAGATTTTTTCATTTATAGCATAAATAATCTTTTCAGAAATCCGGAATCCAGAAGGAAAATAAACCCACTGATTGTTCACAATGTGAACCCACTCCTTCGTAAGTACCTTTATTCAGTCAAAAATGTATGTTATCAACGCTCTACTGGTTTTATCGCATGATTCCATTTTTAGCAAAAAGCAACAAAGTGCAAAGAAATAAAAAATCATGGTGAACTTAGTGGAAGTATGGTGGACGTAATATGGAATTATGGAACAGGAGCTCGTTGGAGTAGTATTATATTTTAAAAAAATACGAATAATAAAAAAATGAATAATTACAATTATAATAGAGTGCAAAAAATAAATACATGCGTCAATATATTTTGTGTTTTTTTTAAACAATTTTTTTATTTAAAAAAATATCATTCCGACCGCGGCTTTGCCCGCGTGGAATTAGGTTATATCGTGAATCCTGTTTTATCCCATAGAAGTGTTCAGTTCGGATAAAAAGTATCCTATGTGTAAATCCAGGCAATTAGCTATATTTTATCAAAATTGGTAATGTAGTCTTGACGTGATTAAGTAAAAACTAACAAAAAAATATACAAATCAACATCCAAAGTTTCGCATCAGTTTTACTGTATTAGCGATATCTTCCACTCTTGACTTTGACTGAGAAGAATTAGGGTTTATAACTTCTTTCAGAAATAGTACCTTTCATTTTTGGGCATGATGTAATATCTACGTCAGCATCAAATTCTATCTAAATCAATTCAGTAGTCCGCGTAATTAGGTACCATTTCATTTTTTCAGAGTAACAATATTTTTTGTTATTTTAAAGATTATTTATAACCTGTATTATTTTGTAATAAAGTAAACATTACGAAATAATAATAATTAATAATTATTAATAATGTCTAAGTAGTTGTTAAAAAGAAGATAATTTTGTGTTTATAAGCAAGAAAATAAAACCAATAAATCAACAATTAAATATATGTATAACAATATTATAACTGTATGACGACTCCATACATGTTTGTCCCGAGTCGGCCAGCGGCAGCGCGGCGAGTATGCAAGAATGATTTCGCGCACACCCGCGTTCGCGATAGCGAGCTATTAGACTCCGCCCGCCAAGCAGTGGATTTTTTTTTGTGTATCGTCTTAACGATTTTCAGTGTTCTTGCTCGATCGAATAATTAAAAATAAAATGCAATTTATATGGTAATCATTGTAATAATCTTAACATATTATTTGATGATAAATATTAGCATTTTGCAATATTACTGAAACTAATTTTTTGTTTATGGAAATTTCCTTATTCTTGACCATAGAGATAGTATGTACTACGTACTGTACTACGTACTGTACTACGTACTGTACTACGCACTGTACTACGTACTGTACTACGTACGTAGTACATATATCTCGATGTTCTTGACCGTTATTTTTTTATTTACACAACTTTGTGTATTGAACAAAAATGCACAATTAGTTGAAAACTGATATATGAGTATTGTGGTGTTGGTTACAAGTTACAACCGCAATGTAAATTACTTCAAACAGCTGAGTTGGCGGATGGCTAAGTTTATTTTTAGCTCTTGTCACAATATATAAATGTTGGAGTAATCTAACCTTCGTTTATTCGTACTAAATTGAAAATCCTATTACAAAACGTTTCTATTCACGTAAAAACACCTAGATTGAATTGCAATTTTTTGTGTAGAATAAAAAAATTAATCTCTTGTAGTTAGTTACGTACGAAATGGCTTATGGCTGTTCGTAAAGACAAAGCCGCGGGCTGAAGCAAGTTTGAATGTTATATAGTTTTACTAACACAACAAGACTAAACGGCTTGATGGATTTTGATGTATGAGGTATCGTTAGATTTGTCTTGATTACGGGAGTGTCATAGGATACATTTTATCCTAAAAGTCCCACGGGATAAAGACATAATAATATTTTTTCTAAATTTCCCTTTAAAAAAATATGTATGCGGTATCATTAGATTCATTTCAATCACTCTTTTTTTAGTGTGCAGTCGGGTATTTTGTTTTTTTAATAATTTACTTGTTTTTATTGTAAATTGGTTACTTTACCTATTATAAATGTGATATTTTTAGTAATTTACCCTTTTTTTCGTCTATAATTTGAAACTTTTATTTCGTTTCACGAAGTTTATCTAAATATCAATTTTACATTGTTCATATTTTGATTGTTTGCTTATCCATAGATCTGTAGTGTAGACTGTAGTAATGTAGTTATTATACATAGCTTAAAATATTATCAATATTATGTACTTGTTGATACTTTGTTTACTTGACATCTGTCACTTGTCGTACATACTTGACAGCTTATTAATATTTTTTTTTTTTCTTTAAACATGAGTAAGTTTAGTATGTAATAGATGCCATTCTTTTGGGTACAGTTCTTTGTAAATTGGAGTAATATAGTTTTAATTTTGTATTGTTCTCTCTCCACAGCTGGTGGTCCAGGTATTATGGAATTACATTTTATTTTGATAATAGTTTTTATTATTTATCTTTTTTTTTATTTTTTTTTTTATTTTTTTTGGTTTTAAAGTACTAGTTCATATATACATATATAAAAATATTTATTTATTTATTACCCCTACTATCGTCATAATTATATACAAACTTATAGCTATTTATTTATTGGTTCATTTCTATAATCTCTTCATATAACGCTCAAAGTTGCTTCTCAATCTATCGACTTAATTTTAACTCTGATAATGTCCGACTCTAATGACTCATTAACTGATAACAGCTTTTTATCATGCAATTCCAGTAATAACAGTTTCGTTAGCACGGATTACACTCCTCTCCCCGTTTCCTTATCCTCTCATTTCTCTGATTCCTCCAATAAGTTCAACGTGGTCCATATAAATGCCCAGAGCATTCCGGCTCACTATCCCGACCTCCTTGCATCCTTTGATTCGAAAACCGTCCATGCCATCCTTATATCTGAGTCCTGGCTAAAACCCTGCCTCCCCTCATCTTCCTTCTCGCTTCCCGGATTCCACCTGCTTCGTAACGATCGAACTGGTAAAGGGGGTGGTGGTGTGGCTATTTATCTACGCGCTCATATTCCTTTCTCCATTGTAAGTTCCTCTTCCCAGCCCCCACCATGTAATGAAGCAGAGCATCTCCTTCTTGAAGTCACTCTCTCCCATACCAAAATCCTGTTAGGTGTTTTTTATAGTCCCAATTCTAGCGTCGACTTCTTTCCCTCCTTTGATGAAATCCTTGACCGTGTCTCGCCACTATATGACCATGTCATCATAATGGGGGATTTCAATACATGTTTGTTAAAAAATGATCATAGAGCTACTAAGTTAACTTCAATTATTGACTCCTACAATCTATCCTTACTTCCTCTTGGTCCTACGCACTTCTTTCCTGATTGCACTCCTTCGCTCCTTGATCTGATCCTAGTTTCCTCTCTAAATCATGTACATAAACACGGCCAATGCTCGGCAGACGCCTTTTCGTATCATGATTTAATTTTCCTCTCCTATAAAATCCGTCCTCCTAAAATTAAACCTAAAGTCATCATGCAACGCAATTTTAGTGGAATAGATACAGATCGTCTACTACACGATGCAGCTAATATAGATTGGTCTTCACTCTCAACTGCTGAATCGATTGAAGATAAGGTAAATTTATTCAATTCATTCATTATACAATTATATGACAAACACGCACCTTTGCGTCCCATTAAGCTGAAGCATCTTCCAGCGCCTTGGCTAACTGATAGCCTTAGGGAAATTATGAACTGCAAGGCGAAAGCTAAAAGCAAACTAAAACAAAAAAATTGTGATCAGCATCGTGAAGAATTCAAGAAAATACGTAATCGCTGCAACACTATGTGCAGAGACGCTCAAAAACGGTACATACACGAATCTGTACAGAACGGAGATTCGGCCAGAGTCTGGAAATTTCTGAAGTCCCTTGGAGTTGGTAAATCTTCCTGTAAAACCGAAATTCCCAATGGCATTTCTATTAATGACCTTAATAAACACTTCTCCTCACCTTCCCTTGTATTTGATCCTGTCTGTAAACGTAACACACTTGATTCATTGTCATCTAAATCAACTCCCTCCTTTTCCCCTTTCACTTTTAGCCAATTCTCTGTCGCCGATGTTAAGAAGAACATTTTGTCCATCTCTTCTAAGGCTGTAGGTGTTGATTGCATTGGTCGTAATATGATCATTCCCATCCTCGACCTGATTACTCCTGTTATAACTGATATCCTCAATTTTTCCATATCTTCATGTACTTTTCCACACTCGTGGAAAAGTGCAAATATTATCCCTCTCCCTAAGTCCAAGTGCCCTTCTACTCTCTCCGATTTTCGTCCTATATCCATATTACCTTTCCTTTCAAAAGTCTTTGAGCGATTAGTGCAGCAGCAACTCTCAAGATTCCTCAATAAAAACAACCTTCTCAACCCCTTCCAGTCCGGTTTCCGTCCAGGTCATAGTACGGCCACTGCGTTAGTCAAGATCACAGACGATATTAGATTGAGTATGGACAAACGGCAGCTCACAATACTTACACTACTTGATTTTAGTAACGCATTTAACACAGTTGATCACGATGTGTTGTTGAGCTTGCTACGCGTTTCTTTCAACATGTCTCCGGCAGTGATTAATTGGTTTAGCAGCTATCTCGAGGGCCGCCGGCAGCGCATTCTACTGGACGAGTGTTACTCATCCTGGTCTGATGTTACTTCTGGCGTTCCTCAGGGTAGTGTGCTCTCTCCTCTCCTGTTCTCCTTATTTATCAACTCCATCACTTCGGGTACATCCAGTCTCTACCATATGTACGCGGACGATTTGCAAATTTATTGCCATTCATCACTTGAGGACCTAAGTAGGAAAGTTGCACTCACGAATGATGATTTACGGACTATTAGTAATTGGAGCCGCGACCATGGTCTATGTATTAATCCGAAGAAATCGCAGGTAATTATTATTGGAAGTCAGTCGCTTATTTCTAAAATTGATAGGTCCTCTTTACCTAATGTTTGCATAAATAACACTGACATTCCTTACAGTTCCACTGTTAAGAGTCTTGGTGTTTTTATCGATGAAACATTATCGTGGACAAATCAGCTTAAAGAACTTAGGAAAAAAGTGTTTGCAGCAGCTGGTTCTCTCAGACGACTTAGAAACTTTCTGCCTATTCCCACTAAAATTGTTCTTGCACAGTCCCTTCTCCTATCCCTCTTTGATTATGCAGATGTTTCCTATCCTGACCTCCTTGAATTCCAACTTGATAGTCTTGAGCGTCTCCAGAACTTCTGTGTGAGATTTGTTTTTGGTCTGCGCAAATATGATCACATTAGTGAATACCGCACAAGGCTCAAGTGGCTCCCTATCAGACTCCGCCGGAATGCTCATATCCTAAACCTATTGTACTGCATCCTTTTCTGTCCAAATACGCCTTCCTACCTTAAAAGTAATTTCCAGTTCCTGAACTCCACCACCCGTTCCCCGCGATCCTGTAATAAACTCCTACTACATGTTCCTATTCATAGATCTAATTTCTATGACTGTTCCTTTACGGTCCGTGCTATCAGGCTGTGGAACAGTTTGCCCTATAAGATCAGAAGGGCAGGGTCATTGAATGAGTCTAAAAAGCAACTAAATATTTACTTTTTATCTTTATAATATCCGTATGTATGTATATGTATACTATGTTTATTTATTTATTTAATGTTTTTTGTGTTCTGCACCATCAACCTCATCATAAAACGTAATTCTCATGATCCTCGACTAAAGGTTGCCTGGAAGAGATCGCTGCTTTAGCGATAAGGCCGCCTTTTTGTACGTGTTTGTTTGTATGTGTTTTTTCGTATTGTTTTCCTTGCTTTTGGTGCAAATAAAGTATTTTCATTCATTCATTCATTCAAGACTATGCTCTCATTTTGAATCCCGGTAGGTATATACATGTCGATTGTATGTCAGTATAAAGGCTAATAGGTGTTTGTTCTGCAATCTAAGATACTTCTCATGCTTTCCCTTACATTCCAATCTTGTAGTTAGGATGATTATCGAAGGAAAACATGTTATAGCATCGAGTTTATTTTTAATTATAATCTGATTTGAACTTTAAATGCTTGTTAACAACCAGTTTTCGATTTTCCTCTAAGGAATAAAATGCTGCCGAATTTTAGATAAATTTAAATATATTTTGGTAATTGCCTGTTTTGTCTCATTTACCCTAATATGTAATATTAATTTTAATGTGATGTTTAGTAATTGTGTGTTGGTTATATTGGTTAAACAATAAAAAAGAAGACAAATAAAAAATACTGAATTTTATCAATGTTTTGTTATTTATTGGACGAAATGTATTGATATATTACATGGCAATTTATAAAGTGAAATCATAGCATTACTATACTATAATATTATAAACCTGAAGAGTTTGTTTGTTTGAACGCACTAAGCTTGGGAACTACTGGTCCGATTTGAAAAATTCTTTCGGTGTTAGATAGCCCATTTATCGATGAAGGCTATTATAGGCTATATATCATCACGCTAAGACCAACAGGAGCGGAGCACTGCGGGTAAAACCGCGGAGCACAACTACTAATCAATACTTCTACATAAGATTTAAATAATAACTCATAAATGAACGTTCACGAATTCTATGAGTACCTGTTAGTGACGAAAGCTACCAAGACGCAATCCTGCTTTGACCGATGGCTTTGACCAAGATTAAGATGAGAATATGACTCCTATAGTCTTCTAATGTGTATGTGGTTGTAACTCTAGATGCAATGAAGTCTCAAGAAGACAGAATAAAACTCAAACTATGCTTGTGCTAATTACAACATTAAATAACGTACTACCTACTGTCTGTATCACCCATGAACAAATGACTAGCAATATGCGAAAAGATGAAGAAATAAGATATGGATGGAAAATAGGTAGAGAAATATGATATTCGACTCTTCATCGCATATTTTTTTCTCGTTTGCCGGTATTCTGTGTCCATATAATCAGCGTGTTGAGCTCTATTGTATCAAAATAGTGCCTTAAGAACACAATATCCATTACTACAACATCCATTCATCAGCTCATCTTTTCAATATAAAAATGTAATTTAGCTGGCGCTTGATCCATATTCGTATAAAGCTAATTAATGCTGGAACGTAGATACTACGTCTAGAACGACACATTTTTGATCTATATAAGCATTTTAGTAGCTGTTATAACCGCGACACGTAAAGATGCTTTGCTGACTATTCTTTATTTCAAAAGTGACATGTCAGAGTTTTTGCCTTTTGTAGCATCTTAATGCCCTAACTACTCTTTTTCATTTTTAACATTATCAGCATTTGTCGAAGGCGAAACTTCGCATATCAGTCCTACTGCTATTCCTGAAATTGTATCCGGACGGATTCAGTCATTGCTTCATGTAAAGATAAAAATCCTTTATGATTCGGGTAGTATCTAGTATACATATACGACGTAGTATATATAATACCTTCCATTCCGTTGTCCCACTTCGCAATCACACAAAGATTAAGTCTATATTTGACCAGACCTTTTCCCTACCAGACTATCGATTTCCTCAGTACAAAGTCAGCTGGACCAGTTCGAACCGGTAAAAGTCAGGACCATTTACGGCGAAACAGAGGGTTTCATAACGCGTGATATAAGTTTAATTTTGGTTTTATTGCCGCGACATCCGGCCACCGTCGTCTAATAAAATACCAGTATTTCCCACGGTCTCCAAATGTTTTGTACACATTCTTTCGCTAATGCTAAAATGTTTGCGATAACGGCTGATTACGGATTGTTTATGGTAATTACTTGCGAAACCGAGTTATTAGTGGCTTTCTTAGTTTTTTATAACGCGTGAGTCCTAGGTTTTATGGAGAAAAATAATACTCACTTCATTGATTTTATCACAGAGAAATAAATTCGATTTATTAAACATGTGACATGTCACATGCATCTGTTCGATCAATCATTTGAGAATGTAATATGATTCGTTAAATTTTGATTAATTACTCAAGTCAGAGTACCGTAACTTTCTTTTTTCCCTTTTATCTTTCTTATGTCATTCTTAATGGGTATTTTTGTCTGCAACCCATCAATAATAACAATTAATCCTTTGGTCTTCTGGAAATGCTCCTTTGTACATAGTGAGAGAGCCTTACAAGTTACAACATTGTGATTATGGGTTTTAGAGTGAAGACTGTTCTACTTGGTTCTAAAGAAAACCTAATCCGACCCGCCAAGAGAATCCAGGACAGAATTTAATTTATGTTGTATCGTTTATCACGGGTACGAGTATTGATTAGTTGAAATAGGTAGGTATAACTATATGGTTTTCGCAAAAGTTCGAAAACGTAACGTTTTCGCAAAACGTATGATAGTTATGGCGCATACTTAATAATTTTGACTATTCTAGCCATCACCAAGCCTTGTGATGATATTAAAATAATTAAAAACGACGTTTGGCACTCGGGGACTTCCGCGGTAAATAATTAACACTATCAAACTGTAACTGTATTCAAATTTACAATCATACATTCATTCACTTGTATTTGCGCTTTAGTCACATGAGTAGAAAGACGGAACAGAGACTAAGCTTCAAACAACCGCGCGAATCGATTGCACTACTACAAGTACGCGGGGCATGTGTGTGTGACCTCAGGCCGCTTGTCGCGTACGCAGCGATTCTGGAAAAAACCGGTTTGCGCTTGCACAGGCTGAGGACAGTCTCAGGGTTGATACGACGCACGTTGTTTGTTTTATTAGTTGCAACTTGCAAGTTTCAATATTTTAATATAAAACGTAATATTTTATTGTTAAAAATGGTTGTTTATTGTACTGTGTGTATGAATAATACTAGAAAAACTCAAAATATATCATACTTCAACTATCCCAGGGAGTACAATAGGTGAGTAAATATTTTGATTATTACTTTTTCAAGTAAGCACCTACTTGCGTTTATTTTATTAGGTCCATTTTTAATAAGAAGAGAATTGTACACGGTGTGTTTTTACCTTTCATTATTATTACAAGTTTAACATTTGTAAATATGTATGTAATTGTGTGTAATTATAAAACTATTTAACAAATGTTTTGTTTAATTTGTCTTAACCTATTGTGACAACCCTACCAAAATAGGTAACAATTTTGCACGTTCTTAAGAAGCTTAGTCTCTGTTCCGTCTTTCTACTCATGTGCTTTAGTAAAGCTCCAGCTAACCGGTTTTTCTGACTTCGTTCAAGAATTACTTCTAAATTTCGGCATAAAATCGGCATAACATAATTCTTCCTCGTCACTTTGTTTGATCGTTTTTTAATGTTTATTTAACTCATTTAAACAAACAAGTTGGGACCATTTTTTTTTGTAAATGTTATGCATGCAAGTTGTCATGCAGCGTGGCTGTCTAGACGTGCCTTTTCGTAATCTTTACGTAAACTGTTAAGTCATACGTATTAGTAATTAATTAATATTCCATAATTACTATAAAATTATGAGGTTATGAAATAAAATGGTTTGGAATAACTAATTAGGTGTTTTTAGTTTATTAATTTGCTGAATATCGAAGAAAAGTTGTAGGTATTCTGGGATGTACACATTTTCTTTTTTTGGCGAATTGTTTTATTAGGTATTTCAACAGATTTTCTTTCACAAAAAGGTCTTTATGGAAAAACTGATAAATATCAGGAAAAAAATCTAATTAAAACTCCGACGTCTGTGTTAGTTCTGTTACTTATTAAACCAAAAATCAATCTAATTCGGATCTTCTACAAAAGTAAGGATGTTGGCCTTTGAACTTTCGACTGTCCTTTATTAATTTCAAGGATTTCTGTTTCCCTGGTAACTGAGGGCTGGATTTTATAAACTACCTAATTTTATAGTAGAAAAGTTTGAATGTTTGTACGGATTTTGATGAAACTTGGCAGTGTATTTATTACCTTAAAGTTTTCAGAATATATGTACAACACAAACTATAGAAATATGTACCAGCTTTTGCCTGTGGTTTTGTCCGTCAAACTGCGCATCAGTAGCGCGCTAGTCATCGAAAAAAAACTAAAAAGTCTAGTCGTTATTCGAGCAGACCTAAAAAACAAAACTGACGATATATTTCCGTTTATAATTAAATTTCATTGCACACATTTGTTCGCCATATGTCCATTGCTTGGTTAATACTTCTGAAGATAATAAAAACAGTATAAATTAATTTATACTAAAACGCGAGTGAGTTTTTCGTACTTCCAATATATATGCAAGAATTTGAGAGATTGTTTATCTATAAATCACGTGAAAACTGCCAAATCGTTTTAGGTTAGGTTCGGTTTAAACAAATACGATAAATCTTTGTATGATAGCTTTTACGCGCGTATTCACTCGATTGTTACTTGGGTAAATAAAATTATATCTAACTATATGTTATTACGATACCATAATCCTTAGTTTTTCCGTCAAAGAAATACAAAAATAGAATCAATAATTTTTCGTTATATTAACAACATTTTGGAGTGTATTCTGTAGTAGTCATAGTGTAGAATCATATTTGAGAGACAATACAGAATCTACTTTTCTGTACCATTCTTTTAAAATTCCTTTCTTACGTATTAAAAAAGACCAATGCATGTTGCGCTCTTTAATCTGACTGGCAGACTGACAGATTTACTGATTGGCTTTGCACTTTTTTTTGGTTTCCTAAGTGACGTAAGTTCGTATATGCGGCTAATTCATTCATCAAGTGGAAAAAATCCTTCAGTTTTACGAAATCTTGTTATTTCTTCTGACCAGCTTCTTCTAAAATCAGCGTCTCTTCATTAGTTTATCGATAGAATAATGGGAATACGTCAATTAGTTCATATTCTTCTCTTCAATTAAGAGAAAAGATCGTTCCGATGAAAATTACTGATACTATGATATGTTGAAAGCGATAAGGCCGCCTATTTAGCATGTTGTATGTTGTTTTCTTTTTTCTTCTGTATGTCTGTGTTAAATAAAGAATTTTGTATTGTATTACTAACGATAAGTTATTAAGCGAGTTTTTCGTGTTAAATGGTTAAGATGTTATTCCTACAATCACTTAAATAAATACACACAATAATAAAATGATCAATTAAAAAACTCGACACTTTTACTAACCCTTTCCTGCCATTTACGTTAAAACAAATCTCTCTAATAGGCGCTTACATTTTTGTCTTACTTTGGCTTAGCGATTTTAAATGAGCCCTTTATCAGGCTTTAAAACTCCATTTACAAATTGAAGCTTAACTTAAGGACGAATACCGTAATCGGCCAAGATGGACATTCTCAAGAAACAATACGTTAAAAGGATTTTAAATCAGCGCTGTTTTTTTCCTTGCCATGTCTGAAAACGGGAGGATCGTGGGAAGTGGGAACTGAATGGATTCTTAAAAACAAATAAACAAAGCTTATATTGAACTGAATTATTTAGTTTTTTCTTTCATTAACTATAATTGCGAACATTATTTGATTCCTGTACTTTCTTTCTTTCTTTATTTCTTTCTTTTTCTTTTTTTTCTATATTATATCTACACCAACATTATCACTACATAGTATAAAACAAAGTCACTTTCTCTGTCCCTATGTCCCTATGTATGCTTAAATCTTTAAAACTGAGCAACGGATTCTGATGCGGTTTTTTTTAATAGATAGAGTGATTCAAGAGGAAGGTTTTAGTACTTATATAATTTATTATGTTTTAGACAAAACGGGCGAAGCCGCAGGCGGAAAGCTAGTTTAAAGATAATTTGATCGTTCATAAGATTTCCAGTATGTTAATAATAGGTAAAGTCTCAGGTAGAAAGCTATAAGCTGAGTAAAATAGGCAGTATTTTTCAATTTGTTGCCGTCTCGAGTCTCGACCAAACCGGGCAGAGGTGAGCGTCTAGCAACTAATAATAGAAATACTCTCTATCCTCGAAATTATTATTTCTTTATAGGTATTTATATTTGATTAGATCTTTATCAATCATTTTCCATAATTAATAGTAGTAGGTAGATACATAATATAATTTGCATTTGCATTTCGATTATTCTTGTTTTTGTATGTTTATATTCATGTTCGTTTGTTACTAAGTAATCATCACCACATGACTCTTTCGAGATTTTTTCGAATGAACCTGTTCAGTTTAATCGAACTGCAAGGGACTGCTGGAACATGTTTCCTGAATCTTTGTTCCCCCACGAGTATAATATAGTCTTCGAGAGAAGAGTCACTCTTCAAGAGTGAACGGGTATCTTCTAGGGAAGCGCGTTCCATCTTAGACCACATCTTTGCTTACCAGCAGCTGACGAGATATTGATCAAGCCGCGCTTTTCTATCTACAAAGTTAATATTATAAAGCCGAACAGTTTGTTTGTTTGACCACGCTAATCTCACTAGCAACGACTCCAATTTGAAATATTCTTTCAGTGTTAGATAGCCCTGCATTTATCGAGGAAGGCTGCATCACGTTAGGACTAATAGGAGCGGAGCAATGCGGGTAAAACCGCGGGGCACAGCTGTTCATAAAAAAGAGCTCATAAAACATTAGACTCAATACGTATCTAATCTTAGGCCCATTAGACAGTAATATAGTGCTTGGAGAACAAACTAGAAGTTTAACTGCACAGTATATCAAATTTTAGTGTCCATCCATTAGGATTGGACTAGTTGTAATTAAATATAGCTGGCCTATAGACTGGTCTTTTAACTGCAAGGGAAAATGTCAATTCTGTAGTTGTTTTTAGCTAACTATAATTATTATAATTATATTTTTGTGTTTGATCTACGTGTGACTATAAATTAAGAAAGTTCGTTCAACGTAAATGTTCACACGCACGAATTTAAACTTCGTAGGTCTTAACTCTTAATAGATCGTGTACATAATATAAGAGAATTGAATCCATATTATTTGGTGGATTTGTACGACAAGATCGGTATTTTGTCTTTATCGCGTATTTCACTTTATGCACATGTTATGTTTGCAGATTTTTAAATAATATGGGTTTCAATTCTTTCTTATTGGTGATTTGAAATCAATTGCTACTTTTTAATTTCACAATTTGCATCAAAACCGCACTTAACAACATTATAGGTACTTTATAATGATAAATAAGTAACTACTATATCCGAATAAATTTATTTCAATTGCTTGGTTTAAATTCATAGTAACCAGTCTCGACTAATTTGCATTTCCGATCAGATACAGGTAATTTATATCCAGGTTTAGGTTATACTATCTATGTATAGCTATGCTTATAGCTTTCAAAAATAAAAGGGGGGATTGTAATTTTTGTTTGTAACGTCTTTGCAAATCAATCACTTCAGAAATTATGATAAATTTTGCATTGGTATGTAGAGAAATAGAGGTAAAGGGATGATTGTTTTAAATGCCACCTACTTTTTGTGTTTACTTTATACTTTAAAATCTGTCTATAGCTCTTAGAAATTAAATATCTACACTACACGATACCAAATGGGTATGTAGTAAATACAACATGTACAATGTACATTGTACATGTACATGTCAATAATATATATATATATATATATATATATATATATATATATATATATATATATATATACCTACCTATTATAAAATTCTAGCTTTCCGCCCGCGGCTTCGCCGGCTTTGTCTAAAACATAATAAATTATATACTAAAACCTTCCTCTTGATTCTTGAATCACAAAACACACACAACTATTAAAAAAAATCACATCAAAATCCGTTGCGTAGTTTTAAAGATTTAAGCATACATAGGGACATTAGTGACATAGGGACAGAGAAAGCGACTTTGTTTTATAGTTTATACTATGTAGTGAATAGTGATATTAGTTCCATCAAAAGCGACTGCTTTATAGGTACAGTTACCAGTGGCTAAGCACAAGCTTAGAATAACTCTGTCAAACTTTTATACCGACATTATATACGATGAAAGTTGAGAACGATTAACACTTGCGGTGTTCTGAACAACTTTGACATTAGAACCTTCTAGAGAATCGTAATATGCTATACCTATATTAAGAAGAGCTGGAACGTCAACACATTTACACATTGCACATGTTAGGCCGGGAGATAATGACACAAAGTTTCGGGTCATTTGTAACAGGATGGCGGTCTAGAGGGGTCTTAGTACGCAATGCCCTATAATATAGCCCTTAAAAAAGATGTAGGCGGTAGTGTCATGCCATAATTTTACGATGTGACTTACAGTCCGCCTTACCGACGTGAATGCGTTGATTTAAAAAAACAATTCAACCATTTGTACCGGGCTAACTTTTGCACAGGTAACCATCGTCGTGTAGCCATTTACCAAAATCGCCATGCCATACTTTCCGGACGATTCCAAATAGTCGCCATACCGCGGAAAATCTGCAAATTTTTGAATTTTTTGAAGTAAAACTTCTTTAGGCGCGACTAGGGAGTAACTCAGATTTTTTTTCTGACGGAAGTAACGCTGTGTAGTTTCCGCCATTTAAAAATAATAATTCTGATTGGTTGTAAGTATATGTCATATACGGACGCTTCTTGACTTATACGCCAGCTAGAGTGCGTTTCACGAAAGAGTTCCCCTGCCGTTATGTTGGCATACCTGACTGTCAAAAACGAAAATATTTTTTTTAATCAAAAATGGCAGAGAAAATATTCTCCTTTCTTCCTAGCCTTATCCCGTATCTTACGGGGTCGACTGCCTAGAAAGGAGAATATTTTCTCTGTCATTTTTGATTAAAAAAAATATTTTCGTTTTTGACAGTCAGGTAAGCCAACATAACGGCAGGGGAACTCTTTCGTGAAACGCACTCTAGTGGCAAATATCATAATCAATTAGGATTATTTATTTTCAAATTTTCAAACGGATCAATTGTGAATAGCAAAGTGAATGAAAAATTCAACAGTTTTAAAAACATTATTTTAAATTGCAAAATTTTTTGAAAATTTCTAAATATACTTGTTTATTTATTACTTTTAAAATAAGTAAATTAAAAATAAAAATAAACATGTTGCGGATTATAATCAATCTATTTTAAATATTGCTGAAGACAAAATAGTATCCATAGCAACAGATATGTATATAGGTTGTCATTCAGTTGAACAAGAAGCATATGTACGCCAACAATTTCATAAAATGTCAGTTATTGATACAGGAGGATCGCCTTATGAAATCATATTAGTTCTTAACAAATTTTACATTATTACAACCAATATTGATGTATCTGATGGCTTAGCCAACGGTTGTGTTGGAAAGTTAGTGTATATTGAACGTGATGACAGTGATAACATCATACGCTTATGGCTTGAGTTTCCTGGTAAGATAGGAGAGAAAATTAGGAAAAAAGCTGCCCATCATATTCAAACTCTAAACATTAGTAGAACAGCAGTCCCAATTTTACGAAGATCGTCATCTGTACCAATGAATAGAAATAAGACAATATTTGCAAAGAGAAATCACTTTCCATTAGTATCTGCTTGTGCGCTTACAATACATAAGTCTCAAGGTGGTACTTTTGATCAAATCGTTTATGAATACAATAAAAATCACAGTCAGCAGCTGTTATATGTAGCATTATCACGAGTAACTGATATAAATGGATTGTTCATTGTCTCAAACACCGATGACAACAAATTTTATCATGGAAGAAAGCGTCCAGGGGGAATAGTTGATTTACAGTGTGAATTTGAAAGACTTTCAAATTCTCGCCTAATAACACAACAGGAAGAATTATATAACCTTGTAAATGAGAGTAACATTACACTATTTTCCTTCAACTGCCAAAGTTTACGTGCTCATGTTTCTGATCTGAATGATAAAGTATTAAAAAGGTCCACATTGCTGTTATTTTCCGAAACTTGGATGAAAAATGACGAACAAATTCTTATTGAAAATTTTTATTGCGTTACCCAATACAAACGACCCAACTCAACTGCTGGTGGAGTAGCTGTATATCATTCATCTACAGATACACTGAACAATGTAACACCAATTCAAAATATTTCACCAACTATATTATCACAAATTTCCGATGAGGTTTCACAAATTGGTGACATCGTCTTGGTTCGATGTGTTAATACGAATGACCAACCTGTGATTATCGTTGTTATTTATATTTCTACAAATACTAGCCTGACAAATATCATAAAATTTATTCATCAGCAATTACTTCACTTCACAATTGAAGGTTCTCGACTTTTAAATAGTAATTATCATGAATTACCGATGATTCTAACTGGAGATTTTAATGTTAATTTTCGCTCTCAGGAATCTCAGCCGTTAATTGATTTTTTAGAAGAAAAATTTGATTTATCTATGAATACTTCTCGACTTCATTCAACAACGCGTTTCGGTACAACGATAGATGCTGTATTTTCAAGAAAAGTAGCAAATTTAGAGAGTAAAATTTATGTTTCACATTATAGTTACCACAAACCTATAATTTCGTACGTAAGAAATTATGATGACATTCAATTACCTGTTTCGAATGAATAATATTAATATAACATTTAAATAATCTTTGTAAAGCACATGAATAATAAATATAATTAAATTATAATATAATATTTATTTATTTAAGTTAATATTTAATCATTTCAGTGATATATGGCGTCAACGCCAAAGAAGTTTTACTTCAATCGCGCGTAAAGGTTACACGCACACACTTTTTTTTCTCGCCAAACGATTTGTACCACCCTACATTTTTTTTCAACAACTCCTGAATGATTATAAATAGAAGTGTGATAATGCCATACCTGTGGGAGGTGGCGAATGTGTATAAGATTTTTTTCTTATTGTAAGATTTTATTCGTAGTTTGAACGATTTGTAGCAGTATGGCACTAATTTTTCCCTCTATTAAAAGTATGGCAAATATAATAATGGTCACGTTGCATCATATACTTTCCATTTTTTTTTACGTCTTGGCTTAAGTCTTACAATCATCCGCCCCATGTTTGCAATCTGCCATATTTTTTTCTAGGTAGAATTGTATACAAACAAACAGAATATAATGATCCCATACTGTAAAAAATTATTTTACGTATTGTACAGTCGTATTTTTGAAACGTGACGAATAAATTAATTTTTCAAGTATGGCAGCACTTTTTCCCCCTACTAGAAGTATGGCAAATATAATAATGGTCACATTTTATCAAATACTCTCCAAAAATCCAAATGCAATACTGGTACAAATTGTTTGGCGAAAAAAAATTTTTTTTTGCAGATTTTCGGCGGTATGGCCACCATACCGCCGAATTGGAATCGTCCGAAAAGTATGGCATGGCGATTTTCGTAAATGTCTGCACGATGATGATTACCTGTGCAAAATTTAGCCTGATACAAATGGTTGAATTGTTTTTTTTTTTAATCAACGCATCGCGTCGTATGGGCTGTAAGTTACACCGGAAAAGTATGGCATGACACTACCGCCTACATCTTTTTTATGGGCTATCGGTAAATTCTAAAATGTTTGTGTTACAAATCGTTTGACTTTCGCTATTTATCCGACGAGTTCGACTAACGCCCACGCGACTATAGTCCGCCGGTACCAGCGTTCTGACCATCATTTTTCTTTTTGTCATTGCGTAATAAGACCCCTGTAGAACCGCAATTCTGTTACAAATGACCCGAAATTTTGTGTCAGTATCTCCCGGCCTATGTGTAGCTTTTATTTTGCAATTGTTTATAAATACAGGGTGATGTAATTGGTGTAGTACGAATATCTAAAAATCTATGAAGAATTTTGTGATACAGTAAATGGAAGAATTATAGACTATTTTACAGTATTTAATAAAATCATTTAATTTTTTGTTCATTTTCATTAGAAATGTCAATTAGCACACATATAGAAGGTAACTTGGATTAACACATAGCATAGATTTTATCCTGGAAATCCCACGGGAACGGGAACTATACGGGTTTTTCTTTGCGGGCAGAAAGCTAATCTTCTTCTTCTTCTTCTTCTTATATATAAAAATGAATCGCAAAATGTGTTGGTAAGCGCATAACTCGAGAACGGCTGAACCGATTTCGATAATTCTTTTTTTATTATATTCCTTGAAGTACGAGGATGGTTTTTATGTAGAGAAAACGTAAACATGTACCACGGGCGAAGCCGGGGCGGACCGCTAGTAGTAAATATTGCACTACCGCATTGAAAATCCTTCTAAAATAAGAGACCTGAATATTTGTTTGCAGTAGTGGTATTATTAGCAGAATAATATCATCCCATATTAAATTATACCTATATTCTATTTCAATTCTATTGCAATTTAACTCAAGTCCTGATAACGATGTTTATTTCCTACATTCCTCTAGTTTGTTATTGTAATACAATTCCGTTTGTTTTCAAATGTTGGGGACACAAGGCTCCACTGTTTTATAAATAATGGCAACCTGCTGACAATATAATATAGGCTCGGAAGTTTTTAAATTTATGTGCATCCCTATTTAGTATTTATAACATACTAGCGGTCCGCCCCAGCTTCGCCCGTGGTACATATTTCGCAATAAAAGGTAGCCTATGTTCTTTCTGAGGGTCTAAAGATTATCTGTGCCAAATTTCATCAAAATCGGTCCAGTAGTTTATGAGCCTATTCATTACAATCAATCAAACAAACAAACAAACAAAGTTTTGCTCTTTATAATAATTATAATATTAGTGTAGACTAGCTTTCCGCCCGCAGCAGCCTGATTTTTCTAAAAGCTAGTAAAATATACTAAAACCTGCAAAAATTCCTCGAGAATCACTATCAATAAAAAAACCCGCATCCCTTACGTAGTTCAAAGATTCAAGCATACAAACACACAGACAGCGGAAAGCGACTTTGATTCGTAATATTATGTTAAAATAACTTATATTACTTTTACAATTTGATTATTGATAGAGCAAACAGCCAAATAGAAATCTAATGTCTTGTTATTTAGATTTCTATGGTTATACATATTGTAAAGGCTGTAGCAGTAGGACCTACAATTTCTACGCTAACTTCGAAAGTTACAGCTTTTTGCTGCTAAATCACACATTACGATATAATCATAGTATAACTACCCCACACTTAAATTTTCATCTTTACTGTAGGTAGGTACATAATATATTATATCGTATTTTTCATTTGCATTTCATTTGGATTGCGTAATTTTGCAATTACACCATTTATACATGAAGAACCAAAATACTCCTTCAAAATCATTGAGTTAATAATTTAATATGTACTAGTACATGTATCTCAATGTTCAAAATTGATAAAAATTTCATCCAAGTTTAACTTTTCGATGTAATATTCAGCATTCCTGTTAGCAAATACCTAGCTAAAATGGATCTAGGTCTCAGATACGTAGTTATTTCCACTTCCGTATAACGGTGCACTTTCTCCACGATGCAATTTTAGTTGCAAGCCTTATATTTTACGTGTAACGTGTAACAACTATGGTAAAGGAAACTGTAATGTCCCTTGTTTTGAATGAATGAAAATTCTTTATTGTACTCCATATAGGATATATTTTATAAACTTAACAATAAATTAATCAATGTACAGAAGGCTGCCTTATCGCTGGCAGCGATCTCTATCAGGCAACCCAGAAAAGACGAGGAACATAAATAAATAAATATTATAGAGGAAGAATATGAAGTTACTGTTAAACTTATACATATGTAATATACAATAATAGATACACGCTTCTGTAAGAACTCGTGAAATTGTTCTAGGTATTGTGTGGTATTGTTATCGATCCTTGAAAAGTGTAGGAAGTCGCAGTTAAATCTGTCCTTTTAGTGGGTCTAAATTTAAACTACCTAAAGGCGTTAATTACATTGAAGCTTGCAAACATACAGGTACTAATAAAAAGGGTGTTCAAAATACTATACAAAAAAGGTCAATTGTCTCAAGAAAAATCTATCTAGACTTTAGAGCACTGCGTTTCTACTGTTGTTTTGGAAATTTTATAAATTAAACAAACGAAATGTCAGAAAATGTTGCTCATTTTATGAGCTTAATTCTTCTGATTTATTCGCGTACTAACCAGATAAGTAAGTCTTTATTATATGTTATTTTCTGTAATAATCTATATTCGCATACCATACAGAATTCGATTTTGACATCATATTGAAGAATGAGCAATACAAGTTCTGTCTTACTTTTTATGGTAAAGGTAGCTAGGTAGTTTAAAGAGTATATAATACGTAAATAAAGTGTATTCTGATGTAAAAGAAACACTCTGGAAACAAGCTTACAACATACAGAGTAATAATTATTATATCTGTTACGCGAACATGTTACAACTAATTACTGTAACTACACATCCATTTTTTGATGACATAATCATAGGAATGAGTTCAAAATGATCGAGAAACGCTACTTCTTTTTGTACTTAATCATTTTCGGATGTTTAAACAAATTTCGTTTATCCCTCCAATGAAATACCAATGTATTTTAAAACATGTAATATGATATTAAAATGTCTCGCAACCTATTCTTCTGTGAGAGCGTGAGATGAGTCATAACAGAAATAGACAATAATTGAAATGAACTTTAATGGCTGGCGTCCACTAGGCGGATCGGGCCGGGCCGCATCGCAACGCAGGCGGATGTGAGCGGCGAGCGTCTGTTAGATAAAATCCGCCTAGGCGGTCCGCTGCGCCCCGTACAGGTGGACGCAGGAGCAAACAGCGCGTCCATTAGAGACGGCCCGTTGCGATGCGGCCCGGCCCGATCCGCCTGTAATGGACGCCTAGCATAAGCTGATGCGATGAACCTAAAAATAATCCAATCAAAAATAGCAAAACATAATTTGATAGATCGAACGTCGAAAACGTTGCAGTGCCATATTATTTGAATCTCGTTGTAATTACGGATCATCCGTCTTTGCCGTGAAATATTTTAGCGCGCATGCAACTAGCGGCCTCCAGCCGAGTGAAATGCACAAAATCCATTCGCTTTTATCTCGTTTACTCGTACGACTAATTTTAAGCCCTCATCCCGTAACTTAACGTTCAAATTGCTAGAACACCGGCTTTTTATTCCATAGATGACGTGTTTCGTTAGCGCAGCTTACGGTCGACTTTGATATTTTGTGCGACGTGTCTGAGTTGAATTTCGTTTGATGTGTTTAAATAAGGGTCGGGGGAGGGTCTGTTGTGGAAATTAGATTTTAGGCACTCGTGTTAGAGTCGGTTTTGCAATGGATGGTATTTAAAAGTTCTTTATGGTGTTCTGGCAATCAGCTGTTTGGGCACGCGCGTCCCCTTGGAGCGGATGATGTCAGCTCCCTTCGTTGTATTAAATTTTGTAAAATTGCGTCCCCCAGTGGTATAGCACGGGATAAATGTAGAAATATTCGTTTAAAATATCAAAGTAGAACTAATATCGTTGATGTAGAATAGATTTTGAGTCACATGAGTGTCGCTATTTGAGCGTGAATTTTTAATGAGCAAATACTACGTTAATGGCTCTAGTTTCTGTAGCCTTTTACAATTAAGTCGCAGAATACCTAATAATGTTAACGTTGTAAGTTGATGACTGTGAGGTGAACATCTATGCATGTTAAATATGAAATTAGCTGAGATATTTCATTCATTTTTAATGACCAAAGAAATTAAATTGATCAAGTAGGTACTTAGAAGTATTAGAAGTATAAAATTTCTATTTTTTCAAAACTTAACGAAAGATGTACCTATGTACTAGAATAGATTTATCAATCTAAAAGTAAAAGTAATTCAATGTATTATTAATAGTACGTTTGAAATAACTTATTAGCATAAGAAAGACAAGGTCAATCTTAATGCCAAATATATCTAACCTGATTATAACTGGACCTTATTGTTTTTGATCAGATACTAGTAATTTATGAAAAAAAGATAATTTATACCACGTATCAATAACCGGTTTGATCCAAACTTTATCACTTTAATATCTTTAAGCTCTGTTCTTCTCCTACTCTATATTCCATTAAACAACTACAATTCCGATAAACAAATTTAATAAAATTAAAATAAGCCTTTTTTGAGAATTCTGACTTAAAATAACAAGACGTAAAGATAAGACAAAACAACTTATAACATTATCTTTTAGACGATGTTTACTAAGTCTCCAATAGATAAAAGATAAGAGATATATCGTCTACTTTTATAACATTTAGTTATTAAATATGTAAATACTAACGTGTGTAACAATATTTTGGATCTATAAAACAAACACACACATGCCTAAAAATATAACATCTCTAGGGACTGAGCCTACCTAAAGTTAGGTTATTAGTTAACCTTTATGAAAGGACAATTTTTTGCATCAACGTGGCATCAACATATGAAATACTTTTGAAGAACGCCGTCTGCTAACGAAATCATGACGCTGTCTTCTACAAGGATGCATATTTGTTACTCTTTCATGCAAAAACTACTAACAAGTAATAGATCAGAATAACACACGAGCTAGCGTGGGTGAAACTACGCGGCACTGTTAGTACCTACAGTTTAACAATTACCTCGTTTCAATCCAAAAGAATAAACTTTTATTCCACCACCTCAATTCTCAACAAATTAAAATAAACCAAAAACACAGTGCACGCGAGTTCTAATAATTGAGGATGTTAAAAAAAGTGTTAAAACAAAGTCCAAGATGTCCGCGATAAGCCGCTGTCCGAATGAATTATGCATAGCGCTCGCGACTTTTGACTTGCCTAATTAACGTGCTTTAACCGACTTGCACCTTAAAGCTGTAAGGTTTTCAGGGTCTCGTTTCGTACTTTTAAATTATATTAAAAACTGGCTGTACCGCGTGTTTTCGCACGCGTACGAACTCAAGCAAAATATAATATTTCTATAGCTCATGTATTCAGATGGATAACTTATATTACTGTACAGTTTCGTCCAAATTCGTCTTTTTGGGGCGATTCTTTGGAAACATACTGACCTACAAACTTTTCCGTAATAATCTTATGATCGATCGACTCAAATAAATCGGTTGATTGGAATTAGCACTAAGAGTTAAGACGGCATGGTTACTTCGATGTTTTAAAGGGAAATTGCGATGGCGCTAGACCACCTATAAAGCGTTATCATTTTTCCACACTCGTAATAAGACTTCATGGTAAGGGATCTGGTCTGGTCAGTTCGATTATGAGCTACTTGGCTTTAGATTAAATCGATCAGTGAAACAGATGTGACTTGCATTTGCCTCATACACTACAAATTACAAAATGATACTAGTTCCTATTACTTATTTGAAAAGCAATAGGTACCTAGTACTGTATAAGAAAACACAACGCATGAGCAAAAAAATTAATAGAAAATGGATTGTATTTGAGCTGATAGAACGTTTTTGCTCAACTATGAACACACTTACCCAACTATTCTAAACTTGGGTACTCTTATTACGCACGACTTACGAATCGCCTTAAAAACGCTCCGATTCGATTTAAATAAATTAATTAAAGAGATAAACATTTACGATTCATTCATGGCTCATATCTTATTATGCTTAGCAGGTACAAACCGCCCACACGGCAATGTCTATGAAATGAAAATGAGTTCGAATTAACATAGTGGATAGTAAATCTGGATACGTGAAACCCTTATCCATAGGAAGTAATCAATCAGCCAGTTATCTTGCACCCAAGCTATGGGATTTTAGCTCGTGAGCCTTGGGAATAGGGTGGAAGATCCCATGCTCAGATTGCGCTGCTTCAACTGTGTTGTAGTATTTCTATTTAGTTGTAAAGTGTCGTGTTTGCATTATGATTGTAGTTGAAAAATGTTTGAGGTTTCGAAATTTGTTATTTTTTATATGCGCGTGTGTGGTAAGTATTACGATATGAGATTGATATATTTTTTCGTCATATTCAATGGTTAAAATTATTAGAATTGGTTTGTACGTCTGTTTATTTTATCCGCTAAGTTCGTATAGAAATACTGCGTTTATAACAACAAATAAATGTTACTCTTAACATAGGCTGATACCTAAATTATTTCGCAATACATTCCTACATAGATGTTGTGCTATAATACTTCGCAATACGTCAATGTGCTATTAAGGTTGATGTTCCGACCGTCCCTCCATACATTTTTGATTACCTCTAAACACTTAACACAGACACTATTTCTTTAAAACTAATCATTTTATCACTTCTCTATAATGAAATGTGTGCGCGTTCGACCTTTTTAATCAATAATTTACAATATTTACTTAGAAAAACAATAGTAAAATACCGGAAAAATTTGACACTTCTACAGTAGTGTGCGTGACTTTTGCCAAGCGAAACACGACATAAAGCACGACATCTAGCGCATAGACTATATACTTATTACAGATCTAGCGCGTCAATGTCTAAACGAAAGGCGATGTTTAGACATTGACGCGCTAGATGTCGTGCATTCGCGTTCGTTATCTTATGCATAATGAGCATAATTCTAATAAATCAAAGTTCTGTGTAAAAATTGAGTAATTTCATTTCCAATCGTTCAAAGAAAATAACAATAAAATAAAATAAAACTAATGACCTTAGAAACTATGTTTTTTTTTATTTATTACTCATTATTGTTCGTCCGTCGTAGGTCTGTAAACTGTATTGTACACTGAAGGTAAATGGTACTGTAGGTACTTTAGTTCGGCGTCGTCGCTCGTCGGCTTGATATAAAATTACATTCTTGATTTCATTGACACGCGCTATGATTTGCGCGCGGAATTTCTTGTGTTGTGAATTTATTTTTGTATGCTATGCATTTTAATTGATTCAAATTGCAATGTTTCTCTAGTATGCATTTGAGACTATATTGTAAATTGTAATAATTGATCGTGGGTATAGTAATTAATTATTCTAATAACGCAATTAGTAATATATGTATTTTCGGTGGGATTCAAAACAAAAAATTGGCCCGTGATTTTTATGAAATTTCACCACATTGCAAATCACATCAATCATAGTTCATACACATGTAGGTATGACGAAAGTGATTAGTATTGTGGCTAACATTGACTCATCAGTTCATCACTGAAACCAGTGATAAATCAGTACCTATATCATATTGTGTTTGAATATTTTTAAACAATGATATAAGTATACAATTATTATAAATCGGTAAACTATCAAAGTAATCACAAACTTGCAAACATTGGTAAAATGTCCAGTAGTTTATGAGCCTATTCATTACAATCAAACAAACAAACAAAGTTTTCCTCTTTATAATATTAGTGTAGACAAACACTATGAATACGATCACGAATGCAAATTCGGGGATTTTCTAATTATTGCTAAATAATAATTGAATTCGTTTTGAAATACTCTATAATTTTTAGTGTATAAATAGACATTTATAATGTGGTGCTCATTTTTTTTGTACTGCTAACGCTATTGTAGGTACCTATTTTCGTTGTTTTATTTCAAGTGAACACGGCCATACAATTTTGTCACGAGCCGCCTATGATTGTAGGTACTTTTGTTAGGCTCCTTCGTCGTCCGCGTCGGCTCGAAAGTTCTTGATTTCATTGTCACGCGCTATGATTTGCGCGCGGATTTTCTTGTGTTGTGAATTTATTTTTGTATTATTATTATTTTTTATTTATTTTTTTATTTTATTGATTCAAATAAAATATTTCACTAGTATGCATTTGAGACTATATTGTATTATGTATAATTTATCGTAGGTATAGTTATTCTTATAACGCAGTTATATTTTCGGTGGGACAATTTGACCCGTGATTTTTCTGAAATATCACCACGTTGCAAATCACATCAATCATACACACGTATGACGAAAGTATAGTGGCTATAATTGACTCATCAGTTCATCACTGAAACCAGTGATAAATCAGTACATATATCATATTTTATTGTGTTTGAATATTTTTTAAACAACGATATATACAATATTATTATAAATCGGTAAACTACCAAAGTACTTCCGAATTTTCAGACAGACAAACAAGTAGTTTGAACACGCAGTTTTCTTAGGCTGGCGCTACACATTGGCTTCAAAGTTTGAGCAAACATTTGACCAAACTTTGAAGTGAAAACTTTGACGCAAACACGATTACAAATATGCCTGCTAGACTTGTTTTCAAATGTTTTACGGCACAGTTATTGCAAAGATGGCTGATAGATCGGAAGACGATTTTTGTTGTCTCTTTAATTTTTTTTAAATTATCCCTATACTGGGTTAGAAGGCTATTTCTCGTTCTTTTTAGTTCATCTACCGTAAACGGTAGTGATAAATTATTTTTTATTCGGACCCATGCGTCGTTTACAACGTTACGGTTTTTGTGGTCTTTGTTTTTTGGATCCCATATGGAGGGTTCCGCTTCAAGTAGCTGAAGAAATTCGATAACTACATCATTACTCCACTCCATTATGACACTCAAAATATACACACACAAATGCTCCGGTCAGCGGCGCGCGCGTTACTAAGCATTGCAACAAGTGTGGCAGGGCGCACAAACTTTGAAGCAACTTTGAAGTTTGATTACTTTGATGTTCGCAGAAAAACCGACTCGACTCGGCAAACTTCAAATATGTGTTCAAACTTTGAACAAATAGGCAAATGTCAGTGCCACACTTCGCGACTTTGTAGGTATTTGCGTATTTGATCACATGTCTAGCGCCTGCATTATACTAGTAGCAAAAATCAAAACCATAATATTATGTTTCCCTACTATATTTTACTAAAAGTCCAGTGCGTCGAAATCGTAAATAATAATATGTTTTTCACCTTCCTGGTTATTTTCCCATAGTAAATAGTGTTTTAGGTTTGTTGTTGTAGGTAGGAATAATAATAATTATTCTTACATGTTGGTTATGAAATGTATATTGAAATAATTTACTTTTACAAATCATTAGTGATATAAGTTTTGAGTGAAAATGCTTGGATCAGCATAATATTATATGGTACTTCAAATACATGTTTTGATAAAAAAAACAATAGTGTAATAAAATAAAACTGCGTTTTATTGTAATCAATGTTGACAATTTTAAATTCCAAAATTATTGATCAATAAAATAGTTTACACCAACAAATATAACTTTTATTTTTATAACAATCGTTCATAATATAAACCGTAGCAGGTGGCGTTTTGAAGTTCTGTCTACTCATACAGAAAAATGGAAAACTTGTTTTTTTTGTAAACAATTTATTACTCATGTTGTTTGGCAACTCGAAGCGTGGTCGTCCGTCGTAGGTACTTTTGTTCGGCGTCGCGTCGTCGTCCGCGTCGGCTTGATATAAAACATTCTTGATTTCATTGACACGCGCTATGATTTGCGCGCGGAATTTCTTGTGTTGTGAATTTATTTTTGTATGCTATGCATTTTAATTGAATCAAATTGCAATATTTCTCTAGTATGCATTTGAGACTATATTGTAATAATTGATCGTGGGTAGGTATAGTAATTAATTATTCTAATAACGCAATTATATTTTCGGTGGGATTCAAAACAAAAAATTGGCCCGTGATTTTTATGAAATTTCACCACATTGCAAATTATATATTATACAATTACAATTACAATTATTATAAATCGGTAAACTATCAAAGTAATTACAAACTTGCAAAATATGCTTTTCCGAATTTTCAGACAGACACACAATTTTATTAGTTTGTTTTAGCAAAGTAGGTACCTATACCTATACGCTTACGTCGCGCGTCGCGTCGTCGAAAACGGTGCGCCCAGAAACAAACATACCTAATTCAGTTACAATCCTTTTTTTGTTCCGTAATTTATTGTATTTATTCTAATACGATTTTTTTTATTCGTCGGCCAGTTCTACTAGGTATAAAAAGATAAAATTGAAATATAATTATTGTAGCGACAGCCATATTATGTTACTATGTTTTCGTAAATATGTTTTTCACCTTCCTGGTTATTTTCACATAATCTTATCTTCTTATATATAAAAATGAATCGCAAAATGTGTTGGTAAGCGCATAACTCGAGAACGGCTGAACCGATTTCGATCATTCTTTTTTTATTATATTCCTTGAAGTACGAGGATGGTTTTTATGTAGAGAAAACGTAAATATTATGTACCACGGGCGAAGCCGGGGCGGACCGCTAGTATATATATATAAATGAATCGCAAAATGTGTTGGTAAGCGCATAACTCGAGAACGGCTGAACCGATTTCGATAATTCTTTTTTTATTATATTCCTTGATGTACGAGGATGGTTCTTATGTAGAGAAAACGTAAACATGTACCACGGGCGAAGCCGGGGCGGACCGCTAGTCTTATATATAAAAATGAATCGCAAAATGTGTTGGTAAGCGCATAACTCGAGAACGGCTGAACCGATTTCGATAATTCTTTTTTTATTATATCCCTTGAAGTACGAGGATGGTTCTTATAGCTAGAGAGCTAGTTAGTTTAGTTTTAGTGCAGTGGCAGTGTAAATGTTGTTGTTGAGGTTATGTAAATTTAACACTTTAGTTAACTACCAAGATATAAAGAAATGAGGATAGGACACAATAACTATTGGTTGAGGTATTTATAAACTCATAATATACTTTTAAAAAAATCACGTTTTAATAAATTTCTAGAATTAAATTAGAACAGCTGATTCAAAATAGCCTAAAAAATCTTAATAATAATAATTACGCTTCACAGCAAGAAGAAATGTACCATATGTACCCGCACAAAGTCGATATTGTGTTGCCTACCGTTCGACTCAATGGCTAGGGTTGTAACTACCTTTAATAATTATTACCAAACTAATAAACCGAGTGATGCGAAATAACCATAATTCTTTTAGAGTTTGATAAAATGATCAGGCAGGTATTTTCTTTAATCCTCTGAATTCTCGGTTACTAAATTGTATCGTTGAAATTATTCTTAATCGCGTAAATTTAATAAATAATCATATGGAAAACACTTTTCATTTGTTTTTTTACTTTCACGCCCAACTACTATACAATAATTACGTTGTTTCGGTATTTTGACGAGAAAACGCAGGAAACATCCGTTGTATCATTTTAGATAGATTGTATATTTTGTATCTGTAGAATTGAAATCAAAGCTATGTATATGTTGTCTCCATTCTTTTCTTATCGGATTGTTGATCCCAATGCGAATCCCAATCCCAATGAAATTTTATAAAAGACAATTAAGAACATCAAAAATAAAGTGATACGTAAATATTTCACAGTGCAATATATTATGTAATTAATAATAATTATATATTTATGAAAAAATAATTACATCAGATTTAATAATAGCAATTGTTTTGAATGTACATAATATGAATAAATGATTACATCATAATAGTAATAATCACAATTGTTTTATTTCCCATTTGTTGCAACCCTAGCATATTTTCATGTAGCAGCAGAAGTACCTACACTGGCGGCGCGGCGGCATCGTGCGACATCAAAGGCATTGCCTTACTAGGTAAGTTTATAATGACTCATTTCTTTTATTATATAATTTACGTTTTACTTTTACAGAATCCGATTCAATGGATTATGAAGACGAGTCACACAACGCCATACGATAGTGATGATGAATGAACATTTCAATAAATGCATGCGTGTTTTTTTATGTTGTTTTGTAATTGTTAATTGTTTCTTAAATAAAGAAATAAACTAAATATTTAAATGATGATTTGTTATTTGCAACACAACTTTATATTTGAGATTCTTTACAAATGTATATTTAGTTTTGTATCATCAAATTTATAAATTTTATTCCATAGTTTTCAAAATTAAATGTAAATGACCATAAAAACATTAATAAAGTAAATCATTGATGTAAGGTCAGGGAACGTAATACATATATACATCTGACCATGTAGAAGCTAAGTCTTGTTGACTGCTGAAGTCTGTAAAGTTTTGTTGTCTGCTGAAGTCTGTACGCAATGAAAATATCTGCCGTTTCGAAAATAAGTTTTTAAGACCCTAATAAATAAAATATATGAATGGCAGATCTGGTCAAATACTTTCAAAATTGTATTTTTTTCAGCACTTTCATAAGTGTCTGCCAGAATGTTATCCGCGTGATAATGGTCTGCCATTGTTATTTTCCGATAGTAATAATAATCTATTTTCAAATATCAAAATGGCAGACGTGGTCAAATGGTTTCAAAGTTCGCCAAAAATTTCCACCTGTCTTACCTAAGCGCGCGCCCCGTCCACCACTCTGGGCTTAGTGACTCCTCATCTCATGTATAGTAGGTATAGGGGAATCAACACACAAAAATCCAGGTCTGGTCAAATACATACAGGTAGCTTTGCGCTAGCTCTCTAGCTATTACTTCTTATGGAGAGAAAACGTAAACATGTACCACGGGCGAAGCCGGGGCGGACCGCTAGTAAATAATAAAATAATAAATAGTGTATTAGATTTGTTATTGTATCTTGTATACCTACGAATAATTATTCTTACGTCTTGTTGGGAAATGTTCAAATACCTACCTATTGAAATAATTTACTGTTACAAATCATTAGTGTTATTAGTTTTGAGTGAATAGGCATGGATCAGAAATTCAGAATATAATATGCTACTAACTACTCAAATACATACATGTTTACACAACAAACACCACTGACCTCTATAACTATAAGTTATAGAGGTCAGTGACCGTCAGTGACAAACACTATGGATACCTACGCTCGCGAATGCAAATTCGGTGATTTACTAATTATTGATACCTAGTCATTGAATTCGTTTTGAAATAGCCTGTACTTTGTAATTTTTAGTGTTATAGACATTTATAAAATGTGGTGCTCATTTTTTTGTAATAAATCATCCCGAACGCTATTGTATTTTCGTTGTTTTATTTCAAGTAAACACCTATACAATTTTGTCACGAGCCGCCTCTGGCCTCTGGGTGAAATAAACAAGTCAAATGATTTTTGTTCTAATTGTATTTTGGTAGTAGTTTGTTTAGAATTTACATTACCATTGTTTAATTTTTATTTTGTATTTGCAGTAAAATAAAAAGATGAAAAACTTCATTAGGTATATTGTACGACACCTCACTCTGAATCGCGCTAGCGAAATTTTTTCGTTACAGAGCACATATACAACTTTCGGACAATCTTCATTGAGGCCGGCCGGCAAATCGAGTATGTCGAGAAACTTCACTTATTCGATGGAGGTATTCTACCTTCCTTCCTCCACAGTTGTGGGACCCCGACGTGCATTGAACACGCAGCTTTCTGATACTAGTAGCTAAAATCAAAACCACAGATATGTCTGTGATCAAAACCATAATAATATTTTTTACCTATTATTTTACTAAAAGTCGAGTGCATCGAAATCGTAAATATGTTTTTCACCTTCCTGGTTTTTTTTCCATAGTAAATAGTGTGTTTGATTTGTTGTTGTATGAATAATTATTCTTACTTGTTGGTTATGAAATGTATATTGAAATAATTTACTTTTACAAATCACTAGTGATATTAGTTTTGAGTGAAAATGCTTGGATCAGCATAATATCATATTTGCTACTTCAAATACATGTTTTGATAAAAAAAAAACAATAGTGTAATGTAGGTAATAAAATAAAACTGCGTTTTATTGTAATCAATTTTGACATTATTTATTTCCCAAAATTACAACAAAATAGTTTACGCCAACAAATATAACTTTTATTTTTATAACAATCCTACTTGTTTTACATTCACGCCATCTAGACTTAAATCTTTATCATTTTTGTATACGTCTGTGTGTGTAAACGACCCTGTATGCAATGACAGATGTTATAATGCATTTTTTTACCGAATTGGGTGGATTTTAAGGCAATGATATGACATATTTCAATAAAATATAATATTCAGTAACCGCCATGACTATTCCTACGACCTTAATCTTTTCCAATTACGCAAAAACTCAAATAAACTAGAAATGTAGAATTCAGCGCCATCTAGCGGGATATTGGCTGGGAACAGATCGTAGCAATCACCTTAACTCAAAAAAGATTAGAATAAACGTAAATAGTTATCTTAATACTTACGCTAAGGAAATATGGTTTATTAGACTTAGGAGATCTTAGGTAATTCTGAGAATATTTTGTAATATGTATATACCTATGTACAAATGAAAAACATGTGATATGAAAAGTTTTTTTTACTTTTTCTACAGTATTTTGACTCATTCTTTGCTAGTAGCATTTAATACGTGGGTACCTATTTATTTTCTTTGACCATATTATCGTTATTTATTAAACATCACTCCTAACATCGTATCTCGATTCTTATAAAACACACTTGGAACACTAAATAAAAGTCATTTATTGGAGACATTATAATAGTGAAAGGGGAACGTTGAAAATATGAGTTGAAATTATATTTATACACAAAACGACAAAAGCAATATAAATAATAGCACACTGTGGACCGTATTAAGGACCGCACAGGCTATGCGGGCTTATGTGATGCAAGCTGTGAGCTTACGCGATTATTTTTAAGCTCGCTTAAAATAAAATAGAAAATATTTAATTAATTATATTGATTTGTTGTTGCCTTGTTGTTGCTGATCAAGTTCATCATAAATCTCTTAAAACATACAAAACAATTGAAATAGTTCTACTTACAATAATTTCTTTGTTCGATTGTGGTTCGATATACGTAACAACAAACAATCAGAATTATTAATTAAATTTAATTCTTATTAAGTTCGTCTCTGAAAATTATATCGTAAATTTTCCAATGGTAAAATATTTTTTCGAATCACTAAGTACGTACTTTTCGTTTTAAATCGTGACAAACAAACAAATCTTTCGTCCTCGTAATATGAGTATTGATATCGTTTATCAAATAAGTTCTAATATTGTACCACAGTCCCACTAAATAACTGCGAGGTCCCTGTGGGCAGTAAAACGTTGTAAAAAGGACCATTTCGTCGCTTCACCTCGCTTATTGCCAGCTGCCTACCGAACTTACCTGTATAATAAACTAAGAATTTTTGTATGAAATTTGAATTATCATTTGGTACTTCTAATTCCTTGTTTACTAATTGAATTATCCTGAGAGAATCTTATCATTTGGTACCACTCAATTCTATAGTTCAGCAAGCTACATGGCTATGTAAATTTTGAGAGATAAACACAAAATAACTGCGTTAAAAACAACCGACTTCAAACTTGCACTTAACATTTACAAATACAGACAAAAATGCTCATAAAATAAAAACTACTGGGCCTATCCGAATAAAATTTTTATGGGACCAATTCGACACCATCCCGCATCGAACAAAAAAAGAATCACGTAAATCGGTTCAGAAACCACGGAGTAATCGGTGTACATACATTAAAAAAAAAAAAAAACATACCGGCCGAATTGATAACCTCCTCCTTTTTTTGAAGTCGGTTAATAACATCTTCCATTGTCCCATATAGTTGGATTTAGATAAAAGTTTATTTAAATACAATAGTTACTTTAATTAAAATAATTAATTAGATTTGTAGAGTTTAATTTTCTTAAAAGTTTTAAGTACAGATTACCTTCCACGTATTATCTATCGATTGTAGCTTTCGTCGCGATTCCTATATGAGTACCATTGGTAGAGTCGTTTGAATATAAAGGTCGTTTAACCACCAAGGGATTCTTTCTAGTTTATATTCAAATACGTTACATTTTTCAGTATGAAAATATCGTATGTGGATAGCGTAGCTCTAGATGGCTCTATCAAAATAGTAGGAATAACGTCACAGAAGCAATCTAGTTAATTGAATAAAGCAACACATTAACATTTATATTTACTAAACTTGGCAGACGATAAAACTCTATATAATTTTCCTAGTAAATAGGTATTAGATACTACATTGATTTTCAGTACAAAATTACAACCTGACGCGATTTCTCCAAAAATGTAATTGCAAATACACACCTTTTAATACGAAAAAAGCACGAAGTTTTTATTTTCCATTTTGTAAAATGACGATATTTATTCCTACGTGACATAAGCTTTTCTATTTATTCCCAATTAACATAAGCGAAGCCGGGTTGAAGAACCATGAGAAAACATTTACAAAAGCACGACCAAAGGCGCCGCACGTTACATAACAATATCGCAAGTGATTACGATTCATTGCACAAAAGTCCGTTGACCTGCCAGCGACGTAAACTTCATCACTATCTGTCCAGCCGAGCGTGGAAGGCGCGCTTTACCTCGTCAACCACCTATTGTATGCAGATTGGGCAGAGAGTAGGTACGCAGTACGCAATACGCAGATGCGGTATACGTTTACTAGAAACATAAAATCGTGTTCTCGATGTACGATGTGTATGTTTCGTACTTAGCAAAGATTTATTTAAAACTAATGAAAATTCAAGTGATATCAAAACGCGTGTAAAATGAGTTATTTAACGTTTTTCTGACCCATGAACTTTGCGTTAAATTTACGAGAGCTTAATCATTACTTTGATAAACTAGCTTTATTTAAATTTTAAGTACATACTTAAGAGTCTTCTGAACTTTTTATGTATATAACAAATATATAGTAATTCAAAAAAATATTACAAATATATTTGCATAGCTTCATAAACTTTCAATTTGTTCGATTTGTTGAGTGTCGTTTCTTGCTACAACTATGATCCTCGCTCAATTTCTATAGGTACTAGATATATAATATTTTCATGTGTAGGCACGTTCATTTATCATTTATACGCACTTTATTTATACGCAATTAAATTTGTAACATCTGTCCCATACTCCTTGGCTTAAGGTTGAGATATACGATAGCCCAGAGGTCACAGTGTTTCGCGCCAACGCCCCGCGGTGACGTCATCAGCCATATACCAGTAATTGTTCCGATCTATATGTATGTATGTTTATCTTATATGTGAACGGAAGTGGTCATGTAATTATTATGTAATGGAGAGTTATGAACGATACTTTTTTAGGATTATTTTTCGAAGCGATGCGAAAACATATTTATTTTAAATTCAACTTGCCTTCTTTTAGATGCGCTTTTGAATGATGAAAAGGAAGAAATGAGTAGGTAATTATATCCTTATTTTTAAGAAATTATAATTTACTGGGATAAATATAAATTTTAAGGAGATATACCTACCAAAATATAGATTTAAGCCCACACATACCTTTTGGGTTAAGTTTCATAAGTCGTTCGGAAAAATAAGTAAGGATTTTCCTTAAGTTTAAGAAAGGCAAGTTCTTGGAAGTTTAAGTAAACAGTTTTCCTTACGTTGAGTCATAGTTAATAAATGTTTCTTATAAATAAGCGATAAATAATGAAGTAGGTAAATGAAAACATAATATCTCGTTCATCTTTAGGATAATTTCAACATCTGTAATAACTTCAAAGCTTTTGTGTTCGTTTTGTTTATTTATGTTCGAATTATTTTATTAGCATTTCAAAATAAAGGACAAAATATAAATAATGTGAGAAAATTGCCAATTCTAGGCTTTATATTCACGGTAGGTAATCGATTTACGTCGCGCGATGAATAATGGACTCCTGCGCAGCTAGTTATAAGAGTTTGTGTTTCGTATCTCTTTGTTTCAAAAATAACTAAAATTCTGTAACTTTATACAGGAAATATCCGCTACATAATAAATTTATGAATTATGAAGCGGTAGGTACCTAAAAAAAAATATAATTTTTGAAACAAAATTTGTTTATTTTCGATCCGAATTTCACATCGAAATCGAAACAATGAGGTCCATGGGCCATGGGTATATAAATGTACCGATAGTAATAAATAAGTGTTGTTATCATAATAAAACTTATTTGTAACATAACAATGTTATGTACATAAGGCTATTACAATCGAAGAAAGTTATAAAATTATAAATACGAAACGAAGTTTGCCGACCTTCCGAAGTCCGTTAACATTTTGTAGACTTTACGTTTGGATACTTTATTTACAACGTAACGTCTGTAAAGAGTTTGATCTATTATATAGAATCTATACTAATATTATAAAGCTGAAGAGTTTGTTTGTTTGAACGCGCTAATCTCGGGAACTACTAGTCCGATTTGAAAAATTCTTTCGGTGTTAGATAGCTCATTTATCGAGGAAGGCTATAGGCTATATACCATCACGCTACGACCAACAGGAGAGGAGCCACGGGGGTGAAATCGCGCGGAGCGGCTAGTTTGTTATATTAGCTATTTATACTGGAAAAGACCCTCAAAACGCCTTGAAGCGTAACTCCAGTTACTATGTAACATAATATGTTTGTGACAGCTCGCAACAATGTTGAACTCCAAAACAATGGTACATTTTGTAACAAAGCCCTTTAATTCACTTTTTATTGCGCAACTCATTTAGAATTTTGAGGGCCATTAAAAAGTCAATGTTAAGTGGGGTCTTTTTAAAATGTCAAATCGGATTGGTCTCTGATTTGAATGTGTAGTATTTGGTGTCCATTCTTGGTGGAATTGTTTGTAGAAGTTTCTAGTGTAATTTATATATCTACTATATAAAAATAAGTCGGGGTTTCCCTCCTGACGTTATAACTCCAGAATGCACGAACCGATTTCCATGGTTTTGCATTCGTTGGAAAGGTCTCGGGATCCGTGAGGTTTATAGCAAAGAAAAGGTGTCTCTGGTGGCGAATTGGCTAGTCTGTCATATATGGGATTGAACATTGCCACATAATCGAGTAAGATGGCTTAAAAATATCTCTGAATAAATTCAGAATTCGCCAGCCAAAATAAAAAGGTCAAAATTAAGTAATAACTTTGTGATCGTGTTAATTTTCAATGAATGAAATTTTAATAAATGTTTCTATAAAAACGAATATCCCATGTCTTTGCCGCTTATGAATGATCAAATTACGTTTTATAAAATCAGTTCATCGTATTATATTTTGTGTTTAATTCTAAAATAATAAGCGGTGAATTCATTGAATTCTTGAATTTTGTCAATTATTAGATTTATGATCCAACTATACAAACTTTATGACTATAATCACAAGCGCAGTCACAGGCGTGACTTATGTTGACTTATTGCATGATGATGATGGTAATAACAGAGGCAAAGGTTAGCTCAATCTTATCATAGAATATTCACTCTTATAGCTATTATTGTTAAGGTAAGAAATCGCGTAACGTAATTATATTAACAAACCGTTACTAGGTATGTGTGTAATATATTCTGAAGATGTATGAAGATATCAGTTTATTGATTATTAGTAATTCACGAGTCATCAAATAGGTTACATGGAATAGTTAATTGTATCTAGTAAGGTAAAGTAAAATCTTAGTAAAATCAAATTAAATTAAAAAGAAAAGCTGAACATATTATGACCTTTTTAAATGCGTGCTTTATTATGATTTGAATTAACGCCAAATTTGAATTTTTCATCTTTAAAATTAAATCAAGCTTAAATGCTTAAATGCATTAAGCTAAATGTTCATGCGAAATAAATATATTAACAACCACACAATAGATAATTAATATCAGATCTCTATTTGTTTTAGTAGAGACAGATAACTGATTCCTCAAGCACAACTATAACTTATGAAATAATTATGAAACAACGTACAAGTCCTTTACAGAGAATTTTATAGTCGCAATGAAGACTGTATTAATACTGATAGTGTTTACTTTTCAAAGTTTCTGCTTTAAAACTTCGATACGACGACCGACTAACTTCTGAGCTTGCTGTTAAAATTTTATGATATAACTTCCTCCTTGTAACCATTTGATTTTTAAGAATTTTTGGTTTTCTATTTAATAGTAATGTGCAACGTATAAGTAGATACATACATATTAGGGATGTAACGATACATGATTTTGCCGATACGATACCGATACCGATATTTGTAGTAATGTATCGGCGATACCGATACCGATACCGATATCGATGGCTTGGTAGAAAAATAAATAGTGAATTATGCATAAAAAGTTACCAACATTTAACAGAGACGACTGTTAATCGTATTCTTTCAAATAAAAATGCCAAATCAAAAAACAACAAAACCATTTATTTTAGTATTATTATTTTACGAAGTCAGTTAAACTTTAAGTAATACATATACAATCAGTACCTAATAAAAGTTTACTATATTGGTAGAGTTTTTTCAGAAAACAAAGTGCGCACGCGCGGGCGGCCCGCATCGTTCATTGGGCGCGGATTTTTTAATTATTTGATATCAAAAAAATTGGTTGTTTGTAAAGTAGGTTTACGATCGAGATGTTTACGTGATAACATAATGCAGTGGCAGCGCTCGAGATGAAACGGGAGATCGGTCCGTCTCTCTCTCGTTATACCTGCTCGTGAGGTTTTGGTGTGACACAAGTTTATGAACATGTCACCCGACTAAAACGATTTTAAAAACGTTATCACGTTAAAAATTAAAAAAATTCAAAATTATTTATTTCTTTCCTTTACATAAACAAATTTGTGATTGGAACACTCCTAGTAAGCAAATAAAATGCTTGTGTTCCGCTCTTCCTTAACACTATTACAGAAACAGAATATATAAATAACTAATATATAAACAGAAATATTACTTTAGGACACAGGCTATTCACGGAGGTTCTGTTATTTTTGTACATGATAGTGTAAAATGTAAAGAACGAACTGACATTGTTAGTCTTTCTGTAGAACGGACCATTGAACTGTCCTGTGTGGAGCTGGAGCGTTATATTATTATTGTTTGCGTTTATAGACCAGTGACTATAATATGTTTGAGACAGTCATGGAAGAAATATTAAAGCGTTTAAGTAGGAGTAAAAAAAAAGTTATAGTATGTGGTGATTTTAATATTGATATACTTTTACAAACACAAACGGCAACACGAATTGTTAATTTGTTTCAGTAATTTAATCTGTATAAACTTTTTAATGAACCCACACGAATCACACCTACTTCTGCAACCTGTATTGATAATATATACTGCGACTGCAACTGTTTAGAGAAAAATATTCTCAATACACTCACTTCGGAGCACTGTGGCCAGAAAGTAGTTTTAAACAATATGAATGAATACAATGCAAAAACATAAAAGAAAAGAAAGAATTTAATAAAAAAATATCGGTATCGGTTGATTTATTATCGGCGATACCGATATATCGGCTTGCCGATATATCGGCCGATATATCGGTATCGGTATCGTTACATCCCTAATAAATATATTTAAATAAATACGAGTTGCGTTATAGCTTTTTACCAAACATATTATTTCTTATTCTGAAAGCCCCAATATTGTATTAGTGCAGAACTCCGCAATTCTTTCGTGGTTTCAAAATATATCTTGCCACATTTAGGCGCGAGCGCACACGAGCAACTTTGTCTCCGCAACTTTTTTGTCTCCGCAACTATTTTGTCTCTCCAACCTATGGGCTAGTATGAAAGTGCCTGCACGTAGCGACGCAACTCCCCATACAAATTGATGGGAGAGACAAAATAGTTGCGGAGACAAAGTTGCTCGTGCGCGCTCGCTCTAACCGTTTTTCAATCCACACTGTTCCTTATTTAACCCCCTAATAGATTGATTATCATGTATCACTATTTAAAAACTATGTATTTATATTTTTTATCAACACATATAGCCTTCTACTATATTATACACGTGGAAAAGTAACATAATACATATCTACATTTGATATGTTTGATACAGTCGAGCTTCATCTTACAAAAGTAACGCACAGAATATATATATTCGTCCATGATATAACCTAAATTTTATATTTTAGCTAGGTAGTTAGGTACTAAATTATTTCTATAGCAATAAAGAATATAAGTTATTAGAAAGCGATTATTAACAGATACCTATATGTATATTTATAAGTTATAACAATTTCGAAAAAAAGAGGTATTTTTGGATGTTTTGCATTAGATAGATTTTACTATAATATAGGTACATAGTATCAAGAGAAACGATTTTAAACTATTAGACGTTTTCCTTACTAGATATTGAAATCCATACTAATATTATAAATGCGAAAGTAACTCTGTCTGTCTGTCTGTTACTCAATCACGCCTAAACTACTGAACCAATTTGCATGAAATTTGGTATGGAGATATTTTGATACCCGAGAAAGGACATAGGCTACCTTTTATTGCGAAATATGTATGTACTACGGGCGAAGCCGGGGCGGACCACTAGTATGAAATATATTCTTATTTTTACAAGTAAAAGTTAACAGTCTTTTGTATAATAGAGTACGTTATTTATTTTTCTCGTATCCTGTTTTGACTGGGATATTATAAGCAAAACTATTGTTACACTTCAGACAATAATATTTACTTGTTATGGCTCGCTTAACTAAGTAGCTAACTTGGTAACTTATTATTTACTTATGAAAAATTTATGGTTCGGAATAACGGCTTTTCTGGAATATGTTTGTAAAATCTATTTTAGTATTGACTATTAAATATTAATTATTAGTTGTGTAGTACGTCTAATAGTAAAACGAGTAGGTAGGTACGTAATCACTATCACTACATAGTATAATACAAAGTCGCTTTCTCTGTCCCTATGTCCCTTTGTATGCTTAAATCTTTCAAACTACGCAACGGATTTTGATGCGGTTTTTTTAATAGATAAATTGATTCAAGAGGAAGGTTTTAGTATATAATTTATTAGGATTTAGACAAAGCGGGCGAAGCTGCAGGCAGTAAGCTAGTATAAAATTATAATAATAGAAGTAAGATATGAAACTGTATGATAATTCACATATATAATAAAATGAAGATGTACCTACAAAATATCAACAGAAAAAATGTATTTATTTATTAAGTCGAATAAAAACACCAATTTCCATATTTGTGAATCTATTCGGAAGTTTTTATGTAGTTTTATAGTGCCTACTTATCTATATGATAATATTATGTACTTCTTAATGAGATGCTATCAAAATCACACGTAACAAACACGTATTGGTATTATATAAGTTTTCCATGCTAAATTATATCGTATCACGTACGAATAGAGTCGAAAATCACAAATTAAACGTTCCTCTCAAACATGATCGCAATACCAATGCGTTATCTTAATTTTGCATACCGCAAGCGAGGGTTGGACAAAGTTTGCGTTGCGGTCGTGAAATACAGCACTTAGAAACAACGTCTTATGTGTTAGGCGTTAAGGGCGATAATCGCTTGTCCACGTTTTTGGGGTGAACTGTATCGATGTACTGTATCAGCACGGCGCATGCGCGGTGAACCCGGGAGCTATACCTGTGACCTTCGCCAGTGACATTTCGATAGCTGAGATGAAAGGATATTTATCGATTTTTTGTTTGTTTGTCCGGAAATGTAGCCTATGTATTAATGCAGGTCATAATCTATCAGCATACCAAATTTCAGCCGAATCCGTATAGTATTTTTTGTGTGATGGAGTAGCGAACGAATATTTGTATTTTATATTCATGCAGTTTTTTGTATGTATTTTCCATATAAGAAGACCTTTATTTCATGAAGTCGAGAACTTTCCTCGTATTAGCTGCTACCAATCCGTTCGATACTTTCAAACAGAATTCATTTTAATCAACCGAACCAAATAAACTTTATAGTATTAGTACAAGTAGATGTATTTCTCCACTTTTGAACTCAGGACATCATTTTCACCAACACAAGAAACCACTGAACGATAGACCATCAAATAACCTTTAAAACACTTTCACCACCAAATAATTATCGTGAAATATTACCCAAATGAAGCACTAACAAAATTACCGCTATTAAAAACAAACAGAATCAGTAAATAATGTCTAATCGCTAATAAATCTGAAGGATAGATCCATAAATCGGCCCTGCGCACGCGCTTATTAGCATCCTACCAGGATCTAATTGTATTTGTTACTGAATATATTAATGTACTTTACTTAAATTATTATTAATATATCTTTGATAGTTTGTTTGCTTGAACACGCTAAACTCAGGAACCACTTTCAGATTTCAGTGTTAGATAGTCCATTTGTGGCTAACACACGATATTTTAGTGTATGTATTTTATCATACGTATATATTACACACAACATGTATTTAAATATTTTATTTCATATTTATATTCGTATTTAATTATAACACTAAACATTCATTACACAAAACACAAAAAATACAGACATGCATTACACTCATACAAAATAATTATAATATTTATTATTTTATGACGGAGTCGCGGTATTCGCGTAGTATGCGTGCCGCGACGAAATTATCACGGTCCCAGCGGGTAGATCGGAATATTTCTTCATGTTTCTTCACAATTGTAAAATTAACAGTTCGATCTTAGTTACCGAATGCGCATCTAGTCAGTGTCTTTTTTGTTCTTGTATTTTCGTGCCCAAAGTGTTGCTTGTATCTGATAATTGTCTCTCTCCTTCTACGTGGAGTAATAAACGTTAAAACTGTGAGTGTGTGGTTATTTGTGCATCACCCAAAGGTACTGTACCTAGTGTAATTAATATCCATTATCACGCACCCCACAAATTGGTGACCCCTCTGAACACTATATATATAAAAATTAAAAACTATGTCCAGTGCAAGTGATTCCGAAAACGCTGATCGAGTTAATACTCAAGCGCGAAGGTGCGTCAAAATGGCGGAACGACCGTTGCACGAGTCGCCCGCCCAGCAACCATCTGTTAATTTACGGATCCCACCTTTCTGGCCTGAAAAACCTGCAATATGGTTTGCACAAGTCGAAGGACAATTTGCTATTATGAACATTACTGACAATGCTACCAAATTTTATCACATATTGGCAACATTAGATCGACAGTATGCGGCCGAGGTTGAAGACATCCTTACCGGCCCTGCTGATTATAATAAATTGAAATCAGAGTTAATAAAAAGACTGTCTGTATCCAGAGAAAATAAAGTGAAACAGCTGTTGATGCACGAGCAGCTGGGACTACGCAAGCCGTCTCAATTTCTGCGGCATTTACAACATCTAGCTGGTCCCGAAATTCCAAAAGATTTTTTGAAAACGATCTGGACCAGCCGACTACCTGCTGGATTGCAGCCGATCGTTGCGTCACAACCTACGCTGTCCCTGGACGCCCTGGCTGAGCTGGCTGACCGCGTGTACGAGATCGCGGCTCCCACTACTCATGTTGCAGCGACTTCTTCATCGTCATCTTCGGCAATGGACGACTTGGCACGCCAGGTGGTGGAGCTGACGCGCCAGGCGAGCGCGCTATCCACCCAAGTCAGCAGTTCCCGACCCGGTCCCCGTGTGCGCAGAGATCCCTCTCCCCATCGTCGTCAACGGTCTTCTTCTCGACGGTCCCACTCTAATTACCGGCGTTACCCTATCTGCTGGTATCATAATAAACATGGCACAAAGGCTAACAGATGCATTAAGCCATGCGACTTCAAGGCATCGCACGACACGAAACGCGTACGACACTCAGTGATGGCGACTAACGCCTGCCCCATTTCCCCCGGTCGTCTTTTCATTACGGACCCCACTCTTAATGTCGAATATCTAATAGATACCGGTAGTGATATTTGTGTTTTCCCTATAACTGCTGTGTCTGAAAAACGATGTAAAACTAATTACCAACTGTGTGCTGCCAATGGTTCTGTCATCGATACTTACGGTTACATTCAGTTAAATCTCAACTTAGGCTTACGTCGCGTCTTTCCATGGCGTTTTGTTGTAGCTGACGTCACTAAAGCTATTATTGGTGTAGATTTTCTTTCACACTACCGAATTATTGTTGACGTAAGTAAAAAACAATTGATCGATGGCTTAACCAATGTCAGCAGCTCAGCAATAAATTGTAATATGATTAATTGTAATATTTCTAGTGTTAAGGTTGTAACTGGTGGTGATAGTAATTATCATAAAATTTTAGCGCAATACCCAGAACTAACACGCCCCGCTGGTACTCCAGGTATTGTCAAACACAACACTACACACCACATTCGCACAACTCCTGGCCCTCCTGTCTCCTGTTCTCCTAGGCGTTTGGCTCCTAACAAACTCAAAATAGCAAAGCAGGAATTCGAGGCTATGATAGCTAACGGGACAGCCCGTCCATCTGACAGCCCGTGGTCGTCTCCGCTTCACCTCGCATCGAAGAAGGACAATGGATGGCGTCCATGCGGCGACTACAGACTTCTCAACGCAAGAACGATACCAGATAAGTATCCGATCAGGCACATACAGGACTTTTCACACTGTCTGTCTGGTTGTACTATATTTTCTGTCATCGATTTAGTTAAGGCCTACAACCAGATTCCTGTTTTTGAAGGCGATATCCCGAAGACAGCGATCACCACACCCTTCGGTTTGTACGAATTTCCTTTTATGACCTTCGGACTTCGCAACGCAGGTCAAACTTTTCAGAGATTTGTCGATGAGTTGACGCGAGGCCTAGATTTCTGTTATCCTTATCTTGATGACTTCCTGATATTCAGCAGATCAGCACAAGAGCACGAAGACCACCTGCGCCAACTCTTTACCCGTATGAGAGATTATGGTGTTCTTATTAACACAGCCAAGTGTGTCTTCGGCGCTCCTAAGGTAACATTTCTAGGCTACGAAATCTCTGAAAAGGGAACCAAACCTTTGGACAGCAAGGTGCAAGCCATCGCCGATTTTCCTGTCCCAAGAACTGTTCGAGAGCTTCGAAGATTCTTGGGCATGGTTAATTTTTATCGACGTTTCTTGCCCAATGCTGCCCAAATTCAAGCACCTTTAAACGCTTTGCTCGTAGGTTCCGTCAAAGGTTCTCATCCCGTGGTCATAGAAGGAAATTCGCTGCAGTCATTCCAGGACTGTAAGAAAAGCCTTTGCGAAGCAGCCCTGCTCGCTCATCCTGCCTGTGAAGCTAAATTAGGACTCGTCACTGACGCTTCAGATACAGCGATAGGTGGAGTCCTACAACAGCTTAAGGATGATGATTGGCAGCCGCTCGCATTCTTCTCGCGCAAGTTGAGCCCGTCACAGGTGAAGTATTCTCCATACGATCGAGAGCTCCTTGCCATCTACGAGAGCATAAGGTACTTCCGACACATGCTGGAGGCTAATCATTTCACGATCTATACTGACCACAAGCCGTTGTGTTACGCTTTCCACGAGAGGAAAAGTAACTGCACGCCGCGTCAGTATAGACACCTCGACTACATCTCACAGTTCACAACCGACATACAGCACATATCCGGTGCAAACAATGTCGTCGCCGATACTTTATCGCGCGTATGTGTACTGCAGAGACCTGTCGACTTAGAAGAGATGGCAAGGTTGCAAGCTACAGATCCTGAGCTCACTGCGCATCTCACAGGTGAATCATCTCTTCGCCTTAAAAAGATGAACTTACCTGGAAGTCGTATTCCATTGTACTGCGACGTCAGTACACCGACTCCCAGACCTTTCGTCCCTACACAACTGCGTCAGCAGGTTTTCAATTGTCTGCACTCATTGAGTCACCCAGGCGCAAATTCATCAGCCAAGCTCGTTGCACAGAGGTTTGTCTGGCCTTTAATGCGGAAGGACTGCCGCGAATGGTCTAAGGCATGTTTGACCTGTCAGCGCTCGAAGGTGAACAGGCATGTCGCGTCACCTATTGGTACGCTCGCTTTACCTTCAGCGCGATTCAAACATGTCCATATAGACCTAATCGGCCCTTTACCACCTTGTGGTGATTATCGGTATTGCCTAACAGCCGTCGATCGCTTCACGCGATGGCCGGAAGCTGTACCACTTACCGACATCACCGCAGAAACTGTCGCGAAAGCTTTTGTGTCCTGCTGGGTAGCCCGTTATGGTTGTCCAACCGACGTCGTTACCGACCGCGGTGCACAATTTCAATCGGCCCTATTCCAGCAGCTCGCTAAGTCTATCGGTTTCGATCACCGTAAGACAACCGCATATCACCCGCAGTGCAACGGCTTGGTGGAGCGCTTCCACAGACAATTGAAAGCTGCAATTACCTGTCACGCTGACGTAAATTGGGTAGAAACACTACCTCTCGTGCTTCTCGGCATAAGAAGCGCTGTGAAAGAGGACTTGCACTCCTCCTCAGCTGAGCTGGTTTTCGGTGAACCACTTCGCCTACCAGGTGAATTTTTTGGTCACGACACTTCGTCTTATACTACCGATATCACCGACTTATCAGCTCGGTTGACAAATTTCGCCAGGAATATTCGGCCAGTACCAACTCAACATCATGGTAAGAAAAACATATTCATCTACAAAGATTTAGCCTCATGTGGTCACGTATTCCTTAGGGAAGACGCACTGCGCGGCTCTTTACAACCCGCGTATACAGGGCCACATGAGGTCATTTCAAGAGATCACAAATTTTTCAAAATTAAATTAAAAGGAAAGTCAACGACAGTTAGCATAGACCGCCTTAAGCCAGCCTACTTACTGTCGTCTCCTACTGAAATCCTTCCTTCTCCCGCTCTTCCACCTCCCGATCCTCCCCTACCTCTTCCCAGTGCTCCTGTGGCATATACCACTCGCTCTGGGAGGAGAGTTCACTTTCCAGACTTTTATCGCCCTTAACCCGGTCTCTGGAGGGGAGTGATGTGGCTAACACACGATATTTTAGTGTATGTATTTTATCATACGTATATATTACACACAACATGTATTTAAATATTTTATTTCATATTTATATTCGTATTTAATTATAACACTAAACATTCATTACACAAAACACAAAAAATACAGACATGCATTACACTCATACAAAATAATTATAATATTTATTATTTTATGACGGAGTCGCGGTATTCGCGTAGTATGCGTGCCGCGACGAAATTATCACGGTCCCAGCGGGTAGATCGGAATATTTCTTCATGTTTCTTCACAATTGTAAAATTAACAGTTCGATCTTAGTTACCGAATGCGCATCTAGTCAGTGTCTTTTTTGTTCTTGTATTTTCGTGCCCAAAGTGTTGCTTGTATCTGATAATTGTCTCTCTCCTTCTACGTGGAGTAATAAACGTTAAAACTGTGAGTGTGTGGTTATTTGTGCATCACCCAAAGGTACTGTACCTAGTGTAATTAATATCCATTATCACGCACCCCACACATTTATCAAGGAAGGCTAGGTAAAGGCATATCATCACGCTAAAACCAATTGGAACAGAAAATACTATTTAAATCTAATTAAAAAAGAATATAAATCTTTAAAAAATACATTAAAGTACAAAGATATATAAGTCCTCTTCAAGAAGCGTACCTATTCATATATTTTCGCGCTAAACGATATGAAATCTTTCACAAGAATTCAATAAAGCTAGTATACTCTTTTACGAACATTTCAGCTCAGCTTTCAGGTGACATATAGCAATATTACAATATTAAATCCTACTTATTACATTTTCAATACATACTTTATATAGTTTTGTAACCTATACATACAAGATGAAAGGTAAGACGTTTGAAAAATTTAGACAGGAGCTTCTACTAATGAAACTGAACAACTTTTGTTCTACAACTTTGCTGAATTCGTAAAAAAAAAATTGGACTTTGTAAGGAAACTTCGCTAATCAGCTGACAGATTTCCATACAAAGTCCAAATTTTTTTCTACGAATTCAGCAAAGTTGTAGAACAAAAGTTGTTCAGTTTCATGAGTAGAAGCTCCTGTCTAAATTTTTCAAATGTCTTACCTTTCACCTTGTATAATATTCTCGCTTTTACCTTCCTGTATGAGACAGTTGGTAATTGGTAGATATGAGATAGGTAAATATCAAAATTGTATACTCGTAATCAATAATTTAATCTGCATTGATTGCCTTGAAGATCTCACATTAAAAAATAGCTAAAGAAAACAAATATGTAGCCTTTTTTATCCCAATCTTTCTGTCCTTATCCCGGTCAACATAGACAGAGACAGCACTCTCCTCGTACAAAAACTCTCCGCCTTTGAAGTAGGTATCTATACCTATTTAATTGTTCGCAGTTATATTTGTACAAACCGAAACGGCAAAAGTCAAGGATCATTGCGTACTAATGTTTAATTCATTACATTTGCAGTTGAAAAAGGTCGCTATGTATGGTTTAATTCGATCTTGACATTAACCAATCCCGTTTATAATTTATGAACTTCCTTCGCTTGGGATTAAAAAACCGCCAAGCCTTTGATACGTTAGGATATAGCGTACATTTTGTAGTAAGTAGTTATGTAATATGAAAAGGTTATTGCGTAGTAGACACTATCGCGTAGTTGTGCAGACTATGATTTTTTGTATACTTATGTTAGACGGCTTATAAATATCTGTATATCTACAGATCTATACTAATATTATACAGCTGAAGAGTTTGGTTGAACACGGTAATCTCAGGATCTACGGGTCCGATTTGAAAAGCAGTGAGAGCTGCAGTGGTACTTCAAAGTGAAAGAAAAACATACGATCGCAGTTAGAGCTAAAACTAATGTTTATCATTAAATTTATTAACCAACAATAGTATTAATATTATTTATTAAACAATCTAAATGTATTCTCCTAATTAAACAGAAGCACTTCTCACCCTTCGACAATTCAAGCGATATTGGATCGAGAAACGATCGACAAAAACTCGAACGTTTGAGACGCTGTCTCGCTTCCCTAGGGCGCGTTTGACCGATGAGTAATGGCTCCCAAAGTCTGGCCTGTGTGGGGCAAGGGGCAGGTTAAAGCGGGAAGTTTATATTTAGTATTGTGGATAATTTATCTAAATTAATATAAGACAACTGTGTTAATGAAGTCATGACTCATTATTTAATTATGATAGAATAAAAAATTGAAACTGAATACCTACCTAGACGGTATTTCCATAATTGTAAAAGAGTTTCTTGGACGATTTTGCGCTTGAAATTAGTTTTATAGATCCGAAGTAGGTATAAAATTAATATAAAAGTGGTAAGTCTTCGTGAAATAATTTGGAAAATCCAAAAGTGCACGCCTCATAATTTTTTTTAATAAATATTTATTAATTATTATTTTTGTTTATTTAATAACAATTAAACCACATCGAATCAGACCCTGAAAAATGAAAGGGTTCTATTCCTGAGCATACTCAAGCGTAAGAGAAAAAAAAAGACTCGATTAGTAAAGTATTTCGGTCGCTATCGTGTTAACAAGAAAAAGGATCCGCACATACAGACACACGGACGTCCAAGACAGAACTTTTTAAACTGTTTTTTAACTAGTTTAAATAACAAAAATGACATCAAAAATATCATGAACGTTAAAAATAGTGTTTTTTCTTAATATGTGTGTGTATGTATTATCTTACAAGTGCAATGTATGATACATAAAGACATTTTAAGTTTGAAAAATCAGATGTTTTGCGCGAAGTGACAGTAGTACCCACCTCAACGCTTCGCTTATGAGGCGTGCAATAAGGTTAGACAGAAAATCAGAAGAAAAGCAAAAAGAATGTAAATTAATGCATCGATCTGTTTGAATGGGACGATAAAAATAACAGAATATCGTGTAACAATATTTTTAGTGACAATAAATAAATGTATTTTATTTTTAAAGTTTATTATAGCATAAAACCATTTTTTAGATGCATGGATAGGTACTGTATACAATATTTGCAATATATGTAAGCTTTAAATAAAATATCACGAAGCAAATGATTTATAGCTTCTAAATTACGAATATGTAAATTTTATGCGATTTTTTATAGTATTTAATTTAAACTCTGACGTTTATTGATCTGTATTTAATGTTGAGTTGTAAAAATAAAACATCAATTTGAAATTTCGTTATATTCGGCTGCGTTGTCATGGTAACCTTCATTTGTTTTTGTTACGATTGTAAAATTCTGTGGTAACTTTATAATATTCGACAATCGAAAAAGATGGAGGACATCAAATTAAATTTCTATCTTGAAGTAAGTAAAGTAGGTACTAGGTAGGTAGGTTCCCACTTCCCGCCGATTTATTATAAGTAGGCAAAGTTGTCAATTATTCATTGATATTTTCGTTTTGGTAAAAATGACTGTGCAACTATTAAAATATGTGAAACATTATAGTGATCGTTTTTTCTATACACATATGTATATTATATGTAGATATCCAAATTTAATGATAACTACCTTATGTGTGCATCTTTGCCTCTTCTGACTACTCAAAAATATTTTCAAGTATTTCTCATAAAATATAATCTTCATAGAAAATAATGATGAAAATTAAATCGCGATATTCCATACCTTGGCCCATTTCACAGAAATAGGAACGATTACGACATTCGAAGACAGAGCAGTGAAATAAAGAGTGTATTCCATTACACCATTTGTTCAATTTGAACTAGCTAGCTCCCCCGGCTTTACTTGCGCACGTTTATCGCGAAATAGCTTTATGTCGTTAACAATTTTACTGTAGCCCTTTCAAGTTTTGCTAGCTTATATCTTTCATCGTTGATCATGTTTATGTACAACTAGCTTACCGCCCGCGGCTTCGCCCGCTTTGTCTAAAACCTATTAAATTATATACTAAAACCTTCCTCTTGAATCACTCTATATATATAGAGTGATTCAAGAGGAAGGTTAAAGGAAGGTTTTACATAGGGACAGAGAAATCTTTGTTTTATACTATGTAGTGATAAATTTGTTTAGCAACTTTCGAGCTTGAAACAGACAAACAAACTTAGGAGATATTATGAATCTACATCATTGGTTATTACTTATTACTTAGTATTTTAAATCTATCTGTGACAATTAGACATGGTTAATTGGTTAGTCATAAAGGTTGGCATCTATGACTTTGCATGAACGTTTAAGTAAAAAAAAAAACAAAAAATATTGAGTATATTTCGGCTGATGTGTACATACCTGAGGACTGATACCTCTTATAATTCAATGCAAGGAAAGTACTTCATTTCAATACTATCATAGCTACATGGAAATTAAAACATTTTATTCAAAAAGAATATTATATTATGCATGGACGTATAAAAAAAGACGGACGCCGTATTACGAACAAACAACGTGAAGCCACCATAGTAAGCTAGCGATCGTGTAAAGACAATGAACACGCACACACTCTCACCATAGTAAGCTAGTCGGCCGCCATTACGTCGTGAACCGTCGACCGATTAACTGCGTCACTGTTTCACAAAAATATTTAAAATGCCGTCTTGCGTGGTTAAATGGTGTCGCAACAGTACAATTTTAAATAACAAAACATAAGGGATTACATTCCAAAGGGAAGCAAGTTATTTCTTTTATGTTTTAATGACAAAATTATTACGGCAAAATTTATAGAAAAAAAATACAGCCGCCATTGTCATCAGGACAGCTGTTGCCATAGTGTTGCCATGGCAACATGTCACACACACATGGATGTGTCGCCGCCATTACTAGGCTTCACTCAATGTTTAGGCGATATACCGTCCGTCTTTTTTTATACGTCCATGATATTATGTATATCCTTTAAAGTTTAAATATAAACCGGTAGAAACTCAAGATACAAGATAGTGGTATTGCGTGTAATTGAAATCGCCACACGTGTTTTCCTTTTACGATATAACAGAGGAAATAAAGCGCAAAAACGTATATTTAAATTAGAGACAGAAGATGGAAGTATTGTCCTTAAGAGTATATAGTTAAAGATTACTAAATAATTAGGTATATACCTACTGCCTGAAATTATTGTATTATCACCGATCCGTGATAAGTATACAAAGCTTGAATTGAAATATCTTCGTATGAAGTGGTTCGAGTGATACAAACATATGAACAATGAAGCTAATAAAATCAAGTTAAAAATATGCTGAACATTTGAGGTAAATTTTATTAACAAATAGGTACGGACTGTAATTGTTCGCTTTCATAATAGGAGAAAGAATTTTTCAAATTTATGGAATAGTTTTAGACTAATACTATAATGAATTTAATATTCCTTTTTAAATAACATTAGAATTTGTTAAGGGATGATATTATTAGAATCGATTTTTGTAGTCCCGTTGTTTATGATAATAATTTAATAAATATATTTTTGTTTCAGGTAAATCTACTTCCAGATCTATACACGTAAGTCTTGCTTTACGAGCAAGGTATAATAAACAAGCATTTTCGTCTGCTTTCAACACATGGTTTCCTATTAGTCGTAGCGTGATGTTGTATAGCTTTCCTCGATAAATGGACTATCCAATACAATCCTACTAATATTATAAATGCGAAAGTTTGTGAGGATGTGTGTGTGTGTTTGTTACTCATTCACGCAAATACTACTGAACCGATTACAATGAAATTTAGCACACATATAGAGAGTAACTTGGATTAACACATAGGATAGGTTTTATCCCGAAAATCCCACGGGAACGGGAACTATGCGGGTTTTTCGTTGAAAACGTGGGCGAAGCCGCGGGCGGAAATCTAGTACTGTAATACTCTTTCAATCCAAAAGTCTAAGTTAGTAGAGATGAGCGCGTTCAACCAAAGAAACAATTTTCTAGATAATATTACTAGTGGTCTGCCACGGCTTTGCGCGTGCTTATTATAATATGTAGTACTAATCCAGCGGTATATGTATATTTTTTTGAAATCAACTAGTTCCTGAGCCTAGCGCGTTCAAACAAGCAAACTATATAATATATCGATTTTTGGAGCATGCAAAATATCTAAACGGACTTTACACCACTTGTACTTTGTTACAATGTACTTGAATAAACAAAATCTTACACTATCACTGCACTTGCCCTGTGACATAATGTTCTAGGAACCGATATCAGCGCTGACTCAGAGTGACACAACTCTGAATCACAGCTGTTATCCTAGTATGGAATAACAATTGTAGTTCACAAGCTTGAGCACACGTCTTTACTTAATGTTAGAAGTTTTAAGTAGCCTATTTTTTTCAGCCTTATACAATGTAAGATATTCCAATTTTAAGTGATAGTAATTCAAGTTGAATATAAGAGCCTTCTGCAATGTTCTAATGCTTTCGGATTTAAAATGTATTTAAAATGCTGTTTATTCACTACTTTCATTTAATTTAACCATACTGTGAGCTGTTCAGTATATTTTATATCCGTGATTCCGATAAGTCTATTCGATGCAGTTAAGAATCGATAACATGAAACAAGTTTTAAATTGAAAATACGTTGTAGAAATACAGATTTTTTTAAATATCTCTGTTTAGCTGTATAAGGATTAAGGATATACGTGCAAGTAAATGAGTCAATATGATATAAGCTTTTTTTATACATAATGTACAAGTAAGTTATTCTTGCAGATGTGTACGTAACATCAAACAAGGTACTAGGAGTCCATATTCGCTTTGATAATTAACGTTTTTAAATCGAATTACTTACGGAGGACCATTAGTTGGACGTAACCGTGCACTTCCTCACAGGTGCAGGATAATCTCATTAGCTCCCTTTCCCTTCCCTGAGTGGCCTCGCATTTATTGCAATCATACGGTTATTCGATTATTTCGCTATGCGCTAAAAATCTGGTTGATACGACGTAGGTTATACTAGATTGAAGTAGGGTGAGAAATTTCGAATAGGAACTATGGATAAAGTTTTATCAACAACCGTTATATGAATATGTATAACTTAAAATAAATTATTTATGTATGTGTACCTACTTATAATGTAATTACATAGTGAGATAATTTTGTTTAAAATGTTTCTGACTTCAGAGATGATGATGAATCTAGAAATTGACCCTCTTATAACTCTCTCCAGTTTGAACTGCGTAAAATCGTACTAAATATCGAAATAACATTAAATTATAAAAAATATATAGGTAGTTTATTTTTCACACACAATATTCTTATGATTTTGTTAAATTGCAAAACAAGTGCAACCCATAAAATCAATAAATGAGTCACGGATGTGTCATCGGCGCTTAGCAAAGTGGAAAACAATCCACCTCCTGCTAGCTACAGACAATAACCAGGACAACATAAACACGAAATGGTGTCTAATTCAGGAATTGCCATAGAACACGCGAAGCTTAAAAACAATTTGTTCTCAAAACCAGTACATCAACAATAGTAATGCGGAGCGTATTTATTCTGCGGCTTATCGCGTTATCAATATCAAGTGACGGAGTTCTCGGAAACGCCTACCTAGCCAGGTAGCGCCCTTGCTGTGAAAACAAGATAGTGTTGTGCGTGGAACTATCGATAAGTGTATTAATTCAATAAATCCATTCAGGTAGAACTTTGCTTGTGTTTTTTTAGTTTATGGCATGGCATTCGATTTTCTATTAAGAAAAATGTACCTATTGTCTAGGTTCGATCGTAAAGTTCAAGATTAATATGACTCTACTCCATTTCTAATTAACGAAAGAATTTTCTTTGATATTTGCTACCGTAGTTCCTACACAAAAAGACATTGTTTTCAACATTATAAGGCATAAACACGGTTAGTGATGCGCGCCGATATGATCACGATAAGGTCGGAATGTCGACTGGTGGCTAGTGACTGCGCAACTCGATTGTTTTTACCACAATTAATTTCATGTGGCATTCCATAACATAATTAACATAATAATTTACATTTACATTGTAACGTTTTTGAAAGCGCCGTTCATTTTACTCAAAATATTTGATTTGTGTTAGATTCGTTTTTGTTTATTTTAATTAGTACGTGATAGCTAAAAAATACCGAAATGGTATTATACTATTTAACAATGTTTGCAATAACGAGAACGTAAATTGTGTAATTTTTTTTTATTTCTGCGCCGTTCTAATATTATATTTAAAAAAAGCTCTAGCGTATAATTACCTCTCATGTATTTATTTATTAAACTTTACGTGAGAAATTTTCGCAAATGTTAAAAAAAACTAATTGATTACAGCCATTCCGCACACTGATATAATTAAACAATATAAAATAATTTCACATTAAATTATTGTGAGATTATTAAGCCGTAGCCGTAATTGTTGTGATAAATGCGTAAACGTAATTACACGTTGCAACGCCTCGCTGCTTCAAACACAACCAGGAAAGCAGCAAAGCATCAAAGCTTGTACAGTTGCAGTTGCATATTTGGAAAACTCTGAATATTCAACGACGATCATTAAGATGTCCTTTTCGTGGATGCAGCGTCGTATTTCAAAACAGCAGTAAGTGATTGTTATGTAAATTACAAAAGCAATTATCTTGCGAGATCGCAGTTAATAGCACGAATGCACCAATGAGTCGGCCGACACGCCGTGCTCGCTCGGCTATGCCGGAGTGTACCTAATTGGTATAGTAAGCGATGGAAATGTTCTAAATAATTATAGCCATTATCATAGGTACTCCGTTTTTGTTTGGTTTCACTGTATAATTTGTTGTTAAACAATTTTGGAATTTAGTCCATGAATAGTGATTAATTTAATTCGTATCATTTTGTCGATTATTGATTTAGACTTTGTTGACGTATTAATTATTGGCTTAATATGGTGTAGGTATTCAAGTGGTAAGATGTATTTGGTATTGAGCGTGGTTTATGTGAATCCATTGCAAAAGCTTTAATAGCATCAAAGGTTCAAAAGATTTTTATTGCATTCATTTTATTTAGGTTATAGAATTTAATGTTTTATTCATACCTTACTAGCCTTTTCGATTCTACATCTAAGGAAGTATTAAATCGAAATCGATTAATATATGTTTTTTCTACATTATTTCCTAGAATTTAGTTTAACATAACTTTAAACAAGTAATTAACGTTTGAACAAAAAACGTCAACCGGGAAAAAACAGCGCAAAACACCAGTTATAATTAATTTAAATTTACCCAGTGTCGTTCTCACAATTAATGCAAACCTAACGACACATCCGGCTAAAGTCCATCCAAGCGATACACATACATTAATAAATACTACTCGCTTTGGCAATGTCGGTTAAAGTAAATAAAAACATCGATAACTCAATCGCGACATGCCTATCCCTATTCACTGTAGCTATGATGAGAATTTTTTTTCATCCATTTTTTGTCGCATTCAACGAACTATCGCGGTGCATTTTTTGTCCTAAAATTTTTTCAGTATGTTTTTTGTCAAAATCTTTGGTTTAGTTCCCCGTCGTACGTAAATTGGATTCAATTGCTTTTTTAATTCATTCAGATGCCATTCGAAATTTAAAACGATAATTATAATGCAGTCTAGTTTGAGCCGGTTTTAATTTCTTTTAGATTGCCTATTTAACCAGTATTAACATTTTCATTTAGATAGACACGGATGTTAATTGTGTATGTAAAATAGTTATTTAGGTAAAAATTCGTATTGAAACAGTTTATATCTTTTAATTTTGAATACACAAAGAAAAGGGCTACTTTTTTAAATTAAGTACCTACACATTCATAGTAAAATAAATAGAAAAAGAAAACGGAACGGTATGTTTTAATTTGGCAACCAATAATGGAGGAAAAGTTAGAGACTGGATAATGTATTATTAAACATTTTATACTAAAACTAAATGTTTCGAAATAGATCGATAGATCGAAGTTAACAAGAAGTCATTTTAAATAATGAAAATGTTCTTTTCCACTTATTTACACACCATATCTTATCTGTGGTCAATATTGACGTTCAAATTTTGGGTTTAGGAAGCGAGCGCTGTGAATAGGTACTAAAGACCATTTTTCGTTTTTTCTTATTTATTTTTGTTTGGATTTGTAGATAAATTCATGTTAGATATGGACAAAGATAATTAGAGAAGTATGAATTCATTCAAATTGAGTTTGTTTGTAACATAACTTTTTATATTATGTCTAATTAACACATTGCCTTTGTTATGCTTATCAAAATAATATTTATTTTGTTATGTTTGTACATATATTAATTGATTTATTAAGACGTGGATCTTTAGTAGATACTATTACAATTAAAAGCAAATAATATTCAGACTTTTAGAATAAGCTTTATTTTATTGTTCTACATAGTTAAATTATGTATGATTAAATGCGCGGTAAAGAATGTAGTAAAGAATTTTTCATATCTCTCGCTATTTTCGGTATATGTTAGCAAATATTTTGTTTACCCTCCCCCTTAAAAGAGGGCTCGTGCTTGGGATAATTACATCAGCGAGTACCAGGGCGGCATAACTACGTAGGGGTAGCCACCCCTACGTAAACATTCTGTCTGGACGTAGTGCACACACTTGCATGATTTTTACACATGTGTATGTGTATGTCTAGATATTCACGCATCTAGAAGTATTTGTAGATATTTGTATTTCCTATGGCAATGGTGTTTTATCAATAAAAAATATCTTGATTAAGAAATATACCATTAGGTTTTGATTGGTACATCAATAAATCACAGGCCTTATTATAATTTTAATTTGTGTTTCATATTAATTTCATGCTCAGGTCGTTTCATTTTTGTGTTTTGTAGAATCGTTAAGTCATTCTTGATATTGCAGTAGAATCCATATAAACTCGAAAAATGTTTTCTTCCCTTCCCTTCAGGCCACAGAAACTTCCATTACTCGAAATCTCAACCCTCTAAAAGTCGAAGCAATCTCTGAGTTCCTGCAAGCAATTTTGGTACATATTTTCCCTATATAACTCGAAAAATCAAATTTAACGAAGAGATAGAATGACAGATTTCCAGAATAAGCCTGTACTGTATTGTATATCGAAGGCTTAATTTTAAATTTTTCGTGTGTCGCTCTGAATCCATAAATGCTTGAATGCTATAAAACTAAAATGTCTCAAATCTCAATCATTGACGTTACAAGAATTGTTATTATTATGAAAACAAAATATCTGATTGCTTATTTATGAAGCCTATGTCACTACCGCATGAATCTGATGATCACAATGACACATCATAGTAAAAATCCGTCCACCGATTTGGGCTGTAGGGTGTACCAAAGAAATACACATACAAACATACACTCGAAAATCATAACCCTCCTTCTTTCGCAATCAGGTAAAAAGACAAACTCCCAATTAATAGAAAGGTGTAATAAATAGGTAGTCAAAGTAAATGCACCCGATGAAGTTTAATTTTCTTTAAATGGTGCTTCGATCTCATGAAATATATCTCCGAATAGCGTAAATATTCTACTATAATGAGATGATCATAATATACGTAGAAAATACAATTTTATTCTACCGCTTTTTAATAACAAACCGCACCCCGCAGTTTTAATCATCGTTCATTTTCAAAAAGTATGTATAAAGTTAATAATCTACAGACTACATAATTTCAGAGATTAGGTGTCAAACAAACAAAACTGTAAACTTTTTCTAATGTTCGTCTCTGTCTGCCTTTCTGTCTGTTTGGAATGAGATCAAAACTACTCACCAAGTTGATGATTAAATGGAATTTATCAAAGGATTTAACTAGTTAAAAAACTACTCGACGTATTTTGTAACATTAATTTACCATTAAAGCTTTATCTTTACTACCTACAATAACTCGAGTGAAGTCAGGAATAACATCTAGTGTGTATTTTTATACATTAACTTTGTATGATTACATATAATTCTCGGACACAGTTCCAAGTAAAACCAGCTTAGATATTACATTATATAAAATCTTTTATGAAATAGCTTACTATTCTATAATTTCTCGAAAAAAACCTTCTTGCATAATTCTTAATAGAAATTCATGTTTGCAAGAAACCGCTAATTATCAACTTAATACGCTTCTTTATGTTTTAATTTACAATTTTATAGCTCTCCTCGTTATAATCTTTATTATTTTAAATTACTTTTACGTGTTTATGTTACTAAGCTTTTAAAATACCTACGTTTTATTAAGCAATAGAAACATCAATTATCTAATGCAAATTTAGGTAATATGAATATAAATCTAAGGTGGGTAGTTTAGAAAATTATGATTTTAACTAATTAGACAACCAATTAACTTACTTAAACTACTAGATGATGTACGATGTAGGTATAATACGTATTTAAAATTTAAATATAATCAGATGTACAGCGAAAAACAATTTTCTGAGACGTATGGATTGAGTATTCTCAAGATTCCTTGATAATTACATGCTGACGAGTCTGTGTAGGTTGCATCAAAGATGCTAAATGATTTTAACATTTTTAATATACTTGTAAGTATTCTTGCATCCCATACTTTCTATATTTCTATTCAAACAAAAAAATTATTGTTATTATTGTTTATTTATTTATTTCTATTATAAACAAAAACGTTTGTCCTTCAGCCTTCTGTGTCACGCAAAAACATAGGATCAGATCAAAGGCACAGATGCGGATGATTAAATCTTTTTAGCGTTCACCCTTGCGCCCCTGATCTGTTTTCATAGAATTTTCATAAATATAGTCATACCTACAGTATCATTATTACAAGGCAGGAAAATTCGTACGTGATACGGCTATAAAATTAAAATGAAGAGCACATGATTAGAAAGCTATTTAGCTAGTATTTTAATTCATACTCAACTAATAAGCCTCTACACAAAATAAAATTATTGCTTTTATTTACCATGCAACTATTCCCTCAAATATTATATGATATATCGTGTCTCAGAAAGGGAAGACAAGCGTGCTCGGTAAATATTTGCCCGTGTCTGGCGAGACTAAGTGGACCTTTACAAAATATTCAAGTATACATATATTCAGTTATTTAGTAGTAGATGAATTAGAAAGTAATTATGTCCTAATTAATAGGTTGATTGATACTTGTTACATTGTTTAAGTTGAAGAGAATTAATTACATTAATTCTTTAAGTAAATAAAAATATGAAAATAATAGTCGATAGTCGGTACCTTCTTAGGTACTTATAAAAATACCACCGCTGGTATCAGTGGTTTTTGTCTTGACTCGATCTATTTCGTTAAAATGTGTTTAATCAATTACTTGCGATAAAAAACGTGAAAAAAACATACAAAAAATGTAGAATATGATCTAATTCCAAAGATAATACCAGGAACACATAAATTGAAGGAGAATAATAAAAAAGGCGCCAGTATCAATTATTGTCTCGTGTTTAGTTAATTTACACGTCTGTAATTAGCGCAATTACTTAATTGTTGAACTCCACCCCAACTATATTTAAAGTTACGGGCAGATGGATATTATATTAATTGGAACTTGTGTTATCTTTAAAACCCTTTGAAGCTTGTTTGTGAGACGTGTAAAGGGGCTCATTTTAATATTAATGATCATTAATAGGCAGTTATTTGAAAATAAACATATTGATTATTTGGGCACCTGTTTACTTTTTACATAAAACCCTTTGCTACATTTTAAATAAGGATATGGTAATATAAATTAAATTAGGTACAGTATTAATAGTAGTAGTAAGAAATAAAGAAGTAGTAGTAAGAGATAATCGAAAAAGAATTAAAAAGACGTAAAAAAACATCGAGAACCGTGCAAAAAGGTTTAATTAAATTAATTAATTTATCAATGAACGTACGACTACGTTATTGTAAATGGTATTGAAAAAGTCGTACGACGTACGTTTCAAATGTACCCTCGGTGTGATTGTTATTTTTTATAGACGTGATATGGACCTTTTTATTGGTTATTTTTATACTAAAGCTTCTATATTACAGTTAATTAAAAACTAAGTAAGAATAATAAAAAGAAATGTCATCTCTGTTTCTTACGGAAATGAACAATGTGATCTACCACATAATACTTAGGAGTAGGAGTATGTATTAGCTACTAGCTACTTAATACATACTCCTATAACAACCTAACTATAGGTTTTATTTTCGCATTGAAGTCGGTTGCCTGGCAGCACCCTCTTCCGGGGAAGAAGCCGCACTAAATCGCCTTAGGGAGTTGATTGCTTACGTCTAATTGAAAATGGAGTATTCCTAGAAGAAAGTATTGGCTTTAACCATTCATCAGGCTTTATGATACCCTGGTATTTAATAAAATAACAAAACACTTCTAGTAATAAGTTGATGATTACAGATTACATCAATAGGAAAACAATGCTGCCCGTTACAAATGTGATGAAAATATGGATATCTTGCACTGTAAATTTAAGTTTCATTTTATCTTAAAAAGTTTTTGTATTTACTGTAAAAAATATTGTATCAAACATAAAGTATGTTTCATGCAATAATTTGTAACGACAACACTTTACAATTTCTATGTGAAACTGACCTGTTAAAAAATTAAAGAACCACCGCATAAAACGGCTGATACAAACTGTTTAAATATTTGATTATAAGCCAAATCTCTCTATGTAAGTCACATTTTAAATTAAGGCATAAGAGAAACCCAGTTACAAAAATGTTTTAAACGATCCGGCAACCATAAAAATATAAGGCCTTTTTAATTACACTGTGAAAAGATACCTAACTTGCTGCGACCCCAAAAAATGAGAGAACAATTTAGTGTCCTTTTAAATATTTGATGGCATTCAAAATAGTTCATCTGTTTCACTAATGAGCTCGTCACATTCAAACTTTAGTTAACAAATTGACTAATTGGGAGCTTTTGAGGACTCTTGCAAGCAATGCGTTCACTTTTTGAGCTGACAAAAAGTATAAATATAAATGCTTTTAACTTCATCGTGAGTCTATTATAATTGTGTCCTTTTTATTTGGGGGCATAATAAATTGTATACCTAAGATGGAAGTGGAAATTAGACACAGTTATTACGAATAGTATAAACTACAGAGTATTTAATATTTATTGTTTCCTTTTTATTTTTAAGTACCTACTACTAGTTTATTCATTATTGTATAAACATCGTAGGGTTACTTTTTGTGTTCTACTTATGAAGTTAATTTTTGGAACGAAGTTCCTTTTAATGCATTTATAACGAAAATTTGTATAATTGTTATTATAAAATTTAATATCCCTAGCAACAAAGCGTTTTAGCGTTCATAATACCCAGTAGAAGGTAAAGTATACCTAGATATGAAATTAAAATATTTATTGCAGCATAATTTGTATCCGTTTATTGCGTCTAATTGATTCTTAATCTTAATTTCATCGAACTAATTAGCAATCAATTACAAAATTGACTGTTAATTGGTTTGTTGTTTTCGACAAATTCATTATTAAAACGGATTTTATTTGTAACGTAATTTAGGGTACATTTTTGTTGTTTAATTATAAAAGTGAAGCCACCAATAAAGAAATAAACAACCAAAACAGCTTGTTATAAAGTAGATAAAATATTTTAATAAACACAAAAAGACGAGAACGCCCTCGCGCAGGAATGGGTTCGGAAATTTAATGGGAATTAATTAACCCCGTGTCACTTCCCATAAACCTAATGCACACCTTAGAATCTGATCCCTTGGAGCTCGATTCAAAGAAACCCATACAAATAAATCCATCCTACATAAAAACTTCGGAACGGGTTATCGTAATTTATTCCACATCTTTCACACAATAAGCTTTTTGTCTGTCCGTCTATTTCGCCGCCTCGTTTTTAACGCGATATTCGACTCTGGTACCAGGCAATAAGGATCGCAATGCGGTGTTAAATGGCATTTTTACATTTGTATGCTTATTAGGTTTTTGCTGGACCGTTTCTGAATTCATTAGAAATTAACGTTTATATTACATTATAAATTGCTCGTATTTGTATTGTTGTACACTTTATTACTAATTAAAGGTTTGAAACATATTTAAGTTGTTTAACAACTTTGAAATTGTATTATACTTAGGTACTTATTTATAATGTCACGTGGTACTCATAAATTGTCCTTTTATTTATTGAAATTATTAAAACGGTCGTCCAAAATTTAACAAACATGAACATAGGTAATTTTATTCTTTGCAAATCCTACATACCTATTGATATTCGATTTTGAAATGCGGTCTAGTTTATTTTTCAGATAGGTATTTTTCATATGAATTCATCAATGAATTTGCATTCCTATTGCAAATTCTGTGATTACTAAAACCCCCATACATGACTGGCGGATTTACTAGCTCGTATTACTAGGAAAATATAAATTATATGAAAGTCTGAAATGCAAACGACGCACAGCATTATGTTATGAATAGCGCGGTAGTTTGCTAAAAGCATTCCCTTGTAACGCGTTAAGCTCGGGAACATTTTTATTAAAATTTTTATATAAGAGCTAAATATTCCTAATGATTTTTAACATAAAAATTCTTGAATATATCCTGAATGCCTGTTTAAATCCTACTGAAATTAATGTTGCGAGAACATTTTAATTTATAGTACCTGCAACTGTAGAAAAGCTATAGCAATGTTTTTAAAATAAGCTCCGGTTCATTCGAACCACGATTCGAACAGAATTTTGAAAATAGTGCTTTTTACCGAAAGGTTTTTAAGATGTTTAACCAGTTCAATACGAAATAGCATTATAAAAAATGCCTCTATCGTTCGTAAAAATTACTACATTTTTACATTACTCACTTTAGCAGGCGTTCCATTAAGCAAATGTATAGGTACTAAGTTTGTATGTCTGTCGCAGGTGGTGAGGTGGTTCAACACGAGGGGCGATGCTGGGCGGGGCGGCGGGGGGCGCCCGCTCCCGCCCGCCCTCTGATCTCCAACAAGGTATGTGAGCCTGGTACTCGACGTGATACAAATTTCGATTTTACGTTGGAATGCGGTTCAATCAAATAAATGCTTTCCGACATTTTTCTAATTTATAAACTCAAAAAAATATGTAAAAATACTTGTTTAACTTAGCTTAACATATTTCGATTATTTATTTGTAATTTAGATCCTTAAATTAAATAAATAGATTAGAGAGTCAACAATGGAGATGATTAGAATGTCGCGGTTACAATAATGTATCGAAACTTACTTTACCTAGAATGGGAACCAATGTCATACACAATCATTAAATTGCCATGTAACTGAAGGAAAAGCTAAATTTTATTTATTTTTAATAAGCATCGCCTATTTCATGCAAGCATCTTAGTTTTAGCATGAAAAATCAAGCAATTTGTTAAAGTAGGTACCTACTTACTTGCTCAATACGACTAAAAATAATTATTAATTTGCAACAGTATCCATTTATTAGTAAAGTTAATTCTTATATGAATACACTATTTTGTGGTTCCTATTGTAAAAACTAAAAATATTGTCTGTAACAGGTGTTGCGAGATTCCCCCTGTACTCGTTGTTCCCGAGTCAAGGGACGACTAACAGGACCTCAATTCATAAAGGTAAGAAAAATGTTTAAAATTTACCTAATGCTTATTGCATGTATACTTTTTACAATTTAGCAGTAAGCTATCACACCAAGATTTTATCAAATTTTGGTAACTATAGTTATTTTGTTACATTTGTTTAAAAAAAATTTTTTTTTGTCCATTTTAATGCGATTTCCTAATCGAAATTTTCTGTTCTTTAAAAAATTATCGGTATTTTTTTTTCGTATTTAACAATAATTTAAAACATAGTGTATGTTTACAATTTGCCTCAAACCTCAATCGTCACAACACAAAAATAGACATTTCTATCAACTATCAATAAGATTTCATCTAAAAAATATCTAAGTCAGAACAGATGTCGACTCCCGGAGGACCGATCGCCTGTCAGTCACTGTAAGTGACTCCAAAGCTGTCAATTTGTCACCTGCAATGGTCGACAAATTAGACTCGATGTGTGTAGGGCCCGAATCTATTACAAAGCCCTAAATTAAGATTCGAGCTCGGTAAATTAATTTTAGTATGTGACTAGGAAACAAGATAAACAATCAAGTACTATTAATTAAGAAGAAGTAGGAGTACTATTAATTAGAAGGTTTATAATATTATTCATTTAGCGATTTCATTTTATACAAAAAGCTTTGTTTTAATTTCACTTCACATTCACAATCGCAACTTAATACATTGTAGATATTTAATTTCATAATATTATAATATTATATTTACGTCTTAACTTTTGAAGTACATACAAGTTTTTACAAGTAAAAACCTACGAATTTCCAATTAGATTTAAAAAAAATGTGATACCTATAGGGCTTATTTGAGTGCAAAACATAGAACCTTCTTATACCGCGGGGTTTCGTTCGTATTTTTAAAAACTATTTTTTCACTGATTTAGTAAAGCAGAAAATAGAGAAATAAATGAAAGATAAATCCTACCACGTACTTACATACATTGTTCAAAGCATCGCCACACACTTCGAGTTTATCTCCCCACTATATTTTTACGTATTTTAAAGAATTTAACTCTACTTCACTTCGAAAAGCACTACCAAATTCTGTACAAAAGAGATTTAATAATTACATTTGTACAGCCGTGACAAATCGGCTCAATAGACTCCCTTGCAGCTTGTGGTTTAGAAAAAAATCAATTTAAAACGATATAATGGATGGATCTTTTATAGTGTAACGTGACACTGAGTGACATTGTATACGGTGCCCCGGCGTGGCCAATCGGACATTTGGGGCCTTATGTTTTGATATCAAAGGCTTCGATTTTGTTATGGATAGGATTAATTAATTATTTTTTATGAATGATTGTGTACAAATTAAACTATTCTTTGTATATTATTCGAGGGACTATCCTTGAAACACAAAAATTCTTTGTATAGGTAACTGTTAATCAGTGCCGGTGTAAGGGCCACTGACACCCCGGGCGAAAATATTGTGGCGCCCACTTGAGGTGTTCTGAAGCTTTGCACCAGGAGAGGCAAGAGACTCCCACTTCAGACCTTGGCGCCCCCCAGAATTTGTCGCCCTGGGCCATCGCCCCCTCTCGCCCCCCCCTAACGCCGGCACTGCTGTTAATTAATGTTTAAATCGAAGAATCGGCTGTTTTAAGTCCTAGAAGTTTTTGCAAATATGTAGTGATTAAGTAAAAATGTTTAGCTGTTCTTTACGCAATAAGTGCTGTACGTTATAAGTCTTTATATATAAATACATGTTTTTGACAGTCTGCATCGTAGCTAGCAAACGACTTTATTTAATCGAATATCATATCTGTTGAAATGATTCTTATCCATGGTTGGCGGAAATAGAAGCATTCGCCTTGGAGATATTTAGCTCGCTTTGGAACTAGTAAAATTATCTTGTTTTGTGTTAAAGAATATGCTTTATAGAATGAGACTTTGAACTTGGCGGGATCTTAAATTCACTCATAACAAAGTATGTATTACTTAATTATCTGCAGAATAAGTTGGCACAAAAAATCTTGATAGAAAGTATTTATTTTTCATATTGTTTAATTATTTTTATAAATAAGCCAAAGGGCCTAAGGCCCTATAAATAAACACAAGCTTAAATTCGTCCCTGTCCCCACGCGTTTAGTCCGTCCGATTTATTAATTCACTTCATATGAGTGGCCAACCGTGCACGATAGATTATGGCTCGCGCATCACTGACCATAAACTCGTTTTATACGAATCGATAACCTACATTAAAGACATACTATACCTATCGCTATGTCGCCCTGGTACTTTATTTACTTTTATTGTGAGGTAAATAGTGAATTTTTATCGGCTTTAATTACCGATCGTACCTTTTTTGTTTAATAACTTAGGACATTAATTTTCGATCAATTTACTTAATTTAATAATTACTTTAGTTTTTTGCTATAATCTCACTTAAGTATCTTAAAGATTTTTAATTACTGACTAAATCAGGTAAATTAATATTGAACATTTTAAGCACAGTTTCATTTAAAATTAGCATTTTGCACGCGGCTTTTTTACTCGCGTAGACTCCATATTTAACAGAAAATATAGTTATTCATAAGGGATTCAGTCCGTTTATAATTTACTAAATCATTACCTACACTATTTGAAAAATACATTTTTATTTTAAAATTAGTGGTAGACACTTCAATTTTTATTACCTATGCGCGCGTCGTATTGTAGCGTAGCTGTAGCCGCTGTAGGTACCTACATATACTAATTAGTGAATACTAAGTATCTAATTATTGATATAAAATTAATGTTGACGTGTGTTATCTTAAAATCGCAAATTATACTTAAATTACGCATTACTCTCAAGCTGTTGTATATCAGAAGAATAACATAAACATATTTCGAAAAAGTATTTTAGGTACATTGGGCGTATCTTAAGCCATCCAAAATTAGTTACACATAAAAATAAGTTCCTATCACTTTTATTTGCCTCTGAGTGACAACCGTGTAATGCATGTGACAGCTTGGCTCCTCTGTATGTATGTTCACTTGAATGTACGGATTAGCGTGACCAATCTGTAATGTTTCCCGAGAACTGAGCGGCCTTATTGTTAATTATACGTGGAACAAGCAGTTCGATGCGGTAAATATTTTTATTGCTATTGAATAAACCTAATTTAATACCTATCTATACTAATATTATAAAGCTGAAGAGTTTGTTTGTTTGAACGCGCTAATCTCAGCAACCACGGGTCTGATTTGAAAAATTAATTCACTTTTAGATAGTCCATTTATCGAGTACCTAAGGCTATGTCCTCACGCTAAGACTAAAAGGAGCAGAGTAATGTAAAATGGACATAGCTAGTCCAACATAATATCTACCTATGATGGAAAAATTAAATTTTATTGGCATGTTTGTAATGCTAATGTGGTCAAAATACTTAACTTTCATTAAACTTTTAGTCATCTTATATCGCACAAAAGAAATAAAATTCAACTAGAATGCTTCAATTTCCACAATATTTAGATAATAATAATTTTAAGCAATTGATTAACAATATATCATACAAATATAGTTTGTAAGACCTACATAATATACCTACCTATCTATAGGAAGATTAGCTATAGATACCTACACCCTAAAAGATAAATTAAATATTGATTTTTATATTAGGACAACCCTCATGACAGTCCCTACGATCTTGATTAAATCAAGTGTGCAGATGATTTCGATTATTTCGATGTATGTTACTGCATTGTATTTTTGTAATAGCAATGATTGGCAAATATATTTAGTAGGTAGTATTAAAAACTTAAAATCATCTTTATTTAGTTACTAGCGGTCCGCCCCGGCTTCGCCCGTGGTACATGTTTACGTTTTCTCTACATAAGAACCATCCTCGTACTTCCAGGAATATAATAAAAAAAGAATTATCGAAATCGGTTCAACCGTTCTCGAGTTATGCGCTTACCAACACATTTTGCGATTCATTTTTATATATAAGAAAGAAGAAGATTTTGTCGCTTATTCCCACTTCATTCAAGATTCTATAGGTACCTAATAAAACATCGATATTGAAGACAAAATTATTAAAATTATATTGTCATAGTTTATGTCCCAAAAGACCAACTTCGTAGATTTTTATCCTTCAGCCTAGACTCACATTAATTGACACATCAAAATCCATTTAGCTCTCCTATTAATAAACATTATTTTCAATCAAAATATACACATCAACAAACATAAAAAATACCCCTCCAAACTGTTGCCATATAAAATGATTATTGCCAGTTGTAAAAAACCTTTTAAAAACATAATCGTACGAATGCACGAGTCGAGTTGGCAATCTATTTTGGTTGTCCCTTGGGATAGACCTTAATTACGGCTGTCTCGAACCCCAGGCGACTCCCGCGCATCGTGCCAGATTACGGTTTAATGCGTTTTTAGATGTGGTAACCCTTATAAATTTCGACGTCGTTTATGTAGAGAATATGCGTGTATAAATATTAAAACCATTTCTACAGGAAGATAAGTGTTTTTCAGGTTTTCATTTATTTAGATGTACAAGTAGGTACATGATTACGCTTTCCCAACAAATTTTAAATAGAAAACAACTGAATTCTGAAACCATTAATTAATACCCACGCGTATGTTCTAAATTTCTAATTTGTTTTTTCATTCAAAGCACAATCCCAATATGATCAATACTAAAATAAACATAAATCGGTGCTGCGACGTTTTCACGTGTCAGGTGTTCACCGAGTGGCACCCTTTTAATGGCATAATGCTTCCCAGACTACACAGTGCAGTGTGTATAAATTATAATACCTACCTAATCAGAGATAATACATATATCAATCAGGCTATGTGCGTTATATAAACTTATTTTTTAATTAATTCTAATTATGTCTCTCTCCATAATACACGGGTACCACCAGGAGGAAGATACCCGGTCCTTTGGAAGGCTTACGTGGGGACACAGGTCCAACACGCAGAGGCCCTTTAGAGAATTTAATGTGTTGTGGGACACCAGCCGCAGCCTGCCCATGACTGCACTATAGAGATACAGCCCTGGGCAGTCCGCGGCCAATGTAGGACTATTGCAGAAAAATGGAAATGAACAAAACTGGGTTATGGAAGGGGGTGTTAGATGGACTGGTATATTGGTTCTATGGGGACTATGGACGTCTGCCTTTTCAATATTCTAATTATTATTATTAGCCTTTGTTCGGACTTTACATATGTATGTAGTTACTAGCGGTCCGCCCCGGCTTCGCCCGTGGTACATATTTACGTTTTCTCTACATAAAAACCATCCTCGTACTTCAAGGAATATAATAAAAAAAGAATTATCGAAATCGGTTCAGCCGTTCTCGAGTTATGCGCTTACCAACACATTTTGCGATTCATTTTTATATATAAGAAGATAAGAAGATATATGCTCGGTTTGATCCATTTTTGCGTGTCCGTTTGCCAGTTGGCAAAGGCCTCCTCCAATCTCTTCCATTCGGATCAATCAATTAATTCTAATACCCGAATTAATTCAAATATAACAATAAAAGTTTGAAAGTCTTTATTGAAATAATTATAATGTCGAAGTCGCAGTGTCGTCAATAGTTTTTGATATTCTGCTCTACGAAGAAAAACTATTTATTTTGTAAAGAAACAATCTTATAATAATATGTGTAATTGAAATTTGTATTGCATGAAGCTATTTACGTGGGAATTAGTATTATATTTTGTGGCGTAATAACATAATTTAGCGTTTTAAATTTGATTTGCAGTAGATAATCTGCTTTAGAACAATCTACAATGGCTCAGTCACGTTTCGTTGATTAACTTTAAAAAGTATCCTGTTACATCATTTAGATAAGAATCGCAGTAAAAACGTGCTATAAACAAATTATAGAGTAATGTGACGGTAGATAGCTATATAGCATGATATAGCTGTAATTTTAACATAATTAAAAAAAAGAAATATTTTAAGAGATGTACTTACACAGTACACACATTTAACTTTTATACTATAGGTAAAACTAGTGGACTTTCACCGACTCCTCCCAGGAATAAAATAAATCTAGATATTATTACTTATAAGTTATAATATGAAATTACAATGAAGTGTTTCTCAGGAATATAGCTTAATTCTCAAAATTAAATTTAAATGTTTAGTGTTTTAATAAATTGTTTATTGTTTTATTCTCTTTTGTTTAATGTTTATCCGTCAGGAAAAACACACAATAAACTCATTTTTTATAACATTTGTGACTACTAAGCACGCATAAAAAGCAATGAGTTAACACATTATATTCTTCAGTAACAGAGAGCCTGTTCTCCACGTCGCTGTCGACGTTCGGCGTGCCCACGCCGCCGCCCAACTCCCCCTACTCGCCGCTGCAGCTGGAACTGCTCAACTGCAACCGGCTGCTGCTCGCTGATAAGTATGTTGTTTTACGTACAGTTCGATTCAAACCTAATGGCGGTTCGGAAGTTAGCTGCGAATGCATGTGCGCGCAGATCCGTCCCTTAACGTCCGTCCCGCTGATATCTAAAATTGTTTTCTGTGCATCAGATCGTTCGATGTTCCAAGCCGCCAACTTTAGATATTTTGCTGATTCTAGTATTCTAGTGGTTACAATGAGAGGTTGTGGAAAGTGTCGTATTGATGCTTATCCAATAGATACCAATATTTGATATTGGTGGGTAAAGTAAATAGTTTATAAGACGATAAAGATGATTGTTGTTAGAAAGACTAACTAGATACTAGATAGCTATGTCGAGCACCCTGCAACGAAATTCATGTAATACATATTTTCGTCATTATAGACCGGGAGATACTGACACAAAATTTCGAGTCATTTGTAACAGGATGGCGGTTCTACAGGGTTCTTAGTACGCAATGACAAAAAGAAAAATGATGGTGTGAACGCTGGTACCGGTGGCTTAGTCGCGTGGGCGTTAATCGAACTCATCGGAAAATAGCGAAAGTCAAACGATTTGTAACAGTATGGCACTTATTTTTCCTGTAAGTTTGAGGATCAACGAATATAAATACAAAATTTCAAAGATCTAGGTGTTGGAAATCTTCACTTATATAAATTAATAATAAATTTATTTTTCAAGTATGACAGCACTTTTTCCCCCTACTAGAAGTATGGCAAATATAATAATGGTCACATTTTATCAAATACTCTCCAAAAAGCCAAATGCAATACTGGTACAAAAAGATAGGCGAAATAAAAAAATTTTGCAGATTTTCGGCGGTATGGCGACCATTTGGAATCGTCCGAAAAGTATGGCATGGCGATTTTCGTAAATGGCTGCACGACGATGGTTACCTGTGCAAAAGTTAGCTTGGTACAAATGGTTGAATAATCGTTTTTTTTAAATCAACACATTCGCGTCGGTATGGCGGGCTGTAAGTCATACCGGAAAAGTATGGCATGACACTACCGCCTACTTCTTTTTTATGGGCTATCGGTAAATTCTAAAATTTTTGTGTTACAAATCGTTTGACTTTCGCTATTTTTCCGACGAGTTTGACTAACGCCCACGCGACTAACCCACCGGTACCAGCGTTCACACCATCATTTTTCTTTCGAAGTGTCTAGTCGTCCGCTAAACGGATGAATAAAATAAATTAGGTCGTCCGCTAAACGGATGAATAAAATAAAATTAGTCGTCCGATTACCGGATTACTAGATAACCTTTTTACGCTAAAGCTAGTTGTCCGTAAATTTTAAAATAATATGCTGTCACAGCTGTCATAAATTACAAATTAATTACTTTTACTTATTTAGAAATATTTTTAGTAAAATAATTTTAATGAAATTACTATGGGTAAGTATAAATTATTATTATTTATTAATCTTAATTATTAAATAATAATATATTGTTCAAATAATTAATTGAATCTTAGATCCTGATGTGATTGAAGACATCGAAGAAATTGGAGCAGCGAAAGAAAATAATGATGAAGAAAGGTTAAATATTCAAGAAGGAAGAACGGAACATAATTTAAAAGTCGATGAAAAATTTAACACCTACAACGAGTTAGTAAAAAGAGTTGAGAATTTTCAAAATTCGTCTTACAGCTATTTCTATAAAAGAGATTGTGTGACCATTGAAAAATGTAGAAAACAAGGCGTAAAAAGGTACATTAACCCAGAATTGAAATATTATAAAATCAAGTATTGCTGTATTAATGGAGGGAAAAAGTTTATATCAAAAGGAACAGGAGTAAGAGAGTCAAGTACTTTTCAAAAAAAATGTTCGGCTTCATTTAGCGTTAATGTATCGAAAGACGGAAACAGTTTATTTATTTTATCAACAAATTTACAGCATAATCACCTGGTTACAAAAGAATTATTTGACCATCTTCCTCAAGCTAGGAAAATGTCTTTAGAAACAAAATCTAAAGTAAAAGAGTTATTAAATTTAAAAGCCGATAAAAATAGAATTAAAAGTTTAATTGAAAAAGAAACAAATAAAATTGTAATTATGAAAGACCTACACAATTTAAACTGTAATAGTAAAGAAAAAAATAAGTTAGATGAAGTACAGAAGATTTTATCGAATGATTACAAAGCTGAGAGTTATTTCTTACTAGAAGAAAATATTTTTAAAGGCATGTTTTTTGCAACTCCACGGATGAAATCTGTGATGAATGCATACCCAGAGTACATCGGGATAGACGGTACATTCAAACTTCTAAATATTCGTGCACCTGTATATTTATTAATAGCAGAAGATTGTAATGGCTGCACGGAAATAGTTGGTGTTAGTATTTTAATAAATGAAAACAAAACTTCAATTGAATGGATGATGGAATGTTTTAAAAAATGTCACCCTTCGTGGAACAAAATTAAATGTATAATGACTGATAAAGATCTTTGTGAAAGAGAAGCTATAAAAACAAGTATGTTGCCGGTTGATATCAATTTAATTATGTGTGCATTCCATACCCTAAGAACGTTCAATAGAGAAATAACGACAGAAAAGAGAAATATTACACGAGAAGAAAGAGATGAGGCAAAATCTATTTTACAAAAAATGGTTTATGCGGAGACTGAGGAACAGTATGATCAATTATATGAAGAGTTAAAAAAATTACCAGAAACAATAATTGATTATTTTGACAAAAATTGGCATGATTGTCGTCAAGAATGGTCAATTACCAGTAATTACGTGCAACATAATTTTGGCAATGATACAAACAATCGTTTGGAATCATTAAATGCTAAAATAAAAAAAAAACTTGATCGATTCATGCCTTTAGAAGATTTTGTACGGTATTTCTTAAATTTTATTGAATGTTCTTCTCGAGAAAGAGACCATAAAGCAGCTGCAGCATATCAAAAGACACGAGTCTTAAATTATTCTAAAAATTCACCTGAGTTTCGTTATGCGGAATACGTCACCAATTTTGCATTTAAATTTATAAGACAAGAATTTAAAAAAATGAATAATATACAATTAAATTTTAATCAAATATCAGGTGTTTACGAAGAATATAAGTCACCGACTGTTAAAATATCTGCAACATCTGACTCGTGCGATTGTTTGGGGCGAACGTCAATGCTGTTACCTTGCAGGTAAGTTTGTTGAGCAAATATTTCATTAAATTATATAACGTAAGCTTTAAGCATTACTAGCGTGAATACCAGTAAAAGCTTTAATGTTGAATCATAAATTTACGTCAAATTTTTGTATTTATTTAGGCATATATTAATGGTCAGAAAAATGGAGCAGAAAGATTTATTTGAAAAAAGTTTATGTAATAACCGATGGACTAATCATTATTACTATGAAACACAGAGAGTGTTTTCTACCTGTGATGTTCAAATTGATATACCGGAAGCTGTCATCTGCTCCAGAGAATATAAACAAAAGGTGTTATCAGAAAACGAAAAATATCGAAAAGCGAACGAAATAACAAAACAATTACCAGGTTTAGTAGCCGAAGTAGGGACAAAATCTTATTTAAGGAGGATGAAAGTATTAGCAGATTTAGTGGAATCTTGGCAAAACAACGAAGAAGTTAAAATTATAAAAGTCAAAGACATCAACCAAGATAACAATGAATCGTCAAAAGTTCATAAACACAGAATTTCCAGGAGAATTAATGAAAGTAGTGAGAATAACGGTGACAGTGATGCTGACGGGGATAATGACAGTGACATTGGTACTTGCAATAACAAAGAAAATGACAATGAAAATAATGATAATAATCATTATGATCTTCAGAATGTCAGTAGTGATGAAGGCGATAATGCTGATGATGATGATGGTAGCAATGGTGAAGATGATAATCATGATGACGAGTTAAATGAAATAATAAAATACGTAGAGTCGATGTCGTCAAGTATACAGGATAATTCATTTGTAAATGAAAATCAAGAAATTTCATCAGTTAACAAAAATGATAGCATGCAAAAATTAACAACAATAAGATCTGGAACTACACCAGAAAAGAAGCAATTAAAAATATTATCCAATATTGTGGTCCAACCTGCGCTTAAAAGAAGAGGGAGACCTAAAGGTACCGATAACACAGTTATCGGTTTACCAAAGAAAACAAAACGAGACAATAAAGAAAATGAGCTTCCATTTAATAAAAAAAAAAAGATAACTAAAAAAAAAATATAAATATATAATTTAATCAGCTATATTATTAATATTTTACTCTTTGCTGTGTATTACCTTTTATGAGAACACGTAATAAGTTCTTCCTGATTATGTTAATCCCTGTAAACTAAATTTAAGAATTAGTATTCGATATAAATAATTTAATTAATATAATCTAATATTATATTAATCTAATATCTAATATTCTAATATATATTGGCGAAAGTTTGTATGGATGTATGGATGTATGGATGTATGTATGTATGGATGTTTGTTACTCTTTCACGTAAAATTTAGCACACATATAGAGGGTAACTTGGATTAACACATAGGATAGTTTTTATCCCGGAAATCCCACGGGAACGGGAACTATGCGGGTTTTCCTTTGCAAACGCGGGCGAAGCCGCGGGCGGCAATCTAGTAATAATATATACCTGTTTAACGTTCTAAATTTATTTATAAGGTTTATTATAAATAACATAACAATTATATTTCAGTCTGTAAGATGAATCAATGAAGATTTTTGCAGAGTTGAATTTCTTCTTTTTTAATCCTCAAAAATCAATCAGTAAGCAGTATACTGCGAAAAAAATATATTATTTTATTAGAAATTTACATAGAAAAAGAATTTTTTCGTAAATTTACAGGTAATAATAAAAATACGTCACAAAGGTTGGTTAAGAAGTACTTACTTGGAATTCTTTTTCTAACACTTCTTTGTTAATTCTTACTTCTGATGACCCTGAATTCAGCAGACATCTGACAATTTTTAGAATTTTTGTTATCAAACATATTGATAAAAAAAAGGTTTTTTAAAAAATTCCACATGATGAAATTTGAAAAAACTATGGATGTCTGCTGAATTCAGTGTCATTACTTCTGATAACTATACTTATTTAATAAATCACGAAATATCGACTATGTAATTTATCATTAATTTATCTATATATATATAAAACTCAAAGGTGACTGATATAGTGATCTATCAACGCACAGCCCAAACCACTGGACGTATCGGGCTGAAATTTGGCATGCAGGTAGATTTCATAACGTAGGCGTCCCCTAAGAAAGGATTTTATAAAATTCATCCCCTAAAGGGGTAAAATAGGGGATGAAAACTTATACCATGAAAATTTATCTTTTACACGCAAGCGAAGCTGCGGGCAACAGCTAGTCTTATATAAAACTTTCAAATTGGTATCAATTACAAAAAAAAAGTTGATGATTAAATTAATTGCGTAGTACAGTAAGCGAATAATTTTAGGTTGTGTTTTGGGCTGACGCTGACGCCACTTTCTTATAGGGAAAGTTTACATTAATTTACCGTAGTTCTATGCTTTTTATGAGTACTGGGCCCCAAGTCTGCTATTTTTTATAAATTCGTCATTCCAACACGATCCCATTGTCATTTTGATAAAAGTTTGTAATCTGCTAAATTCATAATGGTCGATCAGTGGTCGGTCAGTGGTCTCGTAATGGAATCGTGGCAGAATGACATTGTCGTATTGCCATTATTATAAAACCCGGTAGTAGAAATGATTTTCGAAAAACTACTACTAAATTTTAACATTTACTCATGCCAGATTTCATTTTTAAACATTTTTACATATTATTTAATAATGTTATAAGCAATCTGAAGTAGTAAGAAGTTCGTAAATAGCAAAAACATTAAAATGTGTAACGCGGATAAAAGTGAAACTCAATAATGTTTTATCTGTTTAGCTGTCAAAGTCAAATGTGACATTACTACTTGTTTACAATTCTAGCGGCCGGTGTTTAGCTATTTATTTTCATTGTGTTTTATTTATTTATAATATTGAAAAATGGTGCTAATAGAGCAAATTTCGGCTCTAATTGATTTTTTGGAAAACCACCAAGACCTGGCGCTTGGCTACTGCAGCCGCACCAATGAAGGGCGAAGTTTAAGCAAAAGATATTGGATGGAATGCGCCCAAATTTTAAATTCCATATCGGTGGACTGCCCCAATAAAACTCCCGCAGAATGGCGCACAGTAAGTACCTATATACAGTATTATTTAATAATAGGTATGCAAAATGTATCATTAATATAATTTTTGCACTTTTTTAGTTCTACAATGAATACAAAAGCAAAACCTTAAAGAAAATTAAATCACAGAAGAGTGAAATAAGTGCAACAGGTAAGCAATTCTTTTCTTCTGGCAGCCTTGCTGAATTATAGTGCTAAAGTATATAGTAATAATATTGTATAATTTGCATTTAAGGTGGTGGTCCTGCAAAAAAAATATCATTAACCCCACTCCAAGAGCGCTTATACTCAATATTAGGGCGAGATGTAGGAGAGCCACTTCCAGGTGTCCGACACAACCCACTCACTGTAAGCATTTGGACATTGGTTTTATCTTTTATCATCCATAACTGTTGTATTGCACATTATGAAGTACTTCTAACTTGTGAACAAAACTAATATGTCACAGTCTGTTGTTTAATATGTGCTTTTTTATTTGCATGCTTAGGTATCTATATTATTAATTATTTGTTCACCATCACATTTTGTGGACTTGAACCCAAAATCCTGATATCATCAGATTCTGAATCTGACTAAAGCAGAATGAAGTATGCAAGAGGTAATTTTGGCAGATTATTAAAAGATAAATGAAATCTATTTTAGGAGGAGTCTATGTCCAGCAGTGGATTCCAAATAGCTATATATTAAATGAAACAGTGTTTACAAAAAGAGAATTTATTTTAAATCTGTTTTGTGCAATACTGTGGATCTGTAACAAAGAGTTAAATCATTTTAATAATAATTAGAGCTTTTTCGTACTGTACTAGAATATTGAGGTGGGTTTACATTACATACCTGCTAATTTAATTTATGCATTTCTCCACAGTCTGTCAACAAGAGCCTGCTGCAGTGCCCGACCTTCAAGAAGATCCCGGTTCACCCTTCGATGGTCTTGATAATTAGGTGCTGCATAATTATTTTCCTCCTAAATTAAAAGACTGATTAGTGATTATCATGTTATTCTTTTTATTATAATAATATAAGGTGAAATTTGTGTTTATTAAAATATTGAAGATGTTTATATTTTGTATGAAGACTGATTATTGATTTCTTATTATTATTACAACTTGATATTGTAACTTGGATTTTATAATTTAAATGACAAAATGTCTTTTTGGTTTTAATATAGTATATATCTATAGATAAGTATCAGATTTTTCAATTGGTTTGAAAGTCTAGTTTAATATTATAAAATAAATATTTAGTTTATGAGAAATAAAAAGTATTTTAAATGTTGATTTTTTAACATAGTAGTTTTCTGCATTCTGTGCTTCTGCATAAACTTCATCAGGTGGCAACGGTGCTCTTGCCATGTTTGCAATATTGTGCAATATGCAACATGCATTCACAATCTTGCCTGCAGTTATTGGGCTATAATGTAAAGTACGTGCTACAAGCAAACACCTGCAAAACCATCCATAACCATCCATAACCATCAATAATAATTGTGGCACAAAAACAAGGCCACGGCGAGGACGTACACGAATTACAATATCAGCTTCCAAGTGAGTGACATTTTACATCAATTTGAACGGGAATTTTATTTATAAACCTAAATAATATTCTATAATACCTATTTTTCCCTGTTACAGGTAAGTGGATTCTGATCCACTTGCACTTAATTTGCAGAGAAAGTGAAAAGTGTTTTCAAATGCAATAAGTTAAGCCTTCCTATAGTACTCAAGAACAGAAAGCTTTTTTTCAAAACCACACCTTTTTTTTTGGTAAATATCATAACCTCGCTTTTCCAGAAGTCTTTATCAAAACCACACTTTTCCAAAAATGTTTAATCAAAACCTCACATTTCCAAATTTAATTTCAAAATCTTAGCTAAGATTCTCATCATTTTTATCAGTAATTTGGTACATCAGATTGACTGAAACACTACTTTAGATGACACAACTAAAACAAAATGCAGATGTTGTAGTCAGTTAGTTATTTACATTTTACTGTTTTCTCCAAAATCAGAAAAAGTGGAAAAGTGAGGTTTTGTTCTTCACCTCCTCAATTAGTAAAAGTTTGGGCAGTAGGTAGAAATTTCTACTTTCTACCCAATACTTACAATCATAACATTAAGAGAATGGAAGCCCTTTCTGTTATAATATCGCTCCTCATGTATGTGTGGTCTTAATATTGCTACATGTGTGCCGTCAATACAACCCAGGACGCCAGGAAATTTAAATTTCTGATAGAACCTGAAAACTTTTTAACTAAGTAATTCTGATAAGGTACAACAGGCAATACAAACAAAACATCAGGGTATATTTAATTTCTCACTTGGCCTTTATAATATTCCTTTCATCACATTGTGTAGGCCATTTAATATATTTGTGGTATATTTTATTGAGTGCCTTTGTCACTTCATTAATTGATCTTGACACAGTAATTTGTGCAACATTATGGAGGGCACTCTGTCCAATCAAAGTTTGATAGGACCCTGATGCATAAAATGCAAGTGCTATTAGAATCTGCAATAAAAAATATAACAAATCAACTATTTCGTGTTTATAGCTACAGAACAATAAATCAATGAAAATCAAATTCAGATTACTAACCTTCATTTCTGCCGATATGCTATCGTTTCGACGCGGTCTGGCCATAAGGGGAATGAGTTCTTCAATTAACCCCCTTACTGAGTCCTTTCCAAGGCGAAACGTTTTTACAAATTCCGCCTCGGAAATATCAATAAAGGGGTTTGTACTAATTCTCGTCAAGCGACGGGCTCGACGACGTCTTTTGCATTCCGCCCGTCTTCTTTCTCTAGCATCCACTGCGGCTAGCTCGAGAATATTTGCTCGTAGTGAATACATTTCTCCACTCAATATTTCACAAAGTACAATACAAACACGATAGATAACAAACTCTTTTCGACAACCGAGCTATTATAAGCAATGACTGCACAATGACGATCCAATGGTAGGTCAATGATCAAAGGAACTGTCAAAATTTTAGCAGATTACCCCATACGTCAGTCATTCATTTGTCATTATGTACGAGATTACCATTCTAAGCCATTTCTTTCAATGGAATGTCAGTGGTTGACCATTGGAAAGTCATAATGACACCATTATAATAGTAGATTACCAAACTTGTCAAAATCAACAATTTTGAAATCAATGATAGACCATTCTGACACTATTGTAATAGCAGACTTGAGGCCCAGGACCTATGACAGAAGGGTCACGTTAAAAAAAAAAATTATTGAACAGATTTTTTAATTAAGGTAGCCCCAATCACGCCCCAATAGATATAATCACTCCATGTATTTGTATATCTATATTCGTGAATATAGATAAATAGATGTTATCGGACGATTAAATTATTTTATTCATCCGGTAATCGGACGATTAAATTATTTTATTCATCCGGTAATCGGACGACTAATTTTATTTTATTCATCCGTTTAGCGGACGACTAATTTTATTTTATTCATCCGTTTAGCGGACGACTAATTTTATTTTATTCATCCGTTTAGCGGACGACTAGCACTGTCCTTTTTCTTTTTGTCATTGCGTACTAAGACCCCTGTAGAACCGCCATCCTGTTACAAATGACTCGAAATTTTGTGTCAGTATCTCCCGGTCTATTAATTTATACTTTTCATTATTTACAATACATAGTCCTTTATTCTACCCTATTTACTGTAAGATCTAAAACTGTTCCAGTTATTATAAATAAATGCTCTGGTTATGTGCCCCAGAACTTAAGGTTAATTAACAAATAAAATTTAATTTATTTATATTTACTACAGGGACAGCAGCAAGATGGAAGAGGCTAAAATGGGAAAAGCATGTATGCCCGAATCACTCTGCTGCCCTGATCAGCGTCAGTTAATTGAAGGCGTCAATATGATGCAGCCCTTGACAATCAAAACCGAACAAGCAAAGCGGACGTGCAATACTTGTCTCACCAATTCTCCTAAGAAGGTATGTTATCATAATACATACTTTGGTAAAGTAATAAAAATGTAAGGGGATTGATAATTTTGATCCAGTGTTACCGACAACTACTTATTGGATGCTTTGTTATATTTAGAGAGAATCATACATCCTAATTTGAATTTATAGATTAAATTAATTAAATGGAATTAAATAAGAAAATAGCTAGTATAATTATTAATTCCTGTAGGGAAGAGAAGGAAATTAAAGTAATTGTTTACCGAAGGCACGAAAAAAATTAAGAAAGAATTACTAGGTAATTATTATGTTCAGGTTATACACACCGACGGTGGGTGCAGTCGAACAAACCCCGTAACCTGGCTGGGTGTTACCGGCCAGAACGTCGTGCAGGTGAAGCGCGAGCCGCAGCACGTGCACGTGTCCGAGCTCGTCGCCGTGAAGCTCGAGCAGGCGTCGCCGGGCAACAAGCCGGAACAACCGCCCACTATACCGGTCTCGTTGAACAACGGTGAGTTATGCGCTCCTAGTCGCTGCGGATTTATAGAAATCTCTAAACTGCTTCTCTAGTCCTTGGTGCGAGCGAGACTTGTTTAATTTTAAGACATTTTAATTATAAATAAAACTTAAATATAATTCATGTTATCTCTCATCTAGTTCCGTTTATAATCACGATCATTAGCATATTAATTAACGTTATCTTAATTATGGCAATAATCTAACAGCGTTTTTTGTTTGACAACCCGTTTGTTGCACTTCATTATTTTCCAGTCATTTTTAAAGACACGTCTAATTATAACTTCCTGTGTGATTACTGATTACTATTAGTATTACATATACATATAATAAACATAATATCATAATATTTTAGTCATGTACCTAATATTTAGCCTACCTTTATTAACACGTTTTTTTAATCTCCATAAATAAATGGTTATAATAAGTTCGTGAGATCGTTATTTAAAATAGCAACAGAAACTGGTTTTAATTGCGTAACGCTCTTTATATCTTATGTTCTTCTGGTATAATGAAAACTACAGTATTTCGCATATTATCAGGGTGAAGGTTGATACTTGATAACGAGGTTAAGAGCCCATTATACTGAAAGTTTAGGCATTTTAGGCACTGCGAGACGGCTCGCGCCCGAGTTGCGCAGGAGCCGGCGCGGCATGAACTCCGGTGACCTATGAAGGCGGGCGAATACGCCACAGTATAAATAAATCAGTAGTTCGATTTTATTTGCTATCGTAGGAATGTATTTGATAAATAAATTTACTACTTATCCTATACCATTAAACGAGCAATATTTGCATTTTTATATATTTGTTTGTATATATACAGTGTGGAAGTTTTCGATGTGCCCTGAATGGAAAGTACTTGAAATACAGGGATAGCAAATTTTTCTGAAAGGTAACATTCCTTTTTCAAATTTTACTTTATTATTCAAATCGATAGAAACAATATAAAAGATAATTTATTGTTAATTTCTCGTAAAAATATTTGCTCTTAGAAATAAAAATATCATGGAATCTAACATTTTTATTGTAGAATCAACATCATCTCAACATAAAGAACGCTTCTGGTTTATTGGTCTATTTTATACATACATTTAAAGTTTAAAATTAAACTCTCGTTCTGGATACATTAATTTATTTTCTTCTGAAAATATTGGTAATAATAATTAAAAGTAAAACAAATAAAAAAGGCAAAATAATATGTAATTGAATATAAGTATGTAATAAGTATGTTAGTGTATTCAACCAACTTAAAAAAGTGTGACTATTTTACAACAAGGTAATTTTTAAAACATTTTACAAGGTAATTTTTTTAAATCACTACATAGTATAAAACAAAGTCGGTTTCACTGTCCCTATGTCTCTATGTCCCTTTGTACGCTTAAATCTTTGAAACTACGCAACGGATTTTATAGTTCTTTCGATTCCCGGTCGAAGAAAATGAATTTTTGAAAATCTTTGAATGCAGTTCTATTTCTTTTTAAAAATAAAGGAAATTTGCTATCTCCAGTATTTCTAGTACTTTCACCCAGGGCCCATCGAAAATTTCCACACTGTATTTACAAACAAATATATTAATATGCAAATATTGCTCGTTTAATAGAATAAGAAGTTAATTTATATTTACAACAATAATCCTAGGATAACAAACAAAATCAAACTACTGATTTATTTATACCGTGACGTGCTCGCCGTTTTACTCGCCGCTCGGTTCTAATACGCGAGCGGCGACTACAACGTGGTCGGGAGCAAAACTAGCACAGGTCCTCCTTCGATGACGTCCGGCTGGACTCTGGCGGCACTGACGTGGTGCGCGCGAGTCGCATTTTACGTATTATATTTTATATAGAAAAAAATAAGGGCTAAATTATAAATCTATCCAAAAATTTCCCTGTAAAACCTGATTAGTAAATGAAATGTAAAATTTTCATAAACATAGCGTTCCCCTAATTCTCATAAAACTGATTATGCTTTCAAAATCGATGTTACTTCTGATTTTTTTTTGATCGAGTTAAATGTTTAATATTGTGTTTTTATCCAAAAAAGTCACTAGATCAAACGTTTATCTGTGCTATATATTTTTTTAGGATTTTAAATATGATGATTTATATCCAAAAACCATGATTTAGAAACATACATTTTGAACAAGGGCCCCTTAAATTAACTGTATTCGATCTGACTGGACATTTTCATTCTAAAACTCTGAAGCTCTTTTTAACTCATGAGCTCCCAGTGGGTGTACCGTACAAATAACGGTTCAGTTAACTTTACAATTACGTCATTCCTGTAATGTCAATCGTCCAAGGACGTTTTTGTAACTTTTGTGAGCTCGTTGACTGTTGTTGTTGTGTTAGTTATAGATATTATTATGTAGGTATCTAATACATATCTATATTATACAAGATAGATTGTTATTTTTTGCAATGGCGAATGTTTAAAATTTTCAAAAAATAAAACATTTATTTATATTATTATTTATTATGTATAAAATACATATATGTAATGCTTGTGTATAATAATTAAATGTCGAATAGTAAAGAATGAGAATTGCCCATAGTTGGCTGAATTTTGTTAACAATTTGCTATAACATCTTCTGCTTTTTCATTATTGCCTGGTATTATTCGTATTGCGATGATGCAACATTTACGAAGAAATATTGGTTGATTTTAATTAAGGTTGCGCCTTTTTATTGGCCGGAATGTGAAAATGTTTTTTCATTGATAAATAAATAGGTACTTAAAATAATTTTTGATGAAATTATTTGTTTATTTATTTAATTCATAACAATACATATTATTATGTAAAATCAGGTCATATCGATAATATTATTTTGTTTTAGGATCCATTCCCGTGGGAATAGCGGTTGCGAGGCAACGAGTTGGTGATGCTGGCCTCCTCGCTGCGCTGTCTCAAAAAGATAACCAACGGCTTCACGATTTAGGTAAGTTTTGTTTTTATTTTATTTCCTTACTAGACTTTTTCACAGAACTAAAAGCAATTCTAAGAAATAAGCATCAGTTTTTATTATTGAAAAACGAACATGTAATCGCTAATTGTGTGATTGCGAAGTCCGTGAAATACTTGATTCGTGACGGATGTTATCAATAGTTGCGTCAGAGATACGATAAACTCTTCGATGCTTCTGAGTGCCTAGTAGCACTATGTATTTACAACGGTGCAATATTAAATAAAAAATAATGACGACACTCGGCTTTCATTTTTTGTTTATTTATTTAACACTTAGTTAACGTTAAGAAACGCTCTATAGTAGAAGAAGCACGATTTAATTTTTAATCGTGCTTCAGTATTTTTTAAATGTTGATTTAATAATAATTAGGTGGCTAGTAATAATTATTATGAAAACAAATCATCACACTACATAATAAGAATATGGCAGCTAATATTTGCATGCTTGTGAGTTGTGACTTGTGACTTGTGACGAAGCGTCCGCATTGCGATGCCGTTCATAACTATAAACAGCATAATAAAATTGCTGACATATTAAAAAAGGGATTCATTTTAATCGCTGCATTCCTATATGCTGGGGCTGCAAGTTGAAAATATTTAATTTTAACAAAGAACTTGTACCTTGTAAAGTTTTTTTTTAAATTTCCCATTATAGTTTAAATTTGATGAGGAAGGATTACTTAAAAAAACTTTTATAGGTTAGGTGTTTCATCACCAATTATTTAACAATTTTTCTTCTTAAATCTAATAATAATCTTGAATTAAAGTTGACTCACTAAATCGTTAAAACGCATGAAATATGTTCCATACTTATCTATACTAATATTATAAAGCTGAAGAGTTTGTTTGTTTGTTTGTTTGAACGCGCTAATCTCGGGAACTACTGGTCCGATTTGAAAAATTCTTTCGGTGTTAGATAGCTCATTTATCGAGGAAGGCTATAGGCTATATACCATCACGCTACGACCAACAGGAGTGGAGCCACGGGGGTGAAACCGCGCGGAGCAGCTAGTATACATATAATTGTGGTTTTCCTCCACCGTTCGTAGAAGCGTGTTAATTTGTAGTTGAAATGCATAGTTATATCTGGCCTTTGAGATTTATGGCCAAGAGCGATTCGCATCCGACAATTATATGCTAATCACTGTGCCTATAATTACATCAAGCTAGAACTGTACTGCGCAGTATAGTTATACATATAGGACCTTTAGTGCTCAGAAAAACAATTTCAGGTACCATAAAATATAGAGCTGTTGAAAAAATTAATCTACTGCGTTTGTGACTCGACTATGCTTTGATAAATGTTTTTAAGTTTTATTTATAAAATCAGTCATTATTTCAAAAGGAGGAAAAGCTAAAACGTAATTTTTATACTCATTTAAAAATAATTTATGTCACGAATTTAAATTCCAAAGCAATTTTCCATAAAAAATATATTTAACCTCAATAAGTAAAAACCTGATCGCTAGCAAGCTGGAATCGTAAAATTTCCACCTGTCGTTGTAAAATGATCGATGGAACGATTTCATGATAATTATTATTTGTTATAATTCACACGTAAAGTTTTAATGAATTATTTTTATTTACTTGAAAACCAAACGAAACATCAAAATAGCAATGGACCGTGTTATTAGATTTATTGGTTGAAGATTCTTACTTTGTTGTTAAGAATTTAAAATTCATACGTGTTGAATTAAAACAATCAATATTCGTTTCTAAAACCTGCTATAAAATATATTTATATGCGGAAAAACAACTAACACATGTATAAGAAATTCCTTTAAAGGTTTTCCCATTATTCTAATAAATATTAATTATTATGTTTTCCTTCATGTGAAACTTTGAAAGAACCTAAAACAATTGCGTTCTTATGTGTAACTGTTAAATACCTTTACACAATACATATATTTTTTAAAACGTAATATATTATATTACTAATTGTCCATTCCTTGTATAGTGCATTAATCCAAGTTATAAACTATTGCGTGATAGAATCGCGAACATGAACATCTACCTCAAAACATTTAATTTAACATATTACGTCCAAAGCAACCAAATAAATATGAACAACTCGGCACTGACGGAATAAAGAACAAAGCAAATTAGCTTTTCATTCATTTATTCATTCATTCCTTGTACAAGACGTCTTACTTAAGACTAATCAGCTCGATTGCAATACTCACACGAAATAGATAACATCGCAGCGGATGTAACAGCTATCGTATGAAAAGCAAAAACCAGCCAATTATATGCTAATCAGAGTTTCACAATTACGATAAATTGCGCGTCGACCAGCTTTTATAGCTTCATGAATTTTACAAGCGTTTTTTTTCAATTCGCCTTGTGAGTTGTGCGTTTATGAACGTTAGACATGCGATACGGTAAATTTTTTGCTGAAAAGTCGATTTGTTGACTTTTCCTAATTTATATTTATCTAGTGCAGGTACTAGGTATAAGGTACCTATGGAACTTAATATTATGTGTAAGGCAGTGTTTGCCGGTGAAACCATTTTAATAAAAAAAAAATTATCATCGGTTTTGTGTACATAAAGACAATATCCACGAGTCACGACTCAAACCATGACCACCCCCTGCGACCCTCAAACGCTTGCAATAAAAACACATTATTACTTTTTTTTAATTTTTTCTAGTCCTTTCTCTCTATGCCAACTAGAATAAGGTTGACTTTCAACTACTAGGGTCGCATAAACTCAAGGAGCGCGGTTATTGTTAAAGCGTGACGCATTTATAGATAACGTTTAAAGGAAAACGATCGTTATGTATTTGTCATAAAGATCATTATTGCTTGATACGATAACAAAGAAGTGAAACCGCAGCGAGTGGTCGACAACTGGGGGCACATGACAGAAATATGAATTATTTTTGATTTATTAACACTAGTCGCACAATTAATTGACGACAACTTGAGGGTGTCGAAATAAATGTAAACAGCGCTGGTGAAAGACACCTATCCCAAACAATAATGACCACGTTAGTTAATTGTTTTTTGCGGATCTATTTCTAATACATAATATACAATTTTATGTCAAATTTAGTAAAAACAGTAAATAAATGCTATCCTATAATAGACTTGTACATAGTAAGATTCATGGGAAAAAAATATTATTTTTTGTTTATTTAATACTTAACTGAATGGTACATATTTCGCAATAAAAGGTAGCCTATGTTCTTTCTCAGGGTCTAAAGATTGTCTGTGCCAAATTTCATCAAAATCGGTCCAGTAGTTATGCGTGAAAAGTGAAAACTATACATATATACATAATTATTAATTACAAACCTTTCCTCTTTATAATATTTGCACATATTAGTATAGATAAAATCCGTCAATAACTTATTTATTAATAAACGTCTAACTTCATAGATCTGCCTAATTAACTACGCTGTGTGACCAAAATCATACAACAAGGATAAATAAATATACCTAATATGTAATTGAACCTGTTGTTTTCCGGGCGTTGTGGTTTTTCTTAGAAATATAACATACTAGTTAATGAACCAATATTATCGTGTAGGTATAAGAGCTTTGGAAAAACACTATTTATAACTACAATTGTGGGTTCTATTAGACTATATTATTAAGATACTAGGTGAAACCCGCGGCGTCACAAGTATGGTGAATCTAGTCTGTAATCTATATTTACAGTACCAAGTTCCAAACACATTCGATCAGCTGTTTATGCTTGACAGAGTAACAAACATTCGAATTTATTATTTTAGCAGGATAAAATAGTACTTATAGTTTCTAGGAACCAAGCTAGTATCAATTTGATTTCACCAAGATGTTCGCATTATCAAATAAGGATTTATCTAGCTGACTGAAAGTCAGTTTAAAGGAGAATGGGCATTTTACTATGGAAGTTGGGCCTGAACCCTTGAGTTGGAGCAATACACATGAGATATTGTTTTTATAATAGATCATAACACATACATAACGGCAAAAATATATATAAAAAAATAATCAACCGGGTTTTTGTACAGTCACATCAAGTTTTATTTCTTTGTGTATAATATTTTTTGCAATAAATAACTGTTATAAGACAATGACAATATCTTTATGTTACTCCAGTTCACTTTCACTTACAAATACGTACTAATCATAAGCCTTCTAATAAACGAAATACACTAATATTATGTTTTGTAACAGGTACATAAACCGTGTTTATTCACTTTATTATAATTCAACGTAGTTAGACGTTTTTTGTGGTTAAACTTAAACACTCCAGTGACATTTTGATTCATATTTACTTCACTCGAATTAAAAACACCGTTATTGTGCGAAAAATAATAGCCAAATAAATAAAACTTTTTGCCTTGACTGTACAAGAACCCGGTTGATTTATTTTTTTATTTTATTTATTTCGTAAGGTATGTGTAATGATCTATCACAACAACAATATTTCGTGTGTATTGGTCCTAGCCCAAGTTTCAGGCCCAATTTGCCCATTCTCCTTTACATAGGAAATACCTCAATTTGATCAGAATTCTTCCTCTAAAGTTATATATAAATTTTAAAGAGAATTTGTAAATATCCATTTTAATATCGATTTATTCGATTCGTTCATATGAAATTGATTGTTCTTAGAATTATTAGGATTTAGGACCAATTATCAGGATACCTAACATACTTTTCAAGTACGGTTAGCAGTTAAAATTAAATAACAAAATGAATAAACGTTCATGTTTTATCATTACACTAATATACCAGATAAACATAACATAGATAGAGATGACTAACATAGTAGACAGGCCGATGGCAGAGTATTTCTAATCACGTCGCGGCAATTCGGGGCCAGCCGCCCGTCACAAGCATTTGGCGTGCTTCCCGGCGGAGATTAGGGCTGGCTATTTCGAGATAACGTAATTAACAATATTTATTTATTATCGGTGGATATTTGTTTCACATTTTACGTAAGAAGATTGAGCTAAAACATCCAAACAATTTGAATTCTAAAAGGCGTCGCGCGGTTTCAGTAAACAATAAATAGGGGATATTTGAAACTACTTAGGTAGGTACCTACATAAACCATCGGTTTGGTTACGTATACGTTAATAATGATTACCTAGTCATGTATGGTATAATGCTGAATTTTACTTTTTTTAATCACTACATAGTATAAAACAAAGTCGCTTTAATTCCCTGTCCCTATGTCCCTATGTCCCTTTGTACGCTTAAATCTTTGAAACTACGCAAAGGATTTTGATGCGGTTTTTTTTAATAGATAGAGTGATTCAAGAGGAAGGTTTATATGTATAATAACATCCATTAAATAGTAGAGAAGTACTGTTATTTTTAAGGTTTCTAATGTGATGTCGTAAAAAAATACATTTCTTCCGCTTACATTGCAAACGCAGGCTGAAGCCTGAACCCTACGAGTTTTATCAAAATAATGTACTAAGTATTATACACATTGAAAAGGTCCACAGAAAAGTGCGCGATGGTATATGTCTATCTCTTATGGATAACCCACAATAACTTTTTTTGTCATTTACTTTTTACGACAAATAATGGCTAATTTTCAAAGCGATTTTAACCAATACAGCATTAATCCTTAACCAATTAAATACCTTGAAAACATTGTTCATTTAATATAGATCTATATGGCCCTTTACACCGTATGATTTAAGTGAATATTTTCGAAGATATTACAGATTTAAAAATTGCGGGACGTAGCGTTTGCGGTGGGTACCGACCGGCCGCCCAGTTATCTATTTTATACCCGTGAAGCCGGAGCGGGCCGCTATGTTTTTATATACAACGTTCACAGTTTTTCTGTAGTGTATTTAGTATCAGCATTGCACCCGTGCGAAGCCGGGGCGGGTCGCTAGTATTAATATAAATAATTAAAGAGAAAAAGGACATATACTATCTGGCTCTGCTAAAGAGCTAGAGGAAAAATATTAATTATTTTAAGAACAAAATTTGTCTCATGAAGTAAACAAACTGCATATTATTTTCTTCTCCTATTTTATACGGATTCCACTTAGCACGTCAGGAATTATTAAAATGCTTTTAAATAGAAACTACTATCAATTTTGATAAAGTGTGAACCCTATGCAGTAAAAGCATAATATCCAAACCCTACAAGAAATTCTCCCTCTCTCGCGTGTCGCGACCCTCGGCCTGTACGGACCGAGGGATGTCTCCACGGTACCTACCATACATTGCTGAGTTCCTGGTGAATTCTCTCATTTTGCAAACAATGAATCGAACTTGACTAGATAGATATGTGCATTGTGCATATATAATTTTTTGCTAGGTGAACAAAACAAAAGCAAGCTAGCTGCACTTAACATTATTATAATATTAAATCATGTCCATTATCGGTAATCCGTATTATAATTTATATTTTTACTTGAATGTGTTTATTATGGTCCGGGAGCCAGCAGCAGATTTTATGACCAAGTTCCTCTCAAGCGGTAATTAGTAAAATGCATCAAAGTATAGTATTATGAAGCCTCGTGAACGTCAGCTGGAGCTCGGTTGGGGGGAAGAGCGGTTGCAGCCTCCCGTAGCAGCTGACGGTTTTTCCACCAAGATACAGCCAGCTGACATATATATTTATCCACAGTTACATATAAGCTATCACCAGGTAAATTTTTGTTTGAGAGGAAATAACGGAAAATAAATTTTTCTTTAAATTTAACTTTCATGTTCGAGACACCAGCTGACGTATAATACACCATGTTGTAACCAGCTGACTATTCTTTTTCGTTGAGATATTGGGTTAGCTACAATTTGACAAATTTTTAGCTGAGAGGAAATGAATGAATGAATGTATTTTTTTTCCTATGTGCGTGGGAGGCTACAACCGCTCACCCCCCCAACCGAGCGCCAGCTGACGTTCACGAGGCTTTATAATACTATACTCTCATGCGACTGACGAATTATCTCTTGAGAGGAAATAGTTAACCAAATTTGCACCTGGCTCCCTAACCATTATGTTCGTTCAAAATTTCAAATACTTGTTGTAGAAAAGAGCTATGTATTAAATAAGAAACTTTTTTATCACCAAATTCCTTCCCTTTCTGGTTCTGATCAACATTTTTAAACCAATTTCTTAAAAGTATTGTAAATAATAAATAATTACATATCTATAAACGAGACTAAGTACAGTTTAACCATTTTCTTTTGGTCATAAATACCTTTCATTTGTAAACGGTCTCTGTAATCTGTATACCTACATAAAATTTTAATACCCTATTTATTTTTATAACTAGTGTTTAGTAATTGGACACACTTGTCATGGGTACATTAGGCGCGGGTCAAACACAAGCGGCGCGGGCGCGGGCGTGCCATAAGCGCACCTCTTGAATCTGTTTTGCACCACGTCCTTCTTATACATTTTGTATGAAAGAATTTTGGAAAGGCGACGAGGCGGCACGCCACGGTTGCGCCGCGGGCGTACCGCAGGCGTACCGCAGGCGCGCTTCCCCCATCGCATCCAAATAGAGGTCAATTCACGGTCATACACAATCAAAAACAAATCGGGTGGTAGTAGACCGGGAGATACTGACACAAAATTTCGAGTCATTTGTCTGTTACAATTTTTACAAAAAAAAAATTTGCAGATTTTGCAGATTTATGGCGACCATTTGGAATCGTCCGAAAAGTATGGCATGGCGATTTTCGTAATTGGCTGCACGACGATGGTTACCTGTGCAAAAGTTAGCCTGGTACAAATGGTTGAATTGTTTTTTTTAAATCAACACATTCGCGTCGGTATGGCGGGCTGTAAGTCACACCGGAAAAGTATGGCATGACACTACCGCCTACTTCTTTTTTATGGGCTATCGGTAAATTCTAAAATTTTTGTGTTACAAATCGTTTGACTTCGCTATTTTTCCGACGAGTTCGACTAACGCCCACGCGACTAAGCCGCCGGTACCAGCGTTCACACCATCGTTTTTCTTTTTGTCATTGCGTACTAAGACCCCTGTAGAACCGCCATCCTGTTACAAATGACTCGAAATTTTGTGTCAGTATCTCCCGGTCTATAGGAGACGGTAGCCTGTCAGTCAAAAATGTGTTCTCTCTGTGTGGAATTATATAGAGCTGCTATTACATACCCTTCTTCGTTTTGTTTTTAAAGGTGAATTGAATTAATCGATGAAATGATTTACACAGGTGATGGCAGTAGGGAAAGTGAAAATGAAGAAGAGCATAATGAAAGTTCCCATGTATTTACAATGTCAGAAATAAAGATAATCCTGATTTTGATTGTGTTTTTTATTTATTTGTAATTGTAATAATATTGTGGAATGATCAGTACTGTAAATACTTTTGAACTGAGATTTTAATGATAAGATTTATATGGTTTAAATGTAAACCTGTGTTTGAAAACCATATTTTATCTATACTAATATTATAAAGAGGAAAGGTTTGTATGTATGTATATATGTATGTATGTATGTATGTATGTATGTATGTATGTATGGTTTTAGACCCTGAGAAAGAACATAGGCTACCTTTTATTGCGAAATATGTACCACGGGCGAAGCCGGGGCGGACCGCTAGTACAATATAAAATTTGTGTTATTTTAACCTTCTTTTCTTCCATCATTACACCAGTACTACTTTAAAATTACTTTAAAAGTACTATAAAATTTTCCAAGTAAATTCCAACATTTCCAACAAAGATATATTTGCAATCGTGGGGTTATCCTCGCTATTTACTTACAAGGAATTATCAAAACAAAATCGTTACTTTCTAATTAACGTTACTTTCAAATCTCTTTTAGCACAAAAAACATAATTTTACTAAATTATGCATGAAGAAAATGCATTTAACCACTCTATATAAATATCATTTTCGGACGCCAACAGCGCGCCCGATGCGCGCCGGCAGCGCGCCCGAGGCGCGCCCGCGGTGCGCCCGATGCGCGCCGCGCCGCTTGTATATGTCCCGCGCCTTATTCTACAAAAAATTGCATTGCAACTTCATTATATTTGAATCAAATCAAACACACATATCTTTATGATGCCCTGGTGTTTTTTTTGTGTAACCTTCATATTTTTTTTGTATTAAAAATTATTTTTTTGACTGACCACCTTGCCTTGCCGCCTATAGACTACAGGCCCGTGTTGAAAAAATTATGGGTCATTTGACCCACCACCTGACCTATCTAGAATGATATAAGAGCATAAAATAATAAGATTCAGCACTATGACGTCACTTGTAAGCTGTCCACCTGAGTGCAGATGAGAATTCGAAGGTTCAGGTAGAGATTTTCTCCCCTTGTCTCCATGATTTTTGTACGGCGTTGCGGAATAATTGATTAAAAGTAGTATAGAAATAGTATGACACAGATGCCGTACAAAATCAAATGACCAAATTTACCCCGGCAACTGTCGAAAAATAAAAATAAATTCCGACTTTGTGGACCACCATTTTTGTACGGCATCTGTGTCATACTATTTCTATACTGCTTTTAAGCCATTATTCCGCAACGCCGTACAAAAATCATGGAGACAAGGGGAGAAAATCTCTACCTGAACTTTCGAATTCTCATCTGCACTCAGGTGGACAGCTTACGAGTGTCGTCATAGTGCTGAATCTTATTATTTTATGCTCTTATATCATTCTAGATAGGTCAGGTGGTGGGTCAAATGACCCATAATTTTTTCAACATGGGCCTGTAGTCTACTAACAATTTTATTCAATCCTAACATGAGAGATGTCAGGAGAACATTATAAGAAATTTTATTTACTTAGCAGAATTTTTATTTTTTTAGGATTTTATTATAAAATATATTAAAAATAATGTAGTCATGTTAAAATAGTCTTTAATTAATTCTAAGCGTTAAATCAGTGATGCGGGCTGCGTCGCGTCGCAGCGGACGCGACGATTCTATTTGAATTTACGTTACGCTTCACTACGATAACCACGCAACACGTTGTTGTTGCTATTCTAGGATGGCGACGATATTTAACTGCCCTAGATTAAAACTTGAAAATAAAACCGAGCTGCTGATAGAAAAGTAAGCTCGGAAACTTCTTAACTACGCTTGTACTTCATCTAACTTGAGTAAGAACTTTTAGTAGTTAGTAGTTACACTAAAACTTTTTCTAAAAGCTTTTGCGGAAAACTAGTCTATTTGGAAAATCCTAGGGGCTCTAGTGTCGTTTGGCGTCGGATAAACCCTTTTCTTCAGCGCGCGTGATACTAGGCTGACAACAGTCCACAGGAGGTGTGTTTAAGTATCTACGCGTACTAGTGTAAGTGCGAGCGAGAGGCTCTTACGTTAGGAATGCCAAAGATAAAACAGTAGAGATATAGCTTGCGTTGAAGGTCAACTGATATGTACGCCGCAGAGCAGAAAAACACAGAGTAAACGTTATATCGGCAATTTATATATTTTGCTGTTCGAATAAAACGGTGCATTGAAATAATTTTATCGAACATGCTTAAAATACACACATTAATAATTCTGGTTAATATATTTGATACTTGTCAATTAATTTTACAATTAAATTCAATTAGCTTAGCATTCAATTCATTTTAATAAAACAAATATTAAAATGAATTATGAAAAAATTTTAATGTTTCAATTTTCTTATTAGCTTTAACTGCTAAAGTATTGCTAGATTTCAAACAAAATATACAAAACTGTTTATTTATTGCTCTATGCACGTACGGAGAATGAATGAGAGATATGTATATGCAAGACAGAGAAAGCGATACCAGCACGTGGCTTCGCGTCGTAATTGTTATTTTGCCTCCGCGCGCCGCTGTCGCTCCGGTATTACGTCTTTGTGGGAATTTTGTTTCGTAAGAAGTGAACTGAGCCGCTTTATTTTTTTGTTCTTTCGTAATAATTATTAATTTTATAATTGTTTGAAATGATTTATTTAATAAAGTTCTATTTCTTAATTGTTTATGATAATTTATTATAATATAACGACTATAATAAATTGCCTTTATTGCATGCACTATTGTATTATTTTTTCACGAGAATCGACTACCTAATCTCTAAATTAGGTAGTCGTTAATAAACTTAGTTTTTTGTTCCTATAAAAAATACGAAATAGATGGTACCTAAACTGACCATTCAAAGTCTGTAAATTTATCAAGACTGTATCCCAGCTGACTAGATGTATCGAAGCCACCGCCAAACTTAACTAGGTATTACTTACTAGTTACTACCTAAATAAGTAATTTTTACATTAGTTTATATCTAAGTATTTAAAATCAATATTATTTTCGATACCCATAGGTATAGTTTTTACTTTTTACGTAATTTTCAATTTGACTAATTCCATGGAGGTAGACTTAAAACAATATTTTGAAACTAATCCAACTTATAAAATTAAAATGCCAAGATTCTTGAAATCTTCGAGTTTGTCTTTTCCACTCGTAGGTAGGTATAATAATTAATAACTAATAAGTATTTGCCGTACCTAAGCAGAAAATAGAGAAAATTGTGATCAGTTTCATTTATGTATGTAGGTATGTATGTATGTTCCTACACCCTACCTAGTACCTACTAGCTATAGCATCATTTATTCATTTACGTAGATAAATATCTTCTAGGTGCCTCCATAACAATAATTTTGCTTGAATGCCTAGACGTTCAGTAGCTTTTGAATCTCTTAAAACAAAAAACACATTAATAGGTACAATATAACAAGAACGACAGGTAAATCTAGATTTGTATGCACGTGTGCACGGCACCAAACGTTGAGTCGATGTGATGTAGGAGATTCAAATATTTACCTACTTACGATTGTCGCACAATAACGTTAAATGCAAGCGAAGAAGCGGGCGGAAAGCTATAGTAGGTAGGTACTAATTGATAGAAATTTACCTTTCTAATACAAATTACAAAGTACCTATGTAGTTTAATACATATTTCGGTTTGCGGAATCATCTTTCCGATTTGAAACATTTCCCGGCTTTAGCCGTTCGTTGTAAAGTGTAAATAAACATAATACCGAATATTTTGTGAGAATAAATAAATTAAAGAAGTCTCGTATGTTACCTAAGGGCCCTTAGTAGGTGAAAACGGCAAAATGGACTGTTTTCTATGCTATAACTGATAATAAATTCCTATTTACCTTCTCGATTTCGTGATTGTTTTAGATTTAGAAAATATGTAGGTACTAAATATTTTCATTCACTTTTTGATAAAAATGTGAATGGCGCTTACGATTTTTAGTTTCGAGCACGTTGATTCGTCCGAGGTCGTGGTCGAGGTCCGTCCGTCCGTCCTCAGGCCCGAATAGCTGAATTTTCGCTGACCGCCTATTTTTTTTTTTTTTTTGTGTGGTGTCTCTTTATGTTAGCCAGAAGGGCTTCTACATTTTAACGCGGACGCGAGGGTGAACTGAAGGTTCACGCTGGTAAACTGACCGCCTAACCCCCCTTAAGTTATAGGTAGGTAAAGATAAACTATAGGTAGGTAGGTACTTAAAAATACCTACAAAACCACGTACCTACCTAAGTTTCTTGCCTAAGTAACTCATGAATACCTAATCAAATCGTTTTTCTATATAATATGTTTTTAGTACCTACTACAGCGTTTTTTTTAGTTGGTAGGGCACTAGGCAGGTACCTACTTACGTCCGTCTGGTGTCTAAAATGATCGATGAAGCCTCGAATTTTGTTATACCTAAAGTCTAAACCTTACCTAACCTAAACCATCATGTACCTTTTTTGTCTCTCGATGTTATCATGTTAGTCAGAAGGGTTGCTATAGGTACATCTTAATCATACCGAAAGCTTATTACAATTTAACGGTTTCACATCGATAGGCAATCCGCAATATTAATTTGGCGAAAAATAATTCGTTAAATTGTAAGCAATGTCTACTTCAGTATTTTACGGATCACAATCTTTATACCTACATATTACAAATTACAATCTCGCAAGTCGCAAGTTACGGTATATTTATAAGTTTACGGTTATTTTATTTACCTAGGAAAGAAGAGCTTTTACCACCCTAAAAACGGAGAAAAAACAATTTATCATGAATTTTATTTTTATTTATAAATTAAAAAACCCCTTTCAAAATATTGAGTAAAGTGTGGAGAGTAAAATATATATCACGTAGACGGTAGACGTATCTTATTTTATTTCGAAATAATTTGCATAATTTGTTCCGATTCGCAACACAAAATGTATGGAGAATCGAGATGTGTGTAACACAAGCATTTTCACGTGGATTCGCTGTGATAACCCTACCTACGTAGATATAATTTAAAGCCAAGCCTTTCCTCCTAATTGTTAAACCAAATAAAATCTATCTAGGGGCCTCCATAACAATAATTTTGCTTGAATGCCTAGACGGTTAGTAGCTTTTGAATCTCCTTAAACAAAAAACACATTGATAGGTAGGTAGTATAGGTACAATATAACAAGAACGACAGGTAAATCTAGATTTGTATGAATTATAGGTACCTACGCAAAAGATGATTTTGATACGACGAATCTTCCATTCACGTTACGATAACGTTGATTTCAGTTAAATCTACGTTGATTTTCATTGTAATCGATGTTTCATCACGATTCACGATACATGCTGTAGAATACAGATTAAAGACCACTTTATTATAATATTGATTAAAAACAACAATCTTTCCCCAATCATGTGTCATGTAATTAATAATTGTAAACGAATCACGTTGATCGCTGCCGTAATAATACATATAATATGCAAACGCACGATGATAAATATGATGCGAATATCATCAAAATTCAGCCGTATGAAATGTTTTAATCATGACAAAATTCGTATTTATCGTAAACTCATTACGTAATGATCAAGTAAAACATTGCATTGTTTTCATTGCAGATACAGCGCAGGCGGCCATGACGGTGGGCGTGGCCAACGTGTTGTGCGACGACCGCCCCGCCCCGCTGGCGTGGCCTACCCCGGCGCCCGCTCCCGCCGCGCCCCTCTGGCAGTACCCAGGTAACACCTCCCACTGACTCATGCTCGCCTGGTAACTACGCGCCAACTACATTGTGAGAGCGCCGTTTTAGCGATACCGGTCGCTCAGCGATTTTAAATACACCTCCTGCGGCGTCATGCCACTTTAGTAGCGGCATTGCAACTGAGATCGTTTTGACGTGTACAGACGGGCATTTGTTTTTTTTTATCACGTCATTTTCTAGATACGGTTGCCACTCTCGCTGCGATTATACTTTACTCGACTAAAATATTTTTTATTAATAAAATAAATGCCATACATATTTATTTCCTATGTATAAATTATATTATGACATTTAAAAATGATTTCACGTACATTATTATGTAATTCCGATATTACAAAAACATAAATAAATAGTGATGTGATCAAACGGTACAAATAATCTCAACATCGACCCAATTTATTTTTTTATTTTTTGCCCAACACTCGATCCCGTTTATTACGGGCACCGGTTTCTTTCATCGCAAACGTTTTATTATTTTTCGTTTCGTTTTGTTTCGTAATCAACTAGCGCGCGCCCGCGGTTTTATTCACGTGGAAGGCGACTGCTTCATTATGGCCTTTTTTATTTTTGCGCTAAGCGCAATTACGCTTTTAATAGTCGTATTGAATTTCTAGGTTTGATTTTACTTTTGTCATGATACGGGTTAAAAGTTGAAAATCAATTAATTTTAGGGAATAATTAATTTGTAATCAATCTTTTATAATTCTAAATTATTTACCTACCTAAAATGTTGGACTGATTGGCTGATAAGGAAACTATAAGTATTAAAAATTTTATACTTAATGAATGACGCTAACCAGATTATCCCCTATAACAAGAAGTGAACAACGCAAATAAAAAAGCTTACAATTCAGAAATGTATACGTCCAGATTTTTAAATGTTTGGTTCACTAGTTGTTACAATGTAAACAAGTACAATACGTAATAAAAGAAGGTATGACCAAACTATAAAACAGAAATTTATGATAGACTTATTGTAAACAATTAAACAGTAAATACCTACTTACATTTATTGAAATTGTTATACAGATTATTTATCAAAAACACATGTTGACACTGAAAACTGGGGAAAGTGAAAAGCTTCAAATTATTATTAATTTGAAATGTATAATAAATTGTTTCTAATTATATCGTTCACGCTAAAAGGAGCTCCATTTCCAGTTTTACAATAAAAATGTGCGTCTTGTCAAACATTTATGACAGTAATTACACTTAACGCTAATAACCAAGAGTGGTTTTGTTTGAAAATAATATGTTTCATGCTGGTTACATTATTTTGTATTCAATAATAAGTGTTTAATAACACATGTATCTGATGTTATACGAGTGTATTTTGTAGAACAAAAATTGTTTTTAACATCAAAGCCCATCGCCCTAGCAACCGCCAAATCGCTTCCCACACGAAGCGGAACTCGTGTCACTCTCAACACATAAATTATCCATCATCCGAAAAAAACAAACAAAAAAAAGCATCGTAAAAACTCATTTATCGATAACCACAGTTGAATGTAGCCAGCCCTAAATATTTTAGCCGCCCACTTGGCGCCACCCCTTTCTTACGTCTCGACCAATCAGAGACGAGCGCGGGAAGAAGGCAGGCTTTGATTGGTGCCCGCCTCTACCAATTTTAGTGTTGTATTAGTTTTTTTCGTAATGGCGATTATTATCGTTAGTGCTTACGGATCGGAATTTGACACCTCACGCGATCCTAACACAGTTGCTATAGCGTGTCAGAATAAAAAAAAAATGATTTATTTTTCTATTCAAACCGTTCTCATGTTATGCTCGTAAAATACAAAGTTAAAATTAATTCACTGTGGTCTTAATGAAGGGTGGAATATAAAATATCCACTTAAAAATTGCTTCCACATTACACCTTAATTATCTACCCAGAAGGTTATCTTTTTCATGAATCATCATTCTTTCGGTTCTTATTCATGATTGTTTACAAGTTATTTGTATGATTAATATCACAGTGATCAAAATAACAGAAAGGCATTTTTTTTACAAATAGGTTACCTAACTTAACTAACTCACTTACCTACTTTGTTTATGAATCCAATCATCTCTTAATTAGATTGGATAAGCAAGGTTAACAATAGTCCTTGATAGAAGGCATTCTAAATAATTATTACGTTGAAATGTATTATCCTACTGCAGAATTTCTTTTTGAATCTTCAAAATACATATGTCGTTCATTTAAAGTGGTCTTCATTCGATCTTTGTTTAATCGGTTGCCAGGTACCGAGTTGCTTGTGATAAAACCTTTTACGTAATAGATACCTACCTAGATATTAATATCTTCACCAAATTGAGCGTGTTAAATTCTTACCTGGCTAGTACTTACCTATAGGTATGATAAAATTGATGTGCCTAATCTTCATTTGCTTATAACAAGATGATTTTTACCACTGAACCGTCTTCAAATCAGATAAAATATGAAATTAATTGATCACTATAATTTTGCATTCATACAAATGCACAAAATAATAGATAAATAAGTACCTACGTAATTTTAGTAAGCTGCCATTTAAAAAATACCTAGATACTACAGAAGGAATGGGTAGGTAGGATGCACCACGGGCGAAGCCAGGCGGCCCGCTAGTTTATACTAATTATAATTATCTAATCAATTAGCGGAATCGTCCCTCGTTTATTGTAACTAACATGCAATTTTTTTAACGGTTACCTATAGGTACCTATCTTGAAGATATCTCAAAAGATAGAAATAAATAAAGCTAGTAACAAATGATCGTACTAATTCCGTCCATATATGGCAGCACTGACCTTAAACCTAGTAAAGCAATTAGTCTAGACTAGCTTTTTGTTGTCTAATGCATAATTATTAATTTTAAATACTGACCACATGAGTAAAAAACGGAGAGAAACGTCCGTTTTCTTTACTCATGGATACAGACAAAGCTACATATTAATTTTATATTAAGTAATTTATTTATAAAAACATAGCTTTGTAACTATAAAATAAAAATATAAAAAATGTTTTTTGTTTGTTTGTAACACGCTAACTCCGCAAAAACAAACGATGCTTTTCATTGCTTACTTTTTCTTGTGTAAAACATGTTTTAGCTTTAAGGTAGGGTAAAGGAAACTAGAAATTAAATCGAATAATTGATTTATCGAATTAACCTCAACTATACTTTTTGTAAATAACCTTCTTAGTAAGAACCTATGAGTAAATAATCTTATCTTATATATAAAATTCTCGTGTCACAATGTTAGTCTGCATACTCCTCCGAAACGGGTGGACCGATTCTCATGAAATTTTCTGTGCATATCGGGTAAGTCTGAGAATCGGCCAACATCTATTTTTCATATGTACCACGGGCGAAGCCGGGGCGGACCGCTAGTAATAAATAAAAGTTCATTTATTTGCCTTCACAACTTAAAACTATTACAAAGGAACTCAATATGTAAACGTGTAGCATTTTCGTTGTGAAGGACTAGTGTCTGAAATAGGTCTGTGAAAGACCTGTAGTACAGATCACTAGCCCCCCTCGCGGATAGCACTTTTAAATTTTTAATAACTCAGGCCCCGGAATCACAGACACAATAGAAAATCTATTGTGTCGTGGACCGATCGGGCCGTTCGGGGCTCAATGTGTTAAATACACTTAAGTAGGTACCTATAGTTTCAATACCGTGAAATATGCCAACACTGCCCACTTTTTTGGTATAATTTTAATTTTCGCAAAAATTTTAACCTAGAGGAGTCAGTTTGTTTACTTCTAAATCAAAATTAATTTATTTCAAGCGCATAGATTAGGAATTTATTTCAAGTGGGTACCTAAGTAGGTATGCAAGAACAACAAAGTAAATTTTTAGATACATAATGCATCGTAATTTATCGCTTTTTCCAAACATTCTCATGCGTTAACTCTAATCGGAATAAAATAAATAATTTATCTGGTTTTAGTTGAAACAATGGATCGCATTTGAATTGAACACCGGAACCTTTTTGTTTTAACCGAACTTTTGTCTCTTTCTAACATGTGTTTGATTTGTTGTTGTCTCTATTTATTTAGTTCATTATGGATAGATTTCCGCCCGCAGCTTCGCCCGCGTTTTTAAAGAAAAACCCGAATAGTTCCCGTACCTGTAGGATTCCCGGGATAAGAAGTAGCCTATGTCTTATTCTGGGTCTTGAGCTACGTACATACAAAAGTTCATTGTAATCAGTTCAGTATAGTTTTTACGTGAAAGATTAACAAACATCCATCTATCCATCCTCAAGTCGTAAGTCGTAAAATAGGTAATTAAGTAGGTACCTACCTATTATGGTTTACAGTTTACACCAAAAAATATAAATTAATATCTACTGAGTCTACCTACTGCTTTATAAAATTGTCAAAAATATAAATCCTTTGTTAGGTACATCTGTTTTGTAAGTAGGTACTTACTTACAAATTAATTAGCAATTGTAAAGACACTTACCTACCTATTGAAGTCATGTTCCATAGAATAACAATAATTTTGAACTTACTATAAATGAAAATATTTTTGTCTATACCTACAGTACAGTAGACCCGCGTTACACCGGCCCCTGGCCTATTCGTCGCCCCCTGTAATCCGACATGTCTATAATAGCTGAATCCCTATTTTTTGGCAATTTTTACGTCGATCATGCATAATTGAACAGCGTACAACCTGAATAAAAAAAGTTCCACCACTATATTGTGCTCTAGTCGAATATTGTTATCGAATATTGTATTGTTTTAATTCCAAAATAAACAATGAATGATGATTTGTACCTACTTCTGAATCAGAACTACCTATAACATCTTATCTTATTATTAGGTCCGTTATTTGTTGAATTACAAGGTACTCTTGCGTGAAAACATCCGGACTATAGGGGGATCTAGGCAGTAGGCAGCAGCCTATAAAAAAATACCTAGATACTACAGAAGTAGGTGAATGGGTGGAGGAATGGGTAGGTAGGATGCACCACGGGCGAAGCCAGGCGGTCCGCTAGTTTATACTAATTATAATTTAATTTGCGTATAAATCTATAAATTTATATATTTAATTTACGGAATCATCCCTCGTTCCTTGTAACTAACATGCAATTTTTTAACGGTTACCTATACCTACCTATCTTGAAGATATCTCAATAGATAGAAATAAATAAAGCTAGTAACAAATGATCGTACTTATTTCGTCCATATATGGCAGCACTGACCTTAAACCTAGTAAAGCAATTAGTCTAGACTAGCTTTTTGCTGTCTAATGCATAATTAATAATTATTAATTACTAGCGGTCCGCCCCGGCTTCGCCCGTGGTACATATTTACGTTTTCTCTACATAAGAACCATCCTCGTACTTCAAGGAATATAATAAAAAAAGAATTATCGAAATCGGTCCACCCGTTCTCGAGTTATGCGCTTACCAACACATTTTGCGATTCATTTTTATATATAAGAAGAAGATAAATACTGAGCACAATATTAGTAAATACATAAAGACATTTTAAGTTTGAAAAATCAGATGTTTTGCGCGAAGTGACAGTAGTACCCACCTCAACGCTTCGCTTATGAGGCGTGCAAAAACGGAGAGAAACGTCCGTTTTCTTTACTCATGGATACAGACAAAGCTACACATTAATTTTATATTAAGTAATTTATTTATAAAAACTAAAATTTAAAATTTATTTGTAACTTAAAAATAAAAATATAAAATATGTTTTTTGTTTGTTTGTAACACGCTAACTCCGCAAAAACAAACGATGCTTTTCATTGCTTACTTTTTCTTGTGTAAAACATGTTTTAGCTTTAAGGTAGGGTAAAGGAAACTAAAAAATAGAGGTACCTAGAAATTAAATCGAATAATTGATTTATCGAAAATAACTAGGTATAATTTTTGTAAATAACCTTTGTAAGAATCTATGAGTAAATAATAATAAATAAAAGTTCATTTATTTGCCTTCACAACTTAAAACTATTACAAAGGAACTAAATATGTACCTAAACGTGTAGCATTTTCGTTGTGAAGGAATAGTGTCTGAAATAGGTCTGTGAAAGACCTGTAGAACCTACAGATCACTAGCCCCCCTCGCGGATAGCACTTCTAATAACTCAGGCCCCGGAATCACAGACACAATAGAGAATCTATTGTGTCGTGGACCGATCGGGCCGTTCGGGACTCAATGGGTTAAATACACGGTAAGTAGGTACCTATAGTTTCAATACCGTGAAATATGCCAACACTGCCCACTTTTTTGGTATAATTTTAATTTTCGCAAAAATTTTAACCTAGAGGAGTCAGTTTGTCTACTTCTAAATCAAAATTAATTTATTTCAAACACATAGATTAGGAATTTATTTCAAGTAGGTACCTAGGTATGCAAGAACAACAAAGTAAATTTTTAGATACATAATGCATCGTAATTTATCGCTTTTTCCAAACATTCCCATGCGTTAACTCTAATCGGAATAAAATAAATAATTTATCTGGTTTTAGTTGAAACAATGGATCGCATTTGAATTGAACACCGGAACCTTTTTGTTTTAACCGAACTTTTGTCTCTTTCTAACATGTGTTTGGTTTGATGTTGTCTCTATTTATTTAGTTCATTATGCATAGATTTCCGCCCGCGGCTTCGCCCGCTTTTTTAAAGAAAAACCCGAATAGTTCCCGTACCTGTAGGATTCCCGGGATAAAAAGTAGCCTGTGCTTACTCTAGGTCTTGAGCTACGTACATACAAAAGTTCATTGTATCAGTTCAGTAGTTTTTACGTGAAAGATTAACAAACATCCATCTATCCATCCTCAAGTCGTAAGTCGTAAAAAAAAATAAGTACCTATCTACTTATTATGGTTTACCTACAGTTTACACCAAAAATAAATTTATATTGCTTTTTAAAATTGTCAAAAATATAAATCCTTGTTAGGTACATCTGTTTTGTAAGTACGTAGGTGCTTACTTACAAATTAATAAGCAATTGTGAGATTACCTACCTATTAACTTTTTTCAATTTGGTAAATTTGACACTTACCTCTTCAAGTCATGTTCCAATGAATAACAATAACACAACAATATTGTGGTATTCACTGAAAAGTGTTTCATATTGGTTGAGATGGTTTTTAATCACCCCAATAGATGGCGCGCGGTGTGTCCCTAAGACACATAAAACTGAAAGAATAGAATAAATTCGATTGCTCTGGCGGGTCACGAGTGGCTGAATTGGCCAGGCATCCGCCCCGGAATCGCGCGAAAGGATGCAGGTTCGAGTCCCGCCTCGTGATCGAATTTTTTATATTCTTTATAAATTAAATTTTGAACTTCCACTTCTTACTATACATACCTACATGAAAATATTTTTTTTGTCTATAATTTAAGGTCCAATCAATGAAATGCATTTTTAGTAAACAAACATGGAATTCCTGATACAATTACCAGGCTCCCATAACACAAGGGAGGCCGGTGGGCCTATCCTAGGGGTCAACAAATAGACTATTCCCACAGTATTAGCATTCCTACGCGACCCTCTGCGGAAGCGAGATGCCGGAATACAAATTATATACGACGATCACCTGGCTAGCCGTAGAATTAATAAGAGTTGCTATTTGTATATGTAGTGTTAATTTATACTCGTTATCGTTGTAAAAAAGTGCTATTTTTTTCTAAATTTTTTTGTCTTTGTTGAAAATATGGCAGTCGATTATAATTTTCAATGAAGTAGGTGGGTACTTAAATTTTAAATGATTGTTTCGTATCCATTTATCTAAAAAACAAAGTTTCTCTATTCAGACTTTATAAAAGAGTTTTAACTTAACTATAATTAATCGAAATATAATCGATTATAACTAAATAATTATTGTCAAAGTAGTCATTCCAATTCCCAATACAATTCATGATTTAAAACACCCCAATTAACATGTCCCGGGGTCGAACTCAGAACCACAACTAACACTAGATCTATTAGACCTATAGGACTAGCGCAGTTCATTAAATCACCTACTTAATATTCTACTGCACAACCTACCGCGTGAATTGATTAACATTTAAACGTATAATTTAGCCATAGTCGTGTTACGAGTATCGTAGTAGGATTGATTGTATGATAAGCTTGGCTTGAATAAAATTCTTATTGTATGCTGTAAGATGTAAGACGCCCAGGGTGTTATTGCATTCATTTGTGTCTTATTTAGTAGTTTGTATTTTTCTTGTTGTTCTGTTTTTATATTTTGAAGGTCATTTCAAAAACGTTGCCTTAAGATGTATTAATAGCTAAGAAAATAAGTGACGATGCTAACTAAACTTTAGCATTGTAGGGTTTATAAATTATTGTATTTAGCATTCTCATAATACGAATATCTTAATTATCTTAGTGTATTGTATTTTGAGAGATTTTTTGAGTCTTTTTAAAGTTGTAACTTATTAGAAGATATTATGTTGTCAGATGTAATATATAAACATTTAGTATCACGTAAAACTTATATCTAATATGATTTGTTCCAGCTCAAGTATCAATGGACAGCATGATGGTGGGCGGCGTCGGCGGCGTCGGCATGGGTTCTGTCGGCGGCGGCGTGTCCTCTGTAGGCGGCTTCCAACTCGTCAGGGAACCAACCTCTGGAGCCCTACTATTACTACCAGCTCCTCCAGACCTTCCCCATACAGTCGTTTGGGGAGGAATGCCTTACCCCTCCGCCCCGCTCCTCCTTCCCCCCGCGCCACACCCCTCCCATCACCTGCAACTCCTACCAGGAGACCTCCTAGCTTCGACTGCTACACTACAACACACGCACACGCATTCAACTCGTCTAGTTACGTTAGCACCCGCGCCCGCTCCACAGCCACACCCAGCTCATACGGTGGAAAAACGAAAACCTATCATACAACCGCTGATAACGCCTCACACATTGATAAAGATCGAACCGGAGCCGCCACAAGAAAAACCGCAGCCGACGTTTGCACCTGAACCGGTGCAACAACCAATGTTAACGACACATCTTTTCTACCAGCCAGAGTTCCAAGAACAACCATGTAGAAGTCAAGCCACGTCTCCCGCTGCACCACCCACTCCACCTCCTGAAGCTCCTGAAGCCCCGGCACATAAAGACGCTTCAAATCAAACTGATCACATCGAAGATGATGATGACAACAATCAAATTGATGATGATGAAAGAGAAGTTGCTTGTATCGGCGTGGCTCATAACCCTGAAGAGTCGAATACTATGCAGCTCCAAATGTTACCACCAATAGATAGCGCAGAAGAATCTTCATCAGAAGCGCTTGCATCTTCAGCGGCCGTGGAGAAAGCGATAGATGCCATAGAAAGAGATGAAATAATCGACAACTCTAATAGTTCTCAAGAATTAATCATAGATACGGGCCAGAGACCCAGTCCACCGCCGCACCCAATACCAACTAGACCACCCGACGATGTAAGTGGTTTAGAGCTTTTGTCAAACAGCATTGAACAATATGAACGTACGACTCCTGGTCATATGCCAAGCTTAGATCCTACGCCTTTGACAGTCGATACGAGAACATCATCAAAATTAAATATTATGATAAAAACATCACCTAAATCTCCGCCACGTACCGATGCTGAACCTCAGAGAAGATTTGATTTCCCAACCAACGAAGCATTAGAACAACAAAAGCCTTCCCTTGATAGGTTGGGATTGTTATGTGAAGTCATTTTAGCTGAACAACGGTTGATGGAAGAAGGTGCAGAAAGTATTGTGAACCGCCCGACTGCTTCGAGACCTTTTATAAAAGCAGAACCTTTATTGAGCCCCACCGATAGAGATAGGCCAGCGGAATTAAAAAAGGAAAAACATAGACGAGATGACTCTTCAAGTGAAAGGAGACGAAAACGAAGTCACGATCGCGAAGATCGGTTGAGACATAAGATAGAAAAAATGCGCAGACATAAACGGGATAGAAAAAGCAATGAGAGAGAAGACAGCGGAGGAGAACTAGAAGCTAGTTTAAGAAGAGTTACAGCGTGCAATTGTGGTTCTACAGACTGTGTGCATTCATCAAAAGTCCCATCTGCTCATGACTTGGTAAATGCGATTGAAAAAGACATGCGAAAACGACTGCAAGATTTGCAAAGACAGTGCGACGAAAAGAGAGCACAATTAAATGCCTTAACCCCACCCTTGCCTGTTTTATCCACTCCGCCTACACCCTCGACTCCCGCTCTCTCACCAGATTCAGATAGAGGATCATCGAAAAAACGAAAAGTTGGACGACCACGCAAAGTATCGAGCCCCGACTCCACCGAAACGATAGTTGCTAAGAAACCCAAATCAAAAAGCAGCCTGGTCGGTTATTTACTTGCGAAAGGCAAACTTAAAGGAGGAATATTGTGCTCTAGAGGTGAACCTTCTAGAGAAGATGTCAGCCGGACGAGCAAAGTTCGTCCAAAGTTAAAAGCTGAACCTATATTAAAAGTATATTCCGAAGAAGATGACACCGAATGGGGTTTAAACAGATCAGCGAGTTCGTCAATGGAAAGTTTAAATGAAGTTAGACAGAAAAATCGAGAAAAAGTTGATAGTTTGGTGCGAAAACATTCAAGAGATGATTTTTCAGAAATAGAATTAGCTATCCGAAGAGCGAGTGCATCAAGTGACAGCGATAAAGATAAGGAAAGACGGCGAGCTAAAAAGAGACGCAAGAGTACAAAATCTAAAGAGAGATCTGAAGAAAATGATAAAGAAAAAGAACCTGAAGCGGATACTCAAAAGCCTGTTATTTCTCGATGTACGTTAACCGAAGATAAATTAGATTTTTCACCACGAGTTTTAACAGCTCGAGGAGGGTTGTTCTATGCTGGCAAGCTGAGTGCAGTGCAAGCGCCTGATGTATACGCTATAACATTAGATGGTGAAAGAGGGAATAAACCACATATCTTATCAAGAGAGGAGACTTTGAAGGATGCTGTAAGTATATTTTAATTTACTATCTTCTCAATTTATTAACATACATAATATAGGATCATAATAAGAATCGATTATTAAAATAAGCCTTCTCCCTCTTTTAAACAATATCAATACAATTTATTATTGATATACCTATACGATGCGAATTAATATAATTTTTTAATTGCAAAATAATACTACTTAAGTTGCGTTTTAAGAATCAGAATATAATGACATACAAACTTAATAGGTAACATGAAATCAGCTAAATTTACTTTATTTCTAATGAAAATTAGTCTACTATGTTGTAGATCAAACTCATAATAACTTTGATCATTGATGCTTTCAATATCATACGTTTGTTTGTATTCAGTGGATATAATGCTACTATTTCTTCATTCCAGATACTAGAAGTAAGTCCAACATCAGTATCTGAACTACCCTCTGGCACCCGGGTTTGCGCGTACTGGTCACAGCAGTACCGCTGCCTGTACCCAGGAACTGTTGCTGTATCGTCTCCAGATCCTCATGATGATAAGTTTGTGGCTGTGGAATTTGATGATGGGGACTCGGGGCGCATAGCTATCGAGGATATACGCTTTTTGGAACCGAATTATCCGATTGTTGGTGAGTTGGAACTTTTTAGGATAATTTTCCTTATGTTTATGCAAGCCTAGTATCCGATCCGAGACTATTTATTTTTTTTTGAATTACATAGATTTTTATAAAGTGTGTTTTTTTTTAACCTTTACATTTACATTTTTCAGAATACGAGAACACACTATTTACCCTCGGCAAGCGGCGAAGAAACACAAGCGTCACCGAAGAAAAGAAAGCAGTAGCATCAACTAGTGGTGAAACAAAACCAGAAACTTCAACACAGGCACAAAAGGAAAACAACGACAAAGAAGAAGACAAACACAGAGACAGGAAAAAGTTGAAAAAGCACAGAAAAGAAAAGATAAAACGCTTAAGCGAAGACGATCCGAGCACAATAGATTACATAAAGAAGAAGAAGAAAAAACACAAGTGCTGCGAAGAACATTGCAAACACAGACGGCATCATAAAAAACATCACAGAAAGCACAAGAAACGACATCATTCAAGCTCATCTGGTGATGACCATAGACACAAATCGTCTTCTGATTATATCGACTCGAATAAATCGAATGAAGATTCAGTCGATTCCAATGAAAAACTATCAACTCTAATAGCTGTTGAAAAATCTCCTGAGGAAAAAATGAAGACAGTTATCAAAAAGGCAGTTTTACCAAAGACCTTGGTGAAGACTCCTGTGCTCGATTTCAGTAATATCGGAAAGATTGTTTTGTCTAAAGATGAGGAAAAGAAAGATAACTTGAAGGACAGTGGTATTGGACTTTTGGAAGAGGAACCCTCCACTTCTAATAGTGATTTGAATAAGAAGGTAAATTAGTTATTCATTATTATTAGTCTCAAGTTATTTATTATGAAATGATTTTCAATTGCAGAATTAGATTCAAAATGTGTACTATTTATTACTTGCAGTTGCTTGTTTAAACGGAACCCTAATTGTTGCGAATCTGACTCGCACTTGACCGATTTTTTTGTCGTTTTTCTTATTTTTATTTATTAATTATTATAACAATATGCTTGCATTACATGAATTATTATTAGCCGAAATATAATAAATATTCTAATTACAACTACTAGGATTTCAGAAATATTTACATAATGTACTGGGATTACAGAAAGCGAAGCGTCGCACCGTATCCTCATCATCCGACGGCGGTGGCGGTGTCAGCAAGATGGCCGCGTTCCTTCCCGGTGGTGCTCTATGGCGGTGGCACGGGCCCGCGTACAGACGGACAGCGAGGCCTCGACATAGGAAGGTGTTCTACAAGGCGATACAGCGCGGGGAAGAGACGCTGCATGTAAGCTCTTTGGGTTTTTGTTAGCCTGGCCCCGGGTATTGGGAGCGTTAATAATTATCTAACTATAATGATGACCAAAATAATTATTGTAATGAATTCAAAATAGGAGAACTTAGGTTTTGTTTTATTTGTTTATTTGAATGCCAACGGTTTCTTATCGTCACATGAGTAAACAAAAAGTACAGAGGCAAAGCTTCATACAATATATGCCAATGTATGAACTTATGCAGTGTATCATGTAAATTAAAAATTGTTTTACTGGACAAAAATGCAAATCGAATGTGTAAATAATGTGATAAATGTGGATACTATACTTAAATAATGAAGGATTTGTTAGTACACACTATGTAATTAGTCGTATTTTTTTGTCATATGCTTATATTTCTACCTATTGTATCTACATCTATCACATTAATTTGTATTATCAATTTGCAGGTGGGCGAAGCAGCAGTATTCCTATCAACCGGTCGAGCTGATCGTCCATACATTGGCCGTATAGTCGCACTATGGCAAGCTCGCGGTGCGATGGCAGTGCGTGTGCATTGGTTCTACCACCCCGAGGAGACAGCTGCGTGCCGCCCGCTGCAACTACCGGTGAGTTTATGGGAGCCTGGTACCGCGGTTTATTACGGATTTTATTAAATAGCTCCTGTTGTCCCTGGAATATCCGTTAAAAATATATTTTTTTTCCAAAAAAAATCTAAATCTGTTCATCTGTCGGCAAAAGATTGTAAAATCCGTTGAAATATAATCTTACTCGCTAAATTATCGAAAATTATCCTTTGATGCAATTTTATATTTTAACAAATTTTCGGCGAAATTTTAATTTATTGGTGACATATTTGTATTATAAAACATACGTTCAAATAATTATAGACTGTTATATATTATGTAACAATCAAATTTTATATTAACCCTTTTCATAAAAGAGGACTGAAATATTCATAATTTAAGCTGGGTTTCATCCAGTATTATAATATTATATTTGGTTCACCTGTAGTTTCATTGTTTTTCCTATTTCGAAAGTTCGTTCTTGTTCCATTCTAGCTTTGAAATGTTGATTCTAGATTCATACATTACTTCTCATTACTGACTGCAATTTTATAATTATTATTCATATATTTTTCAGGGAGGTCTATTTGAATCGCCGCACACAGACGAGAACGACGTACAAACCATATCACACAAGTGCGAGGTGTTGCCGCTCGCGCAGTACAAGGAGCGCATGGGCGACGACCCGGTCAAGTACAGCACGGTATACGACAACAACGACGTGTACTACCTCGCCGGCCACTACGACCCCACGCAGCAGACCCTGCGTATGGAACCCGACATACCGTTCGCCAACTAACCTCCTGCACGCCATGCACGCCCAGTACTTCACAAAAAAAGACATACAAAGTTTTCTATAAATAAAGTGCAATCGAACGATCTTAATAGTTTTCTTTTATTATTAAAATAGGTTTAGTTTTTTCGACAGATTATCAATAGGGATAATAGTGATTTTAACAATCTCGATGTTAGTGTTTTTATCGGTAGTTTCGACTTAGCTTTCAAAATCACATACAGGTGTTAAGAGTACAAGGTAGATTTTTCGAGGCTCAATGAATGTGACAATTCTCACAGTTGCCGTCCGGCGGCCGTTCGATGTAGACGTGTTAGTTACCCTTGTTACGTTTTATGGAATGTTGTGTTTTGGGGCCGAGTTGTGACGTCGACTGCGGGTCGACTGACACGGTGATATGTGATTTATTTTTATACATGTGACGCTGTAATCTCAGTGTATAGTTAGATGTATATGTCGTGTATATTCTATTAGATTTCTATGTTTACACCGTAGTTCATTTTCATATATCTATTCTTATGCAATACTGTCTCAGCTAGTCCTTATTTCGTTCAAAATTGACCAGTGATCGTATTAGTCATTCGATTGATATTATAATTGGAAATCGATAACGCGCTTGTTATGATATGTTTGTTTTCTCTGATTTTATATTATTTTGGTTGATAATATTTTGTTACTCGATGTATACCTTATCGAAATGGTGCTAGACGCTTGATACTTCATTAATTTGGTCGTAGATAAGAGTGTATATAGAACATTGCTAGTTCATAAGTTTGTTTCCACTGAGCGTGGTCTGGTTTACAACGCCTGCATGTCTAAGTTGCCATTATATCCTAGCGTACTATTTACTTAGGGTTTATTTCTACAGGGTACGAGACCCGGCTTTTTATCCTTTTTTTAATGAATGTATGAAGGGACTGAAAAGACAGGGATGTAGCTAGGTTGAGGTTTAGGAAAGTAGGTAAGTTTTTGTACGAAGCGGCCAAAATGTTTATAAAAAAGTTTGGAAAAAATTCAGCCGATATAATGTATGTTTATTAACTATTGTGTGGGCAATACTGAATGCTGATTATTCTGTAAACCATACATAATTTTATGGACGTAGTAAACGCAGATTACTGTAGTGCGACAATTTTCTAATATTATTAATTATTTTTCATAGTTATATTTTTTGTAGAATATTTTATTTGTACGCATGCAACACAGGCTGTCTTTATCTTTACCATTTGTCTTTTCGCGGTAACTTAATAACGATGGATTATTATGAACGTTTTATGTATGGTTTGCGTATTTATAAATCAATGACCTACTTGTGTTTATCGCGTTTTCCTATACCCTATTTTTATATAAAAAATATTGTACAGCATATTGTATAAGATCATTTTCCTTAAAGGAAATATCCAGTGAGATGATTTTTTTCTTATTTATAAATCTATTTTTCAGACGTAATATATCTTCTTCCATATTGAGTTAAAATGTATCCATTAACGACGTATTTTTGTTATAGTTTTAGATTTACATTTCGTTAAGTTGTAGATTTAAGGTTTTTCATGATTTTATATACGAAATTGTAATATTGGACACGGAAAAATTGAAAATTAATTGATATTGTGGATGAGAATAAACGGTATTTTTATATATTGAGAGTAACGTCTTTATTTTGAAAAAAATATTATATTAAGTACAAATTTTTTGAGCGAGTTGCGAGCTCGGCCCAATGCATGTATACTAACATTAAATTTTATAAAATTTAAGACAGCCTTAATTCCTAATATTTTTATTATGTATTAAGTCTGTTATAAGTTTTTAAATATTCTATAACCGTAGTGTGTAATTAAATGGGAAGCCATAAAATAATTATTAGATTTAAAGATTTAATAATATATCAGCATTGATAATATAAAGATTATAAATACGCTTAAATAAAATATTTTTGGCTGAAAAATCGAGTTTTATTCATCATCTTTTAAATAATATAGGCGAGTTACATAATATAATAAATGTCACTTTAATACAATACAAAAAGGCTCATTAAAAATTGTCTACACACTTCTATACAACAATATCATAATTTAAGTCAATTACTCAGTAAAATACATTCTATCATTAAAATTGAGCAAGTCACCTGTATTTAACAATTACAAATACATTTTTAAAATTACCGTCAGCATCCTAAACTTAAAGGAACATCACTAGTTTGAGCTTAACTTAAACATTATATTATTCCCTTGTAGGGTCAACAAAGAACTTCCCTTTTCCCATTACTTATAATTTCGTAAGTATCATCGTCTATTATTTTATACACATCTTGTCGATAGCTCTGCAAATTGTGAAGGAATCTGATTGAACTCTCGTCACGGATTTTGGTGATGACAGATGGAAGGTTTTTCGTGTTCGCTTCTGATGCGAGGGACGCATAATATCGTTGCTGGAACAAAAAATGTCAAATAAGTGGACAAAGAAATAGAAAGGAGGATATGAACCAAAAATATACATGATTTGGTGTGGATTCTTATCAAACGCATAAATAGTAAACGGTAAGTTTTACGAAAAATTAGTGGACAAAGAAATAGAAAGGACAATGACACAAAAATATATATGATTTGGTAAAATGTATATATTATGGACTTTTGTCATGCGTATAAATCGTAAGCGGTAAGTTTTACGAAATGTTTACAGGGAACCTGTGCAGGGAACAAAAGATGCGAAATTTTATTCTCTGCCCTAAATTGGACAGTTTTCGAGATATCGGCCAAAAACTTTTTTTTAGATTGCGAGCGAAGCTCCACCTGGATCTGTCAGCATTTTATGTATGGTCAGTAAGTGACCCTTAACCTTTAAAAAAATTAAAATAAAATTGGATCGGAATTTTAGTGCGAGCTAAACTATGCCATGAAATCTCCATAATCTTTGTTTTAGAACTTCGGTAAAAATTATGAAATTTCTAATGTTAGTGTTATTCAGTGTCAACCTGTTAATGATTGATGAAGATTATCTAATCCCAGATGTTCCTGAAAAGAAGTTTGTTTATACATCTAATTTTGCAGCATCACTATGACAACCGAGTCACGAGATCCTCATATCAACGTTTAACCTTGATAACCTTGCAGAGCTTAATAACGAACTTGTCTGAATAAGGCCATAATAATAAATTGCTTTCAATGCGAACGACGTGCGCCATTGCACGCCATTGTGAGAATAATAGTGAAAGGATCAAGACGTTTCGTGCGCTATACGTATTTCCCGTAAATATTTCGTTCATCCCTTATAAATCGTGGAATCCTGGTAGCTTTGTATTCGAATTTTTATTTTGTTTTTTGTGATTTAAAATAAAAATATTTTTATTGTTGTGGTTTTATTTAATAATGTGGATTTTAAATCTTTTTTCTTTTGCTTTTCAAATGTAGATATTCGAAATTCGAATAAAATTGAATTGATCATGTTTTAATTATTAAATTTAGGGCGCGTTCCCACTATGTCGTAACGACTAAATTATCGTTCGACGACTGTAGTCTCTACCCTGTTCCCATTATAACGATTGTTTGTCGTCAACATTTTTTATCGTTTAGCGACTGTCGTATTTAGCTGTTCCCATTGGATCGCTCAGATCGCTCGCATCATCAGCAAGCTACAAATCTAGTCGCCTCTGCGTTCGCTTGGGTTGGGAAAAGCAAACCGAGTACAGACGCGAGGGGCGCGCGGGTGTGAGAGGGAAGGGAAAACACGTGTTCGTCTACATAGAGTTGCCGTCCACGATTTTTTTATCGTTTTACGACTGTCGTACTTGCCGTTCCCACTGTCACGACAAAGTGTCGTCACTGCAAAAACTGTCGTAGACGACAGTAAATTGTGTCGTTCTAAATGTGAACACCTCCATTTAAACATATAAGCCACGACACTTAAAACTACACGATTATCTGTCGTCACGACCCGGTGGGAACGCGCCCTATGTTTTTATTTGCACTTAATTTCCTTAAATATTTTTGTGAGAATAACTACCTAACTCATATTATATTGATTTTTTTCAACAAATGTATCATCTTTACACCATGTTTACTTTTCTACCTATGTAAATAAACATGGTATTGAGATGTTACATTTGCTTTAAAAAATACATAATATACATTTGAAGATATAATGCTTACTCTACTTAAATATGAAGTACCTAGGTATATGATAAATATTAAATACGTAAGTAGGTACCCAATTAAGAAGTTTGAGATTTTGAACTTCGTATTATAAAATTATAAGTAGGTAATATTAAATAATTGTAGTCTTAATATTCAGAATATATACAGAATCCATTCTTATCAGAATTCAGAACTATAATTTTTTGTAGGAGGGGGAGCAAATTGATTCCTATTACTGAGACTGTTCTCTATCTGTCTGTCTGTTTGTCACCAGGTTATTGAAAATACATTGAAACAGAGGAAGCTAATAAAGCGTGCAATAACGTATTACGTAGTAACTATGTAATAAATTGGTACGACAATGTTACCTATGTAAAGCCAATAGCGATTTAAAACGGTCTATAAACCTAATCCATATTTTACCGAAACGAATGTAAATGAAATTCTTAAATACCTGATAAACGCTAAAACGATTGTGAAAAATTGTCGAGTTTACGTTTTATGTTACTGTGCATTTACATCAAACGAGCGAATGCTCATTTTAACCTCATTATGTCAAATTGTCTAATGTAAACAGGCGTAGAGCATTCTTTCGTTGTTCTTGGTGCGTTCGAAAAGATTCTATGCGACGTTTTAATACTGAACAATACTGAATACGAGTTTTCGTTTACACTAAAAGATCGCAAAGAATGCTCTTGCTCTAGCTCTATGTTCGTTTGATGTACCTAAATGCACCGTTAGACGATAACCGATAGTATCTAACTATCGAAAAATCATAGCTATTTCGCATTTTCGATTAATGCTGCCCTTTTCTAATTATAATTATTTACCAAAGCAATTAATGTTTTTTAATATCCCTAATAGGGATTCCCTATATCTCTTTTCAGATAAAAACAAAGTACCTATGTTTCAAAATCTTTGCAAAACATTATTAGATAAAGTTTATTGTCATTTTTTTTCTTTCATGAAAATTTATTCGTCACCTCTAAACGCTTAAATATAAAAAATATTGTTTAACATATGTTTTTGTATGGATATTTTGTATAGATCATATGGATTCCTTTTTAAATTCATATATAAATTTTTAAGGTCAATTAAATCTATCGAAACAACATTATTTGTGGCTTATTTTATTTGATATCTACACTGATATGTATATGTATAATATTTAAACATTAAACACTGATATTTACGTAGTTAGCTATAATGACAATCAATGAATACATTAACATACATAATATAGACTATTATAATATTAAAAATGAATTTAAAACATTCTTAAAACTTAAATCACACACAAGTTTAAATCACACTTTCATTACAACAAATTTCTCGTCATCCAAGATGGTATAAACTTCATTTCTGTAATTAGCAAGATCGTCCATAAACTTCAAACTGCTGTCGTTATGTATGGCCGTGTATACCGGCGGAAGGGGTCGACTGCCGCTCTCCATTGATAGAGATATGTAGTAGTCAGCCTTTAATCAAAACTAGTGTGAATAAAACATTGATTACCGTTTATCTAATGTTAAACATGGTTCTATCATTATTTTTTGTTATACATAGTTACTGCGAAATAAGTCAGATAGCAATGAATAATTTCCATTACCCAAATTGTAATAAAATGAATAGATACGTTCGCATTGCAAGATTGATGTGTTCAATTTTTAATAATTTGTTGTAAAAAAATTGCATTTAATATATTTGAATATATCGATTAGATTATTTATTTAATTATTAAATTTACCTAGAAAAGGAAAGTCCCGTGTCCTAGTGGGGAAGTTTAGGGGCAGATGCATTACGCATACATTAGTTTCAACGATCGATTTTATCTTTAGAGACAAGTAGGCGATCAGCCTTCAGTATCCTGCCAGACCGAGACATTTTCTGGCATTTCTGACATTTTCTGAGAACCCAGGACCTCTCAGTTCTACGATCACGCGTAACCACTTTACCAAGGAGGCGGTCGAAGAAAGGAAAAGTATAAATTTATTATTATGTATCTATCATATTACCTTCAGAGCTCAACCTTTCTGGACATAGCAACGTAGTACAACCTTACACATAATTAATTATAATATTATTCTAGCATCTAGTTACATTATCATAAGAAAACCTCAAATGTCCATGTATAAATGCAAATCAATGAGTAACCTTATTTTATTTCCAATCTATTACTGGTTAATAAAAACAATTGATTGCAATTGCTTGTAAAAGGGGTGACAGACGTACGAGTAAGTACGCGAACTTGTGGCTCGACGACCTTTTTCGCTCGTGTGTCACCCCAAGTACGCGTACTTAAAAACCGTCGAGTAAGTTCGTTGACGATCCGTTTGAAATTTTACTCGTAGCCCGCCTTCGCTCGCACGTCTGTCACCGCCGCGAGCCGCGAGCCTAGCCTGTCTTGCTATAATAGGTGTTACTAAGTGCAAAAGTTCAATTAATTTCGTCTTCTTCTTTTAGTTTTATGAAAATAATTTAATATAATTAATATGAATGAATATAATATAATTGAATATTGGCGAAGGCATCTTTGAATCACGCCAAGGAAGTTTCACTCCTGACGCGTGGGCTCGGCGCACACGCTCTTTTTTTGTAAAGTACCCTCAAAATATAATAGTAAAAACGAAAATATATCCTTCAATTTTTGAACATTTATTTTGTTAGAATGCTATTTACTTAAAAATAAGTGCTGGTTATTAAATTAAAAATGTAGACTATATTTAATTCCTGAATAACATAAAATTCCCTCTGTTGATGACATAGAGACATTCGATATCGGTGACACGCGAGAAGCTACTGACCAAGCTCTACGTGTGTCACCGACGTCGAGCCGAGTAAGTACGCGAACTTTAAAACCGCGATTTTAAACTTTGTACGTCTATCAGCCCTTTAAAAGGTTGGAAAATTTATTTATAGTTTTTTTATACGAGTCTTTTTTTTAAGTTGTAATCAGTTTGGAGTAGTAGTAGTTCTTTATTTAAGTAATGGACAATAAAAGTGAATTTTAAATACATATATTTTAAGATTAGATTCATATGTTACTCTTTTAGAGAATGCTGAATTGTTTGAATTTTTTAAACTTATTTAGGTAGGTACCTATACATAGATTAGTTTTAAAAACACGAAAATAAACCACGGTCAAGTGAATTGCGACAGACGTGGGTTCGAATTCCGTCACGTAATCGAATTCCTTCTATTGCTTTAAAATTTCTCATATACACAGCATTTAAAAAATTAAGAGGAACAACTATGCGGATAAATTACCTACCATAAAAATAGTGGTGTGAGATGATACAGGCGATAGAAAACGTGTTTGTTTGCTTAAGGTACTTGCTTGCAAGCGTTCATCCCGGTCAACAATGAGTACCTTTGTAGATAAATATTTATACGCTCCTTCCATTGCTACCAACCTGGTCGGGTCCTATCATATTATGCGCCTGCCGCTTATTGTACCCGCGTGCTGCTCGTTCCTGCTACTCTTCTTCCCAGTGTTTCATCATCTCATCTGGTGATCGTAACTTGAATACGCCGTTAATGATTTCCTGGTCTACCCGGGGCAAGCTAGACGTATTGCTTATGTCTATGTCCAACCTCCTTCTAATGCTACTAACCTGGTCATCGTCGTCGTTCAGCGATAAGACGTCCTCTGCTGAACAAGCCCAAGATTTTCAGCTACAACCATAACCAGTGGTTCTATGATCTATCTTTAGCTCTTGTAAGCTCCTTGTAAGTGCTACCAACCTGGTCGGGTCCCATCATATGCGCCTGCCGCTTGGTGTACCCGCGTGCTGCTCGTTCCTGCTTCTCTTCCTCCCAGTGTTTCATCATCTCATCTGGTGATGGTAACTTGAAGACGCCGTTCATTGACCGCACGTAGAAGCGTACCTGTGTAAATCAAAATTAAAAATAAACAAGCATAAAATAAATAAATAAATAAATAAAAAAGGCAAACGGCAAATTTATTCAATGTCATTATTTTATATCTAATACTCTTGTCATAATTATTAATGTGATGATGCGAATGCCTATGCTTCAATTTATAGTATAGTGAACGAAAAATTCTGGAACTACCAGATTCCCTTAAAAGCCAAAAGGAAATCACAAAGCGAGTTAGGTAGAACGATCCTGACTCCTTATACAATTCTAACCGCTCGAAACATATAAATTGTATAAACGTATAAATTGTATTATTGTAACTCACTTGCAAATCGAACATGGCGAAAGCGCACACATAATATGGCACGCCGATGAAGCACATAGTTGGATGCTGTATATTCACCAAGTGCTTGTACAGTGGCTCCACACAGTTATCCTCGACCACGATACCACAAGATTCGTCCAGGAACGGGAAGTTGTATTGGTAGCCTGGAATAGTGACAATCAATGTAAACCTCTTTCGTGGTATACAATCCTAGTAACATTGTAAAGCTGGATGGAATTAAAAGTCTTTTAAGGGGATATTTGTTTTATTTATCATAAGTAAATTCCTAATGTTATATTTGGGAATTAGTAATGGTTTTAAATAATAAGTTTCTTCTTAATTTATTTCTAAAATTTTGAATACCAATCCAATCAAAGAACGAGAAAACAATTGTAATAAATAGTAGGTAAGTACTGAAAAGCTTCTGGTTGCTAATGCAAATAGATACGAAACGGTTTTAAGTATATATTTTGTTTTGAAGACAGGTCATTCTTTCTACCTGAGTCACACAAGGTGAAGTTAGGTTATTATTTAAAAAGTGATAGGTCTTTTCAATCTCGTACGTATTAGCACTAAAACCTACATAAGATTATACGTTTATAGGTAGTAATTTAATTGAAGCAAAATCATCTAAACATTAAGTTAAAAATTTTTAGTAATATAAAATATTCTCATCTATAAAACCAAAACCTACCTGTACAAAGGAAAACCACATCCACCTCATCTTCACTGCCATCATTGAAGGTCACCTTCCTTCCATCCAGCTTCACCACATCAGGCTTCAACACCAGGTTGCTGGGGAAGACGCTCTTCGGTTCCTCCTTGAGGTGATGACTGAGGATAACCTTCTTGGTGACGCTGGTGATCTCCAGGGCGATGTCCATGCCGGAGGGACCCGCTCCGATCACGAGGACACGCTTGCCAGTGAATATTTCTGGCACTCTGTAGTCGTGGCTGTGCATGACGTCCCCTGAAAAAAGTGTTAAGGTTATTTAGATAATGAATTATAAACAGTTTGACGGAGACAGAAAATGCAGTGTGCTGGCAAAAATTTTTAGTAAATAGAAAAAGAAATGTAAGATAAATACAAAACTACTGCTTTTATCGAAATTCGAACACTTGAAAATTAAACTGACACTGTAGAGTGTAGGGCCTGTAGGGTGTTCTTTAATCTTTTCTATTTCAAAAAATTGTCTCTGAGAATAAATTATGCTTTTAGGCTATTTTTATTAAAAAAGGAAATACCTAACGTGAATAGATCTAAAACCAAGTAAAAACTAGCATGTACCTTCAAACTCCTTCAGTCCCGG